>NC_042621.1:241098369-242298369 GCF_901001135.1 Rhinatrema bivittatum | reverse complement strand
AAGACTCGACTGAATTAGAATTGCTCATGCTCACCCTCACTGAATTAGAATTGCTCATCCTCATCCTTATCCTCACTCTTCCCCACCAAACCCTTGCCAGTCTCACATCCCTGGACTCATTGCTCACTCTCACTCTCACATTCCCAAGCCCCACTGCTCATGCTTCCTTCCTTCCCTAATTATTCACCCTCTTTCTGTCTCTGATGCTTCATGGATATTAGTTAATTTGCACCACGATGTGCCTGTACTCCTGCTTTCTCAGCCATCATCATAAGAACAGCATGGTCACATATGTATCATTCTACTCAAGCTTCTTGAGAGCTGCACAGAGCCATGAGTCAACAGTAAAATGCTGCCACAGAATGTTGCATGACTTCCCTAATCTGCAGAAGAGCCAAAATGAGTGTGGAGATAGAAACAGGGCCATGATCCAGTCACTGGCATGCTGTGGCCCAGTACTGGGTTGTGACCTCAAGTTTGGAATACATTTTATTAGCATACATCACTGATGTAGGCCATGTTGTGTAAAGATTCTGGGTTATTACAAGCATATAAAAACATGAGAAATACCTATAAATATATGTTTCATATTTCAATTGTTTTCATGACATTTTACTACTTGTCCTATAAATTATGAGAGTTTGAATTGCATTGAATCACTGGCCAATTGGCAAAAGGTTTTGCAGGTTTTGATTAACATTTAGGAAAGAATCAAGATGCAGCAAGGAAATATTCATTCATTATTTTTAGAAATCTATAGCATTTTATTGTAAAGACATGATCAGAGAACGAGGGGGGGGGGGGTTCACCCATTATATCTCTCTTCCCACTTGTGTGTACAAGTTGCTTTGGGTGGGAGAGACCTTGGGTCTTCTTGGCTGGGAGTGTTACAGGAAAAATTATATTGTGCAGGTAGTATTGCTAAGTGACATCTGGATGGTAGTTTGTGTAGTAAGCCATTGTCTGTATTGTGTTCCACTGAAATGTTTTGGCAAGAATTTCCACTTAGGAATATTAAGAGTTCTGATTGGTAGAGGAATGGTCCAGGAGATGCGTCAATCTGGCTGAAGGGCTTTCTCTTGGTTGCGATTAGGATCAAGAGAAGGAGCACGATATACTTTATTTAACTGCTTTTATATACCGGCATTTGTCAGAAACATCATGCCGGTTCACATTTTAACAAAAGGTGTGGAAAATACAGTATAACAAGGGATAGGGGAAAACAGGATAACAATAACCAAAGAAAGGCTATGAAGATACAGATCTAAAAACTGAGTTAAAATGGCAAAATTCAACCATAGATTAAATGACAAGATTAAATGACACGATTACATTAATCAACAAAGCTTACGACAGCTGTACATAAAATCAATTTTACAAGAAGCAACAGTATATAAAGCAACATTACATGGAGCGGGATTACAGCCCGCAGGCTGGCCACTTCATGATATAGGCTCTTCTCCTGAAGGGGATAGGCCTGTAGCAAGTAGCAGGAAACAAGGGGTTTCCTCCTTTTGAGGAAGCAGCCATAATTTAGAGAGGAGGAGAATGGGATGTCTAAAAGGAGGAATTCCCTTCAATGGACTGGCATGAGAAGGATACAAGGGAAGCCTACACATTGCTGGATAGGGGAACCAGGACTAAGAAGAGGTGTCTGGTGCTCAGGGACCCATGAGTAGAAATGAGGAAAGAAAAGATAGGGTATGGATTAAGGAACCCCAGGAGTTAGGGATGTGAGCCTCGTGACCCACATAAGAGTTTATGTATAAGGGAAGAGAAATGGGAGTGGGTACTTTACATGATCCCATGTGGAGATGAGAGAACTGTTACAATTTGGAGTATTATATATGGTTTTGGGAGAGGAGGTTGTAAGCTTTACATTCTGACAGAGTATGGTATGGAAGGGAGAAGAGATTGTTGAAAGGAAAGGAGATATTCCAGACACTGGGATGAAAATTATTGCTCTGGTTCAGGGCCAGTGCTTCCTTTAGGCAAACTAGGCGGTTAACTAGAGCATCAAAATATGGGGGAGGCAGCAAAATCCTCTCAGTGTGAGGCATAGAGTGGTACTGTGACAGATCTAATACTGCCAAAAATGGAGCACTTTGCTGGCACCACTGCTGCCAGTAGGAGAGGGCACTGTGTTGGAACTGCCCCCAGTAGATAAGCTGGGTAGGGGGTGTATGAGTGAAGGTTTGACTAAGGCGCCAGATACCCTTGCACTGGCCCTGCCTTGGTTTACTGAATGTTTACATGAACTCTAAATAATTCAGTATGCTCTGTAAATCCTCAAAGTCATAATGTACATAATTGCTGGCTGGATATCACAGAAAAATAAAGTTGAGTGTTGATTTAACCTTGGAGTGGCATGAAATCCATGGAAATCCAAAAGGTGGTTAGCACTTAAGATCAAATAAGGGGCAGGAGAGGAGGGCATTGGGGATGACTCCTTGACCAGTCGAAGAAGAATAACCTGTCCCACGGCCTTAGCTGGGTCCACTTCACCAGCTGCATGGCCCTATTTTTCTGAACCCACCAAATAAATTAGAGAGTCTAGCTCTTACTCTAAATGGATTAGATCCTCTTGTTATTTTATATGCCCAAGCTAGGATTACAATTGCAAATGTTTAGACTTTTTCACTTGTTCTGTAAATTTCTATATTTATGCACATTTGGGCATCTGATGATTATTTTTTTTCCAAGTGATAATGTGTGTATAAGAATCCAGTGGAAAGTCAGTTCTGTTTTGTCTTTTTCACTGGCTTCTTTAATTGATGCATAGAAACAGATGAGAAGTAGGAAATCTATCAATTGTCATTTCATTATCAAAACAAGATCAACTGCATTTCTAAATCGAGGTGGCTTTTTTCAAGGCTCAAGGAACATCTATTGATGTCTATTCTAGCTTTAGAAATATTTTCTTCATAAGTTTCTTTAATTGGTATTGTGAATACAGTAGAGTCTAAGTTAATTACATTTAAACTTAGATTTAAATTTGGTTGTCTTTCAGTTATATCTCACAGTCTCCAAGTGTCCTTTAGTAGACTGTGAAAAAGACTTACTGTGTGCATATTATTTAATTTTCTGTAACTGCTGATTTTGGGACAGTTTTTCTTATGCTTTTACAGCACTGATTCTAGAAAAATGGAAAACAATTCTAGAAAAATTCTGGAAAAATGGAAAACAATTCATCATATATGAAAAAATATAAAAATAGCCTTCAATTTTGCACTTGACTATAAGAACATTGGTTCAGTAAATGGACCATATACAAATATGATTATTAAAGCATTATGTAGATGGACAAGATATAATTTATACTACTTCCTTTGTCCCTATAGGATGAAACAATCAACCTGTCCACATTGAAACAAAGTCAATGGGTACTTTTCGACTGCAGATTTTGCACTAGTTTTCAAAGTGAAATTATTCACACACATTTTCTTTGGAACGTGCCGCAGTCAGTTCATTTTCACCTGGGTTCATTTTTCCAGGGAAAATAATGCATGCAGAATTGAAAATTAAAACTATGCACATTTTTTCCCTTCCCTGACCTATATACGTCCCCAGAAATGCCTCTTCTAAGTGTGGCTAAAAGTACATGCATTGTTGAACAATGCACTTACTTTTTCCTGTAATGGGGGGAGGGGATATTTTCAGAAAGCCAATTTGTGCACAAAAATTGCTATTATACACATAAATAGTTTTGAAAATTGTCCTCATATTGTTTTAAAAAGTAGTCCTGAAAACTGCAGCTAAAGGAGTTGGCTCCCTGACCTTTTTGCACATCCTATTATTTCATCCATGTATAGTGGTCAGATATAGGAATCTATGCAGTGAGGTTTTTGCATGTGCTAAAAATAGCATGCAATGCAGCAAACCCTTAACATCCATGTTAAAACAGTATCACAAGACATTAGCTAGGTTGTGCTAAAATTAGTGTACCCTCGCATGTAAATGAAGGAGAATCAGATGCAAGCTTATTGGGCTCTTGAGAAATAGTGTGGTACACTCTCCACATGCACTATTTTTCCTAGAGATGTGAATCGTGTCCTCGATCGTCTTAACGATCGATTTCGGCTGGGAGGGGGAGGGAATCGTATCGTCACCGTTTGGGTGTTTAGAGTATCGTGAAAATCGTTAAAATCGTGAACGGCACACTAAAACACCCTAAAATCCACCCCCGACCCTTTAAATTAAATCCCCCACCCTCCCGAAACCCCCCCCCAAATGCCTTAAATTACCTGGGGGTCCAGCGGCGGTCCGTAGCTAAATCGGGGGAAGGGGGAGGGCAGGAAAACCTGCACACTAAAACACCCTAAAACCCACCCCCGACCCTTTAAATTAAATCCCCCACCCTCCCGAACCCCCCCCCCCCAATGCCTTAAATTACCTGGGGGTCCAGCGGCGGTCCGGAACGGCCTCCTGCAATTGAATCGTGTTGTCTTCAGCCGGCACCATTCTGCGCCGCCATTTTGCAAAATGGCGGCGCAAAATGGCGGCGGCCATAGACCAACACGATTCGACTGCAGGAGGTCGTTCCGGACCCCCGCTGGACTTTTGGCAAGTCTGCCAAAAGTCCAGCGGGGGTCCAGAACGATTTCCTGCCGCGAATCGTTTTCCGTACGGAAAACGATTCGCAGCAGGAGATCGCTCCTGGACCCCCGCTGGACCCCCAGGGACTTTTGGCCAGCTTGCGGGGGGCCTCCTGACCCCCACAAGACTTGCCAAAAGTCCAGCGGGGGTCCGGAACGACCTCCTGCAGTCAAATCGTGTTGGTCTATGGCTGCCACCATTTTGCACTGCCATTTTGCAAAATGGCGGCGCAGAATGGCGCCGGCTGAAGACAACACGATTCAATTGCAGGAGGCCATTCCGGACCACCACTGGACCCCCAGGTAATTTAAGGCATTTGGGGGGGGGATTTAATTTAAAGGGTTGGGGGTGGGTTTTAGGGTGTTTTAGTGTGCTGGTTTTCCTGCCCTCCCCCTTCCCCCGATTTACGATTTTTTGACGATAAACCGGGGGAATTGGTATTGTATCGTGGCCCTAATGATTTTTGACGATTTAAAATATATCGGACGATATTTTAAATCGTCAAAAAACGATTCACATCCCTAATTTTTCTGGTCTTCGTAAAACCTGAAATTTAACAACTGCCTTGAACCAGGTGCTACATTTATACTGGGTCCACTGTGGCCCCACATATCCAAACTATCTAGCTTTTTCACTTAAAGCATGTTAACATGAGACGGAGGAGGTCTTCTCCCCCCAATCTTCCAAATCAAAAGGTTCACCTATTGAGCTCCATTAGGCATCATTCCTCTAGCATAATAGGAAAGTCCTCTGAAAAAGAAATTCCTCTGCCTCTAAGAGGTATCTTACTTCACTCAAAAGCCTTTTCCCAAGAAGCCCCCTCCTTACACAGCAGGTCCTCCAGCTACCTCTACAGAAACAGGTCCACCAAACTGGAGGGAACAGGATGTTCACAGGCAGGAAGGACATCAAAGCTCTCCTGCCTGCACTATAGTCACTAATGAATGATACCACTAGGAGACATTTTACCATTTTTTGGTAAAGTACATCATTCATCTAGGGATGTACATTCATTTGAAACAAACTGCAAAATGTAAATAATGAGGCCATTTTTGGTTCGTTCTAAATGGAATGAACTGAAAATATCCTCCTATGAAAATACCTAAATATTTTATATCATTTTCATATTCATGGCATTTAAAACAAATGGACTTCCAACAGTCCTGGAAACTCCCTTTTGCCCAGCAAATCGTGAGACTGGGGCCTGGATCTACCAAGCTGGGCCTCTGTGGATTCCTCTGATCCTTACTCTTGCCAGAAATAATTAATCCAGCCTTCAGAGGCCTATCAGGTACTCTCCCTTCTCTGTTTAAATGTGCTAGGGCCAGAGAGTTCCCATCCCAGCCCCAGCTTACTCCCTTTCCAAGTCCAGGAGCAATCCTGACTCACTTCCTTCTCAGGTCCCGGTCTTTTAAAAATAATGCTGTCCATCTGTAAGATGCACCGGTGAATTATGATGACATCAGAGTGAGCCAAAATTCTTAACCGCTGCCTCAGTAAGGAGTCAGCTGATCCCAGCACATTCCACATCTGCTCATCCAGTGGACTTGTATGCCTTTTACTGCCTGATTTATTCGACTGCTGCAAAGCCTAAAATCATCCATTTGTCTACCCAAAAAAACACAACAGAGTTCCATCATTCATATTATCCTTTGCTTGTAAGAAAATCCAGTCATTAGCAAAGTGAAATATTTGGGACAGTTTACTTGCCCTGAATGTAAGACTGAAATGCAACTAACCTCCATCACCTGATCTGCTGTATGTCTGCACTAGGAAGCACAGACCATGCTCTGAAAGTTGCCATGCCAGATTTATAGGAATGAGTCTTGAAGGAACTGAAGTTGAGGTCTATCTCAGTAAGGGGTCAATTTTAAAAGGAACGCTGATTTTATAGCATGGGCACGTCGGCACGCGCATGTTATAAAATACGGGTCCCGCACACATGCATGTCAGATTTTCATGTCCATGCATGCATATGCGGGTGGGTGGCCTGCTCCACACTCGGGAGGGGGGGGGGGGGTATTAGAAAAATACACATGGCAACGCAATCGAGCCTCCCACAGTTCCCTCCCAGTCCAGTCCAATTAAGGATCAGACTAGGAGGGAATTTTCCTATCCCTAACCCTACCCTTCCATCCTCTTCCCCTCTCCTCTCCTCCCTGACCCATAACCTAACCCTACCTGTCTCTAATTTTATTATTTTAATACTTACTACTCCCCAGGAGCAGAAATAATCTCCCCTAGACAGCAGCTAATGACGCTGTCCAAGCCCACCCCTCCCAGCCCAGCCCATGCCCCCAGCCCGCCCCTTTTGCAGGGCCTGGCACTTTGGCACATAACGAGGGTTACGCACGTGGCTGGGCCTGTTCTAAAATACACGTGGCCAGGCATAACCCCTGTTTTTTACGTATGTGGCGCTTTTAACATCGGGCCGTAAGAGAATACTTAAAATGATAAAGTGATTAATGGGGAATGGTCCCACTGTAAAGAAATATTTCCTTAGATTACTCCTGATTCTACCCCCTTTCAGAGCTTCCTTTCCATTAAAAGAGGCCCATCTCCTGCATATTGATGCCTTGGAGGTCTTTAAAAATATCCGTCATTTCTCCCCTATCCTGCCTTTCCTCTAGGATATACAAGTCTGTCCCCATATTCTTTATAAAAATGACCATTGACCATTTTAGTAGCCACCCTCTGGATCAATTCCATCTAGTTTATACCTTTTTGAACATGTGGTCTCCATGTATTGTACACAGTATTCCAAATGAGATCTCAGCAGGGACTTATAAAGGGTCAATATTAGCTCCTTTTCTCAGCTGAAAATTCTTCTCCCTATGCACCCAAGCATCTTTCTGGCTTTTGCAATCATGTCATCCACCTGTTTGGCCACATTAAGATCATCAGATATGATCACTCCCAGGTCTTGCTTTTGTTTCCTGCTTAGAAGACTTTTATCACCTATACTGTACTGTTCCCTTGGGTTTTTGCAGCCCAAATGCATGACTCTGCATTTTTTAGCATTAAATATTAGTTGCCAGATTCTAGATCATTCCTCAAGCTTCACTAGATCCCGCCTCATGTTTTACACATCTTCTTCTACCCTATTTCAGATTTTGATATCATGCACAAAAAGACAAATCTTTCCCGAAATTCCTTCTGCAATATCATTTACAAAAATGTTCACAAGCATAATTTCAAAGACCAATCCCTGCAGCCCATCAAATCTCTACTCCTTTTTGCCAGAAGTGGGATAGGTTCCACTCACAGGTCCATATGGCTGCTCTTTGGCACCCTCTAATGGTTGGTGACTAGGCGACAGCATAGTTCACCTAATGGGACGCACAGGCCCTGAACACGACTATCCCTCTGAATATTTGTCTTTTAGATAACTCTATAATGTGACATACTGTTCCTTTTAAAGTTAAACAATGATAGAAAAGATATTTTATTTATGAGCTACAAACAGAATTGTTTTTTTTCTCTTTATTAAATTTTACAAAGTAATTACATTTATATTTATAAAATAGAGGAAATAACATGCATCAGTATATGAAAACATAACATTCTACCAGAATAAACACATATCTGCATTTATAACCCATAATCAGGGGGAGAAATACAAATTCAATATATGCAACCCATAGTATCTACCTATAGGTATATGCATACAAACATTACAAAAAAAAAAAAATGAAGGTGAGAGGAGTTAATTATCACTTTACTAATTGTCATTCTCAGTTGTCTGAGCTGGGTTCTTATCTAATAAGAACGTCTCTAGATGCAAAGGATCCGAAAATCTAAACTTCTTCCACCAAAAATTTACACAACACAAACAAGGAAATTTTAGAAAAAAAGAAGCTCCCAGAGCCAACGTCTGTTCTTTTAGAGACAAAAAATGTCTCCGATGGGCTTGTGTGGCTCTGGAAACGTTGGGAAAGATTTGAATTTTCTGTCTGCAAAATAGAGCATCTTTATTTTTAAGAAAATTTTGAAATACATTGTCTTTATCTTGCTTACATAAAAAGGAGACAGTGTAGATCTATTGTTAATAATATCTATTGATTCCTCAAGAAAAGTAGATACACCCAAACTAGAGGTTTCAACCACTACTTCATTTTGAGTCTTATCATGTCTCATTAATCTTTTAGGGAAGTAAAATATTTTTGATATCTTAGGTAACATATCTTCCTCATATGATAGTATTTCCTTCAAAAATTTCTTGAACATCTCCCATGGAGATAAAAATTGTGATAAAGGAAAATTTACTAGATACAAGGTCGTTGATCACATCATATTTTCCAAATTTTCAATCTCATTATGTATAACTAAATTATCTTTAATGTGCATGCATTCCAAGTTCTGCAACAATTGTATTTTTGAGGATAATACACCAATATCACTCAAGAGTAGAACATTTTTTTGACTGTCTCAACAACATGTTATAGTACCAAAGAATGTTACTCTTATTGATCTTTGGAGGATGATATCCAAGTTGGATTCAAATGTATCGTTAATAAATGCATCATTGTCTTCAGTAGTTAATAACAATAATAATTTATTGACAATGATGCATTTAACGATACATTTGAATCCAACTTGGATATCATCCTCCAAAGATCAATAAGAGTAACATTCTTTGGTACTATAACATGTTGTTGAGACCTATCTATATCTTCAGATATAGCAGTTTTACCAGACATATTTATTTGACTAGTTATTAAATTTCCAGCCTGTAAGGTATCATTATGCTATGGTGAGCATATACTACTTATAGGTATGATATCAGTTACCTTATTCTCTCCCACCAATGAAGTTACCGGTGGTTGAGGAGGAGAAGATGGACCCCCACCAGGACTTAGGGATGCTAATGAAGTAGCCCCCTCACCATCCTCAATAGGTGAATCAATCACTTTAACCTCGTGGTTGTCCATTGGACCCTGTATAGAACCTAAAATTGGAGAGGATGTTGAACATTTGGCCTTTCTTTTCTTTCCTATTTAGTAGGAGCACTATATTCTCAGTCCACCGGGCTCACCCAGACAAAGCAGGACAAAGCCGCACACCCCTTTGGAGCGCGGCTTAGGCAACGCGCCAGTGGTGGTGGTGCACTGCAGTGCCTCGTGTTTTAAAGGCAGCAGTCGGCTCCCGATGACGTCGTTAGCCAGGCCTCTGAATGTTAATACCAGGAACAACTGGGTCAGGCATCAGGGCAGGTCTCCCAGATCTCGCAGTTTCCCCCAGTCAAAACCAGTCAAAACAGATATAGAACTATAGAAACATAGCAACAGGGCATAAAATATTGGGATATGCAGCCCCAAAATGCTTGGTTTGGTTTGTTTTTTTTCTTTCAGGATTTTTTCTTTTTTTGGATTTGGTTCAATGTCAAACTGAAAATATAGACTAGAAACCCCCTCCCCAAAAAAAGAAAAATGAACCACTTAAAATAAAAGCCTCTGGTGGCCCTGGCTGGGCTATCCCATTTCAAAAAAATGTCCCGGGTCTGCTGCCATGAATAGGCCTGGGTGGGCTTGGCACTGAGGACTAGTCTTGGCAATGAGGCTTAGACGTGATACTGCGGCGCATCTCTGAGGTGTAATCCTGGTGCTAAAGCCTAAGCCTGGCACTGGGGCTTGGCCCTGAAGCCTGGTCCTGGCACTGAAGCCTAGGTCCAACACTGGGGCCTAGCCTGCGTGAGTACCAGGGCTGAAGCCTAGGCCCGGGCAAGGCCTGGCCCTAAGACCTCCTTTTTGCATTGAGGCCTTGACCTGGGTCTCCATGCACCTTATCTATGTCCTGGCAATTGACAAATGATGCCATCTGCCTGGAGCAAGGTGCCAGTGTGAAATCACTTTGGCATCGTCCACTAATGTGGCCAGCATCAATTTGATATACAGCTATATATTACTATGTCTGTACATGATAATGGTGTTTCCATATCAGAGGAAATCGTCAATATGATATCTCTTCAATGCCATTCTCCAGGAGGTCAACATCAGTTTTCAAGTGTCAGAACATGGAGAAGATGGCTGGACCTCAGCACTGGGTCACTGGACTCAGGTTTGGGCCACAATGCCAGAATAGCCACTGGTCCTAGACTTGACTTTGTCCTAGGTGCTGGGGCCCTGCCCGGCCCTAGGCCTCAGCTCCAGGACAAGTCCTGTTCCTGTTGAAAGCCCAGTATTTTTTAAAACTGCAATGAATGCACAAATATCCCAAACCTTTGGGGGTATTTTCATAGGCACATATTTTCAGTTTTTTTCCATTTGGAACAAATTGAAAAAGGTCTCATTCATTGTATTGTTTCATTCATTAAAAATGAATGCAATTCTTAATAAAATAAGAAGTACATTTCTCCTCCACATAAATTTAGATTTTGGCTTAGAAGGAAAGCCTCAGATTTCTTTAGGGTATGGAATGCTATGTTTACAAGTAAGTCAGCAAATCTTAGGTTGGTCTGCTGAATCACAAACAGCTGTTTTCCTCCTCTTCTGGTAATAATGATTCAATAACAAGTTCTGTTTCAGTATCAGTAGCCTCAAGCTGTCCTTCCCAAGTTAAAGTCACTGCGTATAAATGAGACTTGCGCTAGCTGTATGTGGCAGTCCTTTGGCTTTCAGGGCAGAGCTGCCGTGTTTATTGAATACACACTCAGTTATACCCTACAGAAAATAGAACACCTATTAAACTCAGAGTTTGATTTATCAAAGGATTTCCCTGCTATTGTGCCTAACGGAAAAACCTTTGATAAATTACACCTTAGAATGTGTTGTCAGTACCTTTTTAAATGAATTAGCCGACTGTTATTGGATAGCTATTCTAATGTCTAGTGACAGCACCTATACAGAGAACTTATTTGGGCAGATGTGTCAAAGTTCTGTGGCAGTTTTTTTTAGCTCCAGAAATGTAACGAAGTAGATGATGGAAGAAAAACTCCAATTGCAAAGTGATCCAATGTGCTCAGATATTCCACTCTGCAGTGCCAGGGATATATCCCAGATGCCAGCCATGGGACCTTGACCACTTATAGGATATTATTACATATCTAAGCCAACTTTTGCTGTCTTCTTCTTTGGTTCTCCACCATCCTGGGCAAATGAGCATATGAGTTTCTACAACTAATCCAAAACCCATCAAACTCCCCCACCTCCTTTTCCTTCCCATCTCACCTCCAAGCCCTACAACAACCTATGAACCTGCCGAAACCAGTAAGTCTTCTGTCAGAACATCCAACAGTCTAGGTTCCCATGGCCTTGCTGGATGGTACATGATCACCACCAAACTGCCCACACCGATCTGCTGAATTCTGAAGAGTTGTAGCCAACTGATATTAGTCTTGTTTTCTCATAATTTGCAGTTTTGCTAGCTCATGCTTTATTTATCTGCCCCTTGTTTTTTTTAATCTCCTTCCTGGACAATAATGGCCACCCCCAATCTACTGGTATTTAACTGATTGGTTTCTGGTGAGTTGTGTTCTGCTATTACAAAGCTAGCTACCCCATGGCCTACTTTGTTACTAGGTTTGCTTGTGCTTTCAATCCTGTTTCTATCATTGCCTTCTGTATCTGGCCCAAGCATGTCCAGAATCTATTAAAAGTGTTGGCCTTCATCAGCTCCCCTAGTAGAAAATTCCAGGCGTTGTTGTCATCTGCATTGATTCTTACAGTCCTAAACTCATTTCAACACATGGATCCTCTTCCATATTTTACTACAAAGTTTTGTAACAGCCATACATCCATCAAAACTAGCGAGGCTATCTAAAAACATCTGTCCTCCCCACACTAATTGATGTTTTGCTTTTAACCATGGTTTCCCCTTGCAGATTACCTCAGACACTTCAAAGCCTGATGTAATTCTATCACTGCTATGGTGGCTTGGGTTTAATCATGGAAGCCTAATACAGATCTGTTGCTACTGTTAGGGTCTAACCAAACATGAAGAAGTTGTACCTCCACTCTCTGACCACTGACTTGCATTTTCCCCTTTGACACTGATAATCCTGAGCAAACATTCAAGTCCCTTCCTCCCACAAAACTAATAGCACTCATCACATGCAAATGCATGTTGATGAGGTTATTAGCTATTCTCCATCAATCCCAAAAAAAATGTGCACCCGACCCACACCTTTTCACCCTTAGAAATTAACGCCTGCCCAGAGCAGGTTCTAATTTCTGAGCAGCCCAAAAAAATGTACAGAAAGCAGAAAATACTGCTTTTCTGTCTTTCCTCCGACTTAATATTATGGCAATATTAAGTCAGAGAAACAAAAAGGACAGAAAGTAAAAAAAAAAAGTATATTGCATCAGGTTAGGAAAATGGACGCTCATAAAATTGAGTGACCATTTTCTTAATCCACTGACAGCCACTTCTCCAGGGCACCCACTGCTGAGGAGGTACTAGGGGAGCACATTTGTCCCTAGCACCTCCTTGGCAGCGTGACCCCGCATTTAAATATTCTATCGCACTCCCAGGAGAGGTGACTGGGCATGCCTTAGGAAAGCGGGCGCTCAACACTGAGCACCCTTTTTCCAGGCTGCTTTATTAGATTGGCCAGTATGTCAGTCCTCAGCATGTTTAAATTATGTCAAGGTTTTGATTGCCACAACCTCTAGTATCCATCACCCACTCCAAGCATCCACGAGACATACTCTCTAGGCATCCACCACTTTCTTTTCAAAGTAGTATTTTACAGGGATGTGCATTCGTTTGGGATGAATTAGGCAATTTGCCATTTCGGGGAACCCAAATCCCAAAATGGGCTTTTCCTGAAATTTGGGAAAAGTTTGTTTTCGGGTTTGCGCAGGGGGAGGGGAAAATTTATAAAAAAAAGAACCAAACCCATCCCAACCCTTGAAATTTATTTAATTACAACCCCCCACCCTCCTGACCTCCCAAAAAACTTACCAAAATTCCCTGGTGGTCCAGCGGGTGTTCCAGGAGCAATCTCCCCCTCCCAGGCCGTCGGCTGCCACTAATCAAAATGACGCCAATGGCCCTTTGCCCTTACCATGTGACAGGGGCTACCAGTGCCATTGGTCAGCCCCTGTCACATGACAGGAGCAATGGATGGCCCACGCTAATTTTTAAGATGGCGAGGGCCAGAAGTCTCAGAAGTAAGATGGGAGAGTTACAGAGTATAGCAGTGAAGATGACATAGACTTAATTGGCATCTCAGAGACATGGTGGAAGGAGGATAACCAATGAGATAGTGCTATACCAGGGTACAAATTATATTGCAATGATAGAAAGAAGCAATTTGGTGGCGGGATGGAGCTTTATGTCCGGGATGGCATAGATTCCACCAGGATAAAGATCCTGTAAGAGACTAAATGCATAATCAAATCTTTATGGGTAGAAAACCCTTGTGTACTTGGGAAGAGTGTAGCGATAGGAGTATACTACCGTCCATCTGGCCAAAATGATGAGACAGAAAGTGGAATGCTAAGAGAAATTAGGGAAGCTAACCAAATTGGTAGTGCAGTAATAATGGGAGATTTCAATTACCCCAAATTTGACTGGGTAAATGTATCATTAGGACATGCTAGAGAGATAAAGTTCCTGAATGGAATAAAATTCAGTTTTATGGAGCAATTGATTCAGGAACTGACAAGAGAGGGAGCAATTTTAGATCTAATCCTCAGTGGAGCACAGGATCTGATGAGGGAGGTAATGGTGGTGGGGCCGCTTGGCAATAGTGATCATAATATGATCAAATTTGAATTAATGAGAGGAAGTAAATCCATGGCTCTAGCACTAAACTTTCAAAAGGGAAACTTTGAGAAAATGAGGAAAATAGTTAAAAAAAAATACTGAAAGGTGCAGCTGCAAAGGTAAAGAGT
Source organism: Rhinatrema bivittatum (assembly GCF_901001135.1). Classification (NCBI taxonomy): domain Eukaryota; kingdom Metazoa; phylum Chordata; class Amphibia; order Gymnophiona; family Rhinatrematidae; genus Rhinatrema; species Rhinatrema bivittatum. Next base: position 242,283,937 of record NC_042621.1, on the reverse strand, counting down.
ATGCAACAGGTGTGGAAATTGTCTAAAAATACCATCTTAGAAGCACAAGCATTAAGAATACCATCTTAGAAGCACAAGCATTAAGAAAGGTGGAAGGAAGGCCAAATGATTGCCAGCATGGTTAAAAAGTGAGGTGAAAGAGGGCTATTTTAGCCAAAAGATCTTCTTTCAAAAATTGGAAGATGGATCCTTCAGAGGAAAATAGGATAAAGCATAAGCATTGGCAAGTTAAATGTAAGACATTGATAAGACAGGCTAAGAGAGAATTTGAAAAGAAGTTGGCTGTAGAGGCAAAAACTCATAATAAAAATTTTTCAAAATATATCCAAAGCAGAAAGCCTGCGAAGGAGTCGGATGGACAGATAGATGATCGAGGGGTTAAAGGGGCACTTAGGAAAGATAAGGCCATCACAGAAAGACTAAACAAATTCTTTGCTTCAGTGTTTACTGAAGAGGATTTTGGGGAGATACCTATCCTAGAGACAGTTTTCAAGGCTGATTCAGCTGAACTGAACTAAATTATGGTGAACCTGAAGATGTAGTAGGCCAGATTGACACTGAAGAGTAGTAAATCACCTGGACCAGACAGTATGCAACTTAGGATTCTGAAAGAAATAAAAAATGAAATTTTAGACCTATTAGTAAAAATTTGTAACCTATCATTAAAATTGTCCATTGTACCTGAAGACTGGAAGGTGGCCAATATAACACCAATATTTAAAAAGGGCTCCAGGGCTGACCCAGGAAACTATAGACTGGTGAGCCTGACTTTAGAGCCAGGAAAAATCACGGAAACTGTTATAAAGAATACTATCAGAGAACATTTAGATAGACATGGTTTAATTGGACACAGCCATCATAGATTTACCCAAGAGAAGTCTTGCCTCACAAATCTCCTACAATTTTTATGAAGGGGTGAATATGTGGACAAAGTTGAGCCAGTAGATGTGGTGTATTTTGATTTTCAGAAGGCGTTTGACAAAGTCTCTCATAGAGGCTTGCAAGAAAACTAAATAAATAGTCATGGGATGGGAGGCGATGTTCTTTTATGGATTGCAAACTGGTTAAAAGATAGGAAACTGATAGGATTAAATGGTCAACTTTATCAGTGGTAAAGGGTAAACAGTGGAGTGTCTCAGGGATCTGTATTAGGACCGGTGCTTTTTAATATATTTATAAATGATCTGGAAAGGAACACGATGAGTGAGATGCTTAAATTTGTGGGTGACACAAATTTAAGCAAAGTAGTTAAATCTCAAGCGGTTTATGATAAAATGCAGGAGGAACTTGTGAGACAGGAAGATTGAGCGTCCAAAAGGTAGATGAAATTTAATGTGCATAAGTGCAAGGTGATGCATATAGGGAAAAATAACCCTTGCTGTGGTTACATGATATTAGGTTCCATATTAGGAGTTACCACCCAGGAAAGAGATCTAGGCATCATCCTGGTTAACACATTGAAATCATCGGCTCAGTGTGCTGTGGCACTCAATAAACCAAACAGAATATTAGGAATTATTAGGAAGGGAATGGCGAATAAAATGGTGGATGCCTCTGTATCACTCCATGGTGAGACCATACCTTGAATACTGTTAGCAATTCTGGTTGCTGCATCTCAAAAAAGATATAGTTGCACTGGAGAAAGTAGAGAGAAGGGTGACCAAAATGATAAAGGGAATGGAACAGCTCTCCTATGAGAAAAAGCTAAAGAGGTTAGGGCTCTTCAGCTTGGAGAAGAGATGGCTGAGGGGGGATATGATAGAGGTCTAGAAAATCATGAAAGGACTTGAATGGGTAAATGTGAACTGGTTATTTACTCTTTTGGATAAACAAGGACTAAGGGGCACTCCATGAAGTTAGCAAATAGCTCATTTAAAACAAATCAAAGAAAATTCATTTTCACTCAACATATAATTAAGCTCTGGAATTCTTTGCCAGAGGATGTGGTTATGGCAGTTAGTGGAGCTGGGTTTAAAAATAGTTTGGATAAGTTCCTAGAGGAGAAGTGCATAAACTGCAATTAATCAATAAGGATTAGTAGCCTGGGATCTACTCATTTAATGTTTGGGTACTTGCCAGGTACTTGCGCAAAATGGCGGCGCAAAATGGCGCCGGCCGTAGACAACACGATTCGACTGCAGGAGGTTGTTCCGGACCCCTGCTGGACTTTTGGCAAGTCTTGTGGGGGTCAGGAGGCCCCCCCAAGCTGGCCAAAAGTCCCTGGGGGTCCAGCAGGGGTCCGGGAGCGATCTCCTGCCACGAATCGTTTTTCCGTACAAAAGATCCTGGGGGTCCAGCGGGGGTCCGGGAGCGATCTCCTACGCTCCTGACCTCGGGGGACAAAAAACAAAATGGCGCCGGCGCTACCTTTGACCTGTCATATGACAAGGCAAAGGTAGCGCCGGCGCCATTTCTACAAGCACCGGAGGTCCGAGAGTAAAAGATCACACCGGGACCCTTCCTCTGGACCCCAGGTAATTTAAGGCATTTTGGGGGGGGTTTCGGGAGGGTGGGGGATTTATTTTAAAGGGTCGGGGTGGGTTTTAGGGTTGTTTTAGTGTGCCGGTTTTCTCGCCCTCCCCCCCACTGGACCCCAGGTAATTTAAGGCATTTGGGGGGGGGGGTTCGGGAGGGTGGGGGATTTATTTTAAAGGGTTGGGGTGGGTTTTAGGGATGTTTTAGTGTGCCGGTTTTCGATTTACACGATTTTCACGATAATTAAAAAACCCAAACGGCGACGATCCAATTCCCTCCCCCTCCCAGCCGAAATCAATCGTTAAGACGATCGATCACACGATTCACATCTCTAGTATTTCACCTTCACCCCCAACAGTTCACTCAGACATCTCCATCAAAAAATTGAGGCAAGTCCATTTTCATTTGTGTGAGTCAATTAGCAGGTGTAAAAGTGTACGAATAAGTTGGATAATGCGTACAAGTATATTTCTCATAAAATAGCAACTACTGCATGTACTTCTAAACCGTGTCCTGGATAACCCCCAGATCACCCCTTATTTTCTGGTTAAATGTATGTCTGAAACAAAAAATGGGGCAGATTTTATAAATCTGCGCACACGCGTACTTTTGTTCGCGCACCAGGCGCGAACAAGAGTATGCGGGATTTTAATAGATACACCCGTAGCCACGCGTATCAATTAAAATCCGGGGTCGGCGCGCACAAGGCTGCCCAAAATCGGCAGCTTGCGCGTGCCGAAATTGGAGCGGCCTCGGAGGAAACTTTCCTTCCACGCCACCCCCCGCACCTTCCCTTCCCTTCCCCTACCTAACCCACCCCCCCGGCCCTATCTAACCCCCCCCCCAATAACTTTGCACGCGCCGGGCCGGCTGCCGCGCTCCATGTTCCGGTCCGGGGGCTGGTCCGGAGGCCGCAGCCACGCCCCCGGGCCGAAACCACGCCCGCAGCGCCGCCCCCGAAACGCCGCGTCATTCGCGACACACCCCCAAAACGGCACATCACTCCTTGCATGCCCCCGACACGCCCTCCGACACGCCCCTCTATGCAAGCCCCGGGACTTATGCGCGTCCCGGGGTTTGCATGCGCCGCCGAGCCTATGCAAAATAGGCTAGGCACGCGCAGGGGGGGTTTGGGGTAGGTTTTTGGGGGGTACGCGCGTATCCCTTTTAAAATCTACCCCAATATGTACAAACATTAGGAATTTTTATAAAATAGCCTATACTTGTATGCATCTTACTTATACACATATATATTATTTTTACTTGGGAAACCCCTTTGAAAATTCACTCCAATATGTGAAAGCTAAAGAAATGAAGTATGACTTTTGTATTAAAAATTATTTACACTCTTAATCGTTATAGGGTTTTCAGGCACCATATAAAAAATTCAATAATATCAAATATATGCTTGATTATTTTAAAGTACTCAGGGGAACTTAGAGAAGCAATGTTTGTCACATTGGGAGCCAGTTCATATTTGTTTTGGCTCAGTTCATATTTGTTTTAGCTTCTAAATTAATACTGACATGGATTGATTATTGTTCCCAGTGAGAGTGAAATTTCTGTGACTATTGAAAATATTGATTCTAGGTGGCAAACCTAAGTCAATGTATATAAGGGCAAAATAATTCAATGTTTCCCACAACCAAATCCATTGTAACTAGTGAAACTATACAAAACCAAGAGTTTGAAAGGCTTTACAGCTTGTATTGTGAAACATGTAACAAAAATGTAATAAACCTGATTTAAGTGTTCCCTAGTCATTGGATCAACAGGTTTTCCTCTTAAGGAAAAAAAATCGTATGGAGTGATGGATATACTAAATAAATATGTGACATTCTATTGATGTGTTTCTCACAGGAAAACTAGCTACATTTGCTAGCAAAAGCCAACTAACTTGCACATTTCACAGACGAGTTGGCTTTTGGAAAGCAGATTTGCAGGAGTAACAGAGCCTTTATCTCCCAGCAGAGTTCTTACTGTTGAAATGGATTAAAATTAGTATTGGAGAGTAAAATTGCTATGTCCCTGTAGATCAGAGTCCCCTGGAATTAATTAATCCTCAGATGTAAATTTCCTGATTGTTTATACAGTTGCCAGAAATAGAGAATTGATTTTTAAGAATATTATGCTCAAGGAAGGAGGTAGAAAAACAAGAAACATCTGTTGTGGACACAGACTATGTAGTATGGGAATGTGGCCACAGTTGCATAGTATTCTCAGTTTTGCAAATAGTGTACCGCGTTGGGGAAGATACTTTCACATGGGTAAATAGCAAGGTATGTATGTAAACAGCTATCTGAAAATTCTCCTCCCACAATATTGATAAATATGGCGTTCCAAGGGTACTTTTAGCCATGCTTAGGCAAGGCATTCCCAGGGATGCATTATGTGAAGGATTAGAAAATAGCACACAAAGGGCCTCATTTTCTAAAGTATCACAGGCCTGCGATACTTTAGGGAATGAGGGGCGGGGGGCCGAAACGGGGGTGCGGGACTGCGCTAGCCGGCAGCGATCGCACCGTCGTGGTGCGATCGCTGCCGGTTTCGCACCCAATAGCGCCACCATAGAAGGTGTAGCTATTGGGCGCGAACTCGGACGTGAAAAGGGCCTTACCTTTTCGTCATCCGCAGCGTCTTCGTGGAGTCAGCCCCGTGACGCTCCGACTCCTCCTCTTCCGGGGCCAACTCCGCCCCCATTTTGGTATCGCACGCGATAAGGGACTTTTCGCGTGCGAAACGTCTCTTTTTGCGTGCGAGCCACTTGGAAAATAAGGCCCAAAGGGGTGAATTTTCAAAGGATTAATGCATGTTAAATGAGCATATAATCTCATAAATCACTTTACTTACATGTACGCTATTTTATAAACATCAAAAATATGGGCCAGATTTTAAAACACCTACACGCGTAAAACCTGGGGTTTTATGTACGTAGGTGGCCTTACCCGTGCTGGGCCAATTTTCAAATGCCTGGCCACATGCATAAACCCCCGGGACGCATATAAGTCCTGGGGTTGCAGAAAGGGGTGGTCTGGGGGGGGGGGCAGGGCAGGGCGGTCTGGGTCAGTTCTAGTGGCACCCGGCACAGCGGCCATTTGCCGCTGTGCTGGGGGATCGTGTGCCGGCAGGGTGCCAGCGCGCGCAACTTGCGCCTGTTCGAAGCAGGCGCAAAAGGTAGGTTAAAGCAATTGGGGGAGTTTAGGATAGGGCTAGGGGGCGGGAAGGTTAGGGGAAGGGGTTGGAAAGTTAGTATAAGGGGTAGGGATGTTCCCTCCCAGGCCGCTCCTAAATTGGAGTGGACTGAGAGGGAACTGCAGAAGGCCGCGGGCGTCGGCGTGCACAGTTTGCACAAATGTGCACCCCCTTGCATGTGCCGACCCCCGATTTTATAATGTGCGTGCACTGGTGCACGCATGTTATAAAATCGCGTGTCCATGTGTGCACGCAAGTTTTTAAAATCTACCCATAAATGTTTATAAAATCGGGCGTACATGTAGGCCGCACGTGCTTCTTTTAAAATCTACCCCAGTGTGTGCTTTTCAGAAACAGCACACACTATTTTCCAAATCAAAAAATGAAAGAAAAACCCCCTTAATGACAAAGAATTTGGGCCTCAAATGACATGACACGAAATGACATGATAATATTTTTTTGGCCAGCACACCCCTAATATTTACTTGAACATATATAAGAATTTTACAATAAAATTTTACAATAAAAACAAAAAATAATTGAGTTATATATTTTTGCCAGTCTTCACCAATTTTTGCATGGATTTTTGTCCAGTAAACTACAATGCAACATACCCAAAAGCTCAACAAATATATTAAATATTACAATATAATAAAATATATAAATAATAAATATTTCTTTTCTAAATTGCCTTTGACAAAGAAATGCTGTTATGTTTTATACTTTGAAAAACACTTAAATCTGAAAGGTACTTGGAAATTAGGATTTTGTAATACACACTCTCCTGATGCTAAATATTTTCCGCAGATATGCCTGTTCTTAATGAAGTATAAAGTAGTAGCATCAGTATCTACACTGCTATATAGTCATAATTCACATACTAAATAGAATTTGTTATATGAATTAGGTGCTTTACGCAGATGCATTTTTGTCCTGTGGAACATTTTCTGAAATTATTAGCCCCTAGATTCATCATTCTGCTATAAATTTATTGTGTAGTATTAGCTGGGTGGGATGTCTGGGTGAACTGTGGGGTTTCAAGCTTATGAACTAGGATGGTCTCGATGATCTGGAGAAGGACTGGGTGAATTGGTAGACTAATTGGTAAACTGATTAATTTAATTTATGTGCACATGTTTTAAAATTGGCCAACTTACATGTGCAAAGCTATGTTTATAGCAGAAAGATGTGTCATGGAAAAAAGTGGCAGGGGCAATAGTGGGCAGTTGGCCGCATTGCGGTGGTCCAGTTTCGCCCACAGTGGTGCAGCCACACCACACACTGGGGTAGATTTTAAAAAGGTGTGCACGCTACCCTTCCCCCGTTCCCTCCCAGGCCGCTCCAAAATCGGAGTGGCCTGAGAGGGAACTTCCCTTCCCCCTGCCGGCACACGATCCTGTGACACAGCGGCAATGGTCGCTCTGTCGGAGCCCTCTGGCCCTGCCCCTGCCCTGCCCCCGCCCCTTTTGTAAAGCCCCGGGACTTACACGTGTCCCGGTGCTTTATGCACACCGCCGGGCCTTTTTAAAATAGGCCTGGCGCGCATAAGGCCGGTTACACACGTAAGCCTTTTAAAATCCGGCCCACAATTGACCCAAAGCGCCACTGGAAAAGGTGTAGTTATTTCCCGTGGTGCTGCTGGCGATAATGTGAAAAACATTATCGCCCGCAGTGCTGCCGGGGGATAACTCCGCCCAAACCCCACCCATACTCCTTCCCTTCCCCTAATTTGAATAATACTGCCGCAATACCAGCACATCGCACAACGAAGAATGACCCTGTAGGTGAGAAAAGTTCCAGAAGCAACAGAAATCCTAGAAAAAGCTTGATTCTTTTTAGACTGTGTTACATTAATACATTTTACCATATGAGATCTATAAAAAGCACCAATGTGATGTTTAACATCTTTGGATATCTGCTGTGTTGGTAAAATAAAGGATATCACAACTTGCAAAGAATCCTTTTAAGTAATGTAAAACTGAAGTACACACAAAAAAAATGATCAAAAAACTGGTTTTCTAAATGCAAAAAAATCCCTGGAAAATATAAAAAATAAACTGTTTTAGAAACAGTTTTGAGGTATGGAAAAATTGAACAACTAGATATTAAAAGTGGAGCAATATAAGAGTTTAAGGCTAAACACAGTAGGAGGACCTAGCGGTAAATCATTAAAGAAAAATATTACATCCAGCTTCAGTCTGAACTCTGTGGTCATAGTCAGCCTCCTGCTGAATCCACCTTTCACCTTTCTGCAGGTGGGAAAGGGAAACAGAAAAGCCATGTGGGCTGTCCTGTGTTACTGTGTTATCTGAATAAATATATAAGAAACTCTGAAATGCAATGAAAATGTAGACTTCAAGGAAATTAATATCTAATGGAATACATAAAAATTATAACTATGTGGGATTACATTTCATTGTGAGGTTATTTTTGTTCTGCTAATTCACTTCTTTGTGTTTAATGTCTTGATTGCCTGGCTAAAAGATAGGAAACAAAGGAATGAATTTTCAAAATGTTACGCATGTAAAAATGAACATATGCATGCAGAAGTAGCATCTACTCGTGTATTCTGTATTATATAAAAGTAAAACTACATGTGTATTTTCGCTTTCACACATACATATATCTATTTACAAAAGGGACAGTCTGCGGCGATCTGGTGCGAACATTTACATGCATAAGTTGCTATTTTAAAAGACACTTATATGTATACATTTTCCAACTTACTAGCACATTTTTACACCAGATAATTATCTGGTATAAATGATATTAAACATGTTTATTGTGTAGTATTGACTGGGTGGGGTGTCTGGGTGAACAGTGGGGTTTCAAGCTTATGAACTAGGATGGTCTCAATGATCTGGAGAAGGACTGGGTGAATTGGTGGACTAGTTGGTAAACTGATTAACTTCATTTATGTGCACATGTTTTAAAATTGTCCAACTTACATGTGCAAATTGGGACTTACCTGAGTTAGCCTTGGTTTACTTTCATATGTAAAACATATGCAAGTATATTTTAAATATAGGTAGGAAAAGTATGCGCATTCAATGCATTGATATATGTGGTTTCAATGCATTGCATGTATTCATGCATAAGCCTTATTGGGTCAGACCAAGGGTCCATCAAAGACCCTATCCTATTTTTAGCAGTGGCCAATCCAGATCACAAGTATCTGGTAGGATCCCAAATAGTAGATAGATTACATACTACTTACAATCATGGATAATCAGTGACTTTCCTCAAATATACCAGTTAAAAATGGTTTTGGACAAGATTTTGAACAAGATTCCTCCAGAATCTTGTCCAAACATTTTTTACACCCATCTACTTTAACTGCCTTTTCCACATCCTCCAACAATGAAATCCAGAACTTAAGTGATAAGTAAAAAAGTATTTTCTCTGATTTATTTTAAAAGTGCTATTTAGCAACTTCATAGAGTGGCACCTAGTGTTTTGATTCTTTTGAAAGAATAAACAACTGGTTCACATTTACCTGTTCTACTCCTCTCATGGTTTTATAGACCTCTATTATATCTTCCCTCAGCCATCTCGTCTCCAAGCTGAAGAGTCTTAATCACGTTAGTCTTTCCTCATTGGGGAATGGTTCCATTCCATTTATCATTGTGGTCACCCTTCTTTGAACCTTTTCCAGTTCCATTATGTCTTTTTGAGATGTGGTGACTAGAATTGCTACTTCTCATCACTAGTTTGCAGATACCTCCATCAGTTCACCCAGTCCATCTGCAGTTCACTGAGTCCCGCTTAGTACTTCACCTGAACTCCCCCTATTTCACCCAGACCCCCCCACCCAAAAATAACAAACAACAGATGAGTCTGATATCAGTTGCACTAGCTAATTAGGAGGTGTAAAATTGTGTGAATAAGTTGACTAATGTATCTCTTATAAAATAGCAAATTCTGGGTATGCCCTTTTTCACTGCCTCAAAACAGCCCTGGGCAGCCCTTTATTCGCACAGGTAAATGTGTAGACAAAACTAAAAACAGGCACATTTTTTATGTTTATTACAAAGCATATACACAAATACAGGCTACTTGTCTGCATACATACTAATTTTCAATGTGCAATGCTTTTGAAAATTTACTCATAATGTAAATGACAAAAGAAGCACAGACTTCAACTTCACTTTATATGCAATATCAAGAAAAAAAAAGTAAAGGATCATAATTGTAAGGTGTTACTACCACTCAAAAATGAATATCTTCTCCAAAGCATTTTGTAAATAATAATCATAAACATGGTATCATAAAGCGTGCCTGTGAATCATTCTTTTACAAATGGCAATTAGATAGAACCATCTACCATGTGAAGAGTCAATCTACGTTTTTAGTTTTTTTTTCTTGCAACTAAAATAGTCCCAATATAAAGAAGACATAATGCTGTTCAAAAGCATTCACACATCTTCATATTTAATAATTGACAGCAAATGCCCAACACCACAAATGTTTTGGCCTTTTTCAAGGGCTGCTTTTATGAAAGGTTACATAGGATAATGGTCTCAAATACTCTAAGTAGCAGTGCAGTGTGTTAGGGCTATAAATTTCTTAATATCCCTGCAGTCCTGGGAATCCATAGTCTTATGAACATGTGCTGTATGTTTCAGTATTCAAAGATTTATTAGTAAAAACATGGAGTATACACATTTATACATGAAATATACACATGAAGAAGGTGCGATTAAGTGTGTGTGAGAATGAGGGCATAAATCTGTGATGTAAGTAAAATGGCTCAGAATAGGATAAAAGAAACAATACTAGCTGTGGCTAAAACACGACTTAACATGTGATTAGATGTGCAATTTGGATGTACATCCATAACACTGATGCAATGCAGGGATTAGAACTTCCAAAATGCACGTCCAAACCATCGTGTAGCTAATAGCGCTCATCACATGTAAATTCCATGTAGCGATGCAAAGAATTTCCCATGCGGCCAATGCACTTATTGCAATGCAACAAATTTTATGCCAGCCTAAGGTTATGTCACACTCAAGAGCTCATTGATAAAACAAAAAATCCTGCTTTCTGTGATTTCTTTTATTAGTATCGTCACTTTGGCGGAAGTTAATCTTCAGAACACCATGATTTTAGGTGATTTCAACCTTCAAGTGGATCTTGTTCCTTTCTCCCATTCTTGCTTAACAATTCTAAATACTCTTTTCACTTGTGACTTATCACTGTGCAGGTCCTACTTTAGACCTGATTTTCATTAATCCAGACCGATTTTCCCAGTCCCAAGTAACCATCACTACACAATTCTCTAAATACTCGTGAGCTGTCTCCAACTTTATCAAGAAGAGGTTTCATTGACCCTGATAATTTGCGCTCCAGGTTCATTCCTTTATTAACCGAAGACTTTGAGATTCCCCAAGCGCTCTTCCTGAGCATTGGGATTCATCTCTTTCAATTGTTTTTCATGTTCTTGCTCCTATCAGAACAGTGATAAAAAATGTAAAAAGACTGCCTCATAGTTCACTACTGAACTTCAGTCTCATAAAAGGCTTCTCAGATGAGCTGAAAGGAAGTGGAGAACCAATCTTATTCCGGAATTTCTTAATGTGTACAGAGCCACCTTATCATCCTATTGAATAGCAACTCTCGCTGCTAAAAAAGCTTACATTTATTCTAAGCTTTCTCATTGTTTTAACAATCCATGTGAACTTGTTCACTCTGTAAAAAAAATGATTGCTTCTGCAACGCAGTCTAATACATAGCCTTTTGTTTCTCCTGCCCTCAATATTGCTGAGAACTTTACTATCTTTTTCACTCAGAAAATTGAGACAATCTGTAGTAAACTTCCCGATGTAACTAACTCTATCTCTGATACTCTCCTTTCTGATGGATCCACTTAGGATTCCTTCTCTGCTGTTTCATCTACTGAAATTGTCCAGATTATTTCCAAATTTAACAATACCTCTAGTCCGTTGTATCCTTGTTCTATCACCCTCGTTAAGATTCTTCATCATGATATATCCCAATTCATTTCTGATTTTATTAATGCCTCACTTTAGAGAGTCATTTACCAGATTCTCTAAAAAAAAAAAAAAGGCTCTATTCATCCTATCTTAAAGAAACCTTCTTTAGACCCAGCTGATATAAAAAATTATCACTAGATTTCATCTCTCCCATTTCTGGATAAAATTATTGGAAGTGTTATGCTGAAAAAACTCTCTGCCTTCTTGGATGAGCATCATACTCTGGACTAGTATCAATTTGGATTTTGGAAGTTCCACAATACCAAAATGTTGTTACTATTTAGCTTTGACACCATTTGCCAGGGTTTTGATAGTGGTACTCAGTACATGCTGTTCCTCCTCAATATCTCTGCAGCATTTGACACAATTGACCATGTCTTCTTGCTCTCATGTCTTTCATCTCTTGGTTTCCCTGGTGCTGTTTACAATTGGTTTCACTCCTATCTTTCTTCTCGTTCCCAGCATGTCTCTATAGGTTCTCACCATTCCACATGGCATGCCCTCTCTTCTGGTGTACTCCAAGGCTCTGCCTTATTTACCAACTTGTTTAACATCTACCTTACTCCTCTCTGTCAACATTTGAAGGGCCTTGGGGTACACTACAGATTATATGCCGATGATATCCAGTTCTTTTTTCTGCTCAAAATCACTTGGGATCTATCTGTAAAATTTGCATCAATCTGTCTTTCTGCAATTCAGAATGGTTGGTTTTCTAATAAGCTCTCACTTAACGTTAATAAAACTGAAATTTTAGTACTTTCCAGTTTCCCAATCTGTTCCTTACCCTCTCATATTATGATCAATGACTGTCATCTACCAATTTCCAACACAGTACATAACCTCAGCATCACAACTGACTCTTCTTTCTTTATGCAGCCATACATTGCTTCACTTTCATGTTCACATGAAAGGGTTTAGTCTTCTCAAACTTCTTAAACCTCTACTTGAGTCCTCTGATTTTCATATGGTCTTACAATCATTTCTTTTCTCTAGCTTTGATTATTGCAACTCTTTCATTGGTCTTTCTGCTTATACCAATTCACCCCTTCAGATACTTCAAAATGTGCAGCTCATCTTTTATCAAATACCCCAATTTGTGAACACATTACTCTGGTCCTTCAGTCATTACACTGGCTTCCTATTCCCTACTGAATTCAATATAAACTTGCAACTACTGTCTATGATATGCTAAATAATATTAAATCCCCTTGGATCTCCTCCACATTGAAACTCTATATTCCTCAGGCTCTGTGCTTGGCCAGTCAAGATCTCTTAGATCTTTAGCATGGCTTGCTCACCTCTATGAATCCAGGAAACATGCCTTCTCTACCGCTGCCCCTACACTATGGAACTTGCTTCCTTCAGATCTGAGATGCCTCAAAGATCCAAAAGCCTTTAAAAAATCCCTCAAGACCCATCTTTTCAAGTTGGCATTTAACATCACATAGCCTATTTCATTTCGCCTCAGAGCAATAAAAGCCCTCATAAGATCCTCAATATTCATGTTTTAAGTTGGTATTCAAAATCCCATAGCCTTCTCTGCTTTTGCCCCAAAGATCCAAAGGCCTTCAAAATCCCTCGTCTTGCCTTCTTAGGCCAGGATTCATCATTCTTCGCAGAAAGGTGGTGCTATTCGGCTTGCTACTGCCGACGATAATGTTAGTAACATTATCGCTGGCAGTGAAGACGCTGACTCCGCCCCCTCCCCACCGACTCCTCCCCGCCCCCTAATTTGCATGATATCACATGCGAAAAGGCCTTTTCATATGTGATAGAGGCTTATCGCATGCGATACGGCCGTATCTCATACGATAAGCCTTTGATAAATGACCCCCTTAATGTGGCATTTAACATCATATAACCTGTTCTGTATTATGATTATTTTTTGTTTTTATGTGATTGATGCTTATATATGCTTTTATTGTACCCTGCCTGTAACCATGGAAGGGCGGCTAATAAATATTTTAAATAAGTAAAATAATAACTAAATGTCTGTTGTGTAGGTTAATGCAGGTGTTAAGATAGGCCAAAATGTTTTTCTAAATGCTAGCCCTGTGATTCCTTGCAGCAAGGCAGTACTGTTCCTTTAAAAGTGATTTTTGTTGCAGAACTTTAGCCAGTGGTAAAAAATAGAGGAAGTTTGTTCCAGTCTTTAAAATTTCATGTTATGTGATAGAGTAAAATATAAGGGTTTGCTGCAGCTTCCTTTTTTTCTGCAAACAAAGTTTTAAACATGTCAAAATCACTCCCATTGGAAGCAATGGGCGCTGCACAGCTACATTAGTGCTCTGGCCTGGACTTATGCCAGTATTAAAAAGACATAAATATATTTGTGTCTGAGGGCTGCTGGAAGCAAAAAAAAAAAAGATGAGTATGAATTTTGGTGAATGGGTCTTTGTGGGAATGTCTTTGGGTAGAGAGGAGGATGTTAATGGAATATCTACTGTGCTTTATCCTCCTGACTGCTCTGAATAGCATTATTCAGATCATGATATTTTCTTTTTTTGCTGAGAGTCTTTCAAATATCTGACAGAAGCTATTTTTTTTTCTGAAATTCATTCTCCAGAAACCAGAAATTGGCGTACAGTTAATTATCTATGTCACCTAATTTATTGAAGAAGGGATGCAAAGCAAAATTAAGAAATGTGGTCTGCCAAAATGTATATGGGATATAGGACTACCAACTTTTAATTATGAAAAATCTGAACACTTGGAGGCTGAGTAAATTCTTTGTCACAGTGTCTTTCCAACGTGACTATGCATCCTCTCTGCATCTTCAGAGCATCTCCTGAGAGCCCTCAGAGCAACCCCTCATCATTCCTCTTCGTTGTGACTTTGATAACGGGCAGTGCATCCCATGGCAGGAGATGCATGTGAAGGACAGTACAGCAGTACAGCTGGTTGGAGCCCTAGTGTCCATACTGAAGATGCTGCACTGGCTGCTTACTGAGTATCTGAACCTGAGTCTAGCTATGATAACATAGTACAGGGGTGGACAACTGCAGTCCTCGAGAGCCACAAACAGGATAGGTTTACAGGATATCCACAATGAATATGCATGAGATAGATTTGCATACAATGGAGGCAGTGCATACAAATCTATCTCATGCATTTTCATTGTGGAGTTCTTGATAACCTATCCTGTTTGAGGCTCTCAAGGACTGGAGCTGGCCACCCTGACAACATTGATAACGGAAGATAAAGACCAAATTGCCCATCCAGTCTGCCTAGTTAAGATTCATCCACTTTGGAACAGATGCACATACAAAATCCCATGTACAACCAAACACCAACACCTCCCCCTCCCCCCCCCCCCCCACACCCTTGTCATTTGCCTGCCTGTCCTCTCAACCCTGTTTCCATCTCTGCCCTCCACAGCAACTCCAATAAAGTAACGTATGTTTACTACAATGCACTGTCTACCAAATACATTCTGATGATATTAATTCTGCCATTTACAAAGAATCAAATTAACAATTTTTGTCAACTCTCCCTACAACATTCCACTTAAAATTATAAAAAGCAGACTGCAACATCATTGTGACAAGTCACAATGAGCTTATTCATATTTTACTTTTGGCTACCCAGATCTCTATGGCAGGAGGAATGTACACGCATTCACAATTAAGAGCCATCTTAGCTTAACTCTCAGATTTGGTTCTGAATAATTGTAAAACCCCCTACCCTCATGTAACACTCAAAATAATCAGTAAAGAAATGTAAAAAAGGCAAACAAAGTGTCATACCACACTAACGAAATATTGTTTTCTACGACATTACTTTGAAAGGCTGCAGAGAACACTAGTATGAAGTGCCAACATGATTTTACAGGCTACCAGCACGCAAGTTATGGACAAAACAGTCTATTAAGATGAGCTTGACAGTAACTTGCAAAACAAATCCACCTAGTGTTGAGCTGTGCATAATTTGTCTGTTGAAAGTCTCCTTTTAAAGAGGTTTGGTGGGCAGTTGTCTCTGCTCTACATGTGGAAATCTCTGACAATATGGGGATAACTAGGGTCACCTCCCTTCCTCTGGGATCCGCTTCTCGCTGGAACTGTTTTCCACCTCCTACTTGAGAAAAGAGATGGTAAGGGAGGAAGAGGAGCAGAAGATTCATTACGGGGGGCCTGGTCACTCTCAGTAAGGCCTCTCCTTCCCTGAGTACCTCCAACACGGGTACTCACCCACCCAGTGTCCACACTGGCTCTCTTCCCTTTCTTATTTCATAGTTCTGATAGCAGTGTTGCCAGATAGGCATTTTGGGCTACTTTTTAAATTTATAGGTGTTTTTTTTTTCCTGCAGTGGATTTTTTTCGCTGCACAGTCACAAAGGAGCCACAACTCCTTCCCTCCTTGTTTCCACATTCAGCTGCCACAGATAGTGGACACCAGATAAAAGAGGGGAGCAGGAGCAAGCAAGCAGCACAACCGGCCTCCGTGCCTGCACATGAGCAAGAAGATAGTTGAGGCAGGGCAGCAGTCTGCCTGCCTACTTTCTCTTCTAAGGTCTGGTCAGGATAATGGTAGTGCCTTGGTAGATGGCTGCAGGGCACATGCACTCCACCCCCCCCCCCCCCCCCCCGTCGTGCCGCCTCCAGCCCCGCCCCCGTTCGCGGCCCTGACTCTAGGGGCAAGGACCACATGCTGCCACTCCCTCACTCCCCCACCCTCTCAAACCCCCACACAACTCAAAAAATCACCTGGTGGTTCAGTGGGGGGCCCGGGAGCAATCTGCCGCTCCTGGGCCGTCAGCTGCCAGTAACTAATATGGCGCCGGTGGCCTTCAGCCCCTACCATATGACAGGGGCTACCAGTGCCATTGTTTGGCCTTTGTCACATGGTAGGGGTTAAAGGCCACCGGCGCCATTTTGGTTAATGGAAGCCGAGGCCCCGGGAACGGCAGATCACTCCTGGGCCCTCCGCTGGACTATCAGGGGGGGGGGGGGCGTCAGGAGAGTGGCATGACAGGGGGGGCACAGAATTTTGAAGGGGCACTTTTTCCCTTTCAAAATTCTGCCACCTGAAGCAGCGGGGGCGGCCCCTAACTGTCATGCCCTAGGCAAAGGCCTAGCTTGCCTAGTGCTTCCGCCGGCCCTGCTCCAACAACATAGCCAACTGGTAGAAACACAGGCTGCTGTGATGCCAATAGATGACTGGCTCGCTGTTGCCTCAGATCACATTGGAGGTGAAGCGAATTCAGTCCTGGCAGGGAGACATTTCAGGGAGATGCTGATGGAGGTCTAAAATCCAGGCCTTTTCTGATTATTTTATCCTTCTTCATTTCCAGGCATTAGTGCAAAACTCTATACAGTCCATAAAAACTCCAGACAGTTGGTATGGGATAGCATTTATTAAACTATACCATATTGGGAGCAATTTGTAAACTGTCCACATTAGAACAAGGAACGTGCATACCTTTTACCCGCAGGCTTTGCAGCAATTCTCAAAGCAAATGTATTGGGTAGTTTTGCTCTGAAACTTGTCATAGGTGCAAAGTACATGTGGTCCCTTGCACCTGCTTTTCTTGTGGGTATTTTTTTTGCTGCAAAAAGTACATATGAAAATTTGAAAACAAAATCTAGGTGCATGCTTTTCCTCCCCTTGACAAGTTTGTGCTTTGAGTAGGATAAAACTGTGAATATCATAATGCCTCTGATTAGATCCATGGTGCAACCATACTTGAATATTGTGGGCAGTTCTGGTCACCCCATCCCAAGAAAGATATGGCAGAACCAGAAAAGATAGAAAGAAGGAGAACAAAAGTGATAAAGAGAATGAAAGAGCCCCCTTATGAAGAAAAGCTAAAGAGGTTAAGGCTCAGCAGCTTGGAGAAGAGGCAACTGAGAGGGGACATAATAGAAAATTATAAAATTATGAGTGGGGTGGAACATGAAAATAGGAAACAGTTATTTACCAGTTAAATTTAGCAGTGAAATCCATAAACTGCTATTACGAAATTAATAAGCAATAGTACCTTGTGATCTATCTAATGTTTGGGTACTTGCCAGGTACCCTTGGACTGAGCCAGTATGGCATTTCTTATGTTCTTAAATAGAACTATAACTAGGGGACACTCCATGACACTATCAGGTAGCAGATTTAAAGCAATGTGTCCATCAGCGTAAAATTAAGCTATGGAATTTGTTGCCGGAGGATGTGTTCAAGGCATTGAGCATATCTAGCTTTCTAAGAGGTTTGGACAAGTTCCTGGAGGAAGCTTCCATAAACAATTATTAGCCAGGGAACTTGGTTGGGGACTCACCACTTATCCCTGGGTATGAGCAAACAAGGAATTTGATGTATCCTTTGGGATCTACCAGGTAGTTCCTAATGACTCAGCTTGGCCACTGTTGGAGACAGGATCCTGTGCCCTGTGGACTTTTGGTCTGACTCAGCATGTCATGTCTGATGTTATTATTTGCACCAGCATGTAAAATCTTAGCCTCATTGAAGAAGGGCAATTTTCAAACAGTCACTTCATGTATGTCATTTGCTATTTCCATGCATAAATCAATTTGAAATTTGTCCTCCCTATGCCATCTACTATTGAATCCTAAAACACTTATGGATTTCAGATTTGTAGATGCCTTATAATAATTTTATTTAGAAATTAGAAATTTGGATGCAGTATGAGGTCCATGTACTAGTGCAGTGTTGGCATTTTCCGGTCTTCTTCTACTGCAAAGGGTGTGGGGCCTCTGGAAGCTGGGGCTGTGGAATTCAATCCCTGGACTGGTTACAGTGGCCTCTGGACTCCTCTCCCAGGGAATGCTGGGAGCAGTATACAGATGAGCCTTCCGGTCCTCTCTCACAAACATCCACAATGGAAAATCCAAAATAGCAAAGGAAGTTTGCCAAAAGAATCCACAACAGTATTCTTTCAATTAGTGAAGATGAAATTTATTTCACAAATTTGAATAAGCACTTAGGTCTTCATCACAGACATAAAATATTCACGGTTTCCTGACACAGAACCTTGTTTCCACCAGCTGCATCGGGAGGGACCAAATGCTATAGGAAGACAAAATAATTCGTAAAGGTTATAAGTGGAACTCACAAACAGCAGCAACACAGCAAGAATAACCATCACAAAGCTCATAGAATAAGTATGCACAAAACTATAAAAACACTCACCCGAGCCGAAGCGGCTTCAATAATACTGAATGGTGCTATAACGGAGGAAGTACCTGGATATGGGATTAAATAAGCAAATTGGTGCCAAAATGGGCAGATAGGGACCATCCAGTCTAAGAGCCAATGTCTTATATAGAGTAGTCAAATAAACATGGTAAATGCAATGAAATTGCTGTGAAGCTAGAACACAGTGTTAGATAAATATCGGAGATGAAATACATATGTGTTACAATCACCAGAGATATGAATAATTAATTAAATAATTAATTTAATTAAATTAATTCAACTAATTAATTAATTAAATAATTAACTTAATTAAATAATTAATTGGCAATACTGAAACCATTACTAAAGAAACCAAACGCTTGCCCATCAGACCCAGCTAATTTTAGACCCATCGCAAACTTACCACTGATCGCCAAACTGATGGAAAAAATTGTCAACAAGCAACTATCAGATTATTTGGAAGATCATAACATTCTATCCCCAGCTCAATATGGATTCCGGAAACGTCTAAACACCGAATCGCTCTTACTATCTCTCACTGACACAATCCTCGTTAATCTGGAGAATAAACAATCGTACCTGCTCATTCTTCTGGATCTTTCCGCTGCATTTGATACAGTAAAACACTCTACTCTAATAGACCAACTAGCCAACATAGGTATCAAAGGCACAGCCCTTAGTTGGTTCCATTCCTTCTTAAGCAACAGATTCTACAAAGTAAGGATAAACAACAAAGAATCACATCCTATTCTGACAGAACAAGGAGTCCCACAAGGATCATCACTTTCACCCACCCTCTTCAATATCTACCTCCTCCCTCTCTGCCATCTACTCTCAAACCTTAAGCTTACCCATTACCTCTATGCAGACGACATACAAATCCTCCTTCCGATCACAGAATCCCTTCAAAAAACCATCACGTACTGGAACGAATGCCTACAGCCCATCAAAAACCTACTCTCAAGCCTCAACTTAGTATTGAATGCTAATAAAACCGAAATGCTCATTGTCTCCCAGGATCCACACACAATCTCTTCCAGCTTTTCTCTACCAAACACAAACAACTCGTTCTCATCTGACGTCAGAGACCTTGGAGCATGGCTTGATAATCATCTAAACCTAAAAAAGTTCGTTAACAATACCACAAAGGACTGCTTTTACAAACTGCAAGTCCTCAAAAAACTTAAACCCCTCCTTCACTTCTCCGACTTCAGGCTAGTACTACAATCCATCATTCTTTCGAAGCTCGACTATTGCAACTCCCTGTTTCTAGGTATACCCGCCAACACTATCAAACCATTACAGATGGTTCAGAATTCAGCGGCTAGAATTCTAACTAACACTAATAAAAAAAGATCATATCACCCCAATCCTTCGGAACTTACATTGGCTCCCCATTAAACAAAGGATACTCTATAAGGTACTCACTATCATCCACAAAGCGACAAACAAACTAGCCCCCATCACATTAAGTTCTCAACTCCAACCGCACACTTCCTCCAGACCAATCAGAAGCGCATACAGAGGATCACTGCATGCTCCGCAAATAAAATCATCATTGAGCAAACGAGCACTATCTTCAGCAGGCCCACACCAATGGAACACTCTTCCCCCAGATCTCAGATTAGAACCCAGTCATCAAGAATTCAAAAAAAGACTGAAGACTTTTCTCTTCCAACAAGCTTTCCCAGACGCTTAATTCTTTCTGTGACGGACAGACTTCCTAATTTACTAGATATCCCTTAATTATGGACACTGTATCAAATACTACTTTTAAGAACATGCAACGGGACAATTATCTTGGAGCTCAAAATTCACGTTTTTTCTTATATTTATTTGGCTTTGCTTATATTTTTTATTTATTACTACATTAAATAGTTATACTTCTTCATATTTAAAATATTATACTCTTTATTTATGTTCCAGTTAAACTATTATTTCTTTATTTAGTACTATGTTAAATTGTCAAACAGTTATACTGTTCCATATGTTCTACGGTTCCATGTAAAGCTCCGCTCTCTGTTGAGCAGTTATTCGTTTTATGTAAACCGGAGTGATTTGTAGTCCCTACAAGAACTTCGGTATATAAAAATTAAAAATAAATAAATAAATAAAATAAATAATAAACTACTGATAACTTTGAAATAAGTAGTAATTGCTAACTTTGAAATAAGTAGTAATTGCTAGAGATGTGCTTCGTTTATCACGAATTAGGCAATTTCAATGAAATTGCCTAATTCGTCGTGGGTCGGGGGCCCCGAACCCCGAAACTGATTTTCCCCGAACTAAGAGGAAAATTAGTTTTTCGGGTTTGTACGGGGGGAGGGGCACATTTTATTTTTTTAAATAAAAAACCACCCCAAGCATAAAGTTTACTGTAATACAACCCACCCCCACCATTCTGATCCCTCCCCAACATCCATGGTGGTCCAGCAGGGTCCCGCAAGGGATTTCTCCTTCCATGCTGTCGGGCTTTCGGGCCTGCCTCGCCTCAAAATGGGGCCGATAGCCTTTGACCTATTATGTCACAGGGGCTACCGGTGCCATTGGTCAGCCCCTGTCACATGGCCATTGGCGCCATCTTGTGCTCCTACCATGTGACAGGGGCTGACCAATGGCACCGGTAGCCCCTGTGACATAGTAAGGGCAAAGGTTATCGGCGCCATTTTGATTACTGGCAGCCGACGGCCTGAGTGCAGGACATCGCTCCCGGACCCCCGCTGGACCACCAGGGACTTTTGGCAAGTATTGTGGGGGACAGGAGGGTCCCTCAAGACTTGCCAAAAGTCGTCTGCCAGTAATCAAAATGGCGCCCATAGCCTTTGCCCTTACTATGTCACAGGGGCTACCGGTGCCCTTGGTCAGTCCCTGTCACATGGTAGGAGCACAAGATGGCGCCAGCCATCCATTGCTCCTACCATGTGACAGGGGCTGACCAATGGCACCGGTAGCCCCTGTGACATAGTAGGTCAAAGGCTATCGGCGCCATTTTGATGCGAGGCAGGCCAGATAACCCGATGGCACCGAGGGAGAAATCGCTCGCGGGACCCCGCTGGACCACCAGGGATGTTAGTAAGTCTTGGGGAGGGATCGGGATGGTGGGGGGGGGGGGGTTTGTATTTAATGTATTATAGTAAATTTTAATGCTTGGGGAGGGTTTTCTTGAGCTTCGTTTTCCCGCGTCATTTTTTGTGCCCGTTTCGTTTTTCCCCATTTAGTTTTTTGTTCGCTTTTCCAAAAAACTAACCGAGGAAAAACGAACTTTACCCCAAAGTGTCCGACTCAAAAAATGACCCTGTAGAAAAAAACGAAGCTCATCTCTAGTAATTGCTGCTCCATGCAGGTTATCCCCATGCTTATTAGTTCCTCAGACCATAAATGTCTGGGTCCTTGTTGGTTGTTTTCTGAATCCAACTCCCCTTTTCCCCTGCCATTGACATGGAGAGCAATGCTGCAGTTGCATCAAAAGTATCAAGGCTTATTGGTTAAAGATAGTAACCACCACATCAGCAAGTTACCCCCCATTCACCCTTTTCTTTATTTCCATCCTCTAGCCTTTAGGGATCCACAATGTTTATTGCATGGCACTTTGAATTCTTTGACTGTCTTCCTCTTCCCCACCTCCTCTGGAAGGGCATTCCGAGCATCCACCATCGTCTCTGAAGAGATATTTTCTGGTGTTGGTTCTGAGTCATCCCCTCTGGAGTTTCATTTCATTACCCCTAGTTCTACTGATTTCTTTCCAATGGAAAGTTCTGAAGTTCATGCATCATTGAAACATTTCTGGTAGTCCTGATATTCCAGAATGTTTTAGTTGAAGATGTTTTGCCCTCAGTTATGTATGATTCCAGGATCACTGTAATTCCTAAAGAGGGAAAGCCTTGCAAGGACTCTGCAACCTATTGTCCCATTTCCTTATTGAATGTGAATATGAACATTTTTGCTAAAGTGCTGGCCACACATATGCATATGTTTTTAATATAAGAAACACATTATTTATAACCTGTGCATATGTTCACTTGCTGATAATAAAATACATGTAAGCATGCACTTGAGCCCATTTATGCATACTTATGGACACGGGAACTTTTTTTTAAAGTTATCCTTCCTATGTGGCTAATCATTCAGTTCATCTATATGGTATTACTATCACTGAAAGTTACAGTGTCTTTTTTCTAGAAGGTCTTTCTCCATTTTGTACAAAACAATTATTTTTACCATTCTGTGCTGACAGCAAATTGTTTTGATTTGAAAACTCAGTCTTCCTTTAATGAAAACATTAAAATCTTAAACATAAGTTGTGTTCCTGAGTGGTTTCTGGTTGTTGTTCATTTTTTTTGAACCATGATAATTCTGAGAATAAGATGTAGAAAAACAGCATATGGTATCATGACAGAGAATGAAAAGGTAGGGGTGCAATATTGTTTATCTACTCTTTGCAAAATCATATTTAGACTCTTCACATAGATTTTTTCATTAGTCTGACAAAACTGGATTTCCAGTGTATTTCCTCAGCCTTATTTACTACTGAAACGTGCATTTTTCATGATATACCACAAAGAATATTTGTTTTTGTTTTGCACACTAATAATTTTCTGGCTTAACTCAAAGACAAATGGAATGTCATAGCAGAAGCATTAGAGTTGAACAAGTTGAATAGGCGGCCAATGTATGAAGAAAGGGTTTCTTTCATCTGAGACCAGAGTACATTTTGATAGAAGAATGCACTTGAGAAATGAAATAGAAGCAAATAAAAAGCAAATTCACCATTCAGAAATCCGCAATGAATCTAAATAATCTCAACATGATTGCTTGATCCATTTGTATCTACTCATCAGAAACAGATCTCAGATTTACTGTGAGGCAGAAATGAAGAAATGTGCTCTTTCCTTTGCTTCCTTTTTCTTTGAAATCTGGAAATATCTGTCAGATGAGAAATGGCCCCAGAGATGCTTGATTATGACATGCAGTTGAAGAAACAGAAGGTGATATGACCCTTCAGGGTAACAAAATACCATTACACTAACATAATCAGAAAAAAAATTCAACTGCACAGATTCAGACTTATACTGCTTCACCACTTGCTGTTCACATTTCTATGAAACCTAAATCCTTGGCTAATAAATCTTAAAAATTAATAAAAGACAGATCTTATGAGAAATGCTGCACATATCTTGCAATTTTGTCACATAAAAAGTTGCTTGTGGCTTAGCTTTCCCTTTGAAATTAATGCATCCAAGGATACCACACAACATCATATGGGTGTAGATGGGGCGTAGGGGTAATAAGCAAATAAAGGAAAGTATTTTGCCTTAAAATCATCGAAAAATGGATGATGATCCAGAAACTTGTCAGTGAGCAAACTATACTGCCTCTCATAAAAGACTGTATGAGCCTTGAACAAATTTATTCTTTTTTTTAATAAACTTCAATTTTCAGAGTTAAAGTTGTTTTCTCAAGAAAATTAGTTTCATTTCAAAAAGTCACAGGCAAAACTATACAGCAAATAAAATCCCAAGTATAGTTCATACAGGTCATACTATGAAATGGACCAGTTATGAATCCACAAAAAGGGGGGTCTTGTTGAATACAATTTTTGGAGGTCGATATTCAAAAGCCATTTAGCCGCACAAGCTGGGTGCATTCTAGGAGCGGGTAGGAGGGATTTCTGGGCGGAGCAGAGTTAGCCGATATTCAGAGTTAGCTGCTTAACCTCTGCAGCTAACTCTGGTCGAGTCGTAGGGCTGTCCTAAAGTAAGCTGGTTAGACTCAGCTAGCTAACTTTAAGATAGCTGGGTACATTCAGCGATGTGTTGCAGAATATACCCTGCTAGTTAGCTGGATATCTTTATCTGGATAACTAGCCAAACCGCACAGTGGCTGAATATGGACCCCTTGATTTTCAGTAATCCTAAAATAATCTGGCAATACTATTTTTCAGTGGCCTGGCAGTTTCCTCTTGCTCTTTTGGGTTTCCAGCTCAATTGGGACTCGTCTCTTGTGGATTATATTGTCCTGAGCTTTCAGGACATGGGCATGTATGTCTATTTTTTAACCCTCTCCCCTTCCTGGGTAGCCCAACCATCACAGTGATAGTCCTTAATCAATGGCCACAAACTGTGCATCTCTCCATTCTTCTTATGATCACTCTACTTATAAATACAAGCCCACAGAGCAGCAGCATTATTATTATAAAAACCATGGAAGATGCAAGAAAGTGCACCCAGCCCAGCGCACAGGTTTACGTGCAGTTGTACGCATGTCTTGAACATGCTAGACTAACACCCGATGCAAAAAGGAGATTAGCACATCCAAAATGTATGGCCAAACGCAAAGCTAATAGTGCTCCTCACATGTAAATTCCATATAGTTGCGGCTATTAGCTATTACCCCGACGCAGAAAATTGTTGGGCACTCAATGCACATTTTTTAACACAGGAAATTTAACTCTGTTGTGAACTAGGGGGCAGATTTTTAAAACGTACGCGAGAGCGTACTTTTGTTCACGCACCCGGCACAAACAACAGTACGCCGGGTTTTAATAGATACGCGCGTAGCCTTTAAAATCCAGGGTTGGCGTGCGCAAGGGGGTGAACATTTGTGCACCTTGCGTACCAAGCCCTGCACGCGCTGTCTATTCCCTCCGAGGCCGCTCCGAAATCATAGCGGCCTTGGAGGGAACTTTCCTTCTGCCTCCCCCCACCTTCCCCTCCCTTCCCCTACCTAACTCACTCCCCAGCCCTATCTAAACCCCCCTCACCTTTATTATTTATTTTTATTTATTTTTATTTATTTTATTTTTATTTATTTAATTTTATATACCGGCAACTGTTTGCACATCGTGCCGGTTTACAGATAACTTAAAACAAGGATATATATAGGCAAAGCCTTTACAAGGAACATTGTGTAACCTAGAACATAGTAACAGATCAATAACTAAATAAATAGGGGAGGGAGGGGAGGGGGTGGTCGAGACAAAGGGGGGGGGCAGGGGGGGTGAAGACGGAAACGTGAGGAGAAAATATGTACAGGGAAACAATGAACAAGTGGTATGTACATAGGTTGTGTGCAATATTTGAAAATGTGCAAGGGCAACAGTGAAAGGGGTAAGAAGATATGTACGGTTCTAATAAGAGATAGATTATTGTGTGCATGATAAGTGAGGGGTTTGTGGTTGTCTTGAGGGGATGGGTGTAGGTCCTGTGGTAGGGGTGTTAGTACTAGTACTAGATGGAGGTTGGGTTAAGGTGTTTATAGGTGGTGAAGGTGATTGGGGGTATGCTTGGAGGAAGAGCCAGGTTTTGAGTTTCTTTTTAAAGGTGGGTGTGGAGGTTATGCCTGCCCGAGGCAGGCGAAACTCGCACGCGCCGGCCGGCTACCGGCGCGCGATTCCCCGGCCCGGGAGCAGTTTTGGAGGCCTCGGCCACGCCCCCGAAACGCCCCCAGGCTGGAACCATGCCCCCGGCCCCGCCCTCAGAACGCCCCCGATGACGCGCCACCATGACACGCCCCCTGACATGCCCTCGACACGCCCCCCAGGAAAGCCCCGGGGAATTACACGCATTCCGGGGCTTGTGCGTGCTGCTGAGCCTATGCAACATAGGCTCGGCGCACGTAGGGGGTGGAAGGGGCAGCTTTTCGGGGGTTATGCGTGTATCTTACGTGCATACCCCTTTGAAAATCTGCCCCAGGTGAATAGTGGACTCTTGTTCATTGCAAGAGGTGGCACCTCCCACAGGCTAAGTCCTGTGGGGACTTGCAGTGATAGGCTACTCTCAGCAAGAGGCGGACACAGAGAAGAGGAAGCTTTATTATACTGCTGTGATGCAGATGGTTCTGTCTGAGGGTCGGACAATGCTGTAGTCAGGATATCTTTCCAAGGCTCCATACACCTCTGAGGTTGTGCAGATGACAATCTCACACAGAAGTAGCGAAGGTCTGGTAGAGCTCTCGCAGCGTGGGATAGGCCGTGAACCCGGAGGGTGGAACACAGAGAACTAGGAGCATAGCAGTACTCACAGCGTAGTAGTGATGAGTTGGGATATGAATCGGGCTTCGGACGATTGAAAATATCGTACGATATTTTCAAAATCGTCAGAAATCGGGGGCTCCCCCAAAACGATAGGAAAACCCCACGAAATTGTTTGGGGGATTCTCTTATTGTTTTGGGGGATGGCGGGAAAAACGGCACACAAAAATAACCCCTAAACCCACCCCGACCCTTTAAAACTAATCCCTTAGCTTCCCCCACCCTCCCGACCCCCCAAAAAACTTTTTACAGGTAACCTGGTGGTCCAGTAGGGGTCCCGGGAGCGATCTCCAGCTCCTGGGCCATAGGCTGCCATTAATCAAAATGGCGCCGATGGACCTTTGCCCTTACCATGTGACAGGGTATCCGTGCCATTGGCTGGCCCCTGTCACATGGAGGGAGCACTGGATGGCTGGCACCATCTTTAAAAATGGCATGGGCCATCCAGTGCTCCTACCATGTGACAGGGGCCGGCCAATGGCACGGATACCCTGTCACATGGTAAGGGCAAAGGCCATCGGCGCCATTTTTATTAGTGGCAGCTGACGGCCCGAGAGCGGGAGATCACTCCCGGGACCCCCACTGGACCACCAGGTACCTGTAAAAAGTTTGGGGGGGGGGGTGTTGGGAGGGTGGGGGAAGCTAAGGGATTAGTTTTAAAGGGTCAGGGTGGGTTTTTTGTTTATTGGCTCGGGCGCAGCCGATAAACAAAACAGTGATCGGGCCGGAAGAAAAAAAAAACATGATGTGAATCGGAACCGGAATCAGAACTGATTCCGGTTCCGATTCACATCTCTAGTGATGATAGCTTCCGTTGATAGATGAGCAAGGAGAGAGGCCCCGAGATCCGAGGTGCAGGATACCCAGATCTGGATAGGCCCTCGAGGAGCAAGTACCTAAAAATTCTGTTCCTGAAAGAAAGCAGACAAGACCCCTGAGGAGCGGGTGTCCTGAAAGTTTAGACTGGTCAGCCCGGAGGTGAGTGGAAGTGAGAGGCCCCCCGAGGAACTTCTGCAGGTAGCAAAGTTACCCCGGAGGGTAAAGTGGAATCCAAGTGGCAGCTTAGAAGCGGTCAGAGAAGCAGAACCGAAGTCCAAGCAAGCAGCTGGGAAAAGGCAGAATTAGCTGGATGGAGATCCTTGCTAACTCAACCAGTGGTGGTGAGTTGAGTGTTTAAATACTCCAAAATGAGTGGAGTCCCTCCTGGGTGCTGCCCAAGTTTTCCCCTGCTGGCCCCTTTAAGAAAGGGGCCGGCTTTGCCGCACGCGTCTTAGAAGACGTCGGGATCGGGGCTTCAACGGCGTTCCTGCCACTGAAAGAGGCCTCCTGACAGTAGAGCAGGCCCCGGGGGAAGCAGGCCGCTGCAGGAGCAGGTGAGCTCGGTTGGCCTCTGAGGCCATTGCCGACCGGCGCAACAAACTCAAACCCTAGAGATGGCATTAAGTCAATTCGCGAGTCAAGGACTCAGGAGATATTTTAAAAATACTGTCCTTTGTGGCTCCTCCTACTTAGGATCTCTGCGAAACTTAAATTTACTACTTGTGCTGTTTAAGAATCAAGGTATAATCTAATAGTTTTTTGTAAAAAAAAATAAATTCTGGATGCACAATACACATGCTCCAGGCCGATTTCATCCCTTGCTATTGTGCATCTATTTTGTGCATGTATAATGGTGAAATTGACCTGAAGCAGGATTGAGCACTAGGGATGCACAATTCTTCCCCAGTGCATCCCTTTTAACCCAACAGCTCATTTAAATATTGCATTGGGCACCCAGGAGAGGTTGATGTGCATGCGTTAGGAAAACGAGAGCTCAAATCGAGTGCACATTTTAAGGTGTATTGCATCGGCCCCTATGTGGCACTTATTGGCACCATTTTACAGTGATAGGCAAGACAGCAGGAAGTAAGCACCTCTCCTCCTGCCTGTGGAAGAGAATGGGGACCAAGGGAGGCCTTGGAGAGAAGGAGATTTGATAGGTTTTAGGAATGGGCAGCCTTGTTGCCATTTTATTGTTTTGGGGGTGGTGCAGCGATCATGGTCCAAGCACGTTTGTTGTTGTGTCGCAGGGGTAGTATGGGGATCAAATCAAAGTCTGGCCAGTCTTGTCATTGTTTTGGGGGAAGTTGTTGAACAGGCTAGTATGTCGACACTCTGGTTCAGGGTCGATGTACTAGTTGTTTTGGTTTTGTTACCACTCCCTCTGTGTCATTAACTTTCTCACAGCTATGTAACCATAAGAAAGAAGAAATACTTTTTGTGCATAGAGGATATGAACTTAAAAGCTCATTATTCCCTACTTTTAAATAAATAGCATGTGCTTAATTTGCTTTTGAGCTATATTGCATCAGCAATTTAAGCTGCAACAGTTCCTCCTTTGGATGAAATCAGAGCTGAGGAAATGTTTGACCTTAAACTGGAGCTCCAGCAGATCCAGGAACAGAAACATTTGTCACAAATTTTAAAAAGACAATTTACAATCAAACATATTACCGGTAAATATACATAATCTAACTGTAAAATCAGACATAAATATCATATCATATAATAAATTCTGTAACCCCTGGGCTGTTTGCACCCAGATAGTGGTACCGGAGGTCATATCTCAAATACAAGTTCAGCTGGTAAACTTCCCATAATGTCAACCTTTTTCTAAACTTCAGGGTTCTCTGAACAGGTGAAATATTACTTTCAAGGCTCTTCACATTGCAACACTTAAGGCCCAGACTGAGTTCTTGGTAAACAGCAGTGATGATAACAGCACTAATAAGCACTAAAGTCACTGTGCAGGAAAAAGCACACTGGAAGCTTTGGTGGTATCCAACAATACTATCACTGATATGTTATGAAATGATGAAAATGATCTTTACAGCTGTTTGATTCACTTACAGATGTTTCACATGCTTTAAAATAAATGTGTGACTTCTTACAGTCTGATTAAAGTGTAGATCAGGGCTTCCCAAACCTTTAGCTAATGTGACCCCCATTTCAGCACTTGAATATTCATATAACCCCTAGAAGATGACCCAAAACAAATTAGCAGGGTTGTGGTCCCCCCTCCAACTATCACTCCTCACCTGCTTCGTATTCCAGATGGTCTCCGACTAACCATCACCCCCCTCCAGAGGACCTCCTCTCTTAATCTCCTCCCCTCCAGTGGCTTTTGAAAATTGCTATAATATATGCTATTGAATTGTCAATAAGTTTAACCCGTGTTAAGTGGGTAAATGGGCTTTTGAAAATTGCTATGATAGTTTGTTACATTTATATTTTCCTTTGGAAATGATCTCCTAGAGCTTCAACAACAGCAGCATGAACTCTTAAAGACAGCACAAGAGGCAAAGTGGCAGCAAGAATGGTATCAACATCCTAAGGCACCAAGAAGGCGGAACGAAACAGAATTGGGGGCAAGAAGAACCCCCAAGGCACAGATAAAGGGAGAAAGCAGCACAAAGAGTGGCATCAACCCACCAAGGCACAAATGGTGGTGCCAAGCAGCCCCCCCCCCCCACCCCAGCAACTTATTTTGGGGGTTTAGAGGCCCTGGGAAGGCCCATTTTCCATTTTGAAAATGGAACGAAACAAAATTTCTAAAGAAAATATATCCCCTACTCCTCGGGGCAGGAGCAACACTTAATCACTTCTGCCTCACTAGCAGCTACAGCAAAGATGGTGCCTGCTTGCTCTCCTCACGTGCGCAGCCTGACTTTGGTGAAATATAAAAACACCAAAGCCAGGACCCCTCCTGCCTGTTGTACATACGGACAGATACTGCTGCGCGAAACTCTTTGATGCATGCCCGTAAAGCCCAAGATGTGCTTAGTTAGAAAACATCTTGCAGCATACGCATCCAGTATTATTTATTTCAGGGAAAATTTCATTTAATAGATGTTTAATTTCATTACCTTTCGATTGATCAGATCAGTTCAGACTTTTCTTTAAAGTCATTCTTGCTTCTTCTCCAGGGATGAATAGATGCATTTGGTACTTGGCCACTGTGGTTCTTATAACTGTTCACTGCAGCTCTGTCAGGGATATTGTCTGTCCTGAGAGCTGTAATCAACCACTCACCAGCACAAACATAATGGTTTCTCCAATGAAAAATGAACTTCACCTAGCTGACAAAGTCAAGGTTTTGAACATGCTATTTTTCCTCAAAATGTCAAAAAAGAAAAAAAAAAAAAAAAGAAGTGGTTAAACAGCTGGAAGAGTCATAATCACAGATTTGTCGACTTCTGAAAAATAAGTATCAAATTCTCAAGGATTTCCACAGCAGCTTCAACTGACAGAAAGCATAAGTGAGATACTGATTTGAGAGTGGGGATGCACGTTCATTTGAAAACAAAAATGGAAAACGGGATGAATGAGCCCATTTTCATTTTGTATCAAACAAAGCAAATTTGATTCCCCCCCCCAACCCCAAAAATGTAGTCCATATTAATTTTCAGCAAATAGTGCACGCAGTTTGCAACCCCACAAGCAAAGGTGGCGCTGTAAAAGGGAGGACGGAGTGGTGGTTCCCTCCCTTAGAGAGATCACAGAGGAAGAGCAGGAGAGGAACCACGTCATTAGAAGCAGAAGGCTCACAAACTTCACACCATGAAGGAGGAGAGAAATTCATCTGAAGAAAATGTTTTTTCAGGGTGAAATAGCTGAGTCATGAATTTCACACTCCAAGTGAGTGATTATAAAACGATTGCATCCCAAATCGGGCATAGCAGTGGGGTGAGCCTGCAGTGTGGGTGAGGGACACTGCGAATCGCTGAAGAGTACTGTATGACAGTGATTGGTGAAAATCATTAATACTGCCACAGGGGAAGCAGGGCAGCAACACCCAGATTGGGCAGAAATACCTGATGAACTATTTCATAGAGCTGTGTGGAAATACAAGCATTACCATAAGAAAAGATATGCAAGGTTTAGGATTATATTTAAGGAATGGTGGTCTCATGCAAAAGAGTAAGATGAAACCAACATAGCCACGGTCATTTAGCTTGGGGATTTAACTGTGGATGTATGGGAATTGACCGAAAAGGACTCTAATCATTTTTTTTCCCCAAGTGATACAACATTTTTGGTGCTAACTACTGCAGAGATAACTGTGAAGGATAAGCTAGAACTGTGTTCTAAAGATTTGGAAGTTTTCTCCTGAGCGATATAACACATGATTCCAAGATACTTCAGAGTTGACTGAGAAGGATAATTTGAAACTGTGATCTAAAGATTTGGACCTGGGTGAAATCTACAGAATTTCACAATGACATTCAAGAATGAATATGAATAAAGCAACAGCTAAAGTGAAAATGTTGGCAGTTTGTCACCCTCGCCTCATTTACTCATCCTTTTATGCTATATCTCTTGCTCAAAAATTGTCTCTTAGCTTGCCTTTTTCTCCCTATCCTTCTCTCATATTTTCATCTCAGTCCAAGTTGTCCCTGCATTCTGTTTATCCCTTTTCTCCCCATCACAGCCTTCACCATTACCCAACTTCTTATCAGCCTTTCTCACTTCCCCTTCTACTCTGCCCATGTGTTTCACTTTATGACATTTAAACCCTGTGCTGCTGGAATGTTTCACACTGCTCAAACAGCCTGACCAACTTAAATATATTGTTGTAGCTCACGCCTCTACACTTAAAGATACTGACATCTTAAAGGTAAATGGCTATTACACACAGTTCTACTTAATACCTTGAAAGATCATGCAATCTGTGATGATTACAACACTGATGAAACAAACATTTTATAAAACTACTCTGGATAAAGTTCTGTCATTACAATCACATGCATTGACCCTCAGTAAAGATCCACAACAGCTCGTCACTGTACCTACCTGTGCAAACATGAATCATTCAGGTAAAAGAAACTGATATCAGTCAAGAAAAGTTAAATGGTGGCCAAACGATAAACAACATATGGATGACATCTCGCCCTGTTTTCTGAATGATGGACAAGGATTAATCACACAATTCAAGAAAAAATAAGTCAGTCCTGCTGTGTTCACATATGGAACTAAAAAATGTAAAGCTTATTTTCCTTCCACGGGACACTATGAGTCCAATATTCAGCGCCTCTTAGCTGGCTAAGTGCTGGTGGCTGAATATCTTGCTCCATTCATCCATCAGCACCTATCTGGCTAAGTAAGTAACTGGATAAGTACTTATCCAGCTAAGCAGTGGGTGGGAAATGAGCTTTTCGGGAGGAGCTACCTATCTGTTTAACTTATCTGGTTAAGTTAATCAGAATGCTAAACCTGATCAATAGCAGCTCTAAAGTTAACTGAATAAGATTTATTCGGCTATCTAATGATTTTTACGGGGATTTTCACAGCATAATCGTGCTCCTGAATATCCATTGTATGTTAGCCAGCTAAGTTTTATATGGCTATATTATTTAACCAGATATTTTTGAATATCTACCCCTACAATGTTAATCTAACCAATGTATAACAACATCTTAAAATATATCAAAAGTCTTTACAGGAGACACATCTATACAACATCATTGAGTGCTGACGTTATTCCTGCCTTTGCCTATGGAATGGGAACAACTGGGTAAACATGGATGACAATAGGGTTGGGGGTCACCTGGGAGGTGTGCAGCCTCCACTTAACTGTGGCCCCTTCCAAGTCACTTCCCTCTCCAAGCTGCTACGCTGGGCAAGAGCAGAGCTTGCACAGTGTTTTGCACCTCCCCTGTGTGCTTGAACTAGTCACCACTGATTTAAACAGCAGTAAAGTCATGTTAAGTTCTCTAGACGAAGGGTAGGCAACTTTGGTCCTCAAGTGCTACAAGCCAGTTGGGTTTTCAAGAAACCACACTGAATTTTCTTGATACACAGTTGTATACGCTAGGGATGTGAATCGTGTCCTCGATCGTCTTAACGATCGATTTCGGCTGGGAGGGGGAGGGAATCGTATTGTTGCCGTTTGGGGGGGTAAAATATCGTGAAAAATCGTGAAAAATCGTTAAAAATCGAAAAATCGAAAAATCGAAAAACCGGCACATTAAAACCCCCTAAAACCCACCCCCGACCCTTTAAATTAAATCCCCCACCCTCCCGAACCCCCCCCAAATAACTTAAATAACCTGCGGGTCCAGCGGCGGTCCGGAACGGCAGCGGTCCGGAATGGGCTCCTGCTCTGAATCTTGTCGTCTTCAGCCGGCGCCATTTTCCAAAATGGCGCCGAAAAATGGCGGCGGCCATAGACGAAAAAGATTGGACGGCAGGAGGTCCTTCCGGACCCTCGCTGGACTTTTGGCAAGTCTCGTGGGGGTCAGGAGGCCCCCCACAAGCTGGCCAAAAGTTCCTGGAGGTCCAGCGGGGGTCAGGGAGCGATTTCCCGCCGCGAATCGTTTTCGTACGGAAAATGGCGCCGGCAGGAGATCGACTGCAGGAGGTCGTTCAGCGAGGCGCCGGAACCCTCGCTGAACGACCTCCTGCAGTCGATCTCCTGCCGGCGCCATTTTCCGTACGAAAACGATTCGCGGCGGGAAATCGCTCCCTGACCCCCGCTGGACCTCCAGGAACTTTTGGCCAGCTTGTGGGGGGCCTCCTGACCCCCACGAGACTTGCCAAAAGTCCAGCGGGGGTCCGGAAGGACCTCCTGCCGTCCAATCTTTTTCGTCTATGGCCGCCGCCATTTTTCGGCGCCATTTTGGAAAATGGCGCCGGCTGAAGACGACAAGATTCAGAGCAGGAGCCCGTTCCGGACCGCTGCCGTTCCGGACCGCCGCTGGACCCGCAGGTTATTTAAGTTATTTGGGGGGGGTTCGGGAGGGTGGGGGATTTAATTTAAAGGGTCGGGGGTGGGTTTTAGGGGGTTTTAGTGTGCCGGCTCACGATTCTAATGATTTATAACGATAAATCGTTAGAATCTGTATTGTATTGTGTTCCATAACGGTTTAAGACGATATTAAAATTATCGGACGATAATTTTAATCGTCCTAAAACGATTCACATCCCTAGTATACGCTGCCTCCATTCTAGGCAGATGCATCTCGTGCATATTAATTATAGAGAACTTCAAAACCCAAAAGACTTGTGGCACTCGAGGACCTGAGTTGCTTATCTCTGGTTCTAGAAAAGGGGTTCTGAAAGTGGTCATTGGGTAGTGCCCCCACCACCACCACCACCATAGGACACTCAGGGTTTTCAGGATATCTCTAATGAATATGCATGAAACGTATTGCCTGCACTGCCTCCGATGAATGAAAATATTTATCATACATATTAGGGATATTCTGAAAGTCCAGTTGTCTGAGGGGGCATTAAGAACCAGTTTGAACACCCCTGTACTAGACAGCATGATACTTCAAATTAGTAACTGAAGGAACTTTACATTTGGCTTGAAGCTGTCTGATAAGATAGCTAGGCTATCTGCTGTTCATTGCTGCTTTCTCGTCTTATTCTGCATGTTACACTAGATAAAATACTAAATCTGTGAAGGAATGACACTTAACCCATGAATAGTTAACATGCATACGAATGTATTACCTGGTGCTTTATGAAGCAAATCTCTTAGCAGGCGATCTCAATTTTAAGTGCACTGTATTTCTTAGCCAGGTAATTACTATTAATAAGTCAGTAAAATATCCTTCTGCTTGCATTTTGAATTGTCAAATGCTAAAGGCAAGAAGTCATTGAGGAGGAAAGTAAAGTAACTGACAGCAGGAGAAAAAGCTCTACAGAAAAAACTGTGGAAACAAAAAATTGTCTAAAAGGTACTGTAGACCATTGCCCAATTCTTACATTTTTTAGTTTTCTGGACAAAAGTCCCTTAATGCTTTGTAGGATATTTTTGTTTGCACATTATTTTTTTTTTCCTGTGGATTTGTTTTCCTGAAGCAGCAAGCAATTAAAGGGGCAACTTTTAAACTCCCCATGAGGCTTGCAACGCCCATGGGAATATTGTACCCCTAAGCTGGGAAGTTATTTTTCCAAGGGAAACAATGCAGTTTCCCTTTGAAAATTCAGACTGGCAGTTGAGAACAGATGATTTTCCTCCCCTGATCTAACCTAGTGTTGTGCTGGAGGTGGACCCTTGGCCTGGCGCAGGATTGGTACGGCCCTCTGAGGGTTCCCAGAGGGCGCCTGCCGCCAGGAGGTGGAGCACACGAGGAGACAGAGGCTAACTGGAGCTTCACCAATAACTGTCCGGGGGCTCCTTGGGTTGAGCCCTTGGATTCCCAGACTGCCTGGACTTAGACATTTTCAGCTTGAGGCATTTCTTGGCACTTTAAATGCTCTTCACTGACAACTCTGTGACAGCATTTATATTTATTAAAATAATTTACATAGGACCCGATACTGAGGTGCTTTCCAGCTTTTGCAAGATAAACTTATCTGACTAACTTGGCCAAGAAATACTTGACTATCTGAAAATTAACTGAATAAGCTTATCTGGCTAACTACAGGGCAATAAAATAGCTGTTCTAGGCTTATTTGGCTAACTGACTGGATCATTCATCAAGTCACGTTAGGGCCTTATCACAGGTGTTAGGGCCCTAATACCCATGATAACACCATAATGCATGTGATAAATAATGCATTGTGAGATGTATATGCAAATGTTGAAAATGTAAGCAAAGGGGAGGAGTTTGGGCAGAGTTTATGAAAATGAGAGATGTTTAAAATTGCGTTATGGCATTATGCTGTGCAATCTGCCTGAACCTGGATTTGCAATTAATATCTCAAATCCCATTTCAAGCTTGTAAAATTGGTATAAATAGTTGACTAATATGAAAGTCTTGAGTCTCTTTCTCTTTTTCTCTCCAGGAGCAGCCCAAATTATGGAAATGCCTGTCTGGCAGCTTACAAAGTAAAAATATCACAGCTGCAATAAATTTAACAAATGTTGTGGTAAAATACCTATGCGAAACAGTAAAATAGTCAAAAATTACTCTAACCACACCCCTTTTTTTATCACAGCTGCTATTCATGTGAAATTTTAAGCAAAATGAGGAATCTAGTCCTAAACTGGATAATGCTGAATATCAGTGTTCATTCAGCTGTTAACTGGGCAACTGTGTCAGCCCAGAATTCCTCTGCCCTGTCACTCACTTAGCCAGCTAACATTTTAGCTGGAAAAAGTTAGTCAGCTAAATGGCAATTGTTGACCACAGCCAGATATTCAAACAGTGCCATTTAGCTGACTAACTTACCTTAGCCGGCTAAATAGAGCTGAATATCGGCCACACAGATTTGAAATTTGCAAACCATTCTATAATGCATTTGCTGTAAAGTCAGTGGTATACTATACGTATTGGGGTAGATTTTTCAGTTTTCTGGATACGCGTGCAACCCCTGAAAACCTCCCCCTGCCTCCCCCTGCGCGCACCAAGCCTATCTAGACTGGGCTGCAAATTTGGGCCTGGGTCCAGATCTAGACTGAGGCCCAGACAATGGGCCTGGGCCGCTGCCACGTCACTGGATCTCCGATGGAGCAGTACATTTTTTCCAATTTTTGGAGTCTTGGCCAAGGCCTGGCATTGGGTCTGGGCCTTGGCTGAGACCCTGGCATTGCTCTTGGGGGCCTAGGTCATGGCTCCTGTGTCAAGCCATGGCCTATGCCTAGGCAAAGCCCCGGCCTCGGGCCTAGGCCCATTCCCTGGCATCACTCTTGGATGTAGGCTGAGGCTCTTGCTTTGGGCTTTGGCCTATTTCCTAGGTGAGTCTTTGGCTTCAGCCCTGGGCCTATGCCCAATGGATCAACTTTTTTTTTTCTCAAAACGAAATGTGAAAACCAACAAAATTTTGTCAGATTTTCAATTGTTTATCTTTCAGCATGAAATGAAATGAATTAGGAATTTTCAACTCATTTCCTATTTTGTTTCGCTTCAATGTCCATCCCTAATATTTACAAAATACCCAAGAAATATTTTAAAGCGCTTGATCCTGCTCCCAAACCCACCTAACTCCCAAGCGAGCCAAGGCCGCCCCCATCCACCACAATATTTAATATAAAGACACCGTTGCCCCTCCTGTCTCCCCACCTCTTTCTCCTTTACATTTGGAAATGGTTCTCCCTCTCTCTCTCTCTCTCTCTCTCAGCTTAAAGGACTAAAAATGCTATGTGCAATAAAGCCATGTCATACAGCTTAATGCAAATGAAAAAGGTGTAGTTATTTGCCATGTTAAAACTCTGCAATATGGCTTCACAAAGCCAGCCCACTTGGCCAGAAATCCTGCCCCAAACTCCACCCCTTTTCTAAATTAGCATCACACCACGCCACTTTCAAGATTTAGCCGGATAAATAGGAATTTACTGGATAAGTAGCGCACAACTGCTTTATTCGTATATTTTTATGTTAACTTTAAAAATATATGCATGTAGATTATTCCTGCATAATTAACACACATTTACTCCCCCCCCCCCACCCCCGGTAAGTCTGCTTTTACGTATGTAAGTTGAGATATTTTTTACTATGAGCACGGCAATGAAATTATTAGTTTTACCAATTAGTCTACCAGTTCACCCATTCCATCTGCAGGTCATCAGGACCCTCCTGGCTCTTCAGCAGGAACTCATTTCACCCAGACCCCTCACCCAGTCGATATTTCACTCTTTTAAGACGTATACAATCACTTACTCCAGATATTGAGCAGGTGTAAATAGATGCGAGTAAACTGCCAAATTTACATGCGTAAATTGCTTATAAATTGCCAATCTGCTCCCAGAAATGATGGCCCTGCCCTGGAATGCCTCTGACTCACTCATTTTTAACATATGCAAATTTACTCATGTACCCTTATTTCCACATGAATTTTGAGGTTTATAAAATAGAATATATGCGAGTATATGCTCTTTACACCTGTATGTGCTGATTTTTATGTGTGCAATGCTTTGAAAATTCACCTTTTAATCTATTGAAATGAATGGAAGTGTAATAAAGAAACATAAAAAAAAGGAAAAGAAAACCTAATGAGACAAGTCAATATTATTTGAAATCGTTAGGCGTTACGTTTCGATGTGCACGGAACGGTTCCGTGAGCAGTTGCACTTACTTCGAGGCTGGCAGGCCTTGCCCCAGCAGAACGCTGCCAAGTCGCAGGACACCACCAGGTAGCAGAATGCGGCAGGATGCCACTGGGAGGACCTCCCTTGGAAATCTCCTAGGTGGGCGAATGCCCGAAGTCGCAGCTCTTAAAGGCCCCGTGGCGGGAAAAGCCGCCGCACCCTTGGATGACGTCAGGACGCTGCACTATAAAAAGGCCCTCCTGAGGTAACCCCTCATCACCTCAGCAAGAGGGTCACCTTGTTCCAGGTCTTCTGCCTTGCTCCACTCCAGGCACCAGCTTCAGCCTTGCTCCATTCCAGCTTCAGCTTTGCTCCGTTTCAGGTCTTCAGCCTTCCTCCACTTCAGCCTTCAGCTTCTGCCTTGCCCTTGGTTAAGCACTCTGGCTGTGATGACTAAGCTAATGTTAGTGGTAGGGGTTGGGGGGATGGTAAGGAGAGGGAACAGTTAGTGAGTTGTAAATTCAGGTTCATGGCATTGTGGGCCATTAGGGGCCAGTTTGAATGAGTGAGAAACTCAAAGGAGCAGGAAGAAACTGACAATTTCCCCAGAATATCATGTTTAGTTTAGTTTAGTTTGAACTTGTCTAAAAAATGTGGTTAGAAATTAAACTATTATACCAAAGTATTCTGCATTCTTTTCTTGTTAATATGGCATCACGTGAAACATATTTTTCACTTCTAAGCAAAATATTGTTACCTGACATGTACTGCTAATGTAATACTATTGTTGGATATATGCATTCTTCTGAAATAGTTGTCTGCAGAAGATGGGTTTGAAACATTTCAGTTGCCAGAATGGTCAGTTACTTTGTTTCATTAATGCCTGCTTCAGGGAGTTTTATTGCCTAAATGACATCAATTTTTAAACCCATAAAGACATTCTGCTGAGGCATTTAATGATCTCTTAAATTTTGCCCCAACTATAATCGTTCATTCTCTGCCTGAAAAAGGGCCAGGATATACAGCTGTTGTATAAAACTCTTATCTACAATAATTGTTCTAAGACTTATCTACTAGCAATCTCTTTCCTGTGGCTATAATGAAACAATTTACTCTGCTTTACCCTTAAAAAAACAGTATTTCTTTTTCTTAAGTAGGGCTCACGGAATGATTCTCAATTTTAAAGTCTCTTGCTACCTTGAAAAGTACATTTTATATTGTGGACAGGGATGTTTGTATTGTCTTCTGACATGAGCTACATGAATATCCATGTCCTTGTTTATTTCATGGGTCATCTTCTAAGTGCTTATATTTTTTCTATCACAGTAGAATCTACTCAGTGCTACTGTTTGATCTTCATTCTCTTATCTTTCCATGATATGTTCTGAAAACAATGTCGCATGTGCTGTATAGTTGTCAAGCTATTTTATTTTAAGGCAAATAAGCTTTTCACTGAAAAGATAAAATTACCTTAGGACTCATTACTGTAAAATTCCTAAACAATGTAAATGACTTAAATATCTGAGGCACTTTTTTCATGCTGCATGAAAATAAATTTGGATTGACCATAGGGGCATTTTACTTTTGTCTTATGGAAGTTTGGTCCTCTGCATAATTTTTCTCACTTCTATTTTTTTCAGAAGAGAGACATTAGTGATTATTTTCTCAGTATTTATATTTAAAATCTTTTCATTTTTAACATGTGTAATGGGACATAAAAATGTGCCTCTTAGTGTTACCTATAACTTTAATGCCACAGTAGTCTCAACAGACCAGGTGTGCCAGTAGTATAGGTGAAAGTGTTAGAAGAATCAACAGTCCCTCAGTGGGAGAGGTCTCAGTCTTAACAAAACTATTGTACCCATATGATTCAGTAGAAGTCTGAAGGAGTAAGCAGCAGAATCCTGAGGTATTGGGATCAAGAAAAGTCTATAGTCTCAGCATACCTATCTCTTCAAAGAGGAGTGCAGCTTTGGCCTGGTCCTTCCACAGGGATGATCCAAAGGAGGACTTTCTCCCAAAGGAGGAGTGCTGAATTATTCCTATTTTGAGAGAGTGGCTGAGGCTCAAGACCACGGTGCTCAGGCTTTCCAGAGAGATAAGGTGACTGGGGCCAAGTTGGGACACCCAGGTTTTTTGATAGAAAGACAAATTATTGGGAGAAAAGATCAACAAAAATACCTTACCTTGCTCCTGCGAGAGTTCTTGGAGAATTATGTGCCAGAAAGGATATATCCGATCTATGGGCAAGATGGTAGCATGAGCCAGACGCACTCAATCACTCTCTGTTCCTATTCACTTTTTTTCCCTCCAAAATGTCTTCCAAATGCATAGGAAAGGTTTGACTCTACCCTTCAGAATCTTCCTTTCCCTCTGGTCAGTGATTGATCACCAGCTTCACTTCTGGATCGGCTTTAACTGAGGGGGTATTACTCCCTACTGTAATCACCAGTGAGGGAGCACTAAAATCACTTGGGGAAATCACCTTGAGTCCTCCAGATATTCGGCACCATCTGGCTCCTGTGTTTACCAACTCTCCATGTCAGACCGCGGTGCAAGGCGATGCTGCTGCTGGGGGGAGCCAGAGTGGAGTTCTGCTGGCAATGCCCTTGCCTTCCCCACCCTTGCCAGCAATTTTGGATATTTCTGAAGTGGCTGTGTGTCTTGCCACCTCTTCTCCAGCCGAGATTGTGGGGGAGCATGAAAGGGTTCCCGCAGAGTCAGCAAATAGTGTCCCAGAGACGGTTTCTCATGGAACTTTGGGTGAGTTTTTCCATCTCCCTCCCAAGCCAGCAATTGTTATCCTTGATGCCCTATGGGACCTTATTGCTAGGTTTGGCTGCTCTATGCATGACTACCAGGTGAAAATCAAGGACCTTACCATGAAGGTAGACTCTATTGAGGTGAAATGGGATGAGAAACATAGGGAATTACAGACCCAGATAAGGGCCCTTGAGATGGTTGTTTCTGAGATTCAGTTTTGTAATGTTAAATTGATCAAAGATTTTGGTAATTTCTTGAGAAGGTTGGAATTTTTAGAGAACCTTACTCGACACTTAAATCTCCAATTTTTGAATTTTCCTAAGGTTGTAGGTGAAGATTCTTTTTTACTGATTGGAAGTACTGTACTGCTCATTTGGGGGGTCTGGTAGATCTTTCTTACTTTCTGCCCACCCTGATTTCTCATCTTTATTTACTTATAAAAATTATAGTCCGCTGATCCACAATTATCAGTGAAAAACAATTTTACATCCACAAGTGATAAAACATAAAGTTGCATTAAAAAATAAAAACAAAGTGAACTAAATAATAATAATAAACTCAACTTCATAAGCAGGATACTTCTCAGCAAGTCTTGTCAAAGAAGACATTAACCAAACCAACAGAAACTGGACCATTGATGCTTATGGTAACATATTATCAAAACAAAGACATAGCCATACCCTTAAATACAAAAACCATGTTATAAGATAACAACAATAGCAAAGGCATTAATTAGCATGACCAGACAGAATAGATTAACCAGGAGCCACTGCATCACTCATCCTTTCTGAGAAAGAATAAAATAAGGAAGAGAGAACAGAAGGGCAAAAAAAAAAAAAAGAAGAGAGAAAAGCTATAAAACTGAAAGAAAATGCAATGAAACTAAGATAAATCAACAAAAGCAATAGAAGAAGGATAAAACTTTAATAATTTCATAAACTGAAGAAGATATAGCTCTGACTTAATAGACTCTAGAAGGTCATTTCAAAACAATGAATTTGCTAACCTAAAAATTATTTCCCTAGATTCACCTAAATGCACTTACTTAAAAGATGGCCATCTATCAGGTTCTGAGAGTAGGAAAGAAGAGCATAGAGCTGAAACAATGTGGGGAAAGACTGTTGATAGAGCCAGGATTTTAAACTCAACTCTCTAGAACACCAGAAGCCATTGTAGGCCAGCCAGAACGGAGTGATTTAATCACATAAAGGTAAACCAGACACTAGGTTGATGGCAAATTTTGAACCAGCTGTAGCACTCTCAAAAGTAGATTGGGGAAGATCCTAAAATAAGGCATTACCAGCAGTCTATTGATAACAAGATTAGAGCCTGGTAACAGTGCAAAAATCAGCAACAGACAGACAAGGCTTTAAAGCACATAAGAGTTGCAGCTTGAAAAACAAATTCTGGACTACAGATTTGATAAACATAGAAACATAGAAATGACGGCAGAAGAAGACCAAACGGCCCATCCAGTCTGCCCAGCAAGTTTCACACTTTTTTTTTTTCATACTTATCTGTTTCTCTTGGCTCTTAGTAACCTTTTGGTTCTATTTCCCTTCCACCCCCACCATTAATGTAGAGAGCAGTGTTGGAGCTGCATCTAAGTGAAATAGCTAGCTTAATGAGTTAGGGCCCGGGGTAGTAACCGCCGCAATAAGCAAGCTACACCCATGCTTATTTGTTTACCCATACTATGTAATTCAATCCTTGTTGGTTGTCTGTATATAGATCCATTTTCTTCATTCCCCCTGCCGTTGAAGCAGAGAGTTATGCTGGATATGCATTGAAAGTGAAGTATCAGTCTTTCTCCCCTGCCGTTGAAGCAGAGAGCTATGCTGGATATGCGTGAAGTATCAGACTTTCTCCCCTGCCGTTGAAGCAGAGAGCTATGCTGGATATGCGTGAAGTGTCAGACTTTCTCCCCTGCTGTTGAAGCAGAGAGCTATGCTGGATATGGTTGAAGTGTTAGACTTTCTCCCCTGCCGTTGAAGCAGAAAGCTATGCTGGATATGCTTGAAGTGTCAGACTTTCTCCCCTGCCGTTGAAGCAGATAAGAGTGCATAGTGAAAGAGAAGAATCAAGGAGCATGCCTAGATCATTTATTTGGCAACTTATATGTTATGGGGATTAGAACCCACAGAAATATATTTCCCAGGGTTGATTTAGGGATTTTTGATGTAGGCTTTTTGCATACCTTGAGCTATCCCCAGTTTTTGGGCCATCATCTTTTTGGGCTTGGTCTCAAGCATATAAATTGCACTGAGCATGTTCAGAGTCAGAGGGTTAGTGGCGAGGGCTAGTGGTGAAGAGAAGAAATGAATCCAGGATCTCACAGTATAGAGGGGTGTGTAGGAGGAGAATTTTGACTAGGTCCTCAAGGCCTATTCAGTTGAAGAGGTTTTTGGAATTAAAATGTTTTTGAGAAGATTGAAAAGAGGGGTTTGTTTCTATTCTGCATCAGTTACTGTTTGAGAGGAAGGAGCCCCCTGAAAGGGCTGATCCCTGTTTTTGCACCCTGCACTCAGTTAACAGCAAGGTGGAAAACAGATTAGATTTTTTTATTATTGTGATTATTGTGAGAAGGGTTTCGGAATATCCATCTATTTTTGAAGATAAGGGAGGTTTTTCCAATAACAATGAAAAGTGCAAGGATAGGAAACCTGAGGGACAATACACTAAACATCAACCCCAATCTGATGAGAAAGCAAAGAGAATCAGTTCTAGAGGAGAAACATCTTCAGTGTAAATCTGTAGTAATTGTAAGGAAATCCTATTGACAATTAATAACCCCGCCACCCATGTTTATTGATACAGGGTTTGGAAAATACCAGATAACCAGAAAGTCATAATTGGTTCAAAAGAGCAATATCAAAGGGGAGAAGCCATGATTCTACCTGACAGAAAACATCAGGAACTTATCCTTAAGTAAATCAATTAGAACTGGAATGTTATGACGAATAGCTTCATCACTGATTAAAACAATGAATACCCAACAAAGGGGGACATATTAGGGGATGGAGATGAGCTAGTTCAATTAATCTGGACAATACAAGTGGGTTTGGGCCCATCTCCGAGCTGCCAGTAAGTACGATAAAGCAGGCCACTATAGCGGCCATAAAACTGAATGAGAGGCAT
Organism: Rhinatrema bivittatum; assembly: GCF_901001135.1. NCBI lineage: Eukaryota > Metazoa > Chordata > Amphibia > Gymnophiona > Rhinatrematidae > Rhinatrema > Rhinatrema bivittatum. The sequence continues at coordinate 242,239,242 of NC_042621.1, read as the reverse complement.
AAACTCACCCATGGAATACCTAGGAGCCTGAGCAGTAAAACCAAATGCAACAGCAGAGGCAGAACTAATAATGGCAGCAATTACCAGGAGACTTGCAAGATAACAAACAAAAAAAACAAATTGACACAGTCTATACGCATAAAAACAAATGTGTAAGGATAGGAATTATGGTGTGTCTGCTCATTTAGGGAGAAGTCCCCCCATCCCAGTCACTGTTTGTATACTTAGGTTAACTGATATGCAGTAAATTGTAGAAGGAGGGAATAATGAAATGCATTGTCAGTAAGAATGCAGTATATGAAGACATTTTGAGAAGCCTTAATGCCACCCTGTTGTAAACTGGATGGGGGTGATTGTACACTACTCTGGGTCCTTCCTTCATGTTATCTGAGTTATAGTAATACTATCTAGATTCTATTATGTGTGCCCCCCCCCCCCCCCCCCGCAGTCCAGACTATGAATTACTCCTTTGCTTGGGGTGGGGAGTACCACATGAGAAATTATATTTACTAATATGATTTATCCTCAGGTTCATATCTTGAATGGGAGATGAGACAGGTTTCTAGTCACCCCGATACCACAGTTCGTTGCACCTCCCAAATAATCTCTCACTTGTGGTACCACAGACCAGTTAAAATCATTACACCAGAATAAAACAGTAATTAACCTGTTTATTAGTTTTATGTAAGTAGATAGTAAATCCAATCAGAACATTAAATGGGAAAAGTACAGTAGTGAAGTATAATATAAACTTAGTTTTCTTATTTTATATCAAGCAATGCAAAAATAGCATTGGGAATGGCCTGTTAGCCAGGGCAACCACCATATTCATATGGATAGTAAAAAAAAAAAAATAAGGAATGCTTATAGAGAAAGGTGGGGGGGGGGGGGGGAGGAACAGTGAAGTACTCAACTTTCAGAAATTGTCCTTACCCCCGAGTTCTCAAAAAGAGGAAGGGAGGGAATAAATCCACCCCAATGTCACCAGTTTATAAAGGGTGCACCCTGTCCCAAACACAAAATTGTGAGGAAAACAAAATAATCCAGAAAATGAAGGAGTCCCTCCTGATGGTGGAGTTAGCTAGATAACAAACCAAATAGATGAGCACTGCAGTGTGTGGAAGGTCTCTCTCTCCTGGGGAGCTTCCCCAAATGGTTTACTTGGTACTAAACAGAAAGCAGGAGTAGTTTCAGTCTCTTACAGAAAGACCATGGTCTATCAGCTTCTCTTTCCCTGCCCTATCTCATGTGGCTGTGGCAAGGGTTTATGCTTGACTTTCTCTGAAAAGCTGAAACAGTTAAGATGAGATACTGAATTTGTGACAAAAGGCAAGGAAATAAACTTTCTTCCTCCTCTGATATGATAGTCTGTGCAAAGTTTAGATTACTTAACTCATTCTCTTAGTAGGGTGATCCAGCCATGTCCTCCTGGACCTGGATAGGAAATCTCTCAGCTCCTGGCTCCTCTGTTCCTTGTTGGGATTTTACATGTAGCTCAGCTATGAAGCAAGAACAGCTGTCTGTCTCTCTATTTCCTCAGAGCACAGACTTCTGTCTCTCCCTCTCAATAATTAGCTCTTCAGGAAAAGAACTGATTGCAGGGGTGCTACATGCATTCCTCTCTTCCTGGCTCCTGGTTCCAAGTGTTAGTCGTCCCTGCCCTTCACACACAGACAGAGCCAGCTAAATTGTGTGTTTTGTTCCTTAATGGTCGCCCAGCATTCCTTTGGCTTCCTCCTCTGCTGGCTATGTAGTGCTGATCTCTGGGTAGGCTAAACAGTTCAGCCCTTTTCTCAACTTGTTAGTACTGTGAGTGCTGGATGCTGGTACTTGCAGAATATTTGTTATTCACAGGAGAGCACACAGGGCTTTTAAACATATTTTTATATTCCTTCATCTTGGCTGCGGCAGCTTGCAGTCTTAGCAGGGTTGAAAACCCCTTTTTGACAAGTCTAAAAACCATCACTCAGATCCAGACGCAGCTTGGTCTATATTATAAGGCTTCAACACATGATAAGCTTGTGGGGGCAGAAAACTGGTTTATAGTAGCTTTGTGCAACTACTAGATGGATCTGGGGACCTCACTGCCTTCCCAGAGATTTATGTGAAGAGAGGCCCCCTACTTGACCCCTGAAATCTCACCTTTCTACCATGTGTATTTGTATAATGGGAAAACCTGAACAATCAATGTGGCCCTCAGAGGTTGAAAAGAGAGACTGAGATACTAAATAAAAGAAAAATTATTCCATTCCTGAAGGGCTGGAGAATACAGAGAAATAAACTATCCCATGAGGCAGACTTTTGATCTATGCAGCAACTTCTATTTGTTCTCGTTCTGTTAAAAGTGACTATTAGCAGAATAGAATTTGTAGAACAGCTGAATCAATTACAATTTCAGCTGCAAATATAAGTTTTCACATACATTAAACACTTTTTTTCTCTTCACCAGCATACTTCAGTTTCTTTACAAAAACAGCTTCAGGCAGGAGAGCTTTTTTTTTTTTTTCATGAATCCCCCTTCTCTTTCTGTCTTGCATGTTAGGCCTATCTCTCTTTCCCTATTTCTCTTTATGGCACAGATTATACACTCATGAATAGCAATAGAAGAATACTGTTGTGAGGCAGGTCCCTCGATGCAGACTTTCTCAGGCCCTGCTTGATCCCATCACTCTGTCATCCAGAAATCACCTGCCTACCTATACTTTCCAACCACAGCTCTTGGTACTGAGCACTGGAGTATGTCTCACAGAGTGAGTGAGAGGAAACAGTCTCAATGTCTCTGATTGTTTCCTTACCACTGCTTGCAGCCATTCTTACAAAACAAACTTATTCTTTTTAGGTCCTCTTCTAGTAAGCACTAAGCTCCACTTTCCTAAATTCTGTCACAGCTCAGCAACTTTTCTAAAGCAGGCATACTGCTGCCTCTGCCATAAAGTGCTGGTTTCAGCCCTTCTCCATTCCCTTGGGGCTTGTCTGCTTCAGCAGGAAGTAAGGCTGGCTTGTTCAGGTTCTCTCACACGTGTACTCATAATGTTATCTCAGAAAAAGAGGTTAAATAGTTTCCCTTATTGATTTTGTTTCTCAGGACCTGTCTCATATTATGTTCCCAGGCAATAAATGTCTGTTTTACCTTGCCTCCAGAAAATTCAGTTATCAGGCTCTATGTTCTTCATACTTCTGTAGAACTCCTGCTGTGCTTATTTTCTGGGTAGCAACTTCTAATGTGTGCTAAATCTTTCTCAGTCTCTTTGTCTTTTGTCCACTTACTTCCTGCTTTTTCTTGTGTGACCTCACACCTGAAATGGATTTTCTTAGCTCAGCTCCCAGCTCTACTTAGAGCAGGGGTGACAGACTCCAGTCCTCAAGAGCCAAAAAAGGCCTGGTTTTCAGGATATGCACAATTAATATGCATGAGACAGATCTGCATGCACTGCCTCTTTTGTAATCAGATCTATCTCAGCCATATTCCCTGTGAAAATCCTGAAACTCAGGCCTGTTTGTGGCTCTTGAGGACCAGAGTTGAACTCCCCTGACTTAAAGAGACATTAGCAGCCCTTGTAGCAGTATACAAACAATAAAACGGTTTTTCCCCTTTTTTTTTAACATTTCTACATTTTAATTCCTGATTATACTGTATACACATTTTTGAGTTTAAGAAAGAACTTTCCAGTCTTAGGGATGAAGAAATATGTTTTTTTTTTTTGTTTTTTTTTAAATGTCACTGACTGCCTGGGCCTTGCAAGATACAGTGAAAGTGTTCTGGGGCACACACTGCTCAGAGCCAGTCAATTGCAGTAAAACAACTTTATTCTATACATCAGTGTTCACGTCACACTCATAACTTTCAGCTCTTGTCTGACACACCAGGACCACTCCACTCCAATGAGATATGTTAGTAATTTCCTGTAGTTCAGCCCTTATTTACCAACCATTCAACTGCAGATACAAAAATCCCTAACCAATGTCTGCAAATATCTCTGTATCAGGATATATTGATCAGCCCAAGTCCTCAGGTCTGTGTGGAACCCACTTCCTAACTCTACCTTTGCAGATTTAAATCCCTAACCTATGGTTACAGACATCTCTGCTTCTGGCTCTGGGAGATTGCAATCTCTCTTGATTCCCCTTCTGGTTGAGCTGGAAGCCGTCAGCGCTCTTTTTCTTACAAGCACACACTGATTTCATACAGCAGCCTTTTTAATTATCCTCAGCTGTGCCTCCCAATTATTAGCACAGCTCTGTATAGCTGCTGCCTTCACCCTAATTGGTTCTCCGCCAAAGCTCTCCAAACTACATTTCCATGCAGCCCTGTGCTTCCTATTCCTTCTGGCTTTACAAACGCCTAGGCAACTATGTGTCTACGTTTTCTTCATACCTTGAGGCAGTGTTCTCTTTAGCTCTCATGCTACCTTCTGGAGTTTCTAACTGTCGTATTTATTCAAGCTTCTTCTGCCCCTGTGAAATCCAGTTTCATCACAGAGTTCAAAGAATTTTTCAAGGGCCACTTAATCCAATACAAAAAAGGAAAGAACTATCTTATTAGACACATGGGGAGAGCTCATACTGTGAATCAGAGGGTGCTTCCCATGTTCTACTCCTCTTCAAAAATCTTACAACATATGTGGTAGAGGAGTAGATATTGGGGGTATATATAGTATGGATTAAAGCTGATGATCTAGTTTATTTATTTATTATTTTTTATATACTGACATTCAATCTGAGATATCACATCGGTTTTACATTCAGGTACTGTAGGTATTTCCCTATCCCCAGAGGGCTTACAATCTAAGTTTGTACTGAGACAATGGAGGATAAAGTGACTTGCCCAAGGTCACAAGGAGCAACAGCAGGACTTGAAAGCTGGTCTCCTGGTTTGTAGCCCACTGCTCTAACCACTAGGCCATTCCTCCTCCCCTTAGTTCCTAATTCCTATAAAATCTGATTTGAATGAGACAGTGACATTTTTTAAATTATTGTTTGACTAATATTATGGCCTGGATGAAGAACTGTAAACTAGCGTTATATGTCTAAAACAGATATCTTATGGGTAGGTAGGGTTTTTGAAAACTTGTCAGTTTTGTAATTGGATGACAAAACTATTGCTCTTTCAGCTACAGTTAAAAGTTTTTAGGAGTTATTTTAGATTCTAATTTCTCTTTGGAAGCTTTTGTGGATCAAATGTGGCAGCAGGCATATTTACAGCTGAAAAAGGTTTATCAATTGTGTCCTTTTTAAGGCCCGTAATGTGTTAAAAACTCTAGTATTGGCCTTAGTTATGGGAGTTTTAGATTTTGTAATATACTATTTGTGAGGATAGCAGACTGACTGATTCAAAATATTCAATTGATATAAAATAATGCTACCAGACTGGTTTGTGGTAAATCTAGATATAAGAGAGCATCCCCTCAGCTTGCCTCTTTGCATTGGTTAGCAATAGTTGAGAGAGCTAAGTTTATGTTGTTGACTGTTGTCGTTTGCTGTATGAGATACAATGGCCCTAAATATTTGTTTGACGAGCCTGGCTGATATAAACTTGGTCAGATCATCTCAAAGGTTCCAGCTGGCAGCATCGTAAAAGCTTAATTTTCATGCTATTCATTGTGCCAAAGGCATTTATAGTTGCAGGTTTGGAATGAACTCCAATCTCAGTGAGAAATGCGTTGAACTATAGTAAGTGCCAGACGTTAGTTAAAGCACATTTGTTTCTAGTAAGGCCTAAAGTGATGTTTGATAGTATGGGCGATCTGAGCTTCCTATGTAGTAGTCTGGATTTTATGGATTAAAAACAACCTGGGTGTGAGATTTTGAAAATGATTAGGGCTTGGGAGCTGTATTACTGGAGAATAAAGATCAAAGAGGTAGCAGTGTTGAGTCTAAATTTTGTCGTTATGTGTATTTTAATTATGAGTGTTTTATTGTACATCGCTTTTATTGTTTTTACTGATTGTGTGGTATATAAATGTATCAAATAAATAAATATATAAGTAAATTCTCCAAACCAAGGGCTCAAGATGGGATGGAAAAGAAACCCAGAGGAGGAACAAGTAATTTGTGGTTGGAGATTTCCCTTGGCCATCATTTCAAATCCAACTTTGACCAGCATATAAATTAAGAATGGGGGAAAGGGCACATATTGTTCTCCTGTTCAAGTAAAAATATTTGAAGTACATAAGGTAAACCTTGAAGGAATAAAAACCTCAAATCAATTATGCAATAATATCTGGGAGACCTAAATGAGAAGTAGAATTTATTTATTTGTTAATTAACTCCGGTGCAATGACCCCAGCGGATGGCGAGAATTGGCAAAGAAGAGCCAAAGAAAGTAGATGAAGATGAGCTTCAAGGCCTGGGCTCTGGGACTGGACCTGACCCTGGACTGAAGCTCAGGCATCGGGACCTGACCTTTAGGCTGGGCCACAGTATCAAACTTGGGCTCTGGTCTTGGGCCTGGTTCTGGGCTGAGGTCCCAGCATTGGGTCCCTACCTTCTGGTAGGGCTGTGGCATTGGGCCTGGGTCTGGGCTGAGGCCCCACTGTTGGAACCGGGCAAGGATGCGGCATCAGATTTTGAAAGTATGGGGGGGAATCATCGTGAAATTTCCTGGGTTGGGCTTTTGCTTGGGTCTCGGCCTAGGCTTGGCATCGGGCTAAGGCCTAGGTCAAGGCCCTGACATCACACTCAGGGGTAGACTGTGGTACCTTCATTAGGTCATGGCTTATGCCTAGGTGAGGCTCAAGCTTTGGGCCTAGGCTGAGGTGCTGGAGTTGTGCTCAGTCATAGGCCAGGATCCCTGCTTTGAGTTTCTGCCTACTCCCTAGTCAAGGCCCCACTTCAGTCCAAGGCCTAGGCCTGACTGGCAATTTGTTTTTAACAAATGAGATTCTGATGAAATTTCTTCGGAATTTAACTCATGCCATTTTAAAAATGATCTGAAATGAAATAGGAAATGTCATCTTATTTTATATTTTGTTTCTTCTGAATACCCATCCCTACTAACAATGTTCCCTGCCATCGAGAAGACAATATCACTGGTCATGCTGATTACTGTCAAGATGGATAGCATTGAATCACCTAGGCTAGGTCTGGCCAGACTGTAGATATTTGTGCCCAATATGCCAATGCATCTGTGTCCATGTCCTTGATGGGCTCAGTAAGAGAGAAATTTGTGCTGGGGTCTCCTTTGCTGGGGTATCTCTTGCTAGCTGTTTTAGCTATGGCCTGTGTCAGGAGTGGTTTCTTTGCAGGAAATGTCGCTTTCACATATTGAAGTGGGACAGGAAGTGATACCTGACAAGCCACTGCTCCTGTTTGTACTACTCTCTGAGGTGATCATTCTTTCCAGCATTACATTCCCACTGTGCCTCTGCCTCTGGGGCTCCTCTTCACATACCCTAGCTATCAGTTTCTCCTTTATGAATGTGAGATGCTGGGACTAGAGGGAGAGATTCTCGTTCACCCATGGATCACAAAATGTAGCAAGTGTGTATGTATTGTTTTGTGTGAAAGGTTTCAGTCTCTCTTGCACCTGCTGCCTTAAGGAAACCAGAAACTGCAACATATCTGCTTCCATTCTCTCATGCTCGAGGAAGCCTTCTAATTCTTCCTCCGAAATATTTGCTATAGTGATGACCCTCACCAGGGTGGTACTTCTGGAACTCAGATCTTCTATTGCATCCATGAAGGGATTCAGGATTTTACCAGTTGCCTCATAACTACACATGGTACCCTGGGGGGGGGGGGGGGGGGGGTAATGTATACATTTCTCTGTTTCCAGAGACAGATCATGAAGGGATATCTGCTGCTGCTGCTGCCTTAACCTATGTAGATTTATATAGTTAGAACTCCAATGGGGTCCAACATTTTAAATTAAATGCTTATTCGACCTCCCAAATTCTTACTGCTTCTGACAGAGAAGCTGCCCCACCTTGATGCTTGGATTAAAATGCCCTGCTATTTTCTTGCACCTCTCTATCAGGTACTTCAGGAAAACATTCCCATGGTGCTTGGGCCTCAGCCCCTGAGTATCCCTCAGTGCCACGTGCAAAAATTGTGCAAAGCAACGGATACCCTGAAAGATCCCATGTAAGAACATAAGAACATAAGAAATTGCCATGCTGGGTGACACCAAGGGTCCATCATGCCCAGCATCCTGTTTCCAACAGAGGCCAAACCAGGCCTCAAGACCCTGGCAAGTACCCAAACACCATATTCTGTTGCCTTTACCATATTTGCACCACTGTCTGTTATAAAAAAAAAAAACCTGCCTGAAGGCTTTTGCTTCTCCCGTCTAGCTGCCAATTATCCATCTTCTTTCTTATGGCTGATAGAATATTGCACAAGGTATGTCAGCTATTCATCAATTAGATGTGCAGCAAAGCCTATGTGCTTTCTGATGTTCTGTCCATGATAGAGCTGCTGCCTGCTCCTGTCTCAGCCAGGTCCCAACCAGTGTGCCATCAGGGAGAGGTAAGCACGTATAACTTTCAAGGTAGTCCAGATATTGCTGGCAAAATGCATGCTACTTCCTTCTGTTTTAGCTAGCTGTGCTGGTACATGACTTCAGCACTGGTTGTACAGGGTGGGGATGACTTTCCTATTAAATGTACTCCTGGAATGGAGTAATTGGGGGCTAACATATGCAGCAGATGCTTAAAGCCGATGTTCCCCATTACCTGCAGGATAACTTGTCAGGGGCAATCATTTCCCTGATGCTCCTTGTACTACTTTAGAGGCTCCTTGAGTCTTGTCCCTACACACTGTTACAGAACACCACCCCATTTTCTCTATGGTGGGTTACTGCTTTGGAGACATGGCTGGACACTGCTGGCCTGCCACCTGACTACTGGAAGAGACCATGGGATCAGCTTGGGGAAACATCTTCTCTGTTTCAACCCCTTTTCTCTGGCTTTTACTTTGACTGGCAGACTGGATCCCCAGGCTAATACTGCCATGCTCCCCTGATGCCAATGCTAGCAAGTGCTGCTTCTGCAGGCCAGTATTTATCAGATGCTCCACTTTCTTCCCTTGACTGATACATTTACTGCAATGAATACACTGAACAAAATGTGTGCCTTTACTGTGCCTCAGGGATGACTTCCATAATCTCTTCTCTACATCCTTGGGAGCTGATGCTGGCACTGGAGTTGAGGTTGAGGGGTGCAAGGGGCATTGTTCATGCTCTGTTCCTACACTGCCTGCTCTTGCTGGAGGTTGCTCTCATCACCATCAGTAACATCATCTATCTCCCTCATTATTGACGTGGAGGCTAATATGCTAATGACTTATCCTCCCAAATTTTCTTCAGCTACTAGCTTTTCAATTTCTGATTCAATGAATCCTAGACAAGATTCTTTCTTTTAATTAGTTGTTTAAAATACTGCCTCCATTGCCTCAGATACAGTAACTAATATAGAGGAGATTGCACTACTTTCTTCCTTGGCTAGCACTCCTGCCTTTTCCCTCTTCTCCTAAACAAGAGGAAAGTATGAGGCTGTGGTGGCATATGCTCTCCAAATTTCAGTTTTTTCTCTCATAAGCTAACTTCCACTCCTGTAAAACTTGTGGCTAAGAAAGTTTCTCTTCTATTTTGTGGCAGGACTTATGTCATTTTTATTGCTGCTACTAAATGTAGATTGGGCTGGAGCTGCACTACTTCCTCTGCCCCTGCCAAAGCTGCCAACACTCCCTCCTTTCTCTTTTTCTGAAATAATGGAATTTGTTTAAATGCACTGCCTATTGTGGGTTTGGATATCACAAATGATATTGTAATTATACTCCCCTACCAGTACCATTCACTGTACTGAGAAATATCTATCACACACACACACACACACACACACACACACACACACACACACACACACACATACAGTGTATATGTGCTGTGCTGTATTCACTAGTGATGATTGACTCCACTCAAAAAAAACCCAAACCTGTTAAACACTAACAAAACCAAAAAGCCTGGTAAGACTCTTCTTTTCAGTCTCTGAGTATACACTGTTCACCTCACTGATGTCCAGATATAGACAAAAAAAAAAAAACTAGCACCGCTGCAACTGCCTCCACACTGTCTCCTTCCCTGACACTCTCCTAGTGAGGAAAAAAAATCAAAATCATCAGCAATCCAGTGCTTCTCTTTATGGCACTGTGAAAATGAGACCACTGCAGCACAGAGAAAACCAGAATCAGCCAAAAAACAGTGCCAAATCCAAAAGTTTCTAAACTTTTCAAACTTTGAGAGAGCTTCTAAACATATGTCCTTCTCTTCCAACTGCTAGAAAAGAAATACAAAGTGTCTTGCATATGCTCAGAATTTACAGTGTTAGGGGGTGAGCATCACTTGATTAAGATAGCAGCTATAGGCTAAGTTAGAAAGATGCTTCACTGTGATTTGTCTTTTGTGTGGTTTCCTTGTCATCTTGTCCTTACTTAGTTCTGACAAGGCTGTGAGGTCACATAGGCAAGAGTTGGTTAAGTTACCTGCATCTGTTTATTTCCAGGGATGGTAACTTTCAAACGGGTTTGCAGGCACACATATACATATGCATTTTGGGTATGCAGCCAGATACACAGCAATTTTATGTCCTGTACACAAGTTATAAAATAGCCATGGCATGCATATGTATAATCCTAATTTACAAGTGTGCATGCACAGCTGCATAATGTCAGCTTTGAGCCATGCTAGTGAGGGGATTTTATAACAGGTGCATGTCCATGCCATGACTAGTTTTACTAATTTGTCTACCAGTTTTCCCAGTCTACAGCTAGATCCTCCAAACCCACCCCAGATCTTTAGCCTGCACTCCACCCAGTTAATCCAAACCCCTGAAATATCTCAGAGATGCCTGGAAATATTTTTATTGATACTTACACCTCCTCGATAGCAGAAGTAACTTTACGCTCAATTATACCCGGGTATGTGCCCAGGCATGTAGGTACTTGCACACATACACATCTCTTGGCCTCACCCCAGAATGCCCATGCCCTGCTCATATTTCTCTCCTTTTTTCCTCGATGCATGATGTTTGCACATCAGGTCTTGTGCGCGCATGTGGGCTGCTTATAAAATTTGGTGGACATGCATGTTGTGCTATATATGCTCACATCTCTCAATTTTGGCATGCATCCATCTTTTAAAATTCATCTTTTAGAGCAGAGCCATAGACTTGAAGGGGATATAGACTTGAATAGGAAACATAAACAAATTAATTTTTTAATTTATGGGATTCCTCCATTCATTTTGGGGGTCAAAAATGAAACAAATGTGGACTCATGCATCATGTTTTGCCAATTTGTTTCAAATCAATGCACAAACATATGTGGTACCCCTTCGGGTTTGCCACTAGATATCACCTAGCTAGAGGGAATACCATTTTACTGCTCCTCTTCTTGAGGTAGTTGAGTGAGTGGATCCTGCCTATTACAAGGGACTAGGGCTAGATTCAGGATGAACTGAGGAGAGAGTTCAAGGAAAAAGGAGCCCTAGTGGAGTGGGTCCCTTTTTTATGAGGCCTATAGCTTCACTCCAGATACATTTGAAAAACATCTGCCTGTGCACTCCCTGCCAGGTTAGTACCAATATAGAGGAATCAAGAAACTTTAAAAGGATTTAGACCGTGTTAAGGACTATTTTGCCTGGGTTACTGCCTGGATTTCTGAGGAACAGTTTACCCCATGGATCCAGAGGCCAGGTCACTAAGACCTGTTAGTACTCTTCAAAAGCTAATGATGGGTTGCAGGGACAGTGGCCCCAGAAGATATTTGAATAGGGTGAGAGGAGGTTGTTGGTCATCCTTTCTCTCAATTGGAGTGATTTAATGCCTTCCCTTCTGGGAGGCTCAAAAGAAGAATAAAAACCACAAATAAGGGACCTAGGAACATCAGTGAAGACCCACTATAGGATCTTCAAATGGGACACAAGCATAGATTGGGTCTCTATGTGAAGTCTGCTGGATCCATGTAGGACTGTGAAAATCCTAAGGGAATTTATTACAGTCTGGGACCCTTCAGGAGCAGGAGACTACTAAGCTCTTGTGTAAAAGGAGTTAGGATTTCCCCTGGAACCTGGAGTTCAACACTTACACAGAGAGAGAGAAAGGACATTCATCTCACCTGGATATTGATTATTTTTTAACTAAATCAGTAAACTTTATCTTTTAAATACCCAACCCTGTGTCCTGCAGTCTTTGTCCTATTCAGCATCAGAAATTACACTAACCAGCTGTACCCAAGAAGGGTGTCACTTCCCTGCCTGGGTCACAAGCACGTGCTTTCAGAACTCACCCCTGGGGAAATACAATTGGATGGGACCTGTGGCAGAGGAAGATAGCCCTGAAAAATATAAACTCTTTTGTGTGCCCTTTAAGGTGATGCCCTTCAGAAGACAAGGGTTACATATAATCTAGAATACAGGAGTGTATAAGACTCAAGGCTGAGTAACCAGTAGTGCTTGCAGAAGCAGGATAGCTCACAGGATCAGGAATGACTGCAGAAGCACATTCAGGATTAGGAGTGCCGTCAGGCTCAGGGTCATAAGGGGACTGCCAGGCAGTGTCATGAGTACATTTTTCATGTCTGCATCACATTATTGTTATTTATTATTATTTATTTAAATTGACTGACTGCTAATCGATACAACATTGTGAAAGCTGTTGCTGGACTTTTCTGAATTGGCAATGATAAGAAGGTATCAGATGAGCTCTGTTACCATTTTGGCTTTATATGAGGATCTTGAAAATGATCTCAAGCCTCAAATAAGAGGGGCTTATGTCATAGTTGGCTTTGTCAAATTACTGAAATTGATGCATTTTTTGACCTCTGGTTCTTTTCAAACTACAACGGTTATATTTGGTGTCTAGCATCTCCAGTTTTTTCATCCAGGTACTAGAAGCCAGAAGGATCTGGGTTAAGAGTTATATCAAATTCCCAACTGAAAGGTAATAATTGCTGCACCTCAATGAGGTATTCTATAGCTATGCCATTGCAGTGCTATCAAACATGATGGATGCAATAGGTTGCATGCATATAGTGTTTATCCTGCCTCATGACAGGGAAGCAGTCTTTTGCAACTGCAAGCACTTTCATTCCTTGAATGTGCAGGCAATGTGTAATGTACATGTGAACATTCTGAATGTGATGCCTAGGTAACGAGCCATGACTCACATCCTGTCTCCCCCTACCTTCTAGCTTTTCAAGGAAGGCAGGTATGGCTGAAGAGGCTACTGAATAAACAATTCTCAAGATTTGCTCATCTTAACCCATGCTCACTATTAGTCATGCATAAGCCAGGGAAAATCATATACAGAGCCATCATGCCTTACATGTACTCTCCACATTGCACTAAAACCTAGCAAATAGGAGGCCTAAAGAGAATCGCAGAGAACAACCACGGAAAGAAAGACTGATTCTGCATCAACAACTGGACTTATTATTATATTGTGAAACAATATTTATCCAAATAATATTAATCACATAGTAAACCAAAGTGAACGAATACAAATAGTGGAGTACAAATGAAACAGTATGATTATTTTGACAAGCACATTACTTTTACCTACATATAGGGTGAACTAATTTCAAAAAGGCCTTTTGACAAGCACAGTACTTTTACCTACATATAGGGTGAACACATTTGAAAAGGGCCTTTGACCTTTTGAAACTTGCCCTTCCTGATGATTGCATGTGTGTGTTCTGCATGTCATTAGGTAGTGAATCTAGCATTCATGTTGTTGCTAATGCCTGCATTAAAATCAGCCTGATAACACCTGATTTTAATGTGGGTTAGGAAATAGACCCATATGTAAGGTCAGCAAGGAGAAGAGGGGAAAAAGAGGTGATAGCAGAAATGATAAGTGCAGAAAGAATTGCATTCAGAAAATGCCAAAATACAGGAGAAGGAGGATAGGCAAAATTATTAGGAAAAAAAAAAGGGATTCAGGGAAGGCAGTTATATGAGCATAGGCCAAAACAGAAAAGAAAATTACACTATCCAAAAAAAGGAAAAGATGAACTCGCTACATAAATCAAGGAGAGAAAAGAGAGGAATAGTAATGATATAAAGGGATAGTGGGTTTAATGAGTAAAGGGGCCAGCAAAAAGAAGAAATCTTAAATTATTTTGCTTGGTATCAGTATATATAGAAGTAGGTAAAAGCAAAATGCCTAAGGCAGAGTACAAGGACATAAATTATTGTGATCACAAATCCATTTACAGAGAGGTAAATACTTAAAGTACTTACAGAAATAAGAAAAGATAAGGCAATGAGACCTGATAGTGTATATCTCAGAATGAGATACTCAAGTGAGTACAAAATGTTCCTTTCAGAGCTTTGTTCAACTTTTCCTTAGAGACTCAGAGATACCAAGGGACTGGAGGAAAGCACATGCAATTCCACTTCATAAGAGTGGGATCTACAGGTAACTTCAGGCCTGTCAGTCAAACTGTGAAAACGCTACTTAGGAAAAGATAAAATAGAGAACCTTAGACAACATGGTACAACTAATGTGAGATTTTGTCAAATTTGAGTGCTTTGAGGTGGCCAAAGTGATGGTTCAGGGAAGAATAGTGGACCCTTATAATCTGAATTTTCACATAGGAGGCTAGTGAGCAAATTTGCCATTGCTGGAGTAAAACAGAACATTTTTAGCTGGATGAAGAACTGGTTAAGCAATGGAACAGTGCTGTAAAAGTAAGGCTACCAGTGTGGTATCACAGGGCTATGCACTAACAAGTACATTTTAAAAGCCTGCCGCATGTAAAAAACAGGGGTTATGGGCGTGACCAGGCCTTGTGTGCGTCACGCGCATTTTACAAAGAGCCCAGCCACATGCGCAACTCCCGCTATGTACCAAAGTGCCAGGCCGAGACAGCCCCATTCAACACTGTCTTGGGGAAGTGCACCGGCAGCCGGCTGGCATGTGAAATCTACTGCTGCTCCAGAGGAGCAGCAAGTAAAAAACACAAAAAGTTCTAAGAGTTAGGTAGGAGGTAGGGATCAGAAAGGAGAGGGGAGGAGGTAGGAAGGGTAGGTTTAGTGATAGGAAAGTTCCTTCCCATTCTGCTCCTTAATTGCAGCAGACTGGGAGGAAACTGGGGGAGGCCCGATTGTGTCGACGCACGTACATTTATAATCCCCTTCCGCGTGCACAAGTCGCAGGCCATCCGCACATGCGTGCATGGATTTTAAAATCCGGGCACGCATGTGTGCATGGCCATTGCATTTTATAACATGTGTGTGTGCCGGGAACCGCATGCACATGAACACATGCGCGCAGGTCTTAAAATTGACCCCTAAGCCATAGACACAAAAATAGAAAACCTCTTTAGTACATTTGGCCATTAACAAGCAATACTGAGGTCCATTTTCAGACACATTCCAGATAGCAAAGTTAGCCAAATAAACTTATCTGTCTAACTTTGGAGGTATATTCAATAGAGGTGTGAATCAGAACCAGAATCGGTTCGGATTCCGGTTCCAATTCACATCGTGGGTTTTTTTTTTCGTCCGGCCCGATCGCGGTTTTGTTTATCGGCTGCACCCGAGTCGATAAACAAAAAACCCTCCCCGACCCTTTAAAACTAATCCCTTAGCTTCCTCCATCCTCCCCACACCCCAAAAAACATTTTACAGGTACCTGGTGGTCCAGTGGGGGGTCCCGGGAGCGATCTCCCGCTCTCGGGCCGTCGGCTGCCACTAATCAAAATGGCGCCGATGACCCTTTGCCCTTACTATGTGACAGGGTATCCGTGCCATTGGAACAACTCTTTAAAAAAATAATGAAAAAAAAAGTTTTAAAAAAGCGGTGGCAGGGATTTGGAAAATGGACGCTGGTTAATTCAGTGTCCATTCTCCGAACCAGACTACCGGCACCAGAAGGAGTATATAAATCAATATTAAAGTGTCGGGCACTTAATATTAATTTATTCACTCCTTCATTTATTGCCCATTGGTCCTTTTTACTGACATTTGTCAGTGAAAGGACAGCCTTCTGAAAGGAGACTGGTCCTTTCACTGACGTGACAATAAAAGGATCAATCCGCAATAAGTAAAGGCGGTAATAAATAAATATTAAGTACCAGACACTTTAATATTGATTTTATACACTCCTTCTGGCGCCGGTAGACAGGTTGGGAGAATGGACGCTGAATTTATCAGTGTCCATTTTCCTAACCCCTGCATGTGCGCTGGTTAGGAAAACGGGACGCTGATAAATTCAGCGTCCGTTTTCTTAACCGGCGGACAACCACCGACAGCGGACCTCTCTCCGGCTTGCGCTGACAAAAAGGCGCTAGGGGTGTGCAATTGCCCCAGCGCCTCCGTGACAGCGCGAGCCCTAATTAAAATATTGCATTGCGCCCCCAGGAGAGGAGCCTGGGGGCGCATTATGAAAGTGGGCACTGAATACACAGTGCCCGCTTTCAGCACAAGTTTTTTGGATCGGCCCCAATGCATCTGTGAGGGAGAGGGAGTCTGTGTATGTGAGAGAGAGAGTGAGTGTTTAAGAGAATGAATGTGTTATTCTGCGTGTGTCTGAGAAAGAAGATAACATTTGTGCGGCACTACCTCTCCCAATCCACGATGATCTCAGGGTGATTGGAAATCAAAAGATCCCAGGTATGGAGGTTAGGAGATTTTTTAATCCTTATTAGTTTTGATTATTGGGTGCAATTTGATGTGTCACAACCCTCATGGCAGCTTCATAAGGATTCCATAATAAAATTCCCAGTACTCTCCAACTACTGATTGGAACTAATGGGCTCCCATGGCACTGAGTTCCCAGGCATTAGTCAGGACACCAGTGTTAATATTTGTTCTCTGTGCTCTGACTGATTTCAATAGCCAAGAAGGAGACTCTTCTGCTGCAGGCATCAGTGACTGGCCATTTAACCTGCTGACTTGTTTACAAGTACTTATTTCTTTAAAAAAAAAAATGTCCAGACTCCACAGAAATTCTTTCAGCTGTTTTATTTTACAGCTCCGCATGTACTCCTTCATTTAGGATGTATTACAATTTTAATCTTTCCGGTGACAAACCTTCAGTAAACAATTAAAAATCCAAACTCAGCTTCTAAAGAAAAAACACCAAACATAAAAATCCTTGCCGTTTCTCAGGTTGGTTAGATTACAGCTAGACAGCACTTCCAATCTTTTCCTAGCATTGCCCCCACGACACTACCCTCTCTTCAGATGTGGCTCTTACTTAGATGCTCTTCTTGTGGGTGATTACAGCTTCCCAAATCATATTTACCACTAAAGGGCAAATTTCCCGCCTCCTTTGGAAAATAGTGAAGAGCCAGTCTATCCTTGTGTTATTCCACGGTAATGCTACTCACTGGGTCCAAGCTTCTGGTCCTGTAAACCTTAAAGCTTCTTCCTGGTAGGTTAGGAGAAACTTTTCCCTTTGTGTAGCTCCCAGAAACAACTTGGTAACTAGTTAGGGAAAAATGTTCCTTCTGTGTACTTGAGAGGCAGCTGGCTAACCACAGGCAGATTCACAAGGATGAAGTCACATGTCTTCCTCCCATTTCAGAGTCTATTTGTGTTGTAGTACTAACTCTGTAGTTCTTAGCAGTACAAAGCTCTCCAAAAATTCAACACAAGGTGTAGTCCCACTAATTTCCTTTTCATCTTAGAATGCTGACTGCAGATGTTTTGTGACTGTCAGCTAGTTTACTAGACAAAGCATTTGCTAGCAAATTGATGTAAATGTAAAAATAAAATACAGACGAGCAAATTACTTTTATTGCTTGAGTTGAACTGAGCTAATTTCTACCAATTTGGTGAATTGTGGCCACTTGTTTTGGATATTGGGATGCTTACAACCTAACAAACTTTGTAGTTTAGAGATCATTGATTTGTATCAACTCTATTAGATGGGCCTACATTTAAAAAAAAAAAAAAAAAAAGGCATATTTGGGAATATTGTTGTAGTTTTAGAAGACTATTCCCATTGAAATGGAAGTAAAAAGCTTGGGAGTCATTTTGGACTCTCAGTTGACTATGAAGCAGCAAATACATCACGTTATAAAAGTGGCTTTCTACAAACTTAAATTGGTGAGATCGTTGAAGTATTTGTTGCCCCAAGATCTCTTTCACACAGTGATATAGACTCTATTGCTAAATCACCTGGATTACTGTGGTGTCCTGAATTTGGGACTACCTGAGAAATTAATATATGCTCTTCAACTGGCTCTGAATGCTGCTACTCGAGTGCTGACTGGTCTCTGAAGAAGAGAGCATGTTACTACTGTTCTGCGGGACCCCCACTGGCTTCCAGTCAGGTGGAGGGTAAGGTTTAGGCTGCTAAATAGTGTGTTTAACATTTTGAAAAATGCCTTCCCATGCGTGTTAAGAAATTATATGGATTGGTATATTCTGGAACAGTCTTTACGATTGGAAGGTGCCCACTTGCTAATCCTCCCGCTAATAAATATAAATGGGTTCAGACGAGAGCACGGGTTTCTAGTTCTGTAACAGCCTTTGAATGGAATAAGTTGCCATTAGAGCTCCATAAACAAGAGGATATGAAATTGTTTAGGGAAGGCCTGAAGACAATGTTTTTTTGAACAGGCATTCCGGGTGAATTTGGAATGTCTTAACGTTTTATTTCATATTTTATTGTCCTGTCATTGTGCTGTTTTATGATTGTATTATTGTGATCCGTGCTGGACAGATACTAGCAAGCTGCATAATAATAAATAAACAAATAAATAAATAAGACATTGATTGACTAGCAAAGGGCTGACATCCAAAAGTGATAAGTCTGGAATACTGACAGATTACTTGTCTACTGGATTCATAGTATAAAAGCTACTTTTAATGTAAAATAACTATTAGTTTAGTAATATTCCCATTCTCATCAGGAGAAATAAGATATTCTTTTTTCCCCCCATTTTCCTATCAAAGATAAGTTATCTCCTAGCATATGTTCCTAACAGCCTCCTATGGTGATGCACTTCAATTTGACATTGTTTGCGTTTGATGTGGATTGATTTGTTTTCTTATCCACCTACAAAGCAGCCTGAGGAAAATGTTTCTATGACTTTTTCTTTTTTGGTCTCTAACACAATTGTTTTAACACTGAGACATAATGATGCAATTTTTAATAAGTCTCAGATGTTCTTTTCTCTACCATAATCCACATTATTTGTAATCTTTACTTGTCTGTGTCTATTCAGGATTGCATGGGAAGATATAAATCCTTCAGCTGCAAGAAGGTAGCACAAAACTTGAGAATATCTAGACAGAGATGAGGCGGCCATAAAGGTTTATAAATCTCTATCTCTATTTCAGGGTTTGACATTACACTATGTACTTGTGTAGTAATGAGAAATGGATCTGAATCTCTGTCTAAGTGAGATAATGAACCTCTATATTTACAGCAGTTTTCAAAGACATTTACATAGATAAAAATCTATTTACCCAGGTAGAATGTCAGTTTTAAAAATGCCCCTCCTCCCCATTTCACAATGCGTATATTTTTAACTACATTTAAAAGAAGTATTTCTAAGGATATGTTTTGAGTGGAACTGGAAAATAATGCATAGGGATGGTAACTTTAAAATGAGCTCACAGGCACTCATATATGTGCGTGCAGTGCTCATACACTGGAATTTTAAATCATGTATGCAATTATGCCCATATGATTTAAAATATGCTTACCGTTCATATGTGTGCTCCTAATTTTAAGCCGTTACTCGAGCAAGAGTATTTCGCATAGGACTTTGTCAGCTTTAACAAATGCAGGTAAGCAGAGTTTAAAACATGCTCCTGTGAAGGCCATGACTAGTTTTACCAATTAGACCACCAGTTTGCCCAGTCCATCTTGAGGTCATCCACATCCCTCTGGTTTCTCAGCCTGCACTTCTCCCAGTTGATCCAGAATCCACATTCAGCCAATTTAGGCCTAAATAGAAATGTATGCAGACTTACACCTCATCAAGAGCAGAAGTGAACATGCTCATCTATCAGCCGGCAATGTGGCCGCTGGATTTAAAAATACAGATTTATGCACGTAACTCTTGGCCCTGCCCCAGGACGCCTCTGACATGCCCTCAACTCCAACCCCTATTTTTTAGCTCAGGCAAGCGCATATACACATGCAATTTGAGGTTTTTAAAATATGCGCTGCTTATGCATGGCTGGATTGAAAATTGCCCCGTCATATACTATGTGCTATAGGTTATACCCATAGTGGTACACAAACTAAGGTAACTAAATGTGGCATCAATACACTTAAGTGCACTAATGCAAATGATGCCACTTGGGAATCCTTGAATTTTATTTGTAAACATTTATTACATATATAGAAACATATTGAACCCTAACTAAAAACCTACAACCGCCAACCCCCACTAAAAATAAACTAATCCAAAACCCAACTAGGACCCTAGCTTCAACGACCAATTGCTGTCTTCATCAGGGGATAAATGCATGATTTTCAAAAACCATATTCTCCTATAAATACAGCTTCAGTAGTTTGCCAGTTTGCATTAGTTAGCAGAACACATTATGCTATAAACAATCCATGATGTGTTCAGATCCGAATATTCCTTAACTGCCAATATTCATGGCTGTAAAAAAGGGAGAAAAAAATAGAACAAAAGTAATAATTATTACATAGTAATTATTCCAAATGTGCTATCAATTGTTATGGAGTCTCAAATTAGTGGACCCTTGGGCCGACCTGCAGGAGACTGGGAAAGGTGGTCAATGTCTCTAGTATGTGGCAGGCCGGGAGGCAGATGTTCAGACAGGACGTAGAAGTGCTCTTCACCCTGGAAGCTGGTACTCCCCCGGGAGGAGCCCGTAGGAGCCCAACCGCTGGGACTTAGGCGGCTTCACCCTTGGAAGCTGAAGCCCCCCCGAGAGGAGCCCGTAGGGGCCCGGCCGCTGGGACTTAGGCGGGTTGTTGATCAGGACGGAGAACTGGAACCAGACTAGAACAGTAGACAAGTACTGTAACAGGGCTCGGGTACTGGAACCAGGCAGGAAATGTGGCAGGACTCGGGTACTGGAACCAGGCAGAAACTGTAGCAGGACTCGGGTACTGGAACCAGGCAGGAACTGTAGCAGGCAATCAAGAACGGAGCGAGTAACAAAGCAGCTCACTTTGGGACACGACGCAACAGGGAACCAGGAGGTAAACCCATTGCAAGGCAAAGACTGAGTGTCCGCGGCCGGCTTATCAAAGCCGCGGCATCTGACGTCAGGAACTGGGCGGTCACCACTGGCGGGAAACGGCCTAGAAAAGCGTCCAAGTGGCGCGCGCGCGCGCCTAGAAGCAGGGCATCCATGGGAAGCTTCCTGGCACTGCAGCCCCCGCGGGGACGCCACCAAACAGGGCGGAAACCAGGCCTCCAGAAGCAGGAATAGGTCCAGGAGCACGGAGGTAAGGGTCTGGTCACGGTGCTCGCAGCCAGAACCGCAACAATCAATAATCACATACTCACTCCTACAACCTACCAAATAACTCCATAACTAAAACAATATATATTTGTATTAAACTTGACTCAATTCCTTGTGACTCCAAAAATGATTCCTAGGAGAAAATTATTATTGAAACAGAATATACACATATATATATCTACCCTTCTCAGCTTTCCACACCTTTATTCATTTCAGTACGTCTTGACGATTAGCACTGTAATAAGCCAACAACTTCTGTGAATGCATATTCTTATACTGCTCCATTACAACAAAAACTCATTGATAGGTACTATTAGTACTTCTAAACAATTATATAGTAACATAGAGGTTCATGTTCAACAGTCCAGGGAAGAGGAATTTACCTGGCTAACATTAAGTGAGAAATTCAGTGGGTTTAATCTGGGTAAGTCTGCCACTGAATATACTTGGCTAAGGTGACTCAGATGACTTTGGGACAACATTTGCTCCTACCTGATTTACCTGGATATGTTTTTGCCAGGTGGTGATCAATATTAGCACTACATAGCTAAATTTAACCCCTACCCATGGAATGCCTCTTTTTAACCTGGCTAAAATTTACCCAAGTAAAATTTAGTCTGTGAGTGTGAGTTTGTGTGTGTGTATGT
Organism: Rhinatrema bivittatum; assembly: GCF_901001135.1. NCBI lineage: Eukaryota > Metazoa > Chordata > Amphibia > Gymnophiona > Rhinatrematidae > Rhinatrema > Rhinatrema bivittatum. The sequence continues at coordinate 242,217,189 of NC_042621.1, read as the reverse complement.
TGGGGAGGGGGGGGGGGGGGGGAATGTTCAATTACAGGTTTGTGCCTGGGTGACTGAAATGTTACCTGGACAAATTCCTTTGAATATGGATCTCAAAGTAAATGAGAGTAAGGAAAATAAATACGCCATTGATCCATTCAGTCCAACCAGTTAGGATTCTTTCACTTTAATTCCTGTACTCAAGTCAACATCAGGTAGTGTGCATGCAAATCTATCACGTGCATAGTCATTAGGGATAGTCTGAAGACCTGACCTGTTGGTGGCCCGAAACCTGGGAGTGAATACCACTGCCCTAACTAGATTACAGTCACTTGGAATACAGTTAATGTGTGTGCTATCTAATAACTGATTCAAGAAACAGATTAACATGAAATGTATATGCACGTTAGTGTTACCAGAGAAGGTTTTCATGGGTAATGATTCAGATGACCTGAACCAAATCACGGTGAACCTAGAAGATGTGGTAGGCCTGATTGACAAACTGAAGAGTAGTAAATCACCTGGACCAGATGGTATACACCCCAGGGTTCTGAATGAAATAAAAAATGAAATTTCAGACCTATTAGTAAAACCTTGTAACCTATGATTAAAATCATCCATTGTACCTGAAGGCTGGAGGGTGACTAATATAACCCCAATATTTAAAAAGTGCTCCAAGGGCGAACCGGGAAACTACAGACCAGTTAGCCTGACTTCAGTGCCAGGAAAAATAGTGGAAAGTGTTCTAAATATCAAAATCACAGAACATATAGAAAGACATGGTTTAATGGAACAAAGTCAGCATACTTTACCCAAGTCTTACCTCACAAATATGCTTCACTTTTTTGAAGGAGTTAATAAACATGTAGATAAAGGTGAACCGGTAGATGTAGTGCATTTCGATTTTCAAAAGGCGTTTGACAAAGTTCCTCATGAGAGGCTTCTACGAAAAGTAAAAAGTCATGGGATAGGTGGCGATGTCCTTTCGTGGATCACAAACTGGCTAAAAGACAGGAAACAGAGAGTAGGATTAAATGGACAATTTTCTCAGTGGAATGGAGTGGGCAGTGGAGTGCCTCAGGGATCTGTATTGGGACCCTTGCTTTTCAATATATTTATAAATGATCTGGAAAGAAATATGACGAGTGAGGTAATCAAATTTGCAGATGATACAAAATTATTCAGAGTAGTTAAATCACAAGCAGAGTGTGATATTGCAGGAAGACCTTGTGAGACTGGAAAATTGGGCATTCAAATGGCAGATGAAATTTAATGTGGATAAGTGCAAGGTGATGCATATAGAGAAAAATAACCCATGCTATAGTTACACAATGTTAGGTTCCATATTAGGAGCTACTACCCAAGAAAGAGATCTAGGCATCAAAGTGGATAACACCATTGAAATCGTCAGTTCAGTGTGCTGTGGCAGTCAGAAAAGCAAACAGAATGTTGGGAATTATTAGAAAGGGAATTGTGAATAAAACGGAAAATGTCATAATGCCTCTGTATCGCTCCATGGTGAGACCGCACCTTGAATAATGTGTACAATTCTGGTCGCCGCATCTCAAAAAAGATATAATTGCGCTGGAGAAGGTTCAGAGAAGGGCTACCAAAATGATAAGGGGAATAGAACAACTCCCCTATGAGGAAAGACTAAAGAGGTTAGGACTTTTCAGCTTGGAGAAGAGACGACTGAGGGGGGATATGATAGAGATGTTTAAAATCATGAGAGGTCTAGAACGAGTTAATGTGAATCAGTTATTTACTCTTTCGGATAACAGAAGGACAGGGGGCACTCCATGAAGTTAGCATGTGGCACATTTAAAACCAATCGGAGAAAATTAATTTTCACTCAACGCACAATTAAACTCTGGAATTTGTTGCCAGGGGATGTGGTTAGTGCAGTTAGTGTAGCTGGGTTTAAAAAAGGATTGGATAATTTTTTGGAGAAGTCCATTACCTGCTATTAATTAAGTTGACTTAGAAAATAACCACTGATATTACCAGCAACAGTAACATGGAATAGTCTTAGTTTTTGGGTACTTGCCAGGTTCTTATGGCCTGGATATTTCACCGTTAGAAGCAGGATGCTGGTCTTGATGGACCCTTGGTCTGACCCAGTATGGTATGTTCTTGTGTTCTCATGGGTTGCCTTTTCTGCTGGGAAGCAGTATCTGATTGAACCAGGAGTGGGGGGCGGTCTTGTTCTGAAGGAGGCAGGCATTCACTGATGCACAGTCTTATGGTAGAAAATGTAAAATGGAGCTGGACCTCCAATTTTATTCCCTTCACTAGCAGTCTTCTAATTTAATTCCTCCCACCATAAACCTCCAATGTCTGATCCTCATCTTATCACTGCTGCAAACATCAGGGCTGAAAGATAGAGGAGGCATCTGCAGTCAAATTTTCCACCATAGACACAATTGAACAGGTGGGAAAGTTAAAACTAGTGGGTTGACCTGACAATAGGCGGGGGGAAGTGATGGGACCAGGCCTGTAAAGGTATGTTGAAGTGTGTGCATTTGTGTGTATGTGTTTGGGCAAGAGAATGTATGAGAGAGCATGTGTGTGTGAGAGAGAGAGTGATTGTATCCATGTGTTTATGTATGAGAGAGAGAGAGTTTGGGAGGGGGAGGAAAAGTCTGTAGTCCCCTTCTCACTAATCCAAACCAGTGGAAGTCAGGGAGGAGAATGAAGGGAGAGAAAATTCACTCTACCCCTCCTCCCAGGGTAAATAATCTCTGGGGGAAAGGACATTTATTTATGTTATTTATTTACAAAACTTTTTTAAACTGTTTTTTGGGTTAAAAGATCATTCAGAATTGTTACAATATTGGATTCTTGCTGAATTTCTAGAGGAAGACTTTCCTACTTCTGATGGTGATGTCCTCAATCTCAGGTGTGATTGATGAAGTACATGCAATGTAGAAATGCATATTACACAATAGATAAAACTGGCTGGACCTAAGATCTCTTGTGCTGTCCTAGCAGCACATACCTTCTTTCTTGCTTGTGTTGCTTGATAGTAAAAAAAAATCCTTTTGCTCTAACTTCAGCTAACCAGACAGACTCAGTTCTGGACTTCCAAAAACATTTATTAAACAGTGAATAACATAACATTCATTACGATGAGATGGCGCCAAGATTAACTACATAGATACCCTGGAACTGTAATATTTGAAATGAGTTTCTCTGGAAGCGTTAGTTGAAGTTATATGAAACAAACTGCAGCCAAGCCACACATTTTACTTTCAGAAATTAACGCCTGCCCAAAGGCTGGCATTAATTTCTGCCGGCACCGGGAAAGTGTACAGAAAAGTAGAAAAGCAGAAAAAACTGCTTTTCTGTACACCCTCCGACTTAATATCATAGCGATATTAAGTCGGAGGCCCCCAAATTTAAAAAAATCAAAAATTAAAAAAAATAAATTTTTAGATCAGCCAGCAGCCCGCGGGTCAGAAGATGGACACTCAATTATGCTGGCGTCCGTTTTCCGAACCCGTGGCTGTCAGCGGGTTTGACAGCCGCTGCTTCTATCAAAAAGGAGGCACCAGGGATGCGCTAGTGTCCCTAGCACCTCCTTTTACCATGGGCCCTCATTTGCATACTTGATCGCACGCCCAGGAGAGTGGCCTGGGCACGTGTTGGAAGAGCTGGCGCTCGCCTCAGAGCACCAGCTCTCCTGCGAATTTTACTGTATCGGCCCAAAAGTTGGTTCCACAATCAAAATGGAGCTTTTGGCTGGTCCTGTAATTGAGAAGAACCTTTGGAGGACATTCATGAAACTAGAGATATCCATGGACTCAGTTACTTCAGTGTGGATAACACAAATGCTCATACATGTGAACATCACAGCTCTTCATTTGCTGTTCATGTGTACTCCTCTTGTTCACTAACAGACCATGTTTCAAAGACATTTATTTATTTATTTATTTATTTATTTAGACATTTTTATATACAGACATTAGATCAATGATGTCACATTGGTTTACAGATAACAAAAAGGAAATAAGCAGGAGGGGTACTTATTTCTTACAGTGAAACATATCTTTAACAATACAACGAAATGAAACTTGAAGTTTAGCAACAAGATATTGAAAAAATGGGAATAAAAAAAGAATGAACTTTGATAAGCAAACTCTTCTAATGTAACTTAAAGGGATTGGTTAGCCTTAAAATGACACGTGGTGAAAGTGAGCAGCATGCAACCAGGGACGGGGGTTGGACAACATGATAACAGGAGCAGGGCTAACAAGGAAGAGTGGTAGGGTGGTTGGGAGTATGGTGGTTCCATGCTAGCTGGTTAACTGGCAAGTCTGCCATCTTTTGTTCTTGCTGTTGGCCTTATAATTTGAGGCATTTGATACACTCTTGAATGACTGCAGTAATGAGTCATCTTTCTTTGTTGGGAACTCAATGTCTTGGCGTTTGGAATTGGAGGGGAGCCACTATTTGGCCATTATCTTCAAAAACCCTTTGTCTTCTGTGGAGAGGGTAGGTTTGCCCTCATCATTGGTAATCCTATTCCTTTGTTGTGAAAGCTTTCAAGAAATACTGAGGACAATGATTTGACCACTCTTTATGGACAGGTATCTCTCTAATAAAGAATTAATTAACAAAGATGTGCATCCATCATCTATATATTCTTGCTGATGACACTCTCTCGGTTGTGTCGTGAACCCAATTTATATGGGCTTCTGAGATGTGAGCTTGAGGTAGAGTATCTTTTTGCACATGCATATATGGAACGTGAGACAGCTATAAAGCATTCATGAGCATGTGAGTGTGTAAATCACTATGGTGTTGATTGACATCCATGTTACAGTGTGCATTAGGTTGATCTCTGTTAGGTGCAGGTTCTACTTCATGGTCAGGCTGTGTTCTCCCCCATCTGTTATCTCTTCTGGCTCTGAGTGCAAGCTTGAACTGCCATGCTCAAAAGCAAGTACTAGGATATAGCTGAGCAGGATCCTCTGAGACAACTTGACCAAGTTTGTTCTCCCTGATTTCCTCTCCTGCAGCTTTTTCAAGACTCTTGGCTTGAGCCTCTGCTTTCCTCTTTCAAATTCACTGATAATTCAACTTTCCTGTGTGTGGCTACTACTGCATCAACAATGACGGTAGTAGTGGCAATTTGTTCTTCTACCTTCATCTCAGCAGCTTCCGTGGCTTTCCACTTCTCTGCCTCCAGCTCATCTTTTTTATGAGTAGTGGCTTCCTCCCCCTCAACTTGTATGTTATAAGCGACGGCTTCAATAGTGACAGCAGTTTCTGTGAACTCTTCTTCTTCTAGCTCTTGCCAGCTTTATAGCAGCTTCTTATTTAGTAAAAAAAAAGCATGTGCCCATGCAGCCTCTGCCTCTGTGCATGCCCTGGCGGCAACTGCACTTGCTGTGGAGAGATTTGAATGGACTGACTTTAATGACATTGAAGACCTTAATATGTGTCTGAAGAGGCTGGAGTACTGGGACATGGTTTCCTTTACATTCTCAATTTTTCACTGAGCTTCTGTTATAGATCTTTGTACCAAATTATCACATTCATGATCAATAACTGTGAAAATCCCTTTCCTGAAGATTTCTTTCCATGTTGGTTCTTGTTAGGAATATGAGATTTCTGTCTGAATTGGAGTAGATATCACTTGTAGCTCTATTTCAGTTGATTTAAAGGCTTGCTGAAATATTTCTATACTTGAAGTGCCAGAAAGATTGTGTCTATTACAGTCTGTGTCTATCATATCTGTTTTTGTCATGCACTATTAAATTTCTCTTGATGTTCAATTTTCTCAAATTCATATTCCTTTAAGGCTTTTTATGACAAAACATGTCTTCTTTAGGAAGCAATGGTGTTGGGAAAGGAGACTCATTGGCATCTTCCCAGAGCACAGGGACAGTTTCTAAGATCAAATTCAGCCATGTCTCTGCATAATTAGCTGAAGCAACATTGAGCGTTCCTAGTTTCAGGCAGATTACAGCATTCTGAGAAGCTGAACACTACTCTCCCAGGCTACTGAAGTAATTACTGTTGGGGAAGGGAGACAGAATTTGAAATGTATGCTCTGTTATTTAAATAAACTTAAGAAAAATGTACAAAGCATCAGATCACAATTTGTGCTTAATCTTGCTGAGGGAATCTTTCTACTTCACCCACTTGAAAAATTCATAAAGCTAGATCTTCAGTGATTTCAAAGAGGTCCATTTTCAAAAGCATTTAACTGGCTAACTCAGATGAATATATGGGAACATATATGGCTAAATTCTAGCCATCTAATAGGTTAGGTGGCTAGAGTTTAGCCAGATAAGTTAGCGGCATTCCAGAGTCAAAACCAGGAGGAGCTGAGTTAGTTGGTTATTTGATTATGTAAACCGCTTTGATCAATTATGTAATTGCTAAAACGTTATAGAAATAATTTAAATAAACAAATAAACAAATAAATAAATAATGTGAACTGCGAACCCTGTGGCGTGAAGACTGCTGTCATGGCCGAGGTTAGTGTTATGATTGTAGTCATTTCATTTCATTTTTCATTTATTTGTATACTGTTGTTCTATATAAAATATAATCATGGTGGCTGAGAGAAAAATTAAAGCATTCATAAATAAAAAACAATACAAGGACATAAATCCAACAAAAACAGAAAAGAAATATAAAAGTCATTGTTAATTGACTGGATATTTTCTATTTGATATCTAGTCGTGATGATTAGATGTTGCCCACATTTGATGCCATTCAGTACCCTCCTCCCTACAAGGTGTCCCAGGAGGATAGGGGTCCATAATAAATGCAGCAAAATCTCTCAAGGTTAAGAGGAGAGGCAAGGATAAAAGAAACAAGGAATGAGCCTCTCTTTTATAAATACTAATTCAAAAATTATATTTTTAAACTACAGTATTCTTATTTTCTTAGTAACTAGTACTTTTTCATGTCTATAACTTGCCTTATTTCTAATAGGGATGTGCAAAGCCCAAACCTTTTCGTTCAGGCTCCGTTTTTCGCCCGCCGCAGGAAATATTGTTCAGGCCTTTGAAATTCGGGGGCACCCGAATTTCGGGTTAGTGTGCACATTTTATCGTTAGCACGCACTAACGGGAGTTAGTGTGCACTAATGGGAGTTAGCATGCACTAACCTGAAACCACATTTTTCCCGAAATTTTGGGACAAATTTGTTCGGGTTTCAGGATCCCCAAATCAGGACGAATTAGGCAATTTCGTTGAAATTGCCTATTTCGTCCTAAACAAATGCACATCCCTAATTTATAACCTCTAATATTCCAAGAACATGGAGCAAAGAACTCCAGAATTCCAGGTTTCTATCGAGCAACACAGTTAGATAAGTATCAGCTTGTGCAATGGAAACTTTTGTTTCTTTTAGGTCTATCCCATTAGTTTAATACTAGAAGTTGTTTCTTTATTTCTCTCTCTTTTTCATGTCTCCCTAAGTTACAAGTGAAGTACATACTTTGCCTTCAAGAGCGTTCCTGGGCAAGTATCTTTTCTTTTTATAACCTTTCTTTCTATTATCTGTCTCTCTTTGAGTGTTTAACTTTTTTTCTATTTCATTTTCTTTTCTTTCACTGTTCTTTCTTTTCTGAAAGCTTGTATGTTTAGCTTGTGTGAACACACTTAACTTTTTCTTCTTAGACTTTACTGGAGTTCTTTGGTATGTTGTCATGGTGCATTGACTGTATCTTGACTCATAGATCTGAACGTACTAACTTACATTTAACTAAATCAACAGAGAAAACTATCTCCCTTGCACTGACAGTTCTTCCAAAAGCTAAATGTGTTCCCTAAGGAGTTGCGTCTTTGATGGCTTGGTGGACTTTTGAGCTTACTATAAAAACAAAGGATTATTATATATTCCCTAACTAATGCTGGTCAGGAGCAGTAGTGAGAAATAAATTAACTTCTTTTCAGAGGGAACTTATTCTTCTTAGCTTATGTTTTCCTCTCTTTCCTTTAAAGTTTCTTTCTCTGTTTCTCTCTGAGGGATATTTTCTTACTTTACTCTTCTGTTTGAGAGCAGTGAATGTTTTAGTCTCCAACACCAAATTTTTTTTATTTTTCTTGGAACCTCCAGTTAGAACTCACAAATTCCAATCAGTTCTTTATTATTATTCACTCACTCTTATAAACAGTTTCCAAAATATTTACCCCTTCCAGTCACTAAATCTATCAATGCTGACATTAATTTACTAAGGGTCACATGCCATTACATGTAAGGTTAATTACTCTAAACTCTTTGCTGTTTTTTTTATATAAATAATCAGTATTCTTTCATACCCCCACTCATTTCAGAAAGTATTCTATTGTTCTTGCCAAGTTTTTAAAGTGTTTTCACTTTCAGAGAGGAGTACTAGTATAGCATGCCCTCTCCATGCCACTTCTGCTCAGTTCTCTCCCGAATGGATTTTCTCTCCCATAGGCATATGGATTTTCTAGCTTCTCTATATCCATTCTCTGATGATATAATGGGTCTTAATTTTCCTTGTGTTGGATGGCATTCCCTTACTAAGTGTCAGCTAGTGATGCTACACCTACCATTTCACTGCTAGTGAAGCCATTAGGGATGTGCAGAGCAAAATTTTATGTTCATATTTTTTATGTCCGAAAGGGGGTCCCACTTGCGGCCAATATGGACATAAAAAAAAATCCAATGAGTTGGGTATATGTACATATGTGCAAAAAAAAAATTTAAACCCCCTCACCCTCCTTAATCCCCCCCCCAGACTTACCACAACTCCCTGGTGATCGAGCGAGGAGTGAGGACGTCATTTCTGCAATCCTTGGCGAGAAGCATGTGACGTCGGTGGCACGTCGAGTGATGCGGCGTCACGACGTCACGTGATTCCCGGCTCGTTCGCGCCGGACGGCTCGTTCGGCCCAAAAAGAACTTTTGGCCAGCTTGGGGGGGCCTCCTGACCCCCTCAAGCTGGCCAAAAGTTCTTTTTGGGCCGAACGAGCCGTCCGGCGCGAACTCGCCGGGAATCACGTGACGTCGCATCTGAGTGACGCGGCGCCACGTGATTCCCGGCGCCGCGTCACTCATATTACACTTTATTACACATTTCCCACATATCGAACATATCTATGTTCGATATGTGGGAAATCCGATCGTTTATGTCGAATCAATTTTTTAAGTAAAAAAAAAATATGAGTTGCGTTTTACTAATGCGGTCAATCCGAATGCACACCCCTAGAAGCCATTACTTTGCAATCCCTGGGTATGGCTTCAGAATTTTCCTAGTTACCATGGCAGTCCTAACATTTGAGTGATGAATAAGGATAGAACATTGACTTTAGGGGTGGATGGATGCCACCATCTTCTCGGAAAATGTTTATTTTTACCTTATTGTAGACTCACAAAGCATTTTCCTATTAACAAAAATATTTCCCTGGTCCTTCTACTATCCCTTATGCCACTAAAAGCCTTAAAAGGATGCAGCAGTCACTTATTGGCATTAACATTTATCTTTGAAAAACGATTCTTCTGATGATTCTTTAATTAGCTAGGTCAAGGTTCTTAGGCTGCTACAGGCCTCCTCTCACTTCCCTACCCCAGCTAGCATTCTATCCCAGAGCCCCCCACTGTGATTGGCAATCCAGGAATACCATCACACTGATTCGTCTCTTACAGACTATGGCTCTGCAATCCGGGACCCAGGTAATCATTTATTTCTTTTTGTTATTTTATATGCCCTATTTACACTAAGTTAACTGGTTAACTCTGATATTTAAAATTAGCCTGATTATTTAACTAACTGTGAGTGCTTGGGTAAAAGATCTGTCCTAAAGATAGCTGAATATAGTTAGCCAGCTAACGTTAAGATAGCCAGCTATATTTAATAGTGTGGTCTCATTATTGAATACACCTCCAAAGTTGCTGTCTTGGATCAATGGAATCAATTGGCAAGAGGAAAACACACTGAGTGAGGAAATGCAAATTTAGCAGAAATAGCACCTGCAATAAATGGGTGAGGTTATGCAAATTTCCTGTGTACTGTATCGCATAAGCAAATTTCACCAGGTTCATTTCATTATCGTGTTGCATGTAGTGTCAGCATGTTGTGAGTCATTTTAAACAGTATACATTGATTTATGCATAGTGTGTTATTTTTCTGGTTTATATATACCAGCTTCCTGCAGCTTCCTCCTTGAGGGTGTGTCAGGCATTTGGAGAAAGGAGAGGAGAGTAGGTGAGTTGGTAGTTGGTTGGAGGTATTTAGCGAGTTCTGAGTGATGTATCCTGTGGCTTGTTTCTCATCTATTTCCTGTGCCAGCTTGCTGAAGAAGAATGTCTACTATCTGCCACTGTTGTCCTACTTTCTAGTTCTAAAGCCCTCCTTGATGCTCTGCACATATTCCAGCATCCTTGATGTAGTCTCCAGTCACAGTCTTGATGCTGGTGTCTGTATCATCTCATCCTGCTGCTACCTCCATGCTGTGTTTGATCTCAGTTCAACCTGCTGCTGCCTTCATGCTTTTGTGTCTTCTCCTAGGGCTCCTGCATTGTCTTTTCCTGGTCCTTGGCCTCTATGCTATGGTGTCTTCCCTTGATCCTTGGCCTCCATACTGTGCTATTTGGTCCTGGCCCTGCTGCCTTTTTGTTGAACTCTGCTGCCTTGGCCCTTAGGCTGTCCCCTTGAGTGCACTCTTTCAACATGGACTGTCTGGGGCCTTCTTGTTGAACTCTGCTGCCATGGCCCTTAGGCTGTACCCTTGAGTGCACTCTTTCAACATGGACTGTCTGGGGTCTTCTTGTTAACATCACATAATTATGCTACTATCAGATCTAACATTAGAGCTGTACTATAGATCTTGGGGTGTCACTTCCACTTTCTATGTTCTTTGCTGTAATCATGATTCTGCAATGGGATAAGATGTTAAGAATGTATATTTAATGTTGCCATTTGGAACAATGTATGTACAGGTCTACACTCAATGTGATGTTCATTTCATTTACAATGTCATGTGCAATTTGATATCGTGTCCTTGCAAAATATGATTAACAAAGATGTTGCTTGCAATCTGTTGATGACATTTGTTGTGTAATAAAGTGATCACAGGCTTGAAAAAAACACTTTTAAGTTGTCTATTTTCATTGAGTGCTTTTTGTCTTAAGGGTTGATTAGGTCAAAGGTTTGAGATCCACATGACCTTGCATGCTATAGTGCCAGTGGCAATTCTAACTAGGCACTTTTTTGGCAGGTGAGACCATATGGCCTAGGGCCTACAACCAAAAGCTCATTGTATGCTCTCAAGGAAGACAGCAAGAGCTACATATGAAGCTCCTTACTGTGGAACTTCACTATTGGCTCCAGTTGCCTTCTCCATAGAACATACTCTTAGCTAACTCTTGGGTACATGGGCCTGTATGTAAGATGGGGACTAGCTAGCTAGTGCTAACCTCCACATTCAGTCCGGTGGAATAGGTATAGAAATGTTTGGCTAGAGTTGCAGTAGCTATGTCTTCACTCTGTTTCGGGCCCAATAGGTTGCATAGCTAGCTATGCAAAGGTCATTTTGCAGCTATAACAAATCATTGGTCTCTTCCATTGTGAAGATATAATACCTCTGTCCAACCAATTGGCCTTCTCTCTGGCTCTGGCCACTGTTGGAAACAGGATGCTGGGCTTGATGGACCCTTGGTCTGAACCAGCATGGAAATTTCTTATGTTCTTATGTTCTTAATGTATACCCCACCAGAGTAGCAGATATAGTGCTTCTCTGTTCTGTATTTCATAATCATGCTCTATGCCATGGGATACCAATGGAGATACTTCCAGATCTGTTTAACTGATAGGAGATAGCATGTAATGATAAATGGAACCTACTTTGAAGAAAGAGCCGTGTTAAGTGCTGTGCCACTGGGATCGGTATTAGGACCGGTTCTGTTCAATATCTTTGTGAGCTACATTGCAGAAGGGATAGAAGGTAAAGTTTGTCTATTTGCAGATGATACCTAGATCTGCAACAGACTAGACATGCCTGAAGGAGTAGAGAGAATGAAAAGTGATTTATGAAAACTTGAAGAGTGGTCAAAGATTTGGCAGCTGGGATTCAATGTCAAGAAGTACAGAGTCATGCATCTGGGATGGGGTAATCCAAAAGAGCTGTATAGATGGGGGAGGGGGGAAGGCTTATGTGCATGGACCAAGAGCAGGATTTTCGGTTGATAGTCTCTGGTGATCTGAAGATGGTGAAGCAATGTGACAAGGTGATAGCTAAAGCTAGAAGAATGCTGGGCTGCATAGAGAGAGGAATAATCAGTAAGAAAATGGAGGTAATGATGCCCTTATACAGGTCCTTGGTAGGCCTCACCTGGAATACTGTGTTCAGTTCTGGGCCCTTATCTCAAAAGGGATAGAGACAGGATGGAGGCTGTCCAGAGAAGGGCTATCAAAATTGTGTAGGGTCAGTATCAAAAAACCTATGAGGAGAGACTGAAGGATATAAATATGTATATCCTAGAAGAGAGGAGATGCATGGGTGATATAATACAGACCTTCAGATACCTGAAAAGTTTTAATGATGTACGAACATCAAACCTTTTCCGTTGAAAAGAAATCAGTAGAACTAGGAGTCACAAAATGAAACTCCAGGTGTTTCATCTCAGAACCAACATGAGAAAATATTTCTTCATAGAGGGTAGAGGATGCCTGGAATGCCCTTCTGGAGGAGGTGGTGAAAACCGAAACAGTGAAATACTTCAAAGGCACATGGGATAAATACTGTGGATCCCTAAAGACTAAAGGATGGAAATGAAGAAAAGAGTGCAATGGAGTAACTTGATGGTGCAGTGGTCACTACCCTTATCCAATAAGCCTTGATATAGTTAATGCAACTTCGTCATTGCTCTCTGCTTCAATGGCAGGGGGAAAAAGGGAACTGAATCCGTACAGCAAGCAACGAGGGCCCTGACTTTTACAGTCTGGAGAAACAAGTATGGGGATAACTTGCTGATGCGGTGGTTACTTCCCTTAACCAATAATACTGGTATTTTGATGCAACTCAAACATTGCTCTCTGATTCAGCAGCAAGGTGTAATGGGGAACTGAATTCATCACAGCAATCAATGAGGTCCCTGATTTATATAGTGTGGGAAACTGTTAAGCGTGGCAGAAATGGGGAATTGGATTTAAATAGCAACCAACAACGAGGGCCCTGACGTTTTTGGTTGAGGAAACTGATAAGCATGGGGTAACCTACATGGTGCATGGTGCAGCAGATACTACCATAAGCCTTCTGGATGGACAATCTGGTCCTTTTCTGCAGTCATTTCTGTGTTTCTATGATTCTAAGTTTTTATCTACCTCTGGATCCCCTGTGTGCACCTGCACAAGCTGAGAATACCATGCTGAGTAGCCGCAAGCTTCAGCAAAGACTCATAGGATCCTACTTTGCCTGCTATATCTCAACTACCCCTTCCCCTTCCATGGAAGGGAGGCCAGTAGAGGGTTTTCAGCTGCTTTCCTCTCTATCATCTTTCACTCACTGCTCTTCTATCTGTGTCAGTGTGTATCAGAAACCACGTATGCCTTGACAATGGAGCAGTAAACTGTAGTGGAAAAATTGTAGTCAAAGTAATAATACAATACATGTGGCTGGCCTAATGTTTTCTGACTGATAGTGAGCCTAAAAGAAGCATGTGTTGCAATAATGTTCGTGTAGGACTGCCAACATAGTGTACATAGCTTTTTGGCAGGCCTACCCTTAGAACCCTGTCCTAGCTTTCACATGTGGGTGAGATAATCCAATAGGTGCTATGGAACTCCAGCAGGGCAAACAGAGAGAGCAACAGCTCTAGAAATCCTATAAATCATAAGTAGCTCTGAAGGTTAAAGGCACAGTCTAAAGCTACAGGTTGACAGTTTAAAGTATCAATCACAGAGTTGCCATTTTACAGCCACATCCCATAGCTGACAGCCGAGTGCATGTGATGTTATGCATCTCTACTTGGGATGCTTTGTGGGCCTGCAAAGACACTGTTGATATCACTGCCTCAGCTGTTTCAGATGCACCCTGCTACAACCACCTAAGAAAAGTGTCAATTATCATGTATAGATGGTGAGGGCTTTTGCCTTGGAATGTCATGTTGGTTATGTTAGCGTCTTGGGGAGGCTAGACAAGGATGCTGGTCAGACTGTGTGAAGTCAGGATTGGGAATCAGATGGTGTCATGCCTTCACTTCTATTTGTGAAAGTCTCCACTGAAATGTCAAAGGCACAGTCTACTTTCTAATGACTCTAATAGTGCCCAAGAAAAGATTGACCCAAGAAAAGATTGACTTCATTGAACCCAATGCAAAGCAATGCTATTATCAGTATATTTTTCTGTATATATTTCCTTTGTTATTTAGCTCCTGTTACTCTATGAGTTTGCTTTGTAAAGCCTGCTGCTATATTATATCACTTATGTTATTCAGTTCCTGTTATTCTATGAGTTTGCTTTGTAAAGCCTGTTGCTAGATTATTCCACGTATGTGTTCCTTGTAAAGCCTGTTGCTGTTTTATGTTACTTGTAAACCGAGGTGATGTTCTGAACGTGCCGCGGTATAAAAAAATACTTAAATAAAACAAATAAATAAATAAATAAATAAAGCTGTATCTATTTGCCTTGCCTGATATGTCACAAGTAGTCTTTGTCAAATATGGAGATGTCACGGTGCTGCAAGACCCTTGGATGGGGCAGCTCAGGGCTAGTCATGTGGTGCTTCTGTATGTAAGTACCTAGAAAATATGCAGAGTAGTTTGTTGCAATAGTATCAGTTACACTCCTTATGCTATCTCTGGCCACCCTTAAAGCACATAGGCTGAGGAATCCTGAGGTGAACAGCTTGCAGAATGGTCAGTTTCCAAGGTGAATCACTACCTTTCTGGTGTTTTATGATTAGAGGTCCTTGTTGGTCCACATGGCTGCTGTGACTTGTGGCAAAGATGGAAGAGTTGCTGTCCTATAGGCTGTGACTCATGTGGTTTTGTCAGTTTTACTGTTTGTGGTCAGCAAGGCAGGTCTACTGAGAGACTCTCAATCATCAACTCTGAGTATAGCATGAAGGTTGCAGAAGGTGTTGTCAGCTGATGACCTCAGGAGCCTACATCCTGCCTCATTCTGAAACCTGCCACTATGCTGATTATATAGGGCAACTGCTTCCAGAGGTCTCATATGTTTGGCATAATGGCTTAGGCACTTTCTGTGTCAGTCTCTTGCAAAACAAGCATTTAGTGCCACCCGAAGGCTTGAGGGGCACATGTCAGTACATCTTACAAAGTACTTATTATTAGAGAAGTGATTCGGCCTTCGTTATCGGCCTGCCATGGGAAATTTCATTTTTCCATGATTCGGACCGATTTTTTAGGCTGTCCCCCCCCCCAAAAAAAAACAAACCCACCCCAGACCTTCAAATTCAATTAACTACAACTCCCCCACCCGAGTCCTGACCCCCCAAAAACTTTCCAAAAGTCCCTGGTGGTCCAGCGGGGGTCCCAGGAGTGATCTTGGGCCATTGCCTGTCAGTAATCAAAATGGCGCTGGTGGCTCTTTGCCCTTACCATGTGACAGGGGATATTGGTGCCATTGGCTGGCTTCTGTTACATGGTAGGAGCAATGGACGGCCGGCACCATCTTAAAAAATGGTGCGGGCCATCCATTGATCCTACCATGTGACAGGGGCTGTCCAATGGCACTGGTAGCCCCTGTCACCTGGTAAGGGCAAAGAGCCACCGGCACCATTTTGATTACTGGCAGCAGATAGCCTGAGAGGGGGAGATTGCTCCTGAGACCCCGCTGGACTACCAGGGACTTTCGGCAAGTCTTGGGGGGGGGGGGGGGGGTCGGGCAAGTCTTGAGGAGTCGGGACGGTGGGGGTTTGCAATTAATTAAATTTGAAGGGTTTTTTTAATGTGCCCTTTCTCCCCCTCCCCCCAAAAAACGATTCATCAAAATGCTGTAATTTTACATGGATAACACCCACAATAAGAAAAAAGTGTGTGCCTATGATAGTTTTTTAATTACCACTCCACACGCTAGTGTATCGTGAGGTGCGGTAAAACGTTTGCTCCCTCTAATATATATGAGAGTGAGAGCCTCTTTATAATGCCTTCATAGTATTCAACTATTTATATCTCTATAGGAGGGCCAGCTAATAACTCAAGGTGAGGATTTGGTGGTGGTTTTGGGGCCATTTTTACATTCAGAGTGAGACGTATGAAAAGCACAGAACACCTTGGTGAAGATTTGAAGCCATTTGGAGTGAGGAAAGTCTCACAAAGATGAGATTTCTACAATGTTCTCTTGCCTTAGCTTGATGCCTTTAGAATGTGATGGATGCTTTTCCCACAAAATATGAAAAGCCAGGGTAAGAAGCTGATATTTGTAACTGTTTGAAACAGATAATCTTAATTATGAAGAAAAGGGGTGGCACTAGTTTGTCTCGAGCTACCTGACACAATTCTAGCTTCAATGTTTGCATATCTTGATGTCTGACTCTTCATATCTTCATGTGGTGCTCGGGTCAAAAAGTTTGTCTGTCCTTGAGAGAAAAATTGTTTTCTTGAAACTACGTTACTGTGGGACTTATGGTACTGTTTTCTGTGTATGAACTTTTAAAGTTTTAAACAAATCCCTGTTTTTCAATTAAAACTTAAGTGAGCACTGATTTACAGTTTTGGATTTCCTGTTGGCACAGGAGCCTCATTTTAGGGAAATAATTCCCCTTATATGTCTACTGCATATGTCGACAGATCTTGAAGCCACAACTTATATTACCAGAATAAACAAGTTTTCAGGCATCAACAGCTGTTTCTCACAGTTGTAGTCTTACATAATTTGCTCATTAATGCTTCTTCTTTTCTGTCTTCTTAGGCAGATACATCCTATACATCATTCAGGGTGCTTTTATTAATCTTCACATCACATACAGATTCATTGTAGTGAATCTTATTTCTGGCCTCAACACTGTTCATTTTGTTCTTATATAACTAAACCATTTCCTTTAATTATTTTTTCCCTGTATACACATTTTCATCCTTTCTACAATTTCCAGTTTTTGTCCACATTTTTCTTGAAGATTGTTTTAGGGATTTCTTTTTCTCAATTTTCTTTGAGAAGAGAGTGCTTGTGCTAGCTTTAATGAACGACTGGAGATTTTTTTTTTCTATAGAACACAAGTTTCAACAATAAGCTGCTGATAAAGAACCTTCCCAAAATATCCTAAGGAATCCCTTTTTTGTCTTTACCAAAGGCACAAAATATTTTGTATAACTATGTAATGCTAGATTTATTTTATACCCAATCCCCATGCTTTGTCTCAGATCAGTTTTTACTATTTACCCTATTCTAAAGCAATAATTTTAGACAATTTTCTAGTGTCAGTTTATGTGATTTTACATTTTACTATTTTGTATTTTGTGATTCAATTATCTCACTCCCTCACTACCTTCCAACTACTAAAAGCCAATCATCTGCCTGGTCTCTCCCAGCTTTTCCAAAAAGCCAAAGCCATTTAATATGGTATGTACAAACAATCACAAACACTCCACTAACAGAGGCCCACTTACCAACCTGCTTGAAAAGAATAATAATAAAACTTACACTGAAGAAGCCCAATCTCGAACCTAATGACCTGAACAACTATCATCCAGTTTCAAACCTCTCCTTCTTAAACAAATTCATT
This sequence comes from Rhinatrema bivittatum, assembly GCF_901001135.1. NCBI lineage: Eukaryota > Metazoa > Chordata > Amphibia > Gymnophiona > Rhinatrematidae > Rhinatrema > Rhinatrema bivittatum. The sequence continues at coordinate 242,199,536 of NC_042621.1, read as the reverse complement.
GAGAAGGTGGTACTACTGCAACTATCCAAACATCTAATCAGCACAACTGACCTGGCTCCCTATCATTCTGGTTTCAGGTGGCACTATATGACCACAACCACATTTATAATCTTGGTTGATAATCTTCAACTCTGCCTTGACTAAGGCCTAGTGCTACTGGGTGTGCAAACTGTGCAATTGCATGGGGCAGCACACCTTAGAGGGCAGCAGATGTGGCCCACCAAAGAGGGCGGCAAGAGGCTCATGCAGACGCCGATGTACCCCATCTCATCTGTGGCCGAAGACGAGGGAGCTGATTTTGTGGCTCCTTTCTTTGTGCCAGCCAGACCAGCAGTAAACATTCACAGTGCTAGCATTTCCTGTTTGCTCATCTTGTGTAGCATAGAGGGAATTATAACATTAACAGGAGTACTGCAGGGCCGGCTGGCACACAAGGAGGAACCACAAGAAGGACTTGTCTGGCACTGGAAGTAATCCTGTCCTCCCCTCCAAAAAAAGGCATCTGGTGACGCCAGCAGCAGCAGTAGCAGAAGAGGAAGAAGAGACTCGTGGACACTGCCTGCATAGAGGTTGCTTGTATGTGCTGTTTGTGAATAGGATTCTGCCAGGGATGAGTGGCTGTGAATGGGAGCCTGCCTGGGATGGATGAATGGGTAGGTTGTGAATGGGAGTCTGCCCGGGATGGATAGATAGGTGGATGGGTAGGTTGGTTGATTCTGAATGGGAGCCTGCCTACAATGGATGAGTGAATGGGGGCTTGCCTGAGGTGGGAGGGTAGTTGGGTGTGAATGTGAGCCTACTGGGAGCTTGCCTCTGGGGTATGTGTATGTGTGTGTGTGTGTGTGTGTGAATGGGAGCCTCCTGGGGAGGATAGATGTGTTTGTATGTGTGTGTGTGTGTGTGTGTGTGTGTGTGAATGGGAGCCTGCCTGGGGGGATGGTTGTGTGAGTCTGTGAATGAGAGCCTGTCTGGGGAGGGATGGGTGTGTGTGTGCGAGAATGGGAGCCTGCCTGCTGGAAATGGGTTTGTGTGTGTATGCCAATGGGAACCTGCCTGGGGAGATGAATGTGTGGGTGAAGGGAGCCAGCATTAGGGTATTTATGTGTGTGAATGGGAGCCTGCTTTGTGTGTGTGTGTGTGTGTGTGTTGGGGGGGGGGGGGAGATATGAAAACATTTTATTCTACACCCACCAATCCATCACAAGCTTGGGGTGACTGGAAATCAAAAGTTTTCAGATATGAGAAGCAAGAGATTTTTCCCTTCTTGTTTTAATTATTGAGTGTTTGATGTGTCTGCTATTTTTAAATATTTTATTGCTGTTTGGAAATTTTAAAATCTTTTTATATGAGTTCTTAATTATTGGATGTTATTCTACCTGTCATCTGTTTGGCAATATTATTTAGTACAGCCCCTGTGACATAGTGAGGGCAAAGGCTATCGGTGCCATTTTGAATACTGGCAAAGGCTGTCGATAGCCATTTTGAATACTGGCAAAGGCTATGGAGTGCAGGCGGTGGCTCCCGGACCCCCGCTGGACTTTTGGCAAGTCTTGTGGGGGTCAGGAGGGTCCCCCAAGTCTTGCCAAAAGTCCCTGGTGGTCCAGCGGGGGTCCGGGAGCGATCTCCTGCACTCGGGCCGTCTGCTGCCAGTAATCAAAATGGTGCCGATAGCCTTTGCCCTTACTATGTCACAGGGGCTACCGGTGTCATTGGTCAGTCCCTGTCAAATGGTAGGAGCACAAGATGGTGCCGATGGCCATGTGACAGGGGCTGACCAATGGCACCGGTAGCCCCTGTGACATAGTAGGTCAAAGGCTATCGGCGCCATTTTGAAACCGGCAGCCGAGGGTGTGAGTACAGGGGATGGCTTCCGGACTCCCCGATGGACCACCAGGGAGTTTGGTAAGTCTTGGGGGAGTCAGGAGGGTGGGGGGTTTGTTTAAATTGAGTCCTTTATGCGGCCGAATTATTCATTGAAATTTGTTATATTTGTGGGGAATCGTGATATGTTTTGCTTCCCCATGAATACAACGAATAAGGCCCTATACATTGCGGATTCCCAATTCGTAGGGAACGAATGCACACCCCTAATATATTCCACCTCTTATCCAGCTAGAATTTAGCTGGATATGCCATTATCTAGCCACAATCTAGCTGGATGAAAAAGAGGTGCTCTGGGGTGAAAGTGAGAGGAGCTATTTATCCTTCTAACTTAGACCTAGAGTCATCAAAATGCTATAAATTCCACATGAATAAAGCCTGTGATAAGGAAAAGGGGCATGGTTATGATAATTTTAGATTTACTGCACAGTGTGCTATTTTAGCACTTTGCATAGGAATTTTATTGCAATGTGCTTGTACCTAGTAAACCATTAACACAAGAACTACATAATGAAAGGAACCAACCAGGAAGTGTAGTTTCCAAACCAGTGACCACTTTATTAACAAAAACATGGACTGCATTGTTTGAAATAAAAATGTCATAGATAATCACAATCTGTAAGGACAAGATTGCAAATAGCACAAACCATTATAAATTTAATGAATAACACATTCTGTGTAGACCTGTTCATACATTGCTTGAAATGGGATCATTACATTTACAGGCTTAGCATCTTATCCTTTTGGCACAATCATGATTAAAACTAAGAACATAGAAAGTGGAAATGGCATCCCCAATAGTTACAGTACAGCTCTATAGGTACTATAGGTAAAAGTGGCACTAATATCTGCTAGAGATGTGCTTCGTGTTTTGCTACAGGGTCGTTTTTTGACTCGGATACTTCGTGGTAAAGTTTGGTTTTTATCGTTTCGTTTTTTTGAAAAAAAAACAAAACTAAACGGGGAAAACCAAAACCGGGCCAAAAAACGACGCGGGAAAACAAAGCTAAAAAAACCCCCACCCCACACATTTAAATTAATTTTAATACATTACATACACCCCCCCCCCATCCCGATCCCTCCCCAAGACTTACCAACATCCCTGGTGGTCCAGCGAGGTCCCGGGTGCCATTTGTCCCACTGTGCCGTGCCCAGTGTGCTAGTGCTAGCCACACTCAAAATGGTGCCGAATAGCCTCTGAACTACTATGTCACAGGGGCTACCGGCGCCATTGGTCAGCCCCTGTCACATGGTAGGAGAACCGACCAATGGCGCCGAAAGCCCCTGTGACATAGTATGGGCAAAGGCTATCGGCGCCATTTTGATTATTGGCAGCCGACGACGACATTGCTCCAGGACCCCCGCTGGACCCCCAGGGATTATTGGCAAGCCTTGGGGGGGTCAGGAAGCCCCCCCAAGCTGGCCAAAAAGCTTGCCAATAATCCCTGGGGGTCCAGCAGGGGTCCTGGAGCGATGTCGTCGTCGGCTGCCAATAATCAAAACGGCGCCGATAGCCTTTGCCCATACTATGTCACAGGGGCTTTCGGCGCCATTGGTCGGTTCTCCTACCATGTGACAGGGGCTGACCAATGGCGCCGGTAGCCCCTGTGACATAGTAGTTCAGAGGCTATTCAGCACCATTTTGAGTGTGGCTAGCACTAGCACACTGGGCACGCCACGGAGGGACAAATGGCACCTGGGACCCCGCTGGACCACCAGGGATGTTGGTAAGTCTTGGGGAGGGATTGGGATGGGGGGGGGGGTGTTATTATAGTTAATGTTAATGTTTGGGGTGGTTTTTAATTTTAAAAAAAAAATGCCTCTCTCCCCATACAAACCCGAAAAATGGATTTTCCCCGAAGTTCGGTGAAAATCCTTTTCGGGTTTCGGGGCCCCCGAACCAGGACGAATTAGGCAATTTCTTTGTAATTGCCTAATTCGTGATAAACGATTGCACATCTCTAATATCTGCTCTTAGGCACAGATAGTCCATGTTGAAAGAGTGCACTCAAGGGGACAGCCTAAGGGCCAAGGCAGCAGAGTTCAGCATGGAGGCAGCAGGACCTGGACTTGAGAGCACAGCATGGAGGCAGCAGGAGTACATGAAGGCACATTAGCATGGAGGCAGCAGTAGGGGTGTGCATTCGGATTGACCGCATTAGTAAAACGCAACTCATATTTTTTTTTTACTTAAAAAATTGATTCGACATAAACGATCGGATTTCCCACATATCGAACATAGATATGTTCGATATGTGGGAAATCGCGATTGTTGAGCCAAAATAAAAATATAAACCCCCTCACCCTCCTTAATCCCCCCCCCAGACTTACCACAACTCCCTGGTGATCGAGCGAGGAGTGAGGACGTCATTGCTGCAATCTTTGGCGAGAAGCATGTGACGTCGGTGGCACGTCGAGTGACGCGGCGTCACGTGATTCCCGGCTCGTTCGCGCCGGACAGCTCGTTCGGCCCAAAAAGAACTTTTGGCCAGCTTGGGGGGGTCAGGAGGCCCCCCCAAGCTGGCCAAAAGTTCTTTTTGGGCCGAACGAGCCGTCCGGCGCGAACGAGCCGGGAATCACGTGACGCCGGCGTCACTCGACGTGCCGCCGACGTCACATGCTTCTCGCCAAGGATTGCAGAAATGGCGTCCTCACTCCTCGCTCGATCACCAGGGAGTTGTGGTAAGTCTGGGGGGGGGATTAAGGAGGGTGAGGGGGTTTAAATTTTTTTTTTGCACATATGTACATATACCCAACTCATTGGATTTTTTTTATGTCCATATTGGCCGCAAGTGGGACCCCCTTTCGGACATAAAAAATATGAACATAAAATTTTGCTCTGCACATCCCTAGGCAGCAGGAGCTGAGATGAGATACCAGCCGCATGGAGGCAGCAGCTGCAGGAGAAGATATAAGATACTAGCATCATAGATGCAGCAGGAGCAGTTGAGATAAGATATCAGCATCTAGAGAAGGAGATTGATGATGAGAAGAGGCAGCAGCTGGACTATGACTGGAGGCCTCATCAAGGAGAATGGAATACAGGCTTTACAGTAAGGCTGTTGGAGGGCTTTACAGTAAGGCTGCTGGACCACAATGGTTGATAGTAGACCATCCTTTCCTTGTGCTGGCATAGCAACTCTGTAGTGAGGACAGGCCCAGCAGAGTTTTTCCATCTAGATGGCACAGTAACTGTAGTGAGGATAGGCCCAGCAGACTACTACCATCTAGCAGCACAGCAACTCTGTAGTGAGGATGAGCCCAGCAGACTTCTTCCATCTAGATGGCACAGAAACTCTGTACAGAGGTCTGGCCAGGCTTGTCTTACAAGTCTTGTCTTCGGCCATAGAGGTCAGGTGTTTCAGGTGTTCATGGCTTGCTACCTGGGGGGGGGGGGGATAGATTTTGGGGGCCTACCCCTCTGGTCCTGCAATGGGAACTGTTGCAGGGTGTGGCATCCATTGCTACTGGGGAAGACCCTGATGGCTGCTAGGGCAATCTTTGCAGGATCTGGGCAAGAGCGTTCGTCATGCTGTTCATTAGAGCAACCAGCATCATGACATTCTGGGTAGTGGCAGCAGTTTGATTGCGGAGAATCTGGTTCTGCCTGCTTACACCCCTCCTGAGGTATAGTAGCTCTACCCATATGAGCCTCGTGTATACTCCATGCCTCCTTTTGAGCTGGTCCAGCTGCTCCTGCATAGGCTCGTATGTTGGTGGCAGGGATGTTGGTGTTGGTGGAGGCCCTGGCACTGGGCCTGATACCAGTGCTGGAATTTGGGCCTCCAAATCTGGCATCATCGGGCTGTAGGCTGCTCCTGCTGAGGGCATGGTGTTTTGGGCTAGTGCTGTGGTATGCTGGCTAGAGGTTATGCAGATTGTAGAGGCTCCCAGCTAAGGTTCTGTTCCTCCATTAAACCAGAGAGAGGAAGGGACACATTGAGTGAGCTTGTTGAATCCAGGGGTTGCAACATCATTAATGCCTCCTGAGTCAGTGGCTGCTGCTCATCCTCCTCCTCCTCTTCACTCACCTGGGTCTGTGCATCCATGAGGAAGAAACTGTGCAAAGGTAGTAGTGTGCTGCTGGTCCCTGGGGCTTCCTGCCTGGTCACTGGGCCTTTCTAGTTGTGACCAGCAGCTTTGTGGGCAAGAGTTGTGGAAATAAAACATAAGACATAAGTACCAATGGCAGCTAGTATCCTTTTTTCATTTGACATCAGAGATGCACTTTGCTTCTTTGCATTGTGAGCATCTAATGCCAAATGATGTGTATACCCATTGCTGCCTTCCCATTACTGGCTGTGGTCCATGTGGTGTCCAGGTGTTCACCCAAGTCCAGCCTTTCTACAAGTGCAAGGTGATGCATATAGGGAAAAATAACCCATGCTATAATTACACAATGTTGGGGTCCATATTAGGTGCTACAACCCAAGAAAGAGATCTAGGCGTCATAGTGGATAACACATTGAAATCGTCGGTTCAGTGTGCTGCGGCAGTCAAAAAAGCAAACAGAATGTTGGGAATTATTAGAAAGGGAATGGTGAATAAAATGGAAAATATCATAATGCCTCTGTATCGCTCCATGGTGAGACTGCACCTTGAATACTGTGTACAATTCTGGTCGCCGCATCTCAAAAAAGATATAATTGCGATGGAGAAGGTACAGAGAAGGGCTACCAAAATGATAAGGGGAATGGAACAGCTCCCCTGTGAGGAAAGACTAAAGAGGTAAGGACTTTTCAGCTTAGAGAAGAGACGGCTGAGGGGGGATATGATAGAGATGTTTAAAATCATGAGAGGTCTAGAACGGGTAGATGTGAATCGGTTATTTACTCTTTTGGATAGTAGAAAGACTAGGGGGCACTCCATGAAGTTAGCATGGGGCACATTTAAAACTAATCGGAGAAAGTTCTTTTTTACTCAACGCACAATTAAACTCTGGAATTTGTTGCCCTAGGATGTGGTTAGTGCAGTTAGTATAGCTGTGTTTAAAAAAGGATTGGATAAGTTCCATAGGCCGCCGGTGCGCGCAGAACCCCGGGACGCGCGTAGGTCCTGGGGTTTTCGGAAGGGGGCGTGTCGGGGCAGGGACGAACGACACAGCATGTCGGGGGCGGGGCAGCGTTTCGGGGGCGGGCCCGGGGGCATGGTTTCGGGCTGGGGCGTTCCGGGGGCGTGGCCGCGCCCTCCAGAACCGCCCCTGGGTCCGGTCTCGGCGCGCCAGCAGCCCGCTTGCGCGCGTGGATTTACGTCTCCCTCTGGGAGGTGTAAATCCATGGATAAAGGTAGGGGGGGTTTAGATAGGGCCGGGGGGGTGGGTTAGGTAGAGGAAGGGAGGGGATGGTGAGGGGAGGGCGAAAGAGCGTTCCCTCCGAGGCCGCTCCGATTTCGGAGCGGCCTTGGAGGGAATGGAGGCAGGCTGCGCGGCTCGGCACGCGCCGGCTGCCCAAAATCGGCAGCCTTGCGCACGCCGATCCAGGATTTTAGAAGATACGCACGGCTACGCGCGTATCTTATAAAATCCAGCGTACTTTTGTTTGCGCCTGCTGTGCAAACAAAAGTACGCGATCGCGCAGTTTTTCAAAATCTACCCCTTAGAGAATAGCCACTGCCATTAGCAATGGTAACATGGAATAGACTTAGTTTTTGGGTACTTGCCAGGTTCTTATGGCCTGGATTGGCCACTGTTGGAAACAGGATGCTGGGCTTGATGGTCTGACCCAGTATGGCATTTTCTTATGTTCTTATGTTCTCTCCTCCATAGTGGTGAGGACAATGAGACAAGGTGCTCCTCTTCTGGGCCACCTTTGATATTTTTTTCTTGCTCCCACCTTGACTTTCATCTGTGTACTGATGTTCCGGTGTCAATGCACCACCTGCTCCCTGCTTCATTGGACTCCACTGCTGGTGCTGATGCCTTGGCTCCTTAGACGTCTTGGCCACCTGGTTGCCAAAGAGCATGGCATAATGCTGAAGGACCCCTGCAATGATCATGTCATTCTCCTGCATGCTAAACTTGATAGCCCTGAGATGAGGGGTACCATCAAGGTAGAGCAAGATAACATAGTACAAAATTTCATCTTTGTGAAACTTTCCTCACTCCAAATAATGTCAAATCTTCACCAATATGTACTGTGCTGTTCTTATGTTTCACTATGTATGAAAAACTGGCCCCTAAACCCTAAGCACCACCAACACCTCACCTTGAGCTATTAGCTGCCCCTCCTATAGGCATATAAATAGGTGCATAATGTAAAGGCCTTTCCAGAGGTTCTCTCTCTCTCTCTCTCTTTCTCTCTCTCTCTCTTTCTCTTTCACACCCAGAAATGGCCAAAATGCAATTTGAAAAACTTATTATGAATTACGTTACAGCCATTTTGGTTATATTGCACAGCTTAACACCAGGAAAAAAAGTGTAGTTATTTCTGGTGTTAAAACCATGCGATAGCATGTGTTGTGAATTTGCCCCTCACTTTCATAACTTCTCCCTAATCCCGCCCCTTCCCAAAATTTGCTTTCACGCTGTTCGCTAGTGCTATTATCGCAGGCATTAAGATGTTATCATGTGCATTAATGCCATACGCATTTTGATGAATGAACCTGCTACTCTGCAATTCCTTTCCCCAACTAGTCACCACTCTATAAATACCATACATAGGAACCTTTGAATTGTGGTTATTCTGAGATTTGGTGTGGATTAGGTTCCAATCCGCCCCACTTTTACTATTTTCTCTCTTTATCCCCTTCCCCCCAAGGATGATCCCAGCATTATTTCCTCTATTCCCAAGCCGGCCCCCAGCACTCTCCCTTCCTTAGCCATAGGCAAACAGGTCTTGTGTAAAGACTCTCAGGTGACAAAGAACAGTTGTCTGCTTCTTGCTCCAGCCTTCTCCTACCAGGCAGTCTGCAGGGGAGGGGAAGCAGAAGCTGGAGCAGGTAGAACAGAGAAGAAAAGAGGCACTCTGCCCCGAAATCCAGTCACTCAGCCTGAGTGACTACTCTTGCAGGCAACAGAAGGAGAGGGAGAGAATTTGGAGTGGACAGAGTAGAACAGTCCAAAGAAGAGCTAATCTTATCCCTAATCCAGCCCTTCCCTTCCTCTTTTTTTTTCTGTTCTGCAGAAGCAGCAGTGTTGGGGTGCCTTCTGGCAGTGACAAGTGTGATGCAAGCCATGTATGCCTTAGAGTGCTATGATTCTACTGTGACTTCTTGTTCTAGGGCATTCTTTCATCTGAGAAAGGTTTGATCTCTGTACCTCATTTAAACCTTTGACTCTATCATATAAATATTACAGAAAAAAAAAGAAAGTGAAATGGCTATTAGGGAAAAAGTAGTAACTCTCTCCCCAGCCCCTGCCAGAATTTTAAAATATAAATTAACTCGTAGAGAAAAAGAAGTGAAAATATCATTGGATAATAAAGAGAATAACTAATTTTATTTATACAGTTCTTCCGCATTTACCCAACCAGCATTCTGAGCAAGGCACAACATTTAAAATGCAATCAGTTAAAGCACAAAAAATAACAGCAAATCAAAACAAACAAGTGTAATCAATTACACTACTAAAAAAAATAGCAGCATGTAATACAAATAGAAAAAAAACAAAAAAGAAGCAAGGAAAAGAAAAATATCAATTAAATTAAAGCTGGTTCGAATATTTATTACAGAATACCAGATAATCAATTGAAGCATGAGTCTTAAAAGACAATTGATTTTACAAATGCAAGTCAAGGAGGGCTCAACTAACAAAAAGTCCTTAATGAGCACAGATGGGCATAAAATTAATAGATACCTAGGGTCATAGCCCCAAAAAGCCTTAAAGACCGTGCAGATAATCTTGAAAAAGCAAACAAAATTGAATGGTGTGCTAAGTAACATTTCTGACTCGAGTCATCCTGGCCATATAGCTGCAACTGACAACTGCATGCGCAGCTGCATTCTGAACAAGCTAGATACATAGGGAGGCTCTTTTTCAAAGGCATTTCTACCAGGAAAATAGTTTTACCCTCAGAAATGGCCTTTTACAAAATTGTCCACCTAATCTATAGCTAAAATTATGTGCGTATGTCCTATTTGTGCATAAAATTCTCTGGACTGAGTGGAGGTGTTTCTGGGAGTGAAGTTGGGGAAGGATTTGGACTTACATGCATACTTTTGGATTTTCAAAAGTATGCATGTTAATTTTTCTAAAAAAATGTCCACATGCATAATTGCTGTGTAATTGTGTGTGAGTAAATTTGGTGTGATAATTCTCAAAGCTGACTCATGTGCATAAGTCCTCTTTGAAAACTGGTATAACTTACATGTGTTATCCTAATATCTTGATTCATCATTTTGCTATAAATTTCACATGAATTACGCCCGTGATAAAAAGGAGTGTGGTTAGTGTAATTTTTGAGATACTGCAATATGCGCTATTTTATCATTTGCATAAGTATTTCACTGCAATGCACATTATATTTATTGCACCCTGTGATATTTTCACATCACAGGCTGCAAAGTGCCCAGACAGGTCTTTCCACATTTTGGGCTGCTGAGTGAGAGAGAGGGTGAGAGAGAGAGAATCTTTAAAAGGATATCATATAAGCAAACAATTACCACTGTAGGAGGGTCAACCAGTAACTCAAGGTGAGGTTTTAGTGATGGCATGGATTTGGGGAGCAGTTTTACATGCACAATCACAGGTAGAAACAGCACAGTGTACATCAGTAAAGATTTGATGTAATTTGGCATCTGGAAAGCTACAAAAAGATGAGATTTGTACATTGTACTCTTGACCTAGTTTGATGCACTCTCTACTAGAGATGTACTTTGTTTTACGCTATCGGGTCGGGCTTCGGGTCGGGCGCTTCATGGGGAAAATTAGTTTTCCTACGGTTCTTTTTTTTTTTGGCAAAACAAATGGAAAAAACCCCCCACCCCCAACCCTTCAAATTTACTTAATTCCACCCCCCTCACCATCCTGATCCCCCCCAAGAGTTACTAAAAGCCCTGGTGGTCCAGCGGGGTCCTGGGAGCGATCTCTCCCTCTCAGGCCATCGGCTGCCACTAATCAAAATGGCGCCAGTAGCGCTTTGTCCTTACCATGTGACAGGGGCTACCTGTCACATGGCGCCAGCCATCTATTGCTCCTAGCATGTGACAGGGGCTGACCAATGGCACCGGTAGCCCCTGTCACATGGTAAGGACAAAGAGCCACCAGCACCATTTTGATTCCTGGCAGGCCCGATGGCCTGAGAGCGGAAGATCGCTCCTGGGACCTTCGCTGGACCACCAGGGCTTTCAGTAAGTCTTAGGAAGGGGATCGGGATGGTGGGGGGGGGGGGTGTAATTAAGTAAATTTGAAGGGTTGGGTTGGGTTTGGGTTTTTAAAAAATAAATGTGCCCCTTCCCCTGCGCTAACCTGAAAAACACATTTTTCCCGAATTTCGGGGAAAATCCATTTTGGGATTCGGGACTCCCAAACCAGGACGAATTAGGCAATTTCGTTCAAATTGCCTAATTCGTTCTAAACGAATACACATCCCTACTCTCTACCTAGTAGGGATGTGCAGAGCAAAAGTTTAAGTTCATATGTCCATATGTCCAAAGGGGGTCCCATTTGCGGTCAATATGGACATAAACAGAATTCAATGAGTTGAGTATATGTCCATATGTGCAAATAAAAATTTAAACCCCTCACCCTCCTTAATCCCCCCCCCAAGACTTACCACAACTCCCTGTTGGTCCAGCGGGGTCAGGACGCCATTTCTGACCAACTTTGCAAGGAGCACGTGACGTCGGCGTCACGTCGGAGTGACGCGGCGTCACGTGATTCCCCGCGGGTTCGCATCGGAACACTCGTTCGGCCCAAAAGGAACTTTTGGCCAGCTTGGGGGGGGCCTCCTGACACCCCCAAGCTGGCCAAAAGTTCCTTTTGGGCCGAACGAGGGTGCCGGGGGGAACTCGCGGGGAATCACGTGACGCCGCGTCCCTGCGCCGTGGCGCCGACGTCACGTGATTCCCTGCGGGGTCGCTTCCGGGATCCTCGTTCGGCCCAAAAGGAACTTTTGGCCAGCTTGGGGGGGCCTCCTGACACCCCCAAGCTGGCCAAAAGTTCCTTTTGGGCCGAACGAGGATCCCGGAAGCGACCCCGCGGGGAATCACGTGACGTCGGCGTGACGCGGCGCCGACGTCACTTGCTCCTCGGAAAGGCTTTCAGAAATGGCGTCCTCACTCCTCGCTGGATCACCAGGGAGTTGTGGTAAGTCTTTGGGGGGGGATTAAGGAAGGTGAGGGGTTTACATTTTTATTTTGGATCAACAATCGCGATTTCCAACTTATTCAACATAGCTATGTTGAATAAGTTGGAAATCCGATCGTTTATGTCTTATCACTTTTTTAAGTTAAAAAAAAAAAAAAAGTAGCGTTTTACATTTATGTTCAATACGAATGCACACCCCTACTACCTAGCTGCTATCAAGTTAGGATGACAGTACATTATACAAATCTCATCTTTGTATAGCTTTTCTCAGTCAAAATCACATCAAATCTTCACAGATGTGTACTGTGCTGTTTCTACCTGTGATTGTGCATGTAAAACTGCCCTCCGACCCTAGACCACCATCAAAACCTCAGCTCAAGTTACTAGTTGACCCTCCTACAGTGGTATAAAAAAATGGCAAACTAATATATGTGCTACCCCAGAATCTCTCTCTCTCTCTCTCTCCCCCCCTCTCTCTCTCTCCCTCCCCCTTCCCCCCACCCAAATTTGGATTTGCAATATATAGCCAGGAAAAAAGGTGCAGTTATAAAGTGTGTTACGCTATCGCACACAATGTTAAAACCCCTCATTTTCATAAACTCCTCCACTTTGACTAAATTTTCAAAATTTTCATACACATCTTGCGATGCAGTTATGGCGTTATCATGGGCATTAGGGCCCTATGCATGTGTTAGGGCCCTAACGCATTTTGATGAATGACTGTAATTTAGGGAATCTGTTTGAAAGTGACCTCAATTACATATTTTTGTGCAGGCCCAATAAACAACAATTTACCACGATCCAAGTGTGATGTAATGCAAGCATGCATAACTTCTTTATGTCTTCTATATACAAACAAGGCCACAATTGCTTAAGCTAATGCAAATCAAGCAGGACTATCAAACTGAATAAATCTCTGATATCATGTAGCTCCTTGTCCACAAGCACCCCCAAATTATGTACCTACTTTTGAATTGGGAGAACAGGACTTCCTAGAAAAGAAAAATGTTCAGTGTCTAATGGCCTACTTAATCTTAAGACTTCAATGTTGGCTGAGTTTAAAAGAATGTAATCAGTACATTGCTTAATAGCATTATTGCATGAAGTCAAATTCTGTAAATGATGCTCACAATCTTTGCCTAATTGTATATATATTTGAAATCATTGGCAAAGGAGAAGTATTTAATTTTGAAACTCTAAAGGGCTTTTCCCAATGGTCTAACATAAATATGAAAAAGTGCATGAGAAATGACAGATCCCTGCGGCACACCACAAAGAACAGAACGTAAAACTGCACAAAAGTTACCAAGCATCACAGACTGCAATCTATTGTGCAGAAAAAGAACCATTTTAATGCCCCTCAGAAATTCTCAGTTCATTCAACTGCTGGATTAGGATAATATAATCAACAGTATTGAAGGCAGAGGTAAAATCAAGAAAAAACTATAACACATCCTTCCCCTGATTTAGTTCCAAGAAGAGATCATCAAACAATCCCACAAGGGTGGTTTCAGTCCCATGATCTACCCAAAAGTCTGGTTGTAAGTTATCCATTAGATAGTGTGTTCTAAAAGCTGGGTAAGTAACACCTTCTCAATTAATCTACTGTGAAAAGGCGTATTGGAGATGGGACAGCAATTTCTACAGTGTAGTCTAAAGAAACAAAATATTTCATTTCTTGATCACTGTACAAACTAGAGCTGTTTTCTATACCTCAGGTACATGACCTTCATCAAGTGAGGCATTAACAATAGCTCAGAATCTCTCAATAAGGCTCAATACAGCTGACTTAATTAGCCAGGTAGGGCAGAGGTCTAAAGGAGTAGTGGGAGTATTAAGGCCCATAAGAATTTTGTGGAGCTCCATGTTATTAATTTGCCTAATTGCAGAGAACACATAACCTACCTGGGATACAAATTAATCCATACCAGGAAGATCTAATTTACTATTTTCACAAGGATAAGCAGAGATAACCACGGTGTCTATAATATTATGCAATACATTTTTATGAAGAGTGAGAGCCCTATCAGAAAAGTTCTGCAAAACCCCTTCACATTTCTCTCTAAAGGCTTCCAGATAGCTGATTAAGATTTAAAAAGCCACTGGCAATCTGAAATTGTTGCCTAGGACAATTTAAAGCTGTTGTCAATGCTTTAGACAGAAAATTTCTATTATTAAAAAATAATAGCCTTTTATATCTTCATGAGTGCTCGATCCAGAGGACCATATTATGCTCATTTGAAAGCTTATGCCAAACCCTCTCAAACTTAAATTTTATTCTTTTCAGAGAAAACAACTCTTGTGGAAACCAGAGAGGTTTTTTTTAGTTGTTGTATAAAGGCAAATCATAACTAGAGCAAGAAAATCCAGAGCTATTGTTACCTCCAAATTCGAGGAAGCAACAAAAACCATCTCATCAACTACCTAATTTTCAGAATTTATGTTCAAGCCCCAGGCTATCCCAGAGTCATAAAAGTCAAAAGGCAAAATGTCTTCAATACCATATTGTATTTGATGGGGTGAGGGGCAATATACAAATCAAACTTAACTCATAATGATTGGACAAAGGCATGGGCAAGGCAAAGACCACCATGACAACCCTATATCTACCCTCAAGTTTAAAAATAAGGTCCAAGGTATGCCTTCAATTATGACTAGAGGCCAAATCTCTCTGGGTAAAACCCATAGAATTCATAGCATCTAAGAACCCAGAAGAAACATTTGATGTGGAAAGTTTAAAATCTTCTAAAACAAGCAGATCTGAAAAATGTAAAATAATATCTGCTGTTACATCTAACAGATTCAAAAGCATTTAATCAGAAGTTTGTGGTGCCCTCCAGATTAAGAATATACTGAGATGTTCTTTACCCTTGACTTTCAACAGAAGTTTCTCAGACTCATGAACTGGACAAGTTAAAATTTGTGAAACTTCAAAGCAAATTCCTAAAAATAAAATCTGCCCCAATAGCCTTTCCACCACCCTGGACTGATGTGATATTTTATAATCTAATAGCGTTAACTGGGTCAAATTATTCCTCTCCCCTCCTGTAACCAATGAGAAAGATATAAGAAATTTGAGAAAAAAACATATCCTACTTACAGAGGTTCCACTTGTCACTCTTCTCAAAATGATGTGGATGAAAGAGGAAGATAGGGAGGTAGGGCAACTAAACATCTGGCTTTAGGAAGAATGCATTGAGGAGTGGCACGACAGAAATATGAAGTAGGATTATATAGTTAGTAAGACAGATGAAATTAACTTTTGACAGAAGTGGAGATTGCTTCAGAAGTGCTGAAAGATTGAGGGGGATCAAATGTAGTAAAATAAAACCACTATGCAATCCAGTCATCGTGACAGCTGAGAAAGCACTTTACCTCAAAAGTAGAATATTGGCCATAAAAGTACCTCTGTATAAGAAGAAAGTGAAAGCACAAGCATAAATTTCATTTCATTTTGACCAAACATATTACAGAGGTTAGTTTTAGAGGTCATTGAAAGAGGAAAAGAGTAAAAAACTGAAGGGGCTATTGAAACTCACATATATGTTCTGAGGCCTTCAGTTTGATGCAGATAATTGAAAAGCTTTGCAAATGATATATCTGGTCTTTGAGATTGCAATGCATTTTACAGAATAAGGTAGATTTTGTGTATAGCTGTTGAGTGAACATAGCTACCTTTCTGTGTTAAATTATTATGCTGACCATCATAATGTTTCAGGCTGATTCATGGTCCTCATTATTAGTTATTGTAGCTGTATAGTAGATGATTTATCATGATAACGAAGCAGATATAGGCAAATAAAAAAGACTGGTGGTGGTGGAAAATGCAGGTATCTATATTGACTACTGTTGTAGACTGATACTAAGTATGTCACTTGGATGCAAAGCAATATTTGTAGTCATACTGTTACTTTTATAAAAGCATGAACAAATGACCTAGATTGTGTAATAGTTTTTATTGGAACTATGGGTAAGTTTCATTGAACCAGCTGTTGATCCTTGTAAGGAATTTTTTGAAGGTGTGGCAGCTTATTTTTCCAGTTAGAATTGTCACGTTCATGTAGTTGTATGCACAATAGAGACTAAATAGATATGAGAGATGACTGAAATACCATTGAATCTGACTTTGTCAGGAAATGCAAACTGAAATTTGGAATCCACAGATTATAATAAGCAAAACTCATAATTTGTGACTAGTGAGTAATTCTGCTTCTTGCTATCCAACCTAATAAATCATGGTTCACAGGCCATGGCCCAGATTAATAAAGGGCTATTGAGGAACAAAGTCATAAATAAGAGATGGCTGTTCATTCTGCTGTGATATAAATAAAGCAAGAACACATCAAAACATACTGTGCATTATAATATTCAGTGTATGAAATGAACTCTATAGCTAGCCTATTAAAAGTGTCTGGTTGACCCAATAAGTGAAACTGTACTATGTAATCTATTTTGTTAATATATTTATATACCATTCACAATTAAGAGATTCCCCTCTCAATTTAGAACCATCTACCTTAAATCTTCTTAGTCATGGCCTTGCTGCCGTAACTCAAAGACTCCTATTTATTTTTCATTGTGTGTGCTGTCTGCCTGTCTTGACTAGATTATAAACTCCAAGGACTGTCAGTATGAGTTTCTGTATAGTTCTTTGTACATCTGATATATGCTATACAAATATGATAAAAATAATAAACATTTAACACATATAAATAGGAAAAAATAGTGCTAGAAATTTTTGATCTCTATGAGCTGGCTTCCCTAACCTTTTCTGGTGACCATGCACTCAACTGGATTTTTCAGGATAACTACAAGGTACATGTATGAGATCAATTTTCATACATTAGAAACACAACTACTGAGACACTAAAGTGCACCAAATTTTACAAAGTCTGCACCACACATAAAAATGGCACTTTGTAATCCTAAACTGAGGTTAGGAACACAATTTTCCTTCTTAACCTGTGAAGCAAATTTAGCAAAGTTTTTTGGTTGCACATGTAGTAAGTTATGCATGTAAACCTACTCTTACAAAATTTTATGACAATTTGAGGTAATAAGCTGCTGCAATGTAAAATCATGGCAAACAGCACATTAATTTTAACTTAATTCACATGAAGAGGTCTTCACAGGCTGGTTTTCACAAAAAAGATTATTACATTTCAATGAGGTGTATTTATCCTTTTTATGTAGTTGCCCATAGGAAACTCTATGCATAAGTTTTGTTTTTTTACTGGACTTATTTGCATACGAGTCCCAGTATAAAACTTGCATGTGGAAAATAATTTCTGCATGAATTTCAGGGCACTGCATTACATTGGCTCTTTAGTATATGCAGATTGGTTGCATGCATCTTCATTATGGGTGTCTTAAAAACCCAACTGAGTGCGAGGTCATCAGGACAGATTTAGGAAGCTCTGCTCTTTGGGGTAATGATATGATTGCTACTCTTCTCAAAGAGATAAAATGAACTAAATGGTTGTTTTAGTCAATCTGAAATGACTAATACTAAAATATTAGGATAAATAATATTTAAATGCAGCATTTACCTGTTGGATTAAATGACCAAGGATGTCGCTCTTACCATTCTGAGGATAAATAAAAAGGGAGAGTTTTCATAAGCTATAAAAATATTATTCCTTAAGAAATGCACACAAAAATCTGGTGATCCTGTGTTATATTATTATAGACAGGAGAACTATTTATTAATAAAAGAGAAAGCACAGTGCAGACATGGAAAAATGTTGGCGGAAGGGCAAAGGTGTCACTAGGGCAATGACAGATGCCTCAATTCCATTTGAGAGTGCCCCAAATTTAGGGACCATCTCTATGGCAGGGGAAATTGGGGCAACTGCCCCAGGCCCCACAGCCTTTTTTGGGCCTTGTGATTTGGCCTTCAATTGGAAAGCTCTCTTCATCCACGTCCTGCTCAGTGTTCCCTCTAACCCCACCCCCCCCAGGAGGAGAGGATCAGTGCTTATTAATTGCATCTATCCCTTTCCCTGCTGGCTTAGGTCTGAACTGCAGAAGTCTCCCATAGTTCCATGGGACCCACTAGAAAGTGCCCATGAAGACCTCAGGGCGAAGCTAGCAGAGGATGAGACATATCTAGACAAGAATTGCGGCTCTTCTACAAGTAGGAGGGAAGGAGGAGGATCACATCAGGGGGAGTAATGATTAGGATGGAGAATCATGCTGGGCTGGGAAGAGATGGAAAGAGGATTGGGGGAGGAGAAGACTTCATCTATTAAGTACCTAGCGTGCTTCTGGGTAAGAGTTGGCTACATACATTTCACTTTTAAGACTGCAGTCAGGCTTTCTTTGTGCCTTCCTATGCCTTTGAACACTGGCATGCTTTCAAGCAATAAGAACTTTCCATCTCGCTGTTTCCTTTAGAGCAGGCTAGGATAGTGAAATGAAGCAGTGAGCCGATTGAAGAATGGTCAAATGATTTTTACTTCTTGCCCATGCTTCCAGCAGTAAAGCTGTGAGTTTGCTTCCAGTGTTTCCTCTGGCCCTTTTCAGATGTTGCTGACATCAGCATAGTGATTTTGCCTGAAAGGGAATAATACGTTCATGTTCATTGTAATGAAATCAACAATATAGTACATGCTGGTGAGCAGGCACAGACCTAATAATCTGAATAAATAGGTTTATTTCAGCTTGCTGATACATGCCTGGCTTTCAGCATTTTTTTGAATTCAGGATATGATTGTTTCCATTTGCCTTAGGTGGCCACTAAATTTTTGCCAGAAATGTTTATAAGTCTTTTTAGTAGGCGTAATTCTGCTGATACCACTATTATTTTTATACTGCTACCAGATGCATTCAGCGCTGTACAGAAACTCTTAAGAGACAGTCCCAGCTCCATGGAGCTTAGAATCCAGTCAAGACAAACAGACAAACAAATAAGGAGCTTTGGATTAAAATCAACAAGGTTTGGTGAGATTTAATAGAGCAAAGAAACTACTGCTTATCTTCCTCAGAGATACCATCTGTTTGCTTCATTTGTCATGCATTCCGGAAGAAATGCAAAGGTTTACAGGATTTGAAAGCTCCTCCTACTGAGGCACTCCCATCATTATGAATATAAATCATGATAGCAATGTGCTGAATCTTATCAGAACCGCTTGTGGACAGTACAGTGAAATACTGTATGTCTGGCATAGATATAGTGTAATGAAGAACTCCAGGGTAGAAAAGCTTATAAATCAAGACAATGAAAGCCTTACCAAAAATATATCTATATCTTCAATCAAAAAGGCAATGGATATATATATATATATATTTGTTATTTATTTTTTATATTTATTTATATATATATTTATAAAGAGAAAAAACAATCTAAACAGAGTTTATTATAACAGCATATATGAGGAACACCTTCATTACAATGGGATTTTGTAACTATTTATTCAAGAGGAACACCTTGGTTTAGGTCATTAGTATTAATAATTTGCAATTGTATAGAAAGTGTTATACCTGTTGGTTGCAGACGGCTGCGACCGCAAGAACTCACTGCTAGCACCTCATTCCTGCCCTCCCCGGGTCTGCTCGCCTGCGTGGGCCTGCCTACACTGCCGCATTCTCGGGCCTCCTCACGGTGGCATGGACGCCGCTACTTTCTGATTTGATGTTGGGCCTTCCTAGGCGTGTGCGTGCGACACAGGCTTCGCCTTTGAAGCCTCTTCAGCGGGAACCTCGGTAGCGTCCCTGATTAATGATGTCTTTGGGCTCCTGTACTTAAGCTCCACCTTCGCCCCCAGCAAGTGGACTTGGCAACAAGTTCCGTACGAGTTCTTTACTCCTGCCTCGTGTTCCTAAGACACTGCTACCTGCTTAGCTTTTGGACTCTGTCTGGCACCCACTCTTTGGGGGTCAGTGCGCGCTCCTACGGGAACTTGCTTCCCTGGCCTACCCCGCTCCTTGGGCTGGCTCCGCGCCTCTTGGGTCCTATCCAGCTACCAGCTCCTACCACTCGGGTCTCCTTTGGAACTACTGCGACATCCGTGAGTTTCCTGGCTGGCCTTCCCCGCTCCTCAGGGTTGTGCCTGTGTTCAGCAAGACTGTCCGCGCTCTCCCGCTCCTTTGGCCATGCTCTCCACTCTAGAGACTATCTTGAGCTCCCCCGCTCCTCGGGGCTTGCTTCAGGGTATATAACTACTGTCAGCTGTCCCACTCCTTGAGCCTGCTTCTCTAATGGTGAGTCGGTTATCCTCCAATCTCCAGGTACCTGTCTATGTAAGCTGCTGAGACCAAGCTCAGGCTTCCCTACCTTGTGGGTTGGCCTGCATCTTCCAGCCTATGCTCACTACGCTGCAGCTCCGCCCCTCAGTGCTATCTTCCCGGAAGAACCTTCTGCACAGCTATTCCTCCGCCTATCGCTCCGCGGTCTGCCTGGCGCCTCTCTCTCTCTTCAGGGCCTCACTCCAAGTACTGCTTACAGCCTGTCACCCTACGGGGGTCACCTCCTGGTCTCTGGGAATCTCCCCACTACTGTGCCCAGAGCTTCCTGATGCACTTGTACCTTGCCTCCTGACAGTGCGGACCTGTGGGGCTCCTCCCCACAGGCTGTAACAACTCACACCTTGGGCCAAGGGTCCACATACCCATCAACCATAACAGAAAGCTAATAAATTGTTACAAGGTATTCCCCTTTTTGTAAATGTTTGGGTTACATATTGAATGAAAGTTATATTGCGGGATATAAATGTGTTGTTTATTGCCATTCATAGTATTTGGGTAATACACAGAATGAATGTATTAGTAGAATTGTAATGTATCAGGGTTATACAGATTCTCCTATTTAATATATAAACATTGTGCTTAATTTATATTCATGATTAAAAAATCTTTTCTGTAATAAAAAAAATGTCTTACATTTTTTTGTTTTTTAGTAAAAGTGCTTTTGTCCCACTCTATTTAGAGTGGTTTTTTTTTAATCTTTGTACAAATTAAGCACTGGTTAGTAATACATATTGCCTGATTTTTTTTAACGTAGCATCGGCCACTTGCTCCTTCGTCCCCCTCCGCTTCCACAAATCCCATCTTACATGCTTGTTCGCCCTTGACCCCCCTGTAATAACTCAGTCTGATTACGTTTTTGGTAATAAATGGCCGCAGCTTTTATTTGAACTCATAACAAGATAACTCTCTCGGGTACCCGAGCCGGCAGCTTGCATATCTCGCTGCCCGCCGTGACCAAGCAGGGCAGCCTGTCTGTCAGCCCCCCCGCCGTGCTCCAAGCAAGGGGGCCCTCGCTTATCCGCCTTTATGGCGCCTCCGGCTATATGCCAATCTGTGGTGTCCCCCGCACCACTTCCAATTCTTGCCCTAACCGGCCCGGGTGCCCGCTCACCCCCTTCCCTGCTGCGACAAACCTGTTAACATTATTCAACAATCGGTAATGCTAACTAACATCGTAAACTAACTATTGTTACTCAAAACGAATGTCCCAATTGCCCATAGTACTGCATGTCAAGTTTTCTGGGTGGGCGGGTGGGTCTGCTGTTGCGGCACGCTGGAAAAAGGAGGGTGTTCGTCCCGCCGGGCCCTTTTAAAAGGGGGGGTGTTGTCGTCACTGGGCAGCGCCGCCGGCGCTCCTGCTGACGTCGTCCCCCGTCCGTGATCGAGCGGGCCGTGCTCGCTCAGGTAAGTGGCATGCAAATCTGAGGGGGGGCGGTGCTGTGCTCGCAGCCCCTCTCCCTTTCCCCGTTCCGGCCTCCGGCGTCGCTGGGTCGAGCTGCCGTTAAGGGTGGGCTCCGACCACCGGCGCCGGGCCCACCAATTTCTTTGTAGTTACATATATATATATATATATGTTTCTTTATGTAAAGGAAAAAGTATGGCCATCATATTTACCAGGCTTGGTGCTGTAATATTTGCTGCAACGTCTTTTCATTGCCTGAATATCAATATAATGATTGGTCCATGTAATCATTGGTCTATGCTTCCTTCCCTCCTTTTTTGTTGCTAGTGAACTTTTAGTGAAATATAAGTGAATAAAGAAACCTATTTTAAAAAGCTGTGATGAGTGCTTTTTTGGATATCACCGTGGATTACCAGCCGGGAAAAGACCAAAACCAACATGGTCCACATTTTGGAAGTCCCATGCATCCTACTTCAGGGAATAATCTGTTACTTTCCTCAAGTTGAATGAAACACTGTCCAATTTTTTTTGTAATGTTCACCTCATTTAACAAATTATATTCAAAAGGCATAACATTTGCTCCTGCACCATAGCATCAATTAGCATATCACCAGGGTACGTTTCATCATGGTGTTGCCAGGGTTTTAGATTTGTTAGGGTCTGGTGAACATTCTGGAGAAAGGGGAGCCTATTCTGACAGAATGGGTATCATCTTAACCAGAGTGGAACCAGGCTGCTGGAGATAGAGCATCTTTTAAACAAGAACATGGGGAAAAGCAGACAGTCACTCAGAAGCACGTTTTTCAGAGGGATGTCTCTTCCACAGATACTTGCAAAATAGGGAGATTAGAATATCCCAGTACAGAATGTTCACTGGGGAGGGGTACTTCAAGATTTTGTGTTTAGGGTTGAAATAACCCATACAGATATAGACAAAGAGATTCTAAGAAGCATGTTGTGACTGAATACAAAGAAAAATGAAAATACAAATAAAGAACATACTTTAAAATATCTATATGTGAATACCAAAAGTCTGAAAATGAATGGTAAGATTGGTGAATTAGAATGTATGACATTATACAAGGATATAGATCTTATACGCATTTTAAAGACATGGTGGAAGGAGGATAACAAATGGGACACTGTGATACCAGGGTATATATTATATCAATATGATAGGGCAGATCAAATTGGTGGAGGGATAGCATTACATGTAAAAGATGTCCTAAAATCAAGCAGGATAAAAATTCTTCAGGAAACAAAGGGGTAGATTTTTAAAGGTGAATGTGCATCCGTCCATGTGCACATGCTTCCCCGCATGTTGCGGGAGTGCTAGGGAGCGATCCCGCTTCCGGGGAGAGTGGTGTGCCCTTGGACCATGACGTGACTGCAGAGAGGAGCTCCGTGGAAGCGCCGAGGCAGGTGAGACGTATCCCAGCTCAGGCGGACAGGTTGAAGACCAGGGACTCGGACCTTCGCCGAACCTGACGCATCTGTAGAGACCCAAAAACGCAATTTATTTATTTATTTGTGAGCTTTTATATACCATAGTTTGGTACTAGCCTTCCCTACGGTTTACATGTATAACAACTTTTACAGTAATAACAACTTTTACAGTAATAACAACATTGTCAACATCATCAACATAACTATTTATATTAAGAGATTGCCATGCTGGGTCAGACCAAGGGTCCATCAAGCCCAGCATCCTGTTTCCAACAGAGGCCAAAACCAGGCCACAAGAACCTGGCAATTACCCAAACACTAAGAAGATCCCATGCTACTGATGCAATTAATAGCAGTGGCTATTCCCTAAGTAAAATTGATTCATAGCCATTAATGGACTTCTCCTCCAAGAACTTATCCAACCTTTTTTGAACCCAGCTACACTACTACTGCACTAACCACATCCTCTGGCAACAAATTCCAGAGCTTTATTGTGCGTTGATTGAAAAAGAATTTTCTCCGATTAGTCTTAAATGTGCTACTTGCTAACTTCATGGAATGCCCCCTAGTCCTTCTATTATTCGAAAGTGAAAATAACCGAGTCACATCTACTCGTTCAAGACCTCTCATGATCTTAAAGACCTCTATCATATCCCCCCTCAGCCGTCTCTTCTCCAAGCTGAACAGCCCTAATCTCTTCAGCCTTTCCTCATAGGGAAGCTGTTCCATCCCCTTTATCATTTTGGTTGCCCTTCTCTGTACCTTCTCCATCGCAACTATATCTTTTTTGAGATGCGGCGACCAGAATTGTACACAGTATTCAAGGTGTGGTCTCACCATGGAGCGATATAGAGGCATTATGACATTTTCCGTTCTATTAACCATTCCCTTCCTAATAATTCCTAACATTCTATTTGCTTTTTTGTCTGCTGCAGCACACTGAGCTGACGATTTTAAAGTATTATCCACTATGATGCCTAGATCTTTTTCCTGGGTGGTAGCTCCTAATATGGAACCTAACATCGTGTAACTACAGCAACAGATATTTTTCCCTATATGCAACACCTTGCACTTGTCCACATTAAATTTCATCTGCCATTTGGATGCCCAATCTTCAAGTCTTGCAAGGTCCTCCTGCAATGTATCACAGTCTGCTTGTGATTTAACTACTCTGAATAATTTTGTATCATCTGCAAATTTGATAACCTCACTCGTCGTATTCCTTTCCAGATCATTTATATATATATTGAAAAGCACCGGTCCAAGTACAGATCCCTGAGGCACTCCACTGTTTACCCTTTTCCACTGAGAAAATTGACCATTTAATCCTACTCTCTGTTTCCTGACTTTTAAACAGCTTGTAATCCACGAAAGGACATCGCCTCCTATCCCATGACTTTTTAGTTTTCGTAGAAGCCTCTCATGAGGGACTTTGTCAAACGCCTTCTGAAAATCCAAATACACTACATCTACTGGTTCACCTTTATCCACATGTTTATTAACCCCTTCAAAAAAATATTGAAGAAAGTAAATATACAGCACAACCTAACATTGCTAGTGATAGTGGTACATTATGGAGATTATGTTATTTGTAAAAGGTGACATGAGTTATGTAATGTTATAAGTTAATACATCTATTTTTCTCTGTCTATATTCGAATATCATAATGTCATAAATAGTTAAATGGGGGAAATATATATATATGTGACAGGGGCCAGCCAATGGCACCGATAGCCCTGTCATATGGTAAGGGCAAAGGGCCATCGGCGCCATTTTGATTAGTTGCAGCCGACAGCCCGAGAGTGGGAGATTGCTCCCGGGACCTCTGCTGGACCACCAGGTACTTTAGAAAAGTTTTTGCGGGGGTCGGGAGGGTGGGGGATTCTAAATAATGAGATTTAAAGGGTTGGGGTGGGTTTGGGGGTTGTTTTTGTGTGCCCTTTCTTCCTGCCCCCCCAAAACGATAAGAGAAACCCACAAACATTTTGTGGAGTTTTCCTATTGCTTTCGGGGACCCCCCGATTCCTGATGGATGAGAACATTTTGTACAATATTTTCATCCATCAGAAAAACGATTCACATCCCTAGTGAATAGGACTGAAGACGAGGACGTCAAAAGGATTCTGAAGACGAAGACAACTTGCCACAAAGACGTCTGGCACATCAGGACATCTGGACTTCAACCCCTTGGAATCTCAGTCAGGAGCATCAAGGAGGTGTCAAGTGAACTGGAGAACGAGACATCTGAGACATCTGGACATCTGAATCTCGGACCCCCATGTCACCCAACCAAGAGAAGTAAGGAGGCTCCAAGAGGCAGAACAACAGGATGTCAGACTTCAGGAAGGACAGGACATCGGAAGATGAGGACTTCAGGAAGATCTGAAGGTGAAGACATCAGGAGGGTCAGATGACGAAGACATCAGAAGACAAGGGCTTGGGATCTGGCAAGAGACCAAACATGGAACGAAGATGTAGACGAAGGATCAGAAACCACAGAGGAAGACAAGGGAATTCCCACGAAGAACAGAGTGCCTTGAAGAAGTGGAGCTGGACATCAGGAACTCCTAGAGTGAAGAGCTGGAGGCGGCTCTCCCTGCCATGGGAGGTCCCAGCAAGAACAGCTCCACACCCCGAGGGAGGCAGGCTTTGGGGACCCGGAATGATCGGCGTGGTCAACCAAGAGAAGTGGCAGGGAGCAAGCAGGCTGGAGGTAAGAGGCTGCTCGCGGCTAGGACTGTGAGCAGAATCATAACACCGCGCGCACACATGGACGTGCCAATTTAATAACATGCACACACCGGCTTGCGCATGTTATAAAATCAAGGGGCTGCGTGCACATGCATGCCGGATTTTATAATCTGAGTGCGCATGTGCGGGTGACGTGCACAAGGGAGCCAAATTTTACAAAATTACGTGCGTCGACAAGAATGGGCCTTTCCCAGTTCCCTCCCAGTCCACTCCATTGGAGCAGTAGCAACTTACGCAAGCCAGAAGTCCCTTCCCCAGTACAGTGGAAAATGGCCGCCTCCAGCATCGCCCCTCCCCATCCCTTGGACCGCTCCTTTTCTTCAGCCCAGCACTTCTGAGTGTACCGGCCTTTATGTGTGTGGCCAGGCTTTGTGCTCACCGAGCCAATTTTCAACAAGGCCTGGCCCCACGTGTAAAGGCCGGAATTTACACGCACAGCTGAATAAAAATTCAGTGAAAAGGCACTGTGGAATTCTTATGGATAGAAATTCCATATTTCATGGGTATGAAAATAGCAGTGAGTGTATACTACCAACCACTTGGCCAAAATGAAGAAACAGTCTGTGAAATTGTTGCATTTGGCTGGTTGTGGGACGGACCCATGACCATCTGCTCTTACCTTCAGCCCCAAGTCACAGGTGGGTTCCTCTGGCATCGAGGTAGGCCCCCTGGATAAAAGCATGGCAGACCATGGCACCTGAACAGGCTCAATGCTCCAGCCTGAGGAACGCCACCGCCAGCTGCCCTAGGCATCTGTAGGCGCACTTGCCAAACTCATTGCCATTTAAAGGGTCCATGGCGGGAAATTTCCAAGGCACCCTCTGATGATGTCTGGAGCAGCCCCCTATTTAAGGCTCCCTCCACTGACCCTCAGACACCCTGGCAATAGGTCATCTCCATTAGAATAGTGGTTTGCCTCTGCATTCCTGGTTCCTGATCTTGATTCTTGTCTTTGTGTTCCTGGTTCCGCTGTGTGTCATCTTGAGTTCTTGGGTCCTGTTCCTGATTTCTCGCATGTCTGGTCTCCTTCTGAGCTCTTGTCTTTGTGGTCTGCCTTCCCTCATCTGTCTTCAGCGTCTGGCCTGTCCTGTTGTTCCTCTTCTCCTTGTCCTTTGGATTGGATTCCTGCCTTTGACTGGATTGGCCACCTGGCTTTGACTTCAGAATGGACTCCTGGCTTTGACATAGGTTTGTACTTTGTTGCTGCTTGACCTCCGCCTGCCTTTCGACCACTGCTTGCTCATTTACTTGCTTGAACTCTGCCTGCCCAGACCTCTGCCCAGACTTTGACACTGATGAACTGCATCTGGCTCTGACCTCAGACTGCACCAGTCTCTGCTGCCTGCCACCTGCCCTGACCACTGCTTGAAATGACTCTGCATCTCTCTTGCTGGCCTGTAAATCCCTACGAAAAGGAACTACATCATCATAGAGGCCTGCACCTAAGTCCAGCTAGCCCTGGCACCTGAGGGCTCAAGCTAAGGGGAATGAGGGTTGGTATTGGTGAAGCTCCTATTGGGCCTCTGCTCCAGCCAGCTCCACTTGCTGATGTGGGCATTACAGAGCTCTTCCCTGTGGTTTGAGCCAACTCTACCTCAGTCCAAGGGTCCACTTCTGCAATAGAAATGCTAGTTGAAATTTCAAAACACAAATAAATTTGGCAACACAACAATAATGGGAGATTTTAATTACCTGGGTATTGATTGTGCCAAGTCTCTTTGGGACATGTTAGAGAGGTTAATGGGTAGATTTTAAAGGCAAGGAATAGATAATACCTTTTTATTAAACTTAGTTATTATATAGCCTAGCCTCATACATGCTGGGTACTGAAACCAAATTTTGTCTCAAGCTATTTTAGCTGTATTTTCATACAGGAAAAACATTTTCTGTGTTGGATCATAACTTTATTCAAATCAAGTATGATAAGAATCTTATTCCACTGGTAGTTAATAAAGACTTAAATTTAGCTGCTGATAAAATCTCTAGTACTTGAGGATATTTTGATAACTTAGCCACCACAGGTCTAGGAACTGTGCATTCTTTAATGGGTAGGATAGTATTCTTTGTAATAGTTCAATCTCCAGTTCCTTAGGAACTTTTCAAAAGAGTAATCTTATTGGAACAGTCAGAATATTCTTGGATACCAAGAAAGTTAATACTGCTATAACTGTTTTAATTAGACAAATCTTCTAAATGATGCTGAATGGTATCTAAGAAGTCAATATTCAGCAGTGGAGCAGTTTGTTAAGTTACCTGGATATAGATATTTGGCTAACTTATTGCACCACTGAATATCCCTGGCTATCTTAAAGTTAGCCGGATAAGTATATCTGGCCAACTTTAGGACAAATGTATGTAAATGTCACTTACACATGTGTATGCCAATTTTCTTGTGTAACCATAGTGTAACTCTTTGAAAATCACTCCATTGTAATTAATATAGTATTATATGCTGGAGAGTGGGAACCAGCCCAAAAAGCTGAATAAAGGAGGATTATTCAGCTTTTCCTGAGATGTGCAGCCTTCTTAGCAACCTCTTCTAAACCTAGAATACAAGTATATTTATTTTCATAATCTGGTGAATATATATATTGGCTGGAAATTTTTCAAAGAAATCTGCAAATATTGAATTAAGACATTAGTTTGCAAGTATTACAATTCTAAAAAAATATTATGCAGAATTATAATCTGAGAGCACTGAGAGGAGAGAATAACCTTGCTGGTGGCTGAAGTAGTGCTCTGGGAAATTTTTAGAACTTAAGCATTTTGGGAAGAATTAACCATTGGGGTACATATTTTTTATTGTGTTTTTGTGTTTGTATTAAATAGCTAGTCAGAAGCAGACAAAAGCCAGGTGTTTTATGTGTTTGTTTTAAATAGCTATTCAGAAGCAGGCAAATCAGAGAAAATTCTTTTTCTCTCAACGCACAATTAAACTCTGGAATTTGTTACCAGGGGATATGGTTAGTGCAGTTAATGTAGCTGGGTTTAAAGAAGGTTTGGATAAGTTCTTGGAGGAAAAGTCCATTACCTGCTATTAATCAAGTTGACTTAAAAAATAGCCACTGCTATTGCTAGCATCAGTAGCATGGAATATACTTAGTTTTTGGGTACTTGCCAGGTACTTGTAGCCTGGATTGGCCACTGTTGGAAACAGGATGCTGTGTTTGATTTACCCTTGGTCTGACCCATTTTGGCAATTTCTTATGTTCTTATACAAAAGCCATGAGTTTTGTGTGTGTTTGTTTTAAATAGCTAGTCAGAAGCAGGCAAAAAGCCAGAAGTTTTTGTGTGTTTGTTTTTCCATCCCTCCCACCCCTCGCCCATCCACCCCTAGCTTATCCTTTGATTTATAGACACGAGACACTTTCAATTTAAAAAAAAAAAATCAGCCTTTTAACTTAAACTCAGAATTGACCCAAGCCTTACCAAGAATTTAGTCATTCAATTTTAGTTCACTACCAGATAAAGAGTGAATACACTAATAGATTTAAAAGGCTCTAATTGTATGCATTCCATGTTGTGAACCCCGATCGCGTTTGCACGCGACCGGGCTCCCCTACCTTCTCCAGCCGGGCCAGCTCGGGTCCCCTTCCCCGCGGTCCGCGGCGCACGGGCCGCGGCAGCAAGATGGCCACCATCCGGGAAGCAGCGTCGTCATGCCCGCGATCGGCCCCGCCCCTTAAAGGGGCTGGTACCCGGAAGAGGGGCCGGCCCCGGAAGAGGACGTCAGCAGGGAGGGATATTTAAATCCCTTGCAGTGTAGGGCTGATTGCCTTTGCAATAGGTCTGGTGGTTTGTTCCTGTTTGCGGTTCCCTGGTTGTTTGACTCCTGCCTGCCTGACTTTGCCTTGCTTACCTGCTGCCTGCCTGGACCTCGGATTGGACTCTGACCTTGCTTACCTGCTGCCTGCCTGGACCTCGGATTGGACTCCAACCTTGCTTGCCTGCTGCCTGCCTGGACCCCGGATTGGACTTTGACCTTGCTTACCTGCTGCCTGCCTGGACCTCGGATTGGACTCTGACTTTGCTTTGCCTGCTGCCTGCCTGGACCCCGGATTGGACTCCAACCTTGCTTGCCTGCTGCCTGCCTGGACCCCGGATTGGACTTTGACCTTGCTTACCTGCTGCCTGCCTGGACCTCGGATTGGACTCTGACTTTGCTTTGCCTGCTGCCTGCCTGGACCCCGGATTGGACTTTGACCTTGCTTGCCTGCTGCCTGCCTGGACCCCGGATTGGACTTGGACCTTGCTTTACCTGCGGTCTACCTGGACCTTCGGATTGGACACTGACCCCTGCCTGGAACCAGGACGCTGTACCTGGTTGTCGTTGGCCTGTACCCCGTTCATGCTGAAGCCAGCATAGGGTACTGAGGGGT
The DNA here is from genome assembly GCF_901001135.1 of Rhinatrema bivittatum. Taxonomy (NCBI): domain Eukaryota; kingdom Metazoa; phylum Chordata; class Amphibia; order Gymnophiona; family Rhinatrematidae; genus Rhinatrema; species Rhinatrema bivittatum. The sequence goes on along the minus strand of NC_042621.1, from coordinate 242,169,187 downwards.
TCTAGTACCGGGACTTCCACTTCCAGAGTCGAAAGGCACCTAGATTCCTCAGGTGGGTGACTTTTACTCTGGGTCAAGGGTCCACTTACATAACATTCCAACCGCCATAACAACCTAAACAAAACTAGGAACTGAACAAATTAAGATGAAGGCAGCAGTCCAGCAGCAAGAGGAGGGCCTTCCAGTCTTTTGCATCGAGTATCACATGTAAAATTTTTTACCACCCGGTGAGAAGTTGTATCTGTGCACCCAGTGCAAAGAGCTCCTGTCTCTCAGAAAACAAGTCTGATCTCTGGAGGCTACAGTGGCAGACCTGGAGGAGCAGAGGCAGACATACGGCTATACAGATGAGACTTTCAGGGACATTGTAACCAAGTCCCAACTCCAATCTGGCAGCTCTGGTGCCTATAAGTAAACAATCGCCTTAGCTAAAGAATTTCAAATTATCCCTGTTAATTGAAAAGCAGAATGTTAATAGAAACAAAAAACACACTTTGAGATGTCTTTATGCTAATGCCAGAAGTCTAAGAAGTAAGATGGGAGAGTTAGAATTTATAGCAGTGAATGATGACATAGACTTAATTAGCATCTCAGAGACTTGGTGGAAGGAGGATAACCAATGGGACAGTGCTATACCTGGGTACAAAGTATATTGCAATGATAGAGAGGAGCAACTTGGTGACAGGGTGGTGCTTTATGTCTGGGATGGCATAGAGTCTAATAGGATAAAGATCCTGTAATATACAAATGTACAATTGAATCTTTTTTTGGGTAGAAATCCCTTGTGTTTTGGGGAAAAGTATAGCGATAGGTGTATACTACTGTCCACCTGGCCAAAATGGTGAGATGGACAGTAAGTGGTAAGAGAAATCAGGGAAACTAATCAAATCGGTAGTGCAATAATAATGGGAGATTTCAATTACCCCAATATTAACTGGGTACATGTAACATCTTGAAATACTAGAGAGATAAAGTTCCTGGATGGAATACATGACAGTTTTATGGAGCAATTGTTTCAAAAACCGACAAGAGAGGGAACGATTTTAGATCTAATTATCAATGGAGCATAGGATTTGGTGAGACGGTAACAGTGGTGGTACTGCTTGGCAATAGTGATCATACTATGATCAAATTTGAATTAATGACTGGAAAAAGGACAGTAAATAAATCCATGGCTCTAGCACTAAACTTTCAAAAGGAAAACTTTGATAAACTGAGAAAAATAGTTAAAAAAAACCCTGAAAGGTGCAGCTAGAAATGTTAAGAGTGGTGTAACAGGCATGGACATTGTTAAAATATACCATCTTAGAAGGACAGTCCAGATGTATTCAATGCATTAAGAAAGGTGGAAGGAATGCCAAATGATTAGGGATGTGAATCGTTTTTTGACGATTTAAAACAATCGTCAGATACATTTTAAATCGTCAAAAATCATTAGAGCCGCGATACAATAACAATTCCCCGATTTATCGTCAAAAAAATCGTAAATCGGGGGAGGGGGGGAGGGCGGGAAAACCGGCACCCTAAAACCCACCCCGACCCTTTAAAATAAATCTCCCACCCTCCCGAAGCCCCCCAAAATGTTTTAAATTACCTGGGGGTCCAGTGGGGGGGGTCCCAGCGCGATCTCCCGCTCTCGGGCCACGGCTGCGTTAAAAGAAATGGCGCCGGTGGCCCTTTGCCCTTACCATATGACAGGGCAAAGGTAGCGCTGACGCCATTTTGATTCCTGTCACCCGACGTCACGAGTGCAGGAGATCGCTCCTGGACCCCCGCTGGACCCCCAGGGACTTTTGGCCAGCTTGGGGGGGCCTCCTGACCCCCACAAGACTTGCCAAAAGTCCAGCGGGGGTCCAGGAGCAACCTCCTGCACGCGGGCCGTATTGCCAATATTCAAAATGGCGCCAGCACTACTTTTGCCCTCACTATGTCGACATAGTGAGGACAAAAAAGCAGGGGAGTAGCTTGCTTTTTGCGGTGGTTACTACCTCAAACCAAACAAGCCTGATGCTTCATTTTCAATGCATATCCAGTGTTGCTCTCTGCTTCAACGGCAGGGGGAATGAAGAAAAGATGATTTTATATTCTGACAACAACCAACAACGACTGAATTCCACAGTCTGGGTAAACAAATAAGCATGGGTGTAGCTTGCTTGCTACGGCGGTTACCACCCAAATCAATTAAGCTGTGGTTACTACCCAAATCAATTAAGCCTGATAATTCACTTTCAATACATATCCAGAGAAGCTCTCTGCTTCAACGGCAGAGGGAAATGAAGAAAAGTGGATTTATATTTATATAATAACCAACAAGGACTGAATTGCACAGGCTGGGTAAACAAATAAGCGTGGGAGTAGCTTGCTTGTTGTGGCGATTACTGCCCCTAACCAATTAAGCTAGATACTTCACTTAGAAGCAGTCAAGCACTGCTCTCTACATTAATGGCAGGGGTGGAAGGGAAATAGAACCAAAAGGTTACTAAAGGCCAAGAGTAACAAATAAGTATGAGAGAGAGAAAAAAAAAGTGTGAAAGCTTGCTGGGCAGACTGGATGGGCCATTTGTTCTTCTGCCGTCATTTCTATGTGCCTATGTTTCTATGTTTCTATGCATCTAAGTGAAGTATCAAGCTTAATTGGTTAGGGGTAGTAACTGCAGCAATAAGCAAGCTACTCCCACGCTTAATTGTTTACCCAACCTGTGCAATTCAGTCCTTGTTGGTTGTTGTCTGAATATAAATCCTCTTTTCTTTATTTCACCCAGCCGTTGAAGCAGTGAGCTGCGCTGGATATGTATTCCAAGTGAAATATCAGGTTTAATTGATTCGGGGTAGTAACTGCCGTAACAAGCAAGCTACACCCACACTTATTTGTTTTCCCAGACTATACAATTCAGTCCATTGTCTGAATGTAAATCCTCTATCTTCATTCCCCCTTGCCGAAGCAGAGAGCTAAGCTGGATATGCATTGAAAGTGAAGTATCAGGCTTATTTGGTTTGGGGTAGTAACCACTAACCACCTCAACAAGCAAGCTACTCCCCTGCTTTTTTGTGAATGCAAATCCTTTTTTTCCACATTTCCTCTTACTGTTGAAGCATAGAGCAATATTGGAGTCACATTAACCGTGTGTATGTTTATTGAATAAGGGTATTAATCACCAGGTAGTAGCTGTCGTTCCTGCAAGCCCCTCTATGCCTCTTCTCTTCATTCACATCCTCTAGACATTATGGATCCACAGTGTTTACCCCACGCCCCTTTGAAATCCTTCACAGTTTTGGTTTTCACCACTTCCTCTGGAAGGGCATTCCAGGCATCCACCACCCTCTCCATGAAGAAATACTTCCTGACATTGGTTCTGGGTCTTCCTCCTTGGAGTTTTAAATTGTGACCCCTGGTTCTGCTGATTATTTTCCAACGGAAAAGGTTTGTCGTTGACTTTAGATCAACAAAAACCTTTCAAGTATCTAAAAGTCTGTATCATATCACCTCTGCTCCTCCTTTCCTCCAGGGTGTACATATTTAGATTCTTCAATCTCTCCTCATAAGTCATTTGATGAAGACCATCCACCTTTTTGGTCGCCCTTCTCTGGACCGCCTCCATCCTATCTCTGTCCCTTCTGAGATACGGTCTCCAGAACTGAGCACAGTACTCCAGGTGAGGCCTCACAAAGGACCTATACAAGGGGATAATCTCTTCCCTTTTCTTACTCGATATTCCTCTCTCTATGCAGCCCAGCAATCTTCTGGCTTTAGCTATCGCCTTGTCACACTGTTTCGCCGACTTCAGATTGATAGACACTATCACCCCAAGGTCTCTCTCCTGCTCCATGCATATTAGCCCTTCACCCCCCATCGAAAACAGTTCTTTCAGATTTCTACACCCCATATGCATGACTCTGCATTTCTTGGCATTGAATCTCAGCTGCCATATCTTTGACTACTCTTCCAGTTTCCTTAAATCCCGTCTCATTCTCTCCACTCCTTCTGGCATGTCCACTCTGTTGCAGATCTTAGTGTCATCCGCAAAAAGACAAACCTTACCTTCTATCCCATCTGCAATGTTGCTCAAAAAGATATTGAACAGGACCAGTCCCAACACCGATCCTTGCGGCACTCCGCTTAACACTGCTCTCTCTTCAGAGTAAGTTCCATTTACCATCACACATTGTTTTCTGTCCATCAACCAGTTTGCAATCCAGGTCACCACCTCAGCAGTCACTCCTAAGCTTCTCATTTTATTCACAAGCCTCCTGTGCAGTACCGTATCAAAAACGTTGCTGAAATCCAAGTAGATGACATCGAGCGCTCTTCCTCGATCTAATTCCCTAGTCACCCAGTCAAAAAAGTCAATCAGATTTGACTGACAGGACCTTCCCCTGGTGAATCCATGCTGCCTCTGGTCCAGCAATTTTTCCAACTGTAGATAGTTCACTATTCTTTCTTTCAGCAGTGACTCCATTACTTTCCCCACCACCGAGGTGAGGCTAACCGGCCTGTAGTTTCCAGCCTCCTCTCTGCTCCCACTCTTGTGAAGCGGGACCATCACCGCTCTTCTCCAATCACTTGGCACCATGCCCGTTTCTAGGGATCTATTGAAATGGTCACACAGCGGACCCGTGAGCACATCTCTGAGCTCCTTCAGTATCCTTGGATGAGCCTCATCAGGCCCCATGGCTTTGTCCACTTTCAGTTTCCCCAGCTCTTCCCATACATTCTCTACTGTAAATGGAGTTACATCTACTTCACTCCCCTCCAGTTTCTTGTTAACTAGCGAAGGTCCTTCTCCAGGGTCCTCTTTAGTGAACACCGAACTGAAGTATTCATTTAATATTTCTGCCATTTCTTCTTCTCTTTCCATACATTGATCTTTTTCACCTTTCAATTTCACTATACCACTTTGAACTTTTCTTCTTTCTCTGATGTATCTGAAAAATGTTTTGTCACCTCGCTTTACCTCTTTGGCTATCCTTTCTTCCGCTTGAGTTTTTGTTGTCTTGATTACTTTCTTCATCTCCCTCAGTTCCAACAGACAGATATTCTTCTTTGTGCTCCTCCCTTTGGGATCATTTATATTTCTTGAGCACTGTTCTTTTAGCTTTTATTTTGTCAGCCACCTCCTTTGAGAACCAGATAGGTTTCATTTTTCTTTTGCTTTTCTTTACTTTTCTAACATATAGATTAGTTGCCTTGGTAATTGCTCCTTTTATTTTGGTCCATTGTTGTTCCACATCTCTCTTGTTTTCCCAGCCTTCTAGTTCTTCCTCCAGGTACTTCCCCATTTCATCAAAGGTAGTGGACCTCACACATCACATAGGTAGGATCAGGGGCGGATTGGCCTATCGGGGTATCGGGCTTCCCCCGGTGGGCGGGTCTAGCTGGTCAAGTGGTCTTGACCGCGTGGCTCTTCCTCAACCCAGCCTCAGAGCCTCCCAGCCAGCCCCCGCCTGAGACCAAGCCAGTGGGGGCTGAAGAAATAAAATTTGTGGCCAAAGAAAAGAAGATCAGCCAGCCCCCATGGGAGACCAAGTCGGCGGGGGCCGAATAAATTAAAATTGAGGCCGGCGGTGGCCTGGCTGGGGGCTGGCTGGGTGGCGCCCATCTTCTTTTCTTCGGCCTCCGCCGGCCTCGATTTTAATTTCTTCAGCCCCCGCCGGCCTCGATTTTAATTTCTTCGGCCCCCCGATCTTTGGCCCCGGCCAGAGACAAAGTCGAGGGGGGCCGAAGAAATTAAAATCGAGCCGAAGAAAAGAAGATTGTCCTGACCCAATCTCAATCTGAATGTCCAAAAAGGCCACCCTTGTACCACCAAAATTAAATGTGAATTGTATGGACGAATCACAACTGTTCAACCATCTCCCAAATTCTAGAAACTGTTCTTGCCCTATAGACAACATATATTACTTTGGTGTCATTTTATAGACGATATCATTATATTGTGGAAGGGAGGGCAAGAACAGTTTCTAGAATTTGGGAGATGGTTGAACAGTTGTGATTCGTCCATACAATTCACATTTAATTTTGGTGGTACAAGGGTGGCCTTTTTGGACATTCAGATTGAGATTGGGTCAGGACAATTCTTTTTTACCATTTTCAAAAAACCCACTGATAGAAATACGCTGCTAAGTTATTCAAGTTGTCAACCGCGGAATTTGGTTGATAGTATCCCTTATGGACAGTTTCTGTGGTTAAGGAGACTCTGCTCTACGGTTGCTGAGTTTAAAGAAAGATCTAAAGAAATGGGGCAACGGTTCTTAGATAGAGGGACCCTGAAAGGCTTGTCAGATGAGCTTTAAAGCGGGCTCGATGGAACAACAGGGACCTTTTATTAAACCCTCAAAAAAGAATCTTACCCAATAGAATAATATGTGTATTACCATTTTCTGAAGGGATACAAGGGGTGACTCAAAGTATCAGAAAGAATTGGCGTATTTTGCAAGTGTATCCAGTTTTCAAGGATCCCCCAATGGTGGCTTACAAACGGGGCAGTAACATCAAAGATATGGTGGTACATTCTTCTTTTTATGAGTTAACAGAAAGAAATGAAAATGAGGAGGTGGGTCACTTTCCGTGCCAGGAATGTTCCATGTGTGTGGTGACACATTCAAATTGTGATATTCCAAATGAAAAATTTAAAGGATATGTTCCACATGTGTGGACAAATCGTGCCACGTCACGAGTGGTATATGTAATATGGTGCGCTTGCAATTTATTATATGTGGGTAAAACTATGAGAAAATTAAAAACAGAGCTCATAGAACATAAGAGTGCCCTGAAACGTCTGAGGATGGAAGCCCCTTTGGTACAACATTATACTGAGCAGGGTCATGGTTTTGAAGATCTGAGATGTACAATATTGGAAGTTGTAAAATATGATCAGCGGGGTGGGAATGTTGATCTTAAATTGCTGCAGAAGGAGCAAAAATGGATATTTAAGTTAGGTACGGTTCATCCGGAGGGACTTAACAAGGAAGTGGATTGGTCAGTTTTTCTGGAAAATTGATTGGAGGAGAGTGTAGGAACTTGCTTGGTTTAAAAGCAGTGGTTTCTGGGAGTTTGAGTGACAAGCGCCATTTTTGAAGCAGAGCTGGGGAAAGGATCCGGTTGCGGCCAGTACTGAAAGTAAGTCGCGTTGCTAGAGCCATAAAAATGTTAAAAATGTTTGAGGATTACTGTGATTAGTGAGAATGAATGTGTTTTCATATTTAGGAGAGATCCCCTGAAGAAGGCAGGTGTTTCCGCCGAAACATCGTCGATGTCGGGAGGCATGGGAATGTGTATATAACAGCGGCACTACGAGATTATGATCTGAATGAACAGCAAAAGAAAGAGATAAGCATTTTAACGTGTCTAAGATTTAAAATGATCAAAAATCTAAGAATTTGAAAGATATGTTTTGAGGATTTGTGTGGAGCACTTAGGTGTGGGTAAAGCTTTAAGAGTGAGAGACAGGTCTTTTAGAAAGTAGTGGGTCACGTGATGGGGTTTTAAAATATAAAAAAAGCGAATTGGGAAAGAGTAAATGAGGTGACTGTGTATGCTATATACACGATACTGGTTGTAGCCCTGTAAGGGCAAGAGCCAGGTGACTATGAAGGCACATTTATTCTGATACATTTTCCCAAAAAATATTTCTGTGTGGGAGTAAGGATAAAGTATATTTCCTCCTTTTTTGGAGAGATATACCCATGCCAGAAATTACATTCAAAGGTGATGATTCAGAGGAACTAAAACAAATCTCAGTGAACCTAGAAGATGTACTAGGGAAAATTGACAAACTAATAAGTAGTAAATCTCCTGGACCAGATGGTATACATCCCAGATTGCTGAAAGAATTGAGAAATTAAATTGCAGATCTGCTACTGGAAATGTGTAAACTATCAATAACATTATCTATGCTACCTGAAGACTGGAAGATTGCCAATTGTTAAGGTTTGTGGGTATGTGGACCCTTGGCCCAAGGTGTGAGTTGTTACAGCCTGTGGGGAGGAGCCCCACAGGTCCGTACCACCAGGAGGTGAGGTACTGGTACAGTGGGGAACTCTAGGCACAGTGATGGAGAGGCCCCCCAGGGACCAGGAGGTAACTTCCGCAGGGTGGTAGGCAGTAGGTGGTTCTTGGAGTGAGACCCTGAAGAAAGAGATGCCAGGCGAACCGCGGAGCGGTAGGCATAGGAATAGTCGTGCAGAAGGTTCTCCGGGAGGAAAACCCAGAGGGAGCGGAGCTGCAGCGTAGTGGGTGCAAATAGGAGATGTAGGCCACCCACAAGGTAGGAGAACCCGGTCTTGATCCAAGCTGCTGACATAGGCAGGAACCCAGAGAGCGGAGGAATGCCAGCGGTGTAGCAGAGGAGCTGCCACGAGGAGCGGGACAACTGACAGTCGAGTAATAAGCTGGAGCACAGCCCCGTGGAGTGGGGCGGTGATAGGTAGTCTCTTGAATAGAAGCGATAACCGAGGAGCGGGTAAGCGCAGTCAATCTTGGTGAAAACACAAGCGCAACCCCGAGGAGTGGGGGGAGGCCAGTGAAGGAACTCACAGGTTGTCGCAGTGTTCTAAGGGAGACCCGAGTAGCAGGAGCCAATGCAGAGCAGGACCCAGGAGGCACAGAGCCAACCCGAGGAGCAGAGTAGGCCAGAGGAGCGAGTCCCCTTAGGAGTGCACATTGACCTCCAAGGAGTGGATGCCAGACAGGGTCCAGGAGCAAGGCACGTAGCGACATCTCAGGAACATAAGGCAAGAGTTCAGACCTCGGATGGAACTTGTTGCCAAGTCAGCTAGCTGGCGGAAAAGATGGAGCTTAAATACAGGAGTCCGATGATATCATCAAACAGGGATGCCCCTGAGGTTCCCGCCGAAGAGGCTTCAAAGCTGGGGCCTGTGACGCGCGCACCTAGGAAGGCCCAACTTTGAAGTAGGAAGTAGCGGCATCCATGCTGCCGAGAGGAATCCTGAGGAACGCGGTGATGTAGGCAATCCCGTGCAGCGAGCAGCCCCAGGGAGGGCAGGAGAGCAATGCAAGAAGTGAGTACTCGTGGTCGCAGCCATCTGCGACCGACAGGCATAACACCAATGTAACACCAGTTTTAAGAAAGGATCATGGGGTGATCCAGGAAACTACTGACCAGTTAGTCTGATGTCAGTTTCTACTATTATTCCTGGCACAATCATAAAAACAAAATTGTTGAACATATAGACAAGCATAGTTTAATGGGGCAAAGCAAACATGGATTTAGCCATGGGAGTCTTGCCTCACACATTTTCTACATTTTTTTGAAGATATAATTAATATGTGGATAAAGGTGAGCCAATTGATATAGTGTATCTGGATTTCCAGAAAGGATTTGACAAAGTCCCTCATGAAAGACTTCTTAGGAAATTAGAAAGTCATGGGATGGGGGCAGTGTCCCATTGTGGATTGCCAACTGGTTAAAAGACAGAAAACAGAGAGTAGGGATAAATGGTTAATTTTCCCACTGGAAAAAGGTGAATAGTGGAATGCCCTAGGGCTCTGTTTTGGGACCAATGCTTTCTAATTTATTTATAAATGACCTGGTAATGGGAACAACAAATGAGATGATCAAATTTGCTGATGACACAAAATTATTCAGAGTTGTCAAATCACAAGAGGATTGTGAGAAATTGCAAGAGGACATTGCAAAACTGTAAAACTGGGCATGCAAATAGCAATGAAATTTAATATAGACAAGTGCAAAGTGATGCACTTAGGGAAGAGATACCAAAACTATAGCTACAAAATGCAAGGTTCCACATTAGGAATCACCACAGAAAAGGATCTACGTGATATCATTGCAAATACATTGAAATCTTCTGCTTACTGTGCAGCAGCAGCCAAGAAAGCAAATAGAATGCTAGGGATTATTAGGAAAGGAATGGACAATAAAACAGAGAATATCATGATGCCTCTGTATCCCTCCATGGTGTGACCTCATCTTGAGTATTGTGTTCAGCTCTGGTCACTACATCTCAAGAAAGATTTAGCAGAATTAGAACAGGTATAGAGAAGGTCGACCAAGATGCTAAAGGGGATGGAACAATTCCCCTATGAAGAAAGGCTAAAGAGGTTAGGACTCTTCAACTTGGAGAAGAGACAGCTGAGGGTAGATGTGATAGAGGTCAATAGAATCATGAGTGGAATGGAACGAGTAAACATTAATTAGACCAAGGGACACAAAATGAAGTTACTGGGTGATACATTTAAAACTAATAAGAAAATATTTTTTTACTCAACGCATAATTAAGCTCTGGAATTTGTTGCCAGAGGATGTGATGAAAGATATTAGTTTAGCTGCTTTTAGAAAAGATTTGGACATGTTCCTGGAGGAAAAGTCTATTAACAATTATTAAGGTGGTTGTTGCATGTCCCGTCCGCGCTCGGCCCGCACCCAGGCCTGCTCACCTCTCCAGCGCCTCCAAGGGTCCCGAGTCATCTTCCCCTGCAGCGATACGCAAGCACAGCTAGGCCTCGGCGTCCCGCGGCAGCAGTCACTGGGCCTTCGTCCTCCAGCTAGGCCTCACGGCGGGGCTCGGCGTCCTCCATGGTGTCAGCCCCGCCCCTAGGCATGCACGCGTGGACTGCCTGGCACCTTAAAGGGCCGGGGTGGATCCCAGCTCCGCGGCGTGCCCTGATTGATCATACTATAACAGGAAGCTCCTACCCGGACTTCCTTGCCTTGGCAATCGGGTTGATCCTAGTGATTTCTAGTTTGCCTCTGCATTCCAGTCTCATTCCAGTCCTGTTCCAGTCTCATTCCAGTCCTGTTCCAACATCCTTCTGTTCCAGTGTCCTTCTGTTCCAGCCTCCTTCTGTCTACTCTTTCAGATTGTCTTCTTAGTACTGACCTCGGCTTCCCTTTGACTACATTGATCGCTGCCTACCTCTGACCTTCTGCCTGTTTCTATGACCACGTCTGCACACTGCCTGGAACTGACCTCTGCCTGATTACCGACCACGTCTGCATGCTGCCTGGAACTGACCTCTGCCTGAACTCGACCATGTCTGACTGTCTCCTGGAACTTGACCTCTGCTTTGGCTGACTACCCACAGACTGACTACTGGTAACTGACTCCTGCTTTGCTTGACTATCCACAGACTGATTACTGGCTCTGACCCTCGCATTGGCTGACCACGCTTCTTTGAATCTGGCCTTGATCCTTACCATATATTCAGAGACTCTCTTCTGGCCTTCTCAGGGACCCAGGACTTCTGGCCTGAGTATCGACCGCACACCCTTGATCATGGTAGGCACACCCCTGAACTTCCTATCAAGGAGATCCTGCAATGCCCACCTAAGACCAGACCTGCAAGGCCCACCTAAGACCAGACGGCCCGGGTACCCTAGTGGCAAAGTTCCAGCTAGCCTCTGTCTCCTCTTGTGCTCTGCCTCCCGCTGGCAGGTGCTCTCTGTGTCTGACCAGGGAGCCTGCCAATCCTGCACTAGGCCAAGGGTCCACTTCCTGGCACAACAGTGGAGTTGCAGAAATCTACTGCTTAGTCTTGGGATAAGTAGCTTGGAATCTATCTACCCCTTTGGATCCTGTCAGATACTTGTGACTTGTAGGGATGTGAATCGTTTTAGGACGATTAAAATTATCGTCCGATAATTTTAATATCGTCTTAAACCGTTATGGAACACAATACAATACAGATTCTAACGATTTATCGTTATAAATCGTTAGAATCGTGAGCCGGCACACTAAAACCCCCTAAAACCCACCCCCGACCCTTTAAATTAAATCCCCCACCCTCCCGAACCCCCCCCAAATAACTTAAATAACCTGCGGGTCCAGCGGCGGTCCGGAACGGCAGCGGTCCGGAACGGGCTCCTGCTCCTGCATCTTGTCGTCTTCGGCCGGCGCCATTTTCCAAAATGGCGCCGAAAAAATGGCGGCGGCCATAGACGAAAAAGATTGGATGGCAGGAGGTCCTTCCGGACCCCCGCTGGACTTTTGGCAAGTCTCGTGGGGGTCAGGAGGCCCCCCACAAGCTGGCCAAAAGTTCCTGGAGGTCCAGCGGGGGTCAGGGAGCGATTTCCCGCCGCAAATCGTTTTCGTACGGAAAATGGCGCCGGCAGGAGATCGACTGCAGGAGGTCGTTCAGCGAGGGTTCCGGCGCCTCGCTGAACGACCTCCTGCAGTCGATCTCCTGCCGGCGCCATTTTCCGTACGAAAACGATTCGCGGCGGGAAATCGCTCCCTGACCCCCGCTGGACCTCCAGGAACTTTTGGCCAGCTTGTGGGGGGCCTCCTGACCCTCACGAGACTTGCCAAAAGTCCAGCGGGGGTCCGGAAGGACCTCCTGCCGTCCAATCTTTTTCGTCTATGGCCGCCGCCATTTTTCGGCGCGATTTTGGAAAATGGCGCCGGCCGAAGACGACAAGATGCAGGAGCAGGAGCCCATTCCGGACCGCTGCCGTTCCGGACCACCGCTGGACCCGCAGGTTATTTAAGTTATTTTGGGGGGGTTCGGGAGGGTGGGGGATTTAATTTAAAGGGTCGGGGGTGGGTTTTAGGGGGTTTTAATGTGCCGGTTTTTTGATTTTTCGATTTTTCGATTTTTTAACGATTTTTCATGATTTTTCATGATATTTTACCCCCCCAAACGGCAACAATACGATTCCCTCCCCCTCCCAGCCGAAATCGATCGTTAAGACGATCGAGGACACGATTCACATCCCTAGTGACTTGGCTTGGCCACTGTTGGAAACAGGATGCTGGGCTTGATGGACCCTTGGTCTGACCCAGCATGGCAATTTCTTATTATCTTATGAAATACTATCAGATAAGTAGAATCTTTACTTTAAAAAATTAACAAAACCTTTTAATTGCTTTAATTAATCTAGGGGGTAATTTGCAGAGGAGTTATATGCATAAATGTAACATACTAATGTAGCAATTTTCAAAAGCCATTTACTCAAGTAAATCCTATGGACAATTCAAGGGCATATATTGTAGCAATTTTCAAAGCCCACTTACTTGAGTGAAGTTCATTTACTCAAGTAAAAGCCAGTGTTATTTGCATAAATGCTTTTTTAAAATCAGGTCCAATGTATTTAATTTAATTTGATTCTATGTGTCTTTTTTTCTCTTTTTCAGGTGTTCTGTATTTTTTCTGAAGACAACTACAGGTAAATATTTGATTGTTAAAGGCCTTTTCTTTCCTTTTATTTATGTCTCTGACTTGTCTTTCTCTGTCTTTCTTAACTATCTTTGATACGAAACCATTGGTGTGCACAGATACATTTTTATCACTGGTCAGCTGCTGAAGGGAGTTGCTGGCTAGTAGGGATGTGAATCGTGTCCTCGATCGTCTTAACGATCGATTTCGGCTGGGAGGGGGAGGGAATCGTATTGTTGCCGTTTGGGGGGGTAAAATATCGTGAAAAATCGTGAAAAATCGTGAAAAATCTAAAAATCGCAAAACCGGCACATTAAAACCCCCTAAAACCCACCCCCGACCCTTTAAATTAAATCCCCCACCCTCCCGAACCCCCCCCAAATGAGTTAAATAACCTGCGGGTCCAGCGGCGGTCCGGAACGGCAGCGGTCCGGAACGGGCTCCTGCTCCTGAATCTTGTTGTCTTCAGCCGGCGCCATTTTCCAAAATGGCGCCGAAAAATGGCGGCGGCCATAGACAAACACGATTGGACGGCAGGAGGTCCTTCCGGACCCCCGCTGGACTTTTGGCAAGTCTCGTGGGGGTCAGGAGGCCCCCCACAAGCTGGCCAAAAGTTCCTGGAGGTCCAGCGGGGGTCAGGGAGCGATTTCCCGCCGCGAATCGTTTTCGTACGGAAAATGGCGCCGGCAGGAGATCGACTGCAGGAGGTCGTTCAGCGAGGGTTCCGGCGCCTCGCTGAACGACCTCCTGCAGTCGATCTCCTGCCGGCGCCATTTTCCGTACGAAAACGATTCGCGGCGGTAAATCGCTCCCTGACCCCCGCTGGACCTCCAGGAACTTTTGGCCAGCTTGTGGGGGGCCTCCTGACCCCCACGAGACTTGCCAAAAGTCCAGCGGGGGTCCGGAAGGACCTCCTGCCGTCCAATCGTGTTCGTCTATGGCCGCCATTTTTCGGCGCCATTTTGGAAAATGGCGCCGGCTGAAGACAACAAGATTCAGGAGCAGGAGCCCGTTCCGGACCGCTGCCGTTCCGGACCGCCGCTGGACCCGCAGGTTATTTAACTCATTTGGGGGGGGTTCGGGAGGGTGGGGGATTTAATTTAAAGGGTCGGGGGTGGGTTTTAGGGGGTTTTAGTGTGCCGGCTCATGATTCTAACGATTTATAACGATAAATCGTTAGAATCTCTATTGTATTGTGTTCCATAACGGTTTAAGACGATATTAAAATTATCGGACGATAATTTTAATCGTCCTAAAACAATTCACATCCCTACTGGCTAGCACTGTTAGCGTACTACGTTCTCTTGCTAAGAGATGCATTGTCTCTGTCTTCTTTGGGGTTTGCTGACTCCTGCCTTCTTCTTGCTTCTTAAACATACTACTTTATTCTTTAGCTACATAAAAAGGAAGAAGACTAACTACTCTATCCCCAGTTGGTCTTCTGGGCAAACAATATGTATTCTAGTGTGTGGCACTCTAGCTTGTTGAACTGTTTCTAACTAGTTACAAAATAAATAGATAATTGATAATCCCTGTTTTAATCATTGAAGGAACAGTTGTACACTGAGCCACTCTTTTTATAAACTCTCACTGGAGATAATTATATAAATGGCGCTATTACTTTTGCATAGGAGAATAAAAGTACTAACAATACCTCTGTGGTACTTATGTTAACTTATGTCTCTCTTGAAAGGAAATTCCCCACTTTTTTCCTGTTCTGCATGATATACTACCACAGAATGTCAGTCTCCCTTTGACTAATTGCTAATTCTAGCGAACCGTAAACTTCCGCTATCTGCAGAAATCTGACTTTAGCAATCTCCAGCAAAGGGAAAGATCAAAATATGAAAGGGGACTTAATCCTTATTCTCCTTGTGCCACTGTTGCATAGCTCATTGAAAGGATTAATTAGTGAGATTTTACTCACTCAGCATGTGAGAGTTTCAGTTTGTACTCAGTCTCTTTCAGTCACATTTAATTCTAATAAAAGCTGAAAATATATGAATTCCACATCTCAGCTTTGTCAATTTTAACTTTTACTGCTCTGACCTTTACCTTTTCTTTTAGAAGGTAGGAAATTCCACTCTTAAAAGGTCACTCATGCATAGCACATTAATACTAATGTGTTTCTAACAGTTATTTTTAATATGTTTTTACTGTATTGGCAAGGCATGCTATCTCTGTTACAGAATAACAACTGCTTATGCCTACCTTCAACTTCCAGCATTCTTCTGCTAGGACTTCTAAACTGTAATTGCTGTAAAAGTGTTACAGTATCCATCATCATCTGAAGTCATTGAAAGGGAGTGCTGGAGACATCTTGGAGCCTTACCTTACATGTCAGTTTCAGAGCTATCACCCCCTTAACAATGTTAAGACAATATAAAAATAATTGTAATGTACTTAGCTTTGCCTAAAACTATGAGGTCGATGCAAAAAAGGTGAACTGAAAGCGGGCGCTGAGTGTTCAGTGCTCGCTTTCCTAATGCGCCCCCAGGCACCTCTCCTGAGAGCTCAATGCAATATTTAAATTAGGGCTCATGCTGTCAAGGAGGCACTAGGGGCAATTGCGCGCCCCTAGCACTTCCTTGACAGCATGTGGCGGAGAGAGGTCTGCTGTTGGTGGCTGTCCACCAGTTAAGAAAACATTCTCCAAATCTGACAGCGGCACCCGTGTCTGACCTGTTCTAAGCTCTCTCTCCCTGAGAGAACTTAGGGCAGGTCAGAAGGAGTGAATAAATCAATATTAAAGTGTCGGGCACTTAATATTAATGTATTCACTCCTTCACTTATTGCTGATTGGTCCGTTCACTGTCACATGTCAACAAAAATGAATACGAAAAATAAAATAAAGATAAGAAAGCATGTAATGGGAGTAAGAAGACTCAGCACAGACTGCTAGGAAGTCATTAAGCACAATTAAAAAAAATGGCAGCAGCAGCATAAAGTAAATAGAATGAATTTTGAACAATAAATAAGCATAAACTGAAATAAAGAGACATTTATTTATTTATTTTGAATTTTTATATAACCGACATTCCTGTAAAGAATACAGATCACACCGGTTTACATTGAAACAGAACTTTCGCTGGGAGGCAATATATTAAACAATGAACATTAGCGTAATATAACATTCAAACATTTGGAAACAAAGAACAATTACAAACCGAAAGCAGCTTCAACGCAGAATTAATAAAAAATAAAAATAAGAATAAAAATAAATATAAATACTTGAATACAAGATACATTTAAACAAGTAGGAAGGTTAAGTAGCTTGGATAAGGGGGGAGAGAAGGAGGGAAAGGATGGCAAAAGGGGGTAGGAGGGGGGGAGGGAGGGGGCAGGAAGGAGTAAGGGGTAGAGCCTACGAAAGAAAACAATAGGAGGAAGAAACCTGGATGAGTCCTGGGAGGGCTGTGTAGAGAGTTCGGTGTACCCATTAACTGTTGGCCTTAGGCCTTAGTCCATGTTCTAAGACCAGCGTCAGAGAGAACTTGGGTTTTCAGGGAAAGCTTGACTGAAAAGCCAAGTTTTTAAATCTTTCTTGAAAGTTTGGGGACAATGTTCTTGACGGAGGTTGTTGTGTAGTGGTTGGGGATTCAAAGTATGCCTCTGCCACTGGTACAAATACAAGTGAAAGTTTAAAAGCAACACTAGTGACATTGAGATTTGTGCCCATTAAACAAATAAAAAGAGGCAATGTAAGTGCTAAAATAGTTTAGGAAATACACCATTATCCCAAAATGCTGATTGGTCCATTCACTGTCACATGTAAGTGAAAAGGACCAATGGGCAATAAGTGAAGGTGATATTAAGTAGGAAGCTGTACAGAAAAGCAGTTTTTTCTGCTTTTCTGTACTACTTTTAGGAGCGCTCAGCAATTAACGCCTGCTCCGGGCAGGCATTAATTTCTGAGCATAAAAATGGGCATCTTAGTCGTGCATTTTTTTTTTTTTTTTATTCAGAGTGAATAGCTAATAGGGATGTGAATCGTGTGATTGATCGTCTTAACAATCAATTTTGGCTGGGGGGGGAGGGAAATCTGATCATCGTGGGTTTTTTTGTTAAAAAATCATTAAAAATCGTAAATCGGGGAAGGGCAGGAAAACTGGCACACTAAAACAACCCTAAAACCCACCCTGACCCTTTAAAACAAATCCCCCACCCTCCCGAACCCCCCCAAAATGTTTTAAATTACCTGGGGTCCAGTGGGGGGTCCCGGCATGATCTCCCGCTCTCGGGCCATGGCTGCGTTAATAGAAATGGTGCCGGTGGCCCTTTGCCCTTACCATATGACAGGGCAAAGGTAGCACCGGCGCCATTTTGGTTCCTGTCACCCGACGTCACGAGTGCAGGAGATCACTCCCGGACCCCCGCTGGACCCCCAGGGACTTTTGGCCAGCTTGGGGGGGCCTCCTGACCCCAACAAGACTTGCCAAAAGTCCAGCGGGGGTCCGGGAGCGACCTCCTGCACTTGGGCCGTATTGCCAATATTCAAAATGGCACCGGTGCTACTTTTGCCCTCACTACGGTATGACATAGTGAGGGCAAAAGTAGTGCCGGCACCATTTTGAATATTGGCAATATGGCCCGAGTGCAGGAGGTCGCTCCCGGACCCACGCTGGACTTTTGGCAAGTCTTGTGGGGGTCAGGAGGCCCTCCCAAGCTGGCCAAAAGTCCCTGGGGGTCCAGCGGGGGTCCGGGAGCGATCTCCTGCACTCGTGACGTCGGGTGACAGGAACCAAAATGGCGCCGGCGCTACCTTTGCCCTGTCATATGGTAAGGGCAAAGGGCCACCGGCGCCATTTCTATTAATGCAGCCATGGCCCGAGAGCAGGAGATCGCGCCGGGATCCCCCCACTGGACCCCAGGTAATTTAAAACATTTTGGGGGGGTTAGGGAGGGTGGGGGATTTGTTTTAAAGGGTCGGGTGGGTTTTAGGGTTGTTTTAGTATGCCAGTTTTCCCGCCCTCCCCCCCCCCCCCCGATTTACGATTTTTTGACGATAAATCGGGGGAATTGCTATTGTATCGCGGCTCTAACGAGTTTTGACGATTTAAAATATATCTGACAATTGTTTTAAATTGTCAAAAAACGATTCACATCCCTAATAGCTAATAGCCTCATTCACATGCATTTGCATGTGATGAGCGCTATTAGTTTCACTCGCGTTGGACACACGCTGTAGAGGAGCTATTTCCCTTATTGCCTAAGGGGATTAGGTAGCGCCTATACAACCTGCGTCCAACTGCAGATTATACAGCGCACTGGATTGCATTGCTCCCTTTGTGGGACCAAGGGATCTGGTCAGATCACTTATCGCCATAGGGTCCTTCCATGGGCTAATCACATGGTTGTTTACTCAAGCTCTTCCAGATTCCATAGCTACAGCTTTTTATTCAGCTGAACTGACCTGGGGAAAATCCAGACTGGCTCACTTTATTACCCTGGACCAGAAATTGAAAAATAAAAAAGATTTTCTCAGTTTTTCTTTTGATTCCATAAGGTTGTTCTTTGAACATTTTGAGATAATGGTGTATATCCTAAACTATTTTAGCACTTACATTGCCCCTTTTTATTTGTTTAATGGGCACAAATCTCAATGTCACTAGCGTTGCTTTTAAACTTTCACTTGCATTTGTACCAGTGGCAGGGGCATACTTTGAATCCCCAACCACTTCATACATCTCTTTATTTCAGTTTATGCTTATTTATTGTTCAAAATTCATTCTATTTACTTTGGGGCCGAAGCAATACAGTGCGCTGAGCCGAGCGCACTGTTAACCTGCAGTCAGACATGGGTAGAATAGGCGTTAATCAATCCCCTAATGCAATAAGGGGATTAGCGCATATTAAACGCCTGTCCAACGCGGAGTGAATCTAATAGCGCTCATCACATGCAAATGCATGTGAATGAGGCTATTAGGCATTCACTACCGATGCAAATAAAAAAAATGTGCATCTCAGACGCACATTTAACTGTCATCTATTAACGCCTGCCAGGAGCAGGCTTTAAAGCTGTGCGCATCAAAACAAGGTGAAAAATAAAAGAAATAAAACAAAAAAAATAAAAGTGATAGTTGGACCCATCACGAAAACTAACACCGATAAACTTGGCGTCAGTTTTCCGGTGAACGGTAGTCACGAAAACCGACGCCAGGTTTATCAGTGTCAGTTTTTGTGGCTGTCCGCTGGAAAGGAAAACTGATGCCAATGAACTCGGCATCGGTTTTCGTGACTGGCGTATGGCGTATGGCAGTCACGAAAACCGATTTGGTTCGCGTTAGCAAGGTTGCTCTAGGGTCGAGCAAGCGACCCTAGCGCCTCTTTGCTAACGCGACCCCCCTCATTTAAATATTGCATGGTGCCCACCTTGGGGGTGCCTGGGGCGTG
This sequence comes from Rhinatrema bivittatum, assembly GCF_901001135.1. Classification (NCBI taxonomy): domain Eukaryota; kingdom Metazoa; phylum Chordata; class Amphibia; order Gymnophiona; family Rhinatrematidae; genus Rhinatrema; species Rhinatrema bivittatum. Next base: position 242,149,662 of record NC_042621.1, on the reverse strand, counting down.
TTAAGAGAGCGGGCGCTGACTGTTCAGCGCCCGCTTTCTACGCCAGTTTATTGCATCGGCCCCTTTATGCTACTGCTGTCTTTTTAAATTTTTTTTTTTATTGTGCTTAGTAACTTCCTAGCAGTCTGTGCTGGGTCTTCTTACTCCCATGACATGCTTTCTTATCTTTATTTTATTTTTCTTATTCATTTTTGTTTATTTTTAAAATATTTGTAATTTTGGCCAATAGCACAACAGTTCTGAAAGTGACATCACACTGATATCACCACATGACCTGACCTCCCCACTCAATACCACTGCAATGGAAGTTCCTAGTAATGCCACTGCTCTAGTGCCTCTAGCTGCCATCCCCTCCTAATCAGAAAAAAATGTATTTTTCTAATCCTCAATTTTGTCTCCCTATTACAGAGGACCCATTGTTTGAGTGTCAGGGTAGAGGTTTGGGGCACAGAGTCCTTTTGTTTGGGTGTTGTGTTGGGGGAAGTGTGATCAAGTGCTCATTGGCCTCTTCGTGTGTGCGGTGCAGATATGAGGGGAAATGAGCACTCCCTTCAAATTCTAATAGGTCCCACAAGAATTCTTTTTAATGTCCAATGTGCTAAAGATTTTAAAGCCTTTATTACATATGCTATTACATTGGCTACTAGCACGCATTTTAAAATCAAATCATTATCCCAAATTAACAGACAATTGTAAAATGTCTTAGAACATAGGCCCCTTTATGTTGAATAATGCTTTGAAGAAGAAAAGGAAAGGAAAATAGCAGTGTTGCAGGCCATGATTTTCAAATGAATTGTAGTGATTGAAGGTACTCTGTTGGGCAATTAGAGACATTGATTACATTATAAGAGCTTAGCTTAGCAAGAGTGAAATAAAATTTGCATTAAAGAAATTATATGTAATTGCAGTTGCAATTTATTCAGATTTTTGTTTTTTTTTTTATATTATTGCTTTGCTAGTGTTATTGGGGACTAAGAAAACAGTTTGTAGTACAGCAGAAAATGTGCCTTAGGTACCATAATTTAAATTTATACTATTGTAGAACAGGGAGAGACCTCATCCAGCATCATTCTCAATGTTCTTAACTGCCTTAAACATGGAATTGGCACTAGGTTTCAAAACCTAATGGTCTATGCCAAAACTGGAAGGCTTGGTTCTTGCGTAGTCCAGAAAAACTGAAAATGGTCACCTTAGGAATGGATTAAAATTTAAAATCATGCATCTCGATTCCCTGCTTGAGAAAAAGTAGAGTAACCTGAACCATGCCTCCAAACTCAAAATGCAAGTCTTTCTCTTTGGTTTTCTTTCTCTGCTCTTTCTCTCTCTCCCTATCCTGTTCAGGCTTTCCCTGACTATTATCTTCTCTGCATTATAGTTCTTTCCTTTCTCTGGTTAGCAATTGAATCACATAGTTTAGTTATAAACCCTCATCTTGGTTTCATGGTGTGGGTCCCCTACACATTTCAAATATGCTCTTGAGCAAGCAGTTCTGTAACCTACAGTGTTCATCATGGATCATGTCACAGCTTTTAGATATAGACAATGACATTCTCTAAGGTAATGGGGAATAGCAGCCTACACATACAATATCTTATTGTGAATAAATCTCATAAACAAACATTTACTCAGCATTAATAACCTTCTATGAATTTAAGATTTATTCACTTTTGTTCATCTGGCAGAAGGCATATCTTGAAATCTACAGCTTAATTAAAATGTAAGAATGTGCTACATACCACAGTATAAGCTAAACTCGATTATGAAGCATATCACCAATACTAAGATTATTAGCTTGATTTACTAGAGGAGGGGTTTTGGGAGCAATTTTCAATGGCTTGCATTGTTGCAATGTATGTGCACATCTTTTAGCAAATTTTCAAAGGGAATCTACTTAGATAGTTAATTGAAAAAGCTTGACACACATTTAGCCATTGTGAAGAGGAACATTTTCATCCAGGGATATCTGCCTGGGGAAATACCTTTTGAAAATTTCCCTCCCATTGTTTATAGGAAAAATGCATAGTACATAGACTCCTGCATCACATAACTGCTCTTTCATATTTACAATGTTTCTTCATTATATGCCAAAGCTGGAAAGCAGTTTCAGAAAATCCCAACCCAGCAGCTTTTGAATTCGTTATATGCATTTGACTGTTGAAAAAAAAAATCTCAGGTCATACAGTACATTCTATCTATCACTGAGATAAGACATTTGACAAATGCGTGTGGTGCTCTAAGGGACATGTAAATAAATTCTGTTAATGTATCTAGTTTGCTTCTCTAATGCTATCTGCAAAGACACACACTGATCCTATTTCTCTTATATACGAAAGAAATAATACCAATTACAAGATTCTGGAAGTGAGAGATAGCAGTAACATGTCCTACCATCTGTTAAGGGCTGTCATTTGGACTGTAAGGACTCCCCTACTTCATTGTCTTCTCTGCATGGGTACATATTTTATGAGGGCCATAGAGATCTACATCAAGGATATAATAGGTCTTTTTTTTTTCTCTGCTGTGCTACTTCTGCTGTTATATTTTTTCAAAATTAAATTCAAATTCTGCTGCAGGCTGGAATCCCAATTCCGTGCCCACATGAGTTGGATTGTAATGCTACATAGGTCTAAATATTTTCAGATTTATTTTTGCAAATTCAGATGACATAAAAGTGCAAGTCTAGCTATTATATAAATTATGGGCTGCCTGGAAAATTCCTCTCAAAATTCATGTTGGATGTTCATCAAATAATTACAAATATGAATAATAAGTTTTCCAATATCCAATATCCAATATCTGACATTGTTCATAATTGATTTTGAATTTCTTAGCTGTGAGATGCATTCTTTTAGAAAATATCTTATCAAATAGGTCTTCTATAGTGGAGGAGCAGCCTAGTGGTTAGAGCAACAGCAGGGCTGCGAAGCCAGGGTTCAAATGCCACTGACAATCCTTGGGACTCTGAGTCACTTCAACTTCCAACTTCCATTGCCTCAGGTATAAACTTTGGGTTATATTTACTAAACTCTGTTAGGCATTTACCACATGGTAAACAATAACACACAGTATTTAAAATACTGATCATTATTTTAACCCAAATGCCAAAATAGTAATGAGCTGCTTAGCATAAGAACATAAGAACATAAGAAATTGCCAGACTGGGTCAGACCAAGGGTCCATCAAGCCCAGTATCCTGTTTCCAACAGGGGCCAATCCAGGCCATAAGAACCTGGCAAGAACACCTGACAAGAACCAAACACTAAGGGGTAGGGATGTGAATCATTTTTTTTTATCGTCAAAAATCGTTAGAGTGTGCGATACAATAGAAATTCCCCCAATTTATCGTTAAAAATCGTTAATGGGTTAGTGTCCACTAACCGGCACACCAAAACAACCCCTAAACCCACCCCAACCCTTTAAAACTAAACCCTTACCTTTCCCCACCCTCCCGAAACCCCCCAAAACTTTTTACGAGTACCTGGTGGTCCAGTGGAAGCCCCGGGACTGATCTCCTGCTCTCGGGTCATCGGCGCCATTTTGGCTGCCAGTAATAAAAATGGCGCCGATGGCCCGATAAAAAAAACCCCACTGACCCCTTAAAAATGACCCCTTTGCTTCCCCCACCCTCCCAAACCCCCCCAAACCATTTTAAAATTACCTGGTGGTCCAGTGGGGGCGCGGGGAGTGATCTCCCGCTCTCGGGTCGTCGGCTGCCACTAATCAAAATGGCGCAGATGGCCCTTTGCCCTTACCATGTGACAGGGTATCTGTGCCATTGGCCGGATCCTGTCACATGGTAGGAGCACTGGATGGCCAGTGCCATCTTGTGCTCCTACCATGTGCATCAGGCGCGTCAGGCGCGAACAAAAGTACGCGCAAGGGGGTGCACATTTGTGCAACTTGCGCGTGCCGAGCCCTGCATGCGCTGCCCGTTCCCTCCGAGGCCGCTCCGAAATCGGAACTGCCTCGGAGGAAACTTTCCTTCCATCCCCCACACCTTCCCCTCCCTTCCCCTACCTAACCCACCCTCCCGGCCCTATCTAGACCCCTCCCTACCTTTATCTGAAAAGTTACTACTGCCTCCGGACAGTAGTAACTTAAGCGTGTTGGCGCGGCAGGCGCCGACACATGCCGCAATGTCGGGGCACTCGGCCACGCCCCTGGACTGCCCGCACGCCCCTGAACACGCCCCTGATCCGAAAACACGCCCCCTGGCCACACCCTGACCGCACCTTTTTGCAAGCCCCGGGACTTACGCGCGTCCTGGGGCTTGCGCGCACCGCTGGGCCTAAGCAAAATAGGCTCGGCGCGCAGGTGGGTTTTAAAAGGGTTACGCGTGTACCTTATGTGTGTAACCCTTTTAAAATCCGGCCCTAAGTAGAATCCATGCTACTGATGCCAGTAATAGCAGTAGCTATTCCCTAAGACAACTTGATTAATAGCAGTTGATGGACTTCTCCAAGAACTTATCCAAACCTTTTTTAAATCCAGCTCCACTAGCTACACTAATCACATCCTCTGGCAACACATTCCAGAGCTTAACTGTGCATTGAGTGAAAAAGAATTTTCTCAGATTAGTTTTAAATGTGCTACTTGATAACTTCATGGAATGTACCCTAGTCCTTCTATTATCCGAAAGAGTAAATAACCGATTCACATCTACTCATTCTAGACATCTCATGATTTTGACCTCTATCATATCCCCCCTCAGCCATCTCTTCCCTAGCTGGGCAGCCCTAATATCTTCAGCTTTTCCTCATATGGGAGCTGTTCCATCCCCTTTATTATTTTGGTCGCCCTTCTCTGTACCTTCTCCAGTGCAATTATATCTTTTTTGAGATGCGGTGACTAGAATTGTATACAGTACTCAAGGTGTGGTCTCACCATGGAGCGATACAGAGGCATTATGACATTTTCCATTTTATTTACCATTCTCTTCCTAATAATTCCTAACATTCTGCTTGTATAGCTGCAGTGGATGTTTTAGTGTGCATGTTAACAGATTTTACCAAATGCATACAAAAGAAAGTTTTGTGTAAGTCTTAATGTATAGACCCCCTTATGTCACAGCTTACTTACATGTAATTAGATAATAACAACTTGTTTTATTTTCTCCAGTTCCCTTTGAAATCTTCCTTGCCATGTGTATGCCAGAAATGTGCCACCAATGCATCCATCCTAAAGATACCTGGAGCATGAACTTGTGAAACTTGTTGAGGTCTTGTCTGGATGAAAGACAGTATAAAAATTGTGAGGGTTCAGGTTTGAAAGTCCCTAGGCAAGAGGTTAGAATGGAAAAATTCAGCGTGAAATAAACATTATTACTGGTATCCAAGTCTTCCGAAAAAACAGGTGCCATGCTCAGGCTGGGGGCACTAAGTCTAAGAATTGCAATCTTTTACATCACCATCTATCACACATTTGTTCCTACCTGAGGTCTCAGGTACAACACAGCTGATTCAATATCAGTTTGCTTGTGAAGGCTAAAATTAACCTGAAATTGTGCAGTTGGGTTTAAATTATGAAAGGAAGCAATTTAAAATACCCATTTTTATTTAAAACTGAACATGATGCACTTTTAAACTTATAAAGAATCATACACATTGGTACAATTAATATGATAACCACAAAATCCCTTCCCACACAAGCCCTCCTGGGGCAAACCTCTAGTAACTACACCCACTTATATCAGGATTTATTCACCGTCATTTAAACACTGTTATTCAGGCTTGATTTTCGTAATAGTGTGTATTTGGGGCTACCTAAATACATTCTGCATGACCTTCAGATTATTCAAAATATTGCAGGAAGGAGCAGTGGCATTGCTAGAAGTGAATAGATCCTGGTGAAGAAATGAACATGGGACCCTTATAACACTATGTTTCCTTGAAAACACAATCTCCTTATTAGACAATCTCCTGCTTATTAGGACATTGTAATGAGCCAAAAGTGGGGTTTTTTGTGCCTTTGAATCTGTAAATATAGTTTTCATCTTTTCAATATCCAGTTTTCTTGGATACTCATTTTCAATTGAGAGGATGGACAAGTCAGTTAGGTGTTTCATGGCATAGTGCTCCTCAGGTTAGTTTTTATCTTTTTTTTAAATTAAATTTTAGTTTAGAGAATGTCCTTTTTGCAACTGCCACTGTCACAGTATAATAATAAAAAAAAAACAGACAGGCAGCGCAGATCTCAGTAAACTTGCTGACATGACACATTTTTCTATCATAAGAAGATCTGCTACTTTATGGTTGATTTTTTAGGAATATCAGACTTCAATAATGATCTGAATGAGCATAATTGTCTGGGAAGAGTGTGTGACAGGTCACTATTATACTTCTTGGCCAGAGTTTCTCTAGCTGCATACAACTCCTCATCAGTTACTGATTTCAGAGTTGTTGGATGCAGGGCATTAAGCATAGAAATTACCTCTTTCATGCAAGCAAATCTATATTTGTTTTGAGAGATTACTATGTCCAGTGTTGCAGCGAACACACTCACTTTGAATTGGTCCTCCACAAATGCAGGTCTTTGATACTCACATAGGTCATCATGAAACTTCTCACTTACTACACTTTGGTCTTGAAATTCTTGCATATATCTTGGCTGGATCATTTCCCCAGCTCTAATATGCAGGATGTTGAACTGATTTCTCACCTCGTGCAAATTATTGAGCAATGCCTTGAGAAGCACTACAGCATTGCTTAGATCTGCGGTGACTGCATCAGTTATGAAATGCTGTTGATAGGTTCCAAAATTTTTGTTAGCAGTACAATCAGAAAGGCAAACTGGAACCTTTCCATTTGAAATGTCAGAGTTATAGCTCTGTTGCCTCATTCTTCTTTCACAGGAGAATGATTTCAGTCAGCACCTTATGGATATCTCTGAAGTAGAACAGAATGGGCGCAAGAGACTCATATTGTGATAACCGTCATGATGTACACAATATCTTCAACATATTTTTGGATTGGTATGTCATACACAGGAAGAGTAAATGCCATTATTTAATTCTGTTCGCAAAGAAGTTGGAAGCACCCATCCGCAAACCAGACATACTGTCCCAGGAAGTGTGATATCTGCCAAGTACCAAAATCCAAGATATTATGTAGAGAGTGGCAAGAATCCTGAAGCCTACTGACCACTTTCCAATGCTGCTCATCCATGTTGGCATTAATGATACTGCTAGGTACCACACAGATCATACCAAAGGTGATTTCATGGTTTTGGGAGAGAGGGAAAAGAAGACAGGTGCATAGGTAGTATTCTCTGTCCTCCCAGAGAAGGATAAAGACCCAGACAGGGATGCTTACAGTCTGGAAATGAATGAAAGGCTCTGTATTGTGTTGATGAGTGTTTCAACTTCCTGGATCATGGGATGATGTTTCAAGGACTTCTTAGTAGAGATGGGTCCACCTGTTGAAGAAAGGATGCAGCATCTTCCAGAACAGACTGGCAAAGCTACTGAAAAGGGCTTTAAACTAGGATCATTGGGGATGGATGAACAAAGTCCTCAGAATAGAAAGGAGGAAAAGGGACAACATCTGGAAATCTATGTACACTAATGTTCATGGTATGGGAAATAAAGAACTACATCTAGAGGCAGTCATGGAAGAAGCTGACTTGGATGTAGTGGCTGTTATGGAGATGTGGTACACGGAAAAACATGACTGGGATAAATTAATATTTGGACTACAATCTATTAAGGAAGGTAAGTGTAGAAAGAAAGGAAGAAGGAATGATACTGTATACAAAATATAATATTAAAACAACACAATTGCAGGGCTTACAAGGTAAGGAGGAAGCACTGTGGGTTAATCTGGAAAGAAGGAATGGAACATCTATGTATATTGGTGTAAAATGTTATGGCCGTCAGCTGTGGGCGGCCATGGCTGACCCAACTCACATCTTCTCATCCCCTGATTTTCACTCCTAGTAAGCTCATGGCTGTGGCTTGCTGCTACCGCCGCATTCCTCCTGGCTTTCGGGATTCCACATGGCGGCTGGAACGCCGCCGACCTACTCTCCGAATCTGGGCCTCCCTAGGCGTGCGCGCGTGCCACCTGTACTTCCTTTATGGCGGGACCTCCAGGGACATCCCCGACTGATGACATCACAAGTCTGAGATATTTAAGGACTTCCTTTGGCCTACACTAACCGACTTGGCATTGAGTTCTCTGAGCTCGTGTGGTGCTTGTTCCGTCCTCCAGACCTGCAGTTCCTGTCTTGGATCCTTGCTCTTCACCTTGGACTCTGGCTCTCAGTACCCGCTCCTCGGGGGCCTTCTCTGCGCTTCCTTTCCGGGACTTGTCCTGCGCTGCCCTGCTCCTCGGGGTACCTTCAGCGCAACTTCGCCAGAGATCTTGTCTCCACGCTTCCCCGCTCCTCGGGGCAGTCCCAGCATTACCACACCGGAGTTCCTGTCTCTACACGTCCCCATTCCTCGGGATAGCCTCAGCGTTACCACACCGGAGTTCCTGTCTCTACGCTTCCCCGCTCCTCAAGGTAGCCTCTGCGTTACAATGCCAGAGTTCCTGCCTATGCTCCCCCATTCCTCAGGGCAGCTTCAGTGTTGTCACACCTATACCTCCCTGCTCCTCGGGGTGGTCTCAGTGCTACTACATCAGAGATCCAGTCTCTACACTTCCCCTCTCCTCGGGTCTGCCCTGTGCATCTCTGCCTTGGAGATCCATCCTCTGGTCTATCCTGTCTCCTGACCTGCTCAGCATTGCAATACTTTGGACTATTCTCTCTACCCCGCTCCTCGGGGCACCCCGCAATATTGCCTCAGTGCAGGTGTCTGCGATCATGTGGCTGTGACGCAGACAACTCATCTAGGCCTCCTTCCCCTGAACCACAGCTGTGTTATACTTGCCTGTGTCTCCATTCCACCTCGCCTCCCGACGGTGGGGCCCTGTGGGGCTCAACCCCTCAGGGAGAGTCAACTTCTACCTCGGACCAAGGGTCCACAAAGCCTACAAAACCTAACATAAAATAGAAATTTCTGTTAGAGACAGAAAAATAGATAGAGATTTAATGGCAGATATTTACAAATTGTCTATGGAAAGGGAGGTGCTATTGCTAAGAGAGTTTAATATGCAAGATGCTGAATGGGGCATTCTGGCTGCAGTGTCTTCTAGAAGCAGGGAAATCTTGGATTCTCTGCAGGTAGAACTGTTTCGACAACTGGTAATGGCACCCACATGGGAGGGGCAATAGTGGACCTGCTGCTTACCACTGTGGCCAGAGTCTCTAATGCTGTAGTGGATGATTATCTGTGATCCAGTGATCACCAGATGAAGTTGTTTAGTATTAGAAAACAGGCAATGACAGTTCACTTAAAGGTGAGGGTCATAGACTTTAGGAGGTGCTTATTCAGTAGGCTGGTTAGTGGACAAGTTATCTGACTAAAGTTAGCTGGATAACTTATCCCATATATTTTTAGCTGGAGAAACATCCCGCTGAATATGCCAGCATAAAGTTATCCTGCTATGTAAAGCCAGATAACAAAAAACCCTAACTGGCTATGTTTAAATATAGCTGATTAGGTTTTCATGTTATCCAGCAATGTGTAGCTGGATGACTTTCTACCTTAACCGGATATCTTCAAAGATATCTGGTTAAGTAATGCTGTCACTGTCACCAAAACAATAAAAATAAAAATCAAAGGACCAATGGCCTCTTCCTCTACCCCTGCCCCTTATATATAAATGGCCCTATCTGGCCCAGCGCTCCTAAGCCCCAAGGAATGTTCCCTTTCCTCGCCACACCCCCCGGGCCACAACCTTTGCCCAATTTCATAAAAAATATTGTAATAGGAATCCCCTGGACTCCCCCCCCCCCCCCCTTCAGTTGCCTTTCTAAGATGATCGCTTGACAAGAAGTCAATCCACTATTTATAAAGGAATCCTCCGCTTATGGTACAGCACAACAGATTGATAGCACAGTTACCAATAAGAAGCCCCTGAAGCAGTGGTTTGAAATATGATATCTTGTTGGGCATAACAAATGGAAGTATGCATCTTCACTATAATTATTTTAGAGCATATAAAAAATTCTTTAAAAATTGAATTGATGTTTCACAAACTACTCGACCTATGATTATTTAAGACCCCCTTGGTGAAAACACTGGAGATAAAAAAAAACCTTTTTTCCAGCATCCGCGGGGTGTTATGACGGTCCTCACTTTACAGTAAATTGTTTTGTGGTTTTCTCTGCATCTAAATTAAAGTATAAGATTGAAAAATTGAAAAACTGAAAACATTTTCTTGGGGACCTTTTTACATATACATTGATTTGTACATTTGCACAGCATTGGATTCTTTCTTTTTGTGATTTATTCAGCGGGATAAACATCCCGCTGAATATACTTGCTTAAAATTATCCGGCTACATGTAGCATTGTCAAAAATGAAAAACAATTAACTAAATACAGCAGGCCATCCCCTCCATCCCCCCTCAAATATCTTGTTAAGGCCCTGTTGGATCATGCCCTCCTTACCCACCTGCCCCAGTCCCGGTGTATTATAAATTATAAAATCAGGCACCTCCACCCCCTTCCTCCGATCCTCCCCACCCCCCAACACCTTAAATTAAATTGCCGAGAGCAAAGTACATAAGAACATAAGAAATTGCCATGCTGGGTCAAACCAAGGGTCCATCAAGCCCAGCATCCTGTTTCCAACAGAGGCCAAACCAGGCCACAAGAACCTGGCAAGTACCCAAACACCAAGAAGATCCCATGCTACTGATGCCAGAGGCCATTCCCTAAGTCAACAAGATTAATAGCAGTTAATGGACTTCTTCTCCATGAACTTATCCAAACCTTTTTTAAACCCAGCTATGCTAACTGCACTAACCACATCCTCTGGCAGCACACACTTTGCCCTGCTCCTGGTGCCTCCGCGCTCTCTAAGAGAGACAGCGTTGGAAGCATAAGCTTACGTCAAGCTTACAAATCGGGCACTACTTCTAACAGCCCGGCTAGATGTAGCGCTGGAAGTATAATTTTAACATAATCTTATGCTTGAGCGGGGTAAAGGATCCCTTGTTCCCAGCAATCTAATTTAAGGTATCGAGGGGGGGGGGGGGGGGGGGATCAAGAGGCCCAGGGGAAGAGATTGGGGACACCACAATATGGTAAAACCTTGCAGGTAGGAGGGTGGATGGGAAGGAGGGGCAGCCTGATTTTATAAATTATGATACACCTGGATGAGGGTGAGGCTTGTTAATATTTTAAGGAATTGGGGGGATGAGGAGGGCATGGGCTGAAAGGGCCTTTACAAGATATTTTTGTGGTGGGAGGAGGGGGATGGCCTGCTGTATTTATTTTAATTGTTTTTCATGTTTAATATCGCTACTTAGCCAGATATCTTTAAAGATATCTAGTTAAGTAGCAGGTTATCTGGTCACATGAGCCAGATAACTTTAGACGTGCTCAGAAGCAGGGAGCACATAGAAAGAAAAGAGAAGATGGACCCTTTCTGCATAACACTCCTTTAATGTCCTCAGTCTTTCCTTCACCCCACAGATAGCTTAAACTCCGAGTCCCAGGATTCCAGTGTGGGAAAGAACAATAGTTCTATCCCCCTATCCTTTGCAATACAAGCCCCTTCTTCGTTCTCTGTTCACGGCAGTAATAATTATTACTTTCTTTGCATCCAGTAGACACACTGAAAAGAATGGTGGTTTCCAACTTCTATACTGATAGTTGATGACTGAATGATATTTGCAGCTTCAATTTGGTTTTCAATTAAAGTTAATAAATAATAAGACAGGAGATAGATTACTGAACTTTTTTTTTATTCTCTATTTATTAATTTTCAAAATATTCCAAGACATACAATCTTGAGAAAGCAAAGGAGCATCGTACAGAACATATATAAACAATAAGTAACATAATCATTTAGGATTTATAACTATCTCCATTAAGTCCATTATTTAGGATCCGCTAGATAGCTATAAAGAAAAAGAAAATAAAATCATAATATTACAAAAAACAGGAAAATAGGGTAGCTAAACATAACTGCAAATTCTATATTAAAGACATATATCAACCTACCGATGGAGAGTCAAGAGGAGCAGCCTCAATACCACCAGATTGGAGCAGTAATTTATCACAAGGGAAATTAGAAAATTGAGATGGAACAAAGAATATAGAACTTAAATCTTTATATCTAACTATGCATTTGAATGGAAATTTCAAGGTAAATGCCATTCCTATCTATAATATTCTTAGACATATCAAGAGAAACTGATGTCTTTCCTTCTGAGTCTGGCGAGAAACATCAGGATAAATTTTTAATTGAAGAAATGGCTGCATTTGATTCTTAAAGAAAAGATGGAAAACCCATTTCCAATCTGATTCAAAAACAAAAGTAACCACCATAGTAGCGGGGTGGGCTAAAACTGTATCCGACGTTTCTAATAAAGTGGAAATGTCCAAGTCAGGAGATAAAATGTCCAAGCCTTGTTCCTTGTCCCGTTCCTGTCTTCAAAATGGAGGTAAATAAAAAATATTGGCGGTAGGAGGGATTCCACTTCTTTAGCAGTCTCCTAACATTTCTGGAAACACTTCTTTTAATTTCTTGAATCTCTTCTCTTCTCAATTACTCCAATTACTTAAATTAAATGTAGTGAAATCCTCCTTTATTCCCAAATTTATTTCTCAGCAATCCCTACTGTAGGTGGTTAGAATACATAATCCCAATATTTTATCAGAATTGAGTCCCATTCTTAACCCTTTTACTTAATTCTTTTTAAATCCTTGCAGCACCTGAATGATACTTTACACTCCCTTGAATTCCATCTTAGCAGCAACAAAATTCTTGTTACCTTCTGTTCTCAGTCACTTTGTTTCCTTTACCTCCTCCCCTTTATGCCACTGACAGGGATCCTTTTCTCCAACTGCACTCCTCCACACTTGCAAGTTTTTTAAGGATGAAAGACATCACCTTCCCTTGGATTTAATTTACTGAGTCCTGGGTACCAAGGTCCATCAGCTCTCAGTAGAACAAAAATAGTCTCTGAACCCCAAAAAGAGGAAAAATCAAGTAGGAGACAGGAAGGGTAGAATAAACTTCCTTGCCTCAAAACAGAGAAGATAATGCAAAAGGCAGTTAATTCAAAGTTGAAAACTCTGTACATCAGGTCACTGTCAAGTCCATCCTCTGAAGGAGAGATAGCACATTACAAGTTTTCCTTACTCCAAATCCAGCCTTGAATACAAGGATGCCCCAATCCACTGCAACAAGGGGGGGGAACTGGCTCTCACAGGGAATGCTCCAAAAATTGGATTAAAAGAGTCAAAACTAATAACCGTTCCTTAGGCAAACAGGTCAACAGGAGACTGACCCCTAAAGGGAAAATTCCTTACTCCTTTCCCATGAAGTAGAAGAAAAATTGGAAGATAGGATGCAGATGTAACCCTTAACAGCGTTTTTAATCCCAAGGGCACACAGACTAATTTATTTCTCTTCAGGGGATAGTCTAGCTAGCAATTCCATCCCATGCTTGACTCTCAATCCCAGGGGGGGGGGGGGGGATTCTTTTTTTGGGGGGAAAGCTCTTGCTTGTGGCCCAGACAATGTTAAAATGTTCCCAGTGTGTGCATACTGTATTGGAGGGAGCACTGGATGGCCAGCACCATCTTTAAGAATGGCGTGGGCCATCCAGTGCTCCTACCATGTGACAGGGGCCGGCCAATGGCACGGATACCCTGTCACATGGTAAGGGCAAAGGCCATTGGCGCCATTTTTTATTAGTGGCAGTCAACGGCCCGAGAGCGGGAGATTGCTCCCGGGACCCCCACTGGATCACCAGGTACCTATAAAAGTTTTTTGGGGGGGTCGGGAGGGTGGGGGGAAGCTAAGGGATTAGTTTTTAAAGGGTCGGGGGTGGGTTTTTTGTTTATCGGCTCAGGCGCAGCCGATAAAAAAAAACCCGAACGGGCCGGACAAAAAAAAACACGATGTGAATCGGAACCGGAATCAGAACCGATTCAGGTTCCGATTCACATCTCTAGTAGTACCACATGGGGGAGCAAAAGCAAAACCTCTCTTCATTAACGTCTACACAGAACCTTCCCATTCAAATGGTGTATGCCTTTTAGTGAGGGAACCAAAAGTTCTCTACATAGGGTTGAAAGTTTCTAAGCATGAAAGAAGAATGGGATCTTGGTAATTTTTTGATGATTTCAAAGTGACCAAACTGGTAGATAAGTTGATGGCAAAAGGCAGAAAGTTGCATGGATAAATAGGGAGATGAATAATCAGAAGAAACATGAAGGTGAAACTTCTTTTAGAATACTGTATACTAGGGATGTGTAACCACAGAATTTTTGTTTAGTTTTGTTTTTTCATTTCAGGTTATTTTTTTTCCATTTTATTCCACATTGTTTAATGATTTTTTTGGGTTCAGCTCATTTGTGAAACTAAAAAAACATTAAAGAAAAGAAAATCTTCAAAAAAAAATCCCAAAACTATTTAAAAAAAACTATGGGCCTCTGGTGGTCTTCACTGGACCTTCCTGTTCCAAACAAAATGCCTGGGCCTGGTTACAAGGCCCAGACCCAGACTGGACAAAACTCTGAGACCTGGGCCCAGTGCTAAAGCCTAGCCATGGGCTTAGCCCAGCCCCAAGTCCTTTTCCCAGTCCTGAGGCCTAGGCCTAGTTCCAAAGCAGAGGCCCGGTGTAGAGGCCTACACCAGGGTCTGGCACAGCATCAAGGCCAGGGTCAGGGCAGGTGCCCTCTCCTTGTGATGCTAGTGGGGCTGGGGAGTTCTTACCTTGGCACCCACTTACTCCATTTCCAAGGTCCAGTTTCTAAAACAGCAGGAGTGATACTTGGTTAACACCATAAAAATGGTAACATCTTTCTGGAGGATGGTCCTGCAGTGACATCACTTCTATGCCTTCCTCTGGTGCAGCCAGTGCCATTTTGATGTCTTGTCTCTTCTGGTGCAGTAGAGCCTTTGAGCCTAGTTTATCTGAATTTTCTTGGTGGAAGCATCTGATTAGATTATCTGCATGTATGTTCTGAACTGGATCCCAGTTGCAGTCTTTAAATTAAATCCCTTTTGATCTACTAGATAATGTAGTTGTCCTCAAATATATCTTGATTCAAGAATGTCTCTGGAGTTAGGCCCCTCAGAAGGAATGTCTCTGGAAGGTCAGAAACTGAAGCCAGGATGATTCAAAATGGAATCCACCCAGTTGGACTTGGGTGTGGCAGTGCCTCTGATATCAGCAGAGCTGGACTCAGGTATGGCAATACATCTGGCATCAATAGTTCTTGTGGGGTTTGCCATGGCATGTATGTTCTTGTTAATAACATACATTTTGCTGTTAATTCTGTTTCAGACATGGATACATTCTTTCAAATGGAACTTCTACTGCTGGTTGCAAGTCTTTGGGGCAATAATGAACTCTATGGGAAAGTGGGATATCTGTAACCCACCTAGTCAAATACTTCCTGAAATTCTGAGTATTCTCAGGTAACTCTGTTTCCTCTGCATTGGTTGTTGTATAAACCTTAATACTTGCATGTTCTTTTCTGGTTCATTGTCCTTCTGTTCTCAATTGGAAAGACAATTCTGTTGGCAGAAGGTGGTAACATTAATGCAGATGAAGAGAACACATGGTCCCAGCCTTAATACATGAGTGTTAGCTCATATTAGGCATGGGCTTTAAAGCTAATGCCTGTTATTAAATAATAGATCCCTTGGTTTGCTGAAAGTAAAATGGGATTGGTCTCGTTTGGGATTTTCAAAACCTACCTGTTGGAGTATATTTTTTATTGATTGATATGCAAACCTTCTAGTGACTGAATTTTCATGAGACAATTATTGTGCAATGATTAGACACTTAACACTGAGTACTTAATTATGTGATTCTGTAAACAGGAAAATAGAAAAAAATTGCTTTTAAAATAGTGAACAGCCTTTCTGCTTTGATTTCACTCATTACTTAGGCAGCTTCAGAAGCTCTTTTTGCTACTGAAACAAACCATGCTTCCTGAAAGCACAAAAAGACATCTGAAGGTTTTCTGTTCATTCAAATGATTTTAACAAGTCTGTAGAGGTGTAACTTCAGAGTATTTCAGGCTTATTCATTATGTGTGCTTTGATTGGCAATATTTGTTGCCTTCAGCTACATTTTACATTTAAAATACTAAAGTAAAACATTTTGCTAGCACATGTCCCTTATGCTCTTAATTTACTATTCTCTAGTCACTGTCAGCGGAACAACTGAATAAAAGCATAATTTATGTGCACTTGTGAAGCATCTGCTAAAATATTCTCCACAGAAATGCTTACAAGAATCCTTATTTCTCCAGTGATTCCCTTCCAATTTCCATTTTCTGCCATTTAATTACTGTAGTAGAGGCAATGCATGAAATATTGAGCTTTATTCAAAGAGGACTTTTCTGCCTTCCATGCACTTGGGAAAAATCTTTATTGAATAGGTCCCATTGTATTCTATCATATAATAATTGCACATTATGCAAAAAGTACCAAAAGCCATGTATGTATACTTTGTATTGACTTCTAAAACGGATATTTTAATGTTTTGCTATCTAAGGGCCTCATTTACTAAGCATTTTTCTCATAGACACAAAATAGGAAAAATGTTCAGTGAATTAGGCCTATTTGAAAGAGAAATATAAATTCTGATCTGTTAACAGAAAGGTAAAAATACATAACAAATAAGAATGTGTACAACATCTGTATATATATCCAGTGTACAACTTCTGTATATAACATTGTACATATTTCTTCCTCGAATCCCTATTCACATTTTATCCCCATGTATCTGTTTGCACCCTCCCCCTGCCCCCCCTTTGTATCGACCCCTCCCCCCTCATCCCTCCCCAGTTACTAGTTATTTGTTCTGTTACTGCGTTTTACGTTATACACCGTTCTCTGTAAAGGCTATGCCTATATACTTTGTTGTAAGTTACTTGTGAACCGGCACGATGTGCAAACGGTTGCCGGTATATAAATTAAATAATAAAATAAAAAAAATAAATAAATGTGCTATGCCAAAATCTTTGGCTTGATTTGTTTCTTTGTTTGGGGGATTATGTCTTATCTGGATTTGGTTTGGTATTTTTTGGTTTGCTTTGTATGCCAAACCCCAAAACAAATTACCATCAAAACATATAAAATTGAAAGAAAAAAAAAAAAAAGGAACTGCTAAAAAAACCTACAGGCCTCTAGTGGCCCTGGCTGGTCCATTTTTGGCCAAAAAACATCCTGGGTCTGGTTCCAAGGCCTAGTCGCTGAGGCTCAGGTAGGACTGGACTGGTCCTTGCACAGACGCCAAGCCCTGAAGACTGTTCCCAACACTGAGGACTAAGCCCAGCACTAGGGTCTGTCCCTGAGGACTAGTCCCATAGCCAAAGCCTAGGCCGGCATCTGAGCTCGGCCCTGAAGCTGGTCCCATCACCAAGGTGAAAGACCAGTGCCAGAACAAAGCCTTGAGACCTTTTCTCGGTGCTGAGGCCTAGTCTTCCAACATCTTCTTTGTGTCTCAGTGTTAGAAAAATGATACCATCCACTGGACGACTGTGCCAGATTTATGTCACTGTGACACCTTCTTCTGGAGCAGACTACACAATTTTGGCACCTGGAGGAAGGTGCCACAGTGATGTTGCTCCAGTGCAATTCGCAAAGAAGATGTTATGAAGCCTGGGCCTAGACCTCAGCACTTAGACCAGACCTAAGGCCAGGTCCCAGCGGTGGGCCTAGGCCTTAGGACTGTGACCAAGCATCAGGTTGGTCTTTGGTCCCCAGATCTAGGAGTCAGCACCAGAACCAAGCCTCAGGTCTGGCCCCGGCACTACACCTAGGCACTGGGTCAGGATGGATTCTAGGCCTTGACTCCAAACTAGGCCTAAGTGTCAGGCTTTGGCACCAGGTGTAGGCTTTGGGGCCAGGATCAAGCCTCAGCACCAGGCCCAGACTTAGGACTAGACCTCCATGCCAGACCTGGCATGGAGGTCTAGTCCTGTGGAAGGCCCTTTTATTTATTTTTTTTAATGCAACAAATACAAAAATACCCCAGACTTTAAGAGTACCAACAATAGTGACATGAACACTACAAGGTACTTAGGAGTCTTAAATTTATATATGCCAATAATAAAGTGAAAATAGCAGCAGAACCCACAAAAGTTGTGGAGACATGAAGAAAATAGAAAGGGAAGATATCAAAAGAAAATATTTAGAGAAAACCCAAACAATTCAACAGGGAACTACTTACACCATTAGTGAAGTTAAAACACTACTGATTAAAGCTGAAAAAGAAGAGTTTTGCAGTGCTTTATGTGAGGATCCTGTAGAGTATAACAGAAAAGCAGAATGGTCACCCAGCATACATGAGAATATGGCAAAGTTGGACATCAAAACTATGGAATGACCTGAAATATCAACAAGAGAATTGGAAGCCAAGTTAAAAAGACCTCAAATAAGAGTCCTGCCATGGTGGAATGCCAGTTTTTGGCTCAAGCATTTAATATCTTTACACCCAGATCTGGAAAACTGTAAAGCAGATTGATCCGGCTAACTGTAAATCTGTTACTATGCTGTTCGCGGAGCCCATCCTGCGAGAAGCCTCTCAACTCCGGCTGCTGCCCGAACACCGGCCCGACACTGCAGGACTTCTTCGTGCGGCCTAAGCCGCACCGGACCACCACTGCCGCTCCTCTTCCTTGCGGCAGGAGCAGCTGCCAGAATGTCTCTTTGCGGCCCTAGTTGCCGCCGCCAACTTCTTCCATGCGGCAGGAAAGCTATTGCCATCCTCATCTTTGCGGCCCTGGTGCCGCCGCTGACTGCCTCCTTCATGTGGCAGGGTCGCCGCCAACGTCGACTCCTCCACCTTCTTGGCCCTGTATAGGGCCAGCGGCAGGAAAAGCCCATGGCCCCACCGGATGACATCATCAGCTGGTGCCATGCCCAGCCCTATAAAAGGGCTCAGCCTTCATTACTTGGGGCCTTCGAATTGGATCCATGGTTGTCCATGCTTATTCCTTCCGGACAAGGTCCTCCGTGGTCTTCTTGTATCTTGATGTCTTCGTTAGATGTTCCTGGTCTCCTTCGTCCTGATGTTCCTGGTCCTGTTCTTCATTGAAGTTCCTTTGTTGCCTCCTCGGTGTCCTGATATACCTTTTCCAGAAGTTCTGATGTTCCATGTCCAGAAGTTCCTGATGTTCCAGTCCTGGTCCTGATGTCCTCATCTCCAGCTCTTTGTCCTGCTTCCAGGTTCCCTGCTGGTCCACCTTTCCTGGCAAGCCACCATCATGGTCAGTGACCAGCCCATGGGGGGGCTGTGTAGGGTGCTTCGTGGCACAAGGCCTGTCTTCATGTCTGCAGCGCAAGTCTCCAGAAGGCTTCTTGTTTTTAATTCCGAGCTCTGTTCCTGAATCTGAGTTCCGAGTCTTGAATCCTGAGTCTGGAATCTTGAATCCTGAATTTTGAATCCTGAGTCTTGAATCCTGTTCCCGGTCTTTGGAGTACCTTGTGCATGCTTCTGTCCATGCCCAAGACTTAAGCCAGAACCTTCTCCACTTCAGCATAGTCCGTGACCAGCCATGGGCGGCTGTGTAAGGCGCGCCTCAGTGCAGGCCTCTCCTGAATCTTCGACATGGTTCTGGTTCCAAGTCTTCATTTTCTTGCCTGGAGTCTGCTTCGCTTTTGGTGTGGTCCACGACAAGCCATGGGCGGCTGTGCAGAGCGCGCTGCAGTGCAGTACTCACTCTGTACTAGTGTCTGAACCCTGAATCCTCGTCTGAGTCTTCCAAGTATCCTGAATCCTTGTCCGAGTCTTCCAAGTTCCATGCAACCTTGTCTGAGTCTTCCAAGTATTCTGGATCCTTGTCCGAGTCTTCCAAGTTCCTGTTATGGTTTTGAGGTGTTTGAGTGGATTCTTGGGTACTGTGGGGATGACCATGCCCACGG
Organism: Rhinatrema bivittatum; assembly: GCF_901001135.1. NCBI lineage: Eukaryota > Metazoa > Chordata > Amphibia > Gymnophiona > Rhinatrematidae > Rhinatrema > Rhinatrema bivittatum. The sequence goes on along the minus strand of NC_042621.1, from coordinate 242,129,711 downwards.
AGAGGAGCCCCATGAGGAGCCACAGTACTAGGCTATACTCAAGATGCACAAACACAGAGTTCTGTCTTTTATTATACAGCTGATGTATATCACCAGAGGGTGGCAATAGTGAGATGATCCAGAGGAGGAAGCAGTCCAGAGACCCCTCGGCAGAGGGAACCCATCTCACCGAGATGGTATAGGGACTTCCAGGTGTAGGTTCCCAGTGCAGCAGAGCTGTTGATGAGGCAGACTGGAAAAGTTAGATACTCAATACGTTGGTGGCTATATGGGTGAAGATTCCAGCAGGCAAGAAGTAGTTTGAACCCAGGAACCGAGCCTGGGAGAGCAGGCCCTCGAGGAGCAAGTACCTGATCCCAGATAGGCACCTGAAAGAAAGTAAAGGGCCTCCGAGGAGCAAATACCCAGGTTAGAGAAATACCCCGAAGGGCAGAGAGAGCTTCCAGCGGCAGCAAGGAAGTGGCAGAGTAGCTCAGACTGGAGGCTTTCCATCCATTCATGATCCTTCATGATCCTTGCTAACTTGATTAGCTAGCAAACAAGGGCAGGCTAAATACACGGATGGCGTGATGTCACTCAAGGGGGATGCCCCCCGAGGTTCCTGCCATGTCGTGGATAAGATGTGGGTGGCATGCACACACGCACCCTAGGAGGCCCTTAGAAGAAACATGGCATGAGGCTTTGCCATAGCCGTTCCGGGGATGCCAGAGAGAGTGGCATGCAGACGCGGAGGTAGCCATCTTCCCAAGGCTAGCGGGGAGAGTAGAGAGAAAGGTGAGGCACAAAGGTCAAAGCCATCTGAGACCGACGGACGCAACAGTTCCACAAAACCTTGTCCAAGTCTTCCAAGTATCCTGAAACCTCGTCTGAGTCTTCCAAGTTCCTTGAGACCTCGTCTGAGTCTTCCAAGTATTCTGAAACCTCATCTGAGTCTTCCATATTCCTCGTATCCTTGTCTGAGTCTTCTAAGTCCTGAGTTCCATGTCTCATCTTGCTCCTGCCCTCAGCCTCCATCTGTCCTCACGCACTCATCGTTCCCAAGTAGCGAGTTCGGAAGGGCTACCGAGTGGCCAGAGGACTACTCTTGAGACCAGCATTGCGTTGCTGGGTCTCACTGGTGCATGCAGGTCCAGTGAAGGGCTAAGCTTGCCTTGTTCCAGTTCCTGATGTTCCAAGTCTTGATCCTGGTCTAGTCTTGTTCCAGTTTTCCCATGCCTGAACACTCTCACCTCCCATGGTGTGTGTCTTGGGGCTCCTCCCTGAGCTGTGCTATGGCCCAAGGGCTCACAATTTCTCTGAACAAGTGACCGCACCTCCACGTTCGCAATAGGATCGTGTCCCCAAATGGGGTCACACAATCATCAGCTGTGCTTCAAACTGAAGTATTCTTTTAATGCTGGAGGCAGCAGCATTAACAGAAGAAGGCAGCCTGGGGGCCTGAAAGCCAGCATACACTCCCAGGCCCTGCAGTGGTCCTGTCCTCAGTTGAGAGTCCGTGGGAGCAAGAAGCCCTATGTGAGGAGGGATTGGGGCCACTGACATTCATTATTAATGCTGGTGCTTCTTTAGGATCACTATCACTTTTGGGATAAGCCATAGGAGAATGGTGGGGGGGGAGGGAGTGGGGAGGGAACGGGGAGGGCTGAATGTGCACGGACCCATGATGATTGCTATAGCTTCTCTTTCTTCACCCACTACTGAACCTACCCAAGAGAAAAATGTTGCCCCTGTCATCACCCTGCCCTCTCTTCTCACTAGTCACTAGTTGTCATCTATTGTTGGCACAGGGCCCAGAAGAAAAGATTACTGCTTACTCTGGGTCCAGGAGGATATTTTGAGAAGGGGCTATTTGAAAGAAAGGCTTGATGCAAGAGAGATGGGCTGTGAAGGGTGAACGATGGGGTGACTGGAGGATGTAAGAGAGGAGCTGAGGGTGAGAGGAGATCAGTTAGGAAGATGTGAGGGAAGGGTTGGGAGGTAGAGGTGAGGCTGAGATATGAATGAAGGAATGGGGATGGAGTGAGAGGGAGAGGATGACAGGATCAGTTAGTGCTTATAAGAGAAGCTTGGGGGTGAGAGAGGATCAGCTGGAGGAATGCTAAAAGGGCAGAAGGTGGACTGGAGATGTAAAAGGGGATCAGCTGGAGATGTGGAAATTGAGAAAGGGGATCCACTAGAGGAGAGGATGTTGAGAGAGGAGAACCTGTAGAAGGGATAGAGGATGAGAGAGAGGATCAGCTGGAGTGCAGTGAGGATGAGAGTGGAGTGATTGTTGGAGGAACATTGCACCCCAGATACTTTGTTTTGCTTGTCTTCTGAGGTCATGTGAATTTTCAAGTGCTAAAACAGGGTGACAGCAGTTAAAGGTTTGGGAAGCTCTGCTGTAAAGGTGAACATCAATTGATCAACCAGAATTAACAATGTAATTGTTCATGATAGGAAGAACACTTCTATTTCATAAGAGAAATTCAAGTAACATCCTAAAAAATATCGACCAATAACATACTTATTTATAGTCTACAAGCTTTTCACTGTAATAGATTCAGATAAAATATATGATCAAATACATTTTATTAAATCATGGCAGTAGAATAGAAGGGCAACAAAAGAGGGGCATACAGAACCAAGGAGCAGTTGATGCTAAATAAACCATCATGACCAGCTGCCCTGATTAAAAAGATCTTCCAGACACATCTGAACATGTTGCCTGTGCATATAATACCTTATGAACTCCAGAAGGAAGCTATTTTTAGCCCAATGCAAGTATTCAGAAGGGCATTAGCATGAATTTTGAGAGATGTAATCATATGCAACATATCCTGTGAGGTTCATTCCTATCAAGGTATACACAAAATTAACCCATTTGGAGACATTACCCTGAGTAGCAAGGATAGTGGGGTACCAACAATAGTGGCATCAGCATCACAAGGGTACCATGAGAGGGGGTGAATCAGAAGCAGCAGCAGTGGCACTGTTTATGGGAAGAGTTTTTTTTTTTCTTTTTACAAGTAGTAGTAGTGTGTGTACTCCTCTTCTCTCTCTCTCTCACACACACACACACACACACACAGAGGAATAAAGGCACACACTCTTGTTCAGAAGCAATTATCTACCCTACAGAGTTTCTGTCTGTTCCTGGTAGTGGTACTTTTGTTTTGCAGAGATGATGACAGTTTACGGAAAAACTCAACACCACAAAAGTGGCACGGACACCACAACGAACCTAATGAACAATATAGCAGCAGCAACAGTGGCATGAACATTCCAAAGCTTTCAATTTGGAATATGCAAAGAACACAGGGCATGAAAATTGCCAAGAAGCAGATTGCAGAGTATGACAAATAGCACAGAGATATTAAACTCCCCAAGGCGTACATTGTGGGGTATGGCAAACTGCAGTATAACCAACAAAGAAGCAGGTACAATGCAAAGCCAGAGAAGAGATGGGGTAGGAGGAGAAATCTGCACATTTTTTAAATTTATTTTTTAATTATTTAAAAGAACTTTTATTCCACACTCATATATAAGGGGCCGGATTTTAAAAGGGTTATGCGCGTAACCCTTTTAAAACTCCCCTGCACGCGCCGAGCCTATTTTGCATAGGCTCGGTGGCGCGCACGAGCCCCGGGACGCGCGTAAGTCCCGGGGCTTGCCTGGGGGGGGGGCGTGTTGGGGGGCGGGTCGGGAGTGATGCAGCATTTTCGGGGTGTGTCCGGGGGCGTGTTTCTAGCTCGGGGGTATGGCCTAGTTTCCCGACACAGCGGCCTGTGTCGGGGCCTGCTGCGCAGGCGCACGTAATTTACTACTGCCCGGAGGCCCGGAGGCAGTAGTAACTTTTAAGATAAAGGTAGGGAGGGGGTTTAGATAGGGCTGGGCGGGTGGGTTAGGTAGGGGAAGGTGTGGGGGGGTGAATGGAAAGTTCCCTCCAAGGTCGCTCCGATTTCGGAGCGGCCTCGGAGGGAACGGGCAGCGCGCGCAGGGCTCGGCACGAGCAAGGTGCACAAATGTGCACCCCCTTGCGTGCGCCGACCCCGGATTTTATAAGATACGAGCAGCTACACGCGTATCTTATAAAATCCCATGTACTTTTGTTCGCGCCTGGTGCGCGAACAAAAGTATGCACGCGCGTAGATTTGTAAAATCTACCCCAATGTGTTTAAAGCTGATTACAGTAAAACACAGACACGGCCAGATTTTAAACCCCCCCCCCCCCCAGGGTGTGAAAAATGCAGGTCACTCCAATCTTGTTTGTACCTAGGGTTGTATTTTCATTGGAAATGAAATAGGAGATTTCACCAAAATATCCTATTTTATTTCCTTTTATTTCTAAAACAGAATGAACAAATGAACAAAATTTAATTCATTTTCATTTCATTTTGTTTTGTAAAATACAGAACCCATCCCCACAGTATAATATACCTTCTTCCTCTCACCCCTACTCCACCCCTAGATCCGCCCTATATCTTACCCCATCCTGGGTGGAAAAGGAGATCAGTGCAATTGCTGGTTGTTTCTGCCCTGCCAGTGTAAAACTCCACAATGACACTACCCTCAAGTCATTTGGCACCATTTTAGATCAAGAATTGGAGGGGCAGGTATGACTGGGGAGTTATTCCTGCATTCTTTTCCACCAAGGTATAGGGAAGAGAACTCCAGTGAGTGAAGGAAGATGGGGAGAGGTGTCAGATAATTTTCTTTATCTGAAGGCATAGATTTTGGGTTTAGTGTGAGTTGCCAAAAGCAGACAATAAAATTTGGCGCATGCTATTTGCAAACAATGCACTAAAATGTTTCAGTGCATGCTATTGTAAAATAAAACACATTAAATCTAAACACATGAAATGAAAAAAAAATAAAAAATGTAAAATGAACCCTCCACTCATCCTCCTGAAAAAAAATAGAAATCCTTAAATACCACTATTGGTAGCTCTATGCAGTTGTACGACTGTTACTGTAGTTTGTTTTTCCATGCAAATTACTAAAATGCCCTCTTGGAAGTCTACATAGATGAGCATAAAATATCCCATACGTAAACTGATGATTTAGGTTTGTTGATAATGGGCTCTGCGTGAAAGGCAGCCTTAAATGCAAAGGGCCAAATTTTTAAATCTATGCGAGTGGGGTACATTTGTGCGCGCTACCCGGCGCGCACAAATGTACGCCTGATTTTATAACATGCGTACGTTATAAAATCTAGGGTCGGCACGCGCAAGGGGGTGCACACTAGTGCACCTTGCGCACACCGAGCCCTAGGGGAGCCCTGATGGCTTTCCACATTCCCTCCGAGGCCGCTCCGAAATCGGAGCGGCCTCGGAGGGAACTTTCCTTTGCCCCCCCCCCACCTTCCCCTCCCCTCCCTTCCCCTACCTAACCATCCCCCCAGCCCGAAAATAAAAATAACTCTTACCTTTGTTGCAGAAGATCCCCCGGCTCAGCAGCTTAGCAGAGGCCTCTGGTCACGCCCCTGCCCTGCCCTGCCCCACCCCACCCCTTTTTTCAAGCCCTGGGATATACTCGCATCTCGGGGCTTGCGCGCATTGCCAGGCCTATGCAAAATATGCTTGGTGCGCGTAGGAGGGGTTGAAAAGGATTACGTGTGTATATTACGCGTGTAACCCTTTTAAAATCCACCCCAAAGGCAGCAATAGCTTGAAGCTAGAGTTAAGTGGGCCACTCTAGCAAGACTTGAAATCCCAAGATTCCAATCACCTAGTTTGAGAAAGATGGTTGCATAATAAAGGGGCTGAGAAGTGGGAGGCTCCCTCAGCTGACCAATAGGCTGCTAGTTCCCATAAATGGAACCAGAGGGGAAACAGCAAGGAAGAAGAGATCTGGAAGCTTGAAACAAGGGAACCTGGATAATAGGGATGTGCATTCATTTAAAACAAAAATGAGAAATGCAACTAATAAGGCTAAGTTGTTCATTCAAAAGGCCCCCAAACCAAATTGCGGGGCCCCCCGACAGAAACAAACCTTATTTGTTTATTTAATTTTAATTTAATGCATCGGGCCTAGGTCTAGGCCTGAAGCCAGGGCCTCACCTAGGGCATAGGCTGATGCCCAAAGCAGGGGCCATGGCCTAGGCCCAAGCCCAATGCCAGTCTCGATAGAGGCACGGGCCAATGCCAGGGCCTCAGTAGAGACCCCCGAAAATAATAATAATAATTTAAAAAAATGTACCTGATGCTTCGGGTATCTGACGAAGGATAGGTCCCGATGCCAGGGCCTAGGCTGGGGCTCACACCCAGGCCCGATGCTGCGACCCAACCAAGAGGCCAGATTCTTGATGCTGGGCCTCGGCTCGGACCCAGGCCTGATGCCGCACCTCGACCAGGAGGCTAGGTCCTCACGCCATGCATCTACCACCCTTGTCGTGAAGAAATATTTTCAAATATTGATCCTGAGTCTATCTGTCTGGATCCTCATAATATAACCTCTTTTTCCTAAAGCATTTCTTCCTCTGAATAATGTTTGTTTATAGTGTCAGATTTATACCTTTGATGTATTTGAATGTCTCTCTTATATCCCACTCCCCATATCTCTCCTTTCCTCTAGGTTATAATGCTTTATACCAAATGCTAAATAAAGCATTTGGTGCAAACCTTTCATCAGTTTGACATTCTCTCTCTTGAGCACCTCCTGCCTGTCTATATCCTTTTAGGAGGGCAACTTCTAAAATTGTAGTAGAGGAAACACCGATGACCTGTGCCTTCTTTTTCTGAGGCCACATGCATAATTTTGAAAATACAATATTATGCAGATTGTTGCCTCCCTGAGCTAACCCTACCTCTGATCCCACCTACCTTTTACTCAGGTAAAAGTACATATGTTGTTGATCCTGTGCATACTTTTACCTGCAAAAGAGTGGGCAATTTTCAAATATGGTATGGTAAATAGCCATTTACAGTGGTAAATAACTTTTGAAAATTGTCCATTAGGGGTATGCTTTCAATAGAAAAGACAGAGACAATGTCACCAACATAGTCTATATCATTTCATGTCGTTCTTTTTTAGCAAAATGACAATAAAATTAAATTTTGCCTTTATTCTTTTGCGATGGAGAAGGTACATAGAAGGGCGAACAAAATGATAAAGGGGATGGAACAGCTCCTCTATGAGGAAAGGCTGAAAAGGTTAGGGCTGTTCAGCTTGGAGAAGAGACGGATGAGGGGGGATATGATAGAGGTCTTTAGGATCATGAGAGGTCTTGAACAAGTAGATGTGAATCGGTTATTTACACTTTCGAATAATAGAAGGACTAGGGGGCATTCAATGCACAATAAAGCTCTGGAATTTGTTGCCAGAGGATGTGGTTAGAGCAGTTAGTGTAGCTGGGTTCAAAAAAGGTTTGGATAAGTTCTTGGAGGAGAAGTCCATTAACTGCTATGAATCAAGTTTACTTAGGGAATAGCCACTGCTATTAATTGCATCAGTAGCATGGGATCTTCTTAGTGTTTGGGTAATTGCCAGGTTCTTATGGCCTGGTTTGGCCTCTGTTGGAAACAGGATGCTGGGCTTGATGGATCCTTGGTCTAACCCAGCATGGCAATTTCTTATGTTCTTATGCTTTTAGTGCACACTATCAGCAAATAGTGTGCACTATTAAAGGTTAATTTTGAAAGGCTGACATGTGCCGAAATTAGGGGATGTGCGAATATGTTGGACCAGCGCGTTCCGAGTGGATTTTAAAAGCTGCCTGGATAAGCGTGTACTTACCACTGTACGCACAAATGAAAAGTTAAAAAAAAAAAAAGGATTGGGCATGAATGAGGTCTGGGTGCTCCTGAATTTGAACTTGAAATTAGTATATAAATACTTATGCACACTGGTGTGTGCCAAGGTTCGCTGCCTCAAAACTACTTTTGCTATGTATGATGTATAACTTATAAAAAAAAAAATTAATAATTCTCTCCACTCACGGGGAGGTCCCAAGAGCGGCTTCACTCACTTAGACGCCACCAGTCTGATGCTGTCACTTCTTATGGCAGGAAAATGCTAGCTGTGTTCTCCATGAGGAAAGGTACCACTGCTGATTCCAATGTGAAGGACGCCACAAGCTTCCTAGCATGCACGTGCACCGACGGTACCCAATTTAAAGGGCCAACGTTAGGAAATCCCCTAAGGCGCCCTCTGATGAGGTCATCATTCCAGTTATACTTAAACTTGTCTCAGACACTCCTTCAGCACCTCAGCAAAGGTCACCTGCCAGTTTTTGTCTTCATGCCTGCCCGTCTCGTTCCAATTATCTCCTAGCTTTGTTCCTAGTCTGCTGTCCTGCTTCCAGTCTTCAAGCCTTGCTCTGTTCCAGTCTTCAAGTCAGCTCTGCTCCAAGTCTTCAGCTTTGCACTGCTTCAGTCTTCATCTTCTGCCTTGCTCTTGTCATGCCCGGCCCTGTCTAAACCCCCCCCCCTTACCTTTGTCGGGGGATTTACGCCTCCCGGAGGGAGACGTAAATCCCCGCGCGCCAGCGGGCCGCTAGCGCGCCGGGACGCGACCTAGTGGCGGGTCCGGAGGGCGCAGCCACGCCCCCGGACCGCCCCGGGCCGTAGCCACGCCCCCGGGCCCGCCCCCGGGTCCGCCCCTGGAACGCTCCCGACACGCCCAAAAATGCCGCGCGGTTCGGGCCCACCCCCAACACGCCCCCCTCAGAAACCCCGGGACTTACGCGAGTCCCGGGGCTCTGCGCGCGCCGGTAGGCCTATGTAAAATAGGCTCACCGACGCGCAGGGCCCTGCTCGCCTAAATCCGCCCGGATTTGGGCGGATTTAGGCAAGCAGGGCTCTTAAAATCCGCCCCAGTGAATGTGTAATTTGCACACATAGGCACGCACACACTTAAAATTGCACACAAATGTGTATGTGGTCAGGCTATTTTATAACATGTGCATACACATGTATATATTATTAAATGGGTGCGACCCTGGGTGCGGGATGACGAATGCACACATATGTATGCCCGCATCCCACTATGAAAATTACCATTCCTGTGAATAGTGTGCCCTATTTGTATATAGTGCATACTATGGGCCGGATTTTAAAACATAAGCGCGAGTGTAGATTTGTGCACACAACACGGCACGCAAAAATCTACGCCCAATTTTATAACATGTGTGTGCAGCCGTGCGCATGTTATAAAATCTGGGGTCGGTGCACGCAAGGGGTTGCACAATTGTGCATCTTGTGCATGCCGAGCCCTAGGGGAGCCCCGATGGCTTTCCCTGTTCCCTCTGAGGCCACTTAGAAATCGGAGCGGCCTCGGAGGGAACTTTCCTTCTTCACCCCCACCTTCCCCTCCCTTCCCCTACCTAACCCGCACTCCAGCCCTACCTAAAACCCCCCCTGACCTTTGTTTTGAAAGTTGCGCCTGCCTCTGGGCAGGCGTAGGTTGTGTGCGCTGGCCGAGTGCTGGTGCACGATCCCCCGGCACGTCCACTGTGCTGAAGGCCTCGGTCCCGCCTCCGCCCTGCCCCCGGACCACCTCGCTCACTCCCCACCCTTTTTTCAAGCCCCGGGACATACGTGTGTCCCGGAGCTTGTGCGCGTCACCGGGCCTATGCAAAATAGGCTCGGCGTGTGCAGGAACGGGTACTTGCGGTTACGTGCGTAACTCTTTTAAAATCCGCCCCATTTGAATAGTGTGTGCTATTTCTTAATAGTGTGAACTATTTGCAATAGTGTACACTATTTTCTGAACAAAAAAATAATGAAAAAAGGCCCCCAATGATTCAGAATTTGGAAAGAACCACCCCAACGAAACGAAATAAAACAAAATGACTTTTTTTGGCCTGCAACCCCTATTGAACAATAACCAAACCAGCATTGAACTGGACTTCAGAGAAAAAAAAAACTGCTTAGTTTTGTCTTTGTTCCTTTTGAATGAAGAAAAGAAGATAAGAAAGAGACACTATTGATTTTTTTTTTCTCTATTTTACTGTTTGCTTTATTGAGATTGAAATGTTTTTAAGACCTGCAAAGGAGAGAAAGAAGGAAACCTGACATGAGTAAATGCTTACATAGAGATAGCAGAGAAGATATTTGAAGAACCAGGGACTATGGACTTCAGTGTTTGCATTTGTGTATTTGTTTGAAAATTTCAATATAGAAAACCAAATACAAAATATGAAATTTTCCTAGAATGCCTCTTGTCTTTATCAATTCTTCTATGCCCTGCTTCTTTTCACAGGGCATGTGCTACCACTAGAGAATAAACATTGTTTGCTTAACATGACTCTAGGATTCTTTTGCAAGCCTTGTAATTCAAATGGAATCCTAGTTTGTAAATAGCTTTAATTCCTCCACAAGCATTGTGAGGTTAAGGAATTTCACTCATGGTATGTTCTTCTGGCATGGAATGTCATCAGATTGAGATATATTTATTTTACAGAGTATTTATATACCATCCTTCCAAAAAAAAAAAAAAAAAAGAGAATGGTTTACAAGATAAAAACATCCATAGTATGTACATATAATTAACATTATACATTTTGCATACATAGGAAAGTGTAGGCTGCTGCTCATAAATGCCATGAGAAATTCTCTCCCTAGAGAAATAAGTTCCATCTCTGAACCCAAGTTCTTTAGGGAAACGTTAAAGATATATCCATTCTGAATGGCCTATAATCCTGACAGCTGAGTCACTTTTATTATCTGCTTGCAGCCATTTCATCTTTATGTTTTTCTTCTGTATTTATTTTTTGATTCCCTTGTTTGAGATATTATGGATGTTGGTTTTTTTTTCTATACCATGCATTGAACCTTGGAATGGCAGGCTAGAAATCATTAAAATAAATAGATAAATAAATACAGAGCCATGTTTTAAGCCTTTTCTTAAAAGCATTACAGTCTGTTAGAGTTCTTAAGGAATCTGGCATCATATACCAGTACTTTCAGCCAGCTACTGAAATTGCTCTCTCCCAAACCATGCTGAGATGGACACTGTGTATTGATAAGCTATCTAGGAGACCTTTATTTGCTGATTGTAGTGTTCTTTGTAGTACATAGAAATGGAGTGATACACCAAGCCAAGCCAGTGTCTTTATTAAAAAGGATTTTGTGGATTAGTATCAGGAATTTATATTCTATGCGGAATTGAACTGATTGCAATTGTAAAGAATGTAATACAGGCGTAATGTGATCAAATGTTTTGTTCAAGACAAAATATGGGCCACAGTTTTCTGGAGCTTTTATAACGATCGAAGTGAACTGGCTGGAAGACCTAAAAATAAGGAATTGCAGTAGTCAATGTTTGCAAATAAAAGAGTTTGCAGGACTATAGGAAAGTCATTGTAATCTAGAAGTGGTTTTAAATGTCTCAGGATTTGGAGCTTATTATATAGTAGCGGATCCCCGCCATGTGTTGCAGTGGCAGAGTCAGGTTCTTTTCCCTCCTTCCCTCTTCCCCTTGCTCATTTACCTCAGTCACTCATCCTCCTCCCCCTTGGTCCCTCCCCCCCCCCCCTTTCCTCCCCTGTCCCCAATCCAACTGTCTCCCCTCACACTCACCTCCCCCCTCATTCTCCCTCCCCTCACTGTCACCTCCCCCCGCCTACTGCCTACCCTGCAGATCAGAAAACTTTTGTCTTTCTATTTCTGTGGGAACCCCCCACCCCAAAACAAACCCCCAATCCCAACCCCTTAAATCAAATAATAACCTGCCCCCCCCCCCCCAAGACCTGGGAAATTAAAATTGTTGGTGCTACATGTGGTCTGTCCCTGGGCGTCTGTGCGCGTTATGTAGCCAAATTGGGGGAGTGCCTAACCAAATTTGCACTCCCAAATTTGTTTTGTGGTCTGGGGAGGGCTATTTTGGTGTGTTCCTGAGATCGTGCAAGTTTAGTGTATGTATTTGTGTGTGAACCTTCCCCTTCCCCCAAAAAACAACACTGTGAGAAACGTTCTCTTAACTAACCACCCCACACTCTCCTCCCCCCACCCCCAGCCCTGCGAAAAACAGTAGCCCACCCCCTGCCCCCCCCCAGAGTTGCCGAATGAATGAAACCTGCCCCCTCCTTGTGACCCCTCCCCAAGATGTTCGCAATAAATTCATTACCACCCCCCACCCTCCAGACCCCCCGAGACCTGATAAAAATGTCAGTCGGTGGATCGGGCGTTCAGGAGTGGTCCGGGAGCGATGTATTGGCGTTGGTCCGTCAGCTGCGAGCACTGAAACGGGTTCCGACGGCCCCTTGCCCTTACTATGTCAGTGGGGTGGAGCAATGACAGAGGTAGGTCCTCTGACATAGTAAGGGCAAAGGGCCACCGGCTGCCAGTCCTGAAAATGGTGCCGAGGGGCCCTCGCCCTTACTATGTCACATGGGCTACTGCCGCCATTGGTGTCCCCGAGTGGCATAGTAAGGGAAAGGTCCGCCGGCTGCCATGTTGATTGCTGGCAGCCGACGGCCGTAGTGCAGGAGATGTGTCCCGGACCGGTCCTGGCCCCCCGCTGGAGCCTCCCGGACTTCTGTCAGGTTTTGTGTGTGTTGTGAGGGCCTGGGAAGTAAATCAATTTGGCATGTGTGTGGGGGGTGTGAGGAGGGTGGTGGGTGTATTTTATCTGTAAAGGAAATAGTTATCTTCCGGTGAAAAAAGTGCGCGAATGTGTTAAAATGGAAGTGAAACGTGGACCTGGACTGGCAAAATGGTTAGTGTAGCGTGTGTTAGTGTAAGGTGTAACAGATGGCGCTTACCTCCAGCAGATGTCACTGTTTTCTGGAAAAAATCTTTAAACCTATTTTACCTGTCACAGGTGTGACTTATCTGTAAGGTAAGTACAGAAGAACCTTCCTGTATGCGAAATGAAGGTTGTGTCCAAATTTGAAAGCAATCGGTTCAGTGGTTTCTGAGATTAGCGATTTTGTCCAAACTATTTAACATTTTTATTTATATAGATGATAACTCAAAGTAGTCAGTCAGTTATCTAGAATGACTCGTAAACTGTGTACTGAGCTTGCTATGGAAATTGTCTTGGAATCAAAATTAAATGTCTGAGGTTGTTCAATGCTAATTTTACTGGTAAGGTACATTATTTCGGTTTTGTCAGTGTTTACCTAACCCTTGTTCTGAAGTCACTGCATTGGCTCCTTATCCGCTCGTGCATACAGTTCAAGCTCCTCTTTCTTACCTACCAATGCTTTCACTCTGCAGCACCTCACTGCCTTTCCTCTCTTACTTTTTTTAATCCCCTACTCGTGCACTCCACTCATCAGACAAGTCCCTCCTATCTGTGCCCTTCCTCCCTACCACTGATTCCTGACCCTGTGATTTCCATCTGGCTGTGCCGTGTGCTTGGAATAGTCTTTCTGAACTGGTACTTCGTGCTCCTCTTTCGCTGTGTTTAAATCTCCTCTAAAGACCCACCTTTTTGAAGCTGCTTTAAATCTTAGGCCTGGTTGTCTGCTTGTAGCCTCGTTAACTTTCTTTTCTTTTCTTACTTTTTTAACCATTGTCTTGTTTGACGAAATACCTCAAGTCTCTTGTCCTGCATGTTTGTCTTATTAGATTGTAAGATCTTTTGAGCAGGGACTATCATTTTTGTATTTATGTACAATGCTGTGTATGTCAGTTAGTGCTGTAAAATGTGTTTAGTTGTAGTTTAAACAAGGCCTGTTGTGTGTTAATTACAGATGTGCATTCATTGCTACATTAATTTCATCTGTTTTGGCATTACAAATGGATAGTAGGCATGCCAAAATGGATGGTGTGTGTGTGAATGTAGCACTGACAACCTACATGCTGAAGATGGAATGGGTTAAAATAAATAATAAGAAATGAAATGAAGACTTCAGCAAAATGCAGCACAAGTGAGAAACAGGCATGAACTTGAGCAAGAAACTGAAACAGTGGCTACACAAAATCACCCATTATAAGTCCAAGGCCAGAAACCAGTAAACAGAAAAGTATCTCAGATAAAGGTATTTGGCAGCTCTCAATTCTAGCCTTAGTATTAAGAAGTTTCTGTAACTTTCCATGCCTAATATGGTAAGCCCCGGAGAAAGAAAAAAAAAAAGTAAAAACACTGTGCTATATAACAAAGCTATATGTGATGTATAAGCTGAGTAGATTCTGGGACAAGTCATTATTGGAACTGTCTCAAACTACTCCCGAGAATCGACTGTATTTCTCGCATTCTTAAACTGTCTCTTATTTCCTACTGTTACTTAATAAAAGATAATTGCTTAGTTACAAGGCTGAGAAATTTCTTTACCAGTTATACAAACCCGAGAGGAATGGTCCTCGGGAGGTAAGCACAGAGAGAAAAGGTCCCCTGTGAAGGACTTTTACCTGGAGACACCTTCCCTGCAGATGAACAATGCACACCATCCATTTTGGTGCGGCTAATATTCATTCATCAGGTATGCGCATACTACTAAAACAAATGGAGCAAACAATACACAAAACTAGTGTTCACTATTTCTGAATTGCTGTGAGATAATTGGTGAAACTTTTAGTCTGCACTAAGGGGTAGATTTTCAAAGGGTTACGAGCGTAACTCCTGCAAACTTACCCCTGCGCACGCTGAGCCTATTTTGCATAGGCTCGGCGGCGCGCGCAAGCCCCGGGACGCGTGTATGTCCCGGGCTTCGAAAAATGGGCTTTAACAGGTCTGGGGGGGGGGCAGGGGGTGGGGCTGCGGTCCGGGGCATGTCTGGGGGCGTGATAGCAGTCTGGGGGTGGTACGGGGGCGTGGCCAAGTACCCCGACACAGCGGCCTGTGTCAGGGCCTAGCGAGCTGGCATGCGCAAGTTATGCCTGCCAGTTACACCTGCCAGAGGCAGGCGTAACTCTACGAAACAAGATGGGGGGGGGGGGGGGATTTAGGTAGGGCTGGGGGGTGGGTTAGATAGGGGAAGGGAGGGAAAATGTGGGGTGGGGACCAAAATGTGGGGGGGGGACCAAAAAAAAAGTTCCCTCCAAGGCCGCTCCGATTTCGGAGCGGCCTTGGAGGGAACGGGGAAAGCCATCGGGCCTCCCCTAGGGCTCGGCGCGCGCAAGATGCACAAGTGTGCACCCCCTTGCATGTGCCGACCCCGGATTTTATAACATGCGCGCGGCAGCGTGCGCATGTTATAAAATCGGGTGTACATTTGTGCGTGCCGAGTAGCACACACAAATGTACCCCATGCACGCAAAATTTAAAATCGGCCCCTAAGGATGTAGGTGTACTAGTTCTCTGAGAAATGGCCTAACCTCAGAATTTAGATATTATAGTGTGATATGACACCACGACTGTTGGATCACATGAATGAATAGCTATATTGCCTATATTCAAAATCAATTACTTGCAGACTTTGTATAGAAACCTTTAAAACTGTTGCTGCCCTTGGATCAACTGGTAAAATTTTGAGATAAGCACTAGTGTTCAGGTGTGATGGGTGATTGTTCCTGCCTAGTTTTCAAGCCTTGGATAGGGTAAAGGGGGCCAGGAATTGAAAGTAATATAAAGTAGGCCCAGGATGGCAACAGGATCTTAACTTTGGAAATGAAACAAAAAAATGAACAACATTTTTATTTTTTCATTCCATTTTCTAAAGAAATTAAAATAAAATGAAACATTTCATTAACATTTCCTGTTTTGTTTCAAATGAAAACACAGCCCTACATTTCAGAGTAGTAATAGAATATGTCATCTTACTGACTTTTTGAGAGGTATATGTAGTAACCTGTGAAGGTTTGGTCAAAATGGACCGATGTACAAAAAAGCATGGAAAATGGCCCGAGACACACAAAAATGCTGACATTTTGTTATATCTGCATGTTTTACACACATTGGCCCTTTTCCAAAAAAGTTTTCAACTTCTGTTATGCAAGTAGCAAATTTTTCCACCTAGCCTGCTACATGTGAAACTTTACTAAACTTCGAAATTAATGAGCTGATGTGATATAGTATCATGCAAACAGCTCATTAATTCAGAATCAAGTGAAAATCAGCATACAAAGATGTCTTTGCATGCTGGTTTTCACAGAAAAAGATAGCAACAATGAGGTGCAGTTATTTCTTTCAGCTGACCCCATAGCAAAGTAGCACATTAGCTTCAAGTGAGGGAGAATAAAGGAGAAGTGCATGATTGTCTAAAGAAGTGCATGATTGTCTAAAGAGGCCAAAGTATGATAATTATTGCTTGTTAAATTGCTTAGGATGTGACATTTGTGCAATCAAAACACTTGCTACATATTTGTTAAACATGAATTTTTAAGAATTGCTACAACTACATGTTATAATTCCAATTTAAAATTAATTGAAAGTAGCCTGACTTGATATGATCTGATTTTTATGACTTTGTTACTTGCTGTCTGTACCACTTCCCTATTTTGATACTGTGTAATTGAATTGTTTGCTCTTTGTTTTTTATGGCTATTAAGTACATTTAGCAAAGGGTCATTGAGCAAAAATATCTTTATTTTTATTATCTATCTTTCCTTTTCATCATCTTCATCTGTTCATTATGAATTTGATAGTATATTTTTGATTAAGTACATTTAGGAGAAAACATTTTTATGTGACACTTTTTTTTTTTTACTATGTTAATCAGTTCTTAATTTTTTGCTTATAAAAACTTCTTTCTTAAACTACAATAACAAATGGAATGATCAATCAGCTTGAATTTTCTGTCCTGTAGCAAAAAATGTATGGTACTGAAGTATATATAAAATTATGAACAATTGATGTTGGATTTTAAGAAATACAGTATAATCAAATGCTAAAATAACTATGCAAATTGTAAATGGACTTTTCCTGGACAATTGCAATAATATGCACAGGACAGGTATACATAGTAATTATCTAAGCAGTTTGTTGATAGCTGAAGTTGTTGATGACTAGCAGATCATATCATGCTCTAAATAAAAACATAGTCAGGGCAAATGACTTTCTGGAGTTTTTTTTATTTTATTTATTTTTTGAAACTTTATTTATATATAAACAGTAACAAACATAACAGCATATATATCCAGGTTAACAATATTTGGTTTTTTGTTTTTTTTTGTTTGAGAAAAGGAAAACCCCCCTCCCCTCTCCCACCCTCCCTGGTTGCCCAACATTCGTGAGTTGTCAAAGTCGGCATTCATAAAACATTAAAAGTCCAAATTGTACTTGTTCTTATGTTGATCTGCTACCATCATCAGAAGGGTCCGCAGATGACAGACGATGTGTAGTCTCATTCCAAGGATCACAGACAAGCCCAGTAGCAGGGGTTAGATATGCTGTAAATCCCGCCCATATTTGAGAGGTACCTATCCGCTGATGTGAGACAGCTGGATCCAGCATTGAGTACTCTAAGGCACACAGTCTTACCATTTTACTAAACCAATGTTCAAATGGGGGACTCTGAGAAGCCAACCAGTGGGTTAATATGATTTGTTTCCCCAGCACTCCAGCTTTTCGAATGAATAGGGTCTGGGACAGGGATAAATGCAAGTATGGCGAGGACTGAACCCCAAATAGCCACAGGCTAGGGTCTAAAGGTAACAGCACATGGAGTAATACAGAACAGAATCGCTTTATCTTCCGCCATAATTGTATGATTTCCCCACAGTCCCAGAAGCAATGATAATAATGACTGTCTTGTGACGCACATTTGGGGCAGGCTGCCGAGGCAGCAATCTTCATTTGAGCTGCTCGAGTAGGGGTAATATAATATTGCCAAAGAAACTTATATTGGACTTCGCGTAAGACTACATTCTCTGTAATAACATATAAGTCTTTAAAGCACTGTGTAAATTCTGCTAGCGTTAATGAAAAAAGTGTCCAGGCAACCCATTTGGTGTAAACAGGGAGCAATTGTGAAGTGGTATCCCATGTCTGAATTTCTTTATAAAAAAAAGAAAGGGATGGCTTTCCCATACTACTAATGTGAACCATGTCGCGGATCTTCCGAGTATGCGGAGTGTCCTGCAATCTCGGTTTCATGGCCATTATAAAATGCACCAATTGGCAATATGCAAAGGAATCTGTAGTAGGTAAATTATATCTTTGTTGTAGTGTGCCAAAAGAAAGAAGAGATCCCGTCGTGGCATCATACATATCATAAATATAAGTAAGTCCTACTTTTTGCCATCTAAAAAAGGCTGCCGTTTCTTGTCCTGGAGGGAACAAAGCATGCCCAGTTATCTGGAGCAAGGACGTCAGACGGGTGGGCACATGCCCACTATTACAAAGCGCTAACCAGGTCCGTCTGCAGGTACGCAGTAATTCATGAGCCTTAAGATGGATGGGTAGTAGGTGGGTGTCTATTTGCAATAGGGGATTTAGCGAATGCACTCCATACCACTCCAGAAGGTGTGCAAGTGGTGTATAAGTGGATGTGGAGGAGAGCCAGTCCCGCACATAGCGAGTGTTGCACGCCAAATTATACAATAACAAATTGGGGCATTTCACACCCCCCCTTTCGGTTGAACTAGTTAGGGTCTCCATCATTAGCCGGGCTTTCTTACCACCCCACACAAACCATTTGAGAGCTCTTTTAACCTGATGGTGATCAGCCTTTGTCAAATAAAGAGGTACCATTTGGAAAGTATACAACCACTTAGGCAAAAGGATCATTTTGAACAAATGGATGCGTCCAAACAAAGATAGCGGAAGCGACGTCCACCTGTGCAAGGATTCCAGGGTCTGTTTAATAAGGGGCAGTATGTTTATCTTATATAAATTAGTGATACACGTGGGGAGGAGGATTCCCAAATATTTCAAGGAGTCCGTTACCCATCTGAGGGGAAAGGTCCCCTGCCAATTAGTGCGGAGTTGACCCGCAACATCTATAGCCTCGGATTTGGAATAGTTAATTTAAGGCCTGCAAAAGCGCCAGACCTATTTTGGATGTCCATTGCTGCTGAAAGGGACCGGAGGGGTGAGGTGAGAAATAGCAACAGGTCATCGGCAAAGGCAGCGATTTTGAAAATGTGCGTAGGCCCTCCGAATCCTTTCACTTGAGTGCTAGTCTCAATTTTCCGGAGCAATGGGTCCAAAGATAAATTATATAAGAGGGGAGACAGGGGGCACCCCTGACGAACCCCCCTTTGAATCTCTAGCACCTCAGACAAGCAGTCATTAGCCAATATGCGGGAGGTGGGATTATCATATAGCAAGGTAAGGTATTGTAAAAAGTCCCCTCGAATCCCAAACCGTTGTAAAATAGAAAAAAGGTAAGACCAGTCTACACGGTCAAAGGCCTTTTCCGAATCCAACGCTACCACCAATGCCGGTATGTTGTGTTGTTGGCATATTTGCATGGCGGTGATAATTTTTATAATATTCGCCGTGGGTTTCCGGCCTCTAACAAAGCCCGTCTGGGAACTTAAAACCAATCGGGGTAAGACCACATTCAACCTCGTAGCTAAAATTTTTGTAAGTATCTTATAATCGCAATTAAGTAAAGATATGGGTCTATAGGAGGAAGGGCATAATGGATCCTTACCCGGTTTTAATAGAACGGTAATATGGGCTTCATTGAACCCAGACGGGAAGGCCGCTTGGTGCAGGCCAGCCTGATAATAATTAGCCAATGGGGTACTTATATTTTGACAAAGGGTTCTATAAAAGTCATAGGAAAACCCATCAGGTCCTGGGGATTTCCCCGTTGGCGCAGCCATGATGACCTGGGAAACCTCATAGGTTTGAATAGGGCTATTTAAAAAATCCCGTTGATTAGCAGTCAGTGTCGGTAATTGAAGGCCCTGAAAAAATTCTTCCTCAAGGAGCCGGCTTTCGGCTGGTTCCCCTGCATATAGTGAAGCATAAAATTGTTTAAAAATGGCACAAATTTCCGGCTCCTGGGTAGTAAGAGCGCCAGAATCCTTCCTCAAATTGGTAATATATGTCTTTGGTTTGTATGGTTTGGTGAGATTGGCTAGTAAACGACCAGGCTTATTTCCAAACTTAAATAAATTGCGCTGGCCCTCCTGTAAATAAGTTTGAGCCCTTTTATGCAACATAGTGTTCATGAAAGCATTGCCAATTATGGTCTGAATTGTGTTGAATGAGTGCCTCTTTCGCCCGGCCTAAGTCAGTCTCCAAGTGTAAAATTTGTTGGTTTAGTTGTTTAGTGCGAGAATGGACATAAGAGACTATTTCCCCCCGTAGGACTGCCTTCCCTGCGTCCCAAAAGAGGTGGGGTTGCTCTCTATGTTGGTGATTGTTGCGGGCATAATCTTGCCACTTCTTCCGTAGAAAAGCATGAAAGTGAGTATCCTTACTCAAAAAATTGGGGAACCTCCAAAGGCGAGCTTTATGAGCAGCCATGCGAGGCATAAGTTGCATGGAAACTGGACAATGGTCGGAGATAGCCTGAGGCTCTATGGCTGCAGAGGCAATATTGAAAAAATTATTTATAGGAGCCAATATGTAGTCAATCCGCGACATCGTTCCATGGGATCTAGATATATGAGAAAAGTCCCTCTCAGTCGGATGCAGGGTACGCCAGATATCCAATAATCCCAAGTGGTGACAAAGATATCGTATGCCTTTGAGGTTGGAACCCAGCCCCGTTTGTTGTGGGGGATTTTTGTCCAATGATGGGTTGTGAACACAATTAAAATCCCCAGCTAGATAAAGATTGCCTTGTGTACATTTATGCAGCTCATTACAGAGATGAGTAATGAATTGATGACTATATGCGTTAGGGGCATATACATTACATATGGTGACAGGGATAGCGTTCCATATGCCTACGAGTATAATGTAACGGCCTTCTGGATCCGAAACAGTATTTAATACCTGTAGGTTCGCAGTTTTACTTATTAATATTGCGACACCCCTTTTTCGCCGAGCTGCAGCAGAGTATATGCAATGGCCCACCCATTCGCGTCTAAGTTTTTGGCTCTCTGCTGCTGAAAGATGCATTTCCTGAATGCATGCCACCTCCGCTCGGAGGCGTTTAAGATAGGACAAGACCTTTTTTCGTTTAACCGGCGTCCCCAATCCATTGACATTCCAGGTGATTAATCTCGACATGATATCAGAGAAGGGACAAGATCAATGATGTCACATTGCCCAAAAGAGAAGGGGGGGGACCCCAGCCTCATCCTCCCCCCTTGAAATGCCTGCCATAATCTGGGGCACCATGAATCACCTAGGGAACCTGGTAGCAGCTGCAAATGCAAACCAATCCACAAAGGATAAATCAAGAATGTACTTATTATCAACAATGTGAAGCATAGAACCGACAATTGAACAATAAATTTTTGAACCTCCAAATGCTGAACCCCTCTCCCCCTTCCCTCCCTCTCCCCGCCTCCCCCTGTACCCCCCCAATCCCCCCCACATTCCCAAATACACCACCAAAATGGTATTGTGAGATCACGTAACCTGTGCTCAGGCGCCAGTCCCCCCAGTTCATCCCACATTACCAGTACACATGAGTAGAAGTCCCAAGCTAGTAATGGGGGGAGATGATTTGCCGTTAAATTCCAGTAGGTCCACACTCTTGATGGATGCAGAGTCGTCTTGGATTCCCTCAGTGCCTTCCCATGGGACTGTGGAAGCAGAGAAACAGTAAAACAAAACTGCCCAACTAGGCAGAAGCCCACGAGAAATTGAGGAATTAAAAGGTCATTCCTCCAATGTTTGACCAGTGTAGGTCAGCCCTCCAGCTTTTCCAAAGCGGTATCAGCCACTCCTCAGCTCGGGATAGAATCTAAGTAGGCCTGCGCGGCGTCCGGAGTGAGAAAGATATGTTGAGCGTTTTGATGCCAAATTTTCATTTTCGCAGGAAATTGCAACGAAAACTTAATCTGCTTAGTAAAGTAACGGGTGCAGACTGCGGAGAATTTTTTCCGCTGCTCTGAGACTCTGAGTGAATAGTCTTGAAAGATCCGGATTTTATGGGTTTTATAACTGATTTCTCTCTTACCGCGGTAAGCTCTCCAGATTATAGCCTTCTGGGCATAATTCAAGATTTTGGCGATTACCAACCGGGGTCTGTTCCCGCTCTCAGTATCCCGGCGACCGCCCAGGCGGTGAGCTCGTTCGACCGTTAGCTTTCCGTGCAGGTCCGGGAGTTCAAGCACTTCTGGCAGCCATTGTTCCAACAGGGAGGGAAGCTCCCGTTCCTCTACCGATTCAGGGAAGCCCAGAAACCGCAAATTAGAGCGCCGATTTCGGTTTTCAAGATCATCTATCTTCTCAGTTAACTCCGCTATGGTTTTTTCATGCTTTTCCACCGTTCTGGCGGAGGCAGACATGTCATCTTCCAAAAGATTGATGCGGCCTTCAGCGTGGTCGAGTCTCGGATTCAGTTCATTAAGAGCTTCTTTCACCTCCGTAAGTTGAGCCATAATGCCCGTTAATTTTTCGTCCAGGGCGGTACGAATGATTCCCTCTATTGCCTGAAGGGTAACGCCATGCGTTTCCGATTCGGGGCTGCCTTCGCTGCCGGCGGCCATTTTGGAATCCAGAGGCCGCGATTTCTCTTTCTCTTTTTTACTGCTTCGGGCAGCCATGGTCGGCGAGGCTTTGTGCATGTATCGAACGATGGACATACGCAGAGATGTTAGCTGAGTTTCCAGAGAGTTAGCCCACCGTGGCGAATTCAGATGCGGGTGGATGGGTTACTGGCGCCCGGAGCCGTGGAGCAAGCGACTTCCCCGGCTCACCACATCACGTGATCCAGTTTTTTTTAATTTTAAATAAGTTCTGTATACCATCTTTTGAAAAAGTAATTTGGAAATTCACCATTTTAGGACCTAAAAGACATCAACCCACCCTCCTGTTAAAGCCTCCCTCCAACTTAGCTTATCCCCCAAAGCTGCCCCAGGTCCAACAAGGCAGCAGGAAGAGGATAATAGGGATGTGCATTTGTTTAAAATGAAAATGCAAAATATGATGAATAAAGCTAATTCATTTCATTTGGAGGGGGAGGGTACCGAAATGAATCGGGGCCCCCCAAATGAAATAAACCGTATTTGTTTCATTTTAAACAAATGCATCAGCCCTAGGTCTAGGACCAAAGCTGGGGCTACAGCTTCGGGCCTAAGCTGAGGCACCAGCATCATGCTCAGGCATAGGCTGAGGTCCAAAGCAGGGACCACGGCCTAGGCCCGAGTACAATGCCAGGCCAATACTGGAGCCTCGACCAAGACCCTGAAAAACCAAAAAACTCCAAATTTACCTGATCCTTGGTCAGCCCCTGTCACATGGTAGGAGCAATGGATGGCCGGCGCCATCTTGTGCTCCTACCATGTGACAGGAGCCGACCAATGGCACCGGTAGCCCCTGTGACATAGTAAGGGCAAAGGCTATCGGCGCCATTTTGAATACTGGCAGCCGATGGCTCGAGTGCAGGAGATTTCTCCAGGACCCCCGCTGGACCACCAGGGACTTTTGGCAAGTCTTGAGGGGGAATCCTGACCCCCCCAAGACTTGCCAAAAGTCCCTGTTGGACCTGGGGCAGCTTTGGGGGATAAACTACCATGTGACAGGGGCGCGCATGTTATAAAATAGGCTGATCACATGTATATGTGCGCACAATTTTATATGGATGCACGCTTGTGCACACAAATGCTGCTTCTACTTCGTAAGTGGGAGGACTTTAATATAAATGGGCACTGAAGCAATTACCAGTTAAACCACTTCCTTCTCAGTTTGCCCAAGTAAACAATTGGACTTCTTAACCTTATTTAAATAGCCTTCCTTTTCCCCTCTTAACCTCGACCCTTAAAACCCTGCTGATATGCCTATATTTTTTTGTTTTAAGATTACATGCCAATCATAGCAGAAGTAAAATTACATAGTAGGGGACCCCGGTGAGCACTTGTGCAGGTAAGTTTTTATGTGCTAGTTTCATTCATGAATCTAGGAACGCCATGCCACGCCCTGCCCAGACCATGCCCATGCCTGATTCCTTTTTGGTCTTTTTCATTTGTGTGAGTACCGGGAGATACGTGCCTACTCAGGCGGCTTTTAATATCCACTTGGTGTGCGTTGGCCCAATATACTCACATATCTCCCAGTTTTCGCATGTGTTGGTGTTATGGCTCCTGCTAGGGAGTTAGCATTCTGTTAGGAACCTGCTCCTGTGGTAGGAGGAGTTAGCGATCTTATTATGAACGAGCTCCTCTGGAGGGAGGAGCTAGCAATCTGTTATGGTTATACTCCTATGAAGGGGAGGAGTTAGCAAGCTGTTATGAATCTCCGTACGGAGTTAGCAATCTGTTATAATCTATTCCAGAGGAAGGAGAAGTTAGTAAACTGATATGCTCAGCTCCTGTAGAGGGAGTAGTAACAAACTGTAACAAATCTGTTGCTGAAGACTCCTGGTGGGGAAGGAGTAGCCATCTGTTACCAGCGGAGTGCTTGGAGAGGACACTCAGCTGTAGAGGAATGTAGAAAGGTGAATGCTTGGGCCGATGGCAGATGATTCCGCCCCCAGGAGGATATCCTGAGAGAGACCACTGGCTAGGTTTGAGTACGGAGACAGACACAGATAATTCTTTTATTAGACAGATTAGTAGAACCAACAGAGGTGGCAGTAGTGAGCTGATATGCCCGGCAGGGCTGAAGTCCCTCAGGTACTGGAACAGAGATCCCAGGGTTGCTGAGCTGTAGAGAAACTATAGCTAGTGAGTAGACAGGGTATGCTGTTTTCATAGCCAGAACTGGATTACAGATTTCACATAAGGTCTTTAGAAAGCTCAGTAGCTGGAAAGTGTAAGGCCCTCGAGGAGCGAGTACCTGGTTCCAGGGAAAGCTCTGAGAGAGCGATAGTAACTCACAATTGTCTGTATCTGAGTGTTCAGGAACATGGGCCCTCGAGGAGCGAGTACCGGTTCCTATCGGCAATCTGAAATAGAGAAAAGAGAGTGAGGCCCCCGAGGAGCGGGTACCCCTGGTAAGTCCGAGGAGGCAGAGTAGCTTGGAGGAATCCTTGCTAACTCAATTCGTTAGCAAATACTGAGACCTTTTATATTGGAAGCGGATGACGTCAGTTCAGGGGGACGCCCCTGAGGTTCGCGCCCTTGCTGGTACATTATTCGGAGCGCGCATGCGCCCTACTTCATCAGGAACATGGCGGATCTACAGCATCGTGCCGCTCCGGGGATGCCGGAGGAAGACGGCAAGAAGACGCTGCGGCAGCAAACCGTCCATCAGGCCCAGAGGGAGTCGCCACAGTGGTAAGGAGGGCAGAGTGAGGACGTCGAGCAGCGAAGGACGCAACAGTTAGGCTTTTAAAATTCACCTATAAGTCTCAGCTTCCAAGATGGTGGAGTTAATTTGAAAGGAGTTACACGAGTAAATGTAATATAATATCCTTGCAATTTTAAAAAGCCATTCATGTGTATAAAGTGCACTTACACATGGATAATTCAATGGCATAAATTATGACAATTTTCAAAAGCCCAATTACTCCGGTAAAATGCATTCACATGTGAAAAAACCCATTTTAAGTATTTAAATACTTTTTAAATCAAGTCTTTAGTGGGTAAAGAGTGCTTAAGCACCACTAGCAGTTAAACTAATAAAAACTTCAGATATTTATACTTATTGTCAAGCCAGTTTAAACTGTAGAAATCTGAGGGTGTCTATGGGCAGTTAAAGCTAAAATGAATTATTAAACTCTGTAGCTTAAGCCATGAACTTTTAAGAAGAATGTGTCTAGAGCTAGCAGAGACATGGAAGATAAGGCAACCAAAAACTGTCACCAATTAGTCAGTTCTAAGGATCTCTTTATCCAGGTTCTGAGTACCAAGGTGAAATATTGAGAGTAGCATGAAGGACTCTTTAGGAAAGGCATTTGTTATAAGCACTGGTTTGAAGATGGAAAAGAGAAAAATATTAGAAGTTGAGCAAAGCTGTGTTTTAGTGTACATTTGTTACTGTTTCTAAACCCCCTAGAAAGTTGCTTTATGAAATTTTAAAGTCTTATATTAAATTACAGCTTTGTGGTCATGCTGGTTTTTCTCTTCTGCAAAAGAGAGCCTATTTTAGGCCTATATAAAGGGTTAGACTATGGGAGTAAGAATCTTTGTAAGTGCGATGTGGCAGCTGCAATAACCCCCTTTACTGATAATCCTCTGCTAGTCAACTTTAACCTACAGCCCCTGCATTTTAGAAGCAGGCAGAATCAGCACCACGCACTGCTCAAGGGGCAGCATCCATTACTATAACATCAAATCATGGCACCAGTAGCATGGGATGTACTTAGTGTTTGGGTACTTGCCAGGTACTTGTAGCCTGGATTTACCACTGTTGGAAACAGGACGCTGGGCTTGATGGACACTTGGTCTGACCCAGTATGGCAATTTGTTATGTTCTTATTTTCTTATATTCTAGGACTTGCTCACATAAAATTGATGCACACGTGGAAATTGGTATACTATAAAATATGCACACATAATTGAAAGTAGCATTTTTCCATTTACTCCATCAATTCCATCTCCAGGTCACCATCTCCAGGTCACCAATTCCATCTCCAGGTCATCTCCAGGTCATCAAGAACCTCCTGATAGTTCATCCTGAACTCTCCTCATTTCATCCAGACTTCCCACACAGCCACAAGTCTCATATCAATTATGCAAGATAATTAGCAGATGTAAAATTACATGAGTGAGTTGCCAAATGTACATATGTAAGTCTCTTATAAAATAGTAACTTACATGTGTAACTTTTGGACTCACCTCAAAACACCTCTAAACTCCCCTTTATTTCACACGATTACGTGTGTGTGAAACCAAAGGTACGTGTGTACATCTGATGTTTATAAAAAAGCAATTATGTAAGTACAGGCTTCTTTTGCATGTAAATGCTAATTTTTATGCACATAACTCTTTGAAAATTCAATCCAAACTTTTTTGAATATCGATCTCAAAATTTGTAACAGAAAAGCTAAACGTGTCTAGATCATACAGAAGTCATATAAAATCTTGCTAAATAATGTGAAATTAGTGGACCATTTAAATGTTATTGTTTGATTTTTAAAGATTATGGTTTTTATTTTGTGAGATAATTCACAGTCAAGGACTTCAATTTTTTCTTTGGCCTAGACATTTTCATGCCCATCTATTAAAAAAGATCAATATACTACAGAAGAAGACTTGTGGGGCAGATGCACTTTTTGTTCTAGAGAATAAAGGCCCTTAGTTATACCAAGTATGTTGCCTGGCAATTCTTACTGGGAGTAGAATTTTTAAAAGTCTTATTTACATTCTTTACTTGTTCAAAGTAAGCACACAAATGGTTACACACTCATAAGAGATGCAATTCACCTCTTCCTTCCTGGCATATTAATTGCCCCAGCCCCTCCCCACCATGCTCCCCTTTCCTCTATACTTGAGAAAGAACTCTATATCACACTGTTATTCAAGAAAGGAGATCTTTATTGGATGTATAAGGCTATAGCATAGGTCAACTGTATGAAACAATTCAATCACAAATATACCAACTAACGTTCCAAAATCCCTATGGGGTGATTACACTCTCGCCTGCTGGTTTGACTTGCAAATACTCAATAAGCATTACAGTGCCGTCAGGTTGGCTGTTCAAGCCAACCCCCTTTACAA
The DNA here is from genome assembly GCF_901001135.1 of Rhinatrema bivittatum. Lineage (NCBI taxonomy): Eukaryota > Metazoa > Chordata > Amphibia > Gymnophiona > Rhinatrematidae > Rhinatrema > Rhinatrema bivittatum. The sequence goes on along the minus strand of NC_042621.1, from coordinate 242,102,226 downwards.
CTTTTGGCTGTCTAGGACACAGAGCTGTCAAAGCTTCACCCCTAAAGGTTTGCTTTAATCTGATCCTTGATTACCAGGTAAGATTTTCTCTGCCATGCAACAATGTCAAGCCTGGTAAAAGAGCAGGAGTCACATAATTTTTTGAGTGGTGAGCAGGCTAATCGTGGCCACCACAACCATAGACTTGACAGAAGACTAATATCAGGTCTCACAAACCTATGAAATGTAGGGGCAGGAAGACCAGTTAATTGGTATTATATGCCTGACCAGCTTTAACACATTACTTATTGTGTGCCTCAGAACATGGCCAACTCTGCCTTACTATGCTGTGACTGCTTTGGTGACTTCCTATCCCACCAAGTCTTTCCCATACCACCACAAGCTGTCCATAGATGGGTGGGATGATTGGATATACCACCAATGGCCCTCACTAATAATCAATCATATAACCAAATTAATTTAGCATTTAGTAAATAAGTTGCCATACTGTTCTAGGCAACAGCTATAGACACATGAGATCTGCTAGTGAAGGTCACAGTGAAGGCCTGAAAAACCTTTCATTGGTTCCCACTTTATTAATTGTTGTGATTTCCTGCTATGTGAAGGTATCCATCACCTCCAATGGTTTTGCAATGTTTCTTTTGAGTTAATATCAAGCTGACGTTGATTGGTGCAGCATAGTATTTCTAACATGCTGCTGACTTTATCAAAGCTGAAAGACATAATGGGTTAATCAGGTTGGCACTGTGTACACTGGCTAGCAAGGATCCCAGTATCTCTGAGCCATCCATTTATAGAGGAGGAGTATATCCCACCTGTTAACTGGAGCAGAATGTGCCACTTTCACAAAGGTGCAGATGTAGCCCATCTGTCAGTTGAAACATCAGCAAACTGTATCATTTCATCAGACAGAAAACAGATAGGTCTAATTGTTGAATCCAATGTTTCCCTCAGAAAGGATACTTACATTATTCTCCATCTATTCAACTACTTTTTGTGGCTTTGGTGCGGAAGGATTTTATTTTATATTTCTTTCTCTTCTAGTTGCTATTTAGCTATACTATAATTGTAATTCTCCAATAGATGCATATTAGCTCCAACCTTTATATTTTCTGTCCATTTTCTTTCTTTTGAAAAGAGTTTTCATTATTTACCAACTCTGAATTTGTGCCAGAGTTCTCCCAGAAGGGCGTACAAACTTGAAGCCTGTGATTCAGAGAAGTAGAGGACCTTGTGTCTCACACTCAGTCTCCTAGGAAAGGTTGGAACAGCAGGTATACTGTTCAGCATCCATAAAGGGCTAAAACTTGGACCTAGGTCTGTTGACATTTTTATTCCTTTTTGATGCCCAAAAAACTGAGACAACATGGAATCAACTAGTTGACATAGCAACATGTCAAGCTGCCAACTCTTACCAAGATAAAGACCCTCAGTTATACCAATATGTTGCCGTGGCAAATCCTACTGGAAAAGAATAACTACACATAGGAGTAGAATCATTTAAAGGTCTGATTTATATTCCTTACCTATTCAAAGTAAGCACCCAAATGGCTAGATTATTGCTTAATCAATCATATAACCAAATTTATTTCATTTAGCATATGGTAAATAAATTGGCATCCTGCTCTTCTAGCTTTTATGTAGAAGTGTAGAATATACTTAAAGCATGAGTCACTAAGCCTTTTTCCCATAGACATAGGATGGAAGAAAAACCTTAATCATTACACTAATACAGTATAATCAAGGCACTGGGTCTTTAATATGCTTCTAGCTTCCAGCTTAGCATCCGACAGGCATATAATCACAGAATAGAAAAATAAGAACCAATGCAGATTATGAAATATTATAGTAGTTTTAGTAAACTCTGACAACAATACAACATATATGCAATATATCTGTAGTTTCTCATAATGATGATGTGGTGTACTTTATTTATATAATATCATTGTGACAAGTCATTACCTGTGGCATGCTCCAGCTAGCTTATAGCCAGAAACACCCACACAGCCAAACAGCTTGCAGAAAAACAATCTCTATTTTCTTTGAATGTCTGCTATTGCACAAATAACACAGTTCCACTTCTGAAGCCCAAGGCCAATCTAGACATATACAGAAGGCACTTAAATACAGGCTGACACAAACTCCATGCAACAACTAAATGACCTTTCCCTCCTGTTAGCTATCAAGCTGCTCAAATGCCTAGTAGAAGGTTCACACAGCCTTCTTACACATTTATTCCTTACCAGTGTGATAGCTCTCAGGTTATTCTGGTTCTGACTAGTTGGGCCTCTGTCTCTCTGACTCTCTCTTCCAAGAGAAACTTTTCTCTCTCTACTTAAGTCATTTATTGACTTCTCTTCCACCAACCAATTAATATTACCTCTCTCTGCCATCTGTAGAGCTGACTAGTTTAAGGTCATGTCTCCACTGAATTACAACTCCCAGCTTTGGCTTCCTCTCATGTCCCCTCTTTCTTAAAGTGGTAGTACTTGTTTTCTCTCCTTTTTTCATTTTCTTCTGTTGTTTCCTTTAGAGTGCTCTCTGCTTCTATGACTGTTCTTCTTCCAAATCTCTGAACTATTTTTGGAGGTGTGGAATCTCAACTCCAATAATATTGCCTATGAATTTTAAAGTAACTGTTTGTAGTTGATTTAAAAAAGTAAGAATATTGAGAAGACAAAGGCATCCTTTACCACAAACTTCTTGTCATAATTCAGTTGTTTATCTGATATTTTTCAAAACACAGAGCAATTGCTGATCAAAACCAAATCATTTGAATTGTATTGAGTATCCTTTACAATAAGAGTAAATAACTTCCAGCCTTCAAAAGTCACACACTGGTTTGGTTTTCAGGCTATTCCTAATGTATATGAATGAGATAGATTTGCATGCATACTGCCTCAATTATATGTTAATCTATGATATACATATTAATTAGGAATAGCCTGCCTGGTGTGCAGCTCCGGATGACTAGAAGACTAGTAGGCATGATATGACATGTAATTTTCAACTGAATGAAATCATGCTAAGATTTTTATTAAACATTATGGGGTCTATGAACAAAAAATAGCATGCCATGCACTAAGGGGTAGATTTTCAAAGTACTTCTAGATGCCTTACTGAATGGGCCAGATATGAATAGATAGCAATCAGAAGCAATCAGATATTTAGATTGTATCTACCCTGCTAAGATATAGTTGAAAGTAATCTTATATGTAACTGGTCAAACTTTGGCCATCTAGATTTAAGCTTGCAATTGATTTGCTTGGCTTAGGTGCATAGCACTGAAAATCAGTACTAGAAATCTAAATTTCTTCCTCCCTGCACTATCCCTACTCCAGGAACACCCAGTTTTGGCTGCTAAATGTAGGCACTAGGGATGTGCATTCAATTAAAATGAAACTGCAAAATGACAAATAAGGCTAATTTATAACTCAGCTCCTCCTCGTAACGCCTGCCTCCCACCTTAGAAACGCCCCCAAATTATCCGGCTAGAATTTAGACAGTCAAGCATTTTAAAAATGCAGCTAAGCCATTTAGATGAATAACTTTCCTGTTATCCATCTAAATGGCATTTGAATATGTACCCCCTATTGAAAGTAGGGACCTACATTTAGACACTGAGAAAAGGTACATTTTTAACAGCAGTGGTTTAGGTAACTCCTAAAGTTATCTGACTAAACCTTTTTAAATCTCCATGGGAAGATTCTAGTGCACATGCTAAATGAGTTTCTGGTGATATGTATGCATTAAAATTAGTGAGCATGTGTATGTAAATGAAGTGACATGAGATGCAAATGATGGTTTAGCAGTGTTTTCGCTAAGACAACATTTTTAACATTATCTCATAGGCCACATAAACCCATATAGCTACAAAGGAGCCAAATAAAACAGAAATTGATGAGTCACAGTGGGACAAGTCCCAAGACACAGGGACATCCTTCTCAGCTCATATCCCCACAAATAAGGCCTGTTTTTCAAAAGCAATTACACGCTTAAAAATGGGGTTTACATGTAAATGCACTTTACCTGATTAAGTGGGATTTTGAAAATTGCTACAATATATGCCATTGCATTGTCCATAGGATTTACCCATGTAAGTGCACTTTATCACTAAATGGCTTTTTAAAATTGCTATGATAGTATGTTACATTTATATGTGTAACTCCTTTGAAAATTTCCTCCTTACCCACACTCTTACAAAACAGCAAAAAAAAAAAAAAAAAAAAATCAGAAATAGATGGGTCAGAGTGGGCTCTAGTAGGACAAGACCCGTGACATACAGACATACTCCTCAACTCATATCCACACAAATTGCTTCACAGAATTGGAAACAGATTATACTCTGCAAGTGGTAATTGAGTTAAAAAAGAAACTAACTGTTCACAGAAACCCCAAATCACTGTTAAAAGATTTCATGGTAGAAATATTCTTCTCTTGGGGGAACTCCATTTTTAAAGGCAAACTTGGAAGTTTACAAAAATGTCAGATGCCTACCAGGATCCTGCAGGATTCCTTGCAGGAAAACAAACCAGATCCTTTGTACTGTTAGAGAAGCATGGAACTCTCACATTCACAGTCCATTTGGGAAAAAAATGCATGCAGAAAGCTGTTTATATGCTGGCATATACAGAAGCATTTGACATACAAGAACAAAAAGACAAAAATTCCTCAATACTGTGATTTTCTTTGCACTGAAAGTAATGTGAATGAAATATATTTAAAGGAAAATACTGCAACATCAATGCTTACTGCTTAATAGTTATTATTTAGGACCCTCATAATAATGGGCTAGATGCATTGCCTATGGTTCTGATTGTAAGTATTAATTACAAAGCCCCAATTTTAATCTTTGGTTGCTTTTATGCAAAAATACTTATTTTTTAAACATTTTGATTGCAAATAAAACAAAGAGAAGAAAAAGTCAAGTGCATATCACAACTATTCAAGTACTCCAAAAACCACAAGAGCTGACAATATGAACCATGCCATACCAAAAAAATAGCATTGCTGTAATGAAGCCACACTGTTATAAAAAGATTACTGATTGGATGTCATAGTTTGATTACAAAAGTGAAGGGCTGTTGAAGATTTGGTTGTGCTGTTGAGTTTAGTGATCTTTTTTAGCAAAGGAATCTCTTGGTTTATGGCATTAGTTTAAATTTAAATGTACTTCAGTTTTGGATCTAGGGATTTATTTTATATTTTTTGTGTTTATTTCTTTATTGATATGCATTGTTTATTTGCATTTGTAGGCTTTGATATTGATTGTGTTGTCCTTTGTGTCTATATCATTGTGATATGGTGAATTTTGAAATACTCTAGTAATTTGTTCACTAGCTCTTTATTTGTGTGGATTATGTATATATATATATATATATATATATATACATACAAAAATGACCATTCTTTGTTTTTTTATGTAGTTCCTTTGAAGCCATTTATCACTGAGAGGCAAAGGAGATGTGGTGATGATAGAGATGGGTATTCCATTTTTTGGAGAGTTTGGTCATCTTCTGCATTTGAATAAATGTTCATTGTTTCCCTGAAGCAGCCTTTGCTGTAAGATGAAACTTAGTTCCATATTGAGAATGTATAGTTGAATAATAATAAACATATTGATTTATAGGATTGGTGATATACACCTTACTCCAATTTAAAGAATTAAATGTTTAAGAGAACCTATATTTGGACAATTACATTTGAACAATAATCAATATTTGTGGATGGACACCTGAATGGGTCTATATATTTGAGTGGAAAGAAACCTGTATGTATAAATATCTAAATGTTAAGGGTCATCAGTAGGAGTAGATCTTTGAATGAATCTTTTTTTATGTTAGGCACAGAAGATAACAGTTTTGGAATCAATTTGATGATATAGATTAGATATATTATTGTTTTTAAAGGTATGATGAATATGGTATGTGTGTTGGAAGTAAGAGATGTTTGGTGGTATGTATGTTTCATAGTATAAGTAGTATAGAAAATCTCTTACGGGGAACCCTAGTGGGATTTCCCTGTTGGCCCCTTCATTTTTTGCTTTCTACACTTCTGGCAGTACTAATTAAAAAAAACTTTAAAAGAAAGATTTGTAAGAACTAACAAACCAGAATGCAATAACCAGCTTCCTAGTAGGCACCATGGCGTGGACTGTGGACCCCTAGCCTGAGTTGGGGTTGACGCTACCTGAGGGGGAAACCCTCGTAGGTTCCCAACATCAGGAGGTGAGGCCGGAGGAAGACAGGGGCCTGTTGGAACTTAACCAATACCAGCACACGTTCCCTGCAGGTTGAGCCTTTGGGTGCCAGGGCCGGCTGGTCTTAGGTGGGCCTCTGAGGAGTGTATCAGTGCAGAGTCCGAGTGTGAGGCAAGAGCGAGGTTCGAGGATAGATGGTTGGCTGCCAGGGCAAAGACAGGCCAGAGTCCAGGTGCCAGCAACAAAACAGAGAGGCGAATGCCTGCCCGGGGTCAGAAGGCAGGTGGCAGGCTGGCCAAGAGTAGTCCAGAGCCAAGGCCCCAGACTAGGGGCTGACAGGAGAGGTGAAGTCCAATCCAAGGTTCAAAGACAGGCGACAGAGTAGCATGGTGAAGTCCGATCCAAGGTTCAGAGGCAGGCGCCTGACAAGCAAGGTGAAGTCTGGTCCAAGGTTCAGAGGCAGGAGGCAGACAAGCAGGGTGAAGTCCGGTCTATGGTTCAGAGGCAGGCAGCTGACAAGCAGGGTGAAGTCCGGTCCAAGATTCAAAGCCAGGAGGTCCGTCCGAGAGATGGGTCCAGGAAGCAGGGGACAAGGACCTGGTACTGGAACAGGACTCAGGTACTGGAACAGAAGTCCTTCCAGGAGAAGCGCAGGATCCCGAGAGGAAGCAACGCAGGGGGAACCCCGGACGGGGCCGGAAGCTGACGGCGTCCAATGCGCCGGTGAGGCTGAGGAGGTCCCGGTGTCCGAGAGTGCGAGCGAAGTGGAACCGGGAAGGCAGGCCATTCCAGCTAAAGGCTCAGGCAAGGCATGGAGGCGTCATCGGCCAGATGGAGCCGGCATGGGGGGTTCTGCGGGTAGTGGGTGCAACATTCCTTTATATTTATTATCTGATGGTACAAGCACAGATTAAACAGGTCACCAGCAGTAACTAAAAATATGAGAGCTCTGAGTGGGGTAGCAAAAATTCAGACCTTATAAATGATCTTAAGACATTGTTAAGTAATACACAGATCAACAGATCATACTCTAATGAATATTAATAGCATTCTATCAATATTCCTTGAGTTCCAGGAACTTATGTCTAATTCATGTAACTAATACTTTAGCATTCAGTAGCTACGTCATTTCAATACTTCTGTCTTCAGCTTTTTCTAGATAGGCCTAAAAGTGCAGTCCCAATCCTCATGATGGCTACTTAGCATAACCTAACCAAGGATTTCAAGCCTGAAATCCTGAAATTTATGACAGTTCTCTGATTGTTGTTTTTTTTTTTGTTTTTATTATTTTGGGTTTGCTAAAACTTCTTTTGTATCTTGATGTATAAAAATATACTTGATATATGGTTTTATTAATGTTGTATGAGAATGTATATTATTTGTTGTACAGTTGGTTTACATTCCCCTTTCTTTTTGATATTGTGTATTTTTGGGGTGAATATTATTTTGTTAGCTGGTTTTTGATATATTCATTCAATTCCCTCACGGGCTTCTTGCTTTGAATATACTTGAAAACATTTTTAGTTTGGGTTTTTGCCTCTCTAGAAAGCTTATTTTCAAATTCTCTTTTAGCCTACTTTTTTGATGCTTTAAATCTAACTTGCAGTGCTTATGTACTTTCCTATTTTCTTCATTTGAATCCACTTTCCAGTTTTCAAAAGATGTCCTTTTGGCTTTAATAGTCTCTTTCACCTCATAATTTAACCATGTGATAGTCATTTGGTCTTCTTTCTACCTTTTCTAATGTATGGAATAAATCTTGTCTGGGATTATGTTTTTAAACAGAATCCATGCCTCATGCAAACTTATTCTTTTAATTTTTTTCCTAATTACCTTGTTTAAAGTTAAATGCTACCATTATGGTTTTCCTTAATGTCCTTCCTTTAATGAGTGTGTTAAAGTAGATTAGTTTATGATCAAGTGGCCCCATCACCATTACCTTTTGCACCAGATCCTGCATTGTAATAAGGATTATAACTAGAGTATTCCCTCTCTCCTCATATGGATTCCAGGACCTGTTGCTCCATGAAGCAGTCATTTCTAATATCTAGAAACTTTACTTCCCTAGCATGACATGACAAGACATCCAATCAATATTGGGGTAGTCAAAATCTCACATTATTATTGCATTTTCTAATGTTATAGATATCCTAATTTCTGTCTGCATTTTTTTTCAGAGCCTTCAGCAACATGCCTGACCTCCAGACTTGGACCTCAAGCACTAATTCTGCAAAGCAGTTTCTAAAACCCTTGTCTGTCTCAGCAAGCATTAACCTATGTGAGCTATTACATGCTGGTACAGAAAAACTCACATCAATGCTCACCTTGGGGCACAGTAAAGGCTTACATTACATGTGGCTCTGCCAAGTGTCTATTTGCTACCAGACAAAGGGAAACTGCCAATGTAGTGTGATGAAGGAGTAGTTGATTCTTGTGTTTGATAGTCGCATTGACACAAATATTGAAAATGACTTTAATTTTAGAAAGGGCTGAAGACTTTTGCATTTCTTTAAATACATTACAATGGCACCAAGAACTGTTGTGAAGCTAAAATAGTGTGCACTCTATGGCTGTTTGTCAAAGATAGGTGCAGTCATTGATTGGCTTGTTTAAAAATACTGCAGATGGACATTTGTTGCTGAGTGGTATAAAATAGCCCTGATTATAGCCATGACCATTTCTGGCTAGCAATATCTTGAAGCTTGGCTATTCATATTAAGACTAGTACAAGAAGATCTTTTTTGAGAAAAAAGACAGAAATATATATCCAATTAGGAAGAGGCACCTGTTCTCAATTACGTTTTTAATGTGTTGAAAAAATGATGAGTGCTATTTATAATGCAATCCTTGGAGAAAAAGAAGAAGATCAAAGAAAAGAAGATGTTGCTGCATTTTGTCTCCCCGCTATCTGACCTAGCCCATCAGGATGATTTGGAGTAAGTGTCAATGCAGAAATGAAAGACAGAAATTTAGAATTGCACCACTTTATTATTATATTGCCATTAGAGATCCTTAGAAAATATTACAATAGAAGCTACTTATATAGTATACATTATGTAAACTGTAATTAATAATAAGATGTTTATTCACTGCTTGTCATCTATTATCAAGTTTGTTTAACAATATATTATCTGATGTCAATAACAATGATAATTCTTCTAAGAAAATGAGAACATAAGAAGTTGCCATACTGGGTCAGATTGGGGTTCTATCAGCCCAGCATCCTGTTTCCAACAGTGGTCAATCCAGAATACAAGTACCTAGCAAGTACCCAAACATTAAGTAGATCCCATGCCACTAATACCAGTAATAGCAGTGGCTATTCCCTAAGAGAGCTTGATTAATAGTAGTTAATGGATTTCTCCAAAACCTTATCTGAACCTTTATTAAACCCAGCTACACTAACTGCCCTAAACACATTCTCTAGCAACAATTTCCATAGCTTAACTGCGCGTTGAGTGAAAAATAATTTTCTACGATTTGTTTTAAATATGCTGCTTGCTAACTTCATGGAGTGCTCCCTTGTCCTTCTATAATCTTAAAGCATAAATAACTGATACACATTTACCGGTTCTAATCCTCTCATGATTTTATAGACCTCTATCATATCCCTCCTCAGCCTTCTCCAAGCTGAACAACACTAACCACTTTAGCCTTTCCTCAAAGGAGAGTCATTCCATCCCCTTTATCATTTTGGTTGCCCTTCTCTATACCTTCTCTAGTGCAACTCTATATATTTTGAGATGCGGCAACCAGAATTGTACATAGTACTCAAGGTGTGGTCTACAGAGGCATTATGACATTTTCTACTTTATTAATTATTCCCTTCCTAATGATTCCTAACATTCTGTTTGCTTGTTTGACTGCCACAGCACACTGAGCTGATGATCTCAATGTATTATCCACTATGACATTTTTTTTTCTGGGTAGCAGATCCTAATATGGAACCTAACATTGTGCAATTACAGCATGGGTTACTTTTCCCTATACGCACAAGCGAAGAGTAGACAAAGTATACAGTCCATAAACTTCAATTATTCAAGCAGAAAGTCTTTTCTTGCTTTATTATTATTTTATAAACGGCTGCTCCATAGGCTCAATACAGTATACATAAGTTTTCAATCAGATCCCCCGACACGGACCGTGTTTCGCTCAGAGCTGCATCGGGAGGGACTAATGCAGTGTATAATTTCAACCACTTACGCATAGTCCTGATTCAGTTCTATGGAGAGCCAAAGCAGGAAATCTAGACTATGCATAACTGGTTGAAATTAGGGGTGTGCATTCGTTTTGAACTTATAGGTAAAACGCAACTTTTTTTTTTTTTAACTTAAAAAAGTGATGAGGCGAAAACGATCGGATTTCCAACTTATTCAACATAGCTATGTTGAATACGTTGGAAATCGCGATTGTTGATCCTAAATAAAAATTTAAATCCCTCACCCTCCTTAATCCCCCCCCAAGACTTACCAAAACTCCCTGGTGGTCTAGCGGGGAGTCAGGACGCCATTTCTGTACTCCTTTGCGAGGAGCACGTGACGTCGGCGTCACGTCGGAGTGATGCGGACGTCACGTGATTCCCCACGCGTTCGCTCCGGGACCCTCGTTGGACCCAAAAGGAACTTTTGGCCAGCTTGGGGGGCCTCCTGACCCCCAAAAGCTGGCCAAAAGTTTGGGGGGGTCAGGAGGCCCCCCCAAGCTGGCCAAAAGTTCCATTTGGGTCCAACGAGGGTCCCGGAGCGAACGCGCGGGGAATCACGTGACGTCCGCGTCACTCCGACGTGACGCCGACGTCACGTGCTCCTCGCAAAGGAGTACATAAATGGCGTCCTGACTCCCCGCTAGACCACCAGGGAGTTTTGTTAAGTCTTGGGGGGGGTGGGATTAAGGAGGGTGAGGGGTTTAAATTTTTATTTAGGGAATCGGTGCACGTATGGACATAGACTCAAATTATGGAATTCTCCATATGTCCATATTGACCGAAATTGACCCCCCCCCCCCTTTCGACTTATGGACTTATGAACATAAACTTTTGGTCTGCACATCCCTAGTTGAAATTATATGTCAACATAGTGAGGGAAAGGTAGCGCCGGCGCCATTTTGAATATTGGCAAATCGGCCCGAGTGCAGAAGGTCGCTCCCGGACCCCCGCTGGACTTTTGGCAAGTCTTGTGGAGGTCAGGAGGCCCCCCCAAGCTGGCCAAAAGTCCCTGGGGGTCCGGGAGCGATCTCCTGCACTCGTGACGTCAGGTCACAGGAACCAAAATGGCGCCGGCGCTACCTTTGCCCTGTCATATGGTAAGGGCAAAGGGCCACAGGCGCCATTTCTCTTAACGCAGCCGTGGCCCGAGAGTGGGAGATCGCGCCGGGACCCCCCCACTGGACCCCAGGTAATTTAAAACATTTTGGGGGGGTTCGGTAGGGTGGGGAATTTCTTTTAAAGGGTCGGGGTGGGTTTTATGGTTGTTTTGGTGTGCCGGTTTTCCCGCCCTCCCCCCTCCCCCGATTTACGATTTTTGAAGATAAATCGGGGGAATTATTATTGTATCGTGGCTCTAATGATTTTTGACGATTTAAAATATATCTGACAATTGTTTTAAATCGTCAAAAAACGATTCACATCCCTAGTTATTAGATGTTTGCCTCTCTGTAAGGCTAAGAATGCCCCAACTTTCTGGATTTGTCACCATTGGAATAGGATGTGAGTTCTTAATGAATGGCTTCAGAGAATGTGCAAGCTGCAGTCTTAGGCAGAGCTGGAATGCCTAAGTGGATTAGAGTGGCTATATGAGGCAGTGGTTGACAGTGATGAAACCTAGCAGTTGTGAGTTAGGTGCCCTTACCTTTGGGTGCCTCTTGCAGAACATGCAGTTGCTGCTAGGGGTGTGCATTCATTTTGAACTTAAATGGAAAATGCAACTTATTTTTTTTTTTTTGACTTAAAAAAAAGATGAGGCGTAAACGATCGGATTTCCAACTTATTCAACATAGCTATGTTGAATACGTTGGAAATCGCGATTGTTGATCTAAATACAAATTTAAACCCCTCACCCTCCTTAATCCCCCCCCCGCAAGACTTACCAAAGCTGGCCAAAAGTTCCGTGAGGGTCCGGGAGCGACGCGTGGGGAATCACGTGACGCCGCGTCACTCTGACGTGGCGCCGACGTCACGTGATTCCCCTCGGGTTCGCTCTCGGAACCTTCGTTGGGCCCAAAAGGCACTTTTGGCCAGCTTGGGGGGGTCAGGAGGCCCCCCCAAGCTGGCCAAAAGTTTCTTTTGAGCCCAACGAGGGTTCCGGGAGTGAACCCAAGGGGAATCACGTGACGCCGCGTCACTCTGATGTGGCGCCGACGTCATGTGATTCCCCTCGGGTTCGCTCCCGGAACCCTCGTTGGGCCCAAAAGGCACTTTTGGCCAGCTTGGGGGGGGTCAAGAGGCCCCCCCAAGCTGGCCAAAAGTTCCTTTTGAGCCCAACGAGGGTTCCGGGAGCGAACCCGAGGGGAATCACGTGACGCCGACGTCACGTGCTCCTTGCAAAGGAGTTCAGGAATGGCGTCCTGACCCCGCTGGACCACCAGGGAGTTTTGGTAAGTCTTTGGGGGGGGAGGATTAAGGCGGGTGAGGGGTTTAAATTTTTATTTGCACATATGGACATAGACTCAACTTATGGAATTCTCCATAAGTCCATATTGACCGCAAATGGGACCCCCATTCGACTTATGGACTTATGAACTTAAACTTTTGGTCTGCACATCCCTAGTTGCTGCATCCAATCCCCTCTTTTTACCCACAATCTGTTGAGATAGATAGGAAGATGTGGAATTAGATCCTGCATAAGAGCAATACATTATTGTACTTTCCCTTGGTTGCCACTTAACCTGTTACCCCCCTGGGTGTGGCATTTTACTGGACTGTTAGGCATCTATGGACGCTGTATGCTTTACCCCAGCATTTGGGAACATTATGTGATTAAGATGTATTTGGCCTTATCTTTGCTTATCTTAGCGATAATGGGAGTATGGATGGAATAAGTTATGTTGAGGTCAACATAATATTAAAGAACGGGGAAGTATAACTAGAAGTTAAAAATGCCATAAGAGGGTAAAGACATTTTTTTTTTCTGACCTGAGTTCTGAGGCTGTGGAAAGCATTGCTAGGATGTGGCTTGCTGTATTTTCTCTGGTTGTTTGCCTGGGGGGAGGACCTGTTGTGGCTCAAAGTAAAAGTACCTGAAGCTGTATGACAAGAGTCTCTAAGTGACAAGCTGCAGGGAATGAAGGAACAAACAGACAGTGTCTTGTTATCAGTGCTGGTAGGAAAGTAACACCTCCGGTGGACTTTGAATCCTTGGGGGAGGTGGGGAGAATGAGTTGTAAAGTGGGTTTTTTTCTGTCTTCACATCCAGTTATAAGAGGTGGGAGAGACTGAAGTAGAATTACTTCAGCAGGAAGAGCAAGACCAAAGATTCTGATTGTCAGCTTGCTGTGTCAGTTCTGCCAAATCCAAGGTTTATGGGAACTCCATGCTGAGAGATATGCTAATGACCAGCCCCTATGAGCTAGAGAGGTTTACAAGTGGAGAGACAGGACACAGAGAGAGAAGGGCATATTGCTTTTGGCTCCTTTTATAGGGATCTCTTTGGTTGAAATTCAGAGGGAATTGTTTGATATTACACTCAAAGTAGAACGTGTGCGACTGAAAGGAAGAAATGAGATTGTGATTTAAAGATTTTGTTCATATTAGAGCAATCCAGGTAAGAATTGGGGCAGCATAAGTATAGTAACAGTCAGTTACTTAAAATTTCAACCAAGACGTGGAGATCTTCATTGGCTTAGTTCAGTTACACTGTTGTAGTGAGAAAATTTACTGAGTTTGAGAAATTGAGGTGTATAAAAATGCTGTATTAATATTCTTACTTGTTAACTAAAAAGTGTAAACTTTTCAGACTGACCTCACTGTGAACCTTTGCAGCATAAATTGATAGAACTGGAACGTTAATGGGCTTTTGAAGTTATACAGCATAAGTACTTAACTCAGTTCTGGCCTGAGAGTGACTGGGCAATTTAAGTGACTATTCTGTGTTTCTTATGGAACAGAACTAGATATTTCTGAGTCAGTTTTAACATAAACCCTATGGGGCGGATTTTCAGAGCCCTGCTCGCGTAAATCCGCCCAAAACCGGGCGGATTTACGCGAACAGGGCCCTGCGCGCTGGGAAGCCTATTTTACATAGGCCTCCCGGCGCGCGCAGAGCACCGGGACTCGCGTAAGTCCCGGGGTTCTCCGAGGGGGGCATGTCGGGGGCGTGTCGGGCGGGCCCGGTCGTCGCGGCGTTTCGGGGGCGTGTCGACAGCGTTTTGGGGGCGGGTACGGGGCGTGGCTACGGCCCGGGGCGGTCCGGGGGCGTGGCCGCGCCCTCCGTACCCGCCCCCAGGTCGCGGCCCGGCGTGCAGGAGGCCCGCTCGCGCGCGGGGATTTACGCCTCCCTCCGGGAGGCGTAAATCCCCCGACAAAGGTAAGGGGGGGTTTTAGACAGGGCCGGGTGGGTGGGTTAGGGAGGGGAAGGGAGGGGAAGGTGAGGGGAGGGCAAAGGAAAGTTCCCTCCGAGGCCGCTCCGATTTCGGAGCGGCCTTGGCGGGAACGGGGATAGGCTGCGCGGCTTGGCGCGCGCCGGCTATACAAAATCCATAGCCTTGCGTGCGCCGATCCAGGTTTTTAGCAGATACGCGCGGCTCCGCGCGTATCTACTAAAATCCAGCGTACTTTTGTTTGCGCCTGGAGCGCAAACAAAAGTAGGCTATTCGCGCGCCTTTTAAAATCCGCCCCTATGAGAACAGTAATATATCAGAGGAGTGGAACTATAAGTAAGCTTAAGCTGTTTTTCACATAAGAGCTCTAGGAGTGCCAGTGTGTGTGTGAAAAGATTTTTGAATCAACCTGAACAAAATCATTTTCCCTCTTTCAGTGAGTTTAGGGTGGGACTGATTATCCTTTATTTTACACACTAAGTCCTGGATTCTCCATTCTCGCACAGAATGGTGAATCCAGCGGTAACGGGGGGTGGGGGGAGAAGGGGGGCAGGCCTGCGAAAGCCATCAGCCATCGCACCACTGCGGTGTTATCGCTGCCAGCTTTTGCACCCAATAGCGCCACTGTGAAAGGTGGCGCTATTGGGCGCGCTACTGGCGGCGATAACGTGGCTTACCTTATCACCGCCAGTGAAGACAGCACTAAGTCCGCCTCTTCGCCGCCCCGACTCCTCCCCTTGCCGCCCTGACTTCGTCCCCGCTTGCTATCGCATGCGTGTGATAGCCTCTTATCGCTATGCTATACAGATAGAAAATGACCTCCTAAGTTAGACCAGTTCAATAAGACATTAAAGACACCACATTTAGAAACATTTTTTATTTATTCATTTTATACATTTAAACAAAGATAACTTTGTCTTGAAACAAAAGTGAATACTCGTAAGAAATATATTATTTATACATATCTTCTCAAAACAGAAATATTTCTCACTTTTATATTATCTGAATAATTTACTTAGGAGAAAATCAGAAATCGAATGAGGAGATATATAGATATGAAACAAAAATACACTTAGTTAAGCTCACCTGAAAAAAACCCCACGCTATATTCTTAAAGCACATACCTAGCTCTTATTTAAATTGTGGGACCTTGTATTCTAGTGTTTAAGAATTCCCTTAACTGTTCGGGATTATAGAAAATATAAGTATTACCAGAGTGCTCTATTACACACTTAGCTGGATAACAAAGTAAAAAGCTAGCCCCCAAAGAGACAACTTCTGAACGCATAACAAGAAAGGCTTTATAGAGTAACTGAGTCGCTCTGGTTAAATTAGGAAAAATGCATACTAAACCTCCTAAATAGGTAGTATTCATATTTTTAAAATAACTTTTCATTATTTGGG
The DNA here is from genome assembly GCF_901001135.1 of Rhinatrema bivittatum. Classification (NCBI taxonomy): domain Eukaryota; kingdom Metazoa; phylum Chordata; class Amphibia; order Gymnophiona; family Rhinatrematidae; genus Rhinatrema; species Rhinatrema bivittatum. The sequence continues at coordinate 242,086,094 of NC_042621.1, read as the reverse complement.
CTTTTATCATATTCAGAAAATAATGAAACAAATAGAACTGTTCTTTCGGCAATTTCATAACCTGAACTTTCAAACATTCAGATAGATTGCTGATGTCTCCAACTTCAGCTGCTGGTGAAATCTGAAACCGGCTCTGTCTCTGTTTAAGAAATAATATCTTTTTCACAGCCGGGATTTTATCTGCAGGCATTTTCAAGATTTCCCCAAGGTATCTCTTAAAAGTTATTAAGGGGAGACTTCAATTACCCCAATATAGACTGGGTAAATGTATCATCGGGTCACGCTAGAGAGATAACGTTCCTGGATGGAATAAATGATAGCTTTATGGAGCAATTGGTTCAGGAACCAACGAGAGAGGGAGCAATTTTAGATCTCATTCTCAGTGGAGCACAGGACTTGGTGAGAGAGGTAACGGTGGTGGGGCCGCTTGGCAATAGTGATCATAATATGATCAAATTTGATTTAATGACTGGAAAAGGAACAGTGTGCAAATCCAAGGCTCTCGTGCTAAACTTTCAAAAGGGAAACTTTGATAAAATGAGAAAAATTGTTAGAAAAAAACTGAAAGGAGCAGCTACAAAAGTAAAAAATGTCCAAGAGGCGTGGTCATTGTTAAAAAATACCATTCTAGAAGCACAGTCCAGATGTATTCCACACATTAAGAAAGGTGGAAAGAAGGCAAAACGATTACCGGAATGGTTAAAAGGGGAGGTGAAAGAAGCTATTTTAGCCAAAAGATCTTCACTCAAAAATTGGAAGAAGGATCCAACAGAAGAAAATAGGATAAAGCATAAACATTGGCAAGTTAAATGTAAGACATTGATAAGACAGGCTAAGAGAGAATTTGAAAAGAAGTTGGCTGTAGAGGCAAAAACTCACAGTAAAAACTTTTTTAAATATATCCGAAGCAGAAAGCCTGTGAGGGAGTCAGTTGGACCGTTAGATGATCGAGGGGTTAAAGGGGCACTTAGAGAAGATAAGGCCATCGCGGAAAGATTAAATGATTTCTTTGCTTCGGTGTTTACTGAAGAGGATGTTGGGGAGGTACCCGTAATGGAGAAGGTTTTCATGGGTAATGATTCAGATGGACTGAATCAAATCACGGTGAACCTAGAAGATGTGGTAGGCCTGATTGACAAACTGAAGAGTAGTAAATCACCTGGACCGGATGGTATACACCCCAGAGTTCTGAAGGAACTAAAAAATGAAATTTCAGACCTATTAGTAAAAATTTGTAACTTATCATTAAAATCATCCATTGTACCTGAAGACTGGAGGATAGCAAATGTAACCCCAATATTTAAAAAGGGCTCCAGGGGCGATCCGGGAAACTACAGACCGGTTAGCCTGACCTCAGCGCCAGGAAAAATAGTGGAAAGTGTTCTAAACATCAAAATCACAGAACATATAGAAAGACATGGTTTAATGGAACAAAGTCAGCATGGCTTTACCCAGGGCAAGTCTTGCCTCACAAATCTGCTTCACTTTTTTGAAGGAGTTAAACATGTGGATAAAGGTGAACCGGTAGATATAGTATACTTGGATTTTCAGAAGGCGTTTGACAAAGTTCCTCATGAGAGGCTTCTAGGAAAAGTAAAAAGTCATGGGATAGGTGGTGATGTCCTTTCGTGGATTGCAAACTGGCTAAAAGACAGGAAACAGAGTAGGATTAAATGGGCAATTTTCTCAGTGGAAGGGAGTGGACAGTGGAGTGCCTCAGGGATCTGTATTGGGACCCTTACTGTTCAATATATTTATAAATGATCTGGAAAGAAATACGACGAGTGAGATAATCAAATTTGCAGATGACACAAAATTGTCCAGAGTAGTTAAATCACAAGCAGATTGTGATAAATTGCAGGAAGACCTTGAGAGACTGGAAAATTGGGCATCCAAATGGCAGATGAAATTTAATGCGGATAAGTGCAAGGTGATGCATATAGGGAAAAATAACCCATGCTATAATTACACGATGTTGGGTTCCATATTAGGTGCTACAACCCAAGAAAGAGATCTAGGTGTCATAGTGGATAACACATTGAAATCGTCGGTTCAGTGTGCTGCGGCAGTCAAAAAAGCAAACAGAATGTTGGGAATTATTAGAAATGGAATGATGACATGTGTAGATGTGAATCGGTAGATGTGAATCGGTTATTTACTCTTTCGGATAGTAGAAAGACTAGGGGACACTCCATGAAGTTAGCATGGGGCACATTTAAAACTAATCAGAGAAAGTTCTTTTTTACTCAACGCACAATTAAACTCTGAAATTTGTTGCCAGAGAATGTGGTTCGTGCAGTTAGTATAGCTGTGTTTAAAAAAGGATTGTATAAGTTCTTGGAGGAGAAGTCCATTACCTGCTATTAACTTCACTTAGAGAATAGCCACTGCCATTAGCAATGGTTACATGGAATAGACTTAGTTTTTGGGTACTTGCCAGGTTCTTATGGCCTGGATTGGCCATGGCCACTGTTGGAAACAGGATGCTGGGCTTGATGGACCCTTGGTCTGACCCAGTATGGCATTTTCTTAAGGGCAATTCTCTAATTATCTTGGAGAAATTGGAAATTCTTAAATTTAATTGCCTTAAATAATTTTCAACTGTTTCCAGTCTCCGTGCTGAAGATACCTGTTCTTTAATACACACGGCATTTGAGTCAGAAACCTTTTTCAAATCGGCTTTAACCTCCAGTTAAGTTCTTGTTTGTTCCTCCTTTTGCAATTTAGTGTGAATATCGACAGAGTCCACTTTTATAGCGAGGTCTTCCGCATGCTGGGCCTGTTCATTAAACACTGTAACTATGCCCACAATCAGATCCCACAAGGAATCTAAGGTTACAACCTCAGGTCTTGTAATCTCTAGGGGTTTCAACACATGACTTCTCCCTACCTCCACTTCTCATACTGCTGTTCCACTTATCTGCGGGAGCATTTCTGCACCTCCTCCACTCCTCACCGAGTCCTCCGGATGAAGTGGTGCTGGAAAAAGCCTCTCCTGGTCCGTTGCAGGGTCGAGTAGCCCTCCCAACAGTGTCGACCTGATGACATCACTCTCCGGTGACTATGTCTACTTGGTGCTGGTAGGAGGAGATGTTCGCGGCTGTATTCTTGGCTCCGGCGGGATCAACGATGTCTCCCCAGGTGGCGATTGGGCTCCTCCACCAGTCCCACCAGTGGGGCTCAAGACCCCAATCATCGCTGTGGCCGTTGCAAACTGATGTATTGTCCTGCGGGAAGCTGGGGTTTGGGTAGGTACACCCTAACCTTACCCTTTCTTTTGTGCGGCATTGCAAAGGAAAAGTCAAAGAAATTGAAGTAATTTTCAGAGAAATGCAAGAGCGGTCAGCGTTTACATCCATTCAGGGAGCCATCTTGGATTTTCTCCTAGAAACATTATTTAAACACATCTTCGGAAGAGGGGGTCACAGATAGTGTATTCAGGGAACACATGCTTTTATTTATTTAAAGATAGGTAGGACTTCAACACCTACATCAGAGGACGGAGAGAAGAGGAGAAGACAGACTTCCTTCAGCCATCTGCATCCAATACCTGGAAAAGACAAAGGGAGAGCTGCAGCGAGGAAAATAGGTCCTGGTCTGGAAGGATTACAAGACGGCTAAGTGAAAGCATCGTGCACCACAAAATTAATGGCCAACACAATATAGTAATAATTTGAGAAAGCTACATATATACACTAGAGATGTGAATCGTGTGATCGATCGTCTTAACGATCGATTTCGGCTGGGAGGAGGAGGGAATCGGATCGTCGCAGTTTGGGTTTTTTAAATATCGTGTAAATCGTGTAAATCGTGTAAATCGAAAACCGGCACACTAAAACATCCCTAAAACCCACCCCGACCCTTTAAAATAAATCCCCCACCCTCCCGAACCCCCCCAAAATGCCTTAAATTACCTGGGGTCCAGAGGAAGGGTCCCGGTGTGATCTTTACTCTCGGACCTCCTCCGGCCATACGGCGTATGGCCGGCGCCATTTTCTGTACGGAAAAACAATTTGCGGCAGGAGATCGCTCCCGGACCCCCGCTGGACTTTTGGCAAGTCCTGTGGGGGTCAGGAGGCCCCCCCAAGCTAGCCAAAAGTCCCTGGGGGTCCAGCGGGGGTCCGGGAGCGATCTCCTACGCTCCTGCCGTCGGGGGACAAAAAAACAAAATGGTGCCGGTGCTACCTTTGCCCTGTCGTATGACAGGGCAAAGGTAGAACCGGCGCCATTTCTACAATGCACAGGAGGTCCGAGAGTAAAAGATCACACCGGGACCCTTCCTCTGGACCCCAGGTAATTTAAGGCATTTTGGGGGGGTTCGGGAGGGTGAGGGATTTATTTTAAAGGATCGGGGTGGGTTTTAGGGTTGTTTTAGTGTGCTGGTTTTCCTGCCTTCCCCCTTCCCCTCCCCCTTCCCCCGATTTACGATTTTTTGACGATAAATCGGGGGAATTGTTATTGTATCGCGGCTCTAACGATTTTTGACGATTTAAAATATATCGGACGATATTTTAAATCGTCAAAAAATGATTCACATCCCTAATATACACTGCATAGAAGTGAAAATAAGGAAACTGCTGTGCCACTACTGGTAACAAACATATTTACCTTCTTTGATGCATCACATCTGAGGATCAGCTTGAACACCCGAGGAAAGAAAGTTTTGAAAGGATCATTTTCTTTTATAATTAACTTTGGAAAGAGTCGCACACACAACAGCGTTTGAAGTCAGATGAACATTTTGAAAGTGCTTTTCTGCCATGATTTATCTTATGAAAAGTAATCACGACTCTTCAATCAATAATAAGTTTTATGTGTTTGGAAACACTGCTTTTCGCTAACCACGTACAGGAGTATGCTCCTTCATTGCTATATATGAAAGACATTTTGCTGCTGAACTTATGACTCTTTGAGATTTATATGGACATTAATCTTACTTAGTTAATTTTGTATGAATATTTTAGTGAGTGAATGGGACACCAAACACACACATATATATATATATATGTGTGTGTGTGTTTGTGTGTGTTTATTTATTTATTTATCTATTTGCCTATTTATTTATTTGCCATCATTCCAAGTGAAGATCACAATGGTTTACAAAAGTAACAAGCATCATTAGGTCACTACATTATGATGTAACACATTAGCAAAACACAAATTTTTGTAAGATACATTTTGGGGTTGAATACTCTTTGACAAGATACACATTTTGGTATGTTATATACATTGGAGGAACTCAAGTGGGTCATATGACTAAGCTGATGTGCTTATATGTCTCAGCTGAGGGTGGGGGCAATAGGTTAGTAGGATAGGGATTCTATTTAGTAAATTTACATAGTTGTAGGAGGTTGTCATGAGCTACTTTGTTCTCATTACTTGTTATTGTTTTTTGTTCTTGTTATTATTAACTCTGCATTCAGATAGAGTTTGTTAAGATATAAGTTTAAGGTTTAAGGTTTATTATTATTTATATACCGTTGTCTCAGCGAGCCTTCACAGCGGTTTACAATATAAATAAATATACAGTGGAGAAATTACATTCAGTCATAAAAGATAAAAACAGCTAAATTTAAAGGAAAGAAATTACAAGAAAATATAGCTGTTAAAATATAGAAATGTAAATAAGAACTATAAATATTAAACAGATAAAACCAATAAAAACAATAAAACTATATACATTGCAACATTGCCTGAGGATTAATAGAAAGCAGCCTGCGCTTAATTTTCAATATATGCTGCATTGAATAACCACGTTTTCAATTCTGCTTTAAACTTGCTTTTTTCCCGCTGTGTCTTTAATTGAGTTGGTAATGAGTTCCACATTTTTGAGCCTGCGATGGATAACGCTCTTTCTCGAATTTGACTAAGATGTGCTGACTTTATTGTGGGGATTGATAAAGCCCTTTGTCAGCCGATCTCAAGTGACATTGTGGAGTATGCAGTCTCAATGCTGCATTTAACCATTCTGTTCTTTCTCCATAAATTATATTATGAATTATACATTCAGCCTTATACAGGATTCTATAATGGATAGGTAACCAATGCAAGGTTATTAATGTTGGAGTAATGTGATCAAACTTCTTTTTTCCTGTTAAAATTCGAGCCGCTGTATTCTGAAATACCTGGAGAGGTCTGATGGTGGATTGAGGTAGGCCTAAAAGAAGAGCGTTGCAATAATCTAGATTGGCGAACAGTAAAGCCTGTAATACAGATCTAAAATCGGAAGGTTCCAGTAATGGCTTCAATTTTCTTAAAGTTAAAAGTTTAAAATAGCCATCTTTTAACTTGGTTGCGATATGTTTTTTCATATTAAGCTCTGAATCTATTATTACTCCCAAATTTCTGGCAGAAGATGAAGGCATCAAATCAATGTTTTCAAATCTAAAAGCAGGAATCTTGTGACATAGGATTCTGAAAGAATTTAAGTTAGATTTTAAGCATTTTTAAAAAGCCAGGTTTTGAGCTCATACTTGAATATCTTTCTTTCTGGAATTAGTTGTATTGTCTCTGGTAGTGAGTTCCACAGTTATTGAGAACATGTGCTCTCTTATTTGTGTCAGGTGTGTGCTCTGATTTGTAGGTACAGTTAATAGTCCTTTGTTTTGGGACCTTAGGGTTCATTGTGGAGTGTATGGTTGACGTGTCACTTCTATTAGTCCTGGGTTATCATTATGGATGATTTTAAAAATTAGAGTTAAAACTTTGAAATATTTTCAGTATTGTATATATACACCCGAGACAGAATAAGATATCGAGTTAACTCATATCTCAGTAAATTCCCTATTATCAGGTAACAGTACCAGACAGGGAATAAGAAAGATGAAATCCTAAAGATTTTTAAAGATGGCGCCGGCCATCTAGTGCTCCTACCATGTGACAAGGGCTGGCCAATGGCACGGATACCCTGTCATATGGTAAGGGCAAAGGGCCATCGGCGCCATTTTTATTAGTGGCAGTCGACGGCCCGAGAGCGGGAGATTGCTCCCGGCGCCCCAACTGCACCACTAGGTAATTTTAAAACATTTTTTGGGGGGTCGGGAGGGTGGGGGAGGCTAAGGGGTCAGTTTTAAAGGGTCAGGGTGGGGTTTTTTTATCGGGCCATCGGCACCATTTTTATTAGTGGCAGCTGACAGCCCGAGAACAGGCGATCGGTCCCGGGGCATCCACTGGACCACCAGGTAATTTTAAAACATTTTGGGGGGGTTTGGGAGGGTGGGGGAAGGTAAGGGATTAGATTTAAAGGGTCAGGGTGGGTTTAGGGGTTGTTTTGGTGTGCCGGTTTTCCCGCCCTCCCCCCAAATAACTCCTGTTTGTGGACACAAACCCGATTAACGATTTTTCACGATAAATCGGGGAAATTTCTATTGTATCGCACTCTTTAATGATTTTTGATCGGACGATATTTTAAATCGTCAAAAAACGATTCACATCCCTAGTACCTAGCAACCTTTCCCCAAAAAAACATAAGAACATAAGAATTTGCCATTCTGGGTCAGACCAAGGGTCCATCAAACCCAGCATCCTGTTTCCAACAGAGACCAAACCAGGCCACAAGAACCTGGCAATTACCCAAACACTACAAAGATCCCATGCTACTGATGCAATTAATAGAAGTTGCTATTCCCTAAGGGGGGGATTTTAAAAGCCCTGCTCGCGTAAATCCGCCCGGATTTACGCGAGCAGGGCCCTGCGTGCCGGCGCACCTATTTTCCATAGGCCTGCTGGTGCGCGCAGAGCCCAGGGACTCACGTAAGTCCCGAGGTTTTTTGTCGGGGGAGTGTCGGGGGGCGGGGCCGACCGACGCGGCGTTTTGGGGCGGGACGCGGCATTTCGGGGGTGGGCCCAGGGGCGTAGTTTCGGCCTGGGGCGTGGCCGCGCCCTCCGGAACCGCCCCCGGGTTGCGTCTCGGCGCACGTGGATTTACTTCTCCCTCCGGGAGGCATAAATCCCTGGACAAAGGTAGGGGGGGGTTTAGATAGGGCCGGGGGGGGGGGTGGGTTAGGTAGAGGAAGGGAGGGGAAGGTGAGGGGAGGGCGAAAGAGAGTTCCCTCCGGAACGGAGGGAACGGAGGGAACGGAGGCAGGCTGCGCGGCTCGGCGCGCGCCGGCTGCCCAAAATCGGCAGCCTTGCGCGCGCCGATTCAGGATTTTATAAGATACGCGCGGCTACGCGCGTATCTTATAAAATCCAGCGTACTTTTGTTGGCGCCTGGTGCACCAACAAAAGTACGCAAACGCGCATTTTTTAAAAATCTACCACTAAGTAAACTTGACTAATAGCAGTTAATGGACTTCTCCTCCAAGAACTTTTCCAAGCCTTTTTTGAACCCAGCTACACTAACTGCACTAACCACATCCTCTGGCAACAAATTCCAGAGCTTAATTGTGCATTGAATGAAAAAGAATTTTCTCCGATTAGTCTTAAATGTGCTACTTGCTATCTTCATGGAATGCCCCCTAGTCCTTCTATTATCTGAAAGTGTAAATAACCAATTCACACCTACTCGTTCAAGACCTCTCATGATCTTAAAGACCTGTATTATATCGCCCGTCAGCCTTCTCTTCTCCAAGCTGAACAGCCCTAACCTCTTCAGCCTTTCCTCATAGGGGAGCTGTTCCATCACCTTTATCATTTTGGTTGCCCTTCTCTGTATCTTCTCCATCGCAACTATATCTTTTTTGAGATGCGGCAACCAGAATTGTACACAGTATTCAAGGTGCGGTCTCACCATGGAGCGATACAGAGGCACTATGACATTTTCCGTTTTATTAACCATTCCCTTCCTAATAATTCCTAACATTCTATTTGCTTTTTCAACTGCTGCAGCACAGTGAGCTGACGATTTTAAAATATTATCCACTATGATGCCTAGATCTTTTACCTGGGTGGTAGCTCCTAATATGGAACCTAACATCGTGTAACTACAGCAAGGATTATTTTTCCCTATATGCAACACCTTGCACTTGTCCACGTTTAATTTCATCTGCCATTTGGATGCCCAATCTTCCAGTCTTGCAAGGTCCTCTGATAAGTTCCTCTGAATTAGCCCAGCTATTGATTCTATAGTGCTTGGTGAAGGAGTGCAAGGAGGCCCAAGTGGCCGCACTGCAGATCTCCTCTGGAGGCACCCTCGACACCTCCACCCATGATATGGAATATGCCTAGAGACCTGATGGCAGCTCTTTGCCTTTCAAGGTATAGTCAAAAATTTCAAGGTATAGTCAAAAATTTATTTTACTTTATTATATATATTTTGATTTGTTTATATGCCATTATTCTACTTTAATTAGTTAAACTGTATAGATTATATCATATAATATAATTTTTATTTATTACTATGTTAAACTATAATAGTTATTTATCACTATGTTTAATATGTTAATTGTCGTCTAGTTATATTGTTCCATCGGTTCTACTGTTTTATGTAAAGCCCCTCTCTCTGTTGGGCAGTTTTTCGTTTTCGTTTTATGTAAACCGGAGTGATTTGTAGTCTCTACAAGAATTTCGGTATGTAAAAATTAAAAATAAATAAATAAATAAATAGTCTGTGCCTATTGCCTTCTTAATCCATTTGGCCAGGGTTGCTTTAGGGGCTGCCTCCCCTTTGCATGGGACACCAAACAATATGAACAGCCTGTGAGATCTGAAGAAGCAGTTGAAGTAGCGACCAAGGGTTCCCGATCTCCTTGGATGAGAATTAGCTGGAGCCTCATCCTGTTCCCTCTTCTCCTTGCCTGCAGGCTCACCACCTGATTGTCCTTTTGGGGGAAGGGAGGGGGGACCTGGGATGCTCTGTGGGTGGGAGAGAATTGCAGAGGAGGGTTGAGGGAACCTGCCACTCTAGGGAGCCTTTTGGTTCCACAGGAGGGACATCTCCTCCCCCTCAACATGTCACCGAGAGCAAGCTTCCTGGCAAGTTCCCTTTTACACCTGCTAACTGAGCTATGGAAGTGAAATCGCAGTTGTCTTTTCTCTGCAGTGTTTGGGTGGGTGCTCTAAGTTAAGTTGGTGGGGGGTCAGGTGGAAGTTCTGGAGGGTCTGGATGAATTGGAGATGGTGTTGGCTACTGGTGGAAGTATATGCACAAGTATTTTCAGAAATATAATACACGCATTCTTTATAAAATACATGCCTCTATATATAACTCAGGCTTATTACATGCACATTTAGAATTATTACATGCATAAAACACTTGAGTGTAATGTTAAAAGAAAATGGGAAGAGAAAGGATGTATTTTCCTGCCTTACAAATATATGTGCCTAATGAATCACTGCACATACTTTGGGGGCAGCAATGTGTGGTATTTTATAAACTGTGTAACTCCTACCTCACAGTTTATATACTTTTAGCTCAATTTTATTTTTTGGTTCAGCATTTCTTGTGAATTACATTTTGCCATACAAACAAAAAACAGAGAGTGATGTTGCAGTTTCAAATGGAAAACGTCTTCAAATTTATTACATAAACATTACCCTCAAGCAAACATTATGATGTTGTCCCATAATATAAGAATACAAAAACTATCAGCCCAGTACAAAACCCCACTAAACTATGGAACCATAATAAAATATTAGAAAGAAAGGACAAAATGCTGAATGCCAGAATTTAACATATTGTTTACTGAAACTGGAGTGATTGTGCAGTTTCACTAGGTAGGTTATTTGCTTATTCTAGGAAAATACAGCATGAATTGAAACAATGGATGTATGTTCTATAAATAACATTTCTATTTGTAGCATAGGTTGAGTATTCAGTTTTTCTGATCTCATGCTCATTTACAGAGTCAGTGTTTAGTTATTAAGAGCACGTATAAGGCAAGTCACATTGAAATTAGATAATGGGATGTATTCCATGAGCAAGCTCTAGCTGAAAGCAATTGAAAAGGGTTTGGTTGGTGACCCAAACAAATTTGTTTAGGAAAAGCTTTGTAGTGCAGAATTGTTTCCAATCAATAGCCTTCAAGCTTCTTTTTATGTGTATTTTATTAGTCTAATCAGATTTAATTCATTAAATAGATTTCCTGATTAACTATCCGCTCAGTGTATCCTTCTGTGCTCAATATGAAATCCAAGAAACTGTATAAATGTAACAGTGAGTTAGCTGATGTACCCTTTGAATATTTTTCCCCTCTGTGTCAACATAGCTTTAATAGTAAATTGGATACTGGTGGCCTAACACTCTTGCTTTCTTATCATCTGGGAGCTGACTGCACTTCTTGCTTGGCCTCAGGTGGTGTACAATCTTACTTATTTACAGCATGTGCTGTTTGAATATGCTGAATTGGTAGAAAGTCAAGAGACATAACCAGTGAAAGTGAAAATCTATTTTGTGGTTTCCCAAGTGTGCTGTACTCATCAGAAGGCTCAATGGGACATCACTAATTGTGAAGCTACAGTGTTGTAAAATATTGGAATGTCTTAGGACTTGGTGCCTTCCATCATTTTACCTGCACTATTAAAAAAGTGAAACAGATGCCAGCAAGGGAAATCTGAAAATTATCCTTACTGTAAAGTAACAAATGTTCATTTTTAAATTTGAATTTTAGTATATGTTTCATGTTCTTAATCTAGAGCTTCCAGGATTGCTAACCCAATAAAATGTTTTGGGGTTTGTTTTTTTTAATTGACAGTCGTCAGATTTATATTTAACTTTTTTTTTTTTTTTGGATACGTGTTTTATGTTGCCATCTGTACACAGCTGCATTTACTACGCCAGGGTTTTCGAAACCTGCCCTGGTGATCCCACAGCCGGCCGGATTTCAGCAACGAGTATACATGAAATAAATGTGCCTATAATGGGTCTATAATGTATATAAATTTATGTCATGTATATCCATTGTGGATATCCTAACAAACCAACTGTGGAGGGAGTAATCAGGATCCACTCCTCCTATTCACTGAGATGTATTATCCCCCAACCCCTGGTACTACAACCTCACAGAGCCAGAGCCCACAGGACTAGGGAGAGCCCCCATTACTGACATGAAAGTATTTTATGGACATACTTTTTTGTTCTTTTACTCCCTCACTGTCAGTAAATTGACTAACAGTTGGAAAAATATAGTATTTCCTCACCTCTAAACACAAACACAATTGATGCCATACTTTTCCAAACCATATTTCCTAAACTCGTGTGTAGCAACAAGTTCTAGTCTTGGTCTGACATGACATTTTTCATCTGTTACCAAATGCCTTCAACTGATTTGTCCTGTTGATAAGTTGTATTCTTCTTCATATCATGGTGTGTAGATTTTTGATCATCAAGAACATAAAACACCTTAGACAACAGGGGTAAAGGACTTCAAATTTTCAACAAAGTATTAATGAAGAAAATCACATGGAGAAGATAATTAGGCAGGATTTGAGTTTTCAGTTGTTCCACAAGAAGGTCAAGCACGGTGCTTTCCTGTTGCTGAGATGTGGTGATATCGAGAATGGTATTGGTCTTAGTTTCCTGTGTATGGCTATCCCAACATTATGGAGACATGGTGTATGGTTGACAACTGTTTTGAGGGTCAGACTTATGCTTGCTTGTGGTTTTAATTATTGTGGTTTGAATATTTGTTGTACAATGTATGTTTTTAATACTTGTACACTGCCTTAGGCAGCTTAGAAAAACTATTCAGTAAACAAATTATGTAAATCTGGGAAAATTTATCAGTCTTAAATTTTTGCTTCTAATTTTGTTTTCCAAATTTTCTATGTGATGCAGCAAATATACATTGTTTTTCCTCAGAACTTCAGAAATTTCCAATTTCTTTAAAGCTTTCTCAAAATTTCTTGGTTTAGCAGCAACTTAAGAGCTAAAAAATGGACAATGTATCAATTTGAAAGGAAATAGCAGAAGAATCCATCAGTGGTTACTCATTCAAAATTCTGCACAGTGCACCACGACCATAGAGTACTTTTTGAATCTTTAAGAAAGGATTAATTTTAGTTGTTTATTCAATTTTCCTGATTGCCTTTCTTGACAAAAATCAAAGTGATTTACAACAATAAATTGGTTATATGTAAAAAGCATAAAATAAGAACCAAACTAAAACACAATTAAAACTAACACACTAATATTAGAATAGAAATAAAAATGATAAAGTAAAATCCTAAAATATAAAAATGTGGCCAGTCCTAAATAATTAAAAGGATATATATAAAATAAGGTAATAAATTCTTGGGAAAGCAAATAAAATCTACATTTTAGTGGTAACTAAAAACCTATCTCAAAAGTTTAAAAAATGGACTTTTCAAAAACCCACGCCTTCAGGTATTTTCTAAATTTTAGATAATCTTTTTCAAGTCAGAAGCTTAATGGTAGGTAGTTCCAAAGAGAAGGTGCAATAATTTAAAAACTATTTTCTTAAGTTCTTTCAAAAACAATTACCTTTGGTGTTGAAAGTCTCTCAAAATTTTCAGTTGTGAGAATTATAATGTGCGGCCATGTCAATATGGTATAACTAGATTATTAAGGTCTGGATTTATCAAAATGCAGTAAATATTGCATGTGATAGAAATATGGGTGTGTTTTATGGTAATAGGCAGTTTATTGCTAATACCTATGTGATGCACTAAGTTACTGCAAATTGTGATAACCTTTTGAGATAAGTGCCAGAATTGTGGTATTTCCTACAGGACCATGGAGAGAGAAGAGAGAGAGAGAGAGAGAGAGAGATGGGAGGCCCACCTAGTAACTCGAGGTGAGGTTTAGGTATTAGTTAGGGGCCACTTTGACACGTACGAACAGAACAGTGCTCTCTTGTGAAGATTTGATGACCTTCAAAGTGAGGAAACTCATTCAAAGATGAGATTTGGGCAATGTTCTCTCAACCTAGCTTGATGGACTCTGATTTTATGAACTGTCTTTGTAACTACAATATTGTTTGTGTACGTTCTAACATGTAAACCGCCTAGACGGATAGTCCCCTACCCATTGTGCGGTATATAAGAACTATAAATAAATAAATAAATAAATAAATAAATAAATAAATGGACTCTCTACCTAGGTAACATCTCACCTTGAATGTCAAAGTGGCCCCTAACCCCTACACTAATACCTAAACCTCACCTCGACTTACTAGGTGGGCCTCCCATAGAGATATAAATACCTATCTAGTGTTAGGGCATTACGGTTAATCTCTCTCTCTCTCTCATAAGACAGAAAAGCAAATTGAATTTGCAAAGTTATTGGTAACCAGTGCAGTTCCTGTAATAATGGAGTTATATAATCAAATTTTCTTTACTGATCACTTAGCAAAATCATCCTCATGAGCTCTTTTATTATGGGTAAATTTTTGACCTTTCCATGGTTGTAGATAAATTATAATAGGACAAGGGTAACACCCATGCTATTCTGAACCCTAGTGAGCAGCCCATAAATAGCAATACTTTTTTTGACCCTGTTATTGATTCCTATTGTGTCAAGTGGGAGGGATTTCAGAGTGTTGGGACTGAGGAAACTGTAATGTTTCCATGCTAGCTGCTGAACTCTTACCCTTTTTTTTTTTGCCAAACCTTTGACCATTCTTCATCATCTTAGAAATTTCTTAGATGTATTGACCCAATCATTAAATTTAATCCCTAAATGAGAGCAGGGTCTCCAGTAAGCTGAAACAAGCCCTTATTTGGCTTATACTGAAGAAGGGTAACCTGCCTGCAAACTGCTCTACCAGTTATTGCCCCATTTCCAACCTTTCAACCAAAGGGAAATTGCTGGTAAAATTGATCTATGTTCAACTAGAAAGTTTTCTTTCAGAAAATAATATTTTGCATCCTGACCAATGTGACTTTCAATATAACCATAATATGGAATTTTTTCTTTTGCCAGTGACAGACTTTCTCCTTCAAGAGCTTGATACTGGTAAGACAGTTTTGGCTGTAGTTTTGGATATTACTTAAGTATATGATACTAGAGATGTGAATCAGAACCGGTATTGGTTTGGATTCCGGTTCCGATTCACATCGTGAAATTTTTATCTTGCAGTCCGATCGGGTTTTTTTATCGGCTGCGCCCGAGTCGATAACCTCACCCAAAGATATCTGGAGGAGGTATTTACTAGAAATATTAAACATTCTAGAAGCTGCACTTTCAATAACTTCCAAGATTTATTATACCCCCCAATTAAAGAAGAGGCCATTGCAGAATAGCAACATCAAGCCTTACTAGCTACTGAGTCACCTAAGATGGATATTTCGCCAGTTTTGGAACAGTCAGATGAAAATTTGACTATGCCTTCAACATTGATTGTTACATTCTTGCTTGACTCTGATAGGGAATGGATATTCAAAAATATTTTGCACATTGAACTGAGCTCTTTTTGAACTGTAAAGTTCAAATGTTTCCTGATCTTTCAAGACAAACCCAGAGGAGAAGATGCCAGTTTTTGTTACTAAAATCTAAAGTTCTTGAGATAGGATCATTACTTGTGTTAAAATTTCCTTGCATCTTATTTGTATTTCCACCTGTCTCAACTAATAGCCTTTCTTTCTAATAAAGTTGGAATTCAGTTTAGTTATTCCCTGGCTTCTGGTTAATGAGCTCCTTATAGCAGTAACCTGACCTCTAACAATATACTGACCTGTTATCGCTAATACCTCTTGTTATTATATCTTGATTTCCTTTTGGATTGTGTATATCTTTGATAACTTATTGAGGGCTTGCAAGATATGTGGTACTAGATATTTGTAAAATGTTTACTTTTTCTATTTTCTGACAATAGTGTATTACCACATGTATTGCCTTTCAAGTTTAATGCTTGGTACTATATTGTAAAATTCATAAATAAAAATAAAATAAAATAGGATGCCAATCAGCTGAGCATCATGCCACTGTCATCTTAGTATAGCTTGCATAAAATACTTTTTACATTTCAGCTGGTAGAATATAAGAGATGTATATAGTTATAAATTATTTTACAAGAACTAAGACACTGAACTAGAGAATTCCAGACAATCTTGATCAAAAGGCTTCTGGTTATAATATCATAAAACTGAAAGAGCATCATTATCATGTCTCAGCTGTGAATGAAACCATAGGCTTTCACTTTTGATTAAAATATTAAGCTTCATTCTCCCGAAGCTGGTGAAGAGATTATGGTGACAGGCAACTGAAGCCAGATCAAATTATCCAGATTTTTAGTGCCATACAGATAATCAATACCAGCAGCACCTGGAATGATATGAATAAAAAAGATGTTTATAGAGTAAGAAAATGTGAGGTATAATATTCTGTGGTTATCAGAAGTTCCAGATGCTGCTGTATGAAACAAACATGTCAGTCACTGCAGATTTATCTTTTTGCTAGGTTTACAAACCACATGTTTAATCTGTATGCATACTGATCCAAAATCATTAATTACATAATACATCACACAGTTTGTTTATGTATTTATTTATTTCCATTTGATATTCTACCTTTTCCTAGGAAAGACAGAAGGTGGATGTTGCGCTGGAGGTGGACCCTTGGCCTGGTGCAGGATTGGTACGGCCCTCTGGTTGGACCCAGAGAGCGCCTGCCACCAGGAGGCGGAGCACACGAAGAGACAGAGGCTAGCTGGAGCTTCACCAATAGCAATCCGGGGTTTCCGCAGGTTGAGCCCTTGGGTACCTGGACTGCCTGGACTTAGGTTGGCCTCACATGGTCTCCCAGAGAGGTAGCGGAGAAGTGTGCCCACCACAAGCAAAGGTGCGTGGTTGGTGATGAAAGGAGGAACTAGACCTGAACCAGGATCACCGGAGTCTTCTGGAATGCAGCAAGAGATGAAGGTCCTCCGGGCAAGATAGGCAGCACAGACTGGACTAGTCTTATGTAGGCCGCAAGTTGTGTCCAAGCAGGCTGGTCTGATGGTCACAGGAGCAAACAGGGAATCGAGTGTAGCGCACGGGTCAAAGCCAGGATATCTTCCAAGGGTGGTCAGCCAAAGCAAGGGTCAGTTCCAAGGTCAGTCCATACGTAGTCAAGATGAGCAAAGGTCAGCTCCAGACGGCAGTCAAGCATGGTCAGAAGGCATTCAGTGGTCAGTTCCAGGCTGCGGTCAAACTTGGCCAGAAGGCAGGCAGTGGTCGGTTCCAGGCAGCGGTCAAACGTGGTCAGGCAGGCAGAGGTCAGTACCGTGAATCAGTCCGAGGAGGTATGACAAGAGAAGGAACGAAGAGCAGGAATCAGGAGAGACACTGGAACACAGAGAGGACAAACGGAACAAAGGAGCACTGGAACAAGACAGGAACACAGGAGCACAGGAACAAGACAGGAACAAAGGAGCACTGGAACAAGACAGGAACACAGGAGCACAGGAACAAGACAGGAACAAAGGAGCACTGGAACAAGACAGGAACACAGGAGCACTGGAACAATACAGGAACACAGGAGCACAGGAACAAGACAGGAACAAAGGAGCACTGGAACAAGACAGGAACACAGGAGCACTGGAACAAGACAGGAACACAGGAGCACAGGAACAAGACAGGAACACAGGAGCACTGGAACAAGACAGGAACACAGGAGCACTGGATCAAGACAGGAACACAGGAGCACTGGAACAAGACAGGAACACAGGAGCACTGGATCAAGACAGGAACACAGGAGCACTGGAACAAGACAGGAACACAGGAGCACTGGAACAAGACAGGAACACAGGAATGCACTGGAACAAGACAGGAACACAGGAGCACTGGAACAAGACAGGAACACAGGAGCACTGGAACAATACAGGAACACAGGAGCACTGGAACAAGACAGGAACACAGGAATGCACTGGAACAAGACAGGAACACAGGAGCACTGGAACAAGACAGGAACACAGGAGCACTGGAACAAGACAGGAACACAGGAGCACAGGAACAAGACAGGAACACAGGAGCACTGGAACAAGACAGGAACACAGGAGCACTGGAACAATACAGGAACACAGGAGCACTGGAACAAGACAGGAACACAGGAGCACAGGAACAAGACAGGAACACAGGAGCACTGGAACAAGACAGGAACACAGGAGCACTGGATCAAGACAGGAACACAGGAGCACTGGAACAAGACAGGAACACAGGAGCACTGGAACAAGACAGGAACACAGGAGCACTGGATCAAGACAGGAACACAGGAGCACTGGAACAAGACAGGAACACAGGAGCACTGGAACAAGACAGGAACACAGGAATGCAGGAACACTGGACAAGACTGGATCAAGGAAGCAGGTGAATGCAGGAACAAGGAACAGCAAACTAGCAACACCGAGGTGTCGACCCGATTGCCAAGGCGAGGCTCTGGGGACTGGGCCTTGCCTTATATACTCATGCTAGGCGATGTCATTATCGGGCGCTGCGGACCGGTTTCCCACGCTGGGCCCTTTAAAGGGCTGAGCGGTCCACGCACGCGCACGTCTAGGGGCGGGGCCAATGTCAAGGAGGACGCTGAGCCCCGGCGTGAGGAGCGCTCAGAGTCAGAAGGCCCAAATGGGCCTGGGGATGCCCGGTGATGTCGCGGGTGAGATGTGCTGGCTGTGGTTGCAAGGGATGAGCCGGAGCTGGTTGAGGGCAGCGCGAGGTGAGCAGGCCCGGTCGCGGCACCAACGCAGCCGGGACGCGCAACAGTGGATTACAAAAAAAGATGTAAATTTCAGTACGTACCTCTGGGGGCGAGTAGAGGACATAAGAAAATAAAACTGGGAAATGAACAATGCAAAATTGTATAGGCAGCAACACATGGTGTACACTGATTTCAAAGTATAGGGAGGATACCTAGCAATAAGATAAGCAAATATTGTTTCATATGTAATCTTTCACAAATCTGTGATTAATGCAAATGAGATTGTGCCTTGGCTCTAACTGAGGTACATAATCAACATATAAGATCCACAATAAAATACAAAATATTTTAAAAAAACTGAACAGAACAATGTACACACCAGCCTCCAAACAGTCTATCAAGCTCTGGTGTCGATCACTTCAAAACTGGAAAAAAAGCAAAGACATCTGCAAGTCTCATAACAACTAGAGATGTGAATCAGTACCGGAC
The DNA here is from genome assembly GCF_901001135.1 of Rhinatrema bivittatum. Classification (NCBI taxonomy): domain Eukaryota; kingdom Metazoa; phylum Chordata; class Amphibia; order Gymnophiona; family Rhinatrematidae; genus Rhinatrema; species Rhinatrema bivittatum. The sequence continues at coordinate 242,067,088 of NC_042621.1, read as the reverse complement.
TCGTTTCCGGTATCGTGTTCGTAGAACCACCGCGGGAAATCTTCGTTCCCGCGGTTCTGAGCGCTTTTTTTCAACTGTCCCGAGCCGAAAAAAAAAACAAAAACACGCGACCCTTTAAATTTAATTATTTAGAATCCCTCACCCTCCCGACCCCCCCAAAACTTTTCTAAAGTACCTGGTGGTCCAGCGGGGGTCCCGGGAGTGATCTCCCACTCTCAGGCCGTCGGCTGCCAATAAACAAAATGGTGCCGATGGCCCTTTGCCCTTACCATGTGACAGGGGCTATCAGTGCCATTGGCCAGCCCCTGTCACATGGTAGGAGCAATGGACAGCCGGCACCATCTCCCCTGCTGGACCACCAGGTACTTTAGAAAAGTTTAGGGGAGGTCGGGAGGGTGGGGGATTATAAATAATTATATTTAAAGGGTCGGGGTGGGTTTGGGTTTTTTTTTCAGTGTTCCCTTTCTTCCCGCCCCCCCCCCCAAAATGATAAGGGAACCACACAAAAATTTCGTGGGGTTTTCCTATCATTTTCGGGGACCCCCCGATACCTGGCGAATTAGAAAATATCGTACAATATTTTCATCCATCAGAAAAACAATTCACATCCCTAATAACAACAGATATAAAGTGATACAAAAAGAAAATGTCATAATGTCAAGTATAGTCCTGCTGAAACTGAAAAACTTTCAACATGGATTTAAATATTTTTGTGTATTCCATTTGACAGAGTGGCAGCCACAATTGAGAAAGCACCTTCTCTAGTCTTGGCCAGTCTAGCCTGTTTATCGGATGGGTGTGTCCAAGAGTCCTCTTTGAGAAGATCTCAGGGATTGGTTCAGACAGTGCATTCAAAGCAGATCATTTGCCCACAGTAAAGAGTGGGGATTAATGAATGTATGCATCATTGTGCCAGTTTTATACTGAACACAGTATTGCACACTGAGCCAATGAAGGTCCAGTAGGACTAGAGAGTTAGGGTCCCTGTGACTCTTTCCTGCAATTAGCCGTACAGCAGAATTTTGGAGTAATTGCAATGCCCTTAATAAAGATGCAGGAAGCCCAGCATAAATGGCTTTGCAATAATCCAATAATGCCAATATTAATGCTTGAACCACCTTTCAAAAATCTGCTTGATGTAACAACTGTTTCAAGCCGTGCCAAACACATAGCTTAAAGAAATCATCTTTAAGAACAGATTTAATGTGACGTTGAAAAGTTAAACTACTGGGAGTGTAAGGTATCAGCATAACTTTTCAGCAGCTGGCGGAAAAGTTGCATTGCTGCCTTATGATTCCAGCGTGGCTGCTTAGGGCTATGCCGGAAGTGCCTGGGATCATTGCAGATTGCAATCTTGGGCCGTGTAAGGGCATATTTTAAGTTACAGGTTGTGTTGGAGGCCTTGGTGGGGATGACTAGGTGGGTTTGTGTGTGTGTTGGGGGATGTGGGTTTGAAGGGTGACGACTGTGCCCAAGTTTGTTCCGTTTTTTTTACAGGGTGGGAGGGGGGAGATCAGGAGGGCTGTCACCGTGATTTTAACATACAAGGAATTTGGGGGAGATCACTGCCAGCAAGGGCTTTGTTACATTTGAGATGAGGGTGAGAATTGGGATGGGGGCTCGCAGAGAATTTGTTTTTTTGTTTTTCTTGGTACAGGACTGCCAATTACACAGATACCATCTGAAGATAATTTGGTTAGGTGGCTGCTTATCTGGCCACAAGGCCGCATAACTTTAGACTTGCTCTCAAGCAGATCTAAATTTATCCAGCTAACTTGCCCCTAGATTTATCAAAATGATATAAATATAGCAGAAATAGTGCCCACGATAAAAAAAAAAAGGGAGTGTGGTTAGGCTAATTTCCCTCCTCCTGTATCACATAGGTAATTTCCGCAAGGTGCGATGCATTTATCGCACCCGCTCTGTTTTTCATTTCATGCGCTGCAGGAAAAGGTTTTTAACATGTTGCTGTGCATATCGCATTTGGCGTTAAGAGCTGCTCATTTCCATTAATTCCACCCAAACTCCTCCCACTTGCATATCAAATGTAACATTTGCACACTAACACGCATTGCACTATTTACCGTGTGTGTCAGGGCCTTAATGCTAGTATTAAGGCCCTGACGTGAAATGCTAAATGACCCTGTTAGCTGGTTATTATTGAAAATTTGCTAAGTTAGCTGGATAAGTTAGTCATGTCCTGGAACACCTCTTTTTTTTTTTTTATCTGGCTAAGTTGGAATATGACTTTTCTAACCACTAGGCCAGCGGTTCTCAACCGGTGTGTCGCGACACACCAGTATGTTGCCAAGCACCGGCAGGTGTGTCGCAGCTCCCGGTGTTCCACTACCCTGCTTATGCTTCCCTTCTCCCTAGGGGTGGTACTAAAGAATGGAGAGACCTGCGTGCTGTCGCTGGTGCGGCCGAAGAATGGAGAGACATTGCGCGCCACTGCCGGTGGGGCCGAAGAATGGAGAGATGCTGCGCGCCGCTGCCGGTGGCTGAAGAGTGGAGAGACCTGCATGCCAACGTCGGCGGGGCCGAAGTGCGGAGAGACCCTGCGCACTGTGGGAGGTGGCTGGAGAGATATTGCACGCTGCCGGAGGTCAGGCCGGAGGCGGCTGAGAAGCGGAGGCCAGGCTTATTGGGCCAATCAATGAGAAGGGGCTCCATGTGAGCGCGCGTGTGTGTGTGTGTGAGTGTGTGTGTGTGTGGTAAAATGGGTGCCTGGGTGCATGAGTTAGAGCTTGTGTGTGTATGATAGAATGGGTGCCTGGGTGCATGAGTGAGAGCTTGTGTGTGTGTGATAGAATGGGTGCCTGGGTGCATGAGTGAGAGCTTGTGTGTGTGTGATAGAATGGGTGCCTGGGTGCATGAGTGAGAGCTTGTGTGTGTGTGTGTGTGTGTGTGTGTGTGTGTGTGGTAGAATGGGTGCCTGGGTGCATCAGTGAGAGCTCGTGTGTGTGTGTGTGTGTGTGGTAGAATGGGTGCCTGGGTGCATGAGTAGGAGCTTTGTGTGTGTGTGGTAGAATGGGTGCCTGGGTGGTGAGTGGCAGATTTGTGTGTGTGTGTGGTAGAATGGGTGCATAAGTAGCAGTGTGTGTGGTGCCTGGGTGCATGAGTGAGAGCTTGTGTGTGTGTGTGGTACAATGGGTTCATGAGTGGCAGTGTGTGTGAATGTGGTTGTAAGTGACAGAGCATGTGTGTGAGAGACAGAAACTGGTCAGTGAGGTGACTGGGGTATGTGTGTGTGTGTGTGTGTGCGTGTATGTGAGAGAGACAGAGAATGGTCACCAAGGTGACTGGTGTCTGTGTGAGAGAGACAGATACTGGTCAGGGAGGTGACAGGTGTGTGTGTGAGGAAGAGATACTAGTTAGGGAAGTTACTAGTCTGTATGAGACAGAGGCTGGTTGTGACTGGTTGTGGGCCCTAAGGAAGAGGACTGTGAGGACATAGCTTTAGCAGCCACTGCTGCTTCTGGTGAGTGCTATTGGTCTGCAAGGGAAAGGAGTAGGAGAGTTGCTGGAGAGGGTAAGTAAAGGCAGCTTTTTAAGTTTATTTTTCTTGATTGACTGCCATTTTAATTATTGGGTATTATGTGATGTGTCTGCTGTTTTGAATTATTTTCTTGATATTTGGACAATTTTTAATAATTTTTATGCGTTTTTAATTGTTGGATGTTATTCTGTTCATCAGCTGTTTTGTAACATTTATTAGTATAGTTTTACAATTATTTCTAAGTGGGTATCTAGCTTTAGCAGCTTGGCTTGCTCTGTTTTCCTAATAGGAGGTGTATTAGTGTTTAGGGCCTGGTTAAATATTTGTAGTGGTAAATTACTATCTTTTCATAAGGCCGGGGTATTGTGCCTGCCAGTAAAGAGAGTTTGTTTTGCTTTTACTGAGATGTCATCAGATCCAGAATACCTTTTTTTGTATGGTGAGCTGTACGGGTAATGCCCTAGTTCTGCTCTGCACCCATTTTTGGGGGTCGAGGGGTTCCTGAGGATACAGAATATATATTTATATTTTGCCCCATGACGGTCACATGTTCAGTGTGTCACGCATGTGAGAACCATCTGTCAGGTGAGTCCCGGCTGAAAAAAGGCTGAGAATCACTGCACTAGGCTACTCTTCTATTCCACCACAAAATTCACAACATATTTAGCAGCAATGAGTGATTTATATCAAACTATGCTGTATGGTAGAAGAACTCACGGTATTGGTTCAATTTTCTGTAAGTTGTCCAGTAAGGTACATGAGTACTTTTGCACCTGCATAAGTTTTGACAAATTTTCACAGAGAAAATTATGCAGACAGCTTTTCTTTGAAAATCTGCTTAAACTTATGCAAGTACAAAAGTGCTAGCGTACATTACACCTGCTATTTCTTAGGTATACTAAGGCATGCTAAACTATGCATGTAGATTTAAAAATTCAGTTACGTATATGCACCTTATTTCCTGGGGTAATGTTTCCAAATGGCTTTATTTTGCACATAACATAATAGGAATTAACCTCGTATGCAAGCCAGGACATGATGGATCCAATTTTAATTTCTGAAATATTCTGCTAGAGCTTTTCTTAATACTTCCATTTAGCCACAGAGCTTCCTTCTGAAGTTCATAGGACAGAAAACATGGCAAACTGTATCTGGAAGTCCTCTTTAATCAGAACGGTGGTGCCTAATACAACTGCGACTATTTCTGGATCTTTCCACCACATTTTCCTGTCTCTGATTGTATCCTTTGGGATCTGAGGATCTCCTTTCTTTCTATATCTTGCACAGATTAGTTGTCTAGAACTGACACTTCTATTATCATTGCCATTTTATTGTGTTTTTCTCCTTTACCACCATGTTTGATTTTCTAGCATTCATATTTTGCCACATTTTGAAAGCTGAAAAGCACCATGAAAGCTTAATAATCATCGTGTAAGAGACCCGCAAAGATTGATGTAGATTCTAAACACTTTAATTGTTTAGGGTATATTTTATAGTATATCAACCAAGCTTCTGTTGTGTATCAGAAAACTCATTTTAGTAGTATGAAATATTAAATATTAACTGCACTTCTCCATGAGATATACTGTTCCTATTTACTCGCATTCTGGTTTTATTGACATTGTTATAATTTACAGAATCAAACAAAAGGGTTACCTCTGACCGCATGAGTGAATTTATCTATGCTGTCATACTTTTTTCATTCCATTATGAAGTCTTCATGCATATGTAAATCCAGTGAAAAGCACAGAAACTAATTTGCATTTAGTATCTACACAATGTTTCAAAGTAGCATTGGCAGCTGAAACTTTTCCATATACAAGCTATTACACAATTATAACGGTGAATTTTAAAAGGCCTGCACATGCAAAATCGTTTTGATATGTGCACATGGGCCGGGCACAGAGGGACTTTATTTTACATAGGCGGCATTTGTGCACATTTGTAGCCGTATGCACACAGATATGCACGCACAAAAAAATGGGTCTGTTGGGGGTAGGCCTCATACATACATGCATATGATGTATTTTATAAGGGCCTCACACTTATGAGGCAACACGTTTAGGCACATTTGCTACTGCCTATTTAAGCGAAGCAGTGCAAACTTTCATTTTTTATTCTGTTTCATCCTTTGATGGGCTCATCTCTCTGGGTGAGTGAAAACAGAATAAGGTCAGGTGATGGGAGAAAGTGTGTCAGGCACAGACTGGGACCTACCGGTGGAGCTGGGAGAGTATAGGAACATACAACTTGGCTTGTAGTTATTGAATAAGGGACAAAGAGGGTTATGCTGATGTTATCAGATATTCAGGTGTACGCTGCTGCTTACAGAAATAGATAGGGATGAGACAGGAACAGGGGGTCTACAAAGAACACTAGAAGAGTGTGTTGTACCTACAACTATTGAGAGGGAATACTCATTCTTGGGAGTCCCTTTTCAATATTATGATTCTAATAGCTGCATGGGTACTCAGATCCATATGTCTGAGAGAGAGGAGGAGGAGGTACTCCTTACACAGAGTTACAGAATTAACTCTGACAGTTTCTGGATCTGTCAGAGGAGCACATCATGTGCAGGTTCAGATTCAACAAGGAAACCATACAGTACCTATGCCAGTTGTAAGAGCGAGACCTGCAACCTACCACCCAAAGCAGCCACGCCTTTCTAGTACACATCAAGATCACTACTGCCCTGGCCTTTTTCGCTACTGGCACCTTCCAGATACTTCTAGGGGTCACATCTGGAATCAGTCAGTCTGCCACCTCTAATTGTATAGGTCCTGATGCCTTGCTTAGGAAGATGCAACACTTTCTATCATTCCCTAGACAGCAACCGCACCAAACAATGACTGATTTCTATAAAATTGCATGTTTCCCCTCTGTCTTGGGGGCTATTGATTGCACTCACATCCCCATAAGGGCACCAGGGAGAGATGAGGCGCCTTTCACAACCACAAGGACTTCCAATCCCTCAATATGCAAGTGATCTGCAATGCCCAGGGCATTATCATGAACTCTATTTCCCAGTTTCCAGGATCCACTCACGATGCCTACATTCTCTCACAATCAAGAATTCATGACCGCTTCCAGGAAGGACACATCACTGGGGGATGTCTTCTTGGTAGGAAGGCACCTATCACTTCTACCATATACCAATTTCTCTGCTTTCTATTGTCTCCCTTATATTTAGATTGATAGAGTGTTAGCACTGCAGGCCAGCTCAAAAATAGTCCTGTGACCTGCCCCACTCTCAAACACAAAAGGTATATCTAACCCAGCTTTTCAATGGCTTCTCCCTTACAGTGACAGAGGCTATTCTCTCAAAGCCTGGCTTGTGATCCCCATAGCTAGCCCAGGGACTGCAGCCAAGTATTGCCACAAACAGGGGACACCAGGGCTGTCGTTGAGAGAACCTTTGGCTTATTTAAATCACATTTCTGCTGATTGAACAGAATCGGAGGATGCCTTCTTTACAGATCATTTTAGCCTGCTATATACTACATAACCTTACCAAAAACAGATGCATGCCTCCTCCGTAGGGACAGCAAGAGAATCAGGATGAGGACGAAGACGAGCTGACTCGGGCACAATTCAGGAGATACATCGCATGAGTCAAAGGCAGGCTCTACAAGAAAGAAGCACTCTGATACAAAGGCATTTCAGAAGTTGAATGTGTATTTATTTACAAAAAGGGTACATCGAATTAAATTCTATGAAAATAAGCTATGGCTTTCTTGACTGGCCTCTTTTTTTGTTTGCTGCAGAAAACTCATAGGGCTTAAGCTACCCTAACTGGGAGCTCTTGCACAGTGGTGTTCTTCTACTGCTCCGCTGCCTTCAGAGGGAAAAGGAGCTTGTGGCAGTTCAAGTTAATGGCTGCAGGAAGGTTTAATTGGAGGCAACATAAGTTGTGGTGCTGGTGGAATGACAAGTGGTGTAGGCAGACCCTGTGCCTGGTGAGGTAGCATCCAGGCACAAGGGGATGCAAGCTGAGGTGCAGGTGGCTGGGGCACAGGGAGACCTTCAGCATGGGAATGTCCCATCCATGCTTGTGGTGCACCATAAGGTAGAGGGTACTGCATCCAGGGCCCATGGAATGCCATGGAGCTGCTGGTGGCTGCGGCTGGAAGGGGGGCATCCCTATTTAGCATCTTCCATCACACTGTAATTTGGTCCTCTGTTGCCTGGCAAAGGGCCTATACTACCTGATGAATACCCTGAGCTTCTTCCTGAATGGTCTCATAGAGGCCCTCCCAGATGGTGTCATAGAGGCCCTGAGCTTCCTGCCTTACAACATCCTGGAGGTCATGTTTCTCCTCCAAGAGGCTGCTGCTTTGCTGTATTAACAGCCTTTCCACCTGACTGGCCACAATTTCATCTTGAGGGCAATGTCCCTGCTCAGACAAACTGCTGTCCTGTGGGTCACTTTCTAGGAGATCAGCCATTGGGTCCTCATGTTCCTTCTCCTCTGGTTGTTCCTCCTCCTCCTCCTCCACCATGAGCCATTGCTACATCTTAGGAGCTTCCTCACCCTAACTCTCTTCATCTGAGGTGTCATACATGACTTGCAAGCTATGGTACAACCTTTGTGGCCCTCTAGTTGCTCCTCAGCAAGCTCCCCTCAAAATGAAATGGATAAATGTTAAGCAATGCCATTATATGTGTTTTTTTCTTATGTTAATATCCCCTGTGGTCTCCACTAGATGGCCCTTGGGTACAGAGCTATAGGGATGTGCAGAGGGACCGCATACATTGCATTCAGTATTCGTATTTGTGGGGGGGCAGATACGTTGCATTCAGCAAGGGGGCCCCCGATCCGTTCATGCATTCCATTCTTATTCGTTTCCTGGCTAAAATGTAATTAACTACAACCCCCCCACCCTCCTGATCCCCCCCAAGACTTACCAAAACTCCCTGGTGGTCCAGCGGGTGTACAGGAGCAATCTGCTGCACTCACGCCATCGGCTGCCGGTATTCAAAAAGAGTCCATTCCATGTTCAATACATAGAAGAGGTGGAGGGGGAAAGCTTTGTATATCAGCAAGGAGAGAGTGATTAATTTCTGGTGGGAGTTGCCTGAAGGCCTCTGAAGGGTAGGCTGTAAGATAGTTATTCTTTTGTTTGCTCATTGAAGGGATTTTTAATGTCTATAGATTATCAGCATGGAGATGGGTTGGCTGACTGAAAGTTAGGGATGTGTAAGAGTCTATTTTTTGATAGCTAGCTATTACATCTCTGTTGTTTGTGTCATATTGTATGTATGTTCTGTGACATCTGAAGTCCATAGGATTTAAAGACATTTTTATTCTTAAACTTGAACCCTAACAATTTCTTCATGCTCTGTATGAGCACAAGTAGCTAATGGACTAATTCAGACTGGAAATGCAGGATCACAGTAGAAAATTGTAGTTGGCTGATAGGGACTATGGGATTCTCTCACTTCAACCCTCTCCTTCTCATTGGTCTGGTGATGCAGAATTCACATCCTTAGCTCACTCCTTAATTACAATGTGTTTCTGCATACTCTCTTCCCCTTTCACCCTGTGGTAATAAGGCCCCTATGTGTAACTGCCCTACCACTAGTGAGTATGAAGTAGTTCCTCTCCCATCCACATAACTCTGTACATCTGTTTCTATATAAATTATTGGGGAAATCAGCCCGAGTAGATTTCTGGGACCCAAAGAAGTGGAGTTGAGCCACAGTGTACACTAGTTCTGCCTCTCCACTAGAAATTGAGCTGAGCTGAGGATGGCAACCTGTTCCTACTTTCCTGCAGAAACAGAGCAGGACACTGATCAGTTCTGGCTGTCCTGGGAAGGCACAGCAGAGCTAAGTGTGTTGGAGTTGCTTACCCAGAGACAGAATAGTCACATGAGCCAGATTTGGGTGTTATGTGTGAACATAGTTGAGAAGGCCATGAAGTATAATGGCCAAGACTGAAGAGACATAAACTGATTGCCTATTTGTCCCACTACATCATGCACTCCTAGATGTGTCAACTTCCTGGCTGCTTAGCATACTGACTTCCCAAACTCCTCCCACCACCTCTGGTGACCATAATAGGGTAGAGAGAAGGTGCAAGAGAGTAAATGAGGGGATGGATGGAGAAGCAGGGCCACATTAAAGAAATCAGTGGCATAGGTAGAATACGGGGATTTTACTCCTGGAGATGAAAAGGCAGTGGGCCTGTCCCATTTTGTAGGTGCCTTCAGGTACCTGCCTGATTGCCTGTGCCCCTTCTTCCTGCCCTGACAAAGGAACATTGACAGCTGTGTGTTCCAGGGAATCCCTTGTCAACTTGGGATAAGAGAGAGAGATTGCAAGACACATTGGAAAACTGTCAATAAGATCTATATACATTAACATTTGAGGACTCCCATTTGCAGGTCTATGCAGAAAGGCATGTTCAGTTAAATAGACTTTTCTGAATGCACTTTAACACACATTCTCTGCGAGCAAAAGTTAGTGCCAAAGGAGCAAGGAGTTTTGCACACAGAAAACGAGTTTTCTAAATGGGAGTACTGCTTAGCACCATCGCAGGGAAATCCCATGCCACTGAGGACATTAAGCATTTTTTCCTGATGCAGAGACTGAATCTTGTTTGCACACCTTATTTTACACTGGAAAATTAACTCCTGGTTACAGCTAGAAATAACTTTGCAGTGCTTTTGTAATGTTAGAATTTGTAAGTATGTGGACCTTTTGACCGAGGAGAGAGATGGAACCGCCCAGGTCCGGAGAAGCCTCAGGGAGCGAGGCAGGCAGGAATCCGTGTGAAGACCCTCCGAGGAGCAGAAAGCCAAGAGATGAGATAGGGCCCCTGAGGAGCAGGTACCCGATAGTCTGCAACAAGGAAGCAGGAACCGGAACAGCGTTGCAGAGAGAGTAGATAGTTGTAGCAAGTGAACTCGTTGCCAAGTCGCTGTCTGTCTGGGCAGGTGAGCTTAAGTATCCAGGTCGAGTGATGTCATCTGGTGGGACGCCCCCGAGGTTCCCGCCATGATGTGGTTAAAGCAGGTTGGGGAGCGTGTGCGCGTGCCTAGGGAACCTCGCAGGTAAGATGGCGGTCGGCGGTGTCCATGCTGCTCGAGGAGGCCCGAGAACAGAGGGTGGAAGGCCGGTGGTAGCTGGCAGAGGCTGCGAGTTCCCCTAACAGAGCTAAGGCAGCAAACAAAGAGGTGAGCAACAGTGGCAGCAGCCGCCTGCGGCCGCGGAGCATAACATGTAAAAAGAATCAAAAAGTTAACACAAAGATTAAAAATAGTTGAACACAGTGCAGGCAGTTGCTACTAATTGCCCGGATAATAACTGATTTCTCCAAGTAAGTGGCAACAGCAACTATTTACTCAGATAGCCTATCAGCCACCCTCTTTCCTAGTAAAATTGGGCATTTCACCTTTGCCAAACACAAAGGGGCGGATTTTCAGAGCCCTGCTCGCGTAAATCCGCCCAAAACCGGACGGATTTACGCGAGCAGGGCCCTGCGCGCCGGGAAGCCTATTTTACATAGGCCTCCCGGCGCGCGCAGAGCCCCGGGACTCGCGTAAGTCCCGGGGTTCTCGGAGGGGGGCGTGTCGGGGGCGGGCCCGGTCGTCGTGGCGTTTCGGGGGCGTGTCGGCAGCGTTTTGGGGCGGGTACGGGGCATGGCTATGGCCCGGGGGCGTGGCCGCGCCCTCCGTACCCGCCCCCAGGTCGCGGCCCGGCGCGCAGGAGTCCCGCTCGTGCGCGGGGATTTACGCCTCCCTCTGGGAGGCGTAAATCCCCCGACAAAGGTAGGATGGGGGTTTAGACAGGGCCGGGCGGGTGGGTTAGGTAGGGGAAGGGAGGGGAAGGTGAGGGGAGGGCAAAGGAAAGTTCCCTTCTAGGCCGCTCCGATTTCGGAGCGGCCTAGGAGGGAACGGGGGTAGGCTGCGCGGCTCGGCGCGCGCAGGCTATACGAAATCGATAGCCTTGCGCGCGCCGATCCAGGATTTTAGCCGATACGCGCGACTACGCGCGTATCTACTAAAATCCAGCGTACTTTTGTTTGCGCCTGGAGCGCAAACAAAAGTAGGCTATTCGCGCTCGTCTGAAAATCTACCCCAATGTTTATAGTTTCTTACCATTTATAAACTCCAAATGCATTATCATATCATTAGCTTGCAGCATTGGAATTTTACCCAAAATAATAATATTGGTAGAGATGGGCAAAGCCCGAACCTTTCGATTCAGGCTTCATTTTCGGCATACTGCGGGAAATTTCGTATTTCCCGTGGTTCGGGCCTTTGTAATTCAGGGGACCCGAATTTCGGGTTAGTGCACACTAATTCCCATTAGTGCATGCTAACATTTTAACGTTAGCGTGCACTAACCTGAAAACCAAATTTCCCAAAATTTCGGGAAAATTTGGTTTGGTTTTCGGGTTCCCCAAACCAGGACGAATTAGGCAATTTCATTCTGTTAGAGGGTATTGCTCTAGTTGAGAAGGTGTAGGATAAGGGAAAAGTGAATAGGTATGAGGCTATGACATCATATATGTGATGCCTAACCAATGGACAGTTAGAATATCTATTTCAGTTGGCTGTTTGATGCTACCTTGCATGTGTGTGCAATTTTAAGTGGACGTGCATCTTTGCACGGAAATGCAACTTCTACCTCTTAAGTGGGGGGATTTTAAAAGACTCGCATGCCGACTCCATTACCAGTTTTCCCAGTTCATTCCCAGTTTGCCCAGGTAAGAGAGAGGACTTCCAACCCTCCTCCCTAGTTTAATAGCCTCCCTTCTCCCCTATTAGCTCCAACCCTCAAAACCTCACTGATCTATATATTAATCTTTATTTTATTACTTACACTTCCCCCAGAACAGAAATAAAGTTACGCAGCAGGGGACCCTGGCATGTGCTTTGCATCGAAGTATTTATGCATAAATTTGAAGTTGAAATCCAGGAATGCCCATGTCCAGCCCAGACCATGCCCACACCATGCCCCCACCCCTTTTTTTTTTTTTAATTCTTTATTTATAAATTTAACAAAAAAATTTCAAGACTTACACTCTTGAAAAAGAAAAGTAGTACATACAATTTATGAACAATAAGTTTAAACCATACAACTCTCTCCATTAAGTCCACAATAAGGGATCCAATACAAAGAAAAGAAAAAAATTAAAGTTTAAATGTTACAAGGAAAATAGTAGAGCCAATCATAACTGCGGGATATATTAAATATGACAGATTACTCATCCTACAAAGGGAGTGTCAGGAGGAACAAGTTCAGCACCTCCTGGGTGGAGCAGTAATTTGTTACATAGGAAATACAGAATGTGTGACGGAACTAAAAATATATAAACAGAACCTTTATATGTAAATAAACATTTACACGGAAATTTCAAGGAAAATGTAGCTCCAATCTGTAGTACTCTTGGTTGCATTAAGAGAAACTGACGTTCCTTTTGTGTCTGCCTAGCAACATCAGGATAAACTCTAACCTTCAATTGAAGAAAAGGCTGCAAACGGTGTTTAAAGAAAGATGTAAAACCCAGTCCTGGTCTGACTCAAAAACAAAGGTAACTACCAGAGTAGCAGGTTGAACTAGAGCAGTATACGAGTTTCTAACAATGTAGAAATGTCCATATTAGGAGATAAAATGTCTAAACCATGCTCTTTATCCTGTTCCTGTCTTCTGATTGGAGGCAAATAAAAGATCTTAGCAATGGAGGAACTGCTTCCTCGGGTACTGTAAAATGTTCAACCAGATATTTCTTGAACATATCTTTAGGTATCATCTGAGGAAGTTTAGGAAAACTAATGAAATACAGATTTCTACTTTGAGCTATATTCTCAATTTTAAGTTGCAAAGATGAATTTTCCTTGATCCAATATTCTTGAACAATAGTAGTACGTTGGGATCATTGTTGCAAATCTCCTATATCTCCCTGAATTGTAGTTTTAAATTGTTCCAGTTTAGAACCTTATTTTCAATTGAATTAATCTTTTGAATAATAGGATTCAACTGAAGGGAGATAGAAGTTTCCAATTTAGTTATAGATTCCCAAATATCCAAGGTAATGTTCTGAGCTCTTACCAGAGTCAGTACATCAATCCCTTTTAAAGGTATAAGAGTACTGGCCTGAAAGTGTTCCTCCCATGTCAAGTCTCCTGCAAGAGAGCCGGTCAAACTGCATTCAGGGCCACCATCATCAACACCTTTGGAGATTCCAGTGTCTCCTGACCCCGCTTCGGTATGGGCATAAACTTCCACATCAGAAGCCCTAGCTGACAGGAAGGCGTGGTCTCTGATTGCTACCAGGTTCACCAGAGGATTTCTGTCTATCAGAGACAGGATTTTCTTATCCATGCTTTGAGAATCTGGAGCTCTGCCTGCTTTTGCAGACCTGTGCGTGGACCAGGGAGCATTTCAGAGAATGCTACCCTGGAGATTCTGGATTTCACCTTTCTACCTAAGAGCCTAAATTTGGCTTCAAGAACCTCCCTCCCACATTTTCCTATGCCGTTGCTGCCCACGTGCACCATGTCAGCCAGCTCCTCCTCAGCACTCTCTAAAATCCTATCTGGGTGATGCGTGAGGTCTATCACCTTCTCAACAGGTAAGTGTGTTACCAGGCGATCCTCACGCCCACCAGTCACCCAGCTATCTACATTCCTAATAATCGAATCACCAACTATGATGGCTGACCTAACCCTTCCCTCCCTGGCAGTAGCCCTGGTAGACACATCCTTGGTGTGAGAGGACAGCGATTCATTCTGACAGCAGATCCTTGCTACAGGATCATTTTCTTCTGCTCCAGTTTGATGCTCTCTGATCATGAGACCTTCCTCCTCCAAGGCAGCACCAGAGCTGCCAGACTGGAGTTGGTACTTGGCTACGATGTCCCTGAAGGTCTCTTCTATATACCTTTCTGTCTGACTACTCTCCTCCAGGTCTTCCACTATAGTCTCCAGAGATCAGACTTGTTCTCTGAGAATCAGGAGCTCCTTGCATTGGATGCAAGCATACAACTTCTCACCGGTGGGTAAAAAATCATACATGTGACACTCGATGCAGAATCCTGGGAGGCCCCCCTCTTGCTGCTGGACTGCTGCTATCATCTTAAATTTGTTCAGTACCTGGTTAAGTATTAGGTTGCAATGGGAGTAGACTGGATACAATCAGGGTCCTTTAAATGTTTTAGTTATTCATTATATGTCTGGTAGTGACCTACAAGGGAATGATTAAACTCTTGATAAGGTGTGAGAAATTTCTGAATTTAAGTTAAAAAATGGATTATTATTATTATTATTTGTATGAAAATGTCACCTGCCTATAAATTAAAGGATGAGCTAGGAGTGGGTGGGAGAGGGGTGGGAGGGTTGGGAAATACAAACAAACTTCTGTTTTTTTTGCCTGCCTTTCTGACTACCTATTTAATACAAAACACATAAAACTCCTGGTTTTTGCCTGCCCTCTGACTAGCTATTCAATACAGACACAGAAACACACTAAATAATATACCCTAATAGTTTTACTTCTCCCCAATACTTTTACGTTTTTAAAATGTCCCCAAGCAATACTTACTTACTGATTCTTTTCAGCCACCAGCAAGATGATCCTCTCCTCTCAGTGCTCCCACAAGGAATATTCAGATGGCTTTGAAAATTTACCCCACACTAATAGAGAACCAATTTCCCATTTTACAAGATCGTCTGGCCTGAAGTTAGCAATTGGGAATAATTTATTATTGAAGTAGCACAAATTCTTTTAATTTCAAACATAAAATACTAATTGTTTGAAAGAAGCCTTTTAATAACTCTGGAACAGGACCCTGCCTATTTGCACGTGTGTTATAATAATTGTGGAAAATCATGTCTTCTAACTTTCCTTACTACCATAAATCTATTTTATTCAACTTTAAAATGTCCATCTGGTAAATGACGTATCTGTAAAAATTAAGCAACAGCAATGAATAGATACATTTCCTCCAGAAATGTTAATGCATTTTTCCAGTTTCCAGTATATGTCAATGCACATTTTTGCTTACTCAATTGCTGCTGACCCCATCTGGCAAAGAAAAAGAAAGTTATATTCTTCCCTAGCCTTTGTAGATCACTGTAAGATGAAAAGATTGACAGTGGAATGTTTGCTGTTAAATATTGATGATTATGATGTAAGAACAAGAAAAATATCTATTTCAAAAGCTTAAGTCAGTGGGCAATGCAATATCTGAAATATACATAATTTTTGACATGTAAACTGAGCAGCCATTACAAATAATAAATGTCATGAAGAAAATACATTAATTTCTGCAGGAAGATCTTCATTTTTACAGAATAACTAATTTTCTTAAATATCCATGTTAGGATGTTTTTATGGGTCCTGTTCAAACTCCAGAAACCAGTACTTATCTCTAATGGAGAAAGAAATGCATTGAATTGGTCCCATAATAACTTTTTGTCTAACAGTTATTAATGCATAATATATAATTCTTAAGCTTTTAGGAAAATTATGATGAAAACTACATTTTTATGTTCTATATCAAAACTGTTTCAATAAAGGAAAAACAAGGTATAACATCTATACAGGATATGATAGCAAAAATACTAAAAAAAATTAGGTTGTTCTTCTAAATAAGATATCCTAATTTTATTTACTTAGAGGGTAGAGAGTTATAAGTTAACTGGATAAACTTATCTGACTGAATTATACCAGATATCTATTGGCACAGGTAGGGTGCTGAATATACCAAGCTATGGTGGGTTAGATGGATAAGTGGTTCCAGCTAACTACTGTAGGACTGATTTTATGCCTAAGTTACAGGGTCATTCATCAAAATGTGTTAGGATCCCAACGCACGTTAAATGGGTCCAATGCATGTGATAAATATTGCAACGCAAGTTTTAAATTTGTTATGCAAGTGGGAGAAAGTGGTAAATTAATGCACAATAATGAATAACTATACCTTTCTTTGTGCTGTAGAGGGGGAAACTGTTTTTATCACACACACACAATCATTATCGGGGAGAGGGGGGAGAGAGAGTGAGCACTTCTTCAGTGACTGCAAATTTGCAGTTGATTCTTCTCACTCTGAATGTAACACCACCCCCCAAATCCATCCTGAGTTGAATGTGCCCATCTACAGTGCTAGATATATATATATATACGTGCGCTGTGATACCATATCACACTTTGCGGAAATTGCCGATGCGATCTGGTAGCCAGAAAATTACCCTAACCATGCTCAGTTTTTATTGCAGGCGCTATTTCTGCTATATTTATAGCATTTTGATGAATCTAGCTATTAGCTGGATAAAGCAACACTGAACCTGGAATGCCCCTGGTATGGCTCCAAGTTACCTGGCTAAAATTTATCTGGCTAATTAGTTAGCCGGATAAACCGAAAGTAAACTTAGCAGGAGAAAAGCAATAAACATGCACCCTTAAGTCTCACAAAACTGAGAAAAGATTGGATAATTCCCCCACATTTAATGTTGACTAAAATGATTTGACTAACAAAAATACTGAAGCAATTGAATCATGTTATCTTCTGTTTAAGCAGGGTGAAAGCAAACATGGATAAATAAACCTAATTATTTTCTTCTAAATAGTATACTACAAAAAGCAAAATTAATTAATTTCTTGCAAATAGTATACTACAAGAAGCAAAAAATGTCATGAATCTTCATGACAGATAAACAGAGCTAGTTAATTTAAGCAATGACTACACAAATAATACATTAGATTAAGGAGTTAAACTAATCACGGTAATTAGTTTAGGCTAACATCTGAATAATTCATATGATTGCTGTTATGGAAGATCTTTGTTTCCTTCCACTTTTATATAAGTAAATGCAGTTACTGCAGTGCATTGAGATGTTGATGTTGTAATATGCATGGAATAAATGTGCGACCACAAACTTCAAGCTGTTTCAGAAGTTCACAATGCTTTGCAAATCATTGAAGAGTTATTTTATTAAAAAAGCTCCAAACAGACAAGAATTCAAACAAGATTCAGTCCCCCCTCCCCACCTCCTCCTCCAGGACCATGTTTTTTCCGGGGTTGTGTTGAGAGGGAAAAAAATAGGTAATAACCTTATATTGTGTTTGCAGAGCACAAAAACATGAAAGGAAGTTATTCCTTACATTCCATATCATTGTTGACAGAGTACATCATTCTCTTGCATCTAATTGCTATGCATAGGTTGACTCTCTTATAAACCCCAATCAACTGCATTGATTTCAAAGGTGTTACACAAGTCGCTATTGCAAGGGATGCCCATGGGCAGGCAGCAGCTGAAACCAACCTGAGTAGCGTCAGTTCTCTTGTTTTCTTAGGAAAAAAAATCTGTATATTGAGAAACCTGCTAATCAGTCTGCCAGTGCCTACAGAGACTGAAAGTTGATTTTCAAAGGAAAACTCCCCTCAGAGTTTCCTTTTGAAAACTGTTGGTTTGGCAGGTGCTGCAAGTGCAAAGTCCTCTCTGGGAAGCTCATGTGGGGAATGAAAAATATACTGCTCAGGTATACCCTACTGACCCAGCCCCAGCCCTAGCCCTAGCCCTGTCCGTTTCTTCCCCTGCAAAGGGGTGGAGATGAAGGTCTCTAAGTGTCTGTCCCTGTGCTTAAAGAGAACCCGTTTGAAAATTGTCCCTATGATCAACTGTAGACCAGGACTAATCGCCTAGATCATTACTCCCCAGGTGTATAATCAGGGCATCAGATGTCAGCAAGTATATCAGCCTGCTGGCCTAAGGAGCTGAGTTGCTCCCAACACATCCCACATTCACTGCCATGCCTCAGTGAATCCTATACAGTCAGTAATGAGCTCGCTTTCTAGCCCAGAAGATGAACAAGCTCCCCTCAATTCATGCCTTCCACCAGGTCCTGCAAGTCTGCAAGATTAAGAGGAAGGGGATATTACACTGCTTCACTTATTTCCATCCTGTTTTCACCTAAGGTAGGCTGGTAATGCTGGATCTCTGCCTTCCAAAGGTAACCAGGGGAAAAAAAAAATAAAAAAAAGTTTTGAGGTCAATATTCAAAAACCTTTTCAGTTATTCGCCTAAGTGATATCTGTTTAAATGGCTTCCGGCAATATTGAAAGCCGTATGCAGTTAAATTCTAGCTGCATAATGAGTTATATAGCTAGAATTTAGCTTCATAAATTGGGGGCATTCCAGGGGCGGACGAGAGAGAGCAGAGTTAGCCGCACACTGAGTATACCTTGCTAGTTAGCCAGATATGTTTATCTGTCTAACTAGCACAAGCTACACAGCAGCTGAAAATGGTCTCATTTTATTTTTACCTGTATTCCCTGTATTAGGGGGGGTGCTGGTACCAATGAGGTACAAGGCTGTTGTGGTGCACTGTTACTGGAGGGGATGTCATTGTATTGTCAATTATTATTATTTTATTTTCCTTGCTTCTCTTGCCATACCTCAATTTGCAGATGAAGACCATGGCAGAAGAAAGGCAGAGTCTGTCCAGCAGAGAGAGCATTGCTGATTAGCTCCTGCTGCAAAACTGAGCACTGTGGGCCAGGTCTGAGAATGCAGAAGTGCCATCGCTGGCCATTGTGAACTTTGGAATGGAGGCTGGGCTGTGGTATCACTGAGGCCACTGCAGAAAGTGAGAAGGGAGCTGTAACAAGGACGCTAGGAAATTGTAGACCCCAGTGGTGATCCCAGAATTGCCAAGTACCACTTCAAGAACATACTAAACCAGACAGATAGGAAACAAAGCCTAGGCCAGAGGTTCCAAAGAAAGGAGAGAAGTAATAAAAAAGGCTATTTTTTCAGCATGAGCAGTACTATGGAGAAGGAGTGGGAAGAAGAAAAAATGGTTGTATCATTTTTCATTTTGTTTTGGGGAGTTTGATTTTTTGCGAATTTCTTTTTGTCTAATATTTATTTCATTTATTTGGTTAAAAAAACCCCCAAAATAAACAGTTTAAAAAAATAACAAAATGAAAAAATCAAATGGGGCTTCCAAAGCTCCCCCCCCCCCCTTCCCCCCACCTGAAAAAATGCAAAGGCCAAGATCCTCCCATGATCCCACTTACCCAGTCCAGGGGTATCCATTGCCAAGGCCAAGCTCTGGGCTGAAGTCTGGCCCTTGCATAGGGCATAGGCTGATGTCACTTACATAAAGCCCAGGCTTCAAGGCCTGGACCCGATGCCTGGGCATAAGCCTAGGCCAGTGCCTGGGTCCAGACCCAGGCCCTATGCCAGGACCTAACCCGGAGGCCGGGTCCTGAAACTTGGACCTTGGCCTGATGCCAATGCCTGGTCTGGAGACTGGGTCCTAAAGCCGGGACTTCAAGCTGGACCCAGGCATGATGCTGGGATCCTATCCAGCAGCTGGATCCTGACACCACAACCTAGGCCCAGGCCTCGGAGGTCTTCTGGCCTGTCTTTTTTTCTTCAGCGGTGAAATGATACCCTCTGTTTGGGTGGCACAAAACTTAATTAACCCTGGTGCTTCTTCCTCAGCAGATGGTACCATTTTGATATGTGGCATCACAATTAGTTGCCATATATCAAAATGGTGCCCTCCGCTGGGGAGGATGCACTGGAGTAATTTAACTCCGGTCTCTCCCAAGGGGAAAGCATCATTTCACCACTGAAGAAAGATGGGCCATAAAACCTCTAGACCTGGGCACAGGATAAGGGCCTGACCCTGGTCTGAGGCCCAGGTGCCTGGACCCGGCCTCTGGGTTGGGTCCCAACAATGGGCCGAGGCCCCGGCAGTGAAATCTGATCTCTAATCCTAGCCACAGTGTCAGGCATGGGACCAGGTCCTGGCCTAGACCTAGACCTGGACCATGAAGCTGGATCCCTGATTGGGCAGGTACATTTCTTTTCATGTTTGCAGTCTCTGTCAAGGTCCTGGCTTTGGGCCTGCCCCGAGACCCTGGCATTAGGCTTGGGCTTAGGCCGTGGCTCCTGCACTGGGTTGCAGCCTATGTATAGGCGAGGTTCTGGCTTCAGGCCTAGGCCCTGTCGTTGCACTCAGGTGTAGGCCGAGGTCCTTGGTTTGTGTTTTGGCCTATTCCCCAGGTGAGGCTCTGGCTTCTGGTCTGTACCTAGGCCTAGGCCAAATGAATCAATTTTGTTTTCAAAATGAAACATGAACATCAATAATTTTTTTCAGATTGTTAGTTGGTTCACTTTGAGAATGAAATGAAATACAGTAGAAAATTTCATCCAATGTCCCATTTTGTTTCTCCTGAATGCCCATCCCTTCTGTGGAGTACTCATGCCAGATGCCTCAAGCAAGGAAGAAAACTGACAGTCAGTTGACAGTTGCTTAAAAATGAGATTAGAAAGTCTAAGTAGCTGCATTATAAATTGTCCTAAAATTGTTTAAACACAAAACATTATCAGTTGGGGTTTTGAGGAAATATTAACAGGAACTTCTCTCCAGGTTCCTGAAACTGCTTTTATATGTGGAACAAACATAAAAGAGATATAGCAACATAGAAATGACAGCAATAAAGGACCAAATGGTCCTTCCAGTCTGTGCAGCAAGCTTCCCATGTCAGCATCTGCCACACCATGCAGGCTACCACATGTTTCTCATAAGGGTAGCAATTGCTGCTCCATGCAGTTATCATCAAGCCTTATGATATCCCATAAAACTTTACCGCTAGTAACATTTTTACTGGGTGATGAGCCCTTTTGAAAATTCAGACAGTGCTGCTTGATGTGCTTTGCTTATGGACTTGGCTGTAGAAGCAGTCCTGTGCTTTTCCCCTTATGTCTGCACATTAGTTCTCCGGATTCTAAAAGTTGGGGCCCTCTTTTGGTTGCTGTCTGAATCTAAATTCCCCTTTCCGTTGAAGCAGAGTACTATGCTGGAGTTGCATCAACAGTATGAAGGCTTATTGGTTAAGGTTGAAACCACCGCACCAGCAGATTACCCCCATGCACTCTTTTCTTCATTTTCATCCTCTGGCCTTTAGGGATCCACAGTGTTTATCCCATGCCCCTTTGAATTCTTTCACTGTTTGTCTTCACCACCTCCTCCAGAAGGGCTTTCAGGCACCTACTTTCCTCGCCGTGAAGAAAAGAGACAGACGTTTTTAATTTTAAATTTTATATTCATGGGTCTTGGGTGAGCAAAGACATCTCAGGTAAGAAAGAATTGAGAAGAATATTTCTAAAATTAAATTTTGAGAAGTGTGAGACTTTCTGGATAGAATGGAAATTAAACTAGGAAAATTAGAGCTGATGTTTAGATTCTGTTCTTTTGGAACAGACAAGTTGTATATTCAACCCATAAAACTGGCTGTAGCAAGCATGGGATGTTGAAGTAGGGACAGTTTATCTGATCAGCATAAGAAAAACAGTAGAGCTCTGAACTAAACATAGAGGGGCGGATTTTAAAAGCCCTGCTTGCGTAAATCCGCCCGGACTTACGCGAGCAGGGCCTTGCGCGCCGGTGCGCCTATGTTCCATAGGCCTGCCGGCGCGCGCAGAGCCCCGGGACTCGCGTAAGTCCCGGGGTTTTTCGAGGGGGCGTGTCGGGGGGCGGGGCCGATCGGTGCGGCATTTTGGGGGCGGGCCCGGGGGCATGGTTTCGGCCCGGGGCGGTCCGGGGCATGGCCGCACCCTCCGGAACCGCCCCCGGGTCGCGTCTCGGCGCGCTAGCGGCCCGCTGGTGCGCAGGGATTTACTTCTCCCACCGGGAGGCGTAAATCCCCCGACAAAGGTAGGGGGGGGGTTTAGACAGGGCCGGGGGGGGGGGGGGTTAGGTAGAGGAAGGGAGGGGAAGGTGAGGGGAGGGCGAAAGAGAATTCCCTCCGAGGCCGCTCCGATTTCGGAGCGGCCTCTGAGGGAACGGAGGTAGGCTGCGCGGCTCGGCGCGCGCCGGCTACACGAAATTGGCAGCCTTGCGCGCGCCGATCCAGGATTTGCGCGGCTACGCGAGTATCTACTAAAATCCAGAGTACTTTTGTTTGCGCCTGATGCGCCAACAAAAGTACGCGAAGGCGCACTTTTTTAAAATCTACCCCAGAGGGAAGACCAGTAGGTTTGAACCAGAATTTGTTTATGCGAAAAACAAATTTTAATTCGTGTCTAAAAGTGGATTGGTGACATGAAACTGACATATTTAAACTTTGGTTTATGTTTATTAAAAATGTATATAATTGCCTGATGGACAAGGTTAAAGGCAGTGGATGAAAAGCAGAGCGACACGGGGTATGAAAAAAAAAGGGAGGATAGGGCAACACCTATCTTTTGTGTTCTTTTACATTCATTAAAGAAAAAGAGATATGGAAAATACTGATGGTAATTATCAAACAAATCTGTGAGGTCCCATATGCACACACATACAGCTGCACAGAGATCTATGATAGCATTTTATAACCTATGCATATCAGGTATGCACAGATTGTAAAATACACGTATGTATACCCCCAAACCTATGCACACATGTATGGCTTTGTTCACATACCTGCAATGCAATGGAAAACACATATTTTGATGCATTGAAAGTACTTATTACTACTACATAGTTTGAAAACATATGTGTGTATATGTAGCACACATACAAAAAAAAAATCATGACTTGCTTGTATAAAACCTATTTACATGAGGAAGTCAGTATATTTTAAAATACGCACATGTATTTGAAATCACCAATTTTCCAAAACCTTTATCAGTGTATCCAGCCCCTCTTAGTTCTTTATTCTGAACTCCCCCCAGTTCACACAGACTTCCTACTCGGCAAATATTAAATAATAGATGAGTGATATCAATTTCACAAAATATTTTACAGGTGTAAAACTTAGCAAATAAGTTGACAAATGGACGCTCATAAGCATCTTATAAGACAGCAACTTGTGTATTGAGCTCTGGGTCCCACCCCATAATACCTTTAGACGACTCCTTTTTTTTTGCACATAAATGTGTGTGCATGCATAAAACTGAAAATAGGCACATATTTTTGAATTTTTAAAATAGCATGCAAATGATTCAAAGCTACTTAAGAGGTAAATTTTAAAAGCCCGGCGTACGCCAAAATTGGGAGATATGCCCACCAAATTTTAAAAGCCACTCTGCTGTGTGCACATCTCAAATGTTGTCAAAAATGGGCAGGGTGTGGGCATGGTCTGGGTGGGACATGGTCGTTTCGGGGTATGACCAAGTGATGTGTGTGTAAATGCTTACATCATAGGAACAGTAACTTTCAAACCGTGCATGGGCAGACTTTGGCGTATGTGCCCCGGCACGTGCCCAGATACGCGGCCATTTTATTACTTGTGTGTATGTTATACAATAACCGGACCATGTGCACATATGCACCCAATTTTAAGTGGGTGCGCCTATGTTCGTAAATCCCCTTTCCATCATATAAGTGGGGAATTTTAAAAGGGGCGTGCATCCATGCCATTGCCAGTTTCACCAGTTCATCCCCCAGTTCGCCCCATTACCAGCTAGGTCCTCCAAACCCCCCTGGTTGAATAACTTACACTCCCCCAGTTATCTCAGACTCTTAAAACCCCTCAGGTATGGGTAAAGTGTTTTATATTTTTAAACTTACACTTCGTCCTTAGCAGAAGTAAACTTGTGGCAGGGGATCTGGGCACGTACCTAGGCATGTAAGTATTTCCATGCACATCTCTTTGTCATGCCCTGAAATGCCCATGCCTTGTCCCTTTTTGAAAACTTTTGAGATGTGTGCATGCAGTGGGAGATATGAGCGCATCTGGATGGCATTTAAAATTCAGTAGGCACGTGCAAGCCCAATTAGAGCGTGTATATTCCGATTTTGGCATGCCAGGCTGTTACACTCTACCTCTTAAAGGTGAATTTTAAAAGCCAGATGCATGCATCAATTAGAGGATATGCAAATATGTTGGGCTGGCATGCTCCAAGTCGATTTTAAAAGCATAAATAAAACGTTTCCAAAAAAGGGTGGGACTTGGGCATGGTCTGGGCAGGGCAGGAGCATTCTGGGATTTTACCATTAAATTTGTGCATGCATACATCTGTGCACTGGTACACCTCTGATATAGATGATGTATAAGTTGAAAAACAAAATATTCTAGGTAGATCAGCAGGATTTTTAAGGTCAGGGCTAACAGGGGAGAAGGGAGGTTATTAAACTAGGGGTGTTTGGAAGTTCTATCCCTTAACTGAGTAATCTGGGAACAAACTGGGAAAATGGCCAATGGCATCGGAGTCTGTGGTTTTTAAATTCTCCCCATTTGCTCACGCAGGCATGCGTCCACTTAAAATTGTGTGCACATGTGCGCGCGGTCAGGCTATTTTATAATATGCTCCCATATATATGTGCATGTTATAAAATGAGCACATCCTTGGGCACGGGCTGATGAACATGCGCACATTTGTCTGTGTGCCTCTATGAAAGTCACTGTCCCTGTATGTAAATGTTTTGAAAATTCACCCCAGTTTGTGTGATGGTGTTAGTTTACTATTTTAGATTTATTAAAAGATAGTGTTTTAAATATCCAAGAAGTGGCAACAAAAAGGAAGAAGCTGGACCAGACAGACATCGGCATTGATGAGAATGACCACCTTGGCAAACCCTACTTTCTCTAGCTTCAGAACAAGTGAGCTTGTATATACCCTGAACATTATAATAAAACTAGCACATAATGGGGGTCATTTATCAAAGTGCTATATGGAGTTTTCACAAATGTTAAGCACCTTTAACGCATGGTGCGATGCAAATCAGAAAAAGGGGAGGAGTTTGGGATTTCTGGCCAAGTTTCATAATTTTGCGAAGCCATATCGCATGGCTTTTTTTAACTACACCTTTTTCATCTGTGTAAAGCCATGCGATATGGCTTTATGATGGTTTTGCAAATAGTGTTTTTAGTATTTTAAGCTGCTGGAGAGCCAGCCTAGCTATAAGAGAGAGAGAAAGAGAGAGTTATCGCAACTGCCTATTACCATAAAACATGCCCCTTTTCCTATTGCATGCAATATTTAGTGCATTTTGATAAATCCAGGCCAATGTGTGTTTCTGAACAGAAAGTTTTAGTAGAATTAGACATTTCCAAATATATTATACATTTTTAAACAAAACTAGGAAAGTAGATCCCTGGAAGTACAGTATCCATATATTTGTATTTACCTGAAATACAGAAAAGAAAAAGGATCTTAAATATGAGAATCACATTTTTTTTAATTTTAATATGTTTTAAAAATTATTCATAGATCTGGAAATATCACTGATTTCCAGCTCTCTGTAAAGAGAAGAGAAAAGTAAAATTAAAAAGTCAAAATATTTTATATAGAAACCTGTAAGAGAAGAAAATGTTAATTAAAGGTAACAGAAGCTGAGCATAAGTACTTATCTTTTTAAATCATTCATTTAAAAGGTTCAATCTCTATAAAAAGAGAGAGATGTATTTAGTTAATCAGAATTTTTATGACTGATTTCTATCATTTTTTATAGTATTCTGAAAAGTTGTTAAAATGCTATTTTAAGATTCTTCTTGCCAGCTTAATTCTAAATAATATAAATCTTGATTTTGCTAGAATATTATTTTTGAGTTTTACATATCACGTTTTATATTCTTCAGCACCAAGCTCTGGCCCCCTATCTCCGAGGTAACCACTTGTATTATTCATCGTTACAATATAGGGTGGGTTTGGTTTTGTGCCTCTCCATTTGTGGGGAAAGAATTGCAAAGAAAGAGAATTTAGTAGCTGACTAATAAGATACTGTGTTCACAGGGGAGACATAATTACAATTGACCCATGGTGTCAGGAGGCATTAGCACAATCCTCTGTATAACAAAAAGCAGGCAGGACTGATTGCCTCAGTAAAGGCAACCCTCATCCTAAACAAATGAGGGCCAATGAGGTGCCTGTGGGCCCCAGACTTAGTTTAAGTATGGTGGCAATCTAGTCGCTAATAATAGAATGCTACGCTTATTCCAGAATGTTAGGAATTTTCATAACAAGTTAAACAATGGCCTATTCATAAAGCTACGCATACGTGATATAAGAATTGCTATGATAGTCGTCTAGGATAATGCAAGCTGTTTGTGATTGTCCAAAACGTCCAAATGAAATAGGTTACTATAAAAATAAACAAACACAGTCCTAGCCATCTCTATGCTCTTCATTTTAAAAGTTCAAATAAAACTGATAAAGAAATGAGGGGAAAGAGGAAACAATCTGCAACTTATAAATATCGTGAAGAATTACAAGATTTATTTATTTAACAACAGTTTTATACCTGCCTGAGACTATACTACTACTTTTTATCACTTCTACTGTACTACATGATGTACACAGCTATAAAATTGCAAAGCCACCAGGCCCTTACTGTACAGTATAATGGGAAGCTTTCACTAACGGGTGCAACCATGGGGGAGTGCTTGTGTTCATGGTCTATCTCCAGGCGAAGTGTCCATCTTCAAAATCTTTAAGGGGTCATTGTGGGTAAGGCACCATCTTGTGCTTCTCTTGTTCCAGGAATGGAAATCACAGATTGTCTTTCCTTTCTGTTTGGAGAACATTGGTTACTCTCGTGTGTTGTGAAAAATCAGGGTTGGAGTGAGTTCTAGAAGGGTCTTTGTGAGTGCTGCACCAAAAAATAATTTTCCCTGGTCTAAGGGGTAAGGAGAATTGTCTGTGAGGCTGGATTCACCAACCAGTTATTACAGTACTAGGTAAGAGTGGGAGAAAAGGGTTTCTGTGTTCTGACCATGGCTCTTAGAGGAACAAAAGACCTATAGGAATGATGGATGTCCCAGTTTTCTTGCAACTGTACTTAAGTAGCATGAGGAACTGTTTTGTGATCTATATCTGACAAAACTCAGTCAAGCTCTTTTTCCTGTGTTTTGTACATTTGCAGTTTTTGTTTTCTCCCACTGGAATTTTTGGCTTCAGTAAAGTCTATTTTAGTTTGGAATAACCATCCATTGTATAAGCCTTATTTGAATGACTGTGCTTGGTCCCCTTGGGCTAGGAACAGATACTCCCCCCACTAGAAAACCTTGACCCAGGGCTGTAGCAAGTTGGTCATGACTCTGCAATCTCTGAAGGATGGCTCCTTGCCTTCTTCAGGGAATGCCATGAGAACAACAGCGACATAAAAAAACCCCCCAGTACTTTATTGGAACAAAATGGCATAGTTAGGCCTTATTTACCAAAGGCCTTGTTCTTAAAGATACAATGACATAAACTTTGAGAAAATAATTATTACTAATACTATATATCCTTAGCATTGACGTTATTTCATTAGAGCAGTAGACATTTATTCTGTGTTGTGATATATCCCTAACAAAGAGGAAGGCTAACTAGAATTCAATATTAGAGATGTGCATAATTTTGAAAACAACATGAAAATTTCAATAGTATTTGTCATGTCATTTGGTTTATTTTGCATTCAAAACATAAATCTCATAAGGAAATTTATGTATTTACATTTATATTACATTTTCTCATGTAATATGCTCAAAGCAGTGTAATACATGCAATAAAAAATATAATAAATTTAATAATTAAGACCAAAGGCCTAGTACATGTGCAAACACATTAAAATCACAAACAATAAATCAAATACTATAATGGAAAAAAAATATATATCTTAACCAAGTAATAACACAGCCTTAGGCAAGGATATAAATAAAATCTGAATAAAATGCCAAACACAATTCAAAAAGCAAATTGGAAGAAACATGCTTCCAGAAGCTTCCTAAAAATTATTTTAATCATCTAAGATTCTGAGTTTTCTGGGTAGGAAATTTGATATCTTTCGGGGTAAATGAAAAGGCTTCAAGTCACTTGAAGGCAGACTTTTCAAAGAGTTATACAAAAGAGGACATCACCCATTGTATCCTTTATTTACACCCACTGTCAGAAGGGGCAGGCAAAATGGGCAATTGCTTGGGCCCTCAGACCTGGGGGGGGGGGGGGGGTACATCCCTCGTGCCTCCGCAGCCTAGTACCAGAGCTGCTTCTGCCATGCCATCGTTTACTTTTGGTCGAATTTAAGACTTGTGGCATAGGCAGGACCAAAGGTGGAGGGCAGGGGGCTCTGCTTCCCCACTGAAATTCAAAGGACTGGGGATTCATTCACAGGGACTAGAAAATGAGAAAGGGAGTATTGGGCCAGAGTGCCACAGTGGTGCCTCTTTGAAATGGCAACAGTCACAGCCCTAAGGTAAACGATAGAAGGCTCCTCTCTGGCCTGGGTATTTGGTGCCTTCAGAATTTGGCACCCTAGGCAGCCCTCTATATTGCCTATTCCTAAAACTGGGCCCGTATGAATAGTTTCCAGCTCTACGCCCTTTGGAAGAATCACTGGATGAAATCCTGGTAGATCTAAATTGATGTATTTCAGTGGAAATTAACTGGTTGAAAGTTAATAGATTAAATGTGAATCAAGGTGGACAACTCCCTAATCTCAAAGGCTTATTTCTTACTAACTCTTGATGGGATTTGGCTTCGTCCAATTGTAAGACGTAAAAAGCCTTGGAATCATTCTTGACTAAACTCTTAAGCCTGGATTGTAAAAGGGCTACGCAATTAAATTTCGGAGTTTATGCACGTGGCCGGGCATGGTCTGGGTGGGGAGCGGCGGGCCAGAACAGTGCCATTAGCCGCTCCTAATTTTTGAGTTAGTGGAAAGTGTGCTGTTTCTAGTGCTTTGCATAGGTATTTACTGCAATGTGCATTTAATTTATCACACTCATGATATTCCCACTTTGCAAGCTGAGAAGTGCCCAGACAGGAATTTTCATGTTTTGGACTGCTCCTGGTGAGAGAGAGGGAAGGAGGGAGAGAGAGAGAGAGAGAGGTGTCCTCAGTACGTGCATACATATGAGTGCAGGAAACAATTCATGCTCCTGAGTATGTGCAATTCTCTGCATTTCTATGCATACTTTTGAAAATCGAAGGTATTCCAGCAAATCTTTTCCCTGCCTGAACGCCACCCATGGAATACTTACTGTGAGTGTGAGGGAAAAGTCGAGTTACATACATACCTTCCCTACACAATCCTCCAGAAAATTTTCAAAAGCATATTTACATGCATAAACAAGGGTTTAATGCAAATAAATGTTTTTGAAAATTATAAGAACATAAGAAAATGCCATACTGGGTCAGACCAAGGGTCCATCAAGCCCAGCATCCTGTTTCCAACAGTGGCCATCTATCTGCAAAAATAATCGGGCCCAACCTGCATGAAACTTTAGATCTTGTTAAGAGAGATGAGTGAATATTCTCTTTGTGAATGAAGTATGATTAACGCATACAAGAACAAGGGCCTTTTCAAGGTTGGTGCCTTGCTTTTGGAAGCTCTTTGCTGTTGATCTTTGAATGGTTGATGATTATGTCATGCTTTGTTGGAGGTCAAAAACATGGTTATTTGACTAGATAAATTAAAAATTGAGATATGCTGTATTGAACCTTTAGGGGTTCTTAGGCTCTTGGTTTTGACAGGTACTGAAAAGAAGTTCATTTGATCACATTAATCATAAATATGATATACCATATTTGAGCCTTTCCGAGTATTCAGACTTGTAGATTAATGGGGTTGACAGTGAGTTGGCATGAAAAGAAATAGGATGGACAGAAAATTTTGCAAAGACTATATTATTATTACATTTTAACTATTCCTTCTTGGGAAATGTTAATTATTGATGATCTCTTTGCTATTTTTTTAAATTTTAATCAATTTTCTTAAATGTATTTATTTAATTATGTTTTTATTTTATGTATGGATATATTGGTTGGTTCTAATGTGATCTATTTTATTTTTTAATCCACTTAGAATTGACAATAAGGTGTAGAAGGGCAGAATATAAATACATGAATTAAATTAATTTAATTTTATGTCTCTTCCTGACTTACTTTTAAGGGGATAATTTTGTGACATTGCACAAAAGTTAGCTGACAATACGCATGAAAATTACGCCAATTTTCAAATTAAATGTACACGCACAAATCCACTTTAAAAATTATCCTAGCAAAACTATTCCATCATACATTTATATCTATTATTTGGTGTTTTATTGAAAGAATTTACGTGCATACTTTTTAAATAAAAGCTTAAGCATGCAAATCCCATCCTCACCTAGATCCCATCTTCTGGAATGCCTCTCCCTGTATGCATAAAAATACCAGCCTACAATGTATGTGTGTAATTTTAGGTGTGTAGCAGTCACAATTTTGTATAAGGCCAGTTCTGTGGGTAAAGCACTACTTTAATTTAAAAATGACCCTCTGCCTGTATATCTGTAGTGTGTAGCACCGCTTCACCCTGCTGCTTCCTCTGCAAAATCTCTGGCAGCTACTGAGAATTCAAAATAAAGGATCTTGTTCCTAGCTTAGGTTTGCTTCACAAGGGCTCTGTTAGAATTTCTTCTCCTACCTCTTCTATTCTGGATTCTTTCTGAGAGGGGGGATTATTGTCTCTATAGAGACAGGAAGCCAAGGTCCCAGTGAGCAGGGCTTCTAGTCTGTACTATACACTCCCTCTTACTTACTCCATATCTTCCCATTATCTTTAATGCACAAAATCCTGTATAATGAAAAAATGGAATGGCTCTCTGCCGCCCTGCACTTCCACACTCCACAAAGATCAAGCAGATCCGCAAACAACAGAACAATGCCAATCCCATCTCCAAAATCAGCACATCTTAACACTGTAAGAGAAAGAGCTTTGTCTATTGCTGGTCCACAACTCTGGAACTCATTACCTCAAAACCTAAGACTGAAAGCAGACACTAGAGCCTTTAAGAAAGGACTCAAAATGTGGTTATTTAAAGAAGCTTTTCCTGAACTATAATCCCTAAGTCCCCTGCAAAAATGTTTTTATTGCTTTTAAATGTATTTTTAGATGCCTTTTAAGATTTAAACTCCATTATCTGATACTTTTAGATATTTTATTCTTGTAAGATTTAACTATGTTTTTATTTTGTTGACAGGCAATTATTTAATTTAAATCTTTTATCAATTAACTTATGTATTTCTTATTTCATTTGTTTTTGAAAAGTCAAATGTTTTAATTTGGCATTTGACGATAATTTGTAAACCGATGTGATGTTTGTTTCGAGCGTCAGTATAGAGAAATTATTAAATAAATAGATAAATCTTACTTCCGCCAATGACAGTGCAGTCTGTCCTGTGTCATTGGAGGTGGGAAGGAGGTGCCTCTGGCAGGTGATGTCATCAGAAGGGGAACCCCCTAACCACAAAATTGGAGGAAAACCCTCCTCAAACTACCTAGGGCATAATTTCATCCTGTGATGATCTTGCCCATCCTTTATTTAAAAAAAAATCTCCTTCCAGGTCTGGTGCTGCCCTCTCAATCCCCTCTTCCACTCATCCTTTAAAAAATATGGACGGGTTCAGACCTTTTCTGCATGCAGTTTGTGAGGAAAAATGTGGGCCCAAGCCTATGGTCATTCCCCCACCATCACGTCCCCCTAGAAGCATCTATAATTCCTCCCCTTTATTTGCTTCTAGCTTAACATCCAGTGTTGTGTAATGATGGTGTCAAGATGGAAGCAGGTGAGGGGGAGTCCTGCTGCAGCTCAGCATGGGGAATTCCTAGGATTTCTTGGGGAAGAGGGGGGTCAGAGGAGTATTTTGGAGGCCTGCAGTCATTTTTTTCTACACAGATTGGGTGGGATGGGCCCCTGGATTTGATCACATTTTTGTAAAGGGCAGGTAGGAGGTGGATCAGGTGGAGGGACTGGGGTGGGGGAGCTTGACTAGAGGCCCAGAGCCACTTTTTTTTCTACACAGATTGGAGGGATGTGGACCTGGACCGACCACATTTTTTTTTTAAAGGGAGGGTGCAAGGGGAACCCTTGAATCTGACAGACATTTTTAAAGGACATGTGGGAAGATGATTGGGATCAGAGCCCTTGAATTGACACCCATTTTAAACATGGACCAAATGGCACTGAAAAAGAGTCCAACATGATGCAAACAAAATGACAAAAACACAAAGAAAAAGAACACAAAATAACAATTTTCTGTGCACATCTCAGCTTCAATATCTACTTCCTGTTTTATTTCTTCACTTTATGTTTCATGATTTCTCACATGCAGCAGAAAGAGAAAATAAAATCTGGGGGTAAGTTACTGTAACTTTCTAATTTTATGCTTCTGGCACTGAGTTGAATCAGAATACACACACACACACACAGAAACTAGACCGAGTGTTTTGCTGAACATTACAAGTCCACCAATTATAATTTGTTTGGGATTCTGTTCACATTGAAATGTCAGTGCTCTCTAGGAGAACAATAAACAGGATAGAATGAGGCAGCCTAAATAAGATACAGAGAAGGAAAGGCCAAGAAATTAAAGGCATGAGATTTCAGCTTTGGCATTGTCTCCTAAGCAATTTAGTTCATCTCTGCTGCATGAAAAAAAGAACATTGTTCCTGAAGACCCCAGACCTGCATAACCAGTGATCTTATATTAAAGTAAAAAACATTTACATTTACCAGGTGCTAGTTGTGACATACTGATTATTGTAGAGCAGGTTTACATATAGGTTCGTATTAAAAAAAACCCCAGTAAGCAACAAAGTTACCCAGATAGCTTTCTCCAGATAACTTTATCTGGATATTCAGTGGCATTTATCCAGGTAAAAGTGTTGCTAAATATCCTTGAATAAAGTTAACTGGAGAAAGTCATCTGGGTAACTTGGTCACTTACCGGGCATTTAAATATGAACGTCTTTAAAAAAAAAAAAAAAAAGTAGTTGTTAGCAACACCCTTATTCCATCTTCCTCACACCCACCAAGATAAAAAATAAAAAAATATGTAGCAGCTGAGCGGCACTCAGTTCTTCCTCTCTTTTGCCCCAGGATAAAAAGTAGTAGCAGGCCAGTGGCATCCTGATCCCCCGAATACTCTACCCCCCTAAAAAGTGATGCGCCAAATCTCCACAGCCAGATACAGACTCTCACCCCGGGTCCCCCTCAAGTAGCCTTGAGGGGGACCCAGGGTGAGAGTGGCAAGAGTTGAGGGTCTGACCTCCTCCCACGGAGCTGAATATTAAGTGCTGTTTCAGCTGACAGCTCTGAGCATTTTATATTCATTTATCCACTTCACTCTGGGATGACTAAACCTGTTGCCATTCAGAACTTGGTTGGAGGGCATGGGAATTTGGTGCCACAGCTCGTTTTTAAGTAGGGGAATAGGAAATCAAGTTGGTGCTGCTGGGCCAGCTACTTTCTTTATCTTGGCAGTAGGAGGGGGAAATCGTTCTCCGTATGGCCTGCTACTGTTTTTTTTTTTGTTTTTACCTTGCAGGTTGAAGGGACAGGGGATTGGGCTGCCGCTGGAATGCACATTTTTAAAAATCTTAATTGTCCATTTAACTTTAGGGGAACTATTTCGAACCAGAGTTTCCTTGAATCACTTTGTCCGGCTGATGCTAAATA
The DNA here is from genome assembly GCF_901001135.1 of Rhinatrema bivittatum. Lineage (NCBI taxonomy): Eukaryota > Metazoa > Chordata > Amphibia > Gymnophiona > Rhinatrematidae > Rhinatrema > Rhinatrema bivittatum. The sequence goes on along the minus strand of NC_042621.1, from coordinate 242,033,222 downwards.
TCAACAATGGCCGGACAAAGTGAAACTATGTACTGGGAATCCCCCGGGATCATCTCTTCATAACTGGGTGCATTTTATTTTTTTGTAGGCATTGATTTATCTGGACAAAATTTAAGTGGGGAACAGGAAAACCTTTAAAACAATAGGGTTTGTCTGCCTAACCTCAAAAGGTAACTGGACAATCCTTTTGAATGTTTTACCTCAAATTCAGACTTAAAGTAAGTTCATTTACGATTAAGTGTTAACGATTAAGTGTAACTTAGATTTTAAGCCCTCTGGGATAGGGAAATATTCACTGTACCTGATATAAAACTCACTTTGAGCTCAGATTTAGAAAGCTGAGTAAGCCAATCTAAAATCAAATTTATGTTCCTTATTTTGAAAAAAAATGTATATATTTAATGTAGCTAAGAAAGTGTTATGAATCTGGATGCTAAACGGCCCACTTGGCCAGAAATCCCTCCCCCTTTTCCAAATTAGCATGGCACCAATCATTAAGGTGTTTTTCGCATGTGAAAATCCCATAACGCAGCTTGGAAAATAACCCCCTTACTTTGCAACATGTTTTGAATTATTCTGCCCATGCAGCATTTCTTTTTGGCTTTAGTATTTGAGTGAGAAGAAACAGAAGTCCTGAACAGCCACCCCCACCACCAACAGTGTGATCTAGGGCTGCACAAGATATCTTAAACTCTTGAAAGAGGTATAGTAGTCACAAAAGTTTGAGACTCACTGCACTAGAAGTACATAATTAGGAATTCTGATTTTTTGTTTAAACTGATAAACCCCAATAAAACAGCATTGATGAGAAAATTGGGGTTTCAGTTTTAACTGAAAGTTTGTTTTAACTGAAAAAGGCAAACCTTAACTGCTCCTGTGACATCATCCAGCTGCTAGAAGTAGTGGCTAGACGATATCATCAGAATAGGCTGGCAGGGAGCCCAAGCCCAGCTGGCACCATGAAAGCAACGGGTTAGCAGGGAATCCAAGCCTTATTAGCCCAAAACATGGAGCATGGTTGCAGCGGGCCAGAACACTCCCCAGTCTCTGCAACGCAAACACATACACCTTCCACATCCACCCCCTGCCACATCCACCCCCTGTCATACACATCTAGCACGTCACACATACATTGCCACCTCTAGCCCTAGCTACCTGTACACCCACACATAACACACAACACAGCAAGTAAAAATCTTAAACATTTATTTATGCCTTTAATTCAATTTAATAAGAGGTTGCTTTATTAAATAGAATCCAACTAAAAATGTGCCAAAAATGTAATTCATGCTTTATAAATAGTGAGAAACACCTCTTTTTGGCACCCACCAAAACCCCCTTATTGCCTGAAAAATTAATCCCTAAATTTGCATTTTATAAACCCCTAGATTCAGAAGCCCTAAATACAATTCACCCTCCTACCAGAGGTATGGACTGGAAAGCAGAATAAGGTGGACTTCTGCCTGCAACAAATCCTGACACAGAAATTCTCCATGCTAGCAAAAGCTCACCTTGGTCCTAGATGCAAAACACAGACAACATATAACAGCATAAATGACCAGAAATAAGAAATAGAAATATGGAGACAAAAACTGAACTGGGAAAGCCACACTCTGCCGGCTGTGTAACACCAGAGAAATACAAACAAAATGCATTTTTCCTGTACTGTATAAAATAGAAATATTCAGAAATCCACATTTCCTAAAAGTGAAAGAGAATATAAAATTTTCCCATTTCAGAAACAAATTAAACAGCAGCTACAGTTCGACCCCTGCGCCCCCATCCTGTTCCCAGCAGTCTGTTTCTCAATCAATCTTGTCCCCAGCATTATCACACAACCCCCTCTTCCACCCATCTGAAAACTCAGGTAGTCTCACCCCCATACACCCCTTCCCCAGGATATTTATATGGCTAACTAGGACTTTATCCAGCTATTATCAGTGGAATGCCTAATTTTTGGCTCTGGAAGGATGTTCATTCAGAGTACTTTTCTAGCTAATGCAGATTTTCAGTACTGTTTGACTAGGTTTAGACACCCAATGAAGAGAAGCCTGTCTAGCTGGCTAAGTTTTAGCAAGTTTGATTTAGGTCTATTTTCAGCTGAAAACAAAACCAAGAGATTATTGTACAGCATAAAATAAGATAAAGACAAAAATCATAGAGTGGAAAATTGTTATAAGAAAGAACAAGGCCCATCTTATATGAGTAATGATGATAGTTCAATTTCCGGGGACAATGCTAGAGTCAGAGCATGAAATTTCAAAACAGGAAAAACAAAAAGTGGAAATAAAAATATAGAACATAAAGAAAATGGTGGGAGATGTGCATTCATTTGAAACAAATGGGTAAAATATAACAAAATAGCCCATATTCTTTTCATTCATGGTATCCTGAAATGAATGGAGGGTGTCCCACAATTTTCCCATTCTTTTCTGTTTCCCATTCATGTCAATGATCCAATGAAAGCTATGGCTGTGTACTGCTAAGAAAAAAAAAAATCAACTGGTAACTATAGCAACCAGCTTTTGTTTGGGTGACCTCTCAGCCTTGTCAGAGACTTGTCAGAGCCAAGGCAAGAAACGTTGTCAAGGAGGTTTGGCAGAGGACAAATCATGGTGCAGCATCTTTTTTGAGAGTCTATAGATGCTTTCTGGCTGCCACTAATTAAAATGGCGCCGATGGCCCGATTAAAATTAAAAACCCACCCGACCCTTTAAATCGACCCTCCCGACCCTTTTTTTTTTTTTAGGGAGGCCTGCGCTGCTAAAAAAAACAAAACCCCACCCGACCCTTTAAATCGACCCCACCCTCCCAACCCCCCCCCCAAAACCTTTTAAAATTTACCTGGTGGTCCAGGGGGGCCTCGGGGAGAGATCCTGGGGGGCCTCGGGGAGAGGAGAGATCCAGGGGGGCCTTGGGGACAGATTTCCCATTCCCAGGCATCACCTGTTCTAAAAAAAAATGGCGCCGATGCCCCTTTGCCCTTACCATGTGACAGGGTATCCGTGCCATTGGCCGGCCCCTGTCACATGGTAGGAGCACTGGATGGCCGGCGCCATCTTTAAAGATAGCGCCAGCCATCTTTACTCATTAGCCCTATAAATCTGTCCCCGAGGCCCCCCTGGATCTCTCCTCCCCTCCCCCCGAGGCCCCCCTGGACCACCAGGTAAATTTTAAAAGGTTTTGGGGGGGTCGGGAGGGTGGGGTCGATTTAAAGGGTCGGGTGGGTTGTTTTTTTTTAGCGATGTGAAATTGGCGATGTGAATTGGAATCGGAAACGATTCCAATTCACATATCTTAACGATCAGATTCCCCCCCACCCCCCCAGCCGAATCTGATTGTTAAGACGATCTGGCACACAATTCACATCTCTATTGGATACAGATGCGCTGGCATGTTGGGCACACAAGTCCACAGTCTGGCCAGTCCTAGACAAAGTGTCTCAGCATTATCTTTTCTGCAAACCATCCAGTGTGCCCCATGAACATGTCTTCTCAGTGACAGGTGATATTTTGAGTCCTCATTACTCAAGGTTGGAGTCAGAGTTGATGGAAAAGCTAGTCTTTTTGAAAATCTACCTTTTCTTGGGTTTCTAGAATTTCTAAGTGAGTGTCAAGATGACTGAAAGAATCTCAAAGGCCTTGCTGCCACTCTCTATACCTGCCATGTCCTAGGTGTACAATCCTAGGGGTCTTGCTGCTACCACACTGCATACCTGCCATACCCCGTATATAACACTTTAGAGGTCTTCCTAATTGCCATGCCTCAGATGTACCACTCTGCCTATCTGTCATTCCTATTATGTATACACTTGGGAGTATTTGTTCCTCTGTGTTGTTTATTATTTACTATTATCTCAGCCTAGTTCTCTATCCCTGTTTGTTTGTTGGTTGGTTATATTGGGTTGCTTTGTCCCCAGAAAAAAATGTGGAAAAAGAAAAAATAACACATTTCTCCTCCTATCCCATTTCTTTTTTGGTTCTTTGTTTTGTTGTAACCTTCTACAATCCCGGCCTAGTTTTCCCACCCTATTTTTTTGTTATATTAGGGTGTTTTGTCTCAGAAAAAAACATTTGGAAAGTAAAAAATAAATAAATAAATGTTTCTCCTCCCACCTCATATATTTTCTGATTCTCTGTTTTGTTGTACATCTTTACAGCCTAGTTCTTCCATCCTTCTTCTTTCTTGGATATACTGTTTGTTTGTTTTTTTAAAAACCTTCATAAGGAAGAATACAGGCACAAGAGAAAAGATGGATATGAGACCTTTTGCAAGTTCTGATTGTGGTAAAGGTTTCAGTAGGAACACCAGAAAATCAACAAAGGGAAGAGATTGTGTTTAGCTACAGAATATGAAAAATGCTTTCTTTAAATAATAAACCTCACAAATTTCCAGGAAAGTGAAATCATTTTCATCGGAAAGCAAATTTCACAAAAATTCAAAATTCCTTCTAGCAGCAAGATTAACATCTCTGAGGGAATGTAATAAAAGCTTATGTCAGAAAATACAGAAACATAGAAATGAAAGCAGAAAAGGACCAAATGGTCCATCCAGTCTGCTCAGCAAGCTTATGGTAGCATCTGCCACGTCATTCAGGACAGCCCCATACTTAGTTTCCCAGACCATCAAAGTCAGTGTTGCGCTCCACTGCTTGCAGCCTCACTCACCTGTCCACGCTGCCCCAGACTGCTGCTGCTTGCTTCCACTCCCACGCGGCCCAGGATGCTGCTTTCTTCACTGCCAATGTGGCTTGGACGCCGCCGACTCCTATCTTGTGGCAGGCACAACACTGCTTGATTCAGCACTGCTGGCAGGATGTCAGTCCTCTGCATCATGGCCTGACTGCCACTCCTGCATGGCCCCAAGCCACTGCTCTGCTGCTGCTGGGTCTTCTTCTTTGCTGCATGGAGTCACCAGCTGTCACCTTGTTTTTCACGGCAAGGAGCTGCTGCTGCTTCTTCTCTCTTTGTAGCAGGCATGCCACCAATGTTGCTGCTCCTGCACCACCTCACTGGCTCCTCCTCTAGGCATGCGCACTTGCCTCTGCTCTTCATTTAAAGGACCATCACATCAGATCTTCATGGTTGTCCATGGTCTCCACACCTGACAAGGTCCTCCATGGTCTACGCTGTCTAGATGGTTCCATGATCTTCATTGGATGTTCCTGATCCTTCTGTTCCTGTTCCAATCCTGGTTCCTGGCTTCCTTGTCCCTTCAGAGTGCCATCATGTTGCCTGTTCTGTGTTCTTGGTCTCCTGTTGGGCCCTTGTCTAGTCCTCTGAATCTTCATCTCATCCGACTCTTCAGTCAAGCTCCTGATGTTTCAGTCTTCTGGATTCTCCCTCGTCATTCCTCCAGACATGCCAGCATCGTGGTCCATGACCAACCATGAGCTGGCTGTCTAGGGTGCTTCATGGCACAAGGCCTGCCTTCATGTCTGCAGTGCAAGTCTCCGAAAGGCCCTTGCTTTTATATCCGAGGTCTGTTCCTGAATCCAAGTTCTGAATCCTGAGTCTTGAATCCTTTAATCCTGAGTCTTGAATCCTTGAACCCTGTTCCTGGTCTTTAGAGCTCATTGTTCCTACATCCATCCATGCCTAAGACTCAAGCCCAGAGCCTGCTTCACTTCAGCTTGGTCTGCGACCAGCCACAGGCAGCTGTGTAGGGTGTGCTATGGTGCAGGTCTCTCCTGAATCTTTGTTATGTTTCCAACTTCAAGTCTTCATCTTCTCACCTGGAGTCTGCTTTGCTTCCAGTGTGGTCCATGACCAGCCACAGGCAGCTGTGAAGTGCTCGGTAGGGGGAAGCACTCACCCCATACTTATATCTGAATCCTAATCCTGAATCCAAGCCTGAATCTTGAATCTGAACCTACGTCTTCCAAGTTCCTCGAGCCCTCGTCTGAGTCTTCCAAGTTCCATATCTTGCCATGTTCCTGTCCTCAGCCTTCATCTGGCCTCATGCACGCATCATTCCCAAATGGCGGGTCCGGAAGGGCTGTCGAGTGGCCAGAGGGCTACTCTTGAGATCAGCATTGCGTTGCTGGGTCTCACCTGTGTGTGTGTAGGTTCAGTGGAGGTCTGAGCCTGCCTTGTACCATTTCCTAATGATGTTCCATGCCTTGATGCAAGTTCAGCCTTTGTCCAGCTCCAAGCCTTGCTTGTACATGTTCAACTCCCACAACTCCCTGAGGAACCCCAAGGTTCCTCAGGGAGGAACCTTGGGGTTCCTCCCTGAGCTGTGCCATGGTCTAAGGGCTCACATCTCATTCGAGCAAGTGACCGCTCATCCCACTCTCACTACAGTCAGGGCCCTTGTTGGTTGCTGTCTGAGTTCAATTCAAAAGTATCAGGCTTATTGGTTAAGGGTAGTAAGAGTCGCATCAGCAAGTTACCCCCATGCTTGATTTCCCAGACCGTAAAATTAATCGTCCTTGTTGGTTGCTGTCTGAATCTAATTCCCCTTTTCCTCTTTTTCACCTGCTATTAAAGCAGAGAGCATTAATGGAGTTACATTAACAGTATGAAGGCTTATTGGTTAATGGTAGTAACTGCCACGCCAGCAAGTTACCCCTGTGCACTCTTTTCTTCATTTCCATCTTCTAACCTTTAGGGATCCACAGTGTTTATCCCATTCCCCTTTGAAATCTTTCAGTGTTTTTGTCTTCACTGCCTCCTCCAGAAGGGCATTCCAGGCATCCACCAACCTCTCTGTGAAGAAATATTTCCTGACATTGGTTCTGAGTCATCCTCCCTAGAGTTTCATTACGTGACCCCTAGTTCTACTAATTTCTTCCAACAGAAAACGTTTGCAAATTGTGCATCATTAAAACCTTTCAGGTATCTGAAGGTTTGTATCATATCTGAACTGCACCTTTTCTCCTCCAGGGTATACATATTAGGTTCTTCAACCTCTTGTCATAAGTCATTTGATGGAGATACCCCCTCTACCATTTTTGATGCCCTTCTCCATCCTATCTCTGTCCCTTTTGAGATGCAGTCTCCAGAACTGAACACAGTACTCCAGGTGAGGCCTCACTAAGGACCTATACAAGGGGATTATCACCTCCTTTTTCTTACTGGTTATTCCTCTTTCTATGCAGCCAAGCATTCTTCTGGCTTTAGCTAATGCCTTGTCACATTGCTTCGCCGACTTCAGATTGCTAGACACTATCTTCCCAAGCTTCTTCTCTTGCTCCGTTCACAACAACCCTTCTCCCCCATCACATACCACTCTTTTGATTTACTGCACCCCAGATGCATGACACTGCACTTCTTGGCACTGAATCCCAGCTGCCATAACTTTGACCACTGTTCAAGTTTCCTTAAATCACATCTCATTCTCTCTACTACTTCCGGCATGTCCACTCTGTTTCAGATCTTAGTATCATCTGCAAATAGACAAACTTTACCTTCTATCCCTTCCACAATGTGACTCACAAAGAAATTGAACAGAACCTGTCCCAACACTGATCCTTGAGGCATTCCACTTAACACTGTTCTTTCTTCAGAGTAGGTTTATTTATTTATTTATTTATTTATTTATTTATTTAAGGTTTTTTTATACCGGCATTCATGAACTCGTTCACATCATGTCGGTTTACAGAAAACAGGGGTGCGAATAATACAACCATTTACCATCACAAGCTGTCTTCTATCCTTCAATGAGTTTGCAATCCACGCCACCACCTTGGTGCTCACTCCCAAGTTTCTCATTTTATTCACAAGCCTCCTATGTGGGTCCGTATCAAAAGCTTTGCTGAAATCAAAGAAGATCACATCGAGTGTGCTTCCTTGATCCAATTCTTTAGTCACCTATTCAAAAAAATCAATCATGCTGCTTCATGTCCAGCAGTCCTTCTGATTGTAGATAGTACACCATTAATTTTCCCTCCACAGAGGTGAGGCTAACCGGCCTGTAGTTTCCAGCCTTCTCTCTGCTCCCACTCTTGTGAAGCAGGACCATTACTGCTCTTCTCCAATTAATCGGCACCACTCCTGTATCCAGGGATCTATTGAACAGGTCATGCAGCACATCTCTGAGTTCCTTCAGTATTCTGCGATGAACCTCATCAGTCCTCATGGCCTTGTCCACTTTCAATTTTCCTAGTTCTTTCTATACATTCTCTTTTGTAAACGGTGTTTCATCTATGCCATCTCTATCTATGGTCTTCTCAACCAACAACAGTCCTTCTCCAGGGTCTTCTTTAGTGAACACAGAATTGAAGTATTTGTTTAATATTTCCACCATTTTTTCATCTCTTTCCGCACAGTGCTCCTTGTCACCTTTCAATTTCACTATACCACTTTGGGCCTCCCTTCTTTATCTGATATATCTGAAAAATGTTTTGACTCCTCTCTTTATTTCTTTGGCAATTCTTTCTTTCACTTGACATTTTGCTTTCCTGATTTCTTTCTTAATCTCCCTCATTTGTAACAGATATTCTTCTTTGTGTTCCTTTTTTTGAGATCCTTTATACTTCCTGAATACTGTTCTTTTTGCCTTAATTTTTTCAGCCACCTCCTTAAACAACCATATCAGTTTCTTTTTCCTCTTACTCTTCTTTACTTTCCTAACATATAGATGTGTTGCCTTTGTAATAGCTCTTTTTAATTTGGTCCTCTGTTGTTCCACTTCACCCATGTTCTCCCAGTCTTCCAGTTCTTCCTCCAGGTACATCCCCATTTTGACAAAGTCTATATTTGTGAAATTCAAATCTTGGGTCTTGGTGTGACTTGTCTATATCCTAATTGTGATATTGAACCATACCTTCTGATGATCACTACTACTCAGGTGAGCCCCTACCCTAACATCAGAAACATTATCCCCATTAGTGAACACTAGATTGAGGATCACATACTCCCTCAAGGGTTCCATTACCATTTGTTTGAGCAGAGGCCCTTGAAGGGCATCCACTATCTCTACTTTTTATAGATTCTGCAGAAGGGGATGCTCCAATCCACATCTGGAAGATTAAAATCTCCAATGAGTAACACTTCTCTCTTCTTTCCCAACTTTTGGTTGTCCTCGATCAGGTCTCTGTTCAGTTCATCCATTTGGGTTGGAGGCCTGTAGATCATACCAGTAAAAATGGAAGCACCATCTTCTCTTTTTAGGATGGTCCATAATCTTTCTTCTTTACCCCACGTCCCTTGCAATTCAGTTGCTTGGATATTGTTTTTGACATAAAGAGCTACTCCTCCCCCTTTTCTGCCCTCTCTGTCCTTCCTTAACAAGTTATAGCCTGGGATAGCCACATCTCAATCAAGAGACTCAGTGAATCATATCTCCGTAACAGCAACAATGTTCAATTTTGCCTCTATCATCAGGGCCCTCAGGTCTGGGATTTTATAGCTCAAACTATGAGTATTTGTGGTCATAACTTTCAAGCTGCTCTTCCTAGTCGCCTTTTCAGTTTTTTGGAACTGATTGATTTTGTTAATTTGTCTTCCTACTTCCTGTTTTGCTTGGGGGTGATATTCCAGTTTCACTGGCCAGTTCCTGCCACCACCATTTCCTAGTTTAAGTGCCTGATAATGTATGATCTGAATTTTTTACAAGCATCCTCTTTCCTGTCATAGTCCAAGGAGTGATTTTACAATTTATAGTCCAATGTAGGCCACCTTGCCATATAATCTTTTATTGCTCCATATATGGCTCCAGCCTCCAATAGATCCAAAACCATTTTCTGTACACCAGGTTTTGAGCCAGAAATTGAAATTATCTATATGGTATAACCTTTCCTTGCCATTTCCGTGAACTGGTAGTACTTCTGAAAAGGCAATTGGTTTTAGCAAGTGTCTAATCTTCTCCCCTAGATTTTGGAAATCGTTCTGTACCTTGTGAACACCATTTTTAGTGATGTCATTTGTTCCCAGATGGATGATAACATTGATAGTAGCATTCTTACTTTTTTTCTATAATTGCATTGACTAGCTGGTTTCTATTTCCATTAGTTGAGCATCCTGGAATGCATTTAACTATTGTGTTCCCATCAAACTGAGTTCCAATCAAACTGAGTTCCCAAACTGGTTCCTCTGATGACAGAGTCTCCCAGAAGAAGCAGCTTTCTTTTATGATATTTGACATGAGGGTTTTGGGTGCATTGGGTGATTACTTCCCTTTCAGATATCACTTCATGTTCTGTTGCTGGGGTTTCTTCATTTTCCGAAGCAGAAAAAGCATTATGTAAGGATAACAGTTGAGAGAGTAGATGTCTCTTCATTACAGGCCTTATTCTGCCAGAGCCGACTGTAATCTAGTTTTTCTGGGATTCTGAATCTTGGATGTATGACTTCTCTGTGGGACTGAGGGTGGATATTCAGGATGCTGTCCAGTTGGGGAGATTGGGTATCTTTTAATCACATCTTGTTCTTCTGATCCTACAGTAAACTATTTATTCTTAGGATTCTGAATCTTCTGAGGAAGCTGAGGAAGATATTCTGATTGCATCAAGATAGGGCAGGTTTTTTGAAATCTGAACAATTCCTCTTTCAAGTGCATTACCTACTTTTTCATTGCAGACAGCTGAAAACAATTTGGATAACCCTTAAGTCTCCAAATGGTAGACATTGGGACATAAGCACCACAAATGTTACACTGAATAAAAGCCATTCTGCTAATAGTGACTATTATACAATTTGTTAAATTGGTACTTTAGTCTTATTGGGACTTTAATCATATTATTCACTTAACCAAGTCCTTACAAGAACAATTTAGAAATAAAAAACCTACGGGTGGGTAGGAATAGGGCAGGGTGGGAGAAACCAAACAGCTATTGCAGATAGTAGCCCTTTGTTCTGTAAATTACAAACACAGTTATTTTGATACACTAGCCAGGAGTCTAAAAACACTAGCTAAATTAAATATATGGAGGAGCCCAGAGGAGAAGGTGCATGATATTGTTACCTGTTTTTGCAGATCCCGGGGGTAAGCGGTAGCTTGCCCTGACGGAGGTTTTTCATCTGGTCATTTGGATTTCCTGTTTCGTGGGGCGTTTCCGGAGGAGGCGGGACCCAGAACTGTGTTATAAATTTCTACCTGCTGCGGCGCGGCAGAAGATGCCGGTGCACTGCTAAAACCGCGCGTGCTTAAGGGGCGCGTGCGGTTAGCAGGGCTTTGCCGGGACTTTGCCGAGAATTTGCTGGGATCTTTTGAATATCAGGATTGAAGTATTGCAAGTATTAAGTTTAATAAGATTATCAAGATTATAAGGGTCTAAGAACCCTTTATTTCTTCTCCTTAGGCTCCTTGAAGTGAAATTTATCTATTGGTGTATATTTGTGAAATCTTTGCATTATACTATCTATTACCAGTTTGAAAGTTATATTTCTTCCTGGTAAAATGCCACACACTAAAATGAAGGCCAAACTAAGGCCTCCTAGTGAAGTGGCTTCAATAGAAACAGGGCAAAAAACGGTATTGGATTGGTTAGATCCACATAGCTCCCCAGTTGAGCAGACCGCTGTAGGAGAGACAGTGGAACGGACTGACCCTCCTCAGGTCAATGAAATATCTTTGAGCCCTGGGGCTCCGGCTCCACCATCTCCTCCTGGCAGGGAGGGTATAACAGCCCTAAAAAAGCCAGGAGTTATGCAGGAAGAGGTATTAAGTCCTTTAGATGTATTAGATGATAGTGTTCAGTTTAATGAATTGAACCCAAAGGAAGGAAATCAGTGTGATAATGCTTCTTTGAATATGAAACATAGTATGAATGTGATTCCCTTAGGGGCGGATTTTCAGAGCCCTGCTCGCGTAAATCCGCCCAAAACCGGGCGGATTTACGCGAGCAGGGCCCTGCGCGCCGGGAAGCCTATTTTACATAGGCCTACCGGCACGCGCAGAGCCCCGGGACTCGCGTAAGTCCCGGGGGTTTCGGAGGGGGCGTGTCGGGGGGCGGGCCCGAACCGCGCGGCGTTTTCGGGGCGTGTCGGGAGCATTCCGGGGGCGTGGCTAAGGCCCGGGGTGGCCCGGGGGCGTGGCCGCGCCCTCCGGACCCGCCCCCAGGTCGCGTCCCGGCGCGCAGGAGGCCCGCTGACACGCGGGGATTTACGCCTCCCTCTGGGAGGCGTAAATCCCCCGACAAAGGTAAGGGGGGGGTTTAGACAGGGCCGGGCGGGTGGGTTAGGTAGGGGAAGGGAGGGGAAGATGAGGGGAGGGCAAAGGAAAGTTCCCTTCGAGGCCGCTCCGATTTCGGAGCGGCCTTGGAGGGAACGGGGGTAGGCTGCGCGGCTCGGCGCGTCCGGCTATACGAAATCGATAGCCTTGCGCGCGCCGATCCAGGATTTTAGCGGATACGCGCGGCTCCGCGCGTATCTACTAAAATCCAGCGTACTTTTGTTTGCGCCTGGAGCGCAAACAAAAGTAGGCTATTCGCGCTCGTTTTAAAATCCGCCCCTTAGAGTCAAGTACACCAAAAATTAGCAAGTCAGTTAAAGAAAAACAAGGAAATATTGATGTAGCTATAACATCTGATACTTTATTAATTAAACCCACTAATATAACTCTTGAAAGCTTATGGAATTATATGTCTAATCAACCCCTGGAGAACCTTGTAAGTGATACTGATGACAGTTCATTCTCTTGTACTGTATTTGACAAGTGGCAAGTGTTTCAACAGGAAGACAGATATCTCCCATGCTACTCTGCTTTGCTGCTAAACCGCTTATCCTATACCTCTTGGGTCTTTTTTCCATTCAGAATGGCTGCCATAACCAGACTTTGTAGGTCTTGAGAGTCTTGCTGCCCTCTACCTTGCTGATATAGCCCAGTCTCTACTCCTTGGGGCATTCTTATCACTTGAGGGATCTGCTTTGCACCTCATATGGTGCCTTGGTGAGTTGATGTCACATTTTGCTGCTTTGGCCATTTATTAGTGTATTGTTTGTTTTTTTTCCTTCAACCTTTTCTGCTTCTTTCCTTTTCATGGTACCTTAGGATATTGATGCCATTCTTGGTGTCATTTTGCTTCTTGTGTTGACACTGTTGTGGTGCCTCTTTTGAAACTTTGGGATGTTTTCCCCATTCTTGCTGCTTATTTGATCCAATTTTCTCAGTGGAAGGAATGGGTAGTGGAGTTCCTCAGGGATCTGTTTTGGGACCCATACTTTTCAATATATTTATAAATGATCTGGAAAGAAATACGACAAGTGAGGTAATCACATTTGCAGATGATTCAAAATTGTTCAGATTGTGATAAATTGCAGCAAGACCTTCTGAGACTGGAAAATTGGGCATCCAAATAGCAGATGAAATTTAATGTGGATAAGTGCAAGGAGATGCATATAGGGAAAAATAACCCATGCTATAGTTGCGCAATGTTAGGTTCCATATTAGGAGCTACCACCCAAGAAAGAGATCTAGGCATCATAGTGAATAACACATTGAAATCATCGGTTCAGTGTGCTGTGGCAGTCAAAAAAGCAAACAGAATGTTGGGAATTATTAGAAAGGGAATGGTGAATAAAACGGAAAATGTCATAATGTCTCTGTATCGCTCCATGGTGAGACTGCACCTTGAATACTGTGTAGAATTCTGGTCGCCGCATCTCAAGATATAGTTGCGATGGAGAAGTTACAGAGAAGGGCAACCAAAATGAAAAAGGAGATGGAACAGCTCCCCTATGAGGATAGACTAAAGAGGTAAGGGCTGTTCAGCTTGGAGAAGAGACAGCTGAGGGGGGATATGATAGAGGTCTTTAAGATCATGAGAGGTCTTGAACGAGTACATGTGACTCGGTTATTTACACTTTTGAATAATAGAAGGACTAGGGGGCATTCCATGAAGTTAGCAAGTAGCACATTTAAGACTAATTGGAGAAAATTCTTTTTCACTCAACGCACAATAAAGCTCTGGAATTTGTTGCCAGAGGATGTGGTTAGTGCAGTTAGTGTAGCTGGGTTCAAAAAAGGTTTGGATAAGTTCTTGGAGGAGAAGTCCATTAATGACTATTAAGTTTACTTAGGGAATATCCACTGCTATTAATTGCATCAGTAGCATGGGATCTTCTTAGTGTTTGAGTAATTGACAGGTTCTTGTGGCCTGGTTTGGCCTCTGTTGGAAACAGGATGCTAGGCTTGATGGATCCTTGGTCTGACCCAGCATTGAAATTTCTTATGTTCTTATGAGAGAGGGACGTTGAGGACTTGAGCAATGGGAAGATGGAAGGATTGACTGGTTCAGATGGTAAAAAAGCATTCTCTAAAAGGTTCAGATATATGATTGAGTTAAAATCGGGGCAAAATAAATAAACAAACATAACTTGCAAGTCTTTATTGAAAAAGTATACCTTTTAGATTCAAGTGGGAGCTGGTCAAGCATTTAATTTAAAAAAATTGTGGTTAAATTTATTTTTTTAGATTTATATTCCACTTTTTCAGCACTTCAAAGTGGGTTACATTCAGATATGGTAGGTATTTCCCTATCCCCAGAGAGCTTACAATCTAAGTTTGTACCTGAGGCAATGGAGGGTAAAATGCCTTGCCCAAGATCACAAGGAGCAACAGCAGGACTCAAATGCTGGTCTCCTGGTTCATAGCCCACTGCTTTAACCACTAGACTACTCCTCCACTCCACTCCACTCCACTCCACTGCTGGCTTTGCAGGCCTTACTGCCATTAGTGTTGCTAGGTTGAGACTGGGGAACATGAGGCATGCTCCCTTCCTCCTGTTCTTCAGCCACTCAAGGAACCCCATCCCCTGTTCTTCAGTCACAGGGGTCCCTCTGCCTGTTCTTCAACCAACTAGTCCATAACAGTTTAGGAGGGTGGCCTATCAGCCCCTGGCATAAACAGGGTAGAGAAACACTGCAGAACTCCGTTCCACACCTTCACTGCCAGCCCTGACCCGTACCTCTGACCCAATATTTGTCTTCAGCTTCTTCGTCTTCATCAAGGCACCCACACCTAAGTCCTGCTGCCCCTGGCACCCAAGGGCTCAACCTGTGGGGAACGAGGGCTGGTATAGGTGAAGGTCCTACCGGATTGTCCTCGCCAGCTCCACCTACCGGAGACGAGAACTACTGAGGGCAATCCCTCAGTAGTCACACTATCACTTGTCCTGGCCCAAGGGTCCACAACCCCATGTGGTACAGGCAGGATTGGATACTGAAAGAGACAGGACAAGACTCTGGTACAGGCAGGACTGGACAGGATACTGGATCAGACAGGACAAGACCAACAAGGCAGATTAGGGCAGGACTTAGAAAAGGCAGACAAGGGAAACCCTGAACAAAGAACACAGAAGCCTGAAGGCAGCAATGATTGGAACAGACC
This sequence comes from Rhinatrema bivittatum, assembly GCF_901001135.1. NCBI lineage: Eukaryota > Metazoa > Chordata > Amphibia > Gymnophiona > Rhinatrematidae > Rhinatrema > Rhinatrema bivittatum. The sequence continues at coordinate 242,017,949 of NC_042621.1, read as the reverse complement.
AAATAGGCCCAAAGGCCTCAAGGCAAGATATAAGAGAGAATAGGTCTACCATCCTCAAAAAGTGACACCATGAGAAGTCAAGGTTAGAATGGCAAGGCAAGTTTACACTTGCCTTGACATTCTAACCTCCTTCTCACTGCCCATGCCATGGTGCTTGACCATGGCATGGGCAGTGAGGAGGAGCTTGGCAAGACTAGTGATGAGGCATACTGAGGGCCTCTGCTGGTGGGGAGGCATTATGAAGGTAGCAGGTGAAATCCTAACAGTTTCCTTAATGTTATTTCTCTGGAATTCTTTTGAATTCTTTTTTTCCCCATCCCCCTTGGTTGTAGACTAATACATGAGAAACTTGGATTTTAATTTTTATTATCTGAGTTTTGCTGCCATTATCACCTTTTTGCTTTTGTCAGAATTCACTCGTTATGTTTCAGTGCAAAGTGTATTTACTTTGTAATTTGTTCTCAATCAATAAATATAAAGTTAACTAAACCACAGATCAATCAATGTTAATACTGATGTTCATTCCATATGGAAAATAATATTAAAGTGAAAAATCTACTGTTGTTCCATTCTTAATAAATGCAAATCTAAATTGCACCCCTACCCCTAATAGATGGAGTGATCAAATCCAAAATTCTTAGTCAACTAAATGAATTAAAGAAAATGATTAACCATAGGTGCCTCTAATCAACCATGTGATAAACAGCTGCGATGTCTAATCTTATGTTGACGAAACATTTTTCGGATCTTACCTTTGTATAATAAAGGACAGGAACATCGGATAAAAGGAACTACAAATGTAGAGTTGCAAAAACATGTGAATTTCAAATGCACTGGCTGGTGATCTTTAAAATGCAATGTACATCCAGTGTTGACCTGCAGACATACATAGCAATGAGTGAAAGTGACAAACCCCCAGCTTCGAAGTTCACATTACAAACAATACATTTATCAGTAGTGTATGACTGAACCAATAAATCTCTTTTTGAGTTCATTTAAAGGCATAAATTGTAGGAGAGTCAATACAGAATGTATTGGACTTTACAAATGAAATTATATTTTACTATGAAACTTGACCCTTTGAATAGTGATAATTCTATCATTGCAAATCCATCAGGATGGCTGCCTCTGGGTCCTATTGATACTTATATTTTTTAAATTGGTTGACACTTAATTAGCTGCTTGTTCCTTTACTAAAAACTATTCCAATCTTTCTAAGCATGATTGGGATGCAATTAGAGCTCTCCAGGAAAATCGCAACATTATCATATCTGTGGATAAGGGGGCTCTCTGGTTGTGCTCGATAAGGTAACATTTTTCTGAAATTTTTATCAGAGCCTCACAGGAGATGCCACAGTTGATATACAGAGAGAGATTAGTGCAGTTGTTCAAGCAGCTTACAGTAATTATTACATAAGGCGAAAGGAGAGGGATTTTTTTATTAGTCCCTTACCCTAAAATTCTAGTTATTTATGTGCTAGCAAAAATTCACAAACATCTTGAAAATCCCCCTGGATATCCTATTATGTTCTTTAAAGGTCATTACTAGAATCCTTATCAATTATGACTGATACTTTTCTTAATGCTTTTCTTATGATTATACCAACCTTTTATCAAGATTTGAGCTACATTTCTGGCATCTATAAAATGCTCACAGTATATTTTTGTGTAATGGGGAGAAGCTGTAATGTATAAAATGATTCCATTCCAGCAAGGTAGAACTAATCCAGTCTGGGTTTTCTAATGCAGTTTCAGCACAGCACAGCTTGTTTTGAAGCCATGGTGGCCTAGCCTACCTCATGGCAGAGATATGATAGAGGGTGATTGGGCCATATAGAGACACTAGCAGAAGTTTTTTTGACCAAATCCCCTGTGGCTCATAAAGATATGTTCAATAAAATCAAGGACAAAGTTGTCATCCGCATATATCAGGGTGTGACTTCATTTCATGGCTTATTTAGAGAATACACAGAAGCGTGTTCAACATTATGATTAGTGTGACATCAGCTGGGCATGGATGCTCTAGCAAATTTACAGTTAATATAGTTTAGTTTGTTGGTAAAATGGTGCTGGAAGATGCTGGGAATATAAAACTGATACTCTGTTACAAAGACAACCCAGCATGCAATTAAAGTGATACAACAATGAGGGAACAATCACACATAAACTAGAGTGAATGGGAGAGTGAGTTTAAAGTAAATTTAATTAGTGAAATCCTATGTTGTGAGAAAGCAAAGGTAAGAGCTAGAGTAGATAGGAGTAACAATAATTAAAAACTGGTGAAAGCTATTAGTGTAGCTGCATTTAAAAAAGGTTTGGCAAGTTCCTGGAGGAAAAGTCCATTAACCATTATTAAGGTAGAGTTGCAGAAATCTACTGCTTATTCTTGGGATAAGCAGCTTGGATTCTAGGCCACTGCTGGAAACAGGATACTGGGCTTGATGGTTCTTTAGTCTGACCCAGTATGATAAGTCTTATGTTCTTACAAGTAAAAGGAACATGTGCACGCCCATAAACGAGCGTATTGGGCCTGCAGGCAAAAATGCACTTGATTTTATATATTGTGTGTATTCTTGCATGTGTACCATTTAAAATATCCTTTCTGTGCGTATGTGGTGGAGCCTTTACATGCATGAGAGAAAGAAAGAGAGAGAAAGAGAGAGAGAGCATGCACAAGCCTCTTTTAAAGTACCAATCTGACACTCCATATATAGCCCACTATAAAAGGGCACTTTCAATTCAGGGTGGGTTTTGGGGGGAGCAGTGTTACAAGGATCTACAGACCCTTGTGCCCTAGCAGACCAATGTAACACAGTCTACCCAAAAACCCACCCTGAGTTGAAAGTGCCACTTTTACAGTTGGGGATATATAGTGTCATATTATCTCTATTACAGTGGTGCGTTCTCTCTTTCTCTCCTCTCCCCTCCCCCCAGTGTTCAGGATCCCTCTGGCCCAAAATTTCCAGACTTGTACCTCATCAGGACCAGTAGTAAAGTTATGCAATGCCAACCACTACACAAATGTGGTTTTCTTTAGCTACAAGATCTGGTGAGTCCAGCACAAGCTTTAAAATATAAAAGAAATCTCCTTGTTCTTACAGAGTAAAATAACTGAGCTCAAATATTTAATTGGAAAATAATATAACTTTAGTATCAGTTAAAAAAGAGAAAAGAGGAAAGGCAGAAACCATCAAGCCTACAATAATTGTTCCTTCAATGGTCAATATTAGGGATGTGAATCGTGTCCTCGATCGTCTTAACGATCGATTTCGGCCGGGAGGGGGAGGGAATCGTATTGTTACCGTTTGGGGGGGTAAAATATCGTGAAAAATCGTGAAAAATCTAAAAATCTAAAAATCGCAAAACCGGCACATTAAAACCCCCTAAAACCCACCCCCGACCCTTTAAATTAAATCCCCCACCCTCCCGAACCCCCCCCAAATGAGTTAAATAACCTGCGGGTCCAGCGGCGGTCCGGAACGGCAGCGGTCCGGAACGGGCTCCTGCTCCTGAATCTTGTTGTCTTCAGCCGGCGCCATTTTCCAAAATGGCGCCGAAAAATGGCGGCGGCCATAGACGAACACGATTGGACGGCAGGAGGTCCTTCCGGACCCCCGCTGGACTTTTGACAAGTCTCGTGGGGGTCAGGAGGCCCCCCACAAGCTGGCCAAAAGTTCCTGGAGGTCCAGCGGGGGTCAGGGAGCGATTTCCCGCCGCGAATCGTTTTCGTACGGAAAATGGCGCTGGCAGGAGATCGACTGCAGGAGGTCATTCAGCGAGGGTTCCGGCGCCTCGCTGAACAACCTCCTGCAGTCGATCTCCTGCCGGCGCCATTTTCCGTACGAAAACGATTCGCGGCGGGAAATCGCTCCCTGACCCCCGCTGGACCTCCAGGAACTTTTGGCCAGCTTGTGGGGGGCCTCCTGACCCCCACGAGACTTGCCAAAAGTCCAGCGGGGGTCCGGAAGGACCTCCTGCCGTCCAATCGTGTTCGTCTATGGCCGCCGCCATTTTTCGGCGCCATTTTAGAAAATGGCGCCGGCTGAAGACAACAAGATTCAGGAGCAGGAGCCCGTTCCGGACCGCTGCCGTTCCGGACCGCCGCTGGACCCGCAGGTTATTTAACTCATTTGGGGGGGGTTCGGGAGGGTGGGGGATTTAATTTAAAGGGTCGGGGGTGGGTTTTAGGGGGTTTTAGTGTGCCGGCTCACGATTCTAACGATTTATAACGATAAATCGTTAGAATCTCTATTGTATTGTGTTCCATAACGGTTTAAGACGATATTAAAATTATCGGACGATAATTTTAATCGTCCTAAAACGATTCACATCCCTAGTCAATATTGCTCAGGAAAAATTAATTATCCTCTTATTTCAGGAGTAGTTTTCAGTAGAGATGTGAATTGGAACCGGAATCGGTTCCGATTCCGGTTCCGATTCACATCGTTAATTTTTTTTTGTGCGGCTTTGTTTATCGGCTGCGCCCGAGCCAATAAACAAAAAAACCCACCCCACCCTCCCAAACCCCCCCAAAACGTTTTAGAAGTACCTGGTGGTCCAGTGGGAGTCAGAGGAACTTGGAGCATGGAGACTCAGACGAAGGGACTTGGAAGGAGTCAGACGACGACTTGGAACTTGGAAAGAGTCCAGGCAGTGCTCGAAGACAATCCTAACATGGGATAGTTACAGAGAAGCACCAAGCTGTGTGTACGTTTTAACTTGCGTTTGTGCAAACAATTTTTGCACACAAAATTCCTTGCCTCATCAACAATAACGTTCTATGCAAAGAACTACATGCTGACATGTGTGCATAGCTTATTGCACCTTAGTACATCAGGCCTCAAGTTACTAAATATAGCATCTGTTATGGAAACTCACTAACTGCCTTGCTAGATCTCATTCAACATTGTCCTCATAACTAAGTACCTGATTCACTAAGGGTTTTTCCCATAGACACAAAAAGGGAGAAAAGCCTTAATAAATCTGGCCCTTATAAGTCTGCAGTTATTCAAGCACTCTTAGTACAGTCACTGGATTTTATACAGAATAATGAATATAGAAATGACTCCTTATTTTGCGATTAGATACTTGTGACTATACCTTTGTGTGCTGTCATTTTGCTCAAGTAAAATAACACTAAAAGAAAAATGTTGAAACCCAGAAATATAACCATATTGCACAGGAGCTCTGAAAGCATGCCCATGGGTTTTCAAACTTGTCAAATATACCTCTGTGTAACATATTACTTTATGGGGTTTTTTTTCATGCGAATTTGGTGATAGTGACAGCTCTTTTAGTCGGAAACAGGAATGTCAAACTAAACTGCCTCGTTCTGCCTAGCTAGAGAGTTTTACGCTTGGAGATCACAGCAAAATATACTATAAGATATGTGCTGTTGCAATCTTCTTATACCCGAGGCAGTTGGCATCTTTAATCTACCCCAAAGGTATAGATCAATTACTAATATATGACATGTCTATTTGCCATGAACAGTTCATGCTGAAAATTGGTATTGTAACTGAATACATAGGTTGTGAAATCAAGCACCAGCTAACTCATTTACAATGTTCAAAGTCCTCATGCCATCATCAAACGTGGTTGGAAGCATTCAGTTATGATACGGCTCAGCACGTGCAATGTGGACTATATCACAAACCCCGTTTGTGGAGACTGGCAAATCAGATGCCATAGCAAATCAAAATCTATTGAGAAATGCCCATTTTTGCTGGGTAGATCAAAGTCAGGCAGAATTGGAAAACTCAGCAACAAGGAACTTGAGGAGCAATATATCATCTAACTAGATAAATGAAGCTTGACCGACGTGCCCACAAATGCGCAGTAGAGAGCAGCTCTACTGCGCATGTGCGGGCGAGCACGTCAGTCTTAGGCAGCGTCAAAAAAAACCAAAAAACATGGCGGCAGCGGTGGTAGCAGCGGCAGCGGCGGCGGTAGCGGGCGGCAGCGGCGGCGGTAGCGGCAGCGGTGGTGGGCGGTGGCGGTAGCGGGCGGCGGCGGTAGCGGCAGCGGGGGCGGGCGGCGGCGGCGGTAGCGGGCGGCAGCGGCGGCGGTAGCGGGCGGCAGCGGAGGCGGTAGCGGCGGGCGGCGGTGGCGGGCGGCGGCGGTAGCGGCAGCGGGCAGCGGCAGCGGCGGTAGCGGCAGCGGGCGGCGGCAGCGGCCAGTAGCGAGGGAGGGAGGAGAGAGAGAGAGGGAGGGAGGGACGGACTAAGTGGGAGGGACGAAGAGAGAGAGTGGGAGGGAGTGACTGAGTGAGAGGGAGGGATTGAGTGAGGGGAGGGACTGAGTGAGGGGGAGTGAGCGGGACTGAGGGAGAGGGAGGGAGGGAGTGGGACTGAGGGGGAGTGAGTGGGACTGAGGGAGAGGGAGGGAGGGAGTGGGACTGAGGGAGAGTGAGTGGGACTGAGTGTGGGAGAGAGGGGGAGGGAGTGAGTGAGACTGAGTGGGAGGGAGGGACTGAGTGAGAGGAGAGGGAGGCTGGGGAGGAGTGGGTGAGTGGGTGGGAGGGAGGTAGGAGAGAGAGAATGAGGGAGGTAGGGGAGAGAGAATGAGGGGGAGGTGAGAGACAGAGGGATGTAGCCCGTTTTAACGGGCTTAACGGCTTGTAGGAACATAAAACAAATGATGACAATATAGCAACATAGGCAGATAGTAGATGATAGCAAAAAAAAAAAAAAAAAAGACCAATTGCTTATTCCTTTTCACATTAATAAAGATATATCCCAGTTGCATGTCATAGATTCTGAACATTTGTGGGTTATCACTCCTTATCAAAGACATTCATATGGGATACCACTCAAGAGAGTTTTTGACATCTTCCTTCTCTATACGCCAGTCTATTGGGTAGATGAGTATGCAAGATACCCCATTTAGTTCACCTCCAGCATTTCTCCCTTTCCATGTTTAACTACAAAGCTTTAAAATATTCTAAATAGCCACCATTACTAGCACAGCTGTCACTCAAACATCTGATTATTTTTGTCTCTTGAGCAATTTATTTATTTATTTATTTATTTATTTATTTATTTACAGTTCTTATATACCGCACAATGGGTAGGGAACTATCCGTCTAGGCGGTTTGATAGACAGACCATGATATACAGACCATAGACAGACCATGATATATGAGTACCTGCATTTCCACTAGGAATTCTGGAGGCCAAATTTAAAAGGGTTTAAGTGTCCAACTTAGGGAGTTAGGCTCCTAAATTGGCTCTTATATTTACATTCTTTTGAAAATGTACTTGGGCTGAATGACTAAATTACATACCTCATTTCTCTAGGCTCCTAAATATGCCTGAATAAAAGGTAGGTGGCTACTGAAATGGAATTAGAATGCCTTGCCCCGCCCCTTTTTCGAAGCCCTAGGACTTAGACGCGTCCCGGGGCTTTACATGCGTCGGCGAGCCTTTATAAAATAGGCCCGGCACGCGTAACCCCCCTATGCATGTAAATCCTCTGAAAATCCGGCCCTTAGTGCTTAGCAATTATTTTCAATACTAGGTACCTAATTAAGATGTCTAAATCTAGACATATGAATAACAGACCTAAAATCACATGATAGAGACAAGGGTCAGGCATCAGACCTAGGCCACATGGCCTAGGTCCCATTCCCGGACCTTACCCCAGTCACGTGATGGGACAAAGTCAGGTCAGCACCATTTTGAAAAATGGCATCAACCGGGTGGGGTGCTAGAGGGCACCCTGGCCCCAACGAGGGACCTTCTACTATATTCAAAGTTTCAAGGTATGCGGGAGGGGGTTCAGGGAGTAGGGGTGCCTGAAGTTTGAAGGGGGGAACGGGGAGGTCCCTGAACTCCCAATGATTTTATTTCATACCATTGTGGGGGAGGGGAGAGAAGAGGGTGGTGCCAGGGGGGAACACTATACACCAATGAGTTTAGGTGTCTATTGGGTTTAGGGTGGGGAGTACCCATGAACCCCCAATGATTTTAATGATAAACTTTTTTGGGGGGATCATCATTACACGTGCTTTTTAACATTTTATTTTTCATGGAGGAGCTGGGGTTGCCTCGAATAGTGGCCCTGGGTTGACCTATAGGTCAGCCCTGTCCCCCTCTCAACCTTTTTTCCCCAGTGACCAAGTTCTTAAGTGGCCGGTTCTTTAAAGAGATGGTGGTTCTTTGAGATTGGTTCCACCATTCCACCTAAAAGAGCATGTGCTGCATTCTTTTGCCTGCAGTTTTGGCTGTGAGACAAAAGAATTGTTACATTTAGTGACTCATGGGATGGCCCCGCAAGCTGTTGCACTTTCCCCTGCCACTGCACGACACTTCCAGGCACTTCCCATTGCAGAGGTGTTCTGCTGTTGCAAAATACCACCAACCACCGCTGATGTTGCCATCCCGGCCAAGCTGCCTTCATCTTCCTGTAGGTGTGCACCCACATATAATATAGGCCCTCTGGCGGGAATCTCTAAGCGGCACCTTCAGATGATGTCAGCCTCCCCGCAGCAGTCCCTCATCTCAGCAACAGATTTCCTGCCTTGCAGTGTGAGTTGCTTCAAGTTCCTGGCTCCTGTGTCCTACGTTCCTGATTCCTGCCTTGGCCTGTTATCTCATACAGTGTCTTCATCTCCCCTTGGACTGACTCTCTGGATCTTGAACTTTTGCCTGGACCTGATCATGATTTCCTGCTGCCTGTACCTGACCACCTTTGCCTGCTGCTTGCTCTGACCTCTACCTGTCTCTGACTCTGTTAGTCTGCTGCTTGCCCTGACCTGCAGGTTGAGCCCTTGGGTTACGGTAGCAAGCAGGTCTTATGTGGTGCACTCTTGCTGTGGCCATCACCCTAGAAACCCACCTAAGACCTGCTGGCCACCTTAACCCAAGAGCTCAACCTGCAGGGGAGGCAGCTGGTATAGGTGAAGCTCCAATCTGTCCTGCTATAGTGCATGTTTGCCAGCTGCCAGTGTAAATCTCATTGATTCGCTTAAAAGGCTGCGTCAACTACGCCGCAGCACAAAGTCCATGCCACCTTTCACAGTTTTCTGAGGCCATGAGCTCAGTGGACTCACCTAAGACCTCCGCTAATGTTGGGCTATCACACCAGCTTCAGCAGCAGCAGGACCAAATGTATACCATGGCCAGGTACCTCCAAGATATAACTGCTCAGTTTACCCCAGCTTCCACTCTGGCACCCTTTGCCTGCCTCCACCATCAAGATATGATGGTGATCCTGTGAACTGTAGGGGCTTCCTAAATCTGTGTCAGATGAGGTTCGAGTTACAGGCTCCTTTGTTTCCCACTGGTCGAGTCACAATAACTTACATTCTATCCTTGCTGGACAATGATTCCTTGGCCTGGGCATCACCTCTCTGGGAAAGAGATGATCTGTTCCTGGGTGACTTGAACTGTTTCTTATAAGAATTCTGGTAGATCTTTGATGAGCCTGGCTGCATAGCTTCCAAAGCATCTGAATTCCTGCATATCAGACAAGGTTCTCGATCTGTGGGGGGAGTCCGCAACACACTTCCACATCATATCCTCTGAACTTCAGTGGGGCAATGGCAGCCTGATTGCAAACTTCAGGCAACAATTTTCAGAACATATAATGGATGAGTTGGCTACCTGGAATTTTTCTGAGATGTTGGAAGGCCTAATCAGCTTAGCCATCCATCTAGATTTAAGGTTTCAGCAAAGCACCAGGAAAAGGAGTTCACTTCATAGCCCCATTGCTTGCCCCAAATTTCCAGTGACCAGTGACACCCCGCTCACCTCCTGAGACAGGACCGACCCCAGTAGAAGTCATGCAGGTTGACTGATTCAAGCCATCTGCAAAGAAAAAGTGAAGGTGCCACAATCTCACCCTTTGCATATAGTATGCTGCATTTCAATAGATACAAGCGTAGCTGTGTGTATCTGTTAAAATCCGGGGTCGGTGCGCGCAAGGCTGCCCAAAATCGGCAGCCTGAGTGCGCCGAGCCACACAGCCTGCCTCCGTTCCCTTCGAGGCTGCTCCGAAATCAGAGGGAACTTTCCTTCCACCCCCCTGCACCTTCCCCTCCCTTCCCCTACCAAGGCAGGCGTAAGTTGAGCGCGCCGGGCCGGCGTTCAGCGCTGTCTCTCCAGCATCTCTCCTCCGCGGGGGAAAATTCAAGATGGCCGCCACCATCCTTAGGCGCAAGGCCGCGCCTCCTCCACTGATTTAAAGGGACCTGATCCTTTTAACCAGCCTCACCTGTTCCTCAGAATATACTCCACTATTTCACCTCTTTCCAAAATTTTTAAGTACTAAGATTTTTCAAAGCGATACTGATCTTCTTCAGCCATGACCAAGATGATCTCCTCTCAGTGCTTGCACTGGATTGAGAAGTTTCTCTAATGACACACATTTCCAATACTCTTCTGCTGCAAGGAGTAGGGGTGGGGGGGGGGGCTCTGGAAGTTGAAAATGTAGAGTTTGAAGCTTGGAATGTTCACTGGATCCTCTGGTGTTCTCTCCCAGCAGCTGCTGGGTAGGATATGCAGATGAGCCTTCCAGTCCTCTTCTAATATAAGTGGTGTAGAGGGCTATTGGAAGCTGGGGCTGTGGCGTTTCAAGCCTTGCTCACTTGCTGTGACCTCTGGAATCCTTTTCCGGGGGCTGTTGGATAAGATATGCAGATGAGCCTTCCAGTACTCTTCTTCTGTAAGGGGTGCAGAGGCCTCTGGAAGCTGGGACTGTGGAATTCAAAGCCTAGATAGCTCACTGTAACCTCTCGGGGTCTTCTCCTAGGGCTGCTGAATAGGATATGTGCATAAGTCTTCTGGTGCTCTTCTGCTGCAAGGGATGCAAGGGTCTCTAGAAGCTGGGGCTCTGGAGTTCAAAGCCTGGATTACTCACTGTGAACTCTGGAGTCCTCTCCTGGAAGCATCTGTCTAGGATGTGCAGATGAGCCTTCCACTCCTCTTCTGCTGTAAGGGGTGCAGGGTCCTCTGGAAGCTGAAACTGTGGAATTTAAAGCCTGTAATGCTCACTGTGATCCTCTGGAATTTTTTCCTGGGAGCTGCTGGGTAGGATATGTAGGTGAGCCATCTGGTCTTCTTCTGCTGCAAGGGGTTCAGTGGCCTCTGGAATCTGGGACTGTGGAATTCAAAGCCTCTATCAAGATCTGTGACCCTCTAGAGTTCTTTCCCAGAGGCTGCTGAGTAGAATATGGAGATGAGTCTTCCGTTCCTCTTCTTCTGCAAGGCAGGAACAACCAGTTATTCTACAATAGCAGGATAACTCGATTCCCTTTTTTCACTGGTAAACGTCTTCTATAAGAACCATGTGAACAGTTCCACAGGGTCATCAACATTTTACATAATGTTCAGGAACCATCCTCTTACACAAGTACCTGTACCTATCTTGCTCCCTTGCCTAGCAGCTAACTTGATGAGACAGGAACTCCAGGAACTTTAGGAGAATATACACCATCTCCTCAAACAAGTAGCAGAACATTTAAAAAACTCGCAGACAAGAAATGTTGTCCAGAGCCTCAATTTCACCCAGAGAGCCTAGTTTGGCTTTGCCCTAAAAACCTGTGCTTGAAGATGCCTTCTCTAAAGTTGTGCTGTGCTTTGTGGGTCCATTTCCCATTGAGTGACAACTGGGTCATGTGCCTTACAAGCTCAAATTACCAGCATCCTTACAGATTCAGTATGTGTTCCACGTTTTTCTTTGAAACCTGCAGTCCCTTTCTTGGACAGGCAGATCACCCCTCCAGACCACCAAAGTTGCTACCAAAGAAGACATTCAATTTGAGGTCAAAGATATTTTGGATTCCTGAAAGGTCCAAAACCAGTTACAGTACCTTATTTCATGGATAAACTATGGACCCAAGTAAAATTCATGAGAGCCAACCTTCAATCTGTAAGCCCCCAAACTCAGATAGGACTTTCACAGGAGATTCCCCAGGAAGCCCAAGCCTAGAAGCCTGGGGAGTGGCTTTGGGCGGGTACTGTTATATTTGGCTGCCCATGGGACAGCTCCTTGAGCCTCCACACTTACCCCTGCTGCTGTATGATGCTGCTAGAGGCCTATTGTTGTGGTGGTGTGCCACCATCATCAAACACCACCAATGACCGCTGATGTAATCATCCCGGCCAGTTCACCGCCACCTTCCTATAGGTGCATGCATAATATGAGTCCTGTGGCAGGAATCTCTGAGTGGTGCCTCCAGAAGACCTCAGCTTCCTGGTCTGTATAAGCAAAGGCACCACAGCAGTCCTTCACCTCAGCAATGGGTTTCCTGCCTTGCAGTGTGTGTTGCTGTGAGTTCCTGGTTCCTGTGTCCTGCGTTCCTGAATCCTAACTTGTCTCCCCAGTCTTGCCTTATCCCATCTTGCCTTGTTCTGCCATATTATCCAATGTGTTTTGTGTGTCTTCGACTCCCCTAAGACTGACTCTCCAGATCATGACCTCTTGCCTGGACCTGATCATGATTGCCTGCTGCTTGGACCTATTCTTGTGTCTGGATCTTACCTCTTGTTTAGACAGGACCATCCTTGTCTGTCTTTATTTTAAAGGTCCTGTTCTTGTGTAACTTTAATTCTTGCTGTGTAAATTATGATATTTATCACCAGCTTTTAAAGCATTATGGTTATCTCTTCCTCATTTCTATTTCAAACAGAAGTTTGCTCTTTATTAATTTCACTTGCATTCAGAAAGCGGTTTTGAATCTTCTTGCAGAAAATATTTTTTCTTTCAATTATTTTATTGTAACTGCTCTTGGTAGATTAGGTGATTATTTTGTGGTATTAGCTAATATTCCCTCTAAGGATTGGGTTGATATAAGTATGAATTTGATAGGCTTTTTGCATAAGAGAAAGTAGATGGCTGGGGGGGGGGGGGGAGATAGGATAGAGGTCTTTAAAATCAAGAGAGGTCTAGAATGGGTAAATGTGAATTGCTTATTTACTCTTTTGGACAATAGAAGGACTAGGGAGCACTCCATTAAGTTAGCAAGTAGCACATTTAAAACTCATCAGAAAAAAAATCTTTTTCACCCAATGCACAATTAAACTCTGGAATTTGTTGCCAGGTGATGTGATTAGTGCAGGTAGTGAGCTAGGTTTAAAAAAGATTTGGCTAAGTTCTTGGAGGAGAAGTCCATTACCTGCTATTAATCAAGTTGACTTAGAAAATAGCTACTTGTATTACTAGCATCAGTAGCGTGGGATAAACTTAGTTTTGGGGTACTTGCCAGGTACTTGTAGCCTGGATTAGTCACTGTTGGAAACAGGATGCTGGGCTTGATGGACTCTTGGCTGACCCAGTATGGCAATTTCTTATGTTCTTATGCTCTTATGTTTTTAGTGCTCACAGGGTAATGTAGGAGAGTATAGTGTGTTCTAGGGCACATAGCAGCAGCAAATTTTATGGTGCACCACCAACTTCAGCAGTCATCCTATGCCCTTGTGTGTGTGTGTGAATGGGTACCTGATCTTGGGCATGTAAGTATTGTCCACTAGTGGACATCTGTCAGATGTAGACAGTATGTGAATGGAAACCTGAATGGGTGAGTGTGTGTGAATAGGAATCTGACTCAGTGTGTGTGTGTGTCTGTGTGTGTATGTGAATGTGTGTGAATGTGAGCCTGTATCTGTGTGTGTGTGAAGAAAGTTTGTGCTGCTCCCTAATCTACAATATGCTCAAGGTAACTGGAAATGAAGTTTTCAGTGAATTTTCCATCCTTATTAATATTAATTATTGGGTATCTGTGTCTGCCATTTTTAAATATTTTACTGCTGTTTGGAAAATTTTTTAAATTTTGTATGAGTTCCTAATTATTGGATGTTATTCTGTTCCTTAGCTTGTTGGAGACATTCGTTTTGATTAGTATGGTTTTAGTAATAAGATTGATTTATATTCCTTGATTTTATTGGGTGCCCAGTTCTCAGACAACAGAAAAAAAGGTCATGCAGGATGGAAGGCTATGCACACATTATCATTCCAAGGTCCTGCCTGGATCTTGACCTTTTGGCTGAGAGAAGATTATCCATTCAGGCGGGGAAACAGCGAATGAATGGCCATGAGCTTAGCAGAGCTAAAAATCACTGAAAGCTGAGACCAGAGGGTTTGAATCAGTGAACACTAAATCAAGCAAATTGTTCCTACTAAGGGAAAAGAACCGAAGGACAGCAGCAGATCCGAGGTGGAGTAGTCCCTTAGAAGGAAGGGACTCCAGTGAAAGATTGAGAGGTCACCCTGGGTCCTGATGAGAAGATACCATCAGCATATCAAATGGTCCCCCAGGAGGAAGGGGACCCCAGTGGCAGATTGGGAGGTGACTGAGGGTCACCCTTGAGAAAGGGGACCCCAGCAGCAAATCAAGCAGTCCCCCAGGAAGGTTTGCATTCCAGTGCCAGATTGAATGGTCCCCCAGGAGGATGTGGACCCCAGCAGCAGATTGAATAGTCCCCAAGGATAAGGGGGACCCCAGCAACAGGTCCAGAGGCATAGTTGGTTCCCCAGGAGGGTGTGGACCACAGCAGGAAGCAGAGATGGGTCATCAGGAGGGCATGAACCCCATCAATAGACCAGGAAGCAGTGAGGTCCCCAGGAGTGCATGGACCCAGTACTGTCACAGACCTTTCAGCAGAGTGGAAGCGGCACTGCGGAGATGGAAGCATTTTATATACGCAATAATAGAACAACTGGTTTCCTGGTCAATCTTATTATGATTATACAATACCGCATATACACAATCCAATAGCGTAACAAATTCTTATTGTATTATTTTATATATGTAGGACCAATATGCAACGAGTCTGTATGTCAATCATACCCACCATGGAAAGGTCACATTACTTTATTAAATTGTATCTTCAAACTATTTTTTACATTTTTTAAGTGCATTAAAAACAGTCCATATTGCCACGGGAATTCAAAAATACTTGGAGATTCACTTCTAGCATAAAATGCATGAACATCAGCAAAATTGTAATACTTAGCTCATGACAAAAGTCCCGACGCGATCGCGTTTCAGACAGTCCGGTCCTGCTTCAGAGTCCACAGTCTTCCCTTAATGGCACCAGCACAAGCATCTTCAAAAATCTCTGACTTCCGCTAGATCACCAGGTATTCGTAAAAAGTTTGGGGGGGGGGGGGGGGTTCGAGAGGGTGGGGGAAGCTAAGGGATCAGTTTTAAAGGGTCGGGGTGGGTTTTTTGTTTATCGGCTCGGGCGCAGCCGATAAACAAAAACGCAATCGGGCCTCACTAAAAAAAATTAATGATTTGAATCGGAATCGGAACTGATTCCGGTTCCGATTCACATATCTAATGGTTATGAGCCCAGAACTGTAACAAACATAGGACTACAGTCGGAACAGTGCTGAAAGTCAGAGGATCAATGAGCAAAGCAAACAAAAAAGGCAGATTCACAGGAAATGGCAGCCATTGGCAGTACTGCATCCAAATTTGCATTTGCTCATCTGACTAACCAGATCTACCAGACATGGAAATTTAGAGGCTAATATTAATTTGGCTGTTTAGTGGACAATTTATCTGGCTAGAGTTAGCCGGATAACTTGTCCTGGATATTCAGTGGGGTAACCGTCCTACTGAATATCCCAGAATAAAGTTCTATGGCTAACAATAGCCGGATAACTTTAAAACATAACTGGATATTCTTCTGAATATAGCTGGTTACTTACAAAGTTATATGGCCTTGTGTGGCCAGATAACCAGCCACTCAAAGTGATATCTTCAAAAGATATCCAATTAAGTGGCAAACCTAGTTAAAAACAAAATAAAAAATGTGGGCCTACAGCTCCCAACAAAATCCTGCCCCCCTCCCTTCATCCCTCAATTCAAACTTCATGATTGGCTCCTGCTGCCTCCTCCCCAAAGAGCCAAAATTGGAATAAAAAAAAAAATAGGACCAGGGGTCCATGCTAGCCTCTTCCCTCTCCCCACTCCCTGCTGAATTCCAGGTTTGCTTTTTAAATTCTTAATATCTGTGGGCTCCTTCCTCCCCCCCCCCTACACCCACCCTTACCCACCATGTACCTTAAAGAGTTGTTTCTCCTACCGCAACCCGGGCCTAGGGCATATGGTGCTACTAAGGAGCTACGTTGGAAGTGTTTGCTTCTAGCGTAGCTCCGGAGCACTACGGTAACTAGTTACCCAGCTAGAATTCAGTTGGATAAGGACTGAATATAGGTGGCTGTGCTATTTAGATGGATAACTGTTTGGCTATCCATGTAAATGGCTTTTGAATATGGACGCCTTAAGGTAAAGATGCTGCTTCTATGAGAAGGTATGTAGAAATGTATAGAAGAAGCTGTCCCTGCCCCAGTCACACTAGAATGGGATGAGAAGATCAAAGTACTATTACTTTCAGCATGAATGATAATCAGACTGTGCATATTTGTAAATGTGTAACAGCCAAATAGAAGAGGAATGGACTGAAGAAGGTGCATGACAGAACAAATGTAAGCAATGAGCTGTATTTACTTAGAAAGCTGAACCTAACTAAACTGCTCAAAGGCCAGTGTATGCAGGATTATATTAGATGCAACTTGGAAATGGTAGCAAGACTGCATGGCATAGGAGAAGAAATTAAAGACTTTCATGTTCACCCCTGCTGCTCAGTGATCTCCCAGATAGTTACCAGGCACTTGTAACAGCACTCGATGCTAGACCAGATAATGAGCTTACCCTAAAATATGTTAAAAGCAGACTTGTGGATGAATATAAGAGGAAAGCAGAAAGCACTAATTGAAACAGTGTGCACTAAATTGAACTACTGTGCACCGAATGAAAAAAAAAAGCCCTAATGAAACAAACAAACAAAAAAATAAACAAAAAAGGGGGGAAAACAAAATGAAATAAAAGATTTTATCAATGCACACCCCTATCATCAACAATGGCATGAGGACTGCAAGGCACCAAAGAGGAACAAAGTGGTACTAATAATGGCATGACCAGTGTATGGCACCATGACAGCAGTAAAGGAGCATCAACAGTGGCAAGAAAGCTTCAAGAAGGGCAAAGTGCACCAACAACAGTGACATGAACACCCTAAGATATCAAAAATGGAGCAAAAGGCAATAACAAGCGTGACATGAAGCCAAGCCATTGTGTGAAGGGAAAAGGGCACTAAATAGTGGCATAAAGAGTAAAGACCCCAAGCCAGAAAAAGAAGGGTAAAGAGTACCAACAACAGTGGCATTAACACCCCAAGGCATTGTGAGAGGGGGAAAAGTGGTACCAGCAGAGTCAGGAACAATGCCAGGAACTGTGAGATAAGCAAAGCAGCACTAACAATGGCAGGGACACCCCAAGGCTCCAAGAGGGGCAAAATTGACTATCAACAGTGATATAAAAATTAGGGATGTGAATCGTTTTTCAACGATTAAAATTATCGTCCGATAATGTTTATATCGTCTTAAATCGTTATAGAACACGATACAATAGAAATTCTAACGATTTATCGTTAAAAATCGTTAAATCGTGTTAGTGCGCACTAACTCGAGTTAGTGCGCACTAACTCCCCGTTAGTGCGCACTAACTCGATTTAGTGCGCACTAACTGAAAATGATACAAATAAACACTTTCCAGGTCACTGAAGGTCAGTTAGGAATGAATATGTGTTCCTATTGGCTGGCTGCCCGCTTATCTATTGATATTACCAAGGTTACCACTGAGGTGATGGTTGGGGGGATGGGAAATGGAACTGGAAACTAACGAACACCAACAGAAAATGAAACAAAGTGTTCACACTTCCCAGGTCAGTAAAGGTCACTTAGGAATGAATATGTATGTATGTATTCCTATTGGCTGGCTGTGCTCTTATCTATTGATGTTACCAATATGGTTGGGGGGATGTGAAATGGAAACAGTTGGAAGCTTGACAAAAAAAGTAATGTAATGATCAGCACTCACGTGACTAGAACTTGTTTGTTTATTATTTTGTTAGCAGGGCACCTGAAATGCTAGTGCATGTTGAATTTGCCAATCACTGTGCATTTTAGAAAGGTGGTCCTGGCTGGAACTGTACACAGTTCAAATATATGTAATTGATTGTTGGTAAGTGTATTTTTAAGTAGCCACACTGGCACCAGTATGTTTACTTTTCCTCCTACTTAACTCACTAGCTCAGCTTTGTAAGAGGGCTTCTCTGCTTGTGTGTTTGTTTTGTTTGGTGTGAGGAGAGCAGAAACATCAGATCTTTATTCAATCTACTACAGTCATCTCTTACAGTGCCCTATCCCTATTAATACCAGGAGTGTTGTGATCTTCCTGCACACAGTGCCCTAACCCTGATACCAGTCTGAGACAGCTCCCTCCCTGCATTACTAGTGAGAGGCTGGCTTCACAGACAGGGGGGAGCTGCCTGACCCTCACTCCTGACTTCCCCCATGTCCCAGCTAGTGAATGGTGTGTGGGTGAGGGGGGGGGGGGGGAGGATGGTGAAGTCTGAGACAGCTCCCTCCCTGCATTACTAGTGAGAGGCTGGCTTCACAGACAGGGGGGAGCTGCCTGACCCTCACTCCTGACTTCCCCCATGTCCCAGCTAGTGAATGGTGTGTGGGTGAGGGGGGGGGAGGATGGTGAAGTCTGAGACAGCTCCCTCCCTGCATTACTAGTGAGAGGCTGGCTTCACAGACAGGGGGGAGCTGCCTGACCCTCACTCCTGACTTCCCCCATGTCCCAGCTAGTGAATGGTGTGTGGGTGAGGGGGGGGGGAGGATGGTGAAGTCTGAGACAGCTCCCTCCCTGCATTACTAGTGAGAGGCTGGCTTTGCAGACAGGGGGGAGCTGCCTGACCCTCACTCCTGACTTCCCCCATGTCCCAGCTAGTGAATGGTGTGTGGGTGAGGGGGGGGGGGAGGATGGTGAAGTCTGAGACAGCTCCCTCCCTGCATTACTAGTGAGAGGCTGGCTTCACAGACAGGGGGGAGCTGCCTGACCCTCACTCCTGACTTCCCCCATGTCCCAGCTAGTGAATGGTGTGTGGGTGAGGGGGGGGGAGGATGGTGAAGTCTGAGACAGCTCCCTCCCTGCATTACTAGTGAGAGGCTGGCTTCACAGACAGGGGGGAGCTGCCTGTCCCTCACTCCTGACTTCCCCCATGTCCCAGCTAGTGAATGGTGTGTGGGTGAGGGGGGGGGGGTGGATGGTGAAGTCTGAGACAGCTCCCTCCCTGCATTACTAGTGAGAGGCTGGCTTCACAGACAGGGGGGAGCTGCCTGACCCTCACTCCTGACTTCCCCCATGTCCCAGCTAGTGAATGGTGTGTGGGTAAGGGGGGGGGGGGAGGATGGTGAAGTCTGAGACAGCTCCCTCCCTGCATTACTAGTGAGAGGCTGGCTTCACAGACAGGGGGGAGCTGCCTGACCCTCACTCCTGACTTCCCCCATGTCCCAGCTAGTGAATGGTGTGTGGGTAAGGGGGGGGGGGAGGATGGTGAAGTCTGAGACAGCTCCCTCCCTGCATTACTAGTGAGAGGCTGGCTTCACAGACAGGGGGGAGCTGCCTGACCCTCACTCCTCCGGGGTATTGTGATCTTCCTGCACACAGTGCCCTATCCCTGATACCAGGGGTGTTGTGATCTTCCTGCATGCAGTGCCCTATCCCTATTAATACCAGGAGTGTTGTGATCTTCCTGCATGCAGTGCCCTATCCCTATTAATACCAGGAGTGTTGTGATCTTCCTGCATGCAGTGCCCTATCCCTGATATCGGGATGTGTGCAAGAAGATCACAACACCCCCGGTATCAGGAATAGGGCACTGTGTGCAGGAAGATCGCAACACCCCCAGTATCAGGAATAGGGCACTGTGTGCAGGAAGATCACAACACCCCTGGTATTAGGGATAGGGCACTGTGTGCAGGAAGATCACAACACTCCTGGTATTAATAGGGATAGGGCACTGTGTGCAGGAATATCACAATACCCCTGGTATCAGGGTTAGGGCACAAGTTCTAGTCACATTGACTGATCACATTACTTGTTTTGTCAAGCTACCAACTGTTTCCATTTCCCATCCCCCATATACTGTCAGTAGGGAAACTTGGTAACATGAATAAATAAGAGGGCAGCCAATAGGAATACATATTCATTCCTAACTGACCTTAACTGACCTGAAAAGTGTCAAATTGTATCATTTTCAGTTAGTGCGCACTAACTCCCAGTTAGTGCGCACTAACTCCCGTTAGTGCGCACTAACTCGAGTTAGTGCGCACTAATCGGAAAAAACGATTTTTAACGATTTTTTAACTAAAAAATCGTGCCTAAGACGATTTTCTTGCCCTGCCACACGATTTCTATCGTTAAGACGATATGGAAAACGATTCACATCCCTAATAAAAATTAGAAAGAACAAAAGAGGATCAAAGTAGTTCCAACAGTAGCATGACCAACCCAAGGTTCTGTGAGAGGGGCAAATTAGCACCGACAGTGGCAAGAAAACCTCAAGGAACCAAAAGAGGCGCAAAGGGCACTAACAGGAGCGGCAAGGGCACCTTATGGGGCTGTAAGAGGCAAAGCATCACTATCAGAGTCAAGAGTAACCAATAAGAGAAGCAAAAGGCACCATGAACATTCTAAAGTGGTACTAAAAGTAGAAAAAAACATGTCAAAGCATTGTGAAAGGTACAAAACACCACCAACAATGGCATGTAGAGCACAAGGCATCAAAAGAAGAGCAAAGTGACATGAGCATCGCAAGGCCCAAGAATAAAGGGGAATAAAAATAGGGTAAAAAAAAGAATTCAAGCAATACCAGCAGTGGCAAACACAGTCTCCAGGCCCTCAGCTTTTAGCTACCTAACTCTGTTTCTGGAAAACCCAAAGGCTATTCAGCCTTGACCAGTTCCAGTCCCAGTCCTGCCTCACTACAGCCTTGCTTGTTTCCAGCCTGATTTCCAGAGAATTCTTTTGGATCTACATCACGTCATGTACTTTTCACCCCAATTGTTGAAAGTATCTTTTTTTTTTTTTTTCCATTTTGATCTTCAAATGAACATGTTTTGGTAATAAATTAATGAAACAAAAAATCTGAGCCAGTCAAGGAAATTGTGCCATGCTTGCTCTGAGCATTGCCTAATTTCAGGTACAGATTTAAGCAAAGCTGGTGCTTCTATTAGGAGAACTAGATGGTCACCTAGAGCACCTCACCTTTGGGAGTGGGATCAAAATCATGGGAAGAGGCCATCCCACTGGCTGCTGTTAAGCACAGGAGTTGCTACCAGTAGATAAGTCTCAGGGGTGGGGTAAGGTGCAAAACGCATAGTTACCAAGGCACCTAATAGCCTGCACCATCCCTGGATTTAAGACAGAGCATGGGCTATAAAATTTCACTGCATAGAATTCAACCTTCCTATCTTCCAACAACAGTAGAAAGCCAGCAGAAGGGGAAAAATGTGAGGTTCTAATGAGGTCCAAGCTAGCTCTATCCCAGTGAACCATTGCAGAGAATTTTATTCAGGAAGCGAAGGTTTAAGATAGGATACTGAGGAAAAGTATGATTTTTTTTTCTGTAAAGGAAAAACAAATCTCCTCAAACTTCCTATTCTTCATTTACATAATAATAAGAGATAATACAGTTATGCTTGCCTATTGTTCTTAGTTTGTGAATTTAACATGTGAAGCTTTGGTCTTTACTCTAATGGATATTATTTATTCAAAGAAATATCCCTTTTGCCTTCAAAATTAATCTTCCAAATTTTATCCTTCTCAAGATTTAGAATTATATTAACAGTATACAAATGTTGCACATTCTCTATATAAAACATTATATATTGCTGATCTAAAAACAGTGGAGAGTTTAAATGAATTTTCAAGGTTTTTCATTGTATTGAGATATCTGTGCAGCATGTTGTGAAATCCACTTGAGTTCTCACTTGATTTTGCAAACCAATGATGAAAATAATTTTACACTAGAAGTGAACCATTATCATAAACAAATTGCAACAATTTAATATGTTTATTGAAAGTTAAATGGTCTGCATTTTCAACTTGCCTATGTGTCCCTTTGGGATCTGTTTTGTGATTCAACCAGCTAGCTGTCCCCTCTAGCAATAAAATGTTAAAAGACTGAAACCATTGCATTGCATTATTATGTGAATGATGCAATTTAATTTTAAAAGAGGGCATCAATAATATATAAACAGGTATTATGTAATAAAATATAATTGTTCTAATTCCCAAAAAAATTCTGAGACAATAATACTAAACTACTATCAATATATTTTTTTTCTTTTCCACTGACTTAAGTAATAAACAGTAGCAATGGTAGCCGAAGTCAATCATTTAGACTCCAAGCATGTACAACAAGAGCTGCACCGGGGGAAGCCTGCCTGCACTTACTGTGCGAATGTCTTAACCCTATTCTCAGAGGCCTTCCTCCAGAAATACAAAAGTGGTTGTTTTCATACCCTGTTTCTCTTCATCACAAGCAGTCCTTTTTTTATTTATTCCAGCTTTCTCTTTTAGTCATGAATGCCTCCTTGCCTTCAGTGTATATTACTAATATATAGATTAGGGATGTGAATCGTTTTTTGACGATTTAAAATATTGTCCGATATATTTTAAATCGTCAAAAAATAGTTAGGGCCACGATACAATACCAATTCCCCCGATTTATCGTTAAAAAATCGTAAATCGGGGGAAGGGGGAGGGCAGGAAAGCCGGCACACTAAAACCCCCTAAAACCCACCCCCGACCCTTTAAATTAAATCCCCCACCCTCCCGAACCCCCCCCCCCCCCAATGCTTTAAATTACCTGGGGATCCGGCGGTGGTCCAGAACGGCGGCGGTCCGGAACGGCCCCCTCAATAGAATCGTGTTGTCTTCAGCCGGTGCCATTTTTCAAAATGGCCGCCGCAAAATGGCGGCAGCCATAGACAAAAACGATTCGACGGAGGAGGTCGTTCCGGACCCCCGCTGGACTTTTGGCAAGTCTTGTGGGGGTCAGGAGGCCCCCCCAAGCTGGCCAAAAGTTTCCTGGGAGTCCAGCGGGGTTCCAGGAGTGATCCGCCGCTGAATGACCTCCTGCACTCGATCTCCTGCCGGCGCCATTTTCCGTACGAAAACGATTCGCGGCAAGAAATCGCTCCTGGAACCCCGCTGGACTCCCAGGAAACTTTTGGCCAGCTTGGGGGGGCCTCCTGACCCCCACAAGACTTGCCAAAAGTCCAGCGGGGGTCTGGAACGACCTCCTCCGTTGAATCGTTTTTGTCTATGGCCGCCGCCATTTTGCGGCGGCCATTTTGAAAAATGGCGCCGGCTGAAGACAACACGATTCTATTGAGGGGGCCGTTCCAGACCGCCGCCTTTCTGGACCACCGCCAGATCCCCAGGTAATTTAAAGCATTTGGGGGGGGGGGGTCGGGAGGGTGGGGGATTTAATTTAAAGGGTCGGGGTGGGTTTTAGGGGGGGTTTAGTGTGCCGGCTCACGATTTTAACGATTTTTCACGATAGTTTACACACCCAAACGGCAACAATACGATTCCCTCCCCCTCCCAGCCGAAATCGATCGTTAAGACGATCGAGGACACGATTCACATCTCTAATATAGATAGATAGAAATTTATCATATCCTTTTCTGTTACTTATGAAATAGATCCTTGCCTTACTTCAGTTAGGCACTTTTTCCTTTATATATATTTTCCACAGTATGAACATGGTCTATGTACTAAAGTAGGTTGGTATTAATGCAATAATACATGTTAAACTGGAATAACACACATTCATACATGCAATATTTAGCAAATTTTAATACGTTAGTCCACATTTCTATTAATGTACACATAATAGGCTAGATTTAAAAAAAATATGTGCGTGCATCCATGTGCGCACGCTACCTGGCGCGTGCACACGGACGTACAATTTTATAACATGAGCACACTGGCACGCGCATGTTATAAAATCCCGGGCAGCGCGTACAAGGGGGAGGGTCGAATAAAGCAAAATCGTGCGGAGATCGGGGCCTTTCCCAGTTCCCTCTCAGTCCGCTCCAATTAAGGAGCAGACAGGGAGGGAACTTTCCTACCTCCTACCCTAACCTTCCTTCCCTTAGTTGCAGGAAGACCTTGTGAGACTGGAAAATTGGGCATCCAAATGGCAGATGAAATTTAATGTGGATAAGTGCAAGGTGATGCATATAGGGAAAAATAACCCATGCTATAATTACACAATGTTGTGTTCCATATTAGGTGCTACAACCCAAGAAAGAGATCTAGGTGTCATAGTGGATAAAACATTCAAATCATCGGTTCAGTGTGCTGCGGCAGTCAAAAAAGCAAACAGAATGTTGGGAATTATTAGAAAGGGAATGGTGAATAAAATGGAAAATGTCATAATGCCTCTGTATCGCTCCATGGTGAGACCGCACCTTGTATACTGTATACAATTCTGGTCGCCGCATCTCAAAAAAGATATAATTGCGATGGAGAAGGTACAGAGAAGGGCTACCAAAATGATAAGGGGAATGGAACAGCTCCCCTATGAGAAAAGACTAAAGAGGTTAGGACTTTTCAGCTTGGAGAAGAGATGGCTGAGGGGGGATATGATAGAGGTGTTTAAAATCATGAGAGGTCTAGAATGGGTAGATGTGAATTGGTTATTTACTCTTTCGGATAGTTGAAAGACTAGGGGGCACTCCATGAAGTTAGCATAGGGCACATTTAAAACTAATCGGAGAAAGTTCTTTTTTACTCAACGCACAATTAAACTCTGGAATTTGTTGCCAGAGGATGTATTTACTGCAGTTAGTATAGCTGTGTTTAAAAAAGGATTGGATAAGTTCTTGGAGGAGAAGTCCATTACCTGTTATTAAGTTCACTTAGAGAATAGCCGCCACTGCCATTAGCAATGGTAACATGGAATAGACTTAGTTTTTGGGTACTTGCCAGGTTCTTATGGCCTGGATTGGCCACTATTGGAAACAGGATGCTGGGCTTGATGGACCCTTGGTCTGACCCAGTATGGCATTTTCTTATGTTCCCCTTCCCCTCTCCTCTCCACCCTCTAAAACCCTTTTTTTTTTTTTTACCTTTTATTTTGCAAGTTACTTCAGAGCCCGACCTGAAATATCTTGCATGTGCCAGCAGCGAGGAATGACGCTGTCCCGGGCCGCCCTGCGCCACCCCCTTTTGAGGCCCTGGCACTTACTCACATCCCAGGGTTTATGCGCGTGTCCAGGCCCGTTTGAAAATTGGCCCAGCATGTGTAGGGCCTGGCCATGCATGTAAACCCCAGGATTTATGAGCACCGGGGTTTTAAAATACGGCCATATGTGTATTACTGCAACACAATGCTGCCATCTGCTCCAGAGCAAGGTGCCATAGTAACATCACTGCGGCATATCCTCCAGGATAAGGATGTCATTTTTAGTCTCCAAATCAAGAAAGAAGACTTCAGACAGCCTGCTCCTGGGCCTAGCCTAGACCCTGAGCTCTGCAATGGGACGCAGCTGAGCCCCGACCTTAGGCCAGACATAGGCCTCAGGCCTGCGCCTAGGTTAGACTGGATCCCCAATGATGGGACCCAGCCTTGGTGGGTCCCGATGTTGAGCCAGGGCCCTGGCATCAGGATGGGTCTAGAACTAATCAAGGGTCCCCACAATGAAACAAACCTTATTAGTTGCATTCATTTGAAACGAATGCATTTGGCATAGGCTGAGGCCCAAAACAAAAGCTATTGTCTATGCCTTAGTGTGACACCAGCACCTCAGCCTAGACCTAGACGTGAAGTCAGGGCCTTGCCTAAGGCATAGGCCAAGGTGCAAAGCAGGGGCCACAGCCTAGGTCCAAATGTAATGCCGAGGCCTCAGCTGAGGCCTGAGTTTCCCCCCAAAAAATCACTTACTTGATCCATTGGGTATCTGTGGAAGCAGCCAGGCCTAGTCCCAATGCCTGGGCCTCAACCCAGGCCCAGGCCCGAAGCTAGGGCTTCGACCTCGACCCAGGTCTAATGCCAGGACCTTGACTCAGAGGCTGGGTCTTGACAACTGGGCCTTGTCTTAGGCTGGAGCCCAGGCCTAGCATCAATGCTGTGGCTCAGCCCAGAGTCCAGGTCCTGATACCAGGGCCTCAACCTTTAGGCTGGGTCCCGATGTCTGGACTTTGGCCTAGCCATATTCATACCTGATGCTGCAGCCTGGCCTGGAGACTGGGTCCCAATACCTAGGGTCAGGCCCAGGTATTGGAGAGCCCAGGTCTTGGAGCAGCTTGGATGATGTCCTCTTCTTTCTTCTCTTCTTCCTCAATTGATGCTGTCCACTGGGGTTGCACTCAAGTTAATTATCCCTGGCACAATCACCCTAGTGAATAGCGCATTTTGATGTATGGCATTGTATGGTCTTCAGGCCAGGGCCCGGTGTTGCATCTGGGTCCGGTGCAAGGCTTCAGCATTGGTACCCAGCCTCTGGGCTTGGCTGCAGCATCAGGCCTGGGCCCAGATTCCAGCCAGGCATTGGGACCTAGTTTCTGGGATGGGCCCTGGCTTTGGGTCTAGGTCCGGGTTGAGGCCCCCAGCATCGGGACTCATCCTCTAGGCAGGATCGTGGCATTGGGCCTGGGCTCAGGCCGAGGCTCAGGCATCGGGACCCAGCCTCTGGACCAGACTGCAGCGTTGGGTTCTAGGTCTGGGCCAAGGCCCCCGGGTCAGCCTTGCACAGACTGAGATTGATGTCATGGTGACCATTCATGCCCTTGGCCTATGCAAGGCCAAAGCTTCGGCCTGGCCTAGGCCTCACCAGTGGATACCCACCAGTCTGAGTAAGTGGGGGCTGGGGGAACCTGACCCTGGCATTTTTCCAGGCAGAAGTGATCTACAGGAGGCCTTGGATGGCCCTGTCTTTGTTTTTTTTATCAGATTTTTTTTTCTGTAATGTTTCATTCATTTCTTTTCACATGAATGAAACAAATCAAACAGATCCACAATGAAATCCCTAAGGATTTAGACTGGTCCTCTGGAATGTATAGGGAGGTGGGGGGAAGTGAGGATTTCTTTCAACAAAACAGTGTTCCTGGCAATTTGAGAGTAGACGGCCAATCCATGAGGACTAATAGAAGAATCACTAGTCTTGTGTTAACATAGAAAGTGCATCTATATCTTGTTTAACCTGACCTGACATAGACTGAACTGTGAGTTTGGCTTTTGAATCTGCTTAAGTTGGTATTGAATATAAACCCCTATGTTGTCCCTGAGGAAAAGGGACTTATAACTGCAAGTGTAAGCCAGAATATAGTTGTGCTTCCTAGTTGTGGAATCCTAAATATTTATTTATTTTTATTTATTTATTTATTTAAAATAATTTCTAACCCACAGATTACAGGAAGCTCATGGTGGTTCACAAAGTGTTATATCCATAAAAATACAAAGAAAACAATATAAAAATTAGAGGACAGGCCCAACAGAAGCACAAAGCCAATAGGCTTATCTATGTTGCAAGGATTCAGACTTTGATAGCAAGTATAAAAAACTAGAATAGAAGTACTAAACTGAACATATTTTTAAATGTGTTTACTAACTGGAAAGAAAAGGCCTGAAAATGAAGGCCATGGATAGAAAGTGACCCTATATATATATATACACACACACACACATAATTACATACATATATATACATACATACATACATACATACATACATATATATATAAAATGAAGGCCATGGACAGAAAGTGACCCTATATATGTGTGTGTGTGTGTATATATATATTTCTACCCATAGGTGCATTTGACCAACTTCTCTTTGTCAAAACAAAACACAGCTTATACACACTTTTGCACAAATTACATAGATACACAAATTCCTACCACAAATCAATCTTCTCTAACAAAAAGGTTTCACATCAACCATTACTCTACACCTCACTATGTACAAGGGATGTGCATTCATTTGAAATGATATGGATAATATTGTTTCTTGTCATTTTCTATAAGAAACTTTATGAAAAAAGCCACAAACCTTTGTGGTTTTCATCTATCATTTTTAGTGAGCACTATTTGGAAACAGTGTGCATTGTTTCTGTATAGGGCACACTCTTTCTGAAAAGGAAAAAAAAAAAAAAGAAAAGGGAAAACAATGACAATAAAAACCAACCACCAAACTACACAACACATCCCTACTTGTTTCTAGGCACTGTGATTTCATAGTGATTTGTAAATAGACAGGCTTCAAGGTATTAGCATGACAGTCAGGATCATTGCTATCATTGTTGAGATTAGTCTGACCACTGAGCATTGTAAGTCTTTCCATGTCTTTCCATGACAGGATCTTTTTTTAGGGGGCCCTGGTTACAAAAAAAGCAGGGGACCTCTATCCAGGGAGGAATTCCCCCAGAGGCACATGATTAGCCAGTGGGACCCCAGTCCTCCCCCTCCCCCCATCCCCATTTACAAAGAATGTCTTCAAAGACCACCAGAGGAACAGAGGAAACGTGAAGAGGGAAAGAATGAGAGAAAGAGATAACAAGGTGACACAGGAAACATACTGACATATTGTTGAGCAGTTAAAAATACATCCACCTTTCTTTACACAAGGAATATGTATTTCTTAGCAATGTGTTCCCAGAAAACAAAGATCTTTGCTGTCATTGTTAGTGTGGCTAAGGACACCTGTAGGCATTCAGAGGTTTGATACTGCAGTGTGAGCCTCAAAAGTATTTTTGAGCTGCCGAGTCATATTGGTTAAAGTTCAGGGCTCATGTCTGTGCTCTGAGACAGTAACAGACTGTGTGGTTCAGCTATTGTGTGGTGCCTACACTTCAGGGTGGTCATAGAGGCAGGGAGGATTGTCAGATGCTAGTGCTTTTCTTAATTGGGGTGGCCAGATTCCTCCTTGGGTCTCCCTCTTGCATGCTTCCTTCTGTCCCCAGCCTCATTTTTTCACACCTCTGTTTGAAGGTTCAAACTGATATGGAAAAGAAATGGTTCTAAACACACACTTATGACAGTTTTCTGTCTTGGAACTCCTCATCTACAATGTAGTAGCTCTCCCTCTGCTTCCCTCTGCACTGACAAGAAACCCCCATGTAATAGGCTCAGATGTATACTACTTTGGAAGTACGTGCTAGAAACCAAGAAGAAAAGTTTGCATTATCAGGCTATTTAGTAGAGGTGTGAATCGTGTGATCGATCGTCTTAATGATCGATTTTGGCTGGGGGGGGAGGGAAATCAGATCGTCGTGTTTTGTTTTGTTTTGAAATCGTTAAAAATCGTAAATCGGGGGAGGGCGGGAAAATCGGCACACCAAAAAAACCCTAACACCCACCCCGAACCTTTAAAACAACCCCCCACCCTCCCGAACCCCCCCAAAATGTTTTAAATGACCTGGGGTCCAGTGGGAGGGTCCCGGCGCGATGTCCCGCTCTCTGGCCACACCAAAAAAACCCTAACACCCACCCCGAACCTTTAAAACAAACCCCCACCCTCCCGAAGCCCCCCAAAATGTTTTAAATGACCTGGGGTCCCGGCTCGATGATCCTGGCGCGATGTCCCGCTCTCTGCCCACGGCTGCTGTGAAGAGAAATGGCGCCGGTGGCCCTTTGCCCTTATCATGTGACAGGGCAAAGGACGCGCCTGCGCCATTTTGATTCCTAGCTCCCGACGTCACACGTCCAGGAGATCGCTCCCGAACCCCCGCTGGACCCCCAGGGACTTTTGGCCAGCTTGGGGGGGCCTCCTGACCCCCACAAGACTTGCCAAAAGTCCAGCGGGGGTCTGGGAACGACCTCTTGCACTCGAGCCATATTGCAAAATGGCACCGGCCGTATGGCCGGCGCCATTTTGCAATATGGCAATACGGCCGGCGCCATTTTGCAATACGGCTCGAGTGCAAGAGGTCGTTCCCGGACCCCACTGGACTTTTGGCAAGTCTTGTGGGCATCATGAGGCCCCCCCAAGCTGGCCAAAAGTCCCTGGGGGTCCAGCGGGGGTCCGGGAGCGATCTCCTGGACGCGTGACGTCGGGAGCTAGGAATCAAAATGGCGCCGGCGCTACCTTTGCCCTGTCACATGATAAGGGCAAAGGGCCACGGCGCCATTTCTCTTCACAGCAGCCGTGGGCAGAGAGCGGGACATCGCGCCAGGATCATCGAGCCGGGACCCCAGGTCATTTAAAACATTTTGGGGGGCTTCGGGAGGGTGGGGGTTTGTTTTAAAGGTTCGGGGTGGGTGTTAGGGTTTTTTTGGTGTGCCGGTTTTCCCGCCCCCTATTTAACGATACAATACAAATGCCCCTGACGATAAATCGTGGGCATTTGTATTGTATCGTGCACTCTAACGATTTTGGATGATTTTAAAATTATCTGATGATAATTTTAATCGTTCAAAAACGATTAACATCCCTACTATTTAGCATGCCTTCAATAAGTAACATGTTCATGCTGTTAGCCCATGTATTTTTGTATTTCCATGACCTAGAATAGCATAAGCACACTGTAGCAAAGAAATGAGCGGTCAAGGCTTTTTCACTTTGTGTGTTTTATTTACAGTGCAAATAAACTAAAAGTATTCCACATTCACAATTCCAACTCAATAATAATACCAACTCAAACAGGTCAGCTATATTTACCTTTCCCTTTTTACTAACGGTCAATTCACAAACTGCTCTCTCCTAGAGTCTGGAGCCTCCCTTTGCTTTCCTCTCAGACAGAGAAGACAACATTTTCTCAGAATTTCTTGTCATAAGGTGGACTGGGTCCAGATAGCTAAGCCCTGTTCTTAAGGTGCTCCAGGGTCCCTGGGTATATACCTGTCACACATGAAACAAAAAATATGAAAAGCAAAATGAAAAAAATTGTCTGTGCTGCTTACCCCTTATAATTATGACTCTGCATCAATCCATAGTGTGTGAACAGAGCTTAAGTGTTGGGTGCAGTAGGGGAAAAATAATTTTGGTTCATTTGGTTCATCTCTGAAAACCATTCATTTCATTCTGGTTATTAATATTTGTTTCATTCATTTCCATAGAAGTCAAGGAGGAAGCAATGCATCACAATTGTGACGCTAACCTTAGGGTTTCTCATCCAAGTTCTATGACACTCCCTGGCAAGCATCAACATGACCCAATGAATGGCTTGAACACCTGAATGCATCAAAAGAGAGTCAAAATAGCAAAATAATGGCATGAATACACCAAAGCATTGAGTGAGGGGTATGCAAGTAATCCCAGTGGATTGAAGACCCCAAGATATTTTTCTGAATGTCCACTAAGTGGCTGATTTTAAAAGCCCGGCATGTGCAAATCCTGTGAGATATGCATGTGGTCCGGAGAGCACATTTTCCAAGCGGCCTGGCCAAGCACTTTATCTGCCAGTATGCATGGAAGTGCCAGGTCTTTGAAAAGGGGCAGGGTCTGGGCAAGGCAGGGGCAGAGTGGGGGCCAGTCAGGACAGCGCACCAGCAGCTGGCCATTGACCGGAAGCTACTACTGCTCCGGAGAGTGAGTAAGTAGCCAACAAATAAAAAATAATATAGTTTGTGTGTGTGTGTGTGGTGGGGGGGGGGGGGGGGGGGGGGGGGGGGGGGGGGGTTAGCAGTCAGGGAGGAGAGGGGAAGAAGGAAGAAGGATAGGTAGGGGGTAGGGAAGTTCCCTCCCAAAGGAGCAGACTGGGAGGGAACTGGGGAAGGCCTGATCTCATCACTGCGCATGTCAAACAAAATTCCCCCTTCATGCGCGAATTGGCACTCACGTTTACATGCACACGGGTAACTGATTTTATATAATCGGCACATCCATGTGAGTCACTGACTCTTTTACACAGAGGAAGGAAGCTGCCCCCTATCACAGCCAGTAATGGGAAACTCGGCACATTTTGCAAGAGAAAATCACTCTCTCTCTGTTTCTTACACAGCCTGACATACTCTGCCTGCCTTCTGTTGAAGAGAGTGTAGTCTTGCCATGCAGATATACAGTTATACTGTAACCCTTTGACAACGATTACATTTTCTCCTGCTACTAGCAACCAGCTAGGATACAGTGACAGTGACTGTAAGATCACACTTTGTTTTCTACTCCAAATCTAAAACATTTTTCCCCTAATATTGTCTTTAAATCCAGAACTTTGCAGCAAGGAGCTTTTAAAATCCTTTCCTTCTCTCTCTGACATCAAACAGAAGAATGACTGAGAGCAAAATAGTCACTAGCTCTTAAAAATACTATTAATTTCACTTTCACCTAAAAAAATGATGAAGCCAATCCATGCAGCTGCCAGCTGGATAGGCTGGTTGAAAAGTTCTAAAACATGATTGATACTGCTCCTTCCTTAGCTTATTCCCAACCATTTCTTCTCTGTCTGGCTTTGCTCCCCCCACAGACTTTAAAGTGATTGAACTGAATGAGTAAAAAAATGATTCTGATTTTTCAGGGGTCTGCACCCATTTGGTTCAGATGACCTGTAACAAACTGAAAATCAACTTATTTGGACCAAACTTCACATTCAGATAATCTGAATACACCACCCCAGTATGAGATCCTGGTTGCTACATCTTTAGAAACCTCTGTTTTCAGTTTATATTTTATTTTGCCCTGTAATTTATCAGTGTTTATTGCAACAAAGACAAAAATAGGAAGAATGGGTGGGAAAAAAAACCCCTCCCCATTTTTCAGAGTAAATATAGTTGTTGTTATTGTTGTAATAAACACTGACATATTTCCAAGAAAAATAAAATAAAAACTGAAACTAAAGGTACCTGTACATCTTATAAAGAGGATAATTTTATAAGAGCTCATATAGGACTAAAGTCTGTGGGGAATTTTCAAAAGGGACTTTTGTGAATAAACCCACTTTGGAAATTGACAGCTTATCCTAGTATGCATGAAGTACATAGAATCATGGAATCAAACTAGGGAAAAGAACCATACAAATTTGGAAACTTCTTGGAATAATATATAAAAAGTAGGAAAACCTCATATATGAAGGTGCTATTTTTTATGCTGTCCCTTAAACAGAACCAGCGTTCACTTATTTAAGGTGAAAACATATAACCATATGTCACCGAAGTGATTATGCAACCCTTAAATATAATCATTGGGTTCTACACTTTTTTTTTAAACTCAATGACATTCTTACACTATGGGGCGGATTTTAAAAGGGCTGCGCGCATAAATCCTTCCGGATTTACGCGCACAGGGCCCTCGTGCGCCGGCGCGCGTAAAGCCCCGGGACGCGCGTAAGTCCCGGGGCTTTCTAAAAGGGGCGGGAGGGGGCGTGCCGCGGCGTTTCGGGGGTGGGGCCCGGGAGCGTGGCACCGGCCCGGGGGCGTGGTCGAGGCCTCCGGACCAGCCCCCGGGACCGGAGGATGGAGCGGGGCTGCCAGCGACGCGCGCAAAGTTAAGGGTGGGGTTTAGATAGGGCCGGGGGGGGGGGGGGGGTTAGGTAGGGGAAGGGAGGAGAAGGTGGGGGGAGGGCGAAGAAAAGTTCCCTCCAAGGCCGCTCCGAAATCGGAGCGGCCTCGGAGGGAACAGGCAGCGCGCGCTGGGCTCGGCCCACGCAGGTAGCACAAATGTGCACCCCCTTGCGCGCGCCGACCCCGGATTTTATACGGCTACGCGCATATCTTATAAAATCCAGCATACTTTTGTTCGCGCCTGGTGCGCAAACAAAAGTACGCGCTCGCGTATTTTTTTAAATATCTGCCCCTATATGCCATAATGCCACAACTTAATGCGCTCTAAAAAGAAACAGACCTGACCTTTGACCTGTTCCTGACTCTGCTATGCTGCTGCCTGCCCCTACCTCCAGCTCGCTTCGTCGTTTTGCTCCTCTGCTGCCTGCCACGACATCTAGACTGTCTCCGTTCACTTCCTCTTCAGCCGGCCTCGACTTGGACCTCTCACAGGATTCCTCTTCACCAGGAGATCTCCACCTAAGTCCTGCTGGCCCCAGCACCCAAGGGCTCAACCTGCGGGGAGCGTGGGTTGGTATAAGTGAAGGTCCTGTTTGGTCTCCTGGTCTTGCACCGCCTCCCGGCTATGAGTTCTGCTGCACACCTCCCTTCAGCAGATTCCTTACATACTCTAGCCGGCTCAAGGGTCTACGTTCCACAACAGTTGAGCTACAGCAGCAGCAACAATGTTTGGATGTCTTGGCAGCCACCGTTGAGAGATTGGCGAGTCATTTGGATTCAGCATCTCCGGTGGTAACTCCACCTCCGGTTCCTGTTCCAGCCCCCGGTCCGTCTGCATCCATGTATCTACCGGCTCTACCCCATTATGTAGGAGAAGCTAAGCAGTGTTGGGGCTTCCTCAATCACTGCTTCATGCGATTTGCTCTCCAGCCAACACAGTTCCCATCCGACCAGGTGAAGACCACTTACATATTGTCCGTCCTGGATGGGAGGGCCCTGGCTTGGGCCTCTCCATTATGGGAACATAGTGATCCACTGCTGGGAAATCTTCAACAGTTTATACACAGCTTTAAACAAGTATTCAGTGAACCAGCTCACCAGTCTACCACAGCTGCTGAGCTTCTGCACCTGCGCCAAGGTTCCCGACCGCTGGCCGACTATACAGTCGAGTTTCACACCTTGGCGGGAGGACAGCCTATGCAGCATCTTCTTGAAAGGACTGTCCTCTTGCATTAAAGATGAACTTGCGGCAAGGGATCTTCCAGATGACCTCGAAGGCCTGATTGATCTCTCAGGAAGGATTGATCGCAGGCTTCAACAACAGGCTCGAGAGGTTAAACCGGCCCAGTCATGCTGGCTCCAGCCTTCTCCCGACCTATGTCATCACCCCCAGGACACTCGAGCAGTCAGGGTGACAAACCCATGCAACTAGGTCGCAGTCTCCTTACACCAGAGGAGAGGAAGCGCCACCGATCACTAGGTCTCCCTTGGTCTGACCCAATATGGCAATTTCTTATGTTCTTATGTTGTTATATGATAAAGATTTATAGAACCATGAGGGACATGGAATAAGTTTATAGGGAATAGTTATTTATCCTTTCAAAAACTGGTAGGACTAGGAGACACTCCATGAAACCAGCTGTCAGCAGATTTAAATCATTTTTTCAGTCAGTGCACAATTTAGTTGTAGAATTTATTACCAGAGAATATAGTCAAACCTAATAATTTATAGTAGCTGAATTTATTCAATTTTTGGTCAAGTTTCTGGAGTACAGGTCCCTTAATTATTAGTCAGGTAGACTTAGGGATTGCATCAGGGAAATAATCTCCCCATTTTAATTGGTTGTATACTTTCAAGATATCTAAATTGGCCACTGTAAGAGAAAGGATGCTGGGTTTGATTGACCAATGTTCTGATCCAGCTTGGTACTTCTTATGTTCTCATAACTTTAGCAACCCCCCTCCTGCAAACATATAGATAATTATAGATAGATAGATAGATATAGATAGATATGAAAAATATGTACTGTGAAATGTAATTAAGTAAATGTAACTGTTTCAAACTTTTAAAGCACACATAATTGATAATTTGGACACAAATGATACAAGAACTTTAATGCATACATTTGCATTTGTTTATACAGTTTAACTAACAGCATCACATTAACAATTTAATTTCTATTTAAATGCAAATCATTCTGTTACACACACGGATAACTTCACAATTAATGGAATACCACATTAAGAGCATATACTTGTCTTGATGCCTTTTTTGTTGATACAAATAATCTCTCTGTTTTTTTTAATCTTTGTAAGGTTTCAGGTTAGTAAAACTTTAACTTTATTTTATAATTACATTGTAGATTTGCTATAGACTGGAATTATAAGTGGGGAGAGGAGGACTGGCCTTGTGGTAAAATAGCAGGTTGCAAGCTAGGGATGCCAGGTTTCAAATCCTGTAATCTCTCCTTTTGTTCTTTGGCAAGTCACTTCACCCTCTATATTGCTTCAGGTACAAATATATAGGGTCATTTACAATGCTGTATTAGCGCTTTACCATTCGGCCGATGGCCTAACACAGATATAATGCCTGATATTTTAAATACAATATGTTATAAGAATATAAGATTTGCCATACTGGGTCTGACTGTTTTCAACAGTGGCCAATCCAAGTCACAAGTACCTGGCAGGATCCCAAAAGGATGATAGATTCCATGCTGCTTATCCTAGGGATAAGCAGTAGATTTCCCCAAGTCTACTTTAATAATGGTTTATGAACTTTTATTCATAGAATTTGTCTAAACCTTTTTTAAAGCTAGCTACACTCACAACTTTCACCACATCCTCTGGCAATGAATTCCAGCGTTTAATTAAGCATGAGTTAAAAAATATATTCTCCTATTTGTCTTAAATGTATCACTTAGCAACGTCATTGAATGTTCCTAGTAGTTATACTTTTTGAAAGAGTAAACAATTGATTCGTGTTTACCCGTTCCATCCTACTCATTATTTTATAGACCTCTCTCATATATCCCCTCAGCTTTCTCTTCTCCACTGAAGACCCCTTACCTCTTTAGCCTTTCCTCATAGGGGAATTGTTCCATCCTCTTTATCATTGCGGTTGCCTTTTTCTGTACCTTTTCTAATTCTGCTACATTTTTTTTTTAGATGTGGTGACCAGAACTGCACACAATACTCAGGGTGCAGTCACATGGAGCGATAGAGAGGAATTATGATATTTTCTGTTTTATTCTCCATTCTATTCCTAATAATTCCTATTCTATTTGCTTTCTTGGCTGCTGCCGCACTCTGAGGAGAAGATTTTAACATAATAGCCATGATGACACCTAGATCATTTTCCTGGGTGGTGATTCCCAAAGCAGAATCTTGCATTGTGTAGCTATACATTGGACTTGATCTTATTAAATGTCATCATCCATTTGGATGCCCACTTGGCACAACATAGAATGGCAATAAATCCTGAATATATCCCCCCAATCTCATGAGAATTCTGGGGATTTTGAGAGACTCCCTGCCCCTCCCCTCGATGTCTCTTCAGGTGGCTCAGTAAAAAAAGTAAAAAAAATCATAAAAATGAAAAATAATTCTATCCCTGGCACTTCCTCCTCTTTTCCAAATCCTGCTTCTTTTTTGAAAAAATGTACCCCAGGACCTCCTAGCCCAACCCCTCCTCTTTTTCATTACCTTAAGATTCCTGGTGGTCTATTGATGTCTGGAGTGTCTCTTAAGGTTCTGGGCATAGAACCACCATTTTCAAAATGAAGCTAGCTGGCCACATACATACTAGTTCCCCTATAATGTGATAGGGGCAAAAGTATAAAACTGGTCAGCAGATGCCACTTTGAAAACAGTATTGCCAGGATTGGAGATCTAGGTAGCACAGCTGTTCATGCAGATCACTGGGGATCTTATGCAAATGTAAGAAATGGGTCAAGGTTGAAGTAGGTGGTCCAGGGGGTTAATTAATTACAAAAGGGGGATAGGGTTTGGGAGGGAAGCAAGGGAAGGCTAAAGTTCAGAATGGGGCACTGAAGTGGAGGTGGAGGGGGATGAAATAGGGATCTCTCTCTAGACTCCTAGGATTTTCTGAGACCAGAGGAACATATTGAAGCTGCTTGGGCTCCTTTAAAAAGGTGGCAGCCATGGACCATGGGGCTGCCATTGCACAGTCAACACTAGGGAAACTTTACCATAGCATTTTTCCTGGTGGTATAGTACCACCAGGAAAAATACTGCGGGTTTTGCAAAGCTGTGATATTGATTACCATAGCTTTGCAAATCCCATAGTAAATTTCCCTCTGGGGAAAATATTGCAGCTTAATAAATATACCCTATAGCATATAAAACCTCTGGGAACAGGGAAATGTCTGAATGCAATTCACTTTGAAGTGGCTGAGTAGTCATGAAATGAATGGACACTGAGCGGTCGATTTTAAGACCCGCGCACGTGCATCCATATGCACGTGGTTCCATAACATGTGCGCACCAGCACGCGCATGTTTTAAATCTGATGGCCATGTGCATGGGGGGGGGGGTGAATTTTAGCAAAATACACGTGGTGACGCAATCAGGCCTCACCAATTCCCCCCCAGTCCAGTCCAATTAAGATTCCTGGTGGTCTATTGATGTCTGGAGTGGACTGGAAGGAAACTTCCCTATCCCTACCCTATCCTGGCTGCCGGTGCATGCTTCCCCAGGACAGCGGCTAATGGTTCTGTCCCAGCCCATCCTTTGCACTGCCACACTCCGCTCAGCCAAACAGCATGCGGAAGATAGTTCTGCCAGGAGGAGCAGTAAGCATTAAAATAAAAAAAAACGGGGAACGCTAGGTTAGGTTTAGGGGTCGGTGAGGAGAGGGGAAGAGGGAGAAAGGATAGGGTTAGGAAAGTTCCCTCCCAGTCCGCTCCTTAATTGGTGTGGACTGAGCAGGAACCGGGCATCACCGTGTATATTTTTGAAATTTCTCTCCCTCCCCCCCCTCCCCCCCCCCCCCCCCCCGCATGCGTGAGTCACGGGCCTCCCGCCTTGCATGTGTGGATGTTAAAATCCAGTGCGCATGTGCGTGCTGATATTGCATTTTATAACATGTGCTCGCTGATGCGTGCATGTTATAAAATGATTGTGTCCATGTGCATGCGCCGGGAACTGCACGCACAGGGATGCCCGTGCACTCCTTTTAAAAGTGACCCCTAAATTGTTAATTTTTGTAGGATTGTAGGCCATAAAAAGTGAATGTACAAGGAAATGGATCAGAAGGATTTATTACTGCACTAAGCAGTAAGATTTCAGTTTGCCAGATAATAGAGATGTGCATTTGTTTGAAATGAATGGGTAAAATACAACAAATGAGACCATTTTTGTTTCATTCACAGAGCCCCAAAATGGATGGAGGACACCCACAAATTTTAAACAATTTCTTTTATCTCATTTGTTTATGCTTCCCACTCAAGTATAAGGCACATTTAAAAGTGCTGATGAGAGAAAGCTGCAGGGATTAACTAGTAACTATAGCAACCAACTCTTGACTGTGTGAAGTAGCAGCCAGACTGAAGCCAAGGTGAGAGACCTAGACAAGTAGACAGGATGGGGACCCTATCAAGGTGAAACATTGTTTTAACTATCCTAAAGCTGCCATCTGGATCATGCTGTGAAAAAGGTTAAAAATGTTTCGATGTAAACTGCCTCTCCGAGGCATCAGTTTTATTTCCATGTAAACCGATGTGATATGTATATTATACAGGAACATCGGTATATAAAAACTAAAAATAAATAAATAAATAAATAAATAAGTGATGCTGATGACCTCACACTGAAAGGTCTGAGTATGTGCAAAGTAAATCCATTTGCTCTGTTGGATTTTGAAGAGAAAGGTTGTGAGTGCAGAATAGAGATGTGAATCGGAACCGGAATCGGTTCGGATTCCGGTTCCGATTCACATGTGGATTTTTTTCCATCGGGCCCAATCGTGTTTTGTTTATTGGCTGCGCCCTAGCCGATAAACAAAAAATCCACCCCGACCCTTTAAAAGTAACCCCTTAGCTTCCCCCACCCTCCCGACCCCCCCCAAAAAAAAACTATTTACAGGTACCTGGTGGTCCAGTGGGGGTCCTGGGAGCGATCTCCCGCGATCTCCCGCTCCGGGCCGTCCTCCAGCTACCGGGCCGTCGGCTGCCACTAATCAAAATGGCGCTGATGGCCCTTTGCCCTTACCATGTGACAGGGTATCCGTGCCATTGGCCGGATCCTGTCACATGGTAGGAGCACTGGATGGCCGGTGCCATCTTGTGCTCCTACCATGTGACTGGGGCTGACCAATGGCACCGGTAGCCCCTGTGACTTAGTAAGGGCAAAGGCTATCGGCACCATTTTGAATACTGGCAGCCGACAGTCCGAGTGCAGGAGGTCGCTCCCGGACCCCCGCTGGACTTTTGGCAAGTCCTGTGGGGGTCAGGAGGGTCCCCCAAGCCTTGCCAAAAGACCCTGGTGGTCCAGCGGGAGTCCAGGAGCAATCTCCTGCACTCGGGCCATCGTCTGCCAGTAATCAAAATGGCACTGATAGCCTTTGCCCTTACTATGTCACAGGAGCTGCCGGTGCCATTGGTCAGCCCCTGTCACATGGTAGGAGTACAAGATGGCACCGGCCATCCAGTGCTCCTACCATGTGACAGGATCCGGCCAATGGCACGGATACCCTGTCACATGGTAAGGACAAAGGGCCATCAGCGCCATTTTGATTAGTGGCAGCCGACGGCCCGGTAGCCGGAGGACGGCCTGGAGCGGGAGATCGCGGGAGATCGCTTCAGGGACCCCCACTGGACCACCAGGTACCTGTAAAAAGGTTTTGGGGGGGTCAGGAAGGTGGGGGAAGCTAAGGGGTTACTTTTAAAGGGTTGGGATGGGTTTAGGGGTTATTTTTGTGTGCCGTTTTTCCTGCCCTCCCCCAAAATGATAAGGGAACCCCCACGATCAATATCATGGGGTTTTCCTATCATTTTGGGGAGCCTCCGATTTCTGACGATTTTGAAAATATCGACGATATTTTCAATCGTCCGAATCCCGATTCACATCCCTAGTGCAGAAGCTCTCTAAGAGTGAAAGAAAAATATTAAGACTTTTGGTATGGGCAAAGAGCTTTCTTGAACTTCACTGCTTCAGTCACAGTGCTCTCACTCATGAAATAGAGGCACTGCTTTCTGTTTTTTCATAGGATCAGGGTAGAACTGGAGAAGTAGTAATAGTGAACTGATTGTTTATGTCATCTGATATAACACAGTGCACTACACCCAGGTTAACTATAAACATACGGAAGAGAAGCACAACCTTGTTAGCATTCTTAGCTTATTCTCTTTCTAATGAGTTTTATTGTATGTGCAAAAAGAGTCAGTCAGCAGTGCAGCCTGGCCCCGATGTTGGGCCTCATCCTTTGCCCAATGCCATGGCATGGCCTGGATGCAGGGTCATAATGCCTGGGCCTTAGCCCCGGCTAGGAGCCGAGGCTTTGGAGATCATTTCATCATCTCACTCTGGGTAATTCCCATTGCCCAGGACTGTATGAACATGTTCCATTTCTGTGGAGATTAATTCTTCCTTCCTATTTAATAAAGTCTTCATTCCTAGTTGTGTCCCACGTCACTGAGACTGTGCCTGCTGACAGTGGGGCTCCCAGGGCTCCTCCCTGTGGGCGGAGACATCGCTCATCTCAGCCCAGGGTTTCACATCCTTCCTTAAACATAACATTGATATAGCATTAACTACAGTGCTCTGCAAAGTATTTTATCTTAATATCTATTCATATGTTAGAGAGAGTTTTCTATTTCTGTCTTATACTCTCAATGCCTTTACAAGGATGAACTATATATACACATGACTGTAGTTATCATCTTCTGATATTAGTAAACTGACTCAAGTTGCATCTCTTAACTGCTTTGCTTTTTTCTTCAGTTTTCCTTCTGCCATATTCTCTTGTTGCAGTCTCTAGGTTCTGAAGGTCAGATATAAAAAGAAGGTTCTACATCTTTTGCCTATCAAAAAATGCTTTGTACGTTTGATCCTATCTCTATTTTGGAAAGTGAGCTTCACCATTTCAGACTAGTTATATTATTGTAACATTGCAGAAATTTCAAATTTTGTTTTGGCTTTATAGAGTCAATCAAGAGGGCAGTGTGAAGAAGCATGCCTGAGAAACCCCCAGAAAAGTGCAAAGGACTTGTCCCAGCCATTTGGTCCCAGTCCACCTTAAGACAAGGCATTCTGGATGCAGAGTGGCTTCCCTGAGCAGGAATATAGCCTAGGCAGAAGAGAGCAAGACAGGCCCCAGTGATTCCAGGAGAAGACAGCGCTAATAAAATTTCTATCCTAACCACGAGTAAGAAGGGAAAGGCAGCCCTTTTAATATAGCTGACCTGTTGTAATGAGAAGATTGAGTATGTGGAATTGTTGCAGCCTGAAAATGTGTTGCTGAAAGTAATTTATTTTATTTATTTATTTAGAAAATTTTATATACCGTTGTTCGTGTTTACAAGCTATTGGTATTTCCTCCACGGTAAATAAAGCACTGGGAGAAAAGCCTCAATCGCTCATCTGTTGTACCACATGTGGTATTAACTTGGGGATTTTCTGCACTAAACAAGTTACAGCCAGAGATCCATGCCTCAGGAGGAGAAATGGAAAGGAAAGGAAGTTTATTTGGAAACCTACTTGCTCTACAATATACAGAGCAGAAAATGGGTTTCAGAAAATTCTGAACTATGTAGCAACAATGCAGTGTTCAAGCCTCCAGGAGAGGAAAAGAGAAAGTAAAAAGAGAGATTTTTTTTTTTCTGGTTTTGTTCTAAACTCTAGCACAGATCAGGAACTTGTGCTGAGATGTTCTGGTATAGAAAATAGCATAGACCAGGGGTTCACTCTAAAGGAAAAGAAGTAAGAAGTGAAATTTTAGAAACCTGAAAGTAATCTTACTCATTTGTAAATGTGATGAGTCACCCACTGTTTGAGCATGGAAAGAATTAATGATGCATATGGCACAGTTGGAGCTTATTAGGAAAAGTAACTTACAACATCCTAGACAGCTGGGCCACACAGCTGGGATATTTCAGACTGTGGAAGAATGTTTTTTAAAAAAGATCTAGCAGATTTTCTTCCCTGATTGATTACATTACCTGTGCTAGGGGTGATGGGTATATAACATGTAACTCTTGATCTGGATCATCAGCCATGTGTGTGTGTGAGTAAGTGCTGTGAATGTGTGATGTATGGAGAAGGAAGTGGGGTGGTAGGGAGAAATAATTTTGCTAGTCTAGTTTAATTGGGGAAAAATTAGGTCACATTGAATTATTATATGGTTGTTTGTGTTTATGCATTGTCTTTTACTGTCTTTCATTGTTATAATGACTGGTGCCTCCTTGTGTGGGGGTTGTTGTATTTCTTTTATGTGACTTTAATAAAATGAATTCTAAAAAATGAAATTTCAGAAATCTATTTTATTAATGCACAACTCTCTAAACAATATACAGAGCATAGGAGTGAACAGAGAAGAAAGCTTGTGCTGGTAAAGTAATGCTCTAAGGGGGTTGCATAGAGTATGAATAAGTGTAAAGGACTGTGGCTCTAAACTATGTACAGAGCACAGGAGTATGTAATGAAGAAAATTTGACTAGGGGCCTGGATGCAGAGGCAGCTATGATAGTGTAAAAAAATAGCAGGTCAAGAAGGCTAGCTTGTCCTGAGAGAGGGATAAAAAGTGTTAGAGCTGGATAAGGATGGTTTTGTTTTTTCTTTTCAAAGAAAAAAAAAAGAAGGAAAGTTTGTGTGTATTTGAACAGGGTATAGCCCTTGAAGGAAAAGTTTGCTGCCAGAATAGTTTATGGAAAAAGAGATAAAAGTGGAAATTGCAAAGGGACAGGCTCTTGAAAGAAAAATGTGCTGCCAGATTGTTTCTCTGAAAGACGAGAGAGACGTTGTGACTGCGATGTACTTTTGTGTGGTAGAAATGTTTACTTCCTAGGAGCAGGAGTTGAGAAAGAATCTGCCCTCGTCAAGGGAAGAATTGGGCAGGGCTGAAGAGATAATGCAGCCAGCCAAGGTAGAGGAGCTGGAGATCTCATTCCCAGATGTCCAGGCCACTCAGAGAGGTGAATGGCTATAGCTGGGTCTGAGATAAAAGAGATTGTGGCAGAGATGGCACAGGTGGAGAGTGAGGTAACTGACTAGAGAGGTCACCATGGTAAAGAAGAAATTACAAGAACCAGTAGTACATGAACTAATGGAGAGACAAGGAATGTGCTGATGCTGATACAGCTTCTTTCACAAAAGTACCCAGTGGGCTGAGAAGGAGCCTCATTCAGGGGAACGGGTGGTGGAAATTCAGGAGAAAAAAGCATTATTGAAAACTGAAGAGCAGCAGTAATACCATAGAGGGTAATTTTAAAAGGAATGTGCATGTACTCATAAACTAATGTATCGGTGTATGAGCAGAGAGACACTGCAATTTCAAAATGTGCTCATAAGTACATGTGTATCATTTAAAGTACCCATCCTGCACATATTTCGGCTAGGGCTTTAGTGGCTTTTATGCACGCATAAGGCACATTTTAAAACCCGCTTGTACGAGGGAAAAAAACAGTTTTTCCAAGTAGACCACCAGTTTGCCCAATTCATATAGACATATTCAAGACCACTCTGGTTATTCATCCTGAAAGCCCCTTACTTGACCCCGAACCCTCAAGCTGTGCTAAACACCCTAAAACTTTAGATCTCCAGATGTGCTCCTCATAAGGACCAGGAGTAAAGTTACATGGATAACAAGCTGATGTGTGCCTTTTAAAAATGCAGACTTATGCACATAAGTCTTAGCCCGACTGGAACACC
This sequence comes from Rhinatrema bivittatum, assembly GCF_901001135.1. Taxonomy (NCBI): domain Eukaryota; kingdom Metazoa; phylum Chordata; class Amphibia; order Gymnophiona; family Rhinatrematidae; genus Rhinatrema; species Rhinatrema bivittatum. The sequence continues at coordinate 241,973,751 of NC_042621.1, read as the reverse complement.
CATGTCATAACCATATCCCACTGGAAGACCCATGTCCTACCCATATCCCACCCCTTTCCCATCCCTTCTTCTTGGTTTGTGGCTTCATAAAATACATGTTGCTTGTGCGAAGCCTGCATACGTGCCTATATGGCCATTTTGTGCAAGCAACACTTTTAAAATGGACTCGTTAATGAGCAGTGACAGTGCCTATGGACTATGCTGAACAGGGAGCTGAATAGTTGAAGCCAGAGAAAGAAGGTGAGGAATGCACTAAGGCAGCGGTAGCCTCCATGAGCCAGGATATCCAGCTAGCTGATGAAGAGTCAGATCATATTCAAGAGTACTGGGCCACTGTCAGACAGTGGAAGAGGCAGAGAAGGCCAAAGATGAGAGCAAGAAAGTGATAAGAATCCTTGGAGTCCATGAAGGACAGGGAAAAAATGGAGGTCCCAGCAATCCAGCCTAGAGAGGACAATCTTCAAGATGGGGCTAACAAACTGGACATTATAAAGAGTGGGACTCTGGGACTAACACGGAGGGGTGTCCAGAGAAACAAGAGAAAAATTTAGAGTTGAGAGGAATGAGAGCTCCCCATCCAATGACTTCCCTCCAGAGTGAGATGTGGGGTTGAAGGGGGGAAGGAGATGACTTTCCATTGGTCCTGTTGTAAGTGTCTCACCCAAAGCGCTCAGATAAACATGGGACTTTCCTTTCCTCTTACCCATCAAAAAAGGTAAATTTGATAAAGGAAAGTGGTTATAAAGAGATCAAGAAAAGGTTCTCCGATTCCCAGCTTTCAGTGTGTGGCCATCTTGGATTCAGCCCAATCCGCAATATTTTATCACAGGGTGGGACAAATACTGCAGAAGTGTCATGGCTGCGGTATTTTTCACCTCCCATGAAAAGATGCTGTGGCGGCTCCCCTCAAATAAAAGGGAAAAACACCCAATGATGATCCCTTTGCACAGGACCACCATTGTCTTAAAGGGCCATGATGGCACAAAACACACCCCCCAACCACATAAAATACCCCCCAGGGGTCTGAGTAGACCTCCACCCATCCTCCTGCCACATGTAGAGGCAGCCCAAACATAAAAGAAAGAAAAAAAATTGAATCCTGTGGCGATGCCCCACCCTTTCCCCAAAACCTGTCCTTTCAAAAATTACTCCCCCCAACCACCCAAGGCATCTAATCCTTGCCCCTTCACCCCCAGACCTTTAAGTCCATGGAAATCTAGTGGCCCCTCTGCCTGCCAAACCATCCTCAAAACTTATAGTACATCCCAGGTAGTATAGGTGGCATCCTAGAGTTTAGTGGTGCCCAGAGCACCCCCTCGTCTCTAGGCCAGTTGCCACCATTTTCCAAAATGGCACTGACCAGCCTTTGCCTCATCACATGATAGTGCAAAAGCCAACCGGTGCCATGAAAGATGGCAGTGACCAGCTCAGAGTCCTAGTGGGTGCCCCAGGTCCCACTAGTCCCAATGGATGCCCATTAGAATATCAGGGCTATTCTCAAAGGTATGGGAGGATCTGATGGGGGTGGCACTAGACTACCAGGGACTTAAAGTTATGGGGAGATTCAGAGGCTGGGTTGGTGGAGGGGATGGAACCCAGAGGTAAAGTAAAGGCAGGGTTTTGGGACGGGAGTGTGGTGTTGCCATGCATTTCAAACACTTATTTTCATTTTGTTTTAATTTTAAGCCACCTCTCTGCAGACTCACAGTGAGAGGCTGTTTACTTTGAGGGGTGCTTTTCAGGCCATAGTTGCCCTTTAAATTGTATGCAGAAATTTTGGGATGTGCGCTAATGTCCTGATTATCCCACCAAAAAATTAGCTACAATGCCAGAGTTGTAGCTAACTTTTTGGCAAATAACACAGCAAATAACATGGCTTGCATTATTTTTTGGAAGCTACATTATTGGATTTACATTAAATGCAATCTCATGACGAACCTACCTATTAATCTCATTATCACTTTTTTCCAATCCAACACAAATAAATGTATCTGAAACTTCTTCTCTCAACCCCGTCTTTATATCCCGCATCTTTTGCTAAAACTTGCTACCTCATCCCTGCTACCATATTTCTGCATATCTCTCCTCCCCTCTCTCACTAAAATGTATGACCATATGAACACATCAAGTGAATGTAATTGGCGTATAATATTTATGTCATGATGTAAACTGTTGTGATCTTCATTTAGAATGACGGTATATAAGATGGCTAAATAAATAAATAAATACATTTCCTTTGCATGATTTGCTTTGCATGCATTTGAAAATTTTGTGTATACAAATCACATGCAAAGCAACTCATTGTTGTAAGTGTAGGTCTTTCACCTAAATATCATGCAGTATTGCTGTGTTATGGATATATTGCTGATAAATAACATTTTCCATGCCATAAACACTGTTTTTCATACATTATACCCTTATCTCATTTTAGTACATGAACCCCTAAATTAGCCAGATAAGTAGACCTGCTAACTTGTTCAGCCAGTTAGTGGCTGAATATGGACCTCTTAGATGGTAAATGCTCTAGGAACAGGGAAATATCTAGAGCACCTGAATGTAACTTGCCTTGCAATGCTATCTGCTGCAGGTGCAGCTAATTTTTAAATTCTAGCTATCACCGAGCTAACATTTCCTAAAGCAACAAAATCTCTGTTTGAAACAGAAAGGAAAAAGTTTAGATAGCTGCTGAAGGAAAATACTTTGTGAAGATGCAGTAATATAGTAAATATAGTAATGAGGCATGACAAGTACTGCATTTATCATCCCACTACATCTCGTGAACAGACATAAGACAAAACAGAATGAATTTACCCCTAAAAAAGAACATTATTGGAACCCAGTCACTAAAATTGCCAGTGTTATTATTGAAATGTTTTTTTTATTATTTTGATAACTTTACATTGGTAAAAATGATTTTAGCTAGACATAGCAATTTAATTGCAACAGATGTCTCCAGACAACCTCAGCATATCTGATCCATCTCCACTGGCTATCATTATTATATTACCAGTCTTGCCCATGATTTTTCAGGCATGATTAATGCAAAGCTTTTTTTCCCCCCATAGGCACAAAATAGAAGGAAATGCTTGCCAAATGGTACTATATTTTGCCTTTTTTGGTTGCAAAGTGATCAATATAAAAAAAAATGTATGCAATTCAAATTGGCTTTTAACTATCTAAATCTAACTGGTTAAAAATGACACCATCCTCCTCTTCCCCATCCCATCTAGCTAAATGTATCCAAATAAAATTGCTGTGTCCTTAGATTTAACCAGACAAAACAGGAAACTGAGGAGAGTCCTGCCCAGGACAAGATTTTCAAATTACCGTAGCTTGTTAGCACAGTAATCGGCACTAACTGGTTATGTTTTTGTGGTTAAATCCATCTGTACAAGCGACTGAATTCTAATCAGACAAGTTTTAGATGATGTTATTTAACCAGATATTTAGCTACAACTTTAACTCTTTAGCTGCTGTGGAATATCCTTGACATTCCTGATAAAGTTTACCAATTAAAATAAATAGGTTAACTTTGTTGCTCAATTGTGCTTTGAATATCTAACTAAAAAATAACAAACCTACTGAATCATTTATAAAATTCCACTGTAAACTTCACACCCCATGAACAATAAATATATATATAAATAGTTATGGATGTGAGGGAATTATATGAATCTGTTTCTCTCTAAACAAAGTACTTTGAAAATATGCCAGATAAGGCTTGCTTCCATGTGTCCATTAATTGTTGAGCCCAGCTTGCTTCTACTTCCCAAGTTGACTGGAGATAGGGATGGTGCGCACACAATATTCACAGTCCACAGAATGAGGGAATCCCAGTCATCACTGAACAGTGACAAATATTGATCAGATAGAATGGCTACCTGTGTGCCTGGTTCAGGAAGGAAGCATAGGTTGTGGCCCCTGGTCAAAGCTTGTTTCTACAACAAATATACTACATATGAGAGAGTTTAAAAATACAAAACACCCTGGAAAGTTGTAAATGAATGCTCATGACACTGTACCCCCAGCAGAAGCCAATTCTGATTGAGCAGGAAGCACAAAGAATAAATGGAAACTGCAAGACCAAAAATGGAAAATGTGTTAGGCATGATTTTAAATGTCTCTTAGAGAAGGCGTCGCATGTATTAATTCATCTTAAGATGAAAAGGATATTAATTCGATTATTGGAGATTGTATTCAGGAAATCTGATCTGCTGCCTCCAAATCAAAAGAGCATGAAATGAGCCATGTTGGCTCAGATTAAAGGTCCATCAAGCCCAACCGTGGCCAATCAGGGTCATTATCCGCCACATCCCAAAGAGTAGATCCAATTCCTTGTTGCTCATTCCCAGGGGGTTTCTCCATAACTACTATTAATCAATAGGGAATAGCCACTGCTTGTTGCTGGCATTAGTATCATGAGATTTATTTAATGTTTGGGTACTTTCCAGATACTTGTGACTTGGATTGACCACTGTTAGATACAGAATGCTGGGCTTGATGGACCTTTGGTCTGACCCAGTATGTCAAATCTTATGTTTTTATGTTCTAAGTTCACCTGGCTAATAATTGTTTATGGACTTATCTTCCAGAAACTTGTCCAAACCTCTTTTAAACCCAGCAGTGCTAGATGCCATGACCAAATTCTCTGGCAACAAATTTCATAGCTTAATCATGGAATCAGCTTCCCGCTGATTCCATGGAGTGTCCCCTAGTCCTAGTACTATTTGAAAGGGTATATAACCATTCTCTATTTATCTTTTCCACCCCATTCACAATTTTATAAACCTTTATCATGTCCCCCTCATCCAACTCTTCTCCAAGCTGAAAAGCCCTAATCTGTTTAGCCTGTCTTCGTAAGGGTCCTTTTTCCATCCCCTTTATCATTTTTGTTGCCCTTCTCTGTACCTTTTCTAGTTTTTTTCTCGAGATGAGACAACCAGAACTGCACACAATAACCATGGTGCAGGTGCACTTAGATCATAGGAGCCATCTTTTGATAATAATTGGGGGGTGTTAACCTCAATACAAATTACAGCACTGACCTCCCCCAGCAAAAAAGAAAAAAAACAACACAGTGGGTTATGAGTGTAACTGACCATTCTGTATTTAAATGCCAAGAAAGGAACAGGTAATGTAGATATGAGGCAGACGTATGAGGCAAAAAGAAAAGTTAGAGAAAACCCATATTCTCACCAATCATTCTTCCCTGCAACCCTGGCTCATCTCTATCAGTTTCCTCCCTCCCTCCCTCTCCATTGTCCCCCCACAGCTCATTCACACACATCTCTTACTCATCCTCCCCTGTCACCACCTTTGTTCTCAACCCTCTCTTTTCTCTCATTCTCTTAATCTCTTTTTCCTCTCCCCATCTTTTCCTCCCCCCCCCCCCACCTTCTTATGCTACACTTTAATTCTCCCCCTCCTGCATAAGCATACTTTCAGTTTTATATTTTGGGGGAGAGGGTTTAATACTCCTCTTCCAGCTTTACTCCCTATATCCTCTTATCCTGCTCCAGTCCCCGTTTCCCACAGATCTGTTTTTCTCTGTTCCCCTCCTGGTTCCTGGCCCCATCTCTCCACTCCCCAGTAGGTTCCTAGTCACCCCTCCTTAGCCATCTGCCCTCCTCTGCAGGCTCCATTCGCCCAACTTTTCACTGATTACCACCCCTCATCAGCACGTCAGGCTGATGAGGGGCGGTACATCAGCTCACCTTTCAATTTGTGATTCCCCCTCCTCCACAGGCTTGGGTAAGTTCCCTATTCTGCACTCCCTGAGGCCTGGAATCACTCACGCCTCCCCAGCCAGCACCCACAGATCCCAGGCCAGAGCCAGAGTCCACGTAAGACACTCCACCATCTGCATGTCCTGAGCCCTAACAGCTCAGCAGTCAGTATCTTCCCAATTCCAGGACTACAGCTGCCCTCAATTTGGAAACCCCAGAGAAAACTGCAGTTTCTTGTGGGATAGAACAAGGGACTTCCTTATTTATTTTTGTGAACAAAGGGAACAAGGTTCACCTCAGTTCGCCTTCAATTCAAGCCCTGACTGCTGCTCCTTGATGTACTGGATCTGCCAATTTTTATGAGAGAGAGTCCGGGAGCGACCTCCTACATGCCGGCCGTCCGATGCCAATACTCAAAATGGCGCCGATTGCCTTTGCGTCTCAAAATGACTCCGATCGCCTTTGCCCTCACTATGTGTGACATAGTGAGGGCAAAGGCGATCGGTGCCATTTTGAGTATTGGCATCGGATGGCCGGCGTGCAGGAGGTCGCTCCCGGACCCTCGTTGGACTTTTGTCTAGTCTTGTGGGGGTCAGGAGGCCCCCCCAAGCTGGCCAAAAGTCCCTGTGGGTCCAACGGGGGTCCCGGAGCGACCTCCTGCACGCCGGCCGTCTGATGCCAGGACTCAAAATGGCGCCGATAGCCTTTGCCCATACTATGTCACAGGGGCTACCGGTGCCATTGGTCAGCCCCTGTCACATGGTAGGAACACAAGATGGCGCCGGTGACCATGTGACAGGGGCTGACCAATGGCACCGGTAGCCCCTGTGACACAGGCTATTGGCGCCAGGGCCGGTGCAAGGGGATTTGGCGCCCTAGGCGAGCCTTCTCCCTTGCGCCCCCCCCCCCCCTCCCGGTCTCGGCCCCGACCCTTACCTCATTCTCGATCACGCCCGCTGACTGGGGTTTTCTGGGTCGCAAGCAGGTTGGGCACTGCTTGCGGCCTGCCAAACTCCACTCCTCTTTGCCACCACTTGCGGCTCCATATGGCTCGCACCCAGTGGCGTACCAAGGGTCTCCGGTGCCCGGGGCCAATGCATTTGTGTGCCTCTCCAGCATCCCCCCTTAATCCTTCTTGTACTAATGCTTAAGGTCACAGAAAATCAGTGGTGTCTCCAGACAGAAGAATTGGGGGGGGGGGGGCGCCAAAATGACATTTCTTCATCTCACCCAACTCTATAGCATGGATCCTGCTTTAAAATTGGTTATTAAAAAAAAGTGTTAATAAAAAAGTCCAAAGGGTCCTCTGCGTTATTTTAAAAAGCTGGCCAGTTTCACACTAAAAAATTATGTTGATAGCCTCAGTCAACTGATTCTATGTGGCTATGAGAGTGAAGTCAGGAATATATAGGAAGGAACAGAAGGTCAATATAAATCCTGTACCTCCAGTTCTGTAACTCTGTGCATCCACTGAAATTCCCCCAAATAATGGAGCTTGGATGTTTCCCTTACAGCTCATCATACTGAAAGATATTTTCAAATTCTGGTGTCACTTCACAGTAACAGCAGCACAAACAGCTTCCACTGCCAGGCACATTGTGAACTAACACAAAACACCACAAAAAAGACACTCAAAATCTATACTGCAATCCCATCATAACATAACAGTAATAACACCAAGGACTCAAACAACAATAACCCTACCTGTGAATAAGCAAGGGTAAATATTACACTGGGTCCTAGAATACCAATACTCCACCTACTGAGGAAACAAAACAAACCCGATTGCTATAGATCCCTATGCTAGCAGAATCTCTCATCATGGTCACACACACAGAGCAGAGACAGACCCTCACCAAATACAGAATACAAAATAAAGGAGCACAAATTAGACAAAAACTGAAATGGAAACCCCAAGAAGCCAGACTCTGTGTATTAACAATGGAAAAACAGAACCACCATTCTTCATAAAACAAATAAAATCAAGAAACATAAAGCATCAGTTATAATAGTAAAACCATACTAATAAAATAATATTTTAAAACTACTGATAAATAGAATTTCTATTAATTAAAATCATATACATTTTTTACAATTTCCTAAAACCAATAAAATATTTCAAAACAGCACATATATCAAATAACACACAATAATTAAAACTAATAAGGATTTTAAAAAGCCCCTGCTGTCCATACATGGGAGCTCTTGATTGAGGTTATCCTCTCTCTCTCACACATACTCACATGTCCATTCTCTCTCACACATACACTGTCACATACATACACATTCATGCTCTTATACCCAACCATAACCTCTCGCTCTCACAGACACTGACACACTCAGGCTCTAAGGCACTCTCTCCCCCTCCACACCCCCCCCCCCAAACTCTTACTCCCCTGGATTTTCTCATACACACTCATGCTCTCACTGGCTCCCTCACATACACACAAACACACACTCCCAGGCAAGCTTCCAATCGTTCTCACACAAACACACACACACACACACAGGCAAGCTCCCAGTCATTCTCACACTGACCCCCAGGCGGGCTCCCATTCATTTTCACACCACTCCCTCCCCATCCCCCAGGCATGCACACATTCATTCTCACACCCAGACCCCCAGGCAGGCACCAATTTATTCTCACACACACACACACATACAGCACAAACAGGCAGGCATCTATTCTCACACATACAAACCCCAGGAAGACACCCATTCATTCTCATACACAGACACACCCTCAGGCAGGCACCCATGCATTCACACACATACACCGCCAGGCAAACTCCCATTCATACACATGCACACACTAAAGGCAGAGACCCCCCTCTCTTTCTTTTGCCAGCAACCTCAGAGCCTCTCTCATTCCTCTGCTGCCACTGTCACTGTTGCTGTATGGCTATTGCGGAGGTGCTGATTGCTACTATTGGCACTGAAGCCCATTCTGCTGCCTCCTCTGTGCAGGCCTCATGGTACATTGTGAGATCCGCATAGAGAAAGTGCTACTCTTGCACATTCCCAAAGATTACATGTTCCAATCAGTAAAAAATAATTTTATTTTTTTTACATTTGCTGTCTGATCTTAGTTTTCTAATCAGTTGGTCACAGGCTTTTTTTTTTTCCACCTTCCCTTTCTTATTTTTTTGCCAATTCCTTTTATAACATATTTCTTTTCTCTCCATCTGTCTTCTTCCCTCAAACACACAGTCAGGTTCTCATTCTCACATGCTTTCTCTCTCTCTCACACACACACATACACAGGCACTCACTCTCACATGCTCTCTCTCATACAATCATGTATACACCGTCTCTCTCTTGCACATGCTGTCTGACTCTGGCACACAGGCTCTCTCTCACTCCCACATGCTGTCTTGCTCAAGCACAGGCTCTCATTGTCACATGCTCTCTCTCATACAATCATTCATACACACAGTCTCTCACTGGCACATGCTGTCTGACTCTGGCACACAGGCTCTCTCTCACTCCCACATGCTGTCTTGCTCAAGCACAGGCTCTCACTGTCACATGCTGTCTCTCTCACACACACACAGAGGCTCTCACATGCTGTCTCTGCAAACATTCAGGTCCTCACTCCCACACACAGTCTCTCAACTCATCTCATACACGCACACATACACACTGTACAAACCCTCAGTCTCTCTCTCACCTCTGGGCCTCCTCTTCACGGCCGCTGCAGGATGGGCTCTGCAGCGGCCCCGGACTTCTCGAGCCGCGCTGCTCCTCTTCTGTACGCGGCTGATGCTCCTCCTCTTTCCTGCCCGCGCGGCTCCGGCAACATTTTTCTTCCGGGGCCGCGCGGGCAGGAAGGAGGAGAAGCTCCTGCATTGGCTGATGATCCTCCTCCTTCCTGCCCGCGCGGCTCTGGCAACATTTTTCTTCCGGGGCCGCGCGGGCAGGAAGGAGGAGAAGCTCCTGCATTGGCTGATGCTCCTCCTCCTTCCTGCCCGCGCGGCTCCGGCAACATTTTTCTTCCGGGGCCGTGCGGGCAGGAAGGAGCTGGAGCACCAGCATGTTTAGACGCGATTGTTTTCTTCCGGCCGTGGTGACTTGAGCTCCACCACGGCCCCGCCGATCTTCTTGCTGTGTGCATTCGGCACACAGCATAGCAGTAGTTCACCGCTCAGCCGCTATTGGGATGACGTCCACCGGCGGCCATTGGCCATCAGCGGCTCGGCGCCCCCTAATGCTCAGCGCCCTAGGCGATCGCCTAGTTCGCCTAGTGCTTCCGCCGGCCCTGATTGGCGCCATGATGAAACCGGCAAGCGAGGGTGTGAGAATGCAGGGATGGCTTCTGGAGTCCCCGCTGGACCACCAGGGAGTTTTGGTAAGTCTTGGGGGGGTCAGGAGGGTGGGGGGGTTTAAATTTTTATTTAGGAGGCCGAATAAAACAGAAATCTGTTAAATACGTGGGGAGTCGCAATGCGTTTCGCCTCCCCACGTATTTAACAGATAGGACAAAATAAGTTGCGGATTACAAATACGTGGAAAACGGATGCACACCCCTAATGTGTACTTGGAAACAGAAACGTGCCGGAGATAGAGGTATAAAAGAAAGAGGGAACACCCCTGATTCTGGGGAAACCAGGACATGTGTGTGTGGTGGATCCATGGAATGTAATAGAAAAAGTGGGGGGTCCCCAAAGTATAGGGACAAAAAATGACCTTAGGTCATGGGGAAACCAAATTTCCTTGGCACTACTACCTTTTCTTCCACCCTGCAACCTTTGCCAACCAGCCAGCTGCGTCATGCCTGACAGCCACCACTTCTCTACATTCCCTTCTGCTGGAGGACACCTTCTTCCTACCTGGCTCCCTTTCTTTTAGGTGGCGTTAATTACCTCAAAGGGAAAAAGGTTAGTAATGGAGCAGAAGGGTAGGGGGGCAGGGTGGGTAAGGAGGTACCCAAAAACTGATAAAGAAAAACATAAGTAAAAGAAAATAAAGAAATATTAAAGGTTAATGCATAATGGAGAGGAGAGAGAGGAGAGCAGAGCAGCCGGTCCACTACCCACCGGTGGCACAGAAGTACTCAGCTTTTACATAGATGAACACCATGGCTTTAAACATGGCCCCATTCTCTAGGAGACTGCCCCTGCCTAACTTCTCCTGCCTTGACCACCACACCACCTGCATGGCCATTTTCCAGATTACTTGAAAAAAACTTCAGTTTTTCGTATAGTAAAAAATAAATCTAAAAGTCCAATGGACATGGATAGTCTCAGACCCATTGCTTTTTTACCATCTTTATCAAAATTGAGTGAATCGGTAGTCTTGCATCAACTTTATGACTTTCTAGCAGAAAATGACATCTTACACCCTTGTCAGCACGGTTTTCAAAAGGGTCACTCTACCGAGACCCTTTTGTTATCTTCGTTTGATATGCTTTACTGTGGGTTTGACTCCAATATTGATTTCATATTGGTTTTTTTGGACATATCAGCAGCGTTCGATACTATAGATCACCAGATTCTAACTTCGGGTTTACAGTCAATTGGTATTTCAGCTATAGTTCTGGAATGGTTTTTATCTCTTCTTTCTAATAGATCATAACAAATCAATATCAATAATCATTCCTCAGATCATTATACTATTTCTTCTGGGGTGTCTCCAATTCTCTTTAATATCTATTTACTCCCTCTCTTCTATATCCTTTCAGCTCTGAACATTCAATTCAAAATTTATGCAGATGATATTCAGTTTTTAGTTTCCTACAACAATTCTTGGTCATCCACTCTTTCCATGGTCACATTATATCTAAATACCATTAGTACTTGGCTCTCGCACAATAGGCTAAAACTAAATCCAGCTAAAATGGAACTGGTTTATGTTACTTATTTATTTATTTATTTATTTATTTATAGTTTTTTATATACCGCCGCTCATCAAAGATATCACGTCGGTGTACAATGAACAGGAACTTACGCCGGAGCGTTATACATTTAACAGGATTAAATAAGCATTATACATTTAACAAAAGTAAGAATATATATATTTGAACATAAAACAAGTAGAATCTTTTAAAACAGAACTATCGTTTAGGATTAACTGAGCTGAGTTAAACAGAGCTGGAAAGTAAAGGGATTTTAGGAAATTAGGTATGAGGTTAGGGACAGGTTAGGAGGAGATGGAGTTATAATTAGGAGTGATAAGAGAGGGGAGAAAGCGCTTCAGGTGCAATTAAGAGCAAAAGTATGGAATGGTATTTACAGTAAGGACATAAAAAAGGGGAAATTAGAGATAGTGTAGAGAAAGGGGGTGTTGGGTAAATAAGGCAGGGCATAAAAAGGGGAAGAAAGACATATATATTTCAGGTATAGGCATGTGTAAATAACCATGTCTTGAGTTTTTGCTTGAATGTTTTGGGAGATGGCTCAAGGCGCAGTTCAGTGGGCAAGGTATTCCATAACAATGGGCCAGCAAAGGAAAGCGCTCGTGCTTTGGTGGAGGCATGGTTATATATTTTGGGTGAGGGGGTCTGTAATGTGGCGAGGTATTGATTTCTGGTAGGTTTAATAGAAGTTTGAAATTGCAGTGAATTATTAAACCATTTCATTTCAGGATTGTGGAGGGCTTTATGGATCAGTGTTAATGTCTTGTACTGTATGCAATATTGAATGGGGAGCCAGTGAAGGTCCTTCAAAACTGGCGTAATATGTTCCTTTGAGTTTGTGTTGGTAAGGATACGGGCTGCAGTGTTTTGCAGAATTTGTAAGGGACGGATGGCATTTTTAGGTAGGCCTAGGAGGAGTGAATTGCAATAATCTGTTTTGGAAAACAACATGGCTTGTAAAACTGTCCGGAAATCAGATGCGTGAAGCAAGGGTTTCAATTTTTTGAGTGTATGTAATTTGAAAAAACATTCTTTACTTCTATTTCCGATTCTACTAGAGGTCCTCTATCTCATTTTATTTTCAATGGAATTACTATTCCAGGCTTCTAGTCTAGGAATAACAATAAATTCAGATTTATCGATGAAAAATCATATATCTGCTCTCACAAAAAAATCTTTCTTAAACTTCATCTTTTAAAAAGACTACGTTCACTATTGTTCACTCAAGACTTCCGTACCGTTCTTCAAGCCCTGATTTTTTTAGGGTTGGACTACTGCAATGCACTCTACCTAGCATTACCGGATACTACAATTCACTCACTACAATTAGTCCAAAACACAGCTGCTCGTGTTCTTTCTGGTTCTTCCCGCAGAAATCATATCACATCTGTTCTGTATTCCCTTCATTGGCTTCCAGTAAAAGTTTGAGTACTCTACAAAATTCTATCCATTATCCACTCTCTTATACCCAAACCTGCTTCTACATGGCTTTGTACAACTCTAAGAATATATAAACCAGCATGACACTTAAGATCCTCGTCAAAAGTTTTGTTAGACCTACCATCAGTAAAAAGTGCTAGACTTGAGTTTACTCGTAAAAGAGCATTTTCAGTGGCAGCTCCTTTCCTTTGGAATTCCTTACCAGACTCATCCTGTCTCATAACACACACCAAAGAATTTAAGAAAGCATTAAAAACCCATCTATTTCAGCAAGCTTTTCAACTTTTAATAAGACAATAGCTCATTATCCTCATTGATCCATATTGTTACCTTCTACTGCCAGTACTTTTCTTTGCCCTTTTCCTCTCTCCCCTCCCTTGACTTACTTAACATTTTGATTGTGGTTTATTAAGGCACTTATGTTAATGTTTTTTGAGTTGATAAGTGTTAGAATTTTGTTGATAGTTATTTTTAGATTTTATTAATTTTGCATTTATTGTTTTTAAATTATGTTTGTTTTATTGTGAATCATTTTGATCAAATATTATTTTTGTAAAAGTGGTATACAAATGATTTTTAAATAAAATAAAATAAATGGCAGTTGACAGGAGAAAGTTGACCATGCAACAGCCCCTTTCTGGCCCTGAGCCTATAGATTAGGAGGTGAGGGGTGAAATTTAACCAACCCAAAAATAATATCTTCAAGAAGGAAAGCAAGGGGTTCAAACTAAACATTTCAGTCCCAGGTGGGCAAGGTCTTCCTCTCGTCTACAAAAAAAGGTCAGAAGGTGTCTGCCTGGGTGAACTTGGCTAAGAACTTGCCAGTGGCCACAGCTCTGGCAGTGGCCTCCAGTTTCGGTCCCCTTCATACCTGGGAGTAAATCTCATGTAGAACAACTCCTAGCGGGGACCTCCCTCATCTATCCCCGGTCTCAATACTTCCCTTCAGGGCATGTCAGAATGGGAGTTGAGGGTGAGCTGGTGTGTTGTATGGGCCACAAGAAAGTACAGGGTCTTCTGAGGCATGGTTCAGAAGACCATTAAGGGCATCTCCTGCAGCCTACTAAGACTGCAGTCCCAAGGAGACAGAGAACAAAAGGGTTCATCATTGTGTGGTCTAGGCCCTATCAGCAAGGCTGGGAGGGGAGGGGGGGGGGGTTGCAGTTGGGTAGGGACACTCATCCTGTGGGGCCCTCTCAAGCAGATCAGTGGTCACTTTCCAGATATCCCTGGAAGCCTGATTGAACAGGCACTCCGCAGTGGTGATCGAGACCTCTAATAGATCTCTGACCTTGGTCACCCGGGCCATGACCAACTGGCATCTCACAGATGGTGCATCCAGCAACTCCAAACTCAGAGCAGGTTTATGGAAGAGAGGGTCACCCAGGAAGTGCCTGCCTGTATTGGCTGGGCCTCTAGCCACATCCAGGAGTATCCAGCCTTCAGCACTTACTTGTAGAATGCTGACAGCTAGGAGAGGGAATGAGGAGCAATTCCTCTCATGTCTATGACAAACAGCTGCCAGTCATATTGCAGGCTGTCCACCTAGTGAGAAATTGAGCCACCAGGGGGCACCATCATGGAGTGGGATTTGTGAACAGAAATCTCTGCAGCACCTGGAGGCAGAAGGTGTGCACCTGACTTCTCAGGCACTAGAGCCCCTGTCCACCCTCTCTAAGGGGGAGAGACAGGACTCCTGCAGAGACCCAGTGCTTCCTGCTCCCTGCCCCCCAGAAAAACTCCAGCATCCTTCTCTGGGTGCAAGTGAGAAACTCCTAGGTTGGGCTCAAAGTGGTGAGGCAGTGCCACAGCTTGCCACCCACCAGCTGGTTCACCACTAAGCCCTGACCGCAGTAGGACACCAGTCACAGCAATTCCCTCCATGACCTGAGGTGAGCTTTGACCTTCTCTCCAAGCTGCTCACAGTTGACAGGATCCATGATTTCTGTGATGGAAAGGAGGACTCAAAGGTACCTAAGGGTCTCCCTGCCCCATGATAATTACCTGGGAGTCCACCTTTCTTTCATAGAAACCATGGACCCTGTCAACTGGGAGCAGTTTGGAGAGAATGCCGATCCTGTACACCCTCTTGGCTGAGGTATCTTTTTTTTTCTTTTTTACCTTCTCTCCACTGCCACTACCTGTTTGGCTCTGACCACCTTCGCCAGAGTGGTTCTATAGTGGAGGGGGTTGGGCAAGGCCAGCATTTGTCACTGCAGCTTGTGTTTGAGGATGAGACTGGAGGACTCAACCACCAGCAATTACAGGTCCATTGATGGGTCAGGGCCTCCAGCCCTCTCACTGGTGGTGGCTGTGGCTGCATAAGAGGGACTTGGTGGGGGATGGGTGTCAGTGCCAATGCTCCTGGTGGCAATGGCTGTGTTAGTAATGCTAGCTGTGGAAGCACTGGTGGTGGTGCTGGTGGTAGAAGTGCTGCTTCTGGTGGCACCTCATGTCTGCTTAGCAGGCATCCATCTTTGGGGGAGAGGGGGGAGTGGAGGATTGGGGAGGACAATGGAGACACCCCCCTACATAACAATGCCTCCAGTAGGGGGGCATGAAGAATGAAGAAAAAGTAAAAAAACAAACAATGGCCCTGCCATTGTCCTACTGGAAAGGGGGGGGGGGAGGCAGGTTGTTTCACCTTCCTTTTCCTTTTCCCGGAGGCCATGGCGGTAAAGGTCCTCACTCCCTTTGGAGTAAAAGGGGGTTAGGTGGTGCAAGAGAGGGGAGTGCAGATTCAGCCACCTCGCCTTGTGATGGGGTCGGGGGTTCCGAAGTTAAGGGTGGGGACGGTGGGGTTATGGATTCCCTTGCCTTCATTGGCCTGATTGGATGCCATTATGAAAAAAAGGAGAAAAAATATAAATGGGGAGGGAAAACCAAGCTGGGAGAAAGCCAGCTAGAACCTAAAAATGGAAACCAGGGACACATGTATTCCCTGGAAAGGGAGGTAAGAAAAGAAAGAAAGAGTGCGGGAAGGTTTCTTCACGTTCTCCTGTTTGAGGAAAAGAAAGGAGAGGAAAGATTTCTTCACCTTTTCTTCTCTGGAAAGGAAAAAATGAGGAGGGGTTTAACCCTTCCCAAAGGGGCAAAGGGCCTTCTGCTTTTGAAGCCACTTGAGAAGAAAAATAAATAAATAAACCCAAGGGAAAAGCCAAACAAACTCTGGTGTTCCTTTTCTTGTCTAAGAGGTAAAAATCTAAATCAAGGATGGTGGAGGGGTAGAAAGACTGAGACTGAGAGAGAGAAAAAGCACTAATTAGCTTAGTTAGCTTGACTGATGGCACGTACTGGTGCATTGCAGTAATGGATGGATGGAATCAAACGGGAAAGGAAGAAACCCTCTAAGAAAATCCAGTGACAGAGAAAACCAAAAGAAACTCCAACTAAACAGTAAAAAAACAACTAATTCCTGCTGTCTCTGTTTTGGGGAAGGGGAGGCGTATAAGCAACAAAGCAACTGAATAACAATCAATACACAAAACAAAAGACTCTGTTAAGTGAAGGAGGGGAGGGGATTGAACACTTAGGCAAAAAGGAAAAAGAGGAGGAGGAAGGAGGGAGTGAAAGAAGGTTAATTAGAAGCAGCCTTCTCACCCCTAGATGTTACCTCTCTGTCATTTCCTGCCCTCAAACTTGCAGGACTTTCTTTATTTTTCTCCTCCCCTGCCCTGGCTGGAGCTGCAGAACTTTCTTTTTTTCTTTTGTCCTTCCCTCTTGTGCCCTGGCTGGGGCAGTAAGGCTGCAAATGAGAATAAAAAGAGGGAGAGGTAGTGTAAGAATGGTGAGCAGGATGGAAAGGAAAAGATGACCAAAATGTAGGGGAGGTGCTGCAGCACTGACTGTATGTGTGTGAGAGGGAGCAGCCTTCTTGTCTTGGCTCCTAGGTGGTAGGCAGGCAGCAGTGGTGATGGTGTCCTGTTCAGGCCAGCTGGGACAGAAGCCTCTGGAACAAGAAGCAAGCCAAAGGCTAGCTCCAGAGAGCCAGGAGCTAGAGTGATATAGAATGAAAATAAAATAGTGAAGAACACTGATGCTTTAACTCTGTGCAAGTCAGAAGAACTGGTGCTTTGCCGTAAACTAATAGTATAAGCCTGAAAAGTACCATAAGAGTGAATAGAGACTTGTGTGATTAAAGAAACATCATTAAGTCCACAACTCCAATAAGATTCATCTCTCTCAGTTATAAAGTTAAACGATGTGTAACACTCTTCAGCAGAGGAATACTTTTTTTTAAGAGAACAAAAATCTTTTTTATTGATACCCACAATAAATTCTTGCCTAGTTAGGGTATTTTCAATTATCCTTTACTTTATTAGCTAGTAACTACAGTTCCATTAAGTACATCACCTATGACATTGAGAGAACACAAATATATAGCTTGCAGAAGATTTGATAAGGAGTCATTCTCTCTTTTTCGATTTTGTTAAAGTCATGTAGTAGGTTAAAGACTACAGGAGTCAATATTTCAGTGCACTCTAGCAACTCACCTTAAAGAAGATTAAGACACTGTAAAAGAAAAGTTAATTGTGCACCCAAAATTAGTATACAGGCCTCTTCAGAAAGACAACAAAATATATAATAGAATAGAAAGGACATTAGCAAGATAAGAAAAAAAAACATACAAGAAAGGAAACAAATGCAAAATATAAAGAAACATACATACTTACCTCAAACTGGAATATATGTTCATCCTGTATATATCCTTTGAGTTCCTAGAAAGAAAGACAAAGAATAATACACAAAGTATGAATTCCAAGGTTTATATTTAAAAACTAAAAATACATATATGAAAAGTTAAGTTGAAATAAACTATAAATATACTTATCTGGCAAGGTAACTTGGCAAAATACTTGATATTCTTTGATGTGCATTTCATTGTTTGAAGTTATATTTCATTTTGTTGTTTTCTGTAAAAATAGAAGTAACTAAGAAACATTTTGTGTTTAAGTGTGACAAAGTATTGGTTTATTATTAATGTTTATTAGTAAAAGAGTTGTTAAAGGATACTTGATTAGCTTCTAATTTATCCTATCCCACTTTTACCTCTACTTCCCCTCCCAGCCACTGGGAGATTCTTTGATTGAATAAGTCACTTGACTATTATTAAAAAATAATAGGGGAAAGAGATTTTTGCATATACCCCTTTATGACTTAACAGCGGAATTTCTCTCATACTTCTCCTGGCCTTGGGACACACTAAATTAGGAGGGTAATTCTAATAAAGGTGGTTTACAAGGAGCTAGGCTGCAGAGGGAAGCTGGAGCAGTAGCAGGAAAACAGAAGCAGGTCCTTACTGTCCTTCCTCACAGCCTTGTAGCAGGCAGTACCCAGAAGTGTAGAAGACAATACTGAGGGTGCTTAAGCACTCACAGAGTTAGCATACATGGCATAGATCTATACAAAGGGTTTATATTCTTTGTTTTATTCTCCATTCCTTGCAAAATTATTCCTCATCATTCTATTTGCTTTCTTGACTGCCACTACACACTGAGCTGATGATTTCAATGTATTGTGCACAATGACTTCAAGATCTTTTTATCACATGGTGAATTGTATTACAGAAATCAGTTTTGTGTATCTATAATTAGGATTATTTTTCCCTATTTACATCTCTTGCACTTGTTTACATTCAGTTTTATCTGTCATTTAGAGTTCCAGTCCTCATAGTCTGCTTGTGTTTTAACTATTTTTGTCTCTTTCTTAAATTTGATTACTTGTTATTCCCTTTTCCAGAATGTTAATGAATTAGTTAAATAACACTGGTCACAGTACAGATCCCTGGACACTCCAATATTTACCTTTCTCCATCTGCAAAACTATTTATTTTCTATTTTTTATCTGCTTACTAATCCACAATAAGACATTGCCTCTTATTCCATGACTTTTAGTTTTCTGAGGAGTCTTTCATTAAGGACTTAATCAAATGCTTTCTGAAAATCCAAATACACTGTATCTATTGATTGACTGACCTTTATTCACATGCTTATTTACACCTTCTAAGAATTCTAATAGTAAGGCATGACCTCCCTCTGCTGAATCCATGCTGGCCCTTCCCTGTTAAAATCATGTTTATATCCATATGATCAGTGATTGTGTTCTTAACAATAGTTTCCATCATTTTACCCAGTACTGACTTCAAGCTCACCAGTTTATAGTTAATTGGTTACCCTGAAGCCCTATTAGAAAACTGGCATTACATTTGCTACCCTCCAGTCCTCAGGTATAGTATCAGATTTGAATGCTAGGCCACAGATTATCAGTAGCTGGTTTGAAATTTAATATTTGAGTTTCATAGAACTCTGGGGTGAGTACCATCAGATCCCAGTGATTTGATATTATTTACTTTGTCAGTTTCCTTTTGCTCCTATTCCAGATTTATATTGATTTGATTCACATATAAAGAATGGTTTAGGCATGGGTTTCTCTACAACATACTCCTCATTAAAGACTGAAGTAAAGAATTAATTTAGTTTTTCTGCTATGATATTATCTTTCCTGAGTGATTTTTCTCACCTCCCATAGGTTATCTAATGGCTCTCCTTCCTCCCTTGCAGGCTTCTTGATTTTAAAGTGCAAGAAAAACTTTTTATCATAAAATGTTGCCTCTTTGGCATGTCTATTCTCAAATTCTCTCTTTGCCTCTTATAAATATTTTGTTTCTATTTTGGTAGCACTTACATACCTTCTTATTTTCTTCATTAGGTCCTGCGTTTCATTTCTAATGCTTCCCATTACATTATATTTATCATATATCTTGAAAAAAATATTTTTCACTTTCTTACCATTATCTAGACATCATTAAAGTATCAGTTCAGTAGGCAGTACAGCTTTATGCCTGCATCAATTGTTCAAAGCTATTAGGAAAAATGTGTGTTTTTCCCTTAAGTTCTCAATCATAGGGTCTCATTTACTAAGCATTTTTCCCATCAGTACAGAAGGGGAGATGTAAATCAGGCCCTTAATATTCTAATTGTTTCTAATAGTAAACAAAAGAAAACTCTCACAGTAAAATCTTAACTCCATGTATGATATAGCATGTTATAATTTGCATACAATTGAAAACAAAAAAATTCTAAACTGAATTAAAAGTATGTTATATTAATTATTTTAATGTACCTTGGAGAATCATTAAAATGTATAACAATTGAGCACCGAGTACAGTGGAAGGGGAGTTTTTCACAAGAGCATAATAAACAAAGCAATATATATCAAGGAGCTAAATATGGTGATTCAGATTTGTAATACTAGGTAGGGGTGTGCATTCGTTTTGAACTTAAATGTAAAACGCAACTTATTTTTTTTTTTTAACTTAAAAAAGTGATGAGGCGAAAACGATCGGATTTCCAACTTATTCAACATAGCTATGTTGAATAAGTTGGAAATCGCGATTTCCAAGCTGGCCAAAAGTTCCTTTTGGGTGCAACGAGGGTCCCCCCGGAGCGATCGCGCGGGGAATCATGCGACGCCGCGTCACTCCGACGTGACGCCGACGTCACGTGCTCCTCGCAAAGGAGTTCAGAAATGGCGTCCTGACTCCCTGCTGTTCCACCAGGGAGTTTTGGTAAGTCTTGGGGGGGGGGATTAAGGAGGGTGAGGGGTTTAAATTTTTATTTGCACGTATGGACATAGACTCAACTTATGGAATTCTCCATATGTCCATATTGACCGAAATTGACCCCCCCCTTTCGACTTATGGACTTATGAACATAAACTTTTGCTCTGCACATCCCTAATACTAGGTAACAACCTTCTTTATTCTTCTTGTGCAATACAGTTTATAAGTCATAAGTGTATTTTCAATAAATGTTGTATAAAGTTCTAATTATTGATGAAGACCAGCATAGATGTGCAGAGAAAATTTCAAGTCAGGTCTTGCTGGTGTAGGGATTTTAGACAGAGTGAAGGAGTAGCTTAGAAATTAGAGCAGTGGGTTAGGAACAAGGTAAGCCAGGGTTCAAATCCTAGTGCTATTCCTTATAACTTTGCACAAGTCACTTAACCCTCCATTACTTTAGGTACAAACTTAGGCCTAGAAACATAAAGTTTTATTGGGGAAGGGGTTCCACTATCACGGGTAGATGGGGCCCCTCCCACAGAAAGGTTTTGTGGCTCTATGGCATGTTTTTTGTCTCATGACCTAACACCATGGGACAAAAGAATGCACTTAGGGGCAGATTTTAAAAGCCCTATGCGTGCCGAGCCTATTTTGCATAGACCCGGCATTGCGCACAAAGCCCCGGGACACGCGTATGTCCCGGGGCTTGAAAAGGGGTGGAGCGTGGGCGGTCCGGGCGAGGGCGGGGCCAGAGGCCTCCGTAGGGCCACTAGGCCGGGGGATCGCATGCCGGCACTCGGCCCTTAGTGGACATTTAACACGATGGCAGTCTCAACCTCAAGGGACCACCATTGCCTTAAAGGGCCACTGGCTCCCCAAAAAACAAATTGCAGGAAAATGGGGAGGCTGAACAGGGGCAGACTAAACCCAGGCCATCCTTGGCATACCTACCCCCAACCTCCTTCTACACCCCTGAAACCTTAAATTAAAGTAATAGCTCCTGCATCAGCACCAGGGTACACCCTTGCTCCCAGCCCGGTTGGCACCATATTCCAAAATGGCACTGACCTGAACTTGCCTCAGCCACGTGAATGGGGCAAGCTCCAGGAATCAGACCTCAGCCACGTGACCTGGGACCAATACGAAGACTTAGTCCCAGTCACATGGCTGGAACAAGGTCAAGTCGGCACGATTTTGGAAAATGGTGCCAACTGGGCCAGATGTGAGGGAACACCTAGCACTGATTCAGGAGCTGCTACTTGAATTTTAAGGTTTTGGGGGTGCAGGAGGGGGATGGATATGGGAAGAGGTGCCATGGCTCAGGGACAGGGATTGGGGGTATGGTGTTATTGGACTTTGGGGGGCTACATTTGTCTTTACCATTTGGGGGGAAGGGGGAGCCAGGTAGGGGCTACTGATTATTGTTTTTATGTGGGGGGGGGGGGAGGGAGTGAGGGGACAGGACCATTGGTGCATGGCTGCATTTACACAAATTTTTAAATTTGAGGGAGTTAGGGCTGCTGCTTGAGGTGGCTCCAGGTTGAGAATTGTCCATGTGCTTTTTTTTTTTTCCTGGCTATTCTACTTGTCAGTAACTCTTATTTTTGCCATCAACTAATAAGACTCACAGGGAGTGAAGAGATGGCCATAGAGATTCAAGTATCTCTTGTGATAGTTTGGACTTAACAATCTGTGCATAGCGGGGCAGATTTTAAAAGCCCTGCACCGGCGCACCTATTTTGCATAGGCCGCCGGCGCGTGCAGAGCCCCGGGACGCGTGTAAGTCCCGGGGCTTTGTAAAAGGGGCGGGGAGGGGGCGTGTCGGGGCGTTCCCGAAACGATGCGGCGTTTCGGGGGCGGGCCCGGCATTTCGGGGGCGGGCCCAGGGCGTGGCGCCGGCCCGGGGGCGTGGTCGAGGCCTCCGGACCAGCCCCCGGGTCTGGTGATGGCGCGCCAGCAGCCTGCTGGCACGCGCAGATTTACGTCTGCTTTTAGCAGGTGTAAATCTGCCAACAAAGGTAAGGGGGGGTTTAGATAGGGCCGGGGTGGTGGGTTAGGTAGGGGAAGGGAACAGGCAGCGCGCGCTGGGCTCGGCGTGCGCAGGTTGCACAAATATGCACCCCCTTGCGCGCGCTGACCCCGGATTTTATAAGATACGCGTGGCTACGTGCGTATCTTATAAAATCCAGCGTACTTTTGTTTGCGCCTGGTCGCGAACAAAAGTACGCGATCACGCAATTTTTTTAAATCTACCCCAGTGAATTGACTATGTCTACGCTCCTAGTATCCTTCATCCTTGAGCAAGACAAGGTGATGATTCTTTTTCTTTTTGGGCCAGAGGATCTCGGATTTCCCAGAACCTTTGCTAAATAACTCAGGACAAGAGAAAACATTTTTCTTTTCACTGAGCTGTGAGGCTGGGGCCATAGGCACAGAAATGTGTTAATTTCCATTGCAAATGTCTTGATAAATATGAAAATATGAAACTCCAATGAAGTAGGCTCAGGAATGTCAGGAAATATTTTTTTCATGGAAATGGTTATGGATACCTGGAATGCCCTCCTGGAAGAGGTGCTGGAAATAAAAATAGTAACAGACTTCATAAAAGCATGGGATAAATACAAAGGTTCCCTAATGGCAAGAGAATGTTAATGAAGCACTTAGTAACCTGCACAGAGTTACAGTTAGAACCCCAAAACAGCAATGGTATGAATGCATTGTGCATCTTATAAGACATGGGGCAAACTGCACCAACTGGCAATTACAACTCTAAAGGATGCATAGAGGAAGAAGGAGTGGATTTCAGGTTCCATATGGGTATTTACAGTATAAGATAGATTTTATAACATGCGTGCGGGCGTCCATGTGCGCATGGCTCCCGACGTGGGCACACGGACACGCCGATTTTATAACATGCACGTGTGTTAAAAAATCAGCCACCCGCGTTCACATGTGCACCAGATTTTATATTCGCCTGCGCAAGTGGGGGAATTTTATAACATCCACATGACACTGCGATTGGGCATTTCCCCAGTTCCCTCCCAGTCCATTCCAATAAAGGAGTGGACTGGGAGAAAACTTCCTAACTGCCTAGCTAACCTGCCTGCCTTTTCCTCTATCCTTCCTGATCGCTAAACCTACCTAACTACCTTTCTTGTTTTTGCTTTTCTACTTACCTGCTCTCTCGAGGAGTAGTAAGCTGCAGGGGCCAGCCGGCTGCCGGCGTGCGCTCTCCCGGCTCAGCCATGCCCCACCCCTGCCCTCCCCTGGCCCACCCCTTTTTTCAAACCCGGCTCTTCCACGCTTACCGAGAGATATGCACATGGCTGTGGGCCTTTGAAAAACCCTGCGGCACGCACGCAGCCTGGCCATGTGTGTATCTCCTGGTATTGCATGCTGGCTTTTGAAAATTTACCCTTATATGCGCAACCCGAAACCAAATCTGTAGTCTCTTATTAATTTATTCCCAATAACACCAGCAAATCCATCATAGCCCCATAGAAGGCATGAATGAACAAGTCCTGTCTCGTGTTAGACAGGTGGATGCCCTCTACCCTGTATAAGCCTGCACAGTCGACAGATACCTAATCATGTCCCATATGATGACCACTGACGGAGTGAAAAACCTACCCATCTACCTACTGAACTTGATTATGCTCTGTCTCCACAACTTTAACTGGTCTAACCTGCACTGAGGGATCATCTCTGGCCAGCAGGACTCCTGGCAGCCAGGCTATGAAGAAGATGATGTTGTTCTTAATGGGATTCAGCAGCTGCTGGCTCGACGAGTTGCCAATTTTGTTGTCCCCGAGCTGTAACACTTCTGGATGACCCAGCCAGCAGGAGGGGATGAGTTGAGCTGAATGTTTGTTCCTCCTGCCAATCCACTGCACCTGCACACTGTGTTTATCCAATTTACAGTGGTTTGGAAGATAAAATATGTTTTCATATAATTGAGGTATTTGGTAGATATATTGTTATTAGTGCTGGAGTGGCTCAAGGCAATGCATTTTTTTCAAGATTAAAATGTATTTAAATGATTACTATGAGCTCACTGGAGATTTTTATAAACATTTTTGCTTACTTCCTATCATATATATGCACAGTATATATATATATATATATATAGATAGATATATATATATATATATATAGATAGATAGATAGATATAGATTTAGTAAAAAGAATTATAATTTTTAAGAACAAAGCATTATTTAACTGTTTTTCTCTGTATATAGAGGTCAAGTTATTAAAGAATATCAAATAATTGCTGTGATAATATTCTAGTTGTTGGACTGCTTTGGCACAAAAAGCATGTTACTACCATTTTTCAATTCTGTGTTTGATCTTCAGGGAAAAATATCTATTTATGGACCAGTTCATTAATGTGCATTGTTTGAAAGATTGGCATAGGTAACGCTTCAAATGTAATTTATGAAGTAAATATTTGCATACCAAGACATTCACCACAGCTGTGGTATGCAAATCAGCACCTTGAAAACATTTCTGCAGTAATAGGGGATGGGCCTCTGATATTACAGGAACTATTTAAGCTCCTGCACTAACCTGCCCGGTAAGCATGGTGGAGAATCTCATAAACCTCCCTCCCCATTTCTGGCATTATAATTCATTATTGAAACCCTTCTTTGCCTCCAGACCTCTATTATCTACTGAAAATTCTCCCCCAAATTCCTTAAGAAATTACATAGCTACCCAGGTTCCAACCTTCCCTATTCCAAGTGCACATAAGTATTCCCCCCACACTAGTAATAAATGCAAATTAATCATGTATGACTTCCATGTTAAGTCCAAAATGACATGTTGGTTGCACTGCACTCTATAATTCATGAATTTGGGAAGGGCATGGAGTCAAGGGGCCTGGTAGGGAGGAGAGGAGGACATGGTTCCAATAGCTCTGGAGTGTCCATCTAAGGGTGTGGCTTTCTGTATTGTATCAGAAAGCCAGGAATTATGGCGGGCAGGGGATTTACTAGGGCTGGAGTGCCAGATGAGCTATTAATAACAACCAGAGTTCAGTGTGCTAGCCCCTTTTCATGACCACAACATATGGTGAGTGTTTTTGAGCTCTAAGTCACATGCTTAAGAACGTTTGCCTTGTTTTTTGCAGCTTAGTGAATAAGGAGATATGTGCTATTGAACTCATCTTAATTACATATTTCTATTTTATCTTTATAATATCCCATTACATTACTATCTCATACAATTTTTGGAATATGCTTAAAAAGGCAAACATAAAATTAGAAATAAGAAACAGAATTAATGTATATATTCTTTACTTAGATCACAAATAAAGAAGGTGGGTAGGGGCTGGAAGAAAAATCTAGAAGCAAAGTAATACTTAAGAAAAAAAAGTGAAAAGAGGAAACTGTAAAATAGCATGATATCAACATCCCAGGATATATACAAATCTGAACACAGTTACAGAATCATTATTTTGATTCTGTCTCCCTTGTTTTGGAACCTAAAAGCTTTTTAGAAGTTAGGACAAATTGTAACACTTATCGGTTAATCCTGATATTTGGAGTTAGTGGAATAAGTTATTTCATAGGGATGTACAGCCCCCATTTTGATAGAAATCAGTCATTATTTGGTGTTGTTCCTGTCTTCTGCAAAGGAAGGATATAAAGTATTGGGGTAGATTTTCAAAGAGGTATGCCCATAAGATACGTGTGTAACCCCCAAAAACCTGCCCCAAGCTATCCCTGCACGTGCCGAGCCTATGTTGCATAGGCTGCCGGCGCGCGCAAAGCCCTGGGATGCGCGTAAGTCTCGGGGCTTTCCTGGGGAGGCATGTCGGGGGGCATGTTGCGGCTGGCGCGTCATCGGGGGCATTCCGGGGGCATTCCGGGGGCGAGGCCACGGCTGTGGTTCCGGCCTGGGGGCATGGCCGCGGCCTCCAGACCAGCCCCCAGACCGAAACATGGCGCGCTGGCAGCCAGCCCGGCAGGCGTAACTTTTCCAACAAAGGTAGGGGAGGTTTAGATAGGGCTGGGGGGGTGGAAAGTTCCCTCTGAGGCCGCTCCGATTTCGGAGCGGCCTCGGAGGGAACGGAGGCAGGCTGCGCGGCTCGGTGTGTGCAGCCTGCCGATTTTGTGCAGCCTTGTGCGCACCGACCCCAGATTTTAAAAGATATGTGCGGCTATGCGCGTATCTATTAAAATCCGGTGTACTTTTTGTGCCGGTCATGAGAACAAAAGTACGCTCGGGTGTAGTTTTTTAAAAATATACCCCATATGTTTTCCTGAGCAGGGCAGCCAGGACCTCCTCTAGACACCTTGAGGTGGCAGAGTGAGTGATTCTAGATGTGATCTCTAGAGGGATTTGGAAGGTGCTGGTAGCAAAAAAGGTCAGGGCGGTAGTGACCTTGGCATATACTGGCAAGGCATGGCCCCTTTGTGTGGTAGGTTGTAGTTCTGACTCTAACAGTTGGCATAGGTACTGTATAGTTTCCTTGTTAAATCTGAATCTGTACATTACTTCCTTCTTGTTCAGATCCAGAAACTGTGTTCGAGTCTTGTAAACTCTGTGTAAGGGGTACCTCCTCATCTGCATTCTTTTTCTCCTCCTCTCTTTCTCTTCTGAGCCGTATTGATCTGAGTACCCATGCAGCTATTGCAAGCATAATGTTGAAAAGATACACCTATTATGAATATTCCCCTGAATAGCTGTAGGTACAACTCTGATTTCTCGCCTCCTATTTCTGTCTCGTCCCTATGTTATACCTAAAGCATCAGTGCATACAAGAAAATTGTATTCACTGCCTTAAACCTGCTAGCCATGTGTTATTACCTGCCACTTTCCCAGTTTACACCAGTAAGTCCCAGAAACACTCCCTCCCACCTTCTGCCTTCCTCCTGCATCCAGTGACCCAGAACGAGGAGGCAAACCAACAGAAAACACCCAAGCAAAATTGAAAGTTTGCACTGGCTCACATATACATGCAGTAGCAAATATACGCGCATGTGTTTGCCTGAACACACCGTCTCATAAGCACACGGCCCTTATAAAATACGTCAAACGCACGTATGTCTAATATCTGCCCCAACACACCCTCGACACGCCTCTTTTTGATGCATGCATATTTGTGCACTCGAATATATATGCCCGTTCAACTACCAGCTACACAAAATTACACGTGCGTGCGCCAGCATTACAAACACAAGTAACCTGGCTATTTTGCACGCACAGCGCTTTGAAAATTTGGGCTTTTGTGCATACGTTTATTATTTGTGAAGTTGATTCTTGTGTATATTCATGTAGAGTGGACACTATGCACTTGAAAATGAACAAAAGGCCACGTATCTATAATGGAATTAGAAAAGGTGATAGAGAAGGGGATTGATAAAGGGGATTGAACAGCTCCTCTGTGAGGAAAGGCTAAATAGGTAGGTGTTCTTCTGCCTGGAGAAGAGAAGGCTGAGAGGAGATATGATTGAGATCTATAAAATGTTGAGTGGAGTAGAACGGGTAAACAGGGAATAGTTATTTACACTTTCCAATAGTACTAGGACTAGGGAACTTTCCATGGCTACTAATAGATAGCATATTTAAAATATTTAAAGTATTTTTTCACTCAGTGCACAATTAAACAATTAAACAAAGGAGGTGGTGAAAGTAGTTAGCTTAGCTGGTTTCAAAAAGTGTTTAGGGAAAATACATAAAACGTTATTAATCATAAAGAACTGGGAAAGTCTTAGCTTATTCTTGTTATGAGCAAAAATGATTGATTCTATTCTTTGGGATCTTTCTTGGTATTTGTGAAATGGATTTGCTCATTGTCAGAAATAGAATGCTGGTCTTGATGGATCTTTGGTCTGAGCCAGTGTGGCATTTCTTATGTTTCTTATGTTAGTTCATTGACTTATTAATATTAAACAGCATTTATTTATATTTATTTATCATTATATCTTGTCAATCAACTCACAGTAATTTAAACAATTTTTTAAAAATGATACATTTCATAATTTATCTTCACTGCATAATAATAACCTTCCTCCCGTCATCAACAATATTTTATATGGCTGGCCACACAGTGAAAACCATACTACATAATCCTCAGAGAAAAAAAATGTGTTGAATAAGTGGGTTTTCACACATTTCTTAAAGAATAGGTAATCTTTCTGCAACCATAAATCATGGTTGTTCAAACTAAATGAACTTCTGATTTACTCTGAAAAAACAGAAGTTCTCTCTGTGAAGATTTGGGTTGGCACTTTGGCCTATAACTACAAAATTATCTCAGGTGCCAATCCATGAAGAGCCTTAAAGGTAAAAATAGTAACCTTAAACTCAATCCTAACTTGAATAGGCATCCAATGGTGCCTTGGCTGCATTTTTCAAATTTACATCTGAAATGTCCCTAACTGATTACGCTCTTTTAGTTCTAGATTTTATTGCATTATGAAGATACTCTTGACCATCAAATATCTCTTTTCTTGTATCTTTTCCAGATATTGGGGATGAAACTGATTAGACATATCCTCACCTGCCTGGCATATCATAGCCTTGATTTAATAATATACCAATAGATTAGAGGGAATTTGTTCTCACTCTCAGGAATTAACACCTAAATAGTTCCATGGTCTGATCATTTTTTGATTGCTACAGTTTGGAGAGCTCACTAGTTATCGAGAATCAGCTGGGTTATTGAATAAAATTGTTTTGATCCATATCTAAGCTGGTCCTGAAATATTTCTCAGACCTTCTGGGCCCTTCTCCATCTAATTATTGTGAGCAGAGAATCACTGAACTAGCTAGGCTATGGGATACAGAAATGCCTTAGGATTTGAATAAGTTGATACCTGTTAAAAAGATTCAATTATATCCTACTAAGACTTTAGCACCTTGGTTAAACTTAAAACTCTGAAACAGAACCTTAGGAAAGAGGAATGGGCCTGGAATAATGTGATTTATGCATTACAAATTTCAGTTTGTGCCCCTGGTTCATGCTCTTGTGTATATAGTAAGAATGATTGTATTAAATGTTTATAAAATTCTTTCCTTCTATACATTATCAGATTCCCTTCATAAATATTCCTAATTCCAGCAAGCAGTTAAGGTAAGATACAATTTTGAATCTTCTAATAAGCTTAGTAGTTCTTTCTACAGTTTTTGATTTCCTTGATGTGTTTGCGGCACTACAGTGATTAATGGTAAACATAAAAGGGGGCATGGTTTATAGAAAAAGGAAGACAGGTCAAATGAAAATGAACAGCAGAAGAAAAGACAGGAAGATGAGAATTAATGGAGGAGACAAAATATATTGAGAAGGGGAGAGTCCTTATTAAATTAGGGCTGAACAAAGCAGATTAAATCTGTAAGACCAGCATAGTTCTCTAAGGAGTTAACAGAAATGGTAAGAGCAAAAAGACTAGCATTTAGGAAATACAAAAAAAAAAACAAAACACACACACACACACATATGAGGATGAGGACAAGCAGAATTATCTGGAACAAAACAAGTCAAGGAAGGCAAATAGAAGAGCAAAGACCCAAACAGAGGGGCATATTAGTCAGTGAAAGAAGGGTGACCTTTGTCTAGAGTTTCACTAGAAAGGAGCTATTGGTAAAATGTAAAACTTTCCAGTGACATGAGGTTCAGAGGAAGTTCAGGAGGTGTAAGTGAAGGATGGGCTAGGAGTGTGATATAAAAGTGTTTTCCATGTAGCACAGAGCAGAGAGAGAAAGAGAAGCAGTGAAGCTTGAGAGAAGCCAAGGGTGTCTACATTCATCTCAAGTAGTTAAGGGCTGAAGTATGGAAAGTCTGCGTCTGCTGGAGGAGCAAACGAGAGCTCCCTTCAGGACAGACTGGAGAGCCAATCAGAAGGAAAGGATCCTCAGAGCAAAGGGACACCATTCTATTTATTTATTTATTTATTTAATTTTTTTTATTATGCCTATATTGATAACTATCATGCTAAGTGGATTGCAAACAATCCAAAGTATCAACACACAAAAATACATAATATAAAAACAATGAACATCACAATCTGGATTTCAATTAAAAAAAATGCTTCAGTAAATTTAAATGTTTTTACAGTCTTGCCTTGTGGAAACATTTAAAATCAGTTAACCCATGAATATCATCAGGCAAATTGCATCCCCAATAGAAAAAGACTTCTGCCTAGTATTTTGAAAATGTACATCTCTTAATGTTAGCAGTTCTAAAAGTTTTTTATCACCTGACTGCAGGCCCTTGTTAGGAATATAAGGTTTAAACAGATAAGATAAAAATATAGGGGCAGTTCCATGTACAGCTTTAAACACAAGTGTTAAAATCTTAAATTTAACCCTCTGCTCAATTGGAAACCAATGGAGCCAGTGGAGCAGAAGAATCACTTGATCCCAACGTGCTGACATTAATACCATTAATACCGCTGAGCTTTGAAGAAGCTGTAATGCTTTAAGTCTTGATTTTGGAACCCCTAAATAAATCAAATTTCCATAATCCAAAGTAAATTAAAACAAAAGCTTGCATAATAGTTCTAAAATCAGCTAACTCAGTCAGAGGTCTCAAATGCCTCAACTATTTAAATTTGAAATAGTTGAGGCCAGTGGAAAGAATGGATTTTATCTGTTGTTTATAAGTCAATAATGAATCAAAATAAAATCCCAAGTTACGCACTTGATCCCGAAATTCAATATTAACCCCATCAATTGAGATCCCAGACAACCCCTTGGGCCGTGGTTTTCTTGAATACTAGAGAAGTTCGGTTTTAGAAAACAAATCAAAATGAAAGCTTTTCCTGTGTACATCCCTACTGAAAGCTGGCTATTATATACTTCTGTTGTAAATGTTCCCCTTTCTCAGTTCCCTACAACAGCCACCTAAGTGCTCAAGGGACATGTCTTGTCATTGCATTCTCAATGAAGTGAAAACCCTCATATCAAAACTCATTAATCTTCAGCTTCTCTAAAGCATGCAATGTGCAAATATGGTCTAGATAATGTTTACGCCTCTCTTGGCAAATTGACAAAGAGCTAAGGTTGAGCCCATTTATCTTAAATGGACTCCAGAGATTTCAGTACATTATCATTTATAGCATGTTGAAAATATATAATTCCCTCTCATCTCACATTGACTTTTTGAAAAAAAATTCTTACTTTTTGGACTATACATTCCTTTTTTCTGTTTTGGAACCTCATCTTGAGTGTGTGGCAAAGCTAACAATGTACATGTGTGATTTTATCACAGATTGTCATTTCTGTGATCCAGATTTTTACTTGAGTTCATTCACCCTCAAGGCCATTATTAACAAGTTGTGAAACTGAGATTTTCCATACATACATAGAAAATAAATACAGCAAACTTTTGTGACCATGGCAGTTTGTGACCTCCCCTTTTGGTTGGATAAAAAGTTTTATCATCCAATTATACTTTTTTGAAATTCACAAATTGCCTAAAAATTAAAGAATTTTTGTTAAACCAAATATAATGTTCCATTTGGAACAAACTGAAAATGGCTGCATTTTTCGCATTGGTTAAAAACAAATACACATCCCTCAGAAGGAAAACATGAATCAATATTCATGCTTAATTGAAGTATAAATATTCAAGATTAATAGGGGCATAAAAAATAGTATCAGAATCATAACTGCTGTCTCCACAATACTTACCATATAATAAGATGGGTGATTTTCAAAACTATTTCCACAGATAAAACAGTGCTTTGCCTGTGGAAATGGGCTTCTACAAAATTGCCTGCCCATTGTGTAACTAAAAATACACACATAGGGCCTGTAAGGGCAAACTTTAATCTGCAGTTTGAAGAGTCTGTCTTGTGAAAGAGGTTTCAAATTGCCCACATACTTTTCAATTTTCAAATGTTTGCAAGGATTTTTCCCTGAAAAATAATCTGTACACAGGCATAATTATTTTCCAAAGGAAAATAGGTACATACCAGAGATGTGTATCCATAACATTTTGTATTCAATTCTATTTTTGTTTTGATTTTTTTCCATTTTAATTCAGTTTCTTAATGTTTTCTTTGCTTTAATCCATTTGCTAAATTGAAGAAAAACAAACTTACCCCCCAAAAAGGGAACCGATTAAAAAAAAAAAAAAAAAAGTCTCCATTAGCCTTGGCTATGCCTTCCCAGCTCTGAAGCCAAGACTGGGCAAGGCTGATGCCATGGCCAAGGCGTATATCTAGGCCTTGATTCTGAGCGCTGCCAGGGACTAGATTTTAACATTAGGCCTGGCCTAGGCCTAGCCCTCAGCGCTGGACCTGGCCCAGATTCATTCAAAGGGATGATCTCCAAATTAACCAGGGGGGAATCCAGACTGCTGATGCTAACCTTTAAAAAGGAGATAGAGCAGCGTTAAAACTAAATCAAAGGGGAAGCACATGGTTCAAAAGAAGCACATGGTTCAAAAGCACATGATTCAAAAGAAGGTGTCTTTGAAGGATACTAATGAAGCACTAGAGTTAGGACATCCCAACAGAGAGGATCCAATAATATGAAAAGTAGTCCATGTGCCTATAATTAAAAATCACCTGAGCTAAAAGATTCCAATTTATCTTTTTCAACTGAAAAGCAGAATGTTAATACAAACAAAAAATACACTTTGAAATGATTATATGCTAATGCCAGAAGTCTAAATAGTAAGATAGAAGAGTTAGACTGTAAAGCAGTAAATGATGACATAGGGCCTTATTTTCTAAAGTATCGCAGGCCTGCGATACTTTAGGGAATGAGGGGCGGGGGGCCAAAACGGGGGCGGGCCTGTGCTAGCCGGCAGCGATCGCACTGTCGCAGTGCGATCGCTGCCGGTTTCGCACCCAATAGCGCCATAGAAGGTGTAGCTATTGGGCGCGAACTCAGATGCGAAAAGGGCCTTACCTTTTTGTCGTCCGCGGCATCTTCGCGGAGTCGACCCCGGTGATGCCCCGACTCCTCCTCTTCCAGGGCCGACTCCGCCCCCATTTTGGTATCACACGAGATAAGGGACATTTCGCATGCGAAATGTCCTTTATCGCATGCGATCCGGGTAGAAAATGAGGCTCATAGACTTAATTTGCATCTCAGAGACATGATGGAAAGAGGATAACCAATGGGAAAGTGCTAAACTAGGGTACAAATTATATCGCAATGATAGGAGTATCTTGGTGGTCGGAAGGCGCTTTATGTCCGGGATGGCATACAGTCCAACAGGATAAAGATCCTGCAAGAAACTAAATGCACAATCACATCTTTATGGGTAGAAATCCCTTATATGTTGGGGAAGAGTATTGTGATAGGAGTATACTACCATCCACCTGGCCAAAATGATGAGACAGACAGTGAAATGCTAAGAGAAATTAGAGAAGCTAACCAAATTGGTAGTGCAGTAATAATGGAAGATTTCAATTACCCCAATATTGACTGGGTAAGTATGACATCAAGACATGCTAGAGAGATAAAGTTCCTGGATGTAATAAATGACAGTTTTATGGAGCATTTGGTTCAGGGACCAACAAAAGAGGGCACAATTTTAGAACTAATTTTCAGTGGAGTGCAGGATTTAATGAGAGAGGTAATGGGGTGGGACTGCTTGGCAAGAGTGATCATAAAATGATCAAATTTGAATTAATGATTGGAAGGGGGAAAATAAGTAAATCCATAGCTCTAGCACTGAACTTTCAAAAGGGAAACTTGAAAAAATGAGAAAAAATCCTGAGATGTGCAGCTATAAAGGTTAGGAGTATGCAACATGTGTGGACATTGTTAAAAAGTATCAGCACATTCCAGATGCATTCTACACATTAAGAAAGATAGAAGAAATGTCAAATGATTGCTGGCATGGCTAAATAGTGAGGAGAAAGAAGCTATTTTAGCCAAAAGATCTTCATTCAAAAATTGGAAGAAGTCTCCATCAGAAGACTATAAGATAAAGCATAAGCATTGGCAAGTTAAATGTAAGACATTGATAAGACAGGCTAAGAGAGAATTTGAAAAGAAGTTGGTCATAGAGGCAAAAACTCATAATATAAACTTTTGTATATATATCTGAAGGAGTAAACCTGCAAGGTAATCTGTAGGATCGTTAGATGATCGAGGGGTTAAAGGAACACTTAGGGAAGATAAGGCCATCTCAGAAAGACAAACAAATTATTTGCTTCAGTGTTTACTGAAGAAGATGTTGGGGAGATACCCGCTCTGGAGACTGTTTTCAATAGTGATGATTCAGACGAACTGAATAAAATCACTGGGAACCTGGAAGTTATGGAAGCCAGATTGACAAACTGTAGAGTAAAAAATCACCTGCACTAGATGGTATACACCCCAGGGTTCTGAAAGAACTCAAAACTGAAATTCAATACCTATTACAATTAAGTTGTAACCTATCATTAATATCAGCATTGTACCTGAAGACTGGAAGGTGGCAATATAATCTCAGTATTTAAAAAAGGCTCCAGGGGTGATCCTGGAAACTATAGACCAGTGAGCCTGACTTAAGTGCTGGAAAAAATCATGGAAACTGTTATAAAGAATAAAATCACAAAACATTTAGGCCTAGATGCTATAAATTTTGCATGAATAACACTTGTGATAAAGAAAAAGGGGTGTGGCTATGATAATTTTAGTAAATTGCATAGGTATTTTATAGTACCCCTGAAATTTTTACTTTGCAGGCTGGAGAAAAAGAGACTCTTTATAAGGCCTTTATAATAGTAAACTATTTATATCACTAAAGGAGGACCAGCTAATAACTCGAGGTGAGGTTTTGGTGGTAGTTTAGAGTTTTGTGGCCAGTTTGACATGCACATTGAGACATACGAACAGAACACTACACCTTGGTGAAGATTTTCTTTGTTGTTTTCTTTTACTCCCTTATTTTTGACCCCTTCCCCATTGTTTCTCTTCAGTTTTATTATGAGGAAAACATTATATTAATTATTTAAGATATGTAATTACTACTAAATGTATAAGTGTAAATTTCATTGGACTCAGAGTTTTGCCTTTTGATCATTTTCCTTTTTCATTTATGTTATCCTCTCATTTCTGCAACAAAGTTGTCATTATGCTTTGCTTATGATTTGCATAAATAAATAAATAATAATAATAATAGTAATAAAAAGAAATACTTTGACTGGATTTTATAGTGTCCATTTACTCTTGTATCCAGACTGTACAACTGAAGGGAAAAGTGGACTGTCTGTTCTAAACTGGGTAGTTGGTCACCCTACTTTCAATATATTGCATATATTCATACATAAGCATACATACGTGTGTATGTTGCGGGTTAGATGTATATATATTTTACAATGCATGTGTATGTGATACATGTGTTATAAAATACTATTGTAAAGCTACATGTAGCCATATATGTGCATATATTCCATCATACATAATTGTTTGAAAGTTATCCTCAGTGTGTTGAAGCCACACTTCTTGCTGCCTTGCTCTGCAATTACTGGGTATTGATGCCAGTACTCCTGCTGCTGTGCACCTCTCTTGGTGCATTTGGATGTTTCTGTCTCTGCTTCTTCTGTCTTCAAAGTTCTCTTCAAATTCCCTTACAGTGCTTACTTTGGTCTTGTCCATTATTTAGCCTACTGTAGAGTATGCCACCCATTTTAGGCTGCATTCCCAAACAACCTTCCAGTGACCAGCATCAAATAAAACCACATCTTCATCAGTTTCCCTTTGCACATTTACAGGCTTGTGAGAAAATCTGTATTTAATTTGTTTGTTGTTTTTTTTTTTACTGATTATTTGTTTCCAAACATTTGGTATAACAGTTATACAAGTTTTATTTATATATTTATTTATTTATTTATTTATTTAAACATTTTTATATACCGGTATTAGTTGTGGACATCATACCGGTTTACAAAGAACGAATCAAGTTTGGAAGTTACATTATAACAGGGAAAGGCAAACTGGGAGAGAGGGTTAACAAGAGGCAGCTAAGAAGAAAAGATTAACAAAAAGATTAACTAAACAACTGGATCCTCAATGTGAGGAACGCTGAAGCACCATGTGGTGATGCATAATCTGACATGTTTGTGGGCCGTCTATTCTGGGTAAGCTTGTTTAAATAAGAAAGTTTTTAATTTATTTTTGAATTTGATGGCACATGGTTCCAGGCGTAGGTTGGGCGGCAGGGTATTCCATAGAGAGGGACCTGCGATCGAGAGGGCACGGTTGCGTGCAGAGGAGAGATGGGCTATTTTAAGTGAGGGCACAAGGAGGGTGCCTTTGTGATACATATGTTCAACCGCCATGTGTAGTCGTCACTTAATTAGTCTCAGTGTAGAGGATATCATTTCCTCATTAGTAGACAGGTGGAGAGAATGCCTGTTTGAACAGCCATACTATTGCTTTCTTCTGGAAATTGAGGTAGGTCAGTTCAAGGCAAAGAGGCAATGGAAGCTTGCCCCAGATTTTGGGAGCATAACAACTGAAAGTCTGAAGTTTTATACAGGCCAGTTTTGCAGAAGTTAGGGGGAGAGAGGTGAGAAGGGCCTTTTGTGAGGATCAGAGTTCTCTTACAGGGGTGTAGAAGGTGATAAGATGGGAGAGGTATTCAGGAGTCTTCTTATTTACACATTTGAAGAAAAAGCAAAGGGCTTTGAATTTAATCCTGGTTTCTTCTGGGAGCCAGTGTAGTCTATGTAATAACGGTGTTATGTGGTCCATTACTTTGGCCACTACAAAGATTCTGGCTGCAATAGTTTTGCAAACGTTGAAGACCTTTTATACTGTACTGGGAGATGCCATTTAGAAGAGAGTTACAATAGTCAAATTGACTGGTGATTAGTGCATGAATTACAGTAGCTAGGTTATGTAGGACAAGATAGTACCATGGTTGGTGGATTTTGTTATAGATACATGAAGGAAGTTTTTACCACCAAAGAGGCCGATGCACTATCGGCGCATTAAACGGGCGCTCATGATTGAGTGCCCACTCCCTTAATGCATGCCGATCTACCTCTCCCAGACACCCAATTTAATATTTAAGTCGGGAGCCATGGTAAAAAGGAGGCACTAGGGGAAATTGTGCACCTCCTAGCGCCTCCTCAGCAGCAGGCGCACAGGAAAAGTGGGAGTCAGGTTAGCAAAATGGACACTCAATTTTATGAGCATCCCTTTTCCTAACCTGAATGCTGGCACATTTTTTTTTTAAATTCTCCTATTTTGATTCTTCCAACTTAATATCACAAAGATATTAAGATATTAAGTCAGAGGAACCAAAAAAAGGAACAGAAAAGCAGTATTTTCTGCTTTTTTGTCATTTTTTTGGGCCCCCTCAAGAATTAACGCCTGCTCTGAGCAGGTGTTAATTTTTGTGGCTTAAAATGTGCGTATCAGGCGCACATT
This sequence comes from Rhinatrema bivittatum, assembly GCF_901001135.1. Classification (NCBI taxonomy): domain Eukaryota; kingdom Metazoa; phylum Chordata; class Amphibia; order Gymnophiona; family Rhinatrematidae; genus Rhinatrema; species Rhinatrema bivittatum. The sequence goes on along the minus strand of NC_042621.1, from coordinate 241,935,841 downwards.
TTTTTAAATTGGGGAGAATTAGGTAATAGCCTCATGAATTTATTTGTGATGAGCGCTATTACCTATGCTCTCAATTGGAAGGTGCGCTTTGGATGTTCTAACCCCTGTTTTGAATCAGGGGTTATGGATGGGCATCCAAAACGTGCATCCAGTCATGTGTTGAGCGATGCATTATGGCTAGTGCATGATATTGCATCGGCCTGTTTGTGATGTGGGATTCTATTGTGAGAGTTTTGTTGATTTGAACTCTGAGGTTTCTTACTGCTTTCTTGGGATGTAGAGGGTTGCTAAGAGAGAAGGTAGAGAAAACGGGGGATGATCTTGGAGGCTTAGCCACAGGATTTAGAGGGCTTTAGTTTGAGTTTGTGGTCACTGAGCTAATGAGCTACTGAAGATAGACATCTATTAAGATTAACAATGGAAGAGGCTTGGTTGGGTCCTATTTGTTGAGAGTTAATATTTCTTCAGTACATGAAGAATTGTAGGTGCTGTATTACTCCTGGAGAAACAGTCTTTTCAAGTTGCAAATACCTTTTTAAAGGACCAACCAAGCAATGTTTCAGTATTTGCCAATTTTCCTATTGTCCTGTGCTTGTTATAGTGCCTTGGGATACATTCCATTCCCCACAGTATTGTTTGGAGTTATCTGCCATCTCCCACATAGCTAAGGTTTGGGATAGGGATTCTCTTAAATGTTTACAACCTTCACTGTAACTACCCACAGGCAGTCCTTCAGTCCTTTCCCTCTTCAAAATTTTAAATTTAAGCCACTTTTAACTGCTGACTATTGCTTTCAAATCCATGGTTCTGTTCCTCAGGTGAACTTTTCTCTGTCTCCCTCTGTGATTCATCTACTTCCTTAATTACACATCTGGATTTAGGGTTTAAGAGATGCCTGCCTTCACTAATCTCAGGAACTTCCCCCTCCAGGTCCCTTGGCTTTCAGGGAGTTGTAGACTTAACTGCTTCTACCATTTCTGCTCTTGCTCTGGAGAGTCACTGATTCTGCCAAAACAAGCAAGCCCTTATTGTATCCAACCTTGGGGAATGGGATGCATATCCCATTACTTTCTTCCCCGTCCTTTTTTTTTTTTTTTTTTTTTTAAACCTCTGATTTTACATTGTGTTTTTCCTTTATCTTCTTCCTAGAAAGAAAATCTGCATTTTTATGGTCCTTCTCTGCTCAGTGTTGTACTGTAAAACTAAAGGGTTGTAATGGCATGTAAGACATGCATTAGAATTTCACATTTGATTAAGCCATTTCAATGGTGCATGATCTATAATAATAGTGAAATGCCTGTCTAACAAGAAATACTGAAGGGCCCATTTCATGGCTAAGCATTCTTTTTCTATTGTTGCATAATTTTTCTCATGATTTTCAAACTTTCTACTTAAATACAGAACTGAGTGTTTTTCCTCCTCATCTTTCTGTGATAGCACAACTCTCAATCCTATCCTGATGCATCAGTTTGTAACAAGAAGTCTTTTTTAAAATCTATATTATATAATTGGGTGTGCAGACCAAAAAATGTTGTTTCACATTGCATTGTCATTTGGTGATCGATTTTTGTTTTCATTAATGGTTTCTCATTCATTCCATTAGGAGCTATGGTATTTAATTTGAACATTGACTGGATATCCATGATTTGAATAAACCTAGTAGACAGATTGTTTCATTCATGGATTGGCCATTTTATTATCTTATTTCCTTATGATGGCTTTTGGATTGTTTTTTCTACATATGGACTTGTCTTTGACAACAGCTTGGAAACATAGCTTTTCTATGGCCTGGCTCTTTATTGAATGTATGAAATAACATTGTTTAAGATATTTTATTTGAAGCACACAGCTGACATGTTTTTTTTTCTTTCATCAATTGGTCAGGAGTTAATCATTTGACTTTTACATGATGTCAGTTCAAATGGGATGTTTTAAACACTTGGTAAAAGATTTAATATGCATATAATCAAGGGCAGCATAAACCTCTCGGCCTCTTTTTTGATATATATATATATATATATATATATATATATATAACATTTTGGCAGATGTATTAATGTGTGCAAATCCTATAACAGTGAGTAGCATGTATATTATCACCACCTTCATCTTTTTTATTATTGCAGAAATCCAGCTAATATGTAGACCTTTTCTGCTTTGGCCCCTGATGAAGGCATCGAAACACAGCTCGTGTTGGGCTATAGACATTAGTCAAGTGATTTGATTGAATTTATGCAGGTATCAGTTTCATACGTATAACTATGTTTCATGGATTGTATATTGCAATTCAAGAAATATAAAAAAATTGGGTAGACCTATGATCAGGGCCGCCATCAGGAATTTTGAGGCCCCATACAGCCAAAATGTCTGGGCCACAAGCATTCAGTGGATAAAGTATATGCAACAATGTTTATACCTATGTGTAAACTCCACCATAGGTGTAAAAAAATAAAAACAAGTCAACAAACTCAAATCACTTAGATAAATGCACAGTATCTGAGAAATCCAGTGGGTTCTATCCAATAAAGCAGTTCAGTGTGAGTACTGAATTGTGTCCATCTCGACTCATAGTGGAAATAACAGCAAATTCAGGTTTATGAAGCAATCAGTCTTCTTACTTTCTGATTTGCAAAATCTTTAATTAAGTCTTTGTAACTGAGTTGTCTGGCAAGCTCATGCTCAATAGAGAGAATTGCCAGGCCGTTTAGACGTTGTTCACTCATTGTAGAACGCAGATAGTTCTTGATTGATGAAAGTTTGCTAAATGCCCTCTCTCCTTCCGCCACTGAAAGTGAGAGGGTGGTGAAAATCCGAAGAGCAATACACACCTCTCCGAATATTCCTTGAAGCTCTAGTTTGTAGATTGAGTTAAGCAAATCTAAGGGACCCATGTCTTCTGGAAATGTAGCTTCGTACACTTTCCGAAGATGTTGCAGCTCACTGAGTAAAGATGATGTAAAATCTTCAGGGTATGCTGAGATCAATTCCTCAGTCGATGCCATCAGATCTTCTTCACTCATTGTTCTCACTTTTAAGATTGGAGAAAATAGCTTGCAGACTTCCTCCATAGACTGGAAGCATTGATGAAGGTCAGAAATTATTGTGTCCATTGCCACAAGGAAGACATTAGCTTTAAAATGATCTTCAGGATCTATTGCATCATGATGCCTTGACTTTATTTGCCGCAATTGTTGAGGGTTCAGTAGTTCCTTGGGAATCTCCATGCAATCTGCCACAGCTTTAGCTTCAGAAAGTAAAACAGGCCACTTTTCTCGAAGCAGTTTCATCTCTTCAGAGAGAGCTTTAATGTTAGCGACACCAATTTCCATAGAAATAGACCTTGATTGAAGTATTTTGTTTCTCTCCTCGAAGCTGGTAAGCACTTTTACCCAGAATGTTGCTAAAACCACTGCCCGAAAGGATAAAAAATAGTCATATAGACCTTGGGCATCTGAATGCGCATCATTTGTGAGTTTTCTGGATGCAAGAACTTTTTCCAGAGCCTTTAAAATGCTTGGCAGATTCTGCGCAATTGGACGTACAGCCTCTATTCTTGAACTCCACCGAGTGTCACTTAAACCATGCAGGGACCTTCCAACTTCTTCAATCAATGTGTTCCATCTTGCAGGGCTGCTACTGAACAGAACATATAACCTGTTAACACTTCCAAAAAAGGTCTTCATTTCAGGGCAGCTTGCGGCTGCATGCACTCCCACAAGGTTTAAAGAATGTGCAGCACAGGGACAAAAAATAGCTGTTGGGTATGTCTCCTGGATTTTGGCTCTTACACCTTTAATTCTGCCAGACATGTTGGCACCATTGTCATATCCCTGTCCTCTGCAGTCTTTAAGGTCAATGGCATGTTCATTCAACCTAAACATGATCATGTCTGCAATTTCTTTTCCAGTCTTCTGAAAAAAATCAAAAAATTCAATGAATCTTTCCCGAATGTTCCATTTTCCGTCTTGGGGCTTTCTGTAAACGTATCGTAAAATGATTGCATTCTGTTCCGTATGTGAAGAATCAGGTGTAGAATCACATATTATTGAAAAGTATATTGCTTCTTTCCTTTCTGACAATATAGAATTCAGGACATGTTTTCCACAAATATTAATGAATTCGTTTTGTGTGGCCCAAGACAGATAATGAGCTGAAAGTTTCTTTCCCTTTTCCTGACTAGCTTTGACTTTTTCCAAATGCTCTCTCAGTAAATTATCATATCTTGCCAAGATTTCCAAAGTTCCCAAAAAATTGCCATTATGGATTTCTCCAATTCTTTGAGAACTTCCTCTGAACGCCATGTTTCTTGAAGCCAGATGCAATGTGACATCCAGAAGTCTTTCTAAAAGAGCTATAAACTTATCGGCTTCCTTCGACAAATTTCTTTGAATCTCATAGTCAACACCATGACCACCTATAGAATTTTGAAGTGTTCTCCACCTCCAGTAGTTCCTTCTGTGCTGTGAAGAGTGTTCATGCTCTGGCAACTTTATGTACAACCGATGCCACTTGTGCTTCGATGGATCAAAACCATCCTTCCTACTAAGCATGCTTCCTGTTTTACATATAGAGTCATTAGTAAATGCCATGCAAGTTACACAATACAGTACTTTATTGCTTGGACTCCATCTCAGCCAATCTCTTAAAATCTTCTCACGTCCATTTGATGACTTGGCATATAGAAGAAAATCACTGAAAGAACGAGTGTCAGCATCTTCAGGTAGTGATTGTGCCATATTCTTTAATTGCTCGACATTGAAAAGTCCAGAAAGGACAATCTTCTCTCTTTCTTTGTCTTTGAGGACATCTGGCCATAGTGCTGGGTCTTTCCAGTCAATTTCTTCCTCGTGTGACTGTTCTATTGAAGTTGTGTTTAGGGCAACATCGTCATTCTCAGGGTAGGAACTTGCATTTGTGCAGGAAGGTGTTTCTTCTTCCACCTCTGTACAAACACGGGATGTCACAATTTGGTCTGAAGACGAATCTTCATCTATAATGACAGGTCTTTTCGGTGACGAGGTGCAGGACCGTGTGTCTGCATCGTCTTCTGATACTGCACATGGTGGCATACTACACAATGTTTCAGCCTCTTCTTCTATCACTGAAGAAATGCTCACAGATGCAGCTACCTGACAGGATGAAGTAGTCGGCTCAACTGTTTCATGAGAAGCTTCTGTTTGCATTTCCTGAACTTCATCTCCCCTGTCACTTTGTGGCTTTTGAAAGTACTGTTGTATGAGTTTTTTTTTCTTCAACTTTTCCTCTTCTTCTTTACGCTCTCTTTTCTGCTTCCGTTTTTGAGAGCCAGATTTGTGATGGTACATTCTTTGGGGTTATCAGAATTTACTAGAGACAAATAATGAACATTTGCTAGTAATCAAGGTCTATGATAAACTGCTTACTATGTATAAGGCCGTGTTCCAACTGTGTTCTATATAACAAAGAAAGTCTGTTGCAAAATCATTTTAGTAGCTGCTGCTTATAATAAAAAAATGCATTTAATCAAGAAAAGAGAAAAAAAGTGCTTCTCGCACATAAAAAACTGTCTTACTATGCTTTGGGCCTTCCCGATCATACACATTATGTGCTTGATTACGGAAGCCGAAAATTCAATGTAAACCCTCCCTCATGTGGCCATTCATTCAGCGGTTGACTTGTTAGGCCTAGTTCACACTAATAAATAGATAATGCACCAGCCCCCCAGTAATAAATAGATAATACACCAGACGTCCCCCCAGTAATAAATAGATAATGCACCAGACGTCCCCCCAGTAATAAATAGATAATGCACCGGCAAAACAAACTTGTTACTTACCCTTTGCGCTCCGGGGACTCCGCGGCTCCTCGGCCTCCAGCTAGCAAGCAGACAGCGACGGCCCGCGTGCTTTGCCGGCGCATACTGTCTGACGCGGCGGTGACGTCACAGCCGCGTCAGACAGTGAACGCTGGCAGGACAGAGCGCGCGGACGAGTCTCTGTCTGCGGTGCTCTGTAAATCAATGCTATGTGTGTCTAAAAGACACGCATAGCATTGATTCTCTCCCTTCTCTGGGGCCCGCACCCAGGGCCGGCTCCAGGTTTCAGTAGGCCCCTGGGCGACAGACTGTCGGAGAGAGCCTCAGTGGGCCTCTTTGCCATGAACTAATACATCCCCCAAGCGCACCTGCCGCCTGGCGGCTGCGGGCCCCCATATGTGGCAGTAGATCCTGGGGCCCCATACTGCAGGCCCAAGAATACTGCCCTGATGGCGGCCCTGCCTATGATTAAACCAAAGAGCCTTTATATGCTACAGTGACACAACATAGTCACAGTGAATTAGCGTTGTTAATCAGCTGTATCATATGATGGTCTCCCATTTAAAAAAAAAAAATTATATTTGGGAGGAACTCTTTGGGAGGGTTATACATTTACCTACATTTGGTATTTTCTACCATTTTGGGTGGAGGTTCATTTGAAACAAAGATTGTCTATGTTATTTCAAATGCTCATTCCTATATGATGACAAGAGGTTTTACTTCAGCTGCTTGAAAAATTCCTCACAGGTTTGATCCCAGTAAATCTGATATGACTGGCCTTTTCTGAGCAAATCTGCTAACGGAGCTGTAAGCTTGGCAAAACCTGCGGTAAACCTGTTATGATATCCTGTCAAACTGAGAAAAGCCTGTATCTGTTTATTTGCTTTAGATTTTGGGCTTTTATTTATAGGTTTTACCTTCTTTAGCAATGACTTTAGTTTTCCGTTGCCTATAATATGACCTAAATATTTTATCTCCTTTCTAGCTAGGGCACATTTCTTTGGATTGGCAGTCAAACCAGCCTCTTGCAGGAATTGCAATATTCCTGTAAAATGTTTTAAATGTTCCTGTCATGTTCAGGAAAATAATATTACATCATCCAAATAAGCACTGACATATTCCTGATGAGGTCGTAATACATAATATTGAAAAATAACTGGAGCTCCATGTAAGCCTAAAGAGAGGAATATAAATTGATACTGTCCCCTGGGTATGATAAAAGCAATCTTTTCTTTAGATTTTGGATTATAACCAGATCTGCCAGTACCCTTTAGTTAGATCTAAAGTCAAGAGGTATTGGACTTGCCTAGCTGTTCTAAGATGTCCTCAATTCAAGGCATGGCATATGCGTCAAATGAGGACATCATATTCACTTGCCTGAAATCAATGCAGGATCAGGAGGCTCCATCTGTCTTTGGAACAGGGATCGCTGGACTGGCCCATTCACTCTGTGACTATTCAATTATTCCTAAATCTAACATCTCATCTATTTGTTTATGAATTTCTTGTCTTATGGCTTCTGGAATTCTACATGGATTTTGCCATATGACTTTACCTGGTTCTGTTTGAATTCTATACTGGAATAAGTTGGTTAACCACAGGTAGATAGAGAAAAACAGGAAATGTGTTTACTATTCTTTGAACTTTTTGTCTCTTTTCACAAAGTTCTACTCCAGTTTTCAATAAGCAGCTTCAGTTTTATTTTGGGGCCTATATCTCCATCTTCTTCTCTTTCTTCAGTCCCATAGCACTTCTCTTCACCGACAGTTTAAATAAATTTGTATTTACTTATTTTTTTCAACTTTTCATTGGTGGCTCAAGATGAGTTAGATTCAGGTTCTATAGATATTGTTTACATTTTTAATTATCTAACAGTTGTGAGAATCATGGGCATGCAAAACTTGGCCACATATCTCAACCACAAGGAAAGAAAAGTTCTGGTACAGCTCTGTAAAATTTGATCAAAGTTGAATGTATAGGGTGCACGCCTGCTTTAATGTCCAGTGGACTTCACCATACGGAATCCATTCTGGGATTTGTGGTAAACTTACATTCTATTTTTCCCTTGCATGATCTTTTAAATTATGGGATCTACTTTCCTTTGTATTTCTCCAGGATCCCTCCATTTTGCTAACAATCTATTGGAAGATGTAGGAACCAATATTAATACTTAACCTAACTTAATTTCCTTCTCTTTCACATTCTTATCATTGCACAATTTCTGCTATTTTTGTGCTTTCCATATGCTCTCCTGTGTTATTGGATGTCTGATTTATTTTCTCCTTTAACTATATGATATAACTAAGCAGATTCATTATTTAGGCCATTCTACCTTCCCAAAATTCCCCAATGGCTTCCAACACCCTCTGAGATTGCTTTCCAAAGAGAAGCTCAATTGAGAAAAATCCTGTGGAGGCCTGGGGTACCTCTCTACCTGCAAAAAAAAAAAAAAAAAAGGAATAGGATTCATTAATCTCAGTGACAAAGATCTCCTTGGATGCACTTTCTCCACATACCCTTTAAGGTTCAATTAAATCACTCTACTAAGTCATCTGCTGCAGATGATAGGCTGCTGTTTTAATATGACAGGTTCCACAAGAAGCCCTATGACATAAAATTGGTTCCCCTATCTGCTATTATTCTTCATGGAAACTCTTATCTATTCCCCCATGATTACCTTTGCAGATGTGATTCTTAGGGGAATTGCTCAAGAAATTCTGGTAGCATAATCTATCAATACCAAAATATATAAATTTCTCATGCACGAAATCTACTACATCTACTACCACTGAAATTATTGGTAGGGAAACTAAAAGGCTTTTCCAAGGCATATTTGTTTGTAGATATTTTCTGACAGACTGCACCGGAAGCAGAAAACTCATTAACAGCTCTGGCTATCCTTGGCTAATAGAACTGTTCTGATAGTCACCAAAGTGTGCTCTGACTTTCTAAGTGCCTGGTTATTGGTGTGGGTATGCTAATGACAACAATGTTCTCTGAAATGTTCTGGGGACTATCAACTGTATCCAACCCCTATGCTCTGAGGTTGCAGGATTGATTCTGTGCAACAACTCATCAATTACTTCACTAGAGGATACGTTATTGGCAATGTTTTATTAGTTTGTCTCTCTTCCTTTACATTTATCTTTAACTCTTGGATCATTTGATCAGCTTCTTGCTCCTCTTTAAAGTGAGAATATCTATTCATTATTTTGAATCCTAGACTTTTAGGTATTTCTTGATTTAGTACCATATGCCTCTCTCCCTCTTTCCCATGTCTTTTCCTTCAGTGTTGGGCTTTAGTTTTTTTCTGCTTCCCCAATTCCCCTCTAACTTCTGTATCAGAAAAAGAAAAAAACATTCCCCTAAGCTTCATGACTCCTCTCCTGATTGTTCTTGCTGCCTTCTGGCCTGAACTTGGGTGGTGAGTAATGCCTCTTTATTCTTCACTTGAGGTTTTAATCCTTCCCAATCTCTACCCAGAATTCATGGGAATGGAAAATTTTCTCTTACCACCAGCTTAATGCTGGTCTGACATGCTTCTCAACCTATCACCTCCACTGTGTAACAAGCATCCCCCATGTCATACTGGGCTCTTGTCCTGTTTCCCTCACCTAACCACCTATTTGTGTTCTTCATAATTCCCTAATTCCCTTGCCACAGGGCTGGCTATCAAATACTAGGGATGTGAATCGTTTTTTGACGATTTAAAATATCGTCCGATATATTTTAAATCGTCAAAAATCGTTAGGGCCACGATACAATACCAATTCCCCCGATTTATCGTCAAAAAATCGTAAATCGGGGGAAGGGGGAGGGCAGGAAAACCGGCACACTAAAACCCCCTAAAACCCACCCCGACCCTTTAAATTAAATCCCCCACCCTCCCGAACCCCCCCCCCAAATGCCTTAAATTACCCTGGGGTCCAGTGGCGGTCCATAGCTAAATCGGGGGAAGGGGGAGGGCAGGAAAACCGGCACACTAAATCCCCCTAAAACCCACCCCCGACCCTTTAAATTAAATCCCCCCAAATGCCTTAAAGTACCCTGGGGTCCAGCGGCGGTCCGAAACGGGCTCCTGCTGTTGAAGCGTGTTGTCTTCAGCCGGCGCCATTTTGCAAAATGGCCACCGCAAAATGGCGGCGGCCATAGACCAACACGATTCGACCGCAGGAGGTCGCTTCCGGACCCCGCTGGACTTTTGGCAAGTCTTGTGGGGGTCAGGAGGCCCTCCCAAGCTGGCCAAAAGTCTCTGGGGGTCCAGCGGGCGTCCGGGAGCGATCTCCTGCCGCGAATCGTTTTCCGTACGGATAATGGTGCCGACCATACGCGTATGGCCGGCGCCATTTTCCGTACGGAAAATGGCGCCGGCAGGAGATCGACTGCAGGAGGTCGTTCAGCGGAGGTCCGGAACCCTCGCTGAACGACCTCCTGCAGTCGATCTCCTGCCGGCGACATTTTCTGTACGGAAAATGGCGCCGTCCATACGCGTATGGCCGGCGCCATTATCCGTACGGAAAATGATTTGCGGCAGGAGATCGCTCCCGGATGCCCGCTGGACCCCCAGAGACTTTTGGCCAGCTTGGGAGGGCCTCCTGACCCCCACAAGACTTGCCAAAAGTCCAGCGGGGTCCGGAAGCGACCTCCTGCGGTCGAATCGTGTTGGTCTATGGCCGCCGCCATTTTGCGGTGGCCATTTTGCAAAATGGCGCCGGCTGAAGACAACACGCTTCAACAGCAGGAGCCCGTTTCGGACCGCCGCTGGACCCCAGGGTACTTTAAGGCATTTGGGGGGATTTAATTTAAAGGGTCGGGGGTGGGTTTTAGGGGGATTTAGTGTGCCGGTTTTCCTGCCCTCCCCCTTCCCCCGATTTAGCTATGGACCGCCGCTGGATCCCAGGGTAATTTAAGGCATTTGAGGGGGGGGGGATTTAATTTAAAGGGTCGGGGTGGGTTTTAGGGGGTTTTAGTGTGCAGTTCACGATTTTAACGATTTTCACGATATTCTAAACACCCAAACGGCAACGATACGATTCCCTCCCCCTCCCAGCCTAAATCGATCATTAAGACGATCGAGGACACGATTCACATCTCTATCAAATACTGATTGCTGTATTCAGTATGGCATCTACTGTTTTCCCCATTTATGTTTACTCTCTTCAAGTAAGTCTTATCCCTGTACTTTTTACCTCCATCCATTGTCATTCCCCAACTGGTAAACAAATAGAACATTTAGGGACAATCTTTCATACAAAATGTCCCTCCTCATCACAAGTAAAATATCAGTAATGGCTCTTCCCTCTATGATAGATCTCATTTCCCTTGGGATCTATTGGGGTTTTTCCTTCAAATCCCCCTGCCTACTGTCTCAGGATAAGATTCAGTACCCCTCTTCCTTGGGAATTTGTGTCATCTCATCCTTTTTCCCCAGGATAACTGCCCATGGCTAATTTTCTTCTCAAATTCTTTTTCCATAATTATACTTTTTTTCTGTATCCAAGTGTTCCCTATATAGCATAGGTTCCCTGTCAGCTAACCCAAGCCCACATTTGAGTGGATACTGTTGCAATACTATTGTTAATGTGTCCAACAAGTCCTGGCTTGTTCAAACATCTGTTGAGAGCCATCTACCTGTGAGATCCTCTGGACCTTTCCCTCTTCTCAAACTTCAAACTCTTAAACTTCCTCCTGTAGGTTTCTGTGGTAAGACCTAGCCTATCCATGGTAGCAACTTTCACCAAATCATAATTCAAAGCCTGATTTTGATCCAGTGCCCTATAAACTACCTGGGAATTTCCAGTCAATTGTGAGGCTAACCTAATCACCCATTGGTCCTTAGGCCATCCTGTTTTTTCTGCAATCCTTTCAAAAGTCACCAAGAAAACTCTGTTGGGGTGTTTTGAAAAGGCTTTCCTATAAAGCTATCATTTCTGCACTGTGAAATTGCATTGATCAGACTTGAAAAACTGTTCACGATTGCTGACATGCCAGAATATGCTGAAATTCTAGAATGCATGCAGGAACGGTAACATTCACAGGGGCGCGCGGGCAAACATTGATGTATATACATTGGCACGTGTCCAGGGACGTGGCAGTTTTATAACATGCACACATATCGGCATGTACTTTATAAAATAGCCTTGGTGTGTTAATGTATGCACTTAATTTTGCAAGTAGGTGCGCCCAACCACGCAAATTGGGTTTTGGTTACATAAGTCAGGGAATTTTATAACTGATGTGTGTCCATGCCAAGACCGGTTTCACCAGTTTGTCCACTAGTTCACCCAGTAAAGAGCTAGGTCCTCGAAACCCCCCTGGTTTAATAGTCTGCACTCATCCCAGTTACCCAGACCCTTTAAACCTCTAAGGAATGGCTTATTTGTTTTAAAAACTTACACCTCCCCATAGCAGAAGTAAAGTTATGTGAATTTAGACCTGAGTGTGCCCCCAGACACATAAGCCTTTGTGCACACATCTGTTATACCTGCCCTGGAATACACATCCCCTGCCCACACATGCCCCTTTTTGATTCTGAGTGAGATGTGCATGTAGCGAGAGGTATACATGTATGCAGGTGGCTTTTAAAATTTGTTGGGTGTGTGTTAGCCTGACATGCATGTGCATCACCCATTTTTGGTACAGACCAGGCTTTTAAAATTCACCTTTAAGAATCAAAAAGTATGTCAATGTTCAGTCTTCAGTTTCATTCTTGCCTTCCGAGCTCAAGTTACAAGAAATCACATGACTGATAAGAATCCCAGTCCCATTAACATATAGGAGATAAAATTATAATGCCAACCAATTAGGAAAATATTTTGCAAACTGGCTCATTAGCATGTAAATTGGAGGTGTAACCTATTTATTCTATTGTGTCAATAATGCTTTCTGAGACTGCTTCTGTACTGTCTTGCTGGAAATCTCGCACTTTCTTGGAATATTACATATTTTATATAAACCAAAATCTATACAAAACAATGGCTATAGCCCTCAGTTTATCATACCAAAAAACAAAAAATAATGAGGGAAAACTGTACGATACCGCAATATATATATTCACACACTCTTAAAACCCCGGGAATCGGTATCAGAATGCTCAGTGCTGCAGTCTCAAGGGCTCTTGCCCGCAAAGGGCTACAACCCTTCTCCTCTGTTTGCACTCTCTTTTACATCATTTACCTCTTCCCGTTCAGTGTTTTTTCTTTTTTTTGTATAAGTGAAAGCAACTTCAAACTTTATCCTTTTCAAACACCCTGTTAAAAATATCCTACTATGATTCTCTTAATCAACTCGGGCAACCTTGTCTCTATTCACCGTGTTAGAATTATTATCACACTATAACTCTTCTTTTAGTTCTCAAATGATTCTATAACTTATCTCATTTGCTGTCGCCAACTTTTTTGCTGTTCCTTCTTTATTACTTGCCCGACATTCTGCGAAGAATGATGAATCCTGGCCTAAGTATGAACTTTCAGATATTCCAGAAACAGTTGTGCTCCTATCCCGAGCTTAGCTCCTTACCAGAGGTCCCCTTATTAAGATCCTTTACATTTACAGAGAAACAGTTCCCATTCCCAGTTATACTTATGGCATCGATCAATTCAAGATCTAAGTACAATTATCCTCTTGTTTTTTGAAGTGTAGCATTGCTAGGAGTGTGCATGATCATGACCATTTCTCCATCCTGCTGCATGTGATTACAACAGATCCCACAGCTACCACTCAGGCAAGATCGCTTAAAATCTTCAAAAGTCACATAGTCTACAAGAGTCATAAAATTCTTTGATGGTTAAGGTAGGATATGTGAGTTGTGAGCTGAAATAGCTAAAGGTAAGTGAACCAAACATTATGTAGGTGGTGCCTGCTTAAGTTTACTATATATATAGGGGGTCATTTTCTAAGGAGTTAACGCGATTTGTGAATGCAAATTCTTAATTTAGTATTCCGGGGGCAGAGTTCATGCAAAGGTGAGAGAGAGGTATGAGCGTAGGTGGTTGGGGGCCACTTTCACATTCAACATGAGACCTACGGAAATAACAGTGGTCTCTAGTGAAGATTTGCTGGCCGTTGGAGTGAGGACACTCACTCCAAGAAGAGATTTGGGCAACGTTCTCTCAACCTAGCTTGATGGACACTCTACCTGGGCAACAACAAGCTAGGTTGAGAGAACGTTGCCCAAATCTCTTCTTGGAGTGAGTTTCTTCACTCCAACGGCCAGCAAATCTTCACTAGAGACCACTGTTCTTTCCGTAGGTCTCATGTTGAATGTGAAAGTGGCCCCCAACCACCTACGCTCATACCTAATCCCCACCTCGAGTTACTAGGTGGCCCTCCCATAGGGATACAAATACCTGTCTAGGGCATAGGCATTGGAAAATGAGGCCCATAGTAATAAATAAGGTTGTTTATTGCTAAAAGGATCATTAGATCACATAGACAAAGTGTGATCTTATGCACAGGTATTAGTTACAGTAAATTAAAGAATATTGATATGGAGTATTAAATACTGACTGCCTCTGCTGTTTTTGCCCTTTCATGGTACCTTGGACTGTTTTCACCACTCTATGTGATATTTTGCCTGTCTAATGGTGTCTTGGGCTGTTCATGTTGATGCCAATTGTTCCCACTCTTGGTATCTTGATCTAGTTTCCTTGCCTGGAAGTTTCATTATACTTGGATAAAAGTTCCCAATGTTAGAGTCCAAATTAGGATGCATTACTTCTCCAGTTGACTTTAATAGAAGCAAATTAAACAGCATAATGAAATAAACAAATTAACTTGGGAACCAAAATGAAGAAAACAAATTAAAATAGGAAACAAACTGAAATAATGGATCAAACCAAATTTTTTTCCCATGGACATCTCTATATATTTGCTTAAAACTACAAATACTAAGATTGTGAATTTGTAGGGATAAAATAATAATAAAATGCTATGCTTATATGAAATAATCAATATTTCAGTACTATACATAGGAAGCAGAAATAAACTCAAAATCTATCATAGGTACAGAATTCCTGCAGTAGAATAGCATTCTTGATATTAAGTTTCCTCTATAGACATTTTAGCATTTCCTGCTGACATATTAATGGTACTGAAATTGGCCATTAAGCTCAATAGTGGCTATTAATGGAAATGAATAAAAAATGTGTTGATCTTTCATAAAGATGAGTTGGCATGCTTTAATGGCAATGTTTTAAGTTTGTTTTTATGTAAGCTGAAACAGAGAGTGCCTTGTTTGCAAAACAATGCTGTTCCTCTTAGTTTGTTATGCCCATTCTCATTACACAAGCTAATAGTATAAAATATATGCAGTAACTTGTACCTATAAGATTTAAAAGCAAATGATTATTTTTAAGCCATGAAAACTAAGGGAAGTGAACATGTCATTAAGGGGCCAATTTTCAAAGGGTTTAGCCTTGGCCCTTTTGAAAATGTACTAGAGCCGTCCCTAAATTTAGGACCCTGAATTCACTATGGGGCAGATTTTTAAAGCCCTACGCACGTAAATCCAGCTGGATTTACACGCACAGAAGGGTTACGCGCGCTGAGCCTATTTTGCATAGGCCCAGCGACGCGTGCAAGCCCCGGGATGAGCGTATGTTCCGGGACTTGAAAAAAGGGGTGGGGCATGGGCGGTCCGGGGCAGAGCGAGGGCGTGGCCAGAGGCCTTCGTAGGGCCACTAGGCCGGGGGATCACGTGCAACCTACGCCTGCCCAGAGGTAGGCGCAACTTCTAAAATAAAGGTCAGGTGGGGGTTTAGCTAGGGCTGGGGGGGCTGGTTATGTAGGGTAAGGGAGGGGAAGGTGAGGGGGCAGAAGGAAAGTTCCCTCAAAGCCGCTTCGGAGGGAACAGGGAAAGCCATCGTGGCTCCCCTAGGGCTCGGCACGCGCAAGGTGCACAAGCATGCACCCCCTTGCGTGCGCCGACCCCGGATTTTATAACATGCGCGTGGCTGCGTGCGCATGTTATAAAATCGGGTGTAGATTTGTGCGTGCTGGGTTGCGGGCACAAATCTACACCCGCGCGTAGGTATTAAAATCTGCCCCTAAGCACCTACAATTAGGCACCTAAAAAGTGGGTGTCTATGGGGAGGAGTTAGGGTGGGGAAACAAAGTTAGGATCTTAGCACTGATTTTCAAAACTAGCTACCCAACTTGGGATCCTAAATCTAGGACAATGAATAGCAGTCCTAAATTTAGGGCAGTAAGTTTTAGGTAACTAAGTTTATGTGAATTTTCAACTGAAAACTTGGGGGGAGGGGGGTTAATATTCAGCTACTGGTAGAAATAGTAAAAATCAATATTTACTTGGATATCTCAGAAGTTATCCAGCTAAAAGTCCCTGAATATGGACCCCTCCGGTTCATCAGTTAGGATGAAAATAGGTGCTTGAGGTGGAGATCCATCAAGCTGCAATGGTTTATCATGGAAGGGGCCAAATATCACAGGGGGGTATCCCCGAGATATTAGTCCCATCCCTGAGAAATTATTGTGGCATTATCATGGTGCAATTTTTAATTTTTTTTTTTAATATTCCACTTTTTGGCACTTCAAAGTGTACATCAGAGCGGATTACATTCAGGTACTATAGGTATTTCCCTGTCCTCACAGGGCTTACAATCTAATATTGTACCTGAGGCAACAGAGGGTAAAGTGACTTGCCCAAGGTCACAAGGAGCGACAGTGGGATTTGAACCCTGGTTATTGCAGCAAAAACGAGGCACAGAAAGTTTTGTAGCAATACAGTCCATCTCTGTGCAATAGAGGCCCATCTCGACTGGGGCCACCATTGCTTAAAAGGCCAGCGCCCAAAAAAAGCTCCCACCACCCAAGGCAAAAAATTTGCTCCGGGGCTCAATGGTGACTACACCTGCCCCTGCCATCTACAGAGGTGGCTCTGGCCCCCCTGAATGGAAAAAAAATACTTATAGCACATGCTCTGTGATGGCCTTTTTCCTTCCCTTCCAAGGTAAAAAGCCCATAGACTAAGAGTCATCCCCTTCCCCCAGACTATCCCTAACCTCCATTCCAAATATTAAAAATACCAGGTGCCTTCTATTCCCACAACCCAGAAAATAGATCCAGTGCTTTTCTTTTCCTTATCTGGCTATCTTACTGAGCCAAATAAGTCTTAAACTGCACTACTTAACTAGATAAGTTGCCAAAACACTACCCAGAATTTGGTCACCACTTAACAGGATATGTCAAAACGTATGCAGCTATATTTAAAATACAGGCCATGTATTTTTTGATATGAAACATGTTCTTGGGTAGATTTATGTGTAATTTATGTAGTGTGTGTGATTTGCATGCACGATATCAAATACATTTGCATGAGCACGTGGGTTCATATAGCTGCGTATATGGGCTCACTCACGCATATTTTATAATTATCCTCTACAGGTATCATGACAAACTGACCGGCTAGGTGTTTCCAAAGCACTGGAATCAGAACCTCTGTCTCATGGTAGACATCAATTGTAATGTGTCTACTTCATTAATACGTTTTTCTGCTTCCTTTCACAGGTCCCAGCAACTGGCAGCGGAGAGTGGAGCCAACAGCACAGCAACACGCCAAGAACCTGTCAGAGCCTGAGACCCAGAAACAGCCCATGATGCAATCACAGCTACAGACACAGGATCAAGAGCCTGACATAGAGGAGCAAGATCTGGGCGATCTCCCTTTCCTGAATGATATTCCTGATCTTTCCAAGGGAGAGGGGAGAAGGAGGAAGAATATGCCAGCACCATAGCACAATATGCACTGGAGGATGGAGAACAGGCAATGGAAAGAGCACATGGGGTACCAGTATGTACTTCTTCACCAGTGCAACCAGAGACATCACACACAGTCACGCCTGCTCAGCCCAAACCCCATCTGTCCCCATAGCTTTCAGATCAATATTTATGGCAACACACTCCACCAGGACCTAAGGAGTCTTCACAGGGAACTGCCAATGATACACCAGGCCCAGCAGCAGCATACACTTACCCTACCCAAGGAATTAACAATTTAACAGCTGCTATCAACAATTTGACCTCCAGCCTCACCACAACTTTCAATGTTAATGCAACTATTCTCCAAGCTGTTCAAGCTTTTCAGCATGCAGCCCCAGTCCACCTTCTACCTCCTCAAAACCCAGGAGTAGTCCCAGGCTATATAGCCATTACACTAGATAAGGGGCAAAGGAGCCCTCTGCCAAGTGGTTGAGAGGAGGCAAGCAGTGAAGAGGAGGATGGGAGAGTTGCCCCAAATCAGAGTTTCCTGTGTTCTGTCACCTGTAAAGCTGAGCCCACCCTGGCTGAAGAGTCCCTTGGACTGGGTGAAGATGACCACCTACTAGGCACATCCTAGCTGAAGAGTCACTGTGCCTGGGTAATGGAATATATGTGCTGAAGTGATACAGACGTCATACAAAATACTGGCAGAGTATGTTACCATCAGGATGCAGATGGAGCTGGTCATGCATCTGAATGAGGTTCCACTGCTTGAGAAGCTGACATGGTTGATGGTGAAAAACAGTATACATTTGGGTGTGATTGATTACATCTGCCTCTAGAAGTCTTCCTTCAATGTAAGTGGACTACAGTTGAAAGAGAATTGAAGTGCTCCGTTTACATATGCCATCTTATTTTTCTAAAATTTTCAGTCTCCTGATTCTGGTGTCCTAGTTTCTGCATCTGGTCTTTCATCTTCAGTCTCCTGCCATTGGTCTCCTGGCTCCTAGCCCTGGCTTCAGTTTCTGGTGTCCTGACTCCTGCATCTGGCCTCCATTCTTCAGTCTTCAGTCTCTGGTCTCCTGAATCCTGCATCTGGTCTCCAGTCTTCAGTCTCCAGCATCTGGTGTCCTGGCTACTGCATCTGGTCTCCAGTCTTCAGTCCCTAGCATCTGGTCTCCTGAATCCTACATCTGGTTTCCAATCTTCAGTCTCCAGCATCTGGTGTCCTGGCTCCTGCATCTGGTCTCCAGTCTTCAGTCTCCAGGATCTAGTATCCTGGCTCCTGCATCTTGTCTCCAGTATTTATTCTCTTGCCTCTGGTTTTCTGGCTCCTGCCTCTGTCTTCAGTATTCAGCCTCTGGTGTCCTGGCCTCTGCTTTTGATCTCCAGTCTTCACTCTCTTGCCCCTGGTCTTCATGCTCAGACATTGGCCTCTTCAATGGCTAGCACCTTTGATAACAGACTTCCCATTGACATTTTCCTGTACAGGCAATGGCAGTTGGCAAATCTGAATTGTATAGGGGTTTGTAAAACTTTGCTGCCTGCCCCGCACCTCTGAACTATATAGGGGTGTTTCATTTTTTGCTGCCTGCCCCACACCTGTGGGCAATTAGCAGTACACTATGAAGTGCTTATCTAGATGAATGTTCATCTTTTCAACATCTACTCATGGGGTTAGTGCTGTATTTGATTGGGTTGCCACTTCCTCTTATTGTGTTTTGTTCTTTGTGTACACCTGTATGCTTAAGGATAAGATAACATGCTTGCAATGTAAACTATGTTCAAGTGGACCAATTGTGGTATACTGCATGTATATGTCCACACCAATAAGGCTTGAATAATATTTTTGCTTTTGGCACTTATTGTTTTATTTTGATAGTATTCTTGCAAAGAATAAATGATAATGTGTCTGTTGTGAAAAATGATGGCCAATAAAAAGGTATTTCTTGTTACTCTAATCTCAGGTCTAATAACATATTTTTATTTGTAAGGTGGTCCTTTTTGTGAGGTTTTTAGATGGAGACCTCACAATTATTCCATCTCCCCCTCTCTTATGCAGGGACATTGTAGCTGTATATAGAGGTTCAAGGTAGTTGCATAGTGTTTATCATGCTAATCTACATGAATAGGGTGTGTTGGGGTGTTCTGGGCCTGTGAAAATGTAGGTAAATAGCCTATGTGGCAAACTCTGAAAATAGGAGAAAGCCTAATATGGTCCTTGCTAGGGGTGTGCATTCGTATTGAACATAAATGTAAAACGCTACTTTTTTTTTTTTTAACCTAAAAAAGTGATAAGACATAAACGATCGGATTTCCAACTTATCCAACATAGCTATGTTGGATAAGTTGGAAATCGCGATTGTTGATCCAAAATAAAAATTTAAACCCCTCACCTTCCTTAATCCCCCCCCAAAGACTTACCACAACTCCCTGGTGATCCAGCGAGGAGTGAGGACGCCATTTCTGAAAGCCTTTCCGAGGAGCACGTGACGTCGGCGCCACGTCGGAGTGACGCGGCGTCACGTGATTCCCCGCGGGTTCGCGCTGGAACGCTCGTTCGGCCCAAAAGGAACTTTTGGCCAGCTTGGGGGGGCCTCCTGACAACCCCAAGCTGGCCAAAAGTTCCTTTTGGGCCGAACGAGGATCCCGGAAGCGACCCCGCGGGGAATCACGTGACATCGGCGCCACGTCGCAGTGACGCGGCATCACGTGATTCCCCGCGAGTTCCCTCCGGCACCCTCGTTCGGCCCAAAAGGAACTTTTGGCCAGCTTGGGGGTGTCAGGAGGCCCCCCCAAGCTGGCCAAAAGTTCCTTTTGGGCCGAACGAGCGTTCCGGCGCGAACCCGCGGGGAATCACGTGACGCCGCGTCACTCCGACGTGACGCCGACGTCACGTGCTCCTTGCAAAGTTGGTCAGAAATGGCGTCCTGACCCCGCTGGACCACCAGGGAGTTGTGGTAAGTCTTGGGGGGGGGGATTAAGGAGGGTGAGGGGTTTAAATTTTTATTTGCACATATGGACATATACTCAACTCATTGAATTCTGTTTATGTCCATATTGACCGCAAATGGGACCCCCTTTGGACATATGGACATATGAACTTA
Organism: Rhinatrema bivittatum; assembly: GCF_901001135.1. Taxonomy (NCBI): domain Eukaryota; kingdom Metazoa; phylum Chordata; class Amphibia; order Gymnophiona; family Rhinatrematidae; genus Rhinatrema; species Rhinatrema bivittatum. Next base: position 241,915,222 of record NC_042621.1, on the reverse strand, counting down.
AACTTTTGCTCTGCACATCCCTAGTCCTTGCCATTCCTTACACTTTCTAATGTGCAGCTGTCCAGTTCTTTTGGACAGTGCACCCAGAGAACTGTAGTCGTTACTAGCAAGATTCCCAAAGATTTTGATGTTTCTGTGGCAATGTGACACCAACAAAGCTATATGCAAATAATTTGCTGGGCCTACAAGCCCAAAAATACACCTCTCCTGCTGTCCATCAGATGTCCAATTTTCAAGCCATCCCACTTCCAAAAAAAAAAAAAAAAAGCCTTTTTATTTCTGTAACATTACATAATCTGCTGCATGTTTCCCATGCATCCAGATCCCTCACATCCCTGCCTATCTGTTCCCAGGTCAAGCAATATATAAATATAATAATAGCCTTCAGGGACCACCATGCTACCTCTCTCACCCCTCCCCTTCCCTCCCCCCAACCCCAACCATGCCACTCTCCTGGAACCTTCTGGCTGAAAGATCCAGGTGGATTGCTGTAGCAGCCTACTCTAACCCGAGCCTGAAGCTTCTGCAGTTGCTCAGTGAAATTCACTTGCCGCGTAGCTCTTCGACCAACACTAGAAGAGCCAACCTCAGATTGCAGGAGGCTACAACTGCAATATTTTGGAAGATACCTTAGGCTGAATGTATTGGGAGGGAATAATGGCAATGTTTGGGTTGGAGGGGAGAGGAAAGGGGTCCTTGCAACCAAAGTTCTTATTAGGTTTTACTGAAATCCATTTGCTGGAAGGGCCATAGCCAACTATATGCATTAACAGTCCACCAGAGGACTCACATTCACAACATGCTGCTGCCATCACCATGAATCCTTTAAAGAATGAGCAGTTCAAGGCCATAAGAGATGCAAAGATCACACATAAAGCTTCATCCTACCTCTGCTTTCCATGGCACCTTGAAGCTGTTTTTCCACTTCCTTCAGATCTAGCTGGCACACAGTGATTATTTTTCCTTAAAGAAGTCAAATTGTTTGGCAAATTACAGAAAGACTGGGGGCTGAGAAAATATTAGGGATGTGAATCATATTTCTGATAATTGAAAATATCGTACGATATTTTCAAAGTCATCAGAGATCGGGGGCTCCCCGAAACCAATAGGAAAACCCCACAAAATTGTTCGTGGGGTTCTCTTATCGTTTTGGGAGGAGGGTGGGAAAAACGGCACACTAAAACACCCCTAAACCCACCCCGACCCTTTAAAACCACCCACTTAGCTTCCCCCACCCTCCTGATCCCCCCCAAAATGTTTTAAAATTACTTGGTGGTCCAGTGGTGGTCCCAGGAGCGATCTCCCGCTCTCGGGCCGTCGGCTGCCACTAATAAAAATGACGCCGATGGCCCTTTGCCCTTACCATGTGACAGGGTATCCGTGCCATTGGCTGACCCCTGTCACATGGTAGGAGCACTGGATGGCTGGCGCCATCTTTAAAAATGGTGCCGGCCATCCAGTGCTCCTACCATGTGACAGGGGCAGGCCAATGGCACGGATACCCTGTCATATGGTAAGGGTAAAGGGCCATCGGCGCCATTTTTATTAGTGGCAGCCGACGGCCCGAGAGCGGGAGATCACTCCCGGGACCACCACTGGACCACCAGGTAATATTAAAACATTTTGGGGAGGATCGGGAGGGTGGGAGAAGCTAAAGGGGTGGTTTTAAAGGGTCGGGGTGGGTTTTTTGTTTATCGGCTCGGGCGCAGCCAATAAAAAAAAACCGATGGGACCGAACGAAAAAATTCCACGATGTGAATCGGAACCAGAATTGGAACCGATTCTGGTTCCGATTCACATCTCTAGAAAATATACGGAATAACAATAGAGCTGCGCTTTGTCACAACCATATACATTCACCATCTAAATCTGGCAATGATGTAATCTCCTCTGGGATGCCAGCAGTGGGGAAAGCAGGAGCAACTACCAATAAGTGCTGCACTCCAATGACCCCTGCTGATGGGAGGACATCCTGCAGGCCAAAAGGGAAACAGGAAATGAGACTGGAGCCGTGCCATGCCTGCACTTCAGCAACAGCACACTAGTGTCCCGCTGCACACCGGTTGGGAAATAATGTTTTAGCACATACAATCTGATTGTGCAATAACTGCTTAAATGTGTGAAAATATAAATAAAAACATTGAATATTATCATAAGAAAGCTACCAAAAAAGAGAAATGCCTTTTTTAGTTTGTTTCTATCAATGAAACCTAAGATTTCATAGATAGGGAGAGCAAGTTTTAATAGTGTGCATAATTCAGCACATATACGCATAAGTAGCTGTGCCTAAAGTTACCTCTTTATTTTATAATTGTGTAGTGGGAACCACATAATTTATATAATACCACATATCGGCACTTGAAAGTACAAGTATGTTTCAGTATGTGCACATTATTTTAATGCATGCATCTGTATTGTTTGTACTCCTCAATGGAGGTCTTGGCAGAAGAAATGGTCATAAGTGAGCCCCACTCACTCCTTCACCACAGTGCCTATTTAAAACTGGCACCTGGCCTTGAGACTGATACTAAAGTGAAGTCAAAATGGCACCGGTCTCATGGCCAATAGGCACCATTTTAGTATAGGTTTATACAAACATACAGCTGACAAGAAAATAGTATTGTCTAGCCCTGAGGTTGGTGCTATTATGATATCACTTTGACACTGGCCTTAGGTCTTGGCCCATTTGAAATAAATGCAATGGGACAAGACTAAGCGAGGATCACTGCTGCCCCTTCCTTCTGGCAAAACCCCATGAAAGGGATAAATGGAGACTGGAGAGATCCCTGAGCCAGTTGATTCCCACGGGATGTATTAGGGGTAGGGATGTGAATCGTTTTTTGACGATTTAAAATATCGTCCGATATATTTTAAATCGTCAAAAATCGTTAGGGCCACGATACAATACCAATTCCCCCGATTTATCGTCAAAAAATCGTAAATCGGGGGAAGGGGGAGGGCAGGAAAACCGGCATACTAAAACACCCTAAAACCCACCCCCGACCCTTTAAATTAAATCCCCCACCCTCCCGAACCCCCACAAATGCCTTAAATTACCTGGGGGTCCAGCGGCGGTCCGGAACGGTCTCCTGCAATTGAATCATGTTGTCTTCAGCCGGCGCCATTCTGCGCCGCCATTTTGCAAAATGGCGGCGCAAAATGGCGGCAGCCATAGACCAACACGATTCGACTGCAGGAGGTCGTTCCGGACCCCCGCTGGACTTTTGGCAAGTCTTATGGGGGTCAGGAGGCCCCCCCAAGCTGGTCAAAAGTCCCTGGGGGTCCAGCAGGGGTCCGGGAGCGATTTCCTGCCGCGAATCGTTTTCCGTACCTGCTCACCTCGTGCTTCCCTCCGGGGGCCCCGGTCCCTCCTCTCTGGCTGCTGCAGCAAGTCACCTGCACCCCAGGCGCCCAACGCCGGTGTCTCAGGCTCCATCAAGCTCCCAGGCCTCGTGGAATGGCTCATACCGGGGCTCCGTGGCCTCGGCCTCCTTAGCCCCGTCCCTAGGCGCATGCATTTGCACCGGGCCTACCTTTAAAGGTGCCGCGGCGGGAAAACGCTCCGCTGCGCCTAACGATGATGTCATCTGAACTCTGTATATAAGGCAGGGCTCAGCCCCTCAGTCTTCGCCTTGGCAAACGGGTCGTCACCTTGAGTGAATTTAGTTGCCGTCCTCGTGCTTGTTCCTGTGTTCCTGCGTTCCTTGTTCCTGTGCTTGTTCCAGTGTTCCTGCATTCCTGTGCCTGTTCCAGTGTCCCTGCATTCCTGTGCCTGTTCCTGTGTTCCAGCATCTGTTCCTGAGTCCCTTCGTTCTGAGTCTTGTTCCATGTTCTACTACCCAGGTAGTACCTCCTCGGACTGATTACCCAGTACTGACCTCGGCTTGCCTCTGACCTCGCTTGGACTGATTACCTGGAACTGACCTCTGCTTGCTTTTGACCACATTTGGACCGATACCTGGAACTGACCTCTGCTTGCCTTTGACCACATTTGGACCGATACCTGAAACTGACCCTTGCTTTGGCTGACCATTCTCGGATGGATACCCTGGCATTGACCCTTGCGCTGCATTCAGACACTCTCTTTGCTCCTTCTCCGGGAGACCCCCTCAGGCTCACCTAAGCCCAGGCAGCCTGGGAATCGAAGGGCTCAACCTGCGGAGCCCCCGGCCATTATTGGTGAAGCTCCAGTTAGCCTCTGTCTCCTTGTGTGCTCCACCTCCTGGCGGCAGGCTCCCTCTGGGATCCCTTAGAGAGCCGTATCAATCCTGCACCAGGCCAAGGGTCCACCTCCAGCTCAATAGTTTTCACAGTCTTTTCTGTTCTGTAATTGTTCAAGAAAGGTGAAATCCAAATGTAGTTACATTTTACCTTGAGTCATATCCAATTATTTCTGTTTTTCATAATCTAAATTCCTGCATGTAATTAAAACCTTCCTTATAAATGTTATAATTTCTAAACCTAAAAATGGTGGCATCCTTAGCTATGAACACAAAAGCTAGACATTATAAACTCAGTAGTTAATATATCTGGGTCATTTTTAGATGCTATGGTACTTTTATTTTAGTGGAGTTTAAATTAACAATGATGATGATGCAATGATGATCAGACTGTTATCAAATAATATGAATTCTGACTCAACTACTATTTATCAATGGCCTATAACACTGAGTACATTGATATGCAAGATTAGAAATGCAAAGTGATATGTAATTTCCTAGCCAAACAATATTGGAAAATTCTATCCATGTATTTTTTAGTAATAATTGTACCTTACTGTTGTCTTTGGAGCAGCTGACTAGATGTGCAATTATGGACAATCATGACTTGGCTAAGCTCAGCATAAATAATTACAAATGCAAAACAGTGACCATGTCATGATTGACCAGCAATAAAATGAAAAATGCCAATGTGCATGAATTATGGAAATGAATATTACAAAGGAACATGTTTATAGCAGTTTCCAAGGAATCAAGTGAATATTCGTATTGATTTATTTTACTACAATAAGTTTGTATGTTATTAGTTTTATGATAGTGTGCTTGTACAATTTTTTTTGTTTTATTACCTTTATTATTACAAATGTTTTTATGTAAACCTCTCTGAGCTACAGCAGAGAGTGATATAGGAATAAATATAGATAAAGATAAAGATACTTGGCTCATTTGTGACGGTCATTTGCTTCAGTAAAATAAGGGTAAATGCCAGCATAGACTTCGATGGCACCTTCTCTTTTCTCCACCACCTTCCCTCCATTTCTATCATATCCATCATTCAAACTGTTTTTCACTACAGTTCCTAAAGAAGGAAAAATATTCTCAATTCTACAGCGTCAGATCTAAGCGGAAGGAAATATTCACAAAGAATTGGACTGTCGAATAATTAAAGAGAAACAGAAATGAAATGCAGTGTCAGAGGGAGAGAATTATAGATGGGTATTTTCTTTATAATTTTAAATCATTTCATGTTACCTAAATATAAGAAAACTCATTGAGCATTATCACATTTGTATTTGCAACATGTTTCGTCCTTGAAGCATAATAGGAAGAAGTCTTTTGTTTTATTTCCATGCGAGTTTTCAGATGCTCACTGTATCTTTACATTAAGTCTGAACCACAAACAGAGCAACTTTAGAATTTGTCACTCAAAAGCTCATCTGTAAAGAAGGCGCTTCTGCCCTAACTGCCCTTGATTTTATTGCAGTTTTTTTTTTAGACTTCCATCGACCATGATTGTCTAGTGATAGATAGCATGATGCCATTCTCACTTCTCTGTAAGCAAGCATTTTAGTACATGCAGAAAGCTTTAGTTTTTGAGTGCTAAAGTACTTCTATTTTAGTGTATGGGAAGTACTAGATAGTAAATAATAATATATAATCAATAATAAATGATAAATATAAAACAAAAAAAGGACAATGACGATATAAAAAACTTGTAATATACATTGTTGTATCAATGTTATACAATCTTTGCAAGAATTCTGATCCTGGGACTGCTCACATTATCACAGAAGCATCATGTTTATAATAAAGGCAAGGCCTACCCAGAAGCAGTGCCTGATAGTGCTGTTGTGTTTACTTGGGACCACATCCCTTTGCATACCATTTTCTGATGATCAATATCAGCTTTACAGTTAGATAGTGCTAACTGTTCATGCACTACCATCCATATGCTCTGGTCTTATGACTTTTGAGGTGTACCAGTTATTTGGACCCCATAATATATTTGTGGTTTTAATATAATTTACACTGTTACAGACATTGTTACTGAAATATGGCCATGTTGGATTGTGTATTTTAATGATATAGTTCTATTGAGTATCATACTGTTTTATTTTGTTTTATATAATAGTTTTTTTTATATTGCTATTGTTATATTTATTTTAAAATTATATTTATCATTTATTATTAATTGATTTACCACTGGATTCACTTTTTGGTATGATTTTATTTGCACTTTTTTCTTTGCTTAGTGTATGGGTAAACATGATAAAGGCTTATACCTATTCAACAGTAATCAGTACTGAATGATGTAGAAAACATTTGATGCCAAAATATTAAGTAAGTCTCCTACTTTTTGACAAAGATAAAATATCTGCAGAGTTTACAGCAAAATTGGCTCAACAAAACAGAGGCAAAGGACAAACCACAAGAAAATGCAGTCCAGCAATACACGAGTTGTGTCAAGCCAATTAAATAGAATTAAATTTAATTAAAATATGTGAGAGATATAGAATATGTACTAAAAATAATATGGATGCTAATAAACAATTTTAAAACAGTTAATATCCATTATGCAAACATAATGATCCAATTTCCTGTAATGAGATATTTAGAGAGAAAATCTGCTGAAAGAAATAAAGAACTAAGGCCTGGATTTAACAAAATGTACTAAATATTGCATATTATAGGAAAAGGAGTGTGTTTTATGGTAATAGGCAGTTTATTGCAATGTGTGCTAATGCCTATGTGACGTGCTATTTTAGTGCAAATTGTGATAACTTTTTCACACTTTGCGATAAGTGCCAGAATTGTTGTATTTCCTATGTACAACCACTGGGGGGACCATTTCAAGCTCCTGGAGAGCCAGCCTAGCTATCATGGCCCTCCTACAACCACTGAGGGGGGGGGGTGGGGGGGGGAAGGAAGGAAGGAAGGAAGAGAGAGAGAGAGTGAGAGAGCAAGCCTAGCTATAACATAAATACCTATTTAGTGTGAGTGTATCTCTATGGGAGGACCACCTAGTAACTCGAGGTGAGGTTTAGGTACCAGTGTAGGGGTTAGGGGCCACTTTGATATTCAAAATGGGATGTACAAATAGACCAGTGTTCTCTTGTGAAGATTTGATGACCTTTGGAGTGAGGAAACTCACTCATCTTTGGGTGAGTTTCCTCACTCCGAAGTTCATCAAATCTTCACAAGAGAGCACTGTTCTGTTCGCACTTCTCACTTTGAATGTCAAAGTGGCCCCTAACCCCTACACTAATACCTAAACCTCACCTCGACTTACTAGGTGGGCCTCCTGTAGAGATATAAATACCTACCTAGGATGCAGGCATTATGGCTAGTCTCTCTCTCTCTCTCTCTCTCTCTCTCTCACATTGTTGTAGGAGGGCCATGATAGCTAGGTCTGGCTCTCCAGGAGCTTAAAACATCCCAAGGTGTAGTTAAAATTCACATTAAAGCCATGTAATACAGCTTCACAAAATCCTCCTCTCATTTGCATTATGGTGCTTTTGCACACATTAAAGGCATTTTTTGCATGCAAAAACACCATATAGCACTTTGATAAATGACACCCTAACTTCATATACCAAAAGCCAGACTTTATACAATAGAAAAGCTGTTTAAAATTAAGATATTACTTCTGTGATTGAATACATGCATGACTACTAGAAAACTAAGGGGGTCATTTTCTAAAGGGATCGCATGTGCGTTAGCTAAATCGGGGAGGAGTCGGGGCAGCATCGGGGCAGACTCCATGATGACTTCACTGATGGCAAAAAGGTAGGACACTTTATCGCTGCCAGCAACACGCCCAATAGCACCACCTTTCACATTGGTGCTATTGGGTGCAAATGCTGGCAGAGATAACACCACGGAGGCGCGATCACTTCCGGCTTTCGCAGGCCCGCCCCCTGCTTTGCCCCCCCCACCCCCATTACCATGGTATTCTCTAAGGTCTGTGACCTTAGAAAATCCAGGACTAAGTTATTATATTGTATAATAATTTGTATTTTTTACTATGGGGGTCTATGTAATTAATCAAAATTGTTTTAAACAATTTATAAACACATCCCAAAATCTTTATAAACTGTACCTATATAGGAGTGAAAAAAAAAACCGATCATTCCAAAAATATCTTCTGGTTGTAAGTGACGATGTTTCATAATATAGTCATTATGGACCAAAAAACACTCCTAACAGTACCCTATGCTTACAGTAAAAAAAAAAAAAAAAAAATTCACCTTTTTTATCACATGTTCTTCCACATGAGTTCTAATACATCTGGAGGTATTTTAATACAACTCATGAGAAGGAACATCCAATAAAAAGGTTGCATCATTTATTACTGAAAGCATATATCTGGTACTGTTCAGAGTGTCTTTCTGGTCCAAAATGTTTCTATTAAGATTAAGAAAAGTTGTCACTTACAAACAAACACATTTTTGGAGTGATTTGATATTTTTCATTTCTATTTTGGTAAATTATTTCTAAGGATTTGGGGATTTGTTTATAAATTGTTGAAGAAAAATGTGTTTATATTGAATTGTGAAATTCACAAGGTATGCTTTATAATTTATTTTGTATTGTTTGTCACTTTATTTTTTAGGATTTTACTTTTGTTAATCTCACTCCCTTAAATTTAATTAGTCTGTATAATTGGTACAAATATAGGTGCTGAAAGTGTGATAACAATGATGATGGTGCTAGGCAATACACTAGCTCACATTGCATTGGTGTTAATGCCTCTTCATTTACCTTTATGTGGATTGTATTACATTATGTAATTGACTGTTCTTGTAATAGCTTTCCAAATCTTGTTCTCTCTTGCCTTGAAATTCTTATCTGAATTCTTGTTAGAGATCAAGGGTGACTAGCCTATGGCTCAGGAGCCACTCGTGGCTCTTTCATATGCAAAATATGATTCTTACCCACTTGTCCACATGAAAACTGGGCAGCACTGCAGACGAAAGGAGAGCAGGGGCTGGAGCAGGAAGCACTGCATAACAGAGTAGAAAAGACCCAGTTAAGTTTCTTGTTCCAGCCTTCCCTATCCTGTTTACCCTCCAAATTACCTGCTGCCTGGAGAAGAAGATTATTCCGTGAGAGAGGACCAGGGCAGGGGGTTGCATGAGAGCCATGTGTGTATGTGGGGGAGGGGGGAGGTGTGTGAAATAGTGTAGCGGAAATGGAGGGGGCACAAGAGAGCTATAAGGATGAGGATTGTAACATAGCAATGATAGCAGATAAAGATCAAATGGTCAATTCACTCGGCCCAGCAAGTGGCTAATGGTAATAACTGCCTCATCATGCAAGTTACTCTCATGAATTCTGTTAAGAGTAGCAACTGCCATGCCATGCAGGTTATCCACATGCATTCTGATAATGGTAGTACCTGCTGTACAATGCAGGACACTCCCATATGTTCCATTAAGGGTAGGGTTGCCAACTGGCTCCAGATTTTCAGGAAAGGTTGATCCAGTTTTACTTCACTGAATGCAGGTACTTATAGTCTTGCTTTTCTTAGGGAATGCAATAGGGAAATCAGAATAAGTCCCAGCATGCCATGGAGTAAAATCAGGACTGGATCAACCTGTCCTGAAAATCGGGAGCCAGATGGCAACCCTAGTTAAGTGTAGTAACTACTGCTCCATACAGGATAACCCCGTGCATTCTATAGTAGCTCTTGTGATGTACAGGGTTTCTAAAGAACTGGGAGAAAGAAAGTAGAGAGTAGGATGTGCAGGGGAAAAAAATTCATTTTTGTTTTTAGTTCATTTTCATGAGGTTATTTTCACAAGAATTTAGATTTGTGGATTGTTTGACTTGCTTCATTTATGAGAAAAAAATGAATCAAACAATAAAAAAGCAACCCATAATGGCCAAAAATTGAAAATGAGGCCTCCCAGGGCATCCTGCCTGCCCAGAAAAATACCAGGGCCAGGATCCTCCATGGCCCCCACTTAATTTGCATAGGCCGAGGGAGCCTTATGTTGCCGACGCCTTGAACAGATCCAGGCCCTCTGGGCCTTGACCTAGGCCAGAGCCCGGATCCAGGCCCTAGGCCGTGACCCAACCTGGAGGCCAAGTCCTGATTGCCTGAGCCTGCACCTATGCCAGAGCCTAGACCCAGACCCAGACCCAATGCCACAACCCAACCTAGAGGCAAGATACTAATGCCGAGGGTTTGGCCAGGACCAAGGCCCAATGTCGGGGCCCGGCCTGGAGGCCAGATCCCGAAGCCGGGGCCTCTGCCTAGGCCCAGGTCCAGAGAACAGGTCCTGCAGCTGTTCACTCATCATCCTCTTCCTCTCTTCTGTCACCATCCACTGAGGTTGTGCCAGAGTTAATTAACTTTATGCATTCACCCTAGTATATGGCACCATTTTGATGGACGATGAGGGAGCAGCTATGAGGCCTGGGCTCCAAACTTGGGCCTTGGCCTTGACCAAGGCCATGGCTTCTAGAAACAGCTTTCAGGCCAGGCCTTGGTGTCAGGCTTGGGTCCGAGCTGAGGCCCCAGCATTGGGAGCCAGCCTCTGCGCTAAGTTGTGGTGCTGGGCCTGGGTCTACGCTGAGGTCCTGATGTTGAGCTTGGCTGCCCAGGCAAGTCCTAGCTGAGGCCCTGGCATAAGGACCAAGCCTTCAGGTGGGCTCACAGCAGTGAGCCTGGGTACAAACTAGGCTGAGGCCAGGCATTGGGACCCAGCCTATGGATCAGGTCATGGCATCAGGCTTGGGTCCAGGATTGGGTTCGGGATCTGGCCTAGGCTGAGACCCAGGAGTCGGGAACTACTTCCAGGTAGGATTGTGGCATCTATTGGGTATTCAGTGGCAAGGCCGGGCCTTGGCCTGGACCCAGACACGACATCACAACCCAAACCGGAAGCTGTGTCCCCACATCTGGGCCTCGGCCCAGGTGTTGGGATCTGGCATCCAAGCCAGGTCATGGTGATGGGCCAATGTCCAGAGTCCAGCTGAGGCTGAGGCCCAGGCTTCAGAACCTAGTTTCTGGGACAGGTCGCAGCATTGGGCCTGGGTCCAGGCTGATGCCCCAGCATCGAGACCTGTCCTCAGGGCTGGGTTGTAGTGGCAGACCTGGGTCTGAGCCCTAGCTTAGGCCAAGGCCCAGGTGTTGGGACCCGGACTCCCGGTTGGGTTGTGGTGTCGTGTCTGGGTCCAGACCAAGGCCTGACCTTGTCACTGAATACCCAATGGATCAGGTAAGACCCTTTTTGGTCTTGGCCAAGGGTCCAGTGTCAGGCTGGGCCTAGGCTTTGACCCTAGCACTATGCTTGTCCTAGGCTATGATCTCTACTTTGGGCCTCGTCCTAAGCCCTAGGTAAGGCCCCAGTTTCCATCCCCATCTCATGCAAGCCTCAATGCAGCACAAATAAGCAGGGGAGTAATGACTGTGCACCTGCAGTGTGGTGACATATTCTCAGATATCCGACTGCAGGTCAAGCATCTGAGGACGATAAGACATCGGGGATGTGAGAGGCATGATTACAGCACTGAGAGGTTGCTTCACACTTCATTCACTACTCCAGTGTGTCTCCTCTCAACCCAATGCAGGGAAAAAAAGAAGGTGACAAGCTTTGTTTCTCTGCTGTCCTGCAGTGACAGCAGAATTTATGGCAGGGTACCAAAATACAAAATCATAGGGAGTACACATTATTTTGTAAGGATGTTTCTTCACAGCTGCTGATGTCCTGATCTCTGCCAATTTTAGAGTACCCTCCCCATAAGCATTACTTGGAAAGAGTAAATAACCGATTCATATTTTCCCATTTTAGCCCTTTCATGATTTTATAGACTTCTATCATATCACCCCTCAGCTGTCTCTTCTCCAAGCTGAACAGCCCTAGCTTCTTTAGATTTTACTCAGGGAAACGGTCCCACCCTCTTTATCATTTTTGGTCACCCTTCTCTGGACCTTCTTAAGTACAACTATATTCTTTTGAGATGCAGTGAACAGAAGTGCACACAGTACTCAAAATAAGGTCTCAACATGGAGTGTTACAGAGGTATTTTGAGATGGTCCATTTTATTCACTTCCTAATAATTCCTAACATTCTGTTTGCTTTTTAACTGTTGCAGCACATTAGGCTGATGATTTCAATCTATTATCCAATGTGACGCCTAGATCTTTCTTCTGGGTGGTAACTCCTAATATGAAACCTAACATTCAGGCCGATTCAGAAAAATGCGCGGGAGAGCCGGCGAGCGCCCGCTCTCCCGGCGCGCGTGCACAGGCCACTCTCTTGGGCGCGCAATTCAGGAGGGTGGCCTATGCAAATTAGGGCCCGCGGTAAAAGGAGGCGCTAGGGACACTAGCGCATTCCTAGTGCCTCCTTTTTGACAGGAGCAGCGGCTCTCAGAGGGTTTGACAGCCAACGCTCAATTTTGCCTGCGTCGGTTCTCAAACCCGCTGACAGCCATGGGTTCGGAAAATGGACGCCGGCATAATTGAGCGCACTGTACTGTATCAGCCTGATTGTGTAGCTCAGCAAGGGTTCTTTTTTCCTATATGCATCACTTTGCATTGCCACATTAAATTTTATCTGACATTTGAATGCCCACACATCCAGTCTCACAATGTTCCTCCTTCAATTTATCACAATCTGCATGTGATTTAACTGCTCTGAATAATTTTGTGTGATCTACAAATTTGACCACATTACTTGTTGTATCCCTTTCAAGATCATTTATAAATATATTGAAAAGCACTGGTCTATATACATATCCCTGAGGCTCTCCACTGTTTACCTTTTTCCACTGAGAAAACTGACCATTTTTTCTTACTCTCTGTTTCCTGTCTTTTAACTAGTTTGCAGTCCTCAAAAGGGTATCACCCATTACTTTTCAGATTTTTTAGAAGGCTCTCATGAGAGACTTTGTCAAATTCCTTCTGAAAATCCAAAAACACTACATATACTGGTATATATTTTTCGACGTTTATTAACCCCTTCAAAAAAATATAGCAGATTTGTCAGGCATGACTTCCCTTGGGTAAATTCATGCTGGCTGTGTTCCATTAAATCATGCCTTTCTATATGTTCTGTGATTTTGTTCTTTAGAATAGTTTCTAGCACTGAAATCATGCTCACCAATATTTAGTTTCCCAGATAACCCCTGAAGCCATTTTTAAATATCGGGATTATATTGACCACCCTTCAGTCTACAGGTATAATGTATAAAGTTAATGATAGGTTACAAATGTTTACTAATAGATCTGAAATTTCAGTTTTGAATTCTTTCAGAACCCTGGGGTTTTTATCATCTGGTCCAGGAGATTTGCTACTCTGTAATTTGTCAGTCTGGCCTATTATATCTTCCAGTTTCACCGTGATTTGGTTCAATTAATCCGAATTATCACACACTGGAAAACTGTCTCCGGAACTAGTGTCTTCCCAACATCATCATTAGTAAATACAGTAGGGATGTGCATTTGTTTTGAACAAATGAGCAATCCGCAACATATAGGTCCCTATTTGTTGCATTCATGGGTCTATGAAATGTATGGCGATCCCCCACAAATGCAACATATCATGTGTTTCCATTCCTTTGGTTCGCGCCATGGTGTTTGAGAAATAGAAGTCCATGTGATAAAGTAGGGGCTTGACCTATCGGGGGATTGGGCTTCCCCCGGTGGGCTAGACTAGCGGATCACATGGCCTCCTATGCTCTGGGCCATTGAGGGCGCCGGGCCAAAGAAATGAAGAGACCAGGCTGGCAGGGCCGAAGAAAATAAGATGGCCACTGCCAGCCACCACCAGAGAAATGAATACTGGCGCAGTCAGCCGCCGATGGAGAGGAGGCCGGCGGGGCCGAAGAAAACAAGATCAGCGCAGCCCGAGACTGGGCCGAAGAAAAGAAGATGGCCACCACCAGCCGCCGCCAGAGAAGTGTGTGTGTATGTGAGAAAGGAATGGTGCTTCTGTGTGTGAGACAGGGAAGGTGATTTATGTATGTGAGATAGGGAGGGTATGTGGTGTATATGTGAGTCAGGGAGGGTGCTTGTGTGTGTCAATGTGTGTGTGCAAGAGAGAGATGGAGCATGTTTTTGGCTGGCTTGTGGCTGTGAGAGAGGGCATGTGTGTGATTGAGCCTGTTTGTAAGTGAGATAGTAAATCACCACGGAGAGACAGAAAAATTAATTCAGTCCCAAAGCATCCAAAATTTTTTAAATATGCAAATGTTTTTATTTATCAAGTCGGCAACATTGCTCAAAGATGCAGAATTAACTTAACACCGGGTCCCCCGACACGGTCCCGTGTTTCGCCAAACGCGGCTGCGTCAGGGGGGAACAGTGAATTCTTAATGGCATTCAAACTAGAATTAAAAGAAAAAGACTGTTAAAGTATTTTACATAGAGACTGATAACAAAGGTGGATCCTATATTGTCAAGACAGTAAATACAAGTACAGTATCAAGACAGTAAATACAGTATCACATTAATAAAGATTTTTAAATCTATTACCCATAGAGGAGTAAACAGTGCTCCTTTAAATCAAAGGATTTTTGACTTAACTTAAAAATCAATTGGAGGCACCAAACAGACACGAGGTTCAAAAATTAAGTACTATAAGTAACTATCCTAAAGTTGATAGCAGATTGTGAAACGTGTAATATACATTTATATGGAAAATCAAACTTCATGCAATAAATCAAATTTTATCTATTATGTAAGATCCAGATATATAAAAATCTAATCGCATGTCCAAAAACAAAAACAAAAGCGGGTTACCTTTAAATTTTGAGTTTTAGACGGCGTTTTCGGCAAGGAGAGCCCAGAACGCCGACATTGCTCGATATTTAAAGTGTCAGGATTGGCGCCAAAAACACTAACCAATCAAAAATGGTTACCAAGGTAACGCCCAGCCATTCAGAATCCAGCACGCCCAAGGGAACGTTCCCGGGCCGTTCCCTTGGCCGTTCCCGGGCCGTTCCCTTGGGCGTGCTGGATTCTGAATGGCTGGGCGTTACCTTGGTAACCATTTTTGATTGGTTAGTGTTTTTGGCGCCAATCCTGACACTTTAAATATCGAGCAATGTCGGCGTTCTGGGCTCTCCTTGCCGAAAACGCCGTCTAAAACTCAAAATTTAAAGGTAACCCGCTTTTGTTTTTGTTTTTGGACATGCAATTAGATTTTTATATATCTGGATCTTACATAATAGATAAAATTTGATTTATTGCATGAAGTTTGATTTTCCATATAAATGTATATTACACGTTTCACAATCTGCTATCAACTTTAGGATAGTTACTTATAGTACTTAATTTTTGAACCTCGTGTCTGTTTGGTGCCTCCAATTGATTTTTAAGTTAAGTCAAAAATCCTTTGATTTAAAGGAGCACTGTTTACTCCTCTATGGGTAATAGATTTAAAAATCTTTATTAATGTGATACTGTATTTACTGTCTTGATACTGTACTTGTATTTACTGTCTTGACAATATAGGATCCACCTTTGTTATCAGTCTCTATGTAAAATACTTTAACAGTCTTTTTCTTTTAATTCTAGTTTGAATGCCATTAAGAATTCACTGTTCCCCCCCGACGCAGCCTCGTTTGGCGAAACACGGGTCCGTGTCGGGGGACCCGGTGTTAAGTTAATTCTGCATCTTTGAGCAATGGAGTTGCCGACTTGATAAATAAAAACATTTGCATATTTAAAAAATTTTGGATGCTTTGGGACTGAATTAATTTTTCTGTCTCTCCGTGGTGATTTACATATTAATTGTGGAGAGCAGCTGTTGCTCCTTTTGATGTTTATGTAAGTGAGATAGAACATGTGTGTGATTGAGAGCTTGTGTGTAAGTGAAATAGAGAGAGCCTGTGTGTGACTGAAAGCATGTGTGTAAGTAAGAGAGAGCGAGAGCATTGTGTGATTGAGAGAGACTGGCCAGAGAGGTGACGTGTGTATGTGTGAGAACGACTGATTAGGGAGATGACTGGTGTGGGTGTGTGTGTGTGTGTGTGTGTGTGTGTGTGTGTGAGACGAGACACAGAAACTGGTCCTGAGGGTGTGTCTGGTGTGTGTGTGTGAGAAACAGAAGAGACTGGTTGTGGTCCCTAAGGAAGAGGACAGTGAGGACAGTAAATGTGTCTTTTAAGTTAATTTTTCTTGATTGACTACCATTTTAATTATTGGGTAGTATGTGATGTGTCTTCTCTTTGAAATATTTTATTGGTGTTTGGTAAAGCTTTCAAAATTTGCATGAGTCTTTAATTATTGGATATTCTATTCATCAGCTGTTTTGAAATTATTTTATTTGTATGATTTTATAATTATGATTAATGATTTATATATCTTGATTTTATTGATTTGTTTCATGAGGAAAGGTGAAATTTTTGTTTTTCCATTGTTAAACTGTATAGAGTCTGGCGTGATGCGTTTTACAGTTCAGTTTTTGTCTGCACATTGCTATTTATACTTTATGTGGCTTTATTCTGTATTTGATGAGGGTTTGTGTTCTGCATGCAAAGTCTGAGATGAAGCATTCTTTTAGCATGTGGTTTCTCTGTAGGAAAGACTAGCACCAACACACTGAGGAACCCTGATAGTGGCAAGAACACCACAAGGAGTTGAGTGAGTGAGTCATCTGATGATTGGCAGCAGGACAGAGTGTCAGAAATTTGATAGGGGCAAGACAGGCTGGCAGAGCAGAGGTAGTCTGGTTTTGATAGGGGTAACACAGGCTGGCAGAGCTGAGGTAGTCAGGTCGCTATGGTTTTGATAGGGGAAAGACAAGGAGTCAAGACAAGACGAGGCTCAGCATGCGGCGTGACTGTGAACCGGGGCGTACTGTCCACCCGACTTGTCTTGAAACACAGACCAAGGAGTCTAACACGCGTGTTAGGTCCTGAAACATGATGAATTATGCCTGGTGTGGTGGAGCGTTGCTACTGTGCACAGGGCTGGTGCAAGGGTATTAGGCACCCTAGGAAAACCTTACAGCCTGGCACCCTACCCCCACCTCCCCATACACAATTTTAAATTATGCATTTAACACATATTTTCCATGAAAAGTGACATTCTGAGGTAAAATTAATATATACGTTATTGTGATAATTTCGTGCACTGTTTTGATGCCAACAAGAAAACTTTGCATCTTGGAATTCATATGGCATCATACCTATTGTGATATATTTCAGCATGGTCCTCCTGTATCAACACAGTACTTTCTGACAACACTCAAAGAATAACAACCCTACCTATGAAAAAGAATACCACAAATATTACACCAGAATCTAAAATATCAATACACCTCCTATCAGGAAAACAGAACAGGCCAAGCTATGTTCCCCTTCATTGTGCTGTAGGATGTTGATGCCACTTGTCTTGCCACTTTGCCTGTCATGCTGCCTTCGAGGGTTCATGCATCTGTTATCGGTGCTCTCTTTTGAAGCTGTGGTGTGTTTTTGACACTCTTGCTGCTGCTTTGCACCTCTGTTAAAGCACTCTTGCCACTCCTGGTAGCCCTTTGCCCCTTTAAAGTGCCTTAGGCTTTTCATGCCTCTTTGGTGCCACTTTGCCACAGTCTAAGTACCTTGGAGCTCTTTTCTCGTTCTGATGATTGCTCCCCAGAATTTTCATCAGAATTGATAAGAAAACCCCAATTCTGCAGCCACAAATAGGCTGCAAATATTTCCCCCATTGACTTTAATGGAAAACGAATCAAATAAATCAGGATTTTTGCCAGAAAACGAATGCAATGAATTTGGGTCCTGGCGAAATGAATAAGAATCAAAATGAATGTTTTCCTTCTGCACATCCCTAAAATACAGAAGTAAAGAATTCATTTAGTCTTTCTGCAATGGTTTTTATCTTCCCTAAGAGCCCCTTTAACCCTTTGATCATCTAACTGTCCAACCAACTCCCTTGCAGGTTTCCTGCTTTGGATATATTTTAAAAGTTTTTATTATGAGATTTTGCCTCTATAGCCAACTTCATTTCTAATTCTCTCTTAGCCTGTCTTAGCAATGTTTTACATTTAACTTTACAATACTTATGATTTTTCCTATTTTCTTCTAATGCATCCATTTTCCAACTTTTGAAAGTAACTTTTTTGACTAAAATAACATCTTTCACCTCACCTTTTAACATGCAGGTAATCGTTTGGCTTTGTTTCCAACTTTTTTAATGTGTGGAATATATCTGGACTGTGCATCTAAGATGGTATTTAAAAAAATCTTCATGCCTGTTGTGCACTCTTAACCTTTGCAGCTGTACCTTTCAGTTTTTTTCTTACTATTTTGCTCATTTTAGCAAAGTTTCTCATTTCAAAGTTTAGCGCTATAGATTTATATATTGTCCCCCCTTCCAGTCATTAGTTCAAATTTGATTATGTTATGATCCCTATTGCCAAGAGACTCCATCATTGTTACTTCTCTCACCAAATCCTGTGGTCTCCTGGGCCTCTCTGCCTTGTTCAGTGGTCTCCTGGGCCTCCCTGTCCTTCCTTGCAGTCTTCACACCTTCTACATTCACCTAGCCAGCCTTGTGCCTTATTTGGGTCTTCCTGTTTAATGTTGCTTGTTCTGTCTATTCCTAGTCCTGTCCTTGTTCAGTCCTTGATTAGTCTTCTCTTGTCCTTCCCAGTCTAGTATTTGTTCTGTCCTGCACAGTCTAGTGCCTGTCTCCAGCCCAGGCTCTGCCTTATCTTGCCCTTTATACTCCCTATCTCTAGCACAGGCCTTGCCTTGTTTTGTCCTCTATACTTCCTATCTCCAGCTCAGATCTTGCCTTGTCTTGTCCTATACAGTACCTGTATCCAGCCTCCAGCTGATGCCTTTTTACAGCTCCCATCTGGTGCCTTCTTTCACCTCCCAGCCCGAGTCGTCTTCCAGCTGGTACATGTTGCAGTTTAGCCTGCCTTGCTTCTGCTTCTAGTCTGGTATTCATTTCCTGCATGTCTCCAGCTTTAGCCTGGTCCCTGACTCCATCCAGTGCTTCCAACCTGCCTGTATCCAGATCCTGCTTGCTTTTGGTTCCAGCCTTGTCTCCAGCCCTGCCTATATCCAGCTCCTGTCTGCCAACTTGTCTCTCCACTTTCTATTTTGTCTTGATGATGTTCTCCAGAAAGGAAGTCCTACTGCTCCCCAGAACCTGCTGGCTCTACCCAAAGGGGAGAGGGCTGGTTAGGTAGAAGACCATCTCCAGTCCTGCCTTGTAGTCCTTTGTCGCTTCTGTGGGTGATGATCCCAGATCCCAGACTGCTAGACCATGACACTGATGAGGAAAATGTGAAATTAACAAATATTTTTCTTCAGTGTACACTGTAGAAAGATAAGGAGCAAGATCACATAAAATACACACAAATAAGGTTAGAAGTGAGATACATCTGAAATGATTTTTAGTTAAGTGTGTTCATGATGATCTAACTAAACTTAAAGTAAATCAAGCCCAGCATCCTATTTCCAACAGAGGCCAAAACCAGGCCACAAGAACCTGATAATTACCCAAACACTAAGAAGAACCCATGCTACTGATGCAATTAAAAGAAGTGGCTATTCCCTAAGTAAAATTGATTAATAGCCATTAATGGACTTCTCCTCCAAGAACTTATCCAAACCTTTTTTGAACCCAGCTACACTAACTGCACTAACCACATCCTATGGCAACAAATTCCAGAGCTTTATTGTGCGTTGAGTGAAAAAGAATTTTCTCCGATTAGTCTTAAATGTGCTAATTGCTAACTTCATGGAATGCCCCCTAGCCCTTCTATTATTCGAAAGTGTAAATAACCGAGTCACATCTACTCATTCAAGACCTCTCATGATTTTAAAGACCTCTATCATATCCCCCCTCAGCCATCTCTTCTCCAAGCTGAACAGCCCTAACCTCTTCAGCCTTTCCTCATAGGGGAGCTGTTCCATCCCCTTTATCATTTTAATTGCCCTTCTCTGTACCTTCTCCATTGCAACTATATCTTTTTTGAGATGCGGCGACCAGAATTGTACCCAGTATTCAAGGTGCGGTCTCACCAAGGAGCGATACAGAGGCATTATGACATTTTCCATTCAATTAACAATTCCCTTCCTAATAATTCTTAACATTCTATTTGCTTTTTTGACTGCTGCAGCACACTGAGCCAATGATTTTAAAGTATTATCCACTATGATGCCTAGATCTTTTTCCTGGGTGGTAGCTCCTAATATGGAACCTAACATCGTGTAACTACAGCAAGGGTTATTTTTCCCTATATGCAACACCTTTCACTTGTCCACATTAAATTTCATCTGCCATTTGGATGCCCAATCTTCCAGTCTTGCAAGGTCCTCCTGTAATGTATCACAGTCTGCTTGTGATTTAACTACTCTGAATAATTTTGTATCA
This sequence comes from Rhinatrema bivittatum, assembly GCF_901001135.1. NCBI lineage: Eukaryota > Metazoa > Chordata > Amphibia > Gymnophiona > Rhinatrematidae > Rhinatrema > Rhinatrema bivittatum. The sequence continues at coordinate 241,894,654 of NC_042621.1, read as the reverse complement.
TCTGCAAATTTGATAACCTCACTCGTCATATTCCTTTCCACATCATTTATATATATATTGAAAAGCACCGGTCCAAGTACAGATCCCTGTGGCACTCCACTGTTTACCCTTTTCCACTGAGAAAATTGACCATTTAATCCTACTCTCTGTTTCCTGTCTTTTAACCAGTTTGTAATCCACGAAAGGACATCGCCTCCTATCCCATGACTTTTTAGTTTTTGTAGAAGCCTCTCATGAGGGACTTTGTCAAACGCCTTCTTAAAATCCAAATACACTACATCTACCGGTTCACCTTTATCCACATGTTTATTAACCCCTTCAAAAAAATGAAGCAGATTTGTTAGGCAAGACTTCACTTGGGTAAATCCATGTTGACTGTGTCCCATTAAATCATGTCTTTCTATATGCTCTATGATTTTGATCTTGAGAATAGTTTCCACTATTTTTCCCGGCACTAAAGTCAGGCTCACTGGTCTATAGTTACCCAGATTGCCCCTGGAGCCTTTTTTAAATATTGGGGTTACATTGGCCATCCTCCAGTCTTCAGGTACAATGGATGATTTTAATGATAGGTTACAAATTTTAACTAATAGATCAGAAATTTCATTTTTTAGTTCATTCAGAACCCTAGGATGCATACCATCCAGTCCAGGTGATTTGCTACTCTTTAGTTTGTCAATCTGGCCTACTAAATCTTCCAGGTTCACAGTGATTTTGTTCAGTTCATCTGACTCCCCTGAAAACCATCTCCGAAACTGGTATCTCCCCAACATCCTCATTAGTAAACACGGAGGCAAAGAATTCATTTAGTCTTTCTGCAATGGCCTTATCTTCCCTAAGAGCCCCTTTAACCCCTCTGTCATCTAATGGTCCAACTGACTCCCTCACAGGTTTCTTGCTTTGGATATATTTAAAAAAGTTTTATTATGAGCTTTTCCATCTATGGCCAACTTCATTTCAAATTCTCTCTTCGCCTGTCTTATCAATGTTTTACACTTACCTTGACAATGCTTATGTTTTATTCTATTTTCTTCAGATGGATCCTTCTTCCAATTTTTGAAGAATGTTTTTTTAGCAAAAATAGCCTCTTTCACCTCACCTTTTAACCATGACGGTAATCATTTTGCCTTCCTTCCACCTTTCTTAATGCACGTAATACATAAGAACATGCCATACTGGGTCAGACTAAGGGTACATCAAGCCCAGCATCCTGTTTCCAACAGTGGCTAATCCAGGCCATAAGAACCTGGCAAGTACCCAAAAACTAAGTATATTCCATGTTACCATTGCTAGTAATAGCAGTAGCTAATTTCTAAGTCAACTTAATTAATAGCAGGTAATGGACTTCTCCAAGAACTTATCCAATCCTTTTTTAAACACTAACCACATCCTCTGGCAACAAATTCCAGAGTTTAATTGTGCGTTGAGTAAAAAATAGCTTTCTCCGATTAGTTTTAAATGTGCCACATGCTAACTTCATGGAGTGCCCCCTAGTCGTTCTATTATCCGAAAGAGTAAATAACTGATTCACATCTACCCATTCTAGACCTCTCATGATTTTAAACACCTCTATCATATCCCCCCTCAGCTGTCTCTTCTCCAAGCTGAAAAGTCCTTTAGAGAGCTGGGAGTAGGTCTAGAGGACTGGACATAGGCAGATGTGGTTAATAAAATTGGAAAGAGGAGGATGGAAACTACAGGCCAATTAATCTGACTTCTGGGGTAGGCAAATTAATGAAATTGCTGCTAAAACAGAGCATAGTGTAGTTTCTGGTATCTAATGGACTGCATATCAGAGGCAGCATGGTTTTACTAAAAGTAGGTCCTGTCAGAAATATCTGATCAATATCTTTTTTGGGTAACCTGATAGTTGAATCAAGAGAAAATGCTAGTTGCAACATTAAGTTTTAGTAATAACTTTGACGTGATTCCACATAGGTGATATAAATGATCACCCTTGGCATGAACACTAGAATGACTGAATGGGTTAGAAACTGTTTGAGTGGGAGGCGACAAAGAGTAGTAGTAACTGGAGTTTACTTGGAAGTGAAGGCAGTCTCTAGCAGTATGCCTCAGGGCTCAGTCCTTGGACCGGTTCTTTTCAATATTTTTGACAATAACATTCCAGAAGGATTGTTGGGAAAGGTTCATCTTTTGGTGATGATACCAAAATCTGCAGCAGGGTATACAGCCAGAAAGGTGTGGAAAATACAAGGAGGAATCCAGTGAAGCTTAAGATATGGTCTAGAGTGTAACGCCTAAGATTTAATGCTATAAAATGCAGAATTATGCATTTAGGATGCAAAAATTGGGTGGTAAAATTATTTTAAGCATGAAATAAAAGAGGGATTTGGAGTGATTTTATCTGATGATCTTAAGGTGACTAAACAGGTGGATAAAGCAACCACAAAAGCCAGAAAGATGCTTTGCTACATAGGGAGAGGAATGGTCAGCAGAAAAAGGGAGATGATATTGCCCCTCTATAGATCTCTGGTGAGACCAAACTTGGAATACTGTGTACAAATTTGGAGACCATACCTTCAACAGGATACAAACTGGTTGGAGTTAGTTCAGAGGGTGGCTACTAAAGTGGTCAGGTCAGTGGTCTTCATTCTAAATCATATGACAACAGGCTTAAAGATCTAAACATATATAACCTAGAGGAAAGGTGAGAATATGGAGACATGATAGAGAAATTTAAATACCTCCAAGGTTTTCATGCATTGAAGGTACTAGGTAGGCCTTTTTCAAGGAAAGGAGACTCTAGAACAAGGAATTATGGGTTGAGGGTAAAATGGGGTAGACTCAGGAGTAATATTAGGAAATATTTCTTTATAGAAAAGATAGAGGATGCATAGAACAGCCTCTCAGTAGTGGTGGTGGAAATACAAATAGTATCTGAATTCAAAAAAGCATGGGATAAACACAAGAGATTTCTGAGGGAGTAATGGGAATTGTAAGCTAAATTAGTTCGGTGGATGGATAGACTAGATGGGCCTTATGGTCTTTTGCTGTCATCTTGTTTCTATGTTTCTATGGTAGGAGGAATGAGAGAGATTGGTAGGGACAAAATGGAATAGAAAGAGTGATGGAGAGTATTGAGATAGACTGGAAGGGAAAGGATGAGACTAAGAAAGATAAAGATAAAGACAGACTGGTAGGGACAGGGTAGAGGAATTGAGAGCAAGAGATAGGGATTGATGAGATTCAATTGAGAAACTGGTAGGAACAAGGTGGGATTGGATTGGGAGAGACTGGTGGGTAGAGGTGGAAGAACTAAGAGTGTGAATGGTCAGGAGATTGTGAGAGGCTGGTGGGAACAGGATGTGATTGAGAGATCGAGTTGAAATACACCGAGAAGAATTCTATTAGTTGAAACATTATAAAGACTAACTGACTACACAAAGGAATTGTTTAAAAATTGCAAGAGATGATTTGAAAAAAAAAAGAAGACATTTCACCCAGAATTAAAGGAACTTACTTTCTAGAATGGGCGTGTACTCATGCCATGCATATGCATGGATCTGCTCCTCAAAAAATGCTCCTGTCAGAATACTCATGTCCCCCCCTCCCCCCCCCGAGAAGTCCTGAAAATTTGGTGTGGATTCACATACATTAAGGATTCACATACAGAGTGATCTCATAAGTCTTCTTTTCTTTTGGAAAGAAGGCTACAAATTCATATTTTACAATGGCAAAATTTTCCTTCACAGAGTACATCATTTACAATTGGTGACCTTGATAAAAGGTTATAACTGTCTGGAGATGCAGGCTCTGCATTAAATGTTACATATGCATCTAAAGAGAGTCAGAAAGAACTGACAAAGGTTTGTTCTACACTAAAGGAAGCCTGTGAAACTTAATTTAAAATATTTCTAAATCAAAGCAAGAGCTGTAAGTCTAGGCAAGTCTAACTAAGAAATACTGTTATTTGGAAGCTGATTTCTTTAGAAAAAGTCGTTGCTATATACTTTCCAGCTGCATCTACATTTCATAAAATATATTTAAAAAGAAGAATAGATATTCCATACAAAACACTTTGTTAGTTTCTTTTATCACAGTTTGAATCCCTTAAACCATGAACTTGAAATTCAATTCAGTCTTCAAAAAGTATAGTTTTCTTCTAGTCAAAGTTTCTTACTGTGCTAATTATTTTTTTTATGTATACCATCATTTTATGAAATACTAATGGAAAACCCATAGTGAAGGACTGGGGAAACACCTGAGCAGAATTGCAAAGCCAATAATGCAGGCCAGGAGGCTATGAGTCAACCATAGGGAGAAGTACAGCATGACTGTATACTCTTTATCTAATTCTTTCTCTCTCTTTCTGTAAATTAAATATATACATTTATTTCAATGAATTTTCATATTTAATTTTTAAAAAAGCAGTAGCTTTTTTTGGGATCTGCAACCCTGCTGCTAAGAATTGTGATTCTACAAAATAAAGTTCTGCAGGGCTTTTTCCTATCCCCCCTGCCCACCAGGACTCCTTCCCCCAGCAATAATAACCCACTTCACGGGGCAGGAACAATCCTCAAATGCTTCTGCCCCACAGGCGATCATTTGCCATTTTGAATAGAGCACTGAATGGGCAGCAGCATCTGGGAATTGTTTATTACCCATGAAAATGCTTAGGGGGCTGCGGGGTCCAGGTAAGCAGGGGAAATGGAGAAAATTCTTGGTAAGACTCTGTTTTAATTTTTTGTGATGGGGAAGAAGGCCCTGGAGCTGACTGCTATTGCTTTAAAAAAAAATCCTATGAAACACATGTTCTTTCTAAATACAAAGCAAAAGAAAACCTAGCAATGAAACATAATAAAAACAAAATAAAAAAAATCCCTTGCTAACCACTAATGTGTGGTGTGTTGGTATAAGTGTCTTTGTTTGGGTTTGTGTGTGTGCATGCATGTGTGTTCATTAGAAAAGAAGATTGTATGTATCTGTGAGTCTAATAGGTGAGAGGGACTTTGGTTTGGGTAATGGGTATATGTGTGCTTTTTTTTATTTTGGGAGGGTACTCTAAAATGGGCAGAGATCAGGACATCAGCAGCTGTGAAGAAAAATCCATACAAAATAATGTGTACTCCCTATGATTTTGTATTATGGTACCCTGCCATAAATTCTGCTGTCCCTGCAGGACAGCAGAGAAACAAAGCTTGTTACCTTCTTTTTTTTCCTGCATTGGGTTGAGAGGTGACACACTGGAGTAGTGAATGAAGAGTGAACCAATCTCTCAGTGCTGTAATCATGGCTCTCACATCCCCGATGTCTTATCTTCCCCAGATACTTGTCCTGCAGTCGGATATGCGAGAATATATCACCACACTGTAGGTGCACTGTTGCGTTGGAGGTGGAACCTTGGGCTGAGGTGGGGTTGACGCAAACCATAGGCAAAGACCTATGGGTCCCCACCATCAGCAGGTAGAGTGGGCTGATAGACAGAGGCCGCTGGAGCTTCACCTATACCAGCCCTCATTCCCTGCGGGTTGAGCCTTTGGGTGCCGGGGCCGGTAGGTGGGCCTCAAGGTTGAATAGCAAGAGAGGTTGGTTCAGCCCAGAGACAGGAGGTGATAGATGGCGTAGTCCTACTCTGGACTGGGTAAGGTACTGGAACTCGGGTGCCAATGGAACAGAGGCTGACTGAGGGCGCTCGAGAAAAGGTAGGCCGAAGGCTAATAAGTCCACGTCCAGGGAGTAGGCTTGGAGAGGCGTCAAATGACAGGCTTGGATCAGGGCCAGTGGCAATGCTGAGGTAGTGGCAAGCGATGCTGAGATCTGATTATGGAGAAGTCAATAGCATTAGTCTGATCACGAAGAAGTCAATAGCAATGGTCTGATCACGAAGAAGTCAATAGCATTAGTCAATCAAGGCTGAGGTCTGATCACAGAGAACGCAATAGTATTAGTAAATCAAAGCAATGGTCAGGGTCTGGAGATAGACTGTAGTGCAGTCAGGCATAGCAGAGGTCTGGGTCTGGAGATTGACTGTAGCGAGGTCAGGTGTAGCGGAGGTCTGGGTCTGGAGATTGACTGTAGCGTAGTCGGGCGAAGCGAAGTCGAAGTCCATGCAGTCAATCCAAAGCATAGGCAGGGCAGGAATGAAGAGAACAGGAACCAGGAACAACAAGGGTCAGGAATGAAGAGTAGAGACGAATCTCTAGCAGCAATGATTACTCGAGTAGCGAGGAGACCTGTTGCAAAGGCAACGCTATGGAGCGAGGCCTGAACTTAAATACAATGAAGAGTTTGACATCATCATCCTGGGCTGTGGCCAGGTTCCCGCCGTGGGCCCTTCTTAAAGATCAGCGATGCCCACGCCTAGGGAGGGGCGCAGCGTGGGTAGTGGCATCTCTCCACGGACCAAGCGGAGAGGCCCGACAAGTATTGGTATCCTGACCTGAAATGCTGGGGACTATGGTGGAACCAGAGGCACCGGGGGAGGCCCGAGGTCAGAGCTGGCTAGTGAGGAGGAACCAGAAGCTGGAGTCCATGTAAGAAGGTGAGGGGGCCAATCTGCGGACAGCACACGTATCATGCACAGTCATCACCCCCCTGTTTATTTGTGCTGCATTGAGGCTTGCATGAGATGGGGATGGAAACTGGGGATTTTGCTAATATCACGATGTTTCATATGTTTATTGGTTGAACAGTAGGACAGTTAGCATGGGGCACATTTAAAACTAATCGGAGAAAGTTCTTTTTTACTCAACGCACAATTAAACTCTGGAATTTGTTGCCAGAGGATGAGGTTAGTGCAGTTAGTATAGCTGTGTTTAAAAAAGGATTGGATACGTTCTTGGAGGAGAAGTCTATTACCTGCTATTAAGTTCATCTAGAGAATAGCCACTGCCATTAGCAATGGTAACATGGAATAGACTTAGTTTTTGGGTACTTGCCAGGTTCTTATGGCCTGGATTGGCCACTGTTGGAAGCAGGATGCTGGGCTTAATGGACCCTTGGTCTTATGTTCTTACATACATAGTGAACCAGCATTTTTTTTATATATAGAAAGCAATGCATACTATTTTACATTAATTTGCATCATGTATAATCATTGAGACAGATGGAGAAAAAATTGAATATTTTTATAGTGATGTATCTAGCTTGGATATATTTAGATGAGGCTTTGACGTGGATTTTGTGTAGTGCATAAAGCACATAGAGAAATAGATTTAGCGCCTTAAGAGTTAAATGCTTAATGAAAGGGCAGGAAAAGCCTCTGCCTATATTTGAAACTGTGAGCTTTCTTTTTTTCTGCTTCTGATGTTATAGTGATTAGCGATTCCTGTTGCTATGAAACTGTGTGTAAAATCACATGGCTACATAAACAAACTTAGGCACAGTGCTGCTTTTAATACTTTTTAGGAAAAAACATGGTGAATAAGTATAATTAATTTCATTTGGGGGCCCGAAAATGAATCGTGGGTCCCCCCAAATGAAACAAAACTTATTCATTTGTTTCATATTGAACTAATGATTCGGGCCTAGGTCTAGGCCTGAATCTAGGGCCTCGCTTAGGGCATAAGCCGAGGCCCAAAGCAGGGGCCACAGCCTATGCCTAAGCATGATGACAGCACCTCAGCCTAGGCCTGAAGCCAGGGTTTCACCTAGGGCATAGGCCGAGGCCCAAAACAGGGACCATGACATAGGCCCAAATGCGATGCCAGGGTTTCGATAGAGGCATGGGCCAATGCCTGTGACTTAGCCAAGACCCCCCAAATTAAGCAAAAAATCCACTTACCTTATCCATCAGGGATCCGATGAAGGCCAGGCCCCAATGCTGGGGCCTCACCCAGACCCAGGCCAGTTCCAGACACTGGGGCCTAAGTCCAGACCCAAGCCTGACACCATGACCCAGCCCAGAAGCCAGGTCCCAATGCTGGGGCCTCAGCCTGGACCTAGGTCTGATGCAGCGACCTGACACGGAGGACAGATCCCAATGCTGGGACCTCAGCCTGGACCCAGTCTGACACCATGATCCCACCTGGAGGCTGGGTCGCAACACTGGGGCTTCAGCTTGGACCCAGATCCAATGTCGCCACCTGACCTGGAGACCAGGTCCTGATGCTAGGGCCATTGAATGGACACAGGCCCAATGCTGTGACCTCAGAAGGAGGCTGGGTCCTGACACCTGGGCCTCAGCCCAGGGTCAGGCCCAGGCCTCAGAGCCCAGGCCTCAGAGCTTCTTCTTGGTCCCTTACATTCTTTGGTTCTTGCAAGCTAAATGATGCCATCTGCTGGGGTCGCATTGGAGTTAATTAATTCCAGAACTTTCACCCTTCTGGGGAGCGCCATTTTGATGTACAGCAATGTGTACAGCATAAAAGACTGTAACGAGAAACAAACAATTGAAGTGCTAATGAGCCATCAAACTGAAACACAGGCTTGTGCATGAAATTATTCCCAGCACTGCCCAAGATTCTCACCCTTGTTCAGTGACCCCTTCTCCTGCTTGAGCAGACAATCAGTTCATAGATTTCTCAGGAAAGTAGACTGACACTGATTTTTACTTATTTATATATATATATATATATATATATATAGCTCAGCTTAGCTTTTTATATGTTTTACTATTTGTATTTTATATATTGCCCTTTTTTAATCTATATTACTATTGCTAAAAGAAATATATAATTATGTTTTCCATATCATTACCCTCTGAGTATTATTGCTATTTATATAGGACCATAACAGAGAGGAAAGGGGGAGGGTAGACAAATGTGTGATTGGTTGCTATAAGCTGACACATTAGTGACTGCAAGTGTTCACACTGGAACCCTCAGTATAGGTACGGAATTGGGTAAAACCTGACAGATCCTTGAACCCACGCAAAACACAGATTTGAAGTACATTCCGGTGCTTTTTGATGTTTCTTGTAACAATAAAATATTAGCAAAATGCTTGACTGGGTCACCTCCCATTTGATGGATTGATTTCAGCAGATATGAATTGGGCCATCGTTTTCTTGCTGGTACACTATTGAAAGGCGATTGCCACAAGGTTCTGCCTTACAACACTATTTAATATTTATCTGAGTTCTGTAGCCTACTTGCAAATTTGGGAGTGGGTTACAGATTATACACAGATGACATTCCATTTTTTCTTCCTATAGTGACTATTATTGCTGATGTTCTGTTGCTTCGAGATGGCAATGGATATTTGATAAAAGGCTAATTCCTAATATAGGAGAAAATAAACTGATAGTTTTGAGTAGATTTCCCACTGATTAGATTCTAACAGTTTTTTAGTAAGAGAAATGGGTGTTCACAGTGTTACAATATGTGAGGAACCTGGGAGTTCAGTGGCAGATAAAATTAAAGATCCATTTACTGATTCACAAAGGGCCAGATTTTAAATGATTTACACAAGTAGAAGGGGTTACGCACGTCGGGCCTATTTTATAAAGGCCTGGCGACGCCCGTAAAGCCCCGGGATGCGTCTAAGTCCCGGGCTTTAGAAAAGGGGTGGGGCGGGGTGGGGTGTGGTGGGGCGGGGCGGGGCCAGAGGCCTCCAGCTCAGCAGCCTGGGAAGGAATGGGGGAAGGGTGCGGGCATCGGCGCAAGATGCACTAATGTGCACCCCCTTGCTCGTGCCGACCCCTGATTTTCTAACATGTGCGCACCCGCGCGCACATGTTATAAAATTGTGACTCCATGTGTGTGTGCCGGGTAGCAAGCGCACATGTACACCTGCGTGTACCTTTGAAAATCTACCCCTAACTTTCTTATCCAGAAATATTTAAATACCTACCCCTTAGATATTAGGGATATGTATTTGTTTGAAAAGAAAGATTAAAACATAATACATTTTCTCATATTTGTTCATTTGTGGCTCCCTAAAACAATTGGAAGGCATCCCAAAAATAAAACAAATATTCATCATTCTAATTATTTATGTTTCCCATTCATTTAAATAGCTTACTGAAATCTATGGCTGTGTATTGCAGGAAAAACAAAAACAACTGATAACTAAAACAAATAGCTCTTGCCTGTGTGACCTCACCACCTTGTCAGAGCCAAGGTTGGCCAAATTGGCAAGGAAATCACATAGAAGACAAATTATGGTGCAGCATATTTTTAACTAGACTATAATGGCTATCTGGTAGAGATGTGAATCGGAACTGGAATCGGTTCGGTTCCAGTTCCGATTCAAATTGTGCATTTTTTTCGTCTGGCCCGATCGTTTTTTTTTTTAGCGGCTGCGCCCGATCCAATAAACAAAAAACCCACCCCGACCCTTTAAAACTGCTCCCTTAGCCTCCATCACCTTCCTGACCCCCCAAAAAACGTTTTAGAATTACCTGGTGGTCCAGTGGGCCCCGGGAGCGATCTCCCACTCTCGGGCCATCGGCTGCCACTAATAAAAATGGCGCCGATGGCCCTTTGCCCTTACCATGTGACAGGGTAACCGTGCCATTGGCCAGCCCCTGTCACATGGTAGGAGCACTGGACGGCCGGCGCCATCTTTAAAAATGGCGCGCGCAAGGGGGTGCACATTTGTGCAACCTGCGCGCGCCGAGCCCAGCGCACGCTGCCTGTTCCCTCCGAGGCCTCTCCGATTTCGGAGCAGCCTCGGAGGGAACTTTCCTTCGCCCTCCCCCCACCTTCCCCTCCCTTCCCCTCCCTTCCCCTACCTAACCCACCCCCCCCCGGCCCTATCTAAACCTCCCCCTTACCTTTGTCGGCAAAGTTCCGCCTGCTGAAAGCAGGCGTAACTTTGCGCACGTCGGCCGGCTGCCCCGCTCCGTGGTCCGGTCCCGGGGGCTGTTCCGGAGGCCGCGGCCACGCCCCCGGAACGCCCCCGGGCCGAAACCACGCCCATGTCGCCGCCCCCCAAACGCCACGCCCCGCCCCCGAAACGCCGCATCATCCCGACACGCCCCCTGACACGCCCCCGACAGGAAGCCCCGGGACTTACGCGTGTCCCGGGGCTTTACGCGCGCCGGCGCGCGAGGGCCCTGCGCGCGTAAATCCGGAAGGATTTACACGTGCGGGCCTTTGAAAATCCGCCCCTTAGAGAATAGCCACTGCCATTAGCAATGGTAACATGGAATAGACTTAGTTTTTGGGTAATTGCCAGGTTCTTATGGCCTGGATTGGCCACTGTTGGAAACAGGATGCTGGGCTTGATGGACCCTTGGTCTGACCCAGTATGGCATTTTCTTATGTTCTTATGTTCTTAATATTTATCAGCTAAGTAATGGGAGGAGAATGGGCATAATGTAGAAGAGTTTAGTTAGCCGGATAAGTTAACTAACTAACTCAGATAATCAGAGTTAGCCAGATAACTAATCCAGCTAACTCTGAATGGCCTGTAGAGCTGTCCTAAAGTTAACCGGATTTTCTTATGCAGCTAACTTTAGGGTAGCTAGATTCACAGGCATTGTTGTGCTGCTGTATTTAAAGGATAATTTAGCAGGATAAATTTATACCCATATAACCAGTGCTATAGTCGCATGCAGGCACAGCTGACTAAGGTACAGAGGAGTACTATTCAATTTACCAGCGATATCTAGACTAACATAAATGTTATGCACTCTTACATCTCCCTGACAGCACACTAATGGGACCTGGCTATGCAGGGCTTACCAGTAGCTTTTAAGAGAACTAAGCATTAGGGTGCACATGGGCTTTACTGCACACCCACTTGATGCATATCCCTCATACTAAAATGCAATATTCTCTCAGCCTTAAGAAAGATGCTGGAGGGTTGGCAGCTAGATCGATGAGGCAGGTTTCTTTCTGAGAGACTATGGTGCAAATAGGGATGTGTAGGCTTAAAAAAATCTTATTTGTTTTTGGTTCTTTTTCGGGAGGTGTTTCTCCCATGAATTTCAGTTAGTGGTTGTTTGATTTGTTTTATTAGTGAGAAAAAAAAATCAAATAATAAAAAAACAAGCCAACAAATGGAAGCAAGGCCTCCTGCCCACCTGCCTGGAAAAATACCGGGGCCAGGATCCCATCTGGCACCAACTTAACGGATCTGATGGAGATCCATCAGCAAAGCCTAGGCCAAGGCCAAAGGCTAAGCCATATATAGACCAAGGGATGGTAGGTCACCACGACCTCGGCCTGCTGAAGGTCTATGCCTCAGCCCAGGCCTCTCAGCTCTTCCAGTGTCATATTTTTCTTTCATCTGACGCTGTGTGCTAGGGTTGCATCTGAGTTAATTAACTACAGGCATTTATCCCAGTGGACAGTGCCATTTTGATGTACAGCATTGCATGGTGTCAGAAGAAAGAAAATGATGACATGGGAGGAGCTGCATATTTGGATTTTTAGAAGCTGTTTGACAAGGTCTTTCATGAGAGGCTTTTAAGAAAACTAAAAAGGTCATGGGATAGGAGGCGATGTCCTTTTGTGGATTGCAAACTGGTTAAAAGACAGAAAACAGAGAGTAGGATTAGATGGTCTGTTTTCACAGGGGAAAAAGGTAAACAGTGTAGTGCCTCAGGGATCTTTAGTTGGTCTGGTGCTTTTTAATTTATTTATAAATGATCTGGAAAGTGGGATGACAAGTGAGGTGATCAAATTTGAGTATGGCACATAATTATGCAGAGTAGTTAAATCTCAAACAGATTGTGATAAATTGCAGGAGGACCTAGTGAGACTGGAAGATTGGGCATCCAAATGGAAGATGAAATTTAATGTTGACGTGCAAGGTGATACATTTAGGGAAAAATAACCCTTGCTGTAGTTACACAATGTTAGGTTCTATCTTAGGAATTCACCCAGGAAAGAGATCTAGGCGTCATAGTGGATAATACATTGAAATTGTCCGCTCAGTGTGCTGTGGCAATCAAAAAAGCAAACATAATCATAAGAATTATTAGGAAGGAAATAGCAAATAAAACAGTGAATGTCATAATGCCTCTGTATCGCTCCATGGTGAAATCACACCTTGAATACTGTGTGAAATTTTGGTTAAAAAAGATATGGCTGCACTGGAGAAAATGTAGAGAAGGGCAAACAAAATGATAAGGGGCATGGAATGGCTCCCCAATGAGGAAAGGCTAAAGAAGTTAGGACTGTTCAGTTTGGAGAAGAGATGACTGAGGGGGTTATGATAGAGGTCTACAAAATCATGAAAGGACTTCAACAAGTTAATGTAAAATGGTTTTTTACTCTCTCAGATAATAGAAGAACTAGTGGGCACTCCAAGAAGTTAGCAAGTAGCTCATTTAAAACAAAGAAAATTATTATTTACTCAGTGCATAGTTAAGCTCTGGAACTCATTGCCAGAGGATGTGGTTATAACAGTTAGTGTAACTGGATTTAGAAAAGGCTGAATAAGTTCCTAGAGGAAAAATCCATAAACTGCTATTAATTAATAAGCAATAGTAGCTTGAGATCTATTTAATATTTGGGTTCTTGCCAGGTACTTGTGACTTGGATTGACCACTGTTGGAAATAGGATGCTGGTCTTGAAGGACCCTTGGTCTGACCCAGTATGGCAAAGCTTATGTTCTTATGTTATGGACTCTGGGCCTGGACCTGTCCATAGGATGAGGTCCAGGCATTTGGATCCAGCCTCCGGCAGCTGGCCTAGATCCAAGCCGAGGCCCTAATGTCAGGGCCCTGCCTCCAGGCTGGATCATGTCATCAGGCCTGGTTCTGGGATCTGACCTAGGCTAAAGCCCAGGCATAGGTACTTAGTCTCTGGTTCAGGTTGTTACATCGGGTCTGGTTCCAGGCCGAGGTCCTGCCATCAGGATCCGGCCTCCATGTCGAGTCACAATGTTGGGCATGGGTCCGATCTCTAGCTTAAGCCGAAACCCAGGCTTCAGGATCTGGACTGTAATACATGTTATGGCGTCAGTCCTTGGTCCGGGCTGAGGACCCGGTGTAGAACCCTGCCTCCAGGCAGGGTCGTGGCATTGGACCTAGATCTGAACTCTGTCCTAAGCCGAGGCCCAAGCTTTGGGACCTGACCTCTGATTTGTGTCATGGTGTTGGGTCTGAGTCTGGGCTCCAGCCTAGGCTGAAGCCTAGGCGTTAGGACCCAACCTCTAGGTCAGATCGTGGCATCGGCCTTAATCCGGGCCAAGGTCCTAGCATTGGGTCCCAGCATCCGGGCCAGATAGTGGCATCTGGCCTGGGTCCTGGCTCCATCCTAGGCTGAGGCCCAGGTGTTGGGACCCGAGCCCTGGCCTTACTATTGGATACCCAACGGATCAAGTAAGAACTTGTTTGTGTCTTGGCTGAGGCCCTGACCCCAGCATCACATTGGGCCTAGGCAACGGTCCCTACTTTGAACCTCAGCCTATGCCCTAGCCAAGGACCCAGCATTGGTCCTAGGTCTAGGTGCCGATGTAATACTAGGACATAGGTCATAGCCCCTACTTTGGGCCTTGGCCTATGCTTAGGCAAGGCCTCGGCCTCAGGCCTAGGCTTAAGCCCAATGCATTCATTTCAAACGAATGCAATGAGTAAGGATTGTTTCATTTGGGGGGCCCTCCGATTCATTTCAGGCCCCCGAATTAAACAAATTGACTTTATTTATCATGTTTTTAAAATTCTTTTGAAACGAATGCATATTCCTATTAGAAGATAGTGACTTTTAGATTATCTGTTGCTTTGTATACTTGCTGCACTTGGAAATGAGGGATGCCCTGGGGCTGGTGCCTATTGATGAATATAATCCATTCCTGAAGAACCTAGTAGAGAGGTGTAGGAAAATAGGCTGGCATTTCCATAGAAGTGGTGTAACTTCTCCAAGAGAAACAGAGACAATTTGTTATGTCTTGTAAGCATCTGATTCAAGATGTTGGCAACTGCTGGAATTCCACCTCCATGATGCTGTAGAGGTTAGTGGAGCAGCAAACACCCATTCATGATCTGTTTCTGGAAACAGTCATGTATGTATTTTGTCCATTGGTGCATCATGATTGAGTAGTGATGAGGCTAGGTTATGAGTCCAAGAAGTGCCACCTTGGGAAGGGGAAATCCCTATAGTAAATATTCTATAGGAAAATATAGAATGTTTCCATGAGCAAGAGGGAACATAAACAGATGTGTTGCAGTTTACAGACTCCTTGCAGCTGCAACAGAGACTGAAGCCTCTCACGCAAAACAATATATACATACTTGCTGCACTTTGAGATCTATGGGTGAAAGGTAGCTAAGGTGTCTGAATGGAGTGCCAGAGGCAGAGGCACAGTGGGGATGAAACTCAAGATAATTGTCCACCTCAGAGACTAGTGCAAGCAGGAGCAATACCCTCTAGGGGTGTGCATTCGTTCCCTATGAATTGGGAATCCGCAACGTATAGGGCCATATTCATTGTATTTGTGGGGAAGCGAAACGTATCGCGATTCCCCACGAATACAATGAATCTTCGCCGAATTTTTCGGCCATCTAAAGGAGCCAATTTAAACAAAACCCCCACCCTCCTGACCCCCCCCCCCCCAAGACTTACCAAAACTCCCTGGTGGTCCAGCAGGGGGGTCCAGGGCCATCTCCTGCACTCACACCCTCGGCTGCCGGTATTCAAAATGGCGCCGATAGCCTTTGACCTACTATGTCACAGGGGCTGCGGTGCCATTGGTCAGCCCCTGTCACATGGCCATTGGTGCCATCTTGTGCTCCTACCATGTGACAGGGGCTGACCAATGACACCGGTAGCCCCTGTGACATAGTAGGTCAAAGGCTATCGGCACCATTTTCAATACCGGCAGCCGAGGGTGTGAGTGCAGGAGATGGCTCCCGGACCCCCTGTTGGACCACCAAGGAGTTTTGGTAAGTCTTGGGGGGATAAGGAGGGTGGGGGGTTGTAGTTAATTTAATTTTAGCGGGGAAACGAATAAGAATTAACGTATAAACGTATCAGGGAGGCCCTCTTGCCGAATACAACGTATCTGCCCCCCAACAAATACGAATCCCGAATGCAATGTATGGCGTCCCTCTGCACATCCCTACTACCCTCTCAGCTAACACATAATCCCCAACCTCAATATGCCAAAGCCACAGACCATAGCTAAAGCAGCTGGCGAGAAAGACCCTTGTCCCACCTGAACAATGGAAACCCCAGCACAAATTTCTATCACACACTATCTCACAGAGCCCATTGAGAACATGGACACAAATGAACTTGCATATTGGGTACACAAATCTGCAGTTAGGCCAGACTTAGCCAAGATAGCTCAGCACAACTATATTTCCCAGCAACCACTGTGTCCTGTGAACATCTCTTTTTCAACGACAGGAGACATCATGAGCCTTCATTCCTAAAGACCGGTGCCAGTGTTGATGAAGAAGTTGGTCTTTTTTTAAAATCAACATGTCTGCTTAGGTTTGCAGAATTTCCATGTGAGTGGCAAGATGACTGAAAGCACTTAAAAGGCCCTGCTGCAACTCTGCCTATTTGCAGTGCTGCTTATGTACCACCTGAGGGTCTTGCTGCTACTGCTCTGCCTACCTACCATGTCCTTATATTCCACCTCTGGCGTCTTGTTTTCTGTCTTGCCCCTTATGTATCATCTTAGAGTTCTATCTTCCATTGCTCTGCCTACCTACCATGCCCCATATATTCCACCCTGGGGGTGTTGCTGCTATCACACTGCCTTCCTGCCATGCTTCAGATGTACCACATTAGGGGTCTTGCTGCTACTGCTTCTATCAGAGCCCTGGAGAGCTCCTGCCACTGCTGATACCTTTTTAACCCTTTACATTGCCTTAGTCTATTTGTACCACTTTTCGTGCCACTTTTTGTACCACAGTCTTGGTAGCTTGGAGTTCTCTTCCCCATTCTGATGTCGCCTCCCCACAAGTTTTATTAGAATTGATTAGAAAACCCTGACTTTAAATCTCAAAATAGGCTGCATTGCTTTCCCCATTTATTTTAATGGGAAACAGAAAAATGAATGAAACAAATAAACAAATATTTTTTCATTTGAAACTAATAAAAGAAATGGAAGTGACCTACAAAAGTAATGAAAAAACCAAAAAGAAAATTTTGCCTCTGCATCTCTCTAATTAATAATGATTTATCAAGGTAAATTGGCTGCCTAAACATTGTTCTCCTCGGAGCATCTAGAATGTGTATGGGTTTCACATCATAAGCACTTTATTTCAAAGTACAAAGGGACATTTGGGACTGGGGAAACACTGTTTGGATTTTGGGAGTAAAGTATGATCACAAATTGGTATTTTAAAATCTCGATTCATGCTGTTTTGAGATCACAGATATAAAAGTGTAACATCCTTGGGAATTTTGTACCTCTATAGCTACGAAAGCAACATTTTTCAAAAGAAAAGCTACATGTCTAGTTTTCCTTGAAAACTGCTTAACAAGTGCATGGGCGCAAAACCACAGGCAAACCTTTCACTTAGGCAGATTACTGCTAGTTCCCTTCTAAATGATAAAATGCAAGACCATGGTGGTCTCTTCTTTGCAACATTTGTACATCAATACCATTAATAACCTCTGAAGGCATGGCGCTCTTTCGAATAGATTTTATTTTTCTTGTTGAGCTATTATAGATTCAGTCCATTGCTGCTGTCTTAAGTAAGTCTAATAGAATACAAATCAAAAATCCAAGTAAGGAAGAATACCTGCACTCATAGAATGAACACTGTTTCTGATTAAGAAAGGGAAGGACTAAAGCAATGTTCCTACTTTCCCATCAGCTCTGTACTTTGTAGAGTGTGATATCACAGAAAACATTACCCATTTGTTTTACTTTAATGAGAGTGAATTGATACAAATAAGATTCATTAAATTCTCAAAAGGTTTGCTAGTGAAAAACTACTTTTTCTTTTTGTGTGCCATAAAAAACGTCTTTATTCTAGTTCCTTTAATTCATTTATCCTGAAATTTAAAAAGTAAGACACTTCAAATGTTTCTATTCGACCACTGAAGAGAAAATACCATAACCCATGTAAACTGAGAAATGAATACAGTAATATCAAGATTGGATTCTGAAAAATCCCAGAATTCTACATACTATATTTTATCAGCTCAAACATTCAAGGATATGCAAACTTTTAAACAGGACCATTTTTTATTTCCCTTATTGTTATGGTTTGTTTAATGATTATGCTATTTTGTGATGCATAATAGTTTTAATTTGAAAAATTAAAAGTAACACGCATGTTCATAAAATGCTACATATCTTACAAATTCTGCCAAGGGTCTGTAAACTTATGAGCACAACTGTTTATAAACTTGCACAGAGAATTTCTTGTATGTAAAAGAAGCATAATTTCACATCCAGTCCACGTCAGTAGTTAAGCATCTATAAGGGCTAATTTTAAAAGCCTTGTGTGTATGAAATCTGGAGATGCGTGTGTGGTTGGGCCATGAATGCACTGTGTGGATCTTCATAGGCCCGCAGCTACGTGCGTATTTCTCGGTATGCGAAGAATGGGTTTTCAGAAAAGGGGTGGGCTGGAAGCAGGATTTAAGAGGGGTCTGGCCAGGGCATTGGTGGGGCATGGGTTGGCCGGGGTCTCGCCAGTAAGGCACTGTCCCTCCCAGTCCCCTCCTTTACTGGAGTGGATTGGGAGGGAACAGAGAATAGGGTCGATTGCGTTGTCGCGCGCAGGTTGTAAAATCCCCTCCACTTACATGTGTGATTCAGCACTCACACACACATGCATACACTGATATAAAAATGTACATGCATGGATGCGCAGATGGATTTTGTAACATGTGTGTGTCGGCATGCGCATATTATAAAATCGCCACGTCCATATGCAAGCACTGGCAACCGCGCGCACATGGATGCCCCTGCATGGGTTTGAAATTTACCATCATATGTTCTAGAACTTAGAATAATGAGTATTTATCTTCATTTGTAATAAAAAATGTGGCGCTTTCCAGGATTGGATTGGCAATTTGGTAATTCTGGCAAATGCCAGCGGGGTCGATCCAATTATGGGCTGAATTTGTCAGTTGAATTGGCCTGTGGGAAAAAGATTTTCAAATATGGGGCCTTAACAGTTAACACTATCAATTTCTTGTACAAAAATACTTCATTCATGAATTTACACAATTAGTTTATGATTTTGATTGACATGCTCCCTGATGATTCAACAAGCAGCTCCAAGGTCCTACTCACTGGCCCATATCTGTCTGAACCAATCAGGTACTTGTTACCACAATAGTCTGAAGTTATTAAGGTGATCCAGTGCAGTGTTTTCCAACTAGTGTGCCCTGGCACACTGGTAAGCCTTCAGACCTGATCAGGCAAGCCATGGAAAAGTCACCACTGTCTGATGCTCAGATGCAGCCTAGTCCTGTGTTTAGCTCTCAGCATCTCACAGCAAGAAGAAACACCAGAGGTGGTTCTTAAATATGTATGCACTTCTTTCTGGAAACATGTATAATCTGCATGCCTCTTCTTCCTAGCTATAATATGAGTTCCAGATTGTAGAAATTAATGGGCAGCATGCAAGGCAGATAGCAAGGCCACTGTCCTGAGTCTTCTCCTTCCACTCTCTATCTTGTACCCAAACTGAGAAAGATGAGCATTGCATGCATAGAGCATTGGATGGTATTCTGTTGTGTCTGTGAACCCTTGGGATGGGGTGAGATTGGCTCTATCTGCAGGGAGGAGCCCTGAAGGTTCTCACTGCCAGCGGGCGGACCCTGACAAAGCAAAGACGGTCTAGAGCTTCACCTTTACCAGTCCTCGCTCCCCTCAAGTTGAGCCTTATGGTGCTAGGGCTGGCATGGCTTAGGCGAAGATCTTTGGAGATGGTCCAGGGGATGGCTATGGTCAGAGGCAGGCAGCAGTCAGGCATGGTGAGGATCCTTGCAAGGTTCAAGGCAGACAGCGTTCAGGCATAGTGAGAGCCCATGAAAGGGTCAAAACCAGGCATCCATCCAAGGGAGAGGAAAGGTGACAGATAGGGCTGAGGCAGGCTGGGCAGATGAAGGCTGGAAGCAGTATGCACTAGGATGTTGCAAGACCTGTTGCTGAAGCAGGGTGCAACAGGAAAGATAGCCTTAAATAGGGCAAAGACTGTGATGCCATCAGCAGTGGCTGCAGGGACTTTCCTGCTGCTATCCCTTACAGAGGGTCGGCATTGGGTACATGAGTGCCTAGGAAGAGTAGTGCGAGGCAGGAGCTGGCGACGTCCTGCCGCATGGCGCCCGGTGGCCTTTTGCAGGGGGAAGAGTCGGATACGTCCTTATGTGCTGGAGAAAGCGGCAGTCAGTCAGGTTGTGGAGGTGAGAGCAGCAGCTCATAGGGGCAGCCCGCTAGTCATTGAACACAACAGATTCACTCTGAGTGTTTAGAGTGCAGCAGTGGTGAATGAACACTGGCAGCCACATGCAGCAGCAAATGCAACTGTGTCAGTCATCCACTCCATATCAATTTCTCCCTTTTCCTGAACTCATATAGGTCTATCGTGATGGGTTCATAAGAGTTTCTGCCCCTCTCTCCTTTTGTTTTAAAATGTAGAAGAGAGACTGTTGGGGTTTTCAGAGCTTCCCTGATTCTTCTTTTGGCCATATGGGTCTTCTCTGTGTCCAAACCGGCTATTCCATGGAGGATGGTATGTCATACAACATTTTTTTTTAATTCTTTATTTATCCAATTTTTCAATATTACAAGCATAGAATGTGAAATTTAACATGATGTTGCATCACATCCAGTTATATCCATACTATTATTTTAAAAGAAACTATTTATTTAATCACATCATATTTCAAAAGGAAAAGAAATATTTTAAAGTAAATACACACATTCTAATATTTGCATATAGGTCATAAAGTAATTGGGAGATCCAATACTTTATTTAGGACATACTACAAAATTATTTTTAAAGAAGAAGAAAAGGGAGGTATATTTCTTCCAATATTAGCATTAGACAGGTATGGCCATTTACTGCTGCACGATTATCTATCATCTGTCTCAGTTGTTCTGGATCGAAAAAGGTATATTTATTATTATCTAATATCAAATTACATTTACAGGGGTAACAGATATTCATTTGACCCCCCCCAAATTTCTAACCTCCTGACCCATACTCAAAAATGTTTTCCTTCGGTTTTGAGTTTCTTTCATCAAGTCAGGGTATATCCAAATTCTGTATCCCAAGTATTGTTTATTTCTATTCTGAAAAAACAGCCGTAGATCAGTATCTCTGTCATTGGGAGACGTAAATGAGACCAATAAAGTTCCACAAAACTCTATTTGATCCTCCGCTGAAGTTTCCAAACATAATGTAAGGTCTGCTCCTATGTCCTGTGGTTGCACATTCTGAGGCTGTTCAATCCTAGTTCTAGGAGTTGGTGCAAAATATATTTTTGAGATAGATGGCATTGCTATTGAGAGTATCTCTGTCATATATTTCTTAAATTGTTCCTTTGGCGATATAACCTTCATGCAAGGGAAATTTAAAACCCGTAGGTTCAGATATCTGGATTTATTTTCAAGACTCTCAATTTTTCATTCTATATGTTGCTCCTCTTGAATCAACTTCACTTGGACTTCTTTTATAGATGTTAATTGTCCATTAATTTCTTTTATTTCAATCTCTTGTTTTTTTATTTCTGTCTCCATAATCAGAGTGGACTTCTGTGTTAAATTTACTGTGTTCACCAAAGAGGAAATAGTATTTTCTAATTTAACTATGGTGTTCCAAATTGCGTCAATGGTTATAATATTTGGTCGAGAAAGGTTTTGTACAGTCAAGTTTTGCCTTACCTCACTCTGCCGGCAGACCTCTTCAATCTGATAGGATTTGTATGACATTTCCTTTCCTCTCCTCTCCCCTGTTGAATGGAAACACTGTGTGGGGTCGACTCATTCTCATCTGTCGATGCAGGCATGGCTCCGGCCATGCTTACTAGCGCCGCATCAGGAACAGGTACGTTAGCCCTCGTCATTTCTCCGAGGGTGTCCTCCATATTTGCTCTCGCGTCGGTCGCTGACTCCTGCGTTCGCAAATACAAACCCCGGCTTATGCTTAGGCTAGGAGGGGTGGGAGTCTCTGGTGCTCCTGGGCTAAGTGGTTTGTTTGTCCATGGGGCCCTGATCACTTCCTAAGACCAGCTGCCCAGCGGACTGATTCCCGGGTGTAGAAATAGCTGCCGGCGTGAAGAATCCCTCAATCCTCGTTTGAGAATGGGTCGGTGGGGTAGGCATAGAGGTCTCTGACCTCACCTTGCCCTTCCTTTTGGTATGGGGCATGATAATTCAAAGTGGAAATTGTTAGTTCGAGGAGCTCCAAAAACGCCAACCTCTCCCTAAGATGCCATATTGGATCTCGTCATACAACATTTTAAGTGTGCTTTGGGCTTCAAAAGGTTGGGAAACACTGATTCAGCCCATACTGCACCACCAGGTAGCCAGCAGGGAGTTTTACCAGACTCCCCTTCCACTTGTGCAGGACTTACAAGCCCACATGTGCCAAAGGGTAGAACAGGAATTAGAAAGCAAAAACAGTCTCTGAAAAACTCACCCTCTGCAAGTATGTTTTCTTCTGGTCAAAGTGCATAAGTAAGTAGAGCAGACAGTGGTCATGTAACAAGTACCTAGCAGCTTGTAGGATGGGATTTGCAGAAGGCACTGCATTGAGGAGAGGAGTATATCCATGGTAAGGCTATACATGCTGTAGAAACAGAGATGTATCCAGGTGCGCAGCTGCTCTGGACTTCTATGCATACTTTAAAAAAATTGAAAACATGTGCATACATCATTTCCCTGTCACAAATCTGCCCATAAAACACCTACTTCCTCTACAGGTCCACATACTTTTACCTGCAGAACACCCAAATTGATTTTCAATGTGAGATTATGCACATGAAAGAGGGTTTATGCACATGAAGTGCTTTGAAGTACTGCTGCTGAAGAGAGAGGCACTGAATTAGTGAGCAACCAGCAGCAACATAAGATAAATGCTGCTGAGCAAAATTTATAATCATTTAATTACTTTGTGCACCCTAATTCAAGTGAGAGCTATCTTTGGGTTTTTTTTTTTATATACCATTCAACTCAGACTTCTATGGACACAACTGTGAAGAAAATATTCAGCCATATAGATGGGACAAACTATAAGTGGTTAATGTATTGTGCCAAAAGTGTTCTTCATTTTGCTCAGTATGTCTGGTGTTTTGTAAGAATTCAGAAACAAATCCATGAATTATTGGAGTCACGTGCATCAAAGATTAGACAAATAGGAAAGAAGTATCTGTCATTTAGCTTCTACAGAATCATTCTTTCTGACAAGTCAGGAAGGTGTTAATAGTTTAATCACCTCTAATCAAATATCTGTCCACCAGGAACAAGTGTGAAAGCGAAGACAGATAAGGAACATGTTCTAGATATTGTGAAACTAATTGGTAAGCATGGAAACGAAAACAGAAGTTGCATACATGTTAGAAGACATTTCTGTTGATCACAGAAACATTTTAGAACTGATTCTGCTTCTTAGCAAGGTTGACAGTTGTTTGCAAGATCATCTAAAGTGGCACATAAGCAGAAAGGCATTGCATCTCTCAGATGAAAAGGGCAGAGGATCATTAGTAACTGTGTTCTCTAAAACGACAGTTAATTCAATTAGAAAATCAATTTGGCAACTTATTCAGGAGAGTGTTGCAAATAGACATTGATACTGGAATGTTTTCAGTTCAAATTGACACCACAAAGGATAAAACATCAAAAGAATAGTGCTCCTTTATAGTCCACTATTTAACAGATTTCATTCATGAATAGGTACTTGCAGTTAGAGATGTGAATCGTGTCCTCGATCGTCTTAACGATCGATTTCAGCTGGGAGGGGGAGGGAATCGTATTGTTGCCGTTTGGGTGTGTAAAGTATCGTGAAAATCGTTAAAATCGTGAGCCGGCACACTAAAACCCCCTAAAACCCACCCCCGACCCTTTAAATTAAATCCCCCACCCTCCCGAACCCCCCCCCCCCAAATGCCTTAAATTACCTGGGGGTCCAGCGGCACACTAAAACACGGCAACTAAAACCCCCTAAAACCCACCCTGACCCTTTAAATTAAATCCCCCCCCCCCAAATGCCTTAAATTACCTGGGGGTCCGTAGCGGCGGTCCATAGCTTAAATTACCTCCATAGCGGCGGTCCGTAGCTAAATCTGGGGAAGGGGGAGAGCATGAAAACCGGCACACTAAATCGTGTAGTCTTCAGCCGGCGCCATTTTGCAAAATGGCCACCGCAAAATGGCGGCGGCCATAGACCAAAACAATTCGACGCAGGAGGTCGTTCCGGACACCCGCTGGACTTTTGGCAAGTCTTGTGGGGGTCAGGAGGCCCCCCCAAGCTGGCCAAAAGTTCCTGGGGGTCCAGCGGGGGTCAAGGCGCGATTTCCTGCCGCGAATCGTTTTCCGTACGGAAAATGGCACCGGCAGGAGATCGACTGCAGGAGGTCGTTCAGCGAGGGTTCCTGACAGTATAAATTGCAAGTCTTCAGCTGCAGGGTATATTTTTAATCTATTCATGTGGCATCATGCAAACTCAATGATAAGAAAATGCATTGGAATTTAAACTGATGGGGCAACTAACATATAAGGACAGTATAGGGATTTTTCTGGATGGCTTTCAAAAGATTCACCTAACCAGGTTCATGTTTTGTGCTATCATCATGTACCTAATTTAGGACTGGGAGATGTTACTGCAATAATATTTGCCAAGATGAATGATTATACCAATGTTTCTTGGAGTGTCCTACCAATGAATGAATGTGTGGGAAAGTTTTAGTCAGGACATACACCACAGAGGACTCTGCATGATTTATGACACATGATGGAACATAACACCATAAGAATTGCCATGCTGTTTGACTAAAGTCAATCGAGCCCAGCATCCTGTGTCCAACAGTGGCCAATCCAGGTTGCAAGTACCTGGCAGATCCCATAAAGTAGATCTAATTCCTGTTACTCAGTCCTAAGGATAGCAATAGCTTTATTTAGTCTTCTTGGCAAATAATGTGTAATGCACTTTTTATCCAGGAAGGGTCCACTAAAACAGCTTATTCACAACAAGTCACCTTGACCTTGTCTTCTGTCATGTCCCCTCTCAGCCATCTCTTTTCCAAGCTGAAGAACCCTAGCCGAGTTTTGTGTGAAGTTCTAGTCTCCCCATCTCAAGAAAGACATAGTGGAACTAGAAAAGTTGCAGAGGAGAGTGACAAAAAATGATAAAGGGGATTGGCTATCTCTCCTGTGATGAGAGGCTTCACAGGCTAGGGCTCTTCAGCTTGGAAAAGAGATGGCAGAGAGAGGACATGGCAAAAGATTACAAAATCACGAGTGGAGAGGAATAGGTAAATAAAAGACAGTTATTTAACAGTTCAAATAATACTAAAACAAGGGAACACTCCACGAAATAACCAGCAGATTCAAACCAGACTGTAGAAAGTACTTTTTCACTCAGGGTACTATCAAACTGTGGAATTTGTTTTCAGAGGACAATATCAAGGTAACTAGCCTAGCAGGATTTAAAAGAGGTTTGGACACGTTCCTGGAGGAAAAGTATATTACACATTATTATCTGACAGTGTGGCTTAATGCTCAATACAGTAATATTTTGTTTTATTCTCCATTACTTTTCAGATAATTGCTAGCATTCCATTTGTTTTTGACCGCTGCCAAACACTGAGATAGGATTTCAAGGTATTGTTCACTAGGACTCCAAGATCTTTTCCTAGTTAGTATCTTCTAGGGATGTGCAATCGTTTTTCCTGAATTAGGCAATGTCAATGAAATTGCCTATTTCGGAATGGTTTGGGAGAACCGAAAAACAATTTCAGAAAAAAAATCATTTTTGAGTTAGCGCACACTAACTGTTGTGAATAAGCTGTTTTAGTGGACCCTTGGGACGGCCTGCAGGAGACTGGAGAGAGATGGACTATAGTCTCTGCTTGAGAGCAGGCCGGGAGGCAGATACCAGGCAGGCGATGGACAGTGAGCTTCATCTAGGAAGCTGGTACTCCCCCGGGAGGAGCCCGTAGGAGCCCAGCCGCTTGGGACTTAGGTGATTCACCCTGGAAGCCGGAGCTCCCCCGGGAGGAGCCCATAGGAACCCAGCCGCAGGGACTTAGGAGATCACGGAAGCTGGAGCTGAAGCAGATGGGCAGGGATCCGGAATCAGGCAGGAACTGAAGCAGGACAGGAACTTGGATCCAAGCTGGAACTGAAACAGGACAGGTTACTAGAACCAAGCAGGAACTGAAGCAGGGCAGGTTACTAGAACCAGGCAAGCACTGAAGCAGGGCAGGTACTGGATCCAAGCTGGAACTGAAGCAAGACAGGTTACTGGGATCAAGCTGGAACTGAAGCAGGACAGGTACTGGAACCAAGCTGGAACTGAAGCTGGACAGGTTACTGGATCCAAGCTGGAACTGAAGCAGGACAGGTACTGGATCCAAGCTGGAACTGAAGCAGGACAAGTTACTGGAACCAGGCAGGAGCAAAGACAGGACTTGGACACAGAAGCGTAGCAAGTCTTAGGCAGGAACGGAGCTGCTAATGCAATAGCATGCTCCGGGGCTTGGAGCAACTGGGAACCGCAAGGAACCCCATTGCAAGGCAAAGTTCTGGGCTCCGTGGCGGCGTTACATAGGTTACAGCGTCTGACATCAGGGGTAAGGCGGAGCCTTCAGTGGCGGGAAAAGGCCTTCATAAGCGTGGCTCCTGCGCACGCGCGCACCTAAGGAGACGGCGTCCAGGAAGGGTTTCTCGGCGGCATCCCCCCCGTGGGGACACCGCGAAACAGGCCGCAGGCTCTCGGAGACGGAACGGGACCAAGGAGGTGAGTGCCAGGTCGCGACAGTCACGACCGGGACCGTAACACTAATTCCCGATATAGAAAACAGCATAATGTCCCTGTAGTTGGTATTATTTTTCCCTATGAGCATCACTTTGCACTTTTCCACATTAAATTTCATCAGCCATTCAGTTGCCCATTCTTCTAGTCACTTAAGGTCCTTCTGCAGTTTCTTGTAATTTGCTTCTTTTTAACAAATTTGAATAAGTTTGTGTCATCTACAAATTTGATCACCTCACTTGTCAATCCATTTATGAATACAGCATAGGTCCCAGTCCCGATCTTATGGTACTCCACTAATGATCTTTCTCTATTTGGAAAACTGATCATTTAGTCTTATCCTCTGTTTCTGGCCTTTTAACCGGTTACTAATCAAGAATAGAACATTGCCTCCCATCTCATGACTCTCATGGAAAACTTTGTCAAATGCCTTTTGAAAATCCAAAGACACGATATCAAATGGCTCATCTTTATCTACATATTTATACCTTCATAAATTTCTAAAGATTGGTAAGACAAGACTTGATTTTGCTAAAATCATATTGACTCTTCTCCAATAAGCCACATCTATCTATATTGCCAGTAATTTTGTTTTAAAAAATGGCTTCTATAATTTTGCTGGGCACTGATAGCAGGCTCACCAATCTACAGTTTCCTGGATTACCCGTGGAACCCTTTTTAAAAATTGTCATCAATTTGGCCACCTTCCAGCCTTTAGGAATCATGGCTGTTTTATATGAAAGGTTACTAGTAAGAGGTTAGCAATTTCATATCTTAGTTCTTTTAGAAATCGGGTACATGCCATCTGGTCCCACTGATTTATTACTCTTAAGTTTGTCTCTGTGAAGTGTTACATCCTCCATTATCACAGATTAGAGGTGTGAATCGTGTAATCGATCGTCTTAACGATCAATTTTGGCTGGGGGGGAGGGAAATCTGATCGTCGAGTTTTGTTTTTTTCTAAAAATCGTTAAAAATCGTAAATTGGGGGAGGGCGGGAAAACCGGCACACCAAAAAAACCCTAAAACCCACCCGAACCTTTAAAACAAATTCCCCACCCTCCCGAACCCCCCCCCCCAAATGTTTTAAATTACCTGGGGTCCAGTGGGGGGGTCCCGACGCGATCTCCTCCCGCTCTCTGGCCACCGCTGCATTGAGAAATGGTGCCGGTGGCCCTTTGCCCTTATCATGTGACAGGGCAAAGGTAGCGCCGGCGCCATTTTGTTTCCTGGCTCCCGACGTCACGCGTGCGGGAGATCGCCCCCGGACCCCCGCTGGACCCCAGGGACTTTTGGCCAGCTTGGGGGGGGGGCCTCCTGACCCCCACAAGACTTGCCAAAAGTCCAGCGGGGGTCCGGGAGCGACCTCCTGCATGCGGGCCGTATTGCCAATCTTCAAAAGTGCCGGCGCTACCTTTGCCCTTACTATGTCATACGGGCGATGGTCGTATAAGGCGTTTGAATTGTTAGCTGAGTTTTTGATCTTGTTGCTGTAGTAGTTTCGTTTTGTGTTCATGATCATGTTTTTATATGTGGCTAGATGGGTTCTGTATCTTTGTAAGTCCTTATATATTTTTAATACATTGAGAAATCTAGTAAATATGTGATAACACTACAGAGAGTTATTTAACGTTATACATTCTAACTCACCAATTTTACTTTTCAGACTTCTGGCATTTTTATTTGTAGTTTCATTTCTGTTTGCATTCATAACTTGCTTGTCAGGAAATGATACAGTTTAGAGTCATTCATATCTGGATGCTCTTTGTCTACATCTGCCTGGGCTACTTCAGCCTTAAATACAACCTTTCTACTGGGACAGTTTATGGGTTATTTTCTAATATGGATCATGCTATGTACATAGACCTTGTGGTAACTGTGTCCAAAATTCAAGAGAAATCCAGGTCAAATTTTTTTTTACATAAATGAAGATGGCTTTATCGACATAAATGACCTTTTAAAAATTGCTCTCCCCATCAATATGAGTGACAGTTCTTGCACTGTTTCACAGTGCATGTATTTTTACCCAGGGGGAAAAGGGGGCAAGGATCAGCCAAGAGATAGGAAGTGCATATGGTAATTTCATTTTGAAATTACTGCTTGAATTTTCAGCCACAAACATTGCATTGGCTGCAATTGCAGGTGTGTAAAATAAAATGGAAATAAAAATATAAATAAAAGTTTCAGACTTTTGAAAAAGATTTTGCAGGTCTTGTATCTAGAAGTTGGATGCTGCTCTGGGACTCTGAAAATTGTGCCCTTCGGGGTAACTTTCTAATTGCCTGCATATTTGCAAAGCATGTGGGTATTTCTACAGCACATACTTGCAGCAAATTTTCAAATTGAAACTACCTGGGTACTTTGTCTTTGGAAATTAACTAGCACATGATAAGCATGCACAAAGCACCCCTTAAGTCTTCGATTTTATTAGCAGGTTACAAATATAGAAACTGACTAAATCAGTAAATATTTTGCTACTTTCATTTGTTCTGGCATCTGAGAGGGGCTAAAATAGAGTGTGTACTTCTGAAAATAAAGGGCCAGATTTTAAGATGTACGCCCGATCTTATAACATGTGCGCGCAGTCATGCGCATGTTATAAAATCCGGGGTTGGTGCACACAAGGGGGTGCACACTAGTGCACCTTGTGAGCGCCGAGCCCTAGGAGAGCCCCGATATCTTTCCTGGTTCCCTCCGAGGCCACTCAGAAATTGGAGCGGCTTCGGAGGGAACTTTCCTTTGCCCCCCCCCCCCCCCCCCCCCCCCCCCCCCCCCCCCCACTTTCCCCTCCCTTCCTCTACCTAACCCAACTCCCAGCCCTACCTAACCCCCCCCCCCCCCCCCCCCGCCCCCCAATGTCAAAAGATGTCAATAGAAACCACTGGAAAGTAGTATATGCATTTTACAAAGCTAAATAGATTTTCTCATCTGTTCTGTTTTAAATGTGAAATGAAGCAGGAAGTTAATATCTTTGATGTCATTTCTTGGGGAAGGGAGGAGCAATACCTTTCATGAATAGCTTTAAAATAAATTCATAGAAAACTTTAAAAATATTGTTAAAATGCTATGGCAGATTCCAGAAACTGCAGTGTGTTTCTTTGAGAGAAATACAGCATGATATCCAAAGGATATATAACAGTATTGTCACAGATCACCATTGCCAGCTTCCCCTGGAAGAATTCAGAGCCTCAAATCAGACACTGAATGTATCAGCTAAAAGGTGATGTGAGCAATCATGGTTTGTTATTTTACTACAACTCAGCCCTCAAACTGGACTCTATTTTTGTTGCCATCACACAGATGTTTCTATAATTTAACTCACCCTCAAGGTGTGAGAGCCCAGTCTGCATTTTGTGAGTATTCTCCCTTAAACCTGGTGTTCTGAATCCTGCACAGTCATCACTAGGGAGCTAGGGAGGATCTTGCAACTATCCACCCATAGACTGAGGCAGCATGATTTTTTTCTTTCACCTCTCTCTTGCAACTAAAAAAGAGAGCCAGATAGCCAGCTCCCGCTTCTAGAAGCTGCTAGAGAGGAGAAACCTACAAAACCTGCTTTGAATCTAGGACAGGTACAGCATTGGTTTGATTCTCTCAGGACGGATCAAGCAGCACCAAACCAAAGCCTATTATACTTTTTGTCAGTTCTTCTAGATCGTTCTAATACCTACCTTGTAAATGCATCCCCAGCAGGAATAATTTACTATAACTGTAATACATTGGATTTGGCCAATTATTAAACTTTTGGTGAACATGGCAAACATGGTTTAACTTCAGAGGTAGTAAATTACAAGTTTAATCACTAAAATAAAGTATAGCAGAACAGTTTTAGATAGAAATTATTTATATGAATAATCTAAAATTATAGACAGTTCAAAAGCAGATAAATAAATTCAGAAGTTGATATATAAACAGAAAACTAACCTTTAAGTTACTAAGTTATATTTATATGCTATTTATTTAGCTGCATGTATAGTCAGTTAATGCTCCGCCAACTTCAAGTGTCTGCAATAGAAAAATGCCTGATAGATGGACAGAGGATGACTGAAGATCTCAACATCCCTGCTGCAGTGTTTTTGAGGTTTTACAAAACTGTGAAATGTCTGGATTGGTTTTCCAGCATTTCCAATCTCTTGGAATGCATTACAATATCCTTAGTGACTTTAATGTTCACAGCTTGAATTTTACTCGATACTTGTTCCACTGTAGTTAGCTTATTTCCTAAATCCTTAATTTGAGCTCCAAGATTCTGATTCACAGATTGTAAGTCTGTTTCAAACTTCTGGTATTTTAAATCACAGTCAATAACTAACTGTCCCAAGCTGGTTACTAGATCCCACATCTTGTCAAGCGTAATGACGGTCGGTTTGGGGGGCAGTTGCAACTTACCAGCTACTTGAAACATCGCTAGACCTGAAATCTCCGATCTCTGTAGCTCCAAGATCCTGCGTCCTTCCTCAGCGGATTCCAATGGGGATATAGGTGGTACAATTCCTCCCGTTATCTGCTCCTCCGTTGTCTCCAATGGGCTTGAAGAAAACTGCATGGCCAGCGATAGTTCTCCTCCCTGGCATCCTCCTCCCATTGGGACGGTGATGTCATCAAACTGCACCAGGTCATGGAGGCCGGCCCGAGCCATTGGGGCAGGAGAAGGTTGACAATCCGGGAGGCTAAGCATGGTTTCCCCAGGTAGGCTCGAAGCTCCCCCTTCAAAGTCCACAGCGGGGACTTGCTCCTCTGAATTCACCAGCATTGAGGCGGCAAAAGCTGTTATCTTCCTCTGGACTAAAGGTAAGGCTGGTTCGGAAGGATAAACCCGCAGTTTACCTTTCCTTTTCGTAGGCATTTTGTACAGGAAACAAAGCAATCAGGAGAGCAGTTTTACGCATAACCTCTCACACCGCCATCTTGGCCATATAACTCTGGATCCTTGACTCCTAACTGGGATAATAGGTATTCTGAGACTGAGGAGAATAAATTGTTTGGAATTCCTTAAAAATTGTTTGGAATGCCTTAAAAAAAAAGAACATTTAAAATATGTATTTGTTCCATTGTGCACATGCTATCCTCTATATCTATAAAGAGCTAACTTAGTTTTTGTCTGTACCTTGTCATGCAATTTTACTTCTGATAGCATTCATTGTAACAAAAATTAAAATGTTCATGTTAATTTTGGTAATACTTGTTATTGTAATTGAATGGGCAGTCGTGACCAAATACTGACTTTTCTCAATGATATCTATTTATTGGACATTAAGTAATAAGGTTTCAGAGTAGCCCATGAGATGGATACCATCTTAACTGTATGACTGTAGGATCTTTTATAATATGCAGATAACGGAAGCCCATCTTGTTTCATCACACTTTATTTGCAGCATTGGACACAGTAGACCATCAAATTCTGTCAAATTGCCTAACTGAATCTAGACTGCAGAGATCTGTTATTGTTTAGATTGGACAAATTATATCAGATGAAGGTTTGTAGATAAAGAACAGTTATTGTACTCCTGGACCTCTCTACCATGTTTCATATAGTCAATCATCAGATACTGGTTGGCTGGCTCAAGGAGGATGGGATTAATGGAACTGTTTCATACTGCTTTGTTTCATTTTTGCTAAATCATTTGCAGGGGGAATTTGTCATCAGTTTGTCTCAGATTCTTGGAGTTTGAAGTGTGGGGTGCCATACTTATTCCCCATCTTTTTTACATTTATATGGCCCCATTTTGTAGGGTCATGAGGGAGATAGGATTGAGATTCCATTGCTATGCGGAAGATGTCCAGATCCTACAGTCAGGGAATTAACATGGTCTCCACTCCATGAGCTACTCTGAAACTTTATTGGCTCACGTTAATATCCAAGT
The DNA here is from genome assembly GCF_901001135.1 of Rhinatrema bivittatum. Classification (NCBI taxonomy): domain Eukaryota; kingdom Metazoa; phylum Chordata; class Amphibia; order Gymnophiona; family Rhinatrematidae; genus Rhinatrema; species Rhinatrema bivittatum. Next base: position 241,862,040 of record NC_042621.1, on the reverse strand, counting down.
ACCTGATTATTTCTCCCAAATTCTTTCCTCCTGCACAGGCACCAAAAATATGAAACAAGGTATCATTATCCTTATGACCTGAAGTTTGCTACCTTACTTTCAGAACTAAAGCTAAGGCTTGGCTTTTCAAGTAGGTTTTTTCTGCAGAAACCCCATCCCCCCTTATCTAACTCCCCCTGCTTCTGACTAAGGATAAAGTTGTGTACCCTGCTGTAAATCTGATCACCACTGTAACTTATGTAGGTTGCAATTGTTGACTTAAATCAATTGTAATCCACCTTGAGGCCATTCTTTATCAAATGTCTATAAATCAATCAATAAACACATTTTCTTCCCAGTTATGAATTTTTCCACAACATGTGTTAGTACCCACGTTATATATGTAGCTGTGTATGTGTGACAAGTTATATATTGGAAAAACCATGCGCCAACTGAAGACCCACATTTAAGAACATAGCAGTTGTTTCAAAATGCAGAGGACAGAAGCACCTCTAGTCATGCATTGCATTTCCAATAATCACAGATTTGAAGATCTGACATTTTATGTCATTGATCAGGTTCAACAATATTTTAGAGGAGGAGATTTGAACCTAGAACTAAGCAGATGAGAGCAAAGGTGGATTTTCAAATGAAATACTGTCAAACCATATGGCTTGAATACCAAGATTGAATGGCATTATTTCATATTATTAATCATGTCCATAATTAGTGTTTTTATGATTGAGAAAGAATATGAGTCTGGTCAATATTGATCATTTGGACTTTAACTTTGTAGCACACTATTGTATCAATACAACGTGCTCTTTGATTGGATCTTGAGAAATTGTACTTCGCTTTTAAATCGACCAATGATAATACTGTTTTTTTGCAGCAAGTAAGTTTTTTATTTCAGCATGTTTCATGATTGGATATTTCTCACACAAATTCAAGGGTACATAAACAAACACTGATCTTGGACCCCATTACAATAAATCTATGGGGAAGACATTTCATTGCTGGTTAAATTCGTGAGTGCAAGTGAAACATGTTTGGTGAGTTTAAAATGTTACTTATATGAAGATATAACAGAATTCATGTGCTGTGTGTTCATAAAGACTTTTTTGTTTTAGGAGTTATCCTTGATGCAGCCAAGCATGGTGAAACATGATTCAGATTGGGCTCTTTTTTGAGTTCAGTGCATTTAATACTTTATACTCCTATGGAGAATGGACTTCAAGATAGGATTGCAAGATAAGCTTATTTATTTTTGATACATGTATTTCACTCAAATTATTATTACTTCACTATTGAAAATAAAAAAAATAGGTGATCATTCGACTGATGATTAAAATGGTAACATCATTAGGTGAACTTTATCACAATGTGCTAGAAGAAGTATTTTTCTCCAACAAAATATTAATATGATTGCACAGCAAATTAATAAATATTATTTTAGAATCTGGGTTTATTTATTACATATGTATCAAATTACCTCCATCATAATTTGTGTCTATAAATCAATCAATAAATACACCTTCCCAGTTATGAGTGATGGGCCAAAAAACAAATTGAGTCATCAGATTGCAGATTATGATGCAGTAGTTGGATTGGAATAGATCAAATCTCAAAACCAATAAATTTGGTGTTATAGCTGAGTAAAATTAGGCCTCATCCAGATTATCACATTGTATCTCTGCAGCTATACAGTCTTCTTTTAGCAGTTTACACACAGTCCATCAGTTAAACCCTACTAACTTGAAAATACTAGTGGTATAAACATTGGTCATCTAACACCTGGATTATTGTAATTTGGTGATTGTTGGCCTCCCGCAATCTGCTATTAAGAGACTTCAGCTGGTGTAGAACCCGAATGGAACAACTCCCCTATGAGGAAAGACTAAAGAGGTTAGGACTTTTCAGCTTGGAGAAGAGACGACTGAGGGGGGATATGATAGAGGTGTTTAAAATCATGAGAGGTCTAGAACGGGTAGATGTGAATCGGTTATTTACTCTTTTGGATAGTAGAAAGACTAGGGGGCACTCCATGAAGTTAGCATGGGGCACATTTAAAACTAATCGGAGAAAGTTCTTTTTTACTCAATGCACAATTAAACTCTGGAATTTGTTGCCAGAGAATGTGGTTAGTGCAGTTAGTATAGCTGTGTTTAAAAAAGGATTGGATAAGTTCTTGGAGGAGAAGTCCATTACCTGCTATTAAGTTCACTTAGAGAATAGCCACTGCCATTAGCAATGGTTACATGGAATAGACTTAGTTTTTGGGTACTTGCCAGGTTCTTATGGCCTGGATTGGCCACTGTCGGAAACAGGATGCTGGGCTTGATGGACCCTTGGTCTGACCCAGTATGGCATTTTCTTATGTTCTTATGTTCTTATGTCTTTTATTAGTTTTTATTGCATATCTTATTTGTCTATTTGAATAGGTTGTGGGAGTTTAGGCAGTACCAGAATATTGAAATATAATGTACACAGAGTGTACATGTACATTTCATATTGTGGGTCAAGACAGGTGGATTTTGGATTTAATTACTTACCTCTCCAAACCTGAGCTCAGTTCAGATACAGAGCAGGTTTTGCCATTGCTGCCTGAAAACAGGCAACAATTTTTATGTACTCAGAGTTATCCAGCAATCTGTTCACTTAGGAGCACTTCTGAATATTGCCTTTCCCCTACCCCCTCTTGTCTCTATCCACATTGAATTATGTATCCATTACTATCCCATTCAATGGACTATATCACTCATTTAATTCAACACTAAACTTGCTTTCCTTTTCTTTTTCTAAAAGAGAGCATATGTTACATCTAGGGCAGTATCTGATGTGTACATTTATCAAATACTAACCAACTATTCCTGTTCAGAAAGTAATAATACCTACCACTTATGTTGACTTTTACAAAGTCCTTGATGCAAGTATATAAGCATCTAGAATGGTTATACTAAGGTCAGGGCATACTATTCAACATTTGTCATTTATGTGGTAAGGAAAATATAAACTCTTTTTTACTGTCTTGTGTTTTTATGATCCATTTTGATACACTCTTGTTCATTTTCAATACTTCTTGTTTATTGTCCTTCTGTGGGATACTCTCCTATGTCTCTCCTTAGAGTACCTAGTTGTTTCTGCATAGTCCCTTTATTATTGTAAAGCAATGCATTGCACAGTAGCTTACACTGCATAATAACCTCAAATGCAGATACAGCTATGAAAACAATTCAATGATTTTAAATTGAGATTGATGGAGTCAGTCCAGTGGTTCAGTGATTATGCTGCATGACATCATGTACAAGACCAAGGTTTGATCCTGACCAGGTTTCTGCTCCTCATGTAAACTGATGACTGAGGATGTTGAAGACGAAGCATTCATAGTACCTGGTAGGGAGGTGGTCTCAGTTATTGCTCAACAATGACATGTACTGACTGCCCTCATGGTGCCCGCATACCAGGTAACTGAGAGAGCTGCAGTCTGTGGCCCCTGGCAAAAGATTGTCATTGGCTGGGCTAGGTGTGGGTGTGTGTGCGTGTGTGTGCGTGTGTGTGTGTGTGTGTGTGTGTGTGTGTGTGTGTGCGAGCGTGTGTGTATCTGAGAGAGAGAGAGAGAGAGAGAGAGAAATCCCAGGTAGTTGTGAATGAAAGCTCATGATTCTATATCCCAGTAGAGACCAGTTCAAAGTAGCAGGAAGAAACTACCAACCTCATCCTCCCCCACCTCCCTACAAAAGAAAAAATCGAGATTGATATATTTATTAACCCTCTACCTATCAATGAACAAGGTGATTTTGTCTCTTAAGTCAGGGGGAAAAATAGATATTTAATAAAAATAAATAAATAAAAACGGCTTTAGATTTTTGAAAAAAAGTACATTTCTTTTAGCAATTGAATGTACTTCTTTTTATAGACATTTTAGTAAGATGACATATATCCTTAAATATGTGAAAACACTTTATAAATTACTGGAGTTTTTTTATTTAGTGATGCCTATACTGAAACAAAAGATTCTGTAATATATAAGTTATTCAAAACACACAAGGCACTTCTTCAGATGTGACTATAGTATTCAAAAAGAGGGAAGTTTTTTATCTAGAAGATAGTTTAGGAAATGCTATGTTTGTGGACCCTTGGGCTAAGGCAGACCTTGATGAAGTAGAGGCCCAGCTAGAGCTTTGCCTTCACCAGCCCTCATTCCCCTCGGATTGAGCCTTTGGTTATAGGGGCCAGCAGGTCTTAGGTGGGGGCCTCTGCTGATGGCAAAGAGTTTCATCGAGAATAGCTGGGTCACCATAGAAAGAGGCCAAGCTCCAGAGACAGGCTGTGGTCAGTGGCAGGCAGTCCCTTCCCCTGAAGGGAAAGGTAGGACGGCTAGGCAGGGCAGGAAGGCAAGGAGAAGAAGAGGTAGGCAATGAGGGAGACACTGAAGAACTGAAGAGATGATGACAAGGACGCAGGACTGAAGAACTGAAGACATGGACGCTGGACTGAAAAACCGAAGACTAGGATGTTAGACTGAAGAAATGAAGACAAGGATTGCTGGAATAGGAGAAGCTGGAGCAACTCACCTAATATCAGCTAGGGAGACCTGTTGCCAAGATGCTGGAGGAGTGTCAGCAGAGGCCTTTTATAAGCCAGAGTGGTGATGTCATTAGAAAGTGACTCCAGTGTTTTCTTGCCATGGGCCCTTTAAATTAGGCAATTTCAGGTGGATGCACACCTTAGGAGGAGCAGGACCAGCAGATCTCAGCAGTGTCCTGCAGTGTGGCCTGTCAATGGCGTCTTGCCACATTGGAGTGCACTGGCCCGCCATGCTGATATCGAAAGTGCCAGGGACGCTATCGTAGCCCGTTGGGAAGGCCGTACCAGGGAGGTAAGTACAGCGGTTCACAGGAGCAGCCCACAAACCACCCTTCGTAACACAACAGAATTCAACAAGAATATCCAATAATGATTGGATTAGAATCAATAAGCAGATGTTTAATCTGTGCAGGTGTTAGAGTTGTTTTAAAAAAAGGAATTCTTTGTATAAAGCACACATTCTCAAGGAATGGTATAGCAAAGGTATCCCATATAAAGGGCCACTCATAAGTCAACATATAAAACCATTCTCTTAGTGGCTATGTTCTAAAAATCATTCTCAGTTTAACATTCTGGGTATTTTTTTTTGTTTGCAAACAAATTCAAAATGCAAAGAACCATCAACTAGAAAGTAGAAATGAAACAAAAATAATACCCAAAGAAGATCCTGTTTGCACTTCTGTCTGAATTTTCATGCTAGAATGGCATTTTTGAAATTTTGAAGACTGAGAAGAACATAATTTGGAAAGTATTTGTGTTTCCTCCTTACTTTGCAGTATTTTCCCAGGAGGGAAAACACCTTTTGAGGACATTTACTATTACTTTATGCTTGTCAGGCTGAGGACTTCCATGCAATGTATGAGTCAACTTCAGTTCATAGAATATGCAGGTGTTTATTTGAAGGTATTTAAGCAGCACTAAAATAGAAACCCGACATGCTTCTGCAGGGCACCACTATACAGCATAGGGATACTGCAACCACAGTCCAAGGTCCAATCCTGGACATTTAATTCAATCTTCTACATAATACTGAACATAAGTAGAGATGTGAATCACATGATCGATCGTCTTAACGATCGATTTCGGCTGGGAGGGGGAGGGAATCGGATCGTTGCCGTTTGGGGTTTTTTTTAAATCGTGAAAATCGAAAACCGGCACACTAAAACATCCCTAAAACCCACCCAGACCCTTTAAAATAAATCCCCCACCCTCCGAACCCCCCCCCAAAAATGCCTTAAATTACCTGGGGTCCAGTGGGGGGGAGGGCGGGAAAACCGGCACACTAAAACAACCCTAAAACCCACCCCGACCCTTTAAAATAAATCCCCCACCCTCCCAAATCCCCCCAAAATGCCTTAAATTACCTGGGGTCCAGAGGAAGGGTCCCGGTGTGATCTTTTACTCTCGGACCTCCGGTGCTTGTAGAAATGGCGCCGGCGCTACCTTTGCCTTGTCATATGACAGGTCAAAGGTAGCGCCGGCGCCATTTTGTTTTTTGTCCCCCGAGGTCAGGAGAATAGGAGATCGCTCCCGGACACCCGCTGGACCCCCAGGGACTTTTGGCCAGCTTGGGGGGGCCTCCTGACCCCCACAAGACTTGCCAAAAGTCCAGCGGGGGTCCGGAATGACCTCCTGCAGTCGAATCATGTTGTCTACGGCCGGCGTCATTTTGCGCAAAATGGCGGCACAAAATGGCGCCGGCCATAGACAACACGATTCGACTGCAGGAGGTCGTTCCGGACCCTCGCTGGACTTTTGGCAAGTCTTGTGGGGGTCAGGAGGCCCCCCCCCCAAGCTGGCCAAAAGTCCCTGGGGGTCCAGCGGGGGTCCGGGAACAACTTCCTGCATGCGAATCGTTTTTTCCGTACGGAAAATGGCACCGGCCATATGGCGTATGGCCGGCGCCATTTTCCGTATGGCGCCGGCCGTAGACAACACGATTCGACTGCAGGAGGTCGTTCCGGACCCCCGCTGGACTTTTGGCAAGTCTTGTGGGGGTCAGGAGGCCCCCCCAAGCTGGCCAAAAGTCCCTGGGGGTCCAGCGGGGGTCCGGGAACAACTTCCTGCATGCGAATTGTTTTTCCGTACGGAAAATGGCACCGGCCATACGGCGTATGGCCGGAACCATTTTCCGTACGGAAAAACGATTCGCGGCAGGAGATCGCTCCCGGACGCAAAATGGCGCCGGCCATAGACAACACGATTCGACTGCAGGAGGTCGTTCTGGACCCCCGCTGGACTTTTGGCAAGTCTTGTGGGGGTCAGGAGGCCCCCCCAAAGCTGACCAAAAGTCCCTGGGGGTCCAGCGGGGGTCCGGGAGCGATCTCCTGCCGCGAATCGTTTTTCCGTACGGAAAAACCAAAGGTAGCGCTGGCGCCATTCCTACAAGCACCGGAGGTCTGAGAGTGGAAGATCACAGCGGGACCCTTCCTCTGGACCCCAGGTAATTTAAGGCATTTTGGGGGGGTTCGGGAGGGTGGGGGATTTATTTTAAAGGGTCGGGGTGGGTTTTAGGGTTTTTTTAGTGTGCCGGTTTTTTCGCCCTCCCCCTTCCCCCGATTTACGATTTTTTGACGATAAATCGGGGGAATTGTTATTGTATCGCGGCTCTAACGATTTTTGATGATTTAAAATATATCGGACGATATTTTAAATCGTCAAAAAACTATTCACATCCCTAAACATAAGTAGATGAACTTCACAATGCTATAACAATTCTCTTCTACTTACAGGAACAAGCATAAAGGTATGAGAGCTTATAGGATTCTCCGCATCCAACTGCTCAAATCATCTCAGGCTATAGCCCTCATATTGCCAGTACATTTTGAAACAGCCTTTAAATCCTAAGCACTTCTCACGACTCACAGACTCTTGTTTGTCATATATGTTTATCCTGTCTAGATCGAAAATTCAATGGAGCTGGGACTGTCTCCTATGTGTACCTGTATAGCACTGCATATGCCTAGCACCACATTAAACATGATAAATGGTTTTAGCAATAGTAGTAGTAGCGACAGTGACCCAGCAAACCCTTTTGAAACCCTGAGGACCAATCTAGATCCACATAATAGCTGTCTGAGCCTGCCTCAGCATAAGCCATTCTTCACATGTAAGGTACTAGTCTCTCTCTCTCTCTTATCAGGCAGAGTCCAGCCAAAACACTTCTTGCCATGACAGCATTTGGAATTGATTCTCAGACAAAAAAAACCAAAAAAACCCAACATGTTGAACAGGACTGGAGGAATAGAACATAGCCAGTAAGAGAATGTTCTCCTATGTTGACTTATTTATGAGTTTCCCTTTAAATTGGATAATCTGGGTTACACAGCTCCTTGAGTGTTAGAATTGTTGTGAACAGGGTGTTGTGTTAACCTCATCAGAACTGAGAATAGCAGTTACAGGTGTTAAAGGCTTCTTTAATGCATACTTTTGGATATTTAATTGCATAGATACTTACAGATGCTATGTTAGTTTAAAACACTATTTGTCACATTGCTGAACATTTTACTTTACAATCTTGGATAAAGCAGTGAGACTGCCATAGGTACACTAAATATATAGAAATAAAAGTTAAAAACCCAGCATTAACCTGTTCATTTTGCTTTGATAAAGGAGTGCAGCTGTCCAATAAAAGGTGTAAAGTGCAGCATTTTTGTCTTTCATTTCTAAAAGAAGTGGGGAATATTTTTTTTCATTTTTGGTAGGGTTTTTTTTTTATTTCATTTCATTTATTATATATTTTGGGTCATTTTGTTTACTGAACTAAAATAAACATTAATTTATTTTAAAAAGAAACTGCCCCCACAACCTGCCACTTGGTACCAAAACAGCTGAATTAACATCCTCCTGGGCCTTCTCCCTCTATAAGCCCCCACCCCTCTGGAGGTCTTTTACCTCCATCCTAGAGTCTGCCTTGCTGGGTCCTGGTTCAAAAATGGCACCAGCCCCTGAATGGCTTATGCTGTATGGCTATTCAACAAAATGATGCCAGGCTCAGGGCTGTCTGGTGCCATTTTCAAGCTAGGAGCTGGCAGGGCTGGAGCAATGGGGATCGCTCCTGCTTCTTTCTACTTTGGGAGATAAGAGACCCCCCCTGGAGAGCGGGTGCAGGGAGTCAGGGTAATTTTCATTTAGCAACTCAGTTTATTTTTGTGGCTGTTTAAAGTCAATGGGGAAAAAAAAACAAATTATGAAGATAGTGTCATCATTTTAAATGAAAACAAAGGGGTAGATTTTAAAACATGCACGTGAGTGTCCATGTGCATGCACTTCCTGGTGTGCACACATGGATGCACCTATTTTATAAACTCCCTCCCTCTTCCCCTCTCCTCCCCACCCCCTAAACCCTACCTATCTTTTTTTTTTTTTTTTTGGTTTGTTTTAGAACTTACTTCAGGTCCCCCGGCTGAAGTAAGTTGCGTGCGCCGGCCGGCTGCCAGCGCATGAGTCTTCGGGACAGCGTTCAATGGTGCTGTCCCAGCCTGCCCCCCCCCCCCCCCCTGGCCCACCCCTTTGAAGTGGCAGTTGTGCATGTACCAGGGTTAATGCGCGAGGCCGGGCCTCTTTGAAAATTCACCCGGCGCGTGCAAGGCCCAGCCACGCGCATTAACCCCGGGATTTACGCGCATAGGCCTTTGTAAATCTACCCGAAAATGTTTCTTTTTCATTTTGCTTTACAAAAAAAAAGAATCCTGATTCCTAATTTCTAAGTTTACACTAGGAAACACTGGTATACTAGAACAACTTTATGTATAATATTCAAACACAGTTTTCTGTTCACTTAAAGGTGAATTGTAAAAGCCCAGCACATGCATTAATTGGGGATCTGCGAAGAAGTCAGGCTTACGCATACTGACCATATTTTTTAAAGTTTGTAAATGCAGTGGATGCAGATCTCAAAACTTTTCAGAAGGGGTGGGGCATGGGCATGGTCTGGGCGGGGCATGGGCATGGTCTGGGCGGGGCATAGGCATGTTGGGGCCCGGCCAAGAGATGCGGCATTAAATACTTGCACGCCCCGGCATGCACCAAGGTCCCCTGCCACGTAACTTTACTTCTACTGTGGATGAATTGAAAATTATAAAAGAAAAAGATCGAGCCATTTCGGAGGGGTTCATAGGGTCTGGGGTAACTGGGGCAAGTACAGGCTATCAAACCAGAGGGGGTCTAGAGGACCTGGTTTTTACCTGGGCAAACTGGTGGACAAATTAGTAAACTGGTAATGGGATCAGCGGACACCCCTCTTAAAATCCCCAGACTTACGCAGTAGAGGTGGGATTTGCACGCCCACTTAAAATTTAGCGCTCATGTATGCATGGCCAGGCTATTTTATAACATGAACGCATATATGTGCGCAAGTTGTAAAATGGCACTGTCTCTGGGTGTGGGCCGATGTGCACCCATGTGCCAGTTTGAAAATTACTGCCAAAGAGTGTTTCATTATCTCCAATTTAAGAGGTAATTAAAAAATATATCTGAATCTATTGATTTATTTCCAATCATCTCTGTCTGTAGATGTTAATATACATAGGTTCTTCCAGGCAAGAATATAGAAAATAAATTTTTCAAAGCATTATTGCAAATATTTTAGTACTTAATGTGAACAAAAGTAAAAATGAAGAGATAAATGTTATTTTTAACTTTTAGAAAGATTTATTTATGATATAAAAAGTGTTCTCTTATTGAAGCTGGATTAATAAAATTACTTCAACTAAGAGAGAACACAAGTTTAGTGCTAAGTATTAGTAAAGAATTAGAATTACTGTAATATAGCTAACACAAATTCAGAAAAAAATAGTAATTAAATAATAATTCTGAATACATTTTTTGCTCACATGTTTATGGTCTATAGCATTAAACCTAATGAATGCATTCAAGGGTAATATTATAGATCACACAACTGTACTTAAACTTATGAATGCACAAAATGACAACCTCAGGCATACTCATTATGACCCTGGACACAGAAGACATCTATTCACATGTTATTAGAAGATAGTTGCAAACAGTGATTTAGTTAATGGCATTTGATGCTTGAGGAAGGCAAAGCAATATGACTATTTCAAACATAGCCTAATGCAGAGTTTCATATTGGACAATGGTACAACAGTCATAGGAATCTAATCCAGTTCGCTTCCAGGCACTACACATGCTAAAAGCAGTAAAAATAAAGTTATTTCAACAACCAAAGAGTTATTATAAGAGTTCTACGGATCTATCCTGTAATAACATCAGTTGAGATCTCCATTCATAGGTATCAGTGCTAGGATAGGGAAAGGGCTGAGGACAAAGACAAGTAGGATAAATAAGGAAAAAAAGGTATGCGAAGAGATACACACAGAAAAATGATGGAGGGGAAGAGTGGCAGAATGACCACCTGAATCTAGATTATATTGAACATGTAAGGGAGTAGAAATGTTCATTCATTTGAAACAAATGGGTATTCTCAACTGAAAAAGACTATATTCAGTCTGTTTTGTTCCTAATGAAATGAAATTAATGAATGGGGGCTTGAAACTACAAATTTTCATTTCATTTCATTTTTTAATATATTAAAGTCTATAGGACAAGCAAAAATATAGCCTTTTTTCTACTGAAGACAGGCAGAGCAGAGCCAGGAACAAAAGGGACAGAGAAGGAGCAGAACCAATCAAGATGAAGACATTTTTTAACCAATCAATCCCAGCTGACAACTGCATAGTTTTACTATTTATTTTTATTTTTTTAATTTAAAAAATTTCTGTTACACTCATGTCCAAAGTTCCAGATGAACCACTATATAGCATACATAATAATTAAAAAAAAGACATAAAATAAAAATAAACTCAACAATTCCAAGACACGACTTGCTAACTAAGGGGGTTATTTACTAAAGGGTTATCGCACACAATATGGCCGTATCGCATGTGATAAGCCTCTACTGCATACAAAAAGGACCTTTTCGCGTGCGATAGCATGCAAATTCAATTCAGGGCGGAGTCGGGGTGGAGAGTGATGGAGTCGGCGGTGTCTTCGCTGCCAGCGATAATGTTACTAAAATTATCATCGGCAGTAGCGGTGCCGAATAACTACACCTTTTATGGAGTCACTATTCGATGTGAAAGCCGTCAGCCGGTGCACCGCAGTGGTGCGAAGGCTGTGGGATTTTGCAGGCCCACCCCCCTTCGCCCCCCCCGCCCGCCGCTTTCGCAGGATTCCCCATTCTGCGTTAGAATGGTGAATCCAGGCCTACGGGGATTTTCTAAAGCTTTATCGCATGCGTTAGGGCCCTAACTCACGTGATAAGGCCATATCGCATGGGAAAAGGGCCTTTTTTCATGCGATATAATGTTAATTAGGGGGAGGGGAGAAGTCGAGGAGGGGAGGGGTCAGGGAGGGGAGGAAAGGAGTCTGGGCAGGGAGGGGAAGCGTGGGCAGTGTCTTCGCTGCCGGTGATAATGTTACTAACATTATCGTCGCAGTAGTGCGTCGAATAGCACCACCTTTCACAATGGCACTATTCGGTGAGAAAGCCGGCAGCCGGCGCACCGCCATGGTGTGAAGGCTGCGAGCTTTCACAGGCACGCCCCCCCCCCTTGGCCCCCCCACCCCCCATTTTTGCTGGATTCATCATTCTGCGAAGAATGATGAATCCAGGCCTAAGGGGGTTATTTTCCAACTCACATCATGTCCTTTTCATACACGTTAAGAAGTTTTTCTGTGCAAAAAACGCTTTAACGCATGTGAAAAGCACCATAATGCATGGTGCGATGCTAATTAGGAAAAGGGGAGGAGTTAGGGGTGGGATGGCCATATCGCACAGTTTTTTTTAAATTATATCTTTATTGATTTATCATATACATTAATAAATAACAAAAAGGTATATTCTGTGTATACAAATAAATCACATTTACAAGGATAAATCTTAATAGGATCCTCTCTAAATATAAGCAGAATTATTGGGGAAAAACAGAAACAAATAAAAAGAAAATAATATCTCAATTATTGCAGCTGTATATTACTTTCATATGACTACTAATCCTGATAAATAACTTGATGTTCAGTATTCACAGAGGATTTGCCATTCAAAAAGGTCTCCAGATGAGCTGGATCAAGGAACACATTTGATTTCCCTTAATAGGTTCCTAAACACTTAGGGGTGGATTTTAAAACCCCCCCTGCATGCACTGAGCCTATTTTGCATAGGCTCGGCGACACGCACAAGCCCCGGGACGCGCATATGTCCCGGGGCTCGAAAAAAGGGGTGGGGCGTGGGCGGTCCGGGGCAGGACGGGGTCGCAGCCAGAGACCTCCGAAGGCCTGCTAGGCCGGGGGATAGCGCGCCGGCACTCGACCGGCGTGCGCAACTTACACCTGCCCAGAGGCAGGTGCAACGTTAAAGGTAGGGGGGGATTTAGGTACAGCTGGGGGGGGGGGGGGGCGGGTTAGATAGGGGAAGGGAGGGGAAGGTGGGGGTGTGAAAGGAAAGTTCCCTCCGAGGCCGCTCTGAATTCGCATGTTATAAAATCAGGCGTACATTTGTGCACACCGGGTTGCGCGCACAAATCTACACCCACATGTAGGTTCGAAAATCTGAGATGTGCTCAATAAATGCATTTATTGAGCACATCTCTGTTCTAATAAATACTGAAATAAGACTGAGGCATCTATTGTGTTTTTGTTCTCCTGACGGCTATCATAGATCGCCTACCTCTTTGTTTTCTATTCTTGGTTCGAAAATCTGGCCCTTAGATGGAAACAAGTAGCCCCAAGAGAAATCGTACGCTGTCTATGAGAAAGAAACAATCTTCTACGATATTGTGTTTCACGAAAGACATCTGGAAATACAAAAACCTTTTGCCCACAAAATTCAACGGATTTAAATTTGAAATACTGCTTAAAAACTAAATCCGTATCTATGTCTGTTACAAAAGTAACCAATAAAGTAGTTCTCTTGGATATAATATCCTGAGAATTCAGAAGGAACTCAGCTACATCAAGGCTATTATTTGAAACAAGATTATTGTAGCCCCCCCTCAGTACCCTGTATAGATTTAAATTCCAGAAGGTAGTAACATTTGGAAAGCTTAATTTCTTTATCTTGAGCAATCTGTAGAATTTCAATGATATACTTCCTAAACAATTTCACTGGAGATAATAATCTAGTTTTTGGAAAATTCACAAACCTTAAGTTGTAATGCTGGAAATAAGTACATCTTTTCATTGTTGTTAAGCTGTGCGATATGGCTAGATCACACTTTGTGATCTTTTCACAAATAGCATTTTGGATATTTTAAGGAGAGAGAGAGAGAGTGAGAGAGAGAAAGAGAGAGAGATCACCGAGCTATAAGGCCCTTCTAGTAGTTAGGTACTTATACCTCTACAGGAGGCCCACCTAGTAACTCACACAAAGATGAGATTTGTACAATGTTCTCTCAAACTAGCTTCTCTCTCTCTCTCTCTCTCTCAGAATTGCAACAATTGTGGTATTACCACAAAGTGCAAAAACGTTATTGCACTCTGTGGTAATACCTATTCAAAGTGCTAAGATAGCCTATTTATTGCAATGTGCGCTATTACCATAAAACACGCACCTCTAACTATCGCATGCGATAGTTTGATGAATCTAGCCCTAACAAAGTATACAAAACCTGCTGTTGTCAAGATTTTTATCAGCTACTATATTTGCATGACATTCTCCCAAAAACTGTACAAACAAAACTGTTTTAACTGCTTTTTGGAAAGTAGAAATGCATACTACAGTTCTAATGGATTGAAGAAGTAAGTTCCATAAAAGTGACCCTGACAAGGCCCTATCACAAGCCTCACCCAGGTAGACCAAATGAAATGAAGGAACCTCCAAAAGGCTAACATTAGCTAGCAGAGCAATTGCGTTGGTAAATAGAAACAAAGAATCAAATTTGCCCAGAGTGAGATATTATTGAAAAAATTAAATACAGTTATCAGTACCTTAAAATTAATGCGGTATTCAATTGGCAACCAATTTAAAGGTTTCAACACTGGCATTATGTATTCTCCTGAACTAATCCATGTTAACACTCTTGCTGCATAGTTTTCCACTATCTTCAGCATCCTTATTCTGTTGGAGGGGTGTCTCAAAAGCAAAGAGTTGCTGTAATCCAGCCATATGAAGATGAGTGCTCACAGAATCAGCAGAAAATCTTGCACTGCAAGCAGAGGTTTAAGCCTCTGCAACATGTGCAGCTTTAAAAAACAAATTCTTAACAAATAAATTCACATAAGGCTTCATTGTTAAGCTTGGATCAATGATAACTCCAAGATCCTGGATAACATTTAACCCCTTAAATTCTCAATTCTTAAACTTAGAGCCAGCTTCATTAAGGCTTTTCTCCAATTATGTGTCAATGGGAAAATTCCTTAGAGGTAAATTTTTAAACCCCGGTGCACGTAAATCCCGGGGTTTATGTGCGTGGCCGGGCCTTATGGGCACCAGGCCAATTTTCAAAAGGGCCCAGCCACGCACGTAAATCCGGTATGTGATTAAGTGTCGGGGCCTGAAAAGGGGGCGGTCTGGGGGGGCGTGCAACGTGCACATGTGCATGCGGCCTGCCGATTTTATAACCACTGATGTACAATCTCAGATATTCCAAAACCTGTAAGACTGTCAAAAAATAGTATGGCTGAGTGTGTCGAATTCTGAAGTAATGCAAAGTAATACCATCAAATTAATGACACCCTTGTCAAAACATAGAAATTGCCATGCTGGGTCAGACCAAGGGTCCATCAAGCCCAGCATCCTGTTTCCAACAGAGGCCAAACCAGGCCACAAGAACCTGACAATTACCCAAACACTAAGATCCCATGCTATTGATGCAATTAATAGCAGTGGCTATTCCCTAAGTAAACTTGATTAATAGCCATTAATGGACTTCTCCAAGAACCCATCCAAACCTTTTGTGAACCCAGCTACACTAACTGCACTGACCACATCCTCTGGCAACAAATTCCAGAGTTTTATTGTGCGTTGAGTGAAAAATAATTTTCTCCAATTAGTCTTAAATGTGCTATTTGCTAACTTCATGGAATGCCCCCTAGTCCTTCTATTATTCGAAAGTGTAAATAACCAATTCACATCTACTCGTTCAAGACCTCTCATGATCTTAAAGATCTCTATCATATCCCCCCTTAGCTGTCTCTTCTCCAAGCTGAACAGCCCTAACCTCTTCAGTCTTTCCTCATAGGGGAGTTGTTCCATCCCCTTTATCATTTTGGTTGCCCTTCTCTGTCCCTTCTCCATCACAACTATATCTTTTTTGAGATGTGGTGACCAGAATTGTACACAGTATTCAAGGTGAGGTCTCACCATGGAGCGATATAGAGGCATTATGACATTTTCCGTTTTATTAACCATTCTCTTCCTAATATTTTCTAACATTCTGTTTGCTTTTTGGACTGCTGCAGCACACTGAACCAACAATTTTAAAGTATTATCCACTATGATGCTAGATCTTTTTCCTGGGTGGTAGCTCCTAATACGGAACCTAACATCGTGTAACTACAGCAAGGGTTATTTTTCCCTGTATGCAACACCTTGCACTTGTCCACATTAAATTTCATCTGCCATTTGGATACCCAGTCTAATCACATTTGTGTAGATAGTAACAGCATCTCAATATTAAATAACTTTCTAAATCCAAACTGAAATTGGTCTAAAACCCCACACTAATCTGGGAAATCAGTAAACTATAGCGAAACAACATTCTCAATAATTTTAATAAGAAATGGAAATAATAAAATTGGGCTGAAACTACTATATTGAATTGGATCCAAGAAGGGCTTCCTTAACAAAGGCTACACAGTCATTCTCTTCAAAGAAGATGGCAACTTGCTTTCTGCCAGGGATAGGTTCACCAATTTCGAGACTGCATCACCTAAATCTTCTCTTGCCAGCTTTATCAAAGCTGGGGAGCATGGATTTAAAATGGAAATGGTAGGGTTTAACTTAAACATTGCTAAAACTGGGGAAGTCTATATACAGTGCTACTTATTCAGAATATCCAGCTACATTCAATGGCCACCAGTTAGCCTTCTGTCCTTGAAAGCTCATGCTTTAATAAATTGGTTAGTCTATAAGATGCCAATCAAGTCCATAGAATATTTCAAAACCTGAGAAAAACAATTGCATCATAAGGCCCCAGCAAAAAGGTTAGTCAGTAAAGGAAGAATTTGCATATTAAATCAATTGGAGACCTATAAAACCTTATCCTAAAAAAACTGCATTAAACTGCTATTCGGGTCTGTAGTAATCGATTTATTAGAGAATTCATCAGAATTCAAAGCAGTTAAATTCTTAACCAGATGGAACAAACCATGAGGGTTAAAACAAACAGCTGAAAATTTGCACCAGAGTATAACATTTTTGTTTTTGCTTTGTCTATTAAAGACCTATATCTGACCCATCAAGCTCGATATTTTACAAAGATCTCCCTTGAACTATTGTTCCACCACTCACACTGCAAACTGCGTAAAAACTTCTTAAATTCTTGCAACAATGGGAAAAACCATGGGACACTATGTCCCCTTTTCATCTATATCATTTTCAAAGGAGTCAACTTCTCAGAAGTACTCAATAACATCTGATAAAGACTTTCAATAGCATCTTCACTATCCAACAGATTAAAATTAGCAAGTTGCAACACCATTTTCTTATGAAATAACTCAAGGTCACTCAATTCAAACCATCCATAGAGATTTAACTGCCTGAGAAGGTTTACCAGATATAAAAATTGAGAAAGACCATGAAATCAAAAAGTGATCTGATCACAAAATCTTTTCTGTCTCAGTGTAAATCTGCATATCTGAAGGGAACAAAGGATAAACAAAAACGAAATTGAGTATATGTCCTAACCTGAAGATGGGCCCATCACTTGAAAGGCCCAGTCCAAAACATGCATCGCTTCCATAAAGAGATCAGCAACAGGTGATAATAGATAGGAATCAAAATATAATTTTAAATCACACAAAACAATTGTAGTCTTACGCTTCATTTTTATATTCAAAAGTAATTAAAAAATAGAGGAAAGTTTCAGTAACAACAACTATGCAGGGGAAAAGAACAAATAAATATTAATTAGAGAGGAAGTTACTAATTACACTTCAATAGGTAAAATATCATCGCAAGGCACCAACTTAAATACCAATTACCTTTTGAAAATACATTGTAAACCTCCACCATGCCTATTTAAATATGTTTGGGAAAATGTCACAAACCCATGAAGGCAAAGCTGATTTATGGTCACAGCGTCAGTATCAACCAACCAAGTCTGGTTGCTTGTTTTGCAGGAGGTAAAAAATGTCATTGACGTTGCATATGTCATTTCAAATGAAAACAGGCACATGTCTGAAGGGTCACATAAGGTACCTAATACCCTTGTGAAGTCCCTATCTGCCCTCAACCCCAGGCAATGGAAGATGTGTGCTATGAGAGGATCCGTTGCTTTGCACACTTGCTGCACCTGGATGTAAAGGATGCCCTGAGGGGTCAAGGAATACAGCAACATAGTCTTGAAGAAACTGATAGAGATGTGCAGTAAAAATAGTGGGGTATTTTCACAGGAGCATGAAGCGTGGGCAGAAGCTCCATGAAAATCAGAAAGCAGAGCAGCAGCTCCTTGAGCTGCCCTTTGTATCAGCTTATTCAGAATGTAAGCACTAGATGGAATTCCACCGATCTGATGCTAGTGGAGAATAGGGCAGCTATTCAAGACGTGTCTCTGGAAATTGAGGCCTAGATTCATTATTTTGCTAGAATAGTGCCCATGATAAAAAAAAAAAGGGGGGGGGGGGGGGTATGGTTAGGGTAATTTTCCAGATACTGCAATGCACACTATATATCAGACAGGCTTTTACCAATGAGAGAGACAGCCAGACACAGAGAGAGACAAAGGCAGAGAGAGAGAGAGAGAGAGAGACTCTTTATAAGGCTCTCATATAAGTAGACTATTTATACCACTATAAGAGGGGCAAATAGTAACTTGGGTTGAGGTTTTGGTGGTGGCCTAGGTTTTGGGGGGCAGTTTTACATGCACAGTCAGAGGTACAAATAGCACAGTAGACCACAGTGAAGATTTGAAGTGATTTGGAGTGATAACAGGTACACAAAGATGAGATTTGTACATTGTACTCTCGACCTAACTTTAATAGCAGCTTCATAGTGAGTGAATCAAGCTAGGTCGAGAGTACCTTGTACAAATCTTATCTTTTTATACCTTTCATCACTCCAAATCACATCAAATCTTCACTGTGGTTTACTGTGCTGTTTGTGCCTATGCTGGGCATGTAAAATTGCCCCCAAAACCTAGGCCACCACCAAAACCTCTTACCAGTGGTATAAAAAGTTGACTAATATGTGTGCCCCTCTCTCTCTCTCTCTCTCTCTCACACACACACACATACACACACAGAATTTGTGATTTTTATCACAAATCCTGTTTTGGGCATAACGCAAAGAAAAAGGTGCAGTTATTACCAGTGTTAAATTGTAAAATAGTTGCATTATGAAATCACACGCAATGTTAAACACTCCTCATTTTCTTAAACTCCACCCAAACTCCTCCCTTTTGACTACATTTTGAAAATTTGCATACACACCTCACGATGCATTATCACATATATTATGACGCTATCGCAGGCGTTAGGGTCCTAACACCCACGATAAGGCCCTAAAGCAATTTGATAAATGACCCTGTGAGATGGGTGTGGATCGCCCCTTGGGCATCATGATTGGCTACAGATGCTGCAGGCAGTACAAGTCCTGAAGCCTTTCAGGGATGCCACAGAGGATCACAGTTCCAAAACAACCACTCTTTATGGTTGAAATTATCCCCATAGTTAATATCCTAGAGGAGAATTTATATGGTTTTCAGTAGGAACGGGAACTGACATCAGAGATGTTGCTGTTCCTGGACTCATTGCAGCATCAAGAGCAAGATAGGTTCAAACCCTTCACCAAGCTGGACACTTATTTATTTATTTATTTATTTATTTATTTATTTATTTGAAATTTTTGTATTCCGATAAACTCAAAACTATTGTCCTAAGTGGATAATATATATAGAAAGAGAAATGATGGCAGAAATGACGGCAGAAAAGGACCAAATGGTCCATCCAGTCTGCCCAGATTCATAGTCCATAAAAGTTGGGCCCTCATTTGTTGCTGTTTGAATCCAATTCCCCGTTACCCCTTGCTGTTGAAGCAAAGAGAAATGTTGAGTTGCATCAGGCTTATGGTTAAGGGTAGTAACCACTGCATCAGCAAGTAACCCCATGCTTATTTGTTTCCCCAGACCTTAGAAGTCGGGGCCTTCTAACTTAAAATATATAAACGAAAAGCAATGTAATACAATTTAATGAAATGCTTGGTAAAAAGGTAATACTTTAGTTCCTTTAGAAACTCTTTCAGTTCCAACATGGAGCACAGCTTTAATAGCAGAGCATTCCATAATTTAGTGCCCACTGGATAACAGCCAGCATGTCTGTCGAACAGGTGTACTCAATGGCAGGAGACATCATGACTCCATATCATTTACGTCTGGTACCAAGGCTGGTGGAAAAGTTGGTTTTCATTTAAATAAACCTCCTTCTGCTCTATTTCCCTAAATTTCCATAGGAGTAGTAAGAGGGCTAAATGCATGGGAACCAATGCTGAAAGGTTTGGCCTTCCGTGCTTTGCTGTGTTGTTGCCAGTTGTCACTCTTGCTGCTGCTGCTTCACTTGCTCCTCCTTCTGGTTGCCTCTCTTCTGGTTCATCTTCTTGCTGTGTGGTTGTGCCACTCTATGTGCCATGCCTGCTCTATCTGCCCTGTCTCCTTCTTGATTATACTGGGGTGCTTTGGCTCCAAAACAAAAACATTAAAAAATAAAATGAAAAGAATAGCCTTCTCCTACTATGCCTGTAAGCCTTTTCAGTTTCTGAGTGTGTATGTACTGCTCATCTCACTGGTGTCCAGACAGAGACAAAGAAAATCACTAGCACTGGTGCAACTGCAATCTCCACACTGTTTCCCACCCTGACCCTACCCTATGAAGAGAAAAATCTAAATCAACAGCAGTATGTTGCTTTTCTTTCTGGCACAGTGTGTGTGTGAAACCACTGCAGCATAGAAGAGCATAAACAGCCATTTACCAGTGCGAAATCCTAAAGTTTGTAAGCTTTTTTTAAAACTCCGTGAGAGCTTCTCGTAGCATGTTCTTCTCTGCCAAGAGCTAAAGAGAAACTTCAGAGCTTCTTGGACATGCTCAGACTTTACAGTGGGAATGGGTCTGCATCACTTGATCCAGATAGCCACTATAAGCAAGTTAAAAAGATGTAGCTCCATGATGTGTCCACTGGCTACTCTCCTTTGCCAACTAGTCCTGCCTTCACTCTGACAAGGCTCTGATAAGATGGTGAGGAGACTGGTGCTATAGTTTACTCAGCAGTACACAGCCAATGGGCCAATGGGCCTAATTCGTTGTGGGTCGCGGGCCCCGAACCCTGAAACGGATTTTACCCGAACTTCGGGGAAATCCATTTTTCAGGTTTGTACGGGGAGAGGGGCACATTTTATTTTTTTTAATTAAAAACCACCCCAAGCATTACAATTAACTATAATACAACCCCCCCCCCCACCATCCCGATCCCTCCCCAAGACATACTAACATCCCTGGTGGTCCAGCGGGGTCCCACGAGCGATTTGTCCCTCCTTGCCCGGCGTGCCTGCCTCGCTCAGAATGGCGCCGATAGCCTCTGAATTACTATGTTACAGGGGCTACCGGCGCCATTGATCAGCCCCTGTCACATGGCCATCGGCACCATCTTGTGCTCTTACCATGTGACAGGGGCTGACCAATGGCGCCGGTAGCCCCTGTGACATAGTATGGGCAAAGGCTATCGGCGCCATTTTGATTACTGGCAGCCAACGACGAGATCGCTCCTGGACGCCCTCTGGACCCTAGGGACTTTTGGCCAGCCCCTGTCACATGGTAAGAGCACAAGTTGGCTCCGATGGCCATGTGAGAGGGGCTGACCAATGGTGCCGGTAGCCCCTGTAACATAGTAATTCAGAGGCTATCGGCGCCATTCTGAGCAAGGCAGGCACGCCGGGCACAGAGGAACAAATCGCTCGTGGGACCCCGCTGGACCACCAGGGATGTTGGTAAGTCTTGGGGAGGGATCGGGATGGTGGGGGGGGGGGGGTTGTATTTAATGTTTTATACTAAGTTTTAATGCTTGGGTGGGTTTTTTTTAGCTTTGTTTTCCCACGTCATTTTTTGAGCCGGTTTCGTTTTTCCCTCTTAGTTTTTTATTTGTTTGTCAAAAAAACTAACCGAGGAAAACCGAACTTTACCCCGAAGTGTCCAACTCATAAATGACTCGGTAGTAAAAAATGAAGCTCATCTCTGTAAACAAAATGGGACAAAGATTATTCATTTCATTTATGAGACCTTTCCATTTGTTTTGAGTGACTATAAATGGAATGAATATGGGCACATTCATTATGTTTTACTCATTCATTTCAAACAAATGCACATCTTTATTGAGGATTACCACCTCTTATTATGAGAATGAGCAGCATGGAATGGATCTTCTCATTGATCTGAATTATCAGCTGTTGGACATAGGATGCTGGGCTCAGTGGACCACTGCCCTGACCCAACATAGCATATCTTATGTTCTTATTCTATTTTGATATTTTTTTCTGATGCTAATTTTCTTCCCCTTTTCTCTTGCATACAGATATAGTACAGACACATGAATAGCTGTTGTTATTCAACGTGAAGAGGTTTCACTTTCCTAACTTTTGTTTACTGTTTGGATGCTGTAATTTAGATTTTTTTTTTTAATACTGTTTCTTTATCTTTGAAGGGTGTGTTGCGGTCCCAGCTGCGGCAGTCGCGACTAGGCCCTTAGCTCCTTGGTCCCGGCTCGTCTCCAAGGGTCTGTGGCCTGTTTGCGGCATCCCTGCGGGGGACGCCGCCGAGAAGCCCTGCCTGGATGCCTTCTCCCTAGGCGCGCGCGCGTGCACAACCGTGCTTATGAAGGCCGTTTCCCGCCACTGAAGGCTCCGCCCTACCCTGACATCAGACGCCGCAGCCTATGTAAGGCTGCCGCGGAGCCCAGGACTTTGCCTTGCAACGGGGTTCCTTGCAGTTCTCAGTTGCTCCGTGCCCCGGAGTGTGCTATTGCATTAGCGACTCCGTTCCTGCCTGAGACTTGTGTTCCTTCCGTGCTCAAGTCTTGCTTTCATCTGGCTTTCTTGTGGTAACCTGTTCTGCTTCAGTTCCAGCTTGGTTCCAGGTTCCAGGTTCCAGTAGCCAGTTCTGCTTCAGCTCCTGTCTGGTTCCAGTAGCCAGTTCTGCTTCAGCTCCTGTCTGATTCCAGTAGCCAGTTCCGCTTCAGCTCCTATCTGGTTCCCGTAGCCAGTCCTGCTTCAGCTCCTGTCCGGTTCCAGTAGCCAATTCTGCTTCAGCTCCTGTCTGGTTCCAGTAGCCAGTCCTGCTTCAGCTCCTGTCTGGTTCCCATAGCCAGTCCTGCTTCAGCTCCTGTCTGGTTTCAGTAGCCAGTTCTGCTTCAGCCCCTGTCTCGTTCCCATAGCCAGTCCTGCTTCAGTTCCTGTCCGGTTTCAGTAGCCAGTCCTGCTTCAGCTCCTGTCTGGTTCCAGTAGCCAGTCCTGCTTCAGCTCCTGTCTGGTTCCTGTAGCCAGTCCTGCTTCAGCCCCTGTCTGGTTCCAGTTGCCAGTTCTGCTTCAGCTCCTGCTTGCTGCAGTCCTAGCCTGCTTCAGTTCCTGCCTGTCTTCTGATTCCTGCCTGCCTGCTCCAGTCTCAGCTTCCGTGATCTCCTAAGTCCCAGCGGCCGGGCTCCTACGGGCTCCTCCTGGGGGAGTACCGGCTTCCAGGGTGAAGCTCATGTCCAGCTCCTGCCTGGCATCCGCCTCCCGACCTGTCACTCTCTAGAGACTATAGTACACCTCTCCCCAGTCTCTCACAGGTCAGCCTAAGGGTCCACTAAACACTTCATTCACAACAGGGTGAATGTTGTTTTGTTTTGTTTTTTTCATGTCCTTTACCTTACCTTGGTTTAATATATGCAATACTATTGCTCAGAAAATAACTACTGCTGTGCCAGCTGCAAACATTTTATTGGAGCAAGTGAGAAATAAATCTTTTAAAATAAAATAAACAAATATATACTGCACTATAGTGTTTTTAAAATAATAGATCAAGTTTCGCTTTGTTTACAGTTTATTTTTCCCCTAAGCTTTTTTGATATTTGTTATCCTATCACACTATCTTTATTTGAGTTGATCTCTTGTCTACATTTTTCAGCAGCTCATTACAGTTTGGAAAGAAGGGATTCTATTTTATTTCATTATCATTACAAGATGGGCTCCATTCATTCATTTCAGTCACATCTTTTTATCCTCTTCAATCTATGCTAATCAAATGCCGTCTATTTTTTTCATTCATAAACTCTATTAAATATCCAACTTCACATAAGCCTTTCAAATGCTTATAACAGTTTTCATTTTGAGGTTTTCTTGTGCTGATTATCTTCACCAGGTGATTCATTACTGACATACATTCATCTAATTCATAAAAAATGACATCTAGAAATACAGTCACACTTTGGAATTCATTTACATTATATATTACAATATTTCTGTTGTTTCTTCATTGATCAAAAATACCTTTCTCTTAAGATATTGTTCTTCAAAACTTGGACCTTTGAGAGAGGATATCACTGAAACACATCACCCTTTTAAACTTTAATCCTTGACAGACATCATCGATCAAAATGTGTTAGGCATTTAATAGTCTTTTATTTTATATTCTTAGTTTTTCTGTTGTCTGTGTTTTTGTGCAAAGTTTGCATGCACATTTTCTGCTAGTGTCATTTGATATCCTCTTTGAATTTCTTGTAAATTATGCAAGGATCTCTCCTCTTATCATATATAGGATTTATCCTATCTGTATTTTTTCTCTCACTGTAATAAAAGCTTTTACTTTTGTATGCATTATAACTATTTACTAATAAAGTTTAAAAAGTTTGTAACTTAATTTTTTTAAATACTTTTATATAGCTTTCATATAGCCTTTTTATCTTTAATTAGTCTTTTGAACTTTTCTCATATCCCCTTTTATTAACATTATTTGTCTTTAATATGTAACAGTACTGATTCTTTCACCAGAAATGATTTCATATGTTTTGTTTAACAGTCCAGGCATGTTTATCAAATGTCAAGGTAAAAGAAAGCAATTCACTTTTCTAGATTGTGTCAAGGGTATAAAGTAATTGATATATAACATCTAAGCTCAGAGACTCCCTTTGACAATTCCTGCTTTAAATCCAAAAGATTATTCAGTGCAATAGCCTTTGTAGATATTAGCAAGTATGGACATGTCTTGTAACCAATAGCATAGATGATTTAAAAACAATACAAGCTACATGTATCATTATAATATATTACTGAACATTGTCAGGATAAGTTAGGTTTTATAGTAAATTGTGAAGGGTTTTTGTTTTTTTTAGGAACTTTTTCCTATATTCTGTATCTGAACTCTAGTTGTTCCATCCCGTTTTTCTGGGTTTGCATGAGTTCTCACTGACACATACTTTTAACACATTCAGTACATGTAAAAGTTTTCACCCCTCTATGTTTTCTGTTCTGTTTGTATTTCTTCCTTAAGATTGAGGGCTCTTATAGACAAACCACCCCAGTATAATCAAAAAACAAACAAGGTGAGTCAGCCAGGCTAGGATCATTGCAGAGTGGTTAGAACAAAACAAAGGACTGTAAAATAGATGGGGGGAGGATACATTTTTGTTTCTAAATTTTTCACTTTTTTGGGGGAAAATAAAATACTCTAGTACAAAAAAGAAACAAAAACAGCAAATAACATGGAGGCTTAAAAATCTCCATGCTCATACATATTAGGTAGGAATAGCAGGTAGGCAGAGCCGGAGCACCAAGTCTTTTGTGGTAGTATAGGGGACATGGCAGCTGGATAGAGTAGTAACAGTCAGGCCACTGTGGTGGTATAAGGGACATGGAAAGTAGTCATGTGGCAGCAACTTGCAAGTCCCTATGGTGGCATAAGGAGTATGGCAAGTAGGCATGTGCCAGCAAGTCCACTATGGTGGCATAAGAGGCATGACAGGTAGGTGTGTGATAGCAAGTCCCTATGGTAGAATTAGGGGCATGACAGCTAGACATCAGGCAGCAAGTCACCTATGCTGGTACTAGGAGTATCAATACTGGCAAAAGTGAATCTAAGTGATGAATAAATATTTATTTTATTTATTTTATTTTTATTTAGGCAATTTTATATATTGACATTCATGTTGATTTCATGTCGGTTTACAATAAATAAAAAATTCAGCATCCATTAACATATAAATTGTCACTCTTACATTAAAACATAATAAAATGCACTTAGTTAAATATAAAATAAATTATATAAAACCTTAAAATCTAATATTATTACTTATCCATAAAACTAAAATTGAATAACACAATAAAAGAAGTAAAAACTGCCTTTTACTTATTTTTTGTCATAAAATATACATAGGAATAGTAAGGGTTCATGTAGGGAGAAACCAGGTATAGATATTAATTAGCTTGAATAAAAGCCTGTTTAAATAGCCACATTTTTATCTGTTTCTTGAATCTATTTATATTTGCCTCTGTTCGAATATCGAGTGGCAGAGAATTCCAAACTTTGTGTCCAGCCAGAGATAGTGACCTTTCCCTAACTGAGCTTAGATGGGCTAATTTTGGTGAAGGTATTGTTAATAAAGTTTGGCGAAGTGATCTTAGGTTACGAGATGGAACATGGATACGGAGTGAGGCATTCAACCATTCAATATTGGCATATATAACTTTATGAATTAATGTCAAGCATTTATATTGAATTCAAGACTGAACTGGTAACCAGTGTAATTTCATTAAAATAGGGGAAACAAGATCAAATTTCTTTGTGTTAGTCAAGAGCCGTGCTGCGGCATTTTGCAATAACTGCAAAGGACAAATGGTTGAAATTGGTACACCTAGCAGCAGTGCATTGTAATAATCCAGTTGCAATGCCAATTCAACATAAATGCTCATATCAATATACATATTTTATTTATAAGCTCTACTTGCTTAGCTGATGGTGAGCTGGTTTAATTAAACATACTGGGGTAGATTTTCAAAGGGATATGCACATAACCCCTGAAAAGCTGCCCCAAGCTGCCCCTGCGTTCACTGAGCCTATCTTGCATAGGCTCGACGACATGAGCAAACCCCGGGATGCACACGCGCATGTTATAAAATCGGGCGTAGATTTGTTCTCGCCAGGTTGTGCAAACAAATCTGCACCTGCGCGCAGGTTTTAAAATCTGCCCCACTATTAATTGTATGACCATGATATAAATAGAGATGCTATTGTTACACTAATAGACTGATTCTCAAGTCTTGTCAGTCTGCATCTTCTGGTATAATCATTGGTCATGTGCATGTATATGTTTGTTGAGTCTTTTTTATCACCCTAGAGGCAACATAATCTTCTGTATCAGGATGAAGAAGATTATGTCACATCTACAATTTACCCTGGTTGAATAAAGATAGAACTGACCAAGTGAAAGAAACTTTGAAGAAACATGTGATGTATGTGTTAGTAGATGAGTCATCTGGCAGTTTGATGCTAACAGTGATACACCTTGGGGATGGAACAGATCTTTGGAATTGGCTTCTTATTTTTTAGGTTGAGAGGCAGCAGGAGGCTGCTTCACTGCTATTACAGAAAAGAGATAAAGTGGTACAGACCTACAACCAGATCCCAGACAACATTCAGTCAACAGTAATCAACATGTCTAGCATCATGTTATCATCTATACAGATACATGGATTAGATTTGGGACTTTCATTTGTTCCTACTGTGCTCCATGACTCCTTTGAATGTTGAGCTATATTCTTCAGGTTTTGTTTTCACACTTCAAATTCCCATTATGGAGGGTTAAAGCACAGGTATCTCGCTTGTTAAACTGTGATCACTTTGTCCCACCAGGCCCATTGTATCCACATTTTCAGACTTTCAGAAACCTGGTATTGAAAGACCTAAATGTATGGATGACTGTTCGATAAAAACATTTTATAACCTGTCTACCACTGAAGGACGAGCAATCACGTCCATGTCCAATAACTGTAGCATAATCAACATTTTCTGTAGTGGCTTCTGATACTTGGAACATCTTACCTATTGAGTTAAGATCATTACAATGTACAAAAACCTTTAAAAAAACAGTTGAAAACTGTACTGTTAGTCTATCAGTAAGCTTTAATGGTCTGTGAGGCAGTGCCCCTATGTTCCCCCTTAAACCGGTATAGAACCAGACTAGGTATCTGGTCCCCTTTAATTCCCCTTGTGAGAGAGAGTGCTGTAGGCGAGGACCAGCAGGGGAGGAATAAGCGTTGGGATCCAGGTGGGGATAGTCAGACCAGGCCCAGGTCTCCTATAGAATATTGCTGTCCAAACACTAAGCTGTAATGAACCTATGTGAGTACAGAGGGAAGCAGTACTAAACTGTGAGTAATTGGAGTATAGAGTTCTGAAGGTAAAGGCAGTCTACTAATGTGTATATGTTAAAGCTGCAAATAAAGATCAAGTGTTTCAAGAAAGGCTAGAGTCAGACTAAATTTATGTCTTCAGGCCTGGGAGATCATTGCTTGTTCCCACATATGGTGGTAGTAATGGGATTTTTTTCTCTAAACCTAGTACAGAGGAAAATCCAGCCTCCAAAGAACAGTTTGGCAAATGTGTGGCCTGCCAGAATCAGTTTGGAGACCAAACAGTTTGCAGAAAAGAGAGGGAAGTGTCTGTTTGGAATACAGAAAGTTGTGAAGAGGACCTGTGATTCTAAAATGAAGTACAAAACACAGGGGGCCTGTGGCTCTAAAACAAATTTAGAGTGCAGGAGTGCACAGAGCATGGTGGCTTGTGAAAAGGTTTGACTCAGAAGCTGCACTGAAGAAAAAAAAGTTTCAGGTAGAAAGGAAACTGTGAGTGGGCCTGGTTTCAGTGACAGCCAGAAAGTGGTAGGTTTGAACTGGCTAAAGGGAGAAGCTCTTTTTGAGGTAGATAGGTATTTAGTAATAAGCAAGTTAATTCTGGTCATGCAGATTTTTTTTTTAACCTTTTTTTCCTTTGAAAAGAAAATGAGTGAATCACTGGTGCAGCAAAACTGTGCTGAGCAGGGTGTGGCCCTAGAAAAGCTGCCAGAGTGCGCTGTGAGTACAGTGAATGGAACAGGGCAGGGCACTTTTTCAGCAAACAAGCTACTCTGCAGTTTGAGGTATGCAGCCATGAGAAAACCTGGAGTGGAGCAGCCAGGGTACTGCAGCACCAGAATGCAGCAGTCTGAGAGCACAGCTAAAGGAGAGTGGGAAGCATTATTCCAGAGAGCCCTGGAATGGTAGAGAAAGTTAAAGGAGAGCCTCATGAAATATGAGCTTGCCATAGCGAAGGGAAGAAAGAACCTAGAATCAGGCCAGGATCTTATTGATTCCTATTTGGAGCGAAACTTATATGGCCTGGGAGATGAGGAAGCTACCAGAGAGAACTCAGTAGAGGCCAAGCAGCTTGACATTGGTGCTACAGGAGGTCTTGAGGAAGACCCTGTAGGGTGTTCAATCTCTACTGGAAGTCTAGAAACAGCTCCCATGATAAGCCCAGAGAAGGGAGCAGTGAAGAACCTTGAAAGAGGGGTCACATAGAGCCATAGGAAGGGCAACACAGACTGCCCTGGAAGAGGCAGTTTTGAGTAGCCAGTGGGCTGCAGCATTGATTGGTCCAAATGTGGTGCTACAGGAAGTCCTAATGAAGACCCTGTAGTGTGCCTAAACACTACCAGAAGTCCAGAAACAACCCATTTGAGAAGCCCAGCGAGAGAGAGGGCATGAAGAGGCCAGCGAAAGAGGAGATGAAGTGTCAAGTGAGAGGCAACAAGAAGACCCCAGTGAATGATGCTGTGGTAAAGAGCCCAGAGGAAGGAACTGGGGAGAATCCAGAGGGTGGCACTATGGAGACCCCAGTGAGTGAGGCTGCAGAGGAGCCAGTGACAGGCATGGGCTAGTGGCCAGAGAGGGCTGAGGGGATACCAGAGGAATCACCAATGAAGGCACTACAGCCAGTCCAAGACATTCTGCTGGGGTAGAATTTGAACCAAAGCCAGAAAAAGACTTGGTTAAAGGACTGGGGATGCAGGAAGAACATTGGGTGGTGGTTATAGGGCAGTCTAGGTAACCCTGGGAGGTGGGAGCGAGCACACCCATAGAGACCTGGGATCCAGGGGGAATGAAAAAGCTTGGACCAATAGGTCTAAGATGAGGTGAGGGATATATGAGGCAGTGCCCCTATGTTCTCCCTTAAACTGATGTAGGAACAGGCTAGGTGCCTGGTCCCCTTTAATTCCCCTTGTGAGAGAGAGATCTGTGGGTGGGACCCAGCAGGGGATGAATAAGAGCTGGGATCCATGTGGGGATAGTCAGACTGGGCCCAGGTTTCTAGGAGGAAGGCATTTCCTGTAGAATATTGCTGTCCAAATACTGAGCTGTAACAAAGCTATGTGAGTACTGAAGGAAGTGGTACTAAATTGTGTGTAATTGGCATAAGCTTTTCTGAAAGTAAAGGCAGTCTACTAATATGTATATATTAAAACTGCAAATAAAGAATAAAGTGTTTTAAAAAAGGCTAGAGTCAGACTAAGTTTATGTCTCCAGGCCTGGGCATCACCACTCATACCCACATGGTCTTAATGTTTTATTTCTTATTTCTGGTGCTACATGAATTATTTTAAGCATCTTAATTTGTATTTTATATTTTTATTGTCATTGCATTTTTAACTGTGTATGTTTTATTGTTAGCCACCCAGGTCCATTGTGCATTGGCGGCATGTAAACAAGTAAACCATAACCATTAAGCCTGCCGACAAAGAGGGAGAAGTAGTGGTGATGGATACACATTCATACATCGAAGAAATGCAGAGATAGTTAAGAGACACCAAATACTATGGACTCTGACAACAGATCCCACGGATAACTTAAGTAGGAGGATTTCAGGTCTATTACAAGTGTCACATAGGGGTTTCTTGACAACTAAAGAACTGGCCTTTTTGAAAGTTTACCCTTGCAGGCAGCCAGTATTATATGATGTAATTAAGTTGCACAAAACTCTAGTCAAACCCCTGTGTCAACCTATTGTATCAGCGAATAGGTCAATTTTAGAACCATTGGCATCCTTTTTGGACATTTTTCTACAGACATGTGAAGTCAACTAAATCTTTTGTGCAGTCCGCTTATATATGTTACAGAAGTTGTGTGATTTACAAGAATTACCACCTGATACACTTTTGGTTTGCATGGATGTGGAGATACAAACATACCACAGCCAGCAGCCTTAGATTTAATACAGAATGTTTTAGAGCATAGGACACTATCACAGCACATACCAACAACATTTCTTTTGGACATAGCATAATTAGTCCTATATGAAAATTATTTTACATTTGAGTCCATATTCTATCACCAGAAACATGGTGTGTCAATGGGGCCTCCTGTTGCCCCAAACGTTGCAAATACATACATAGCAACATTTGAAGAAGCTCATGTTTACAATTTTCCCATGTTTCAGCATGTGTTACTATGGACATGATACATAGTTGACATTTTTTTCAGTTGGGAAGGAACAGAACGTGACCAGTATAATTTTCATTCATGGGTCAATGGTTTGGATACCAATCTAAAATTTACAGTATAATATAGCAGAGAATCAATCCCATTTCTGAACATGACCATTTATAAATGGAATACAATTATCTGCACTACACTTTGCCTTAAACTATGTGAGAGGAACAATCTTCTATGCTTTGAGAGTTATCACCGGTCACAGCCAGCAGCTTGTGGAATGGCCCCACAAGCCACCTCAATCAACCTCGATGCAGCACCAGCTACTCTGTGGCCAGAATGCCACCTTCTGTGACCGGGGCCATGTCGCATGGCTTGTGCATCAATGCTGTGGCTGGATGCCACCATCTTCCTTCCCTTAGGTGCACATGTGGTACATGCTTATTAGGGATGTGAATCGTTTTTGAACGATTAAAATTATCGTCAGATAATTTTAAAATCGTCCTAAATCGTTAGAGTGCACGATACAATACGAATGCCCCTGATTTATCATCAGGGGCATTTGTATTGTATCGTTAAATAGGGCACGGGAATTATTTGGGGGAGGGCGGGAAAACCGGCACACCAAAACAACCCTTAAACCCACCCCGACCCTTTAAAACCAATTCCTTACCCTCCCCCACCCTCCCGAACCCCCCCAAAATATTAAATTACCTGGTGGTCCAGTGGGGGGGGGGGGGTCCTGGCACGATCTTCCGCTCTCGGGCCATCGGCGCCATTTTGGCTGCCACTAAATAAAATGGCGCCGATGGCCCGATAAAAAAAACAACCCACCCGACCCTTTAAATCGACCCCACCCTCCCGACCCCCCCAAAACCTTTTAAAATTACCTGGTGGTCCAGGGGGGCCTCGGGGAGAGATCCAGGGGGGCCTCGGGGAGAGGAGAGATCCAGGGGGCCTCTGGGAGAGATTTCCCGTTCCCAGGCATCAGCTGTTCTAAAAAAAAATGGCGCCGATGCCCCTTTGCCCTTACCATGTGACAGGGTATCCGTGCCATTGGCCGGCCCCTGTCACATGGTAGGAGCACTGGATGGCCGGCGCCATCTTTAAAGATGGTGCCGGCCATCTTTACTCATCAGCCCCTATTATACTATACTCTATCGGCCTGCCGTGGGAAATTTTGTTTTCCCGTGGTTCGGGATGATTTTTTTCGGCCGCCCCGAATTTCGGGGTTAATGCCATCCATTGCTCCTACCATGTGACAGGGGCCAACTAATGGCACTGGTAGCCCCTGTCACATGGTAAGGGCAAAGGGCTGCCGGCGCCATTTTGATTACTGGCAGCTGACGGCTCGAGAGGGGGAGATCGCTTCTGGGACCCCCGCTGGATCACCAGGACTTTCTCCAAGTCTTGGAGGGAGGGTCGGACAAGTCTTGGGGGGTCAGGAAGGTGGGGGTTTGTAATTAATTAAATTTGAAAGGTTGGGGTGGGTTTGGGTTTTGTTTTTTTTAATATGCCCTTTCTTCCCCGCCCCCCCCCAAAAAATGATAGGAAAACCACACAAAATTTCGTGGGTTTTCCTTTTGTTTTGTCAGCCCCCTGAAATGAAATGAAATAGGAAATATCATCTTTATTCCCTATTTTATTGGAAACAAATGCACATCCCTGGTGCATATTGCCACAGCGATCCAATGTTCCTGTTTCCTTGCCTCATCCAGCCTTGTCTCTCCAGGCTACCTCATCTTGCCT
This sequence comes from Rhinatrema bivittatum, assembly GCF_901001135.1. Lineage (NCBI taxonomy): Eukaryota > Metazoa > Chordata > Amphibia > Gymnophiona > Rhinatrematidae > Rhinatrema > Rhinatrema bivittatum. Next base: position 241,829,065 of record NC_042621.1, on the reverse strand, counting down.
TCCTTGTCCAGCCTTGTTCTGTCCATCTTGTCCAGTGTCTTCTGAGTGTTTTCATCCACCTTTGACCTAACTCTCTGGATCTCATCTTCTTGGTTGGACCTGACCACAATTACCTGCTACCTGGATCTGACCTCCTGCCTGGAACAAACCATGATTGTCTACCACCTGGGTCTGACTTCTTGTCTAAACCTATGATTGCCACCTGTCTCATGTTGGCCTGGCTTCAACTCTATTAATCTGCTGCCTGCCTTGACACTGCTGTGCCTTTGGACTCTGACTCTGACTCTCTTCACTTCCCTAGGGACATGCCTAAGTCTTGCTGGCTGCCAGAACCCAAAGAATCAACCTGTGGGAGAGGCAGCTGGTATAGGTGAAGCTCCAGACTGTCTCACTACAGGGCACATTCGCCAGCTGCTGGCATAGACCTCGTAGGTTCACCTACGAGCCTGTGTCAATTATGCCGCAGCACAAAGGGCTCACAACCCCACTATCTACCACATCACCCCAAAGCTTTTAAGTGGGGTTCACCTGTGAGCCAATTTTTTTAGAGCATGTTACATTTGTATGGACTCTATACATTTTAAACATCAATCAAAGGATCTTACTGCATGCTTCTTAGAGAGGGGTTATCCCAGGAAAGCAGATAGACAAGCAAAATATTCCAATAGGACAGAATTGTCCTATTGGAATATGGATGGCCCGCACCATCTTTTATGATGGTGTCGGCGGTCCATTGCTCCTACCATGTGACAGTAGCCAGCCAATGGCACCGATAGCCCCTGTTACACAGAAAGGGCAATGGGCCATCGGTGCCATTTTGATTACTGGCAACCGACAGCTCGAGAGCTGGAGATCGCTCCCAGGACCCCCGCTGGACCACCAGGGAATTTTGGCAAGTTTTGGGGGGTTGCAATTAATTAAATTTGAAGGGTTGGGGTGGGTTTGGGTTTTTCTTTTTACTACCCCCCGTTGTAATTCAATTTGAAGGGTTGGGGCGGGTTTCATGCTTCATTTCGGGGGGCAGCCGAAATAAAATTGGCCCAAATTGCAGGAAAACAAAATTTTCCATGGTGGGCTGATAATGAAGGCCGAACCAAAAAGTTTGGCCAAATCACATCTCTAATGTTTACGCTATTCCATGCTCATAGCCCCTTGTCTATATAAGATTGTTCGAGCTCAGCTAATAGAACATTAAAGCCGAATCAACAATTTGACAGCTAATGCACTGCTTGTAAAGTATTGTTCAGAATGTCATCATTCATCCTTAGACATTAAATGGACAGTTTTACAAGTAATACATCCATTTGAGTGGGGAGGGGACATGAGATCAATACTCAACCATAGTGAACAGCATTTTATTTTCAAATTGAACAAAATAGCTCCACATGGCCTGAATGGAGACATAGATTGTTATTAACTTTAGTGTATATATTTCAGCAGGCATTACTTCTTTGATTGACAAGCTGCTTTTTTGCCACTTTTATGAATCCCTTTTGACCCTTTAAAAATGGCGGTAGTAACTCCATTCTGATTGTTGGCATAGAAACACTGACAAGTATGGTGGATGTCCATTTAACGTAAGACCTCCTTTTCTTATTGACATTTTATTCAGTTCTTATAAGTGCTTTACAACTGATACCAGCAGATTTATCTGTGAAGAAACCATGTTATATATGAGGAGAAGATTTGAACTTTCAATTTTACATTATGTAATATCTATATGCTTTTTCAACTACTTCCAGCATTGCTTAATTTGAAACAGTATGAGATTTATAGTATTAATTATTCTTTTATGCCCCTGATGCAAATGGTGAAACACTGACTCAGTGCCGAACGGACAATTTATAGAAGTAGTTGATGCTCTCATCTAAGAAATAAGTGATTTTACTTGCAACAATAAAAAAGACATAAAACGTATACATTCACATGACCAGAAGAAGCAATCTTGGCAAGTCTTGAGCCACTGTTTATGAGTGTAACATCAGTGTCTCTATTTATATAATGGTCATAAGACTCATACTATGTTTAATTAAACCAGCACATCGTCAGCTAAGCAAGTCGAGCTTATATAATAACATATGTATATTTGATGTTTCAACAAACATTTATGGTGAATTGGCATTGCAATTGGTACTAAGATTATGGCAGGAAGGCATCAGCAGCAAGTCCCCTATAGTGACACTAGGGGTATAACAGCTGGGCATGAAGCACCAAGTCAACTATGCTAGTACTACAGATATGATAACTTGGTGTCAGGCATCAAGTTCCCCATGCTACTATTAGGGTATAGCAGGCCAGGTAGCCATCAGGCAGCAAGTCCTCTATGGTGGTACTAGGGTTATGCAGGTAGGCAAGTACAAGCATGTCCCCATGGTATAATTAGGGACAAAGCAGGTAGGATGTGCCAGCAAGTTCCCCATGGTGATATTAGGGATATCCACAAAATCAACCCAATCGTATCACTGGTAAATATATTTCAACTTAACAGGTTTATGCCAAGTATTATATGTAGGCCCCTCACTCTCAGGGTCTGTAAAATCCCACAGACTCCTAATTAGGTACGAGGCCACCTTACTTTAATTATAACATTTTTTAAGATTTTCTTTTTGTATATTAAAACTTCCCCATGTCAGTCCAATTATTCAATAATCCACATCGCTTTCGCATCTTGAACTCAAAGGATATGAGAGGAACAATCACTACTTATCTGTTCCAGTCTTGGTTAGTCACCCGACACACGCGTGTTTCGAACCACAGGTTCTGCTTCAGGGGGATTTCATTCCGTATCTATCTCCTAGACGTGCTTCCCAACTTCAGTGCTGCGATTTTGCATTTTCCATGTATCTTCTCTTGGCTGACACGTGCGTGTTTCGAACCACAGGTTCTGCTTCAGGGGGATTTCCTTCCGTATCTATCTCCTAGACGTGCTTCCCAACTTCAGTGCTGCGATTTTGCATTTTCCATGTATCTTCTCTTGGCTCAATTACCACATCTTCAATCTTCCGCGGCTCCCTTGCGCCGCGTCCATCCATATTAGGGATATGGCAGCTAGGCATGGGACAGCAAGTCCCATATGGTGCTATTAGGGTTATAGCGTGGTTAATAAATATGTGAACAAGGGTGAGTTGGTTGATATAATATATCTGAATTTGTCCCTCATGAGAGGCTCATCATGAAATGAAAGAGTCATGGGATAGAAAGCATGTCCTATTTTGGATCAGTAAATGACTAAAAGACAGAAAACAGAGAGTGGGACTGAACAGTCATTTCTCTAAGTGAAGAAAGGTAAATAGTGAAATGCTCCAGGGAACTTTACCAGTACCAGTGCTTTTTAATATTTTTATAAATGTTTTCGAAAAAGGAGCAATGTATAAGGTGTAAATAATAAATAAGTATTCAAAGTGGTTTTTCCTATCATTATTTTATTCCCAAAATGCAATAAAATAGGAAATATCATTGGTATTTCCTATTTCATCGCAAATGAATGCCCACTTCTAGTGACCAATCCAGGTCACAAGTATCTGGCAGGATTCCAAAAGACTGAGAGATTAATTTTGCTTAATCTAGAATAAGTAGTGGATTTCCCCAAGTCCACGTTAATAATTGTTTATTAATTTTTCTTCCAAGAACATGTCCAAACCATTTTAAATTCGAGCTACACTAACAGCTTTTACCATATCCTCTGGAAACAAATTCCAGAGTTTTATTATGTATTGAATAAAAAAATATTTTCTCCTATCTGTCTTACAAGTTTCACCTGGTAACTTCATTGTGTATTCCCTATCTTTCTACTCTTTGAAAGAGTAAACAACCAATTAACATATACTCATTCCACTCCTCTCATTACTTTAGAGACCTCTATAATATCTTTCCTCAACCAACTTTTCTCCAATCTGAAAAGCACTAAAATATTTTGCTTTTCCCCTTTATCATTTTGATCACAGTTCTCTGTACCTCTTCTAATTCTGCTATATCTTTTTTGGGATGCAGTGACCAGAATGGCATATCATCAGAAGTGTGTAGGGCACTCCAATACAACAAGACTATGTAGCACCAAAATTAGCATGAATAGCCAAAGGAACTGTGATAGGACAAAATAATATCAACACTGGTAGGAATTCTTCAAAGTGACATCAGAGGAGCAAAGCAGTAGAAAGAATATCTCCAAATCACCTCAAGGCTCCAAAAGAAGGAAAAAGGGCACCAATGAACTCCCCAAGGCAGCACAGTAAGGTAAAATAGGGACTAAGTGTGACATGAATAACTCATGGCACCATGAAGGGGGAAGAAGACACCAAAAGTAGCCATAAAAACCTGAGGCACAGATAGAGGGTCAAAACAATAGAAAGAGTGACAAGGAGCCCCCAAAATCATGATAGTCACTAAACAGTCACCCAGAGTGGCAAGAACACTCCAAAGTTACAAATGAGGAGAAAATGGTTCCAACCAAATTGGTTCAAAGCCCTAGACAGGGAGAAGACAAAGGAAATCTCTGGAGGAGGCCTTATGATATTTCTGAACAGCATCATTAGAGGAAGGGACTGGCTGTTTAAGCTTGGAGGTTTTTTCCCCCTTTGCTGTACATAATTTCAGCCCTGTCAGTATCATCAGCCACCTCCAACTCCTCACTAGAGGCTAAGATGCTACTGACTAGAGGCCCCAGATTTTCTTCAGGGAATCTAGGGCACAATTATTCTGAAACAGTTTTTGCAAATACTGCTTCCATTACCTGAGAAGTAATAATAGAGGTGTGCGGTTATGATTTTAGGTACTGCACTTCTGATATCTCTGCCTTTTGCTGTGGTATGATCAGTAAGAACTATGGTATAATCAGAACTGTAAGAAAAGGTTTGAAGAGAAAGTGCAAAAGGGCCCTGAAACCATTTGAAGATAATTGAGTAAGGTCTCTGTAAAGCATCAGATTGACAAGGCAAGAAAAAAAGTTGGAAAGTATTGTAAGGGAAGATAATTTGGAAAGAAATTTGAAGACAGCTAGAACAGAGGAGGAACCACCCAAAGATAGCAAGTGTGACTTGGGCAGCAGCTGTAGTAATGGCATTATTGAATAAATTGCAAATGGTAGGTGCAGAGCAACAAAGCATAAAGAATGGCACTGCTTAGTAGAGATGTGAATCGGAACTGGAATCGGTTCTTATTCCAGTTACGATTCACATCTTTAATTTTTTTTCATGTGGCCTGATCGCGGTTTTGTTTATCGCTGCGCCCGAGCCGATAAACAAAAAACCCACCCCGACCCTTTAAAACTGATCCCTTAGCTTCCCCCACCCTCCAGAACCCCTCCAAAACTTTTCACAAGTACCTGGTGGTCCAGTGGAAGTCCCGGGAGCAATCTCCTGCTCTCGGGTTGTCGGCTGCTACTAATAAAAATGGCGCCGATGGCCCTTTGCCCTTATCATGTGACAGGATATCTGTGCCATTGGCCGGCCCCTGTCACATGGTAGGAGCACTGGATGGCCCATGCCATTTTTAAAGACGGCTCTGGCCGTCCATTACTCCCGCTCCCGGGACTCCCACTGGACCACCAGGTACTTGTAAAATGTTTTGGGGGGGTTTGGGAGGGTGGGGGAAGCTAAGGGATCAGTTTTAAAGGGTCAGGGTGGGTTTAGGGATTGTTTTGTTGTGTCATTTTTCCAGCCCTCCCCCAAAATGATAAGAGAACCCCACAAACAATTTTGTGGGGTTTTCCTATCGGTTTCAGGGAGCCCCCAATTTCTGATGACTTTGAAAATATCGTACGATATTTTCAATTGTCAGAAGCACAATTCACATCCCTACTGCTTAGCAAGCACAGTTAGATGCTTGGCAGTGGCATACTCTGTCTACTGGTTGGTTATGCCTATCCAGAGTACTAGGTTGAACAATATAATACCACACTCCGTAACTCTCTCAATGTGTTAAAAGTATCTCTCACCTACTGGGTATGTGTGCTAACTCCTTGTATACACACACACACACACACACACACATACTCTGAGAGAGAGAGTAACATACAAGACTCAGACTACTCATTATCACAATAATGATTCTAAACTTAATATGAAGCGAAGATTAGAAGACAAAACAACAGCATACAGAGAGACAAAGAGAGAAAGAATGGCTTACCCCCCCCCCCCCCCGCCCCTTCCCCTGCAAAGTATAAACTGCAGGGTATCACAAACAGCACAGAAAACTCCCAAAGCATAGAGTATAGTCAATTGTAAGCAGTTCATAAGTATCAAAATCCCCAAGGTGTACAGTGCAGAGTACTGCTATTAGAGCAGAGGCATCAAAACCCCAAGGCATAGATTGCAGGGAATCAGAAACAGCAAAACGTTGGTAAGGTAGTAATAAGATCTACTTCTTTTCTGGCTGAGGTTGGAAAGTGAGAGCTGGGAAATTGGTGCCCTGGATACTTCTTTAGTGGGAGGTAAGGGGTTCAATGTTCAGCCAGCCTACCAGCTCAAAGTACCCTCCACAACAATCAACACCATTCATTTTTTAACATGGACAAGCCAGCAGCAGTCTTGCCCAAATTTTAATTTGAGGAAGAGAAGAGTAGAGAATATGCCCTTGGCTGCTACTATTTTTTTTAACTTTGGCGGGAAGTGATGATATGGATGGGTTGGTAGGTAGGTGGACTGAAGGGGATCACTGCTCAGCCTACGCTACCACAGGAAATTTCAATCATTCTCTAATCCCTGCTATGGGGTCTGTGCTTCCTTGCATTCCATTAGACACATTTAAAATGATGCACATAGGGAAGAGCAACATAAATTATAGCTACACAATCCAAGGTTCCATATAGGGAGTCAACACCAAAGAAAAGGATTTAGGCATCCTCTACTCAGTTTGTGGCATAAAAAGCAAATAGAATGTTAGGAATTATAAGGAAAGGAAAGGAAAATAAAATAGAGAAAATTATAATGCCTCTGTATCACTCCATGGTGAGACCGCACTTTGGGGTAGATTTTCCAAAAAGCGCGATTTGGCGTACTTTTGTTGGCACATCAGGCGCCAACAAAAGTACGCTGGATTTTAGTACATACGCGCATAGCTGCGCGTATCCGCTAAAATCCTGGATCAGCGCGCAAGGCTACCGATTCCGTATAGCCGGCGCACGCTGAGCCGCGCAGCCTACCTCCGTTCCCTCCGAGGCCGCTCCGAAATCGGAGCGGCCTCGGAGGGAACTTTCTTTTGCCCTCCCCTCACCTTCCCCTCCCTTCCCCTACCTAACCCACCCCCCCGGCCCTGTCTAAACCCCCCCTTACCTTTGTCAGGGGATTTACGCCTCCCGGAGGGAGACGTAAATCTCCGCGCGCCAGCGGGCCGCTAGCGCCAGGACGCGACCTAGGGGCGGGTCCGGAGGGCGCGGCCACGCCCCCGGACCGCCCTGGGCCGTAACCACGCCCCCGGACCCGCCCCCGAAACGCTATGTCCCGCCCCGAAAACGCAGCGCGGATCGGGCCTGCCCCCGACACGCCCCCAACACACCCCCTCGGAAAACCCCGGGACTTACGCGAGTCCCGGGGCTCTGCGCGCGCCGGTAGGCCTATGTAAAATAGGCGCACCGGTGCGCAGGGCCCTGCTCGCGTAAATCTGGGCGGATTTATGCGAGCAGGGCTCTTAAAATCCGCCCCTTTGAGTATTGTATGCAATTCTGGTCACCACATCTCAAAAAATATATATCAAAATTAGAAAAAGTACAGAGAAGGACAACTAAAATTATAAAGGGAATGGAATGATTCCCCTATGAAGAAAGGTAAAGAAGTTAGGGCCTTTCCGTATGGAGAAGAGATGGCTGAGGAGACATATGATAGAGGTCAATAATGAATGGACTGGAACAGGTATTTATATTAATTAAAATGTCTTAATCGCTTATGCATGACCTTAAGAGATATGCATAATAAAATACAGAATTATTACAAAAATTCAAATTTAAGACAAAATTACATAATTAGGACAATTTACAGTTTGAAGCAAAATCAGCCATTGCCAAAATAATGATTAAATATTCTGTAAGCTCAGAGATGTTCTAAGTGTATTAGATTAAGCAAGACCTAGTCCGAACAAGAAAGATTTCAGGAGTGTTTTTAAGTTTTTTGTACATTCCATCAATCCTAAAGTGATTATATTATTTACTCTTTCCAATAATACAAAGATAAGAAAACAGGCAATGAAGTAACTAGGTAATACATTTAAGACAAAATAGGAGAAAATATTTTTTTATTCAACACATCATTAAAATCCTGAGTTTATTGCTGAAGGGTATGGTAAAAGCTGTCAGTGTAGCTGGATTTGGTATTAAGAAGAAGAATCAATCTGACACTGATGGGTGGAAGTCACTATGCGGGTAAATAATGGAATGGTCAAATGCAGGTGATCTTTAAATTTCAGGTAGCATGATGACTATTTATATACGAGTCATATTTTTAATGTTTTAATGTTGTGTCCTTGTATGTTTTAATTGTGGATGTTTTTAATTGCAAACTGCCTAAACATATTTATAGGCAGTTAATACATTTTCAAAATAAATAAATAAATAAATAAATAATCAAACAATATATACAAGTTTTGGACAAGTTCCTGGAAGAAAAGCCCATAAACTAATTTTTATGATGGTCTTGAGGAAATCCATTGATTGTCCCTGGGATAAGCAGCATAGAATCTGTCAATTCTTTGTATCCGGTGAGGTATTTGTGACCTGGATTGGCCACTAGGTATATTCATTCATTTCAAATGAATTAATAAAACTAAACAAATTGAGCCAATTTGTTTCTTTTGGAAGGCCCCAAAGTAAATTGGGAGGCCCCCTGAATGAAATTAATTCTATTTGTTTAATGCATTTGAAACTGAAAAAAAAAAAAAAAGAGTTCCCTATTGGGCCTAGAACTGAGGCCTGAAAAATGTTACCAGGGTTGGGAAATTTCTTGGCACTACTGGCCATCATAGCCATTGGGGATCTGATGCTGGGGCCTAGCCCACAGGCTGGGTCCTGATGCCTGGGCTTTGCTCAGGGTCAGCCTGACTCCTGGGCCTAGGTCTAGGCCAGAGCCCAGGGACAGGCCTGACAGTGGGGCCCAACCCAGAACCATGTCCTGATGCCTGGGCCTTAGCCTAGGCCAAGGCCTGGACATAAGCCCAGGCTCTGGTTCAATGTTGGGGCCTGGGACTAGGCCAAGGCCAAATCCTAGGTATCGGGATCCAGCCTTTAGGTGAGTTTCCAGTGTTAGGGCCGGGCCTGGGCCAAGGCCCAGGGGTCAGGACCCAGTCTCTGGATTAGTTCCCTGCATCAGGCCCGGCCTAGGCTATGGCCTATGCCAAGGCCCAGGTGTCGAGATCTGGCATGTTTAAAGTATGGAAAAGTGCATTCACAATGTGGACGTCTCTAAAAAACAAACTTTTCCCTAAAACTCTGGAAACATTATTTGGATTTCCTACCATACAAGGAACATAGTTTTCTTTTGAATGGTATGCCATAATATCTGTTATTATTATTATAAAGATTTACCTCCTTGCCACTTTGAATAGGGCTGGGGGGAGGGATGTGGGGAAGGGGTAAGGGAAGTTTGTAGTACTGGATGTTCTGTTATGATCTGTTTTACTTACTGGATGGTGTGAACAACCAATACATTGTCCAATGAGTGTTTATATTCTTTTGTGAAATTAATAAAAAACAGATTTAAACTAAAAGCCATACTAGGGTTAGCACAGCATATTATATTGACCCCAATGTAAATAAGCTGCATGTAGGAAGGCATATCCTGACCTATGTGAACCCCTCCGCACCTTTCCCTCCCTTCCCCTACATAACCCCCTCCCCCCCCCAGCCCTATCTAAACCCCCCCCCCCCCCGCCTTTGTTAGACAGTTGCTTCCGTGTTTAATAATGAGGATGTTGGGGAGATACCAGTTCCAGAGATGGTTTTCAGGGGTGATGAGTCAGACGAACTGAACGAAATCACTGTGAACCTGGAAGATGTAGTAGGCCAGATTGACAAACTAAAGAGTAGCAAATCACCTGGACCGGATGGTATGCATCCTAGGGTACTGAAGGAACTCAAAAATGAAATTTCTGATGTATTAGTTAAAATTTGTAACCTATCATTAAAATCATCCATTGTACCTGAAGACTGGAGGGTGGCCAATGTAACCCCAATATTTAAAAAAGGCTCCAGGGGTGATCCGGGTAACTATAGACCAGTGAGCCTAGCTTCAGTGCCAGGAAAAATAGTGGAAACTATTCTGAAGATCAAAATCGTAGAGCATATAGAAAGACATGATTTAATGGAACACAGTCAACATGGATTTACCCAAGGGAAGTCTTGCCTAACAAATCTGCTTCATTTTTTTGAAGGGATTAATAAACAAGTGGATAAAAGTGTACCAGTAGATGTAGTGTATTTGGATTTTCAGACGGCGTTTGACAAAGTCCCTCATGAGAGACTTCCACGAAAACTAAAAAGTCATGGGATAGGAGGCGATGTCCTTTCGTGGACTAAAAACTGGTTAAAAGACAGGAAACAGCGAGTAGGATTAAATGGTCAATTTTCTCAGTGGAAAAGGGTAAACAGTGGAGTGCCTCAGGGACCTGTACTTGGACCGGTGCTTTTCAATATATATATAAATGATCTGGAAAGGAATACAACGAGTGAGGTTATCAAATTTGGGGATGATACAAAATTATTCAGATTAGTTAAATCACAAGCAGACTGTGATACATTACAGTAGGACCTTGCAAGACTGGAAGATTGGGCATCCAAATGGCAGATGAAATTTAATGTGGACAAGTGCTAGGTGTTGCATATAGGGAAAAATAACCCTTGTTGTAGTTACACAATGTTAGGTTCCACATTAGGAGCTAGCACCCAGGAAAAAGATCTAGGCATCATAGTGGATAATACTTTAAGTGTGCTGCAGCAGTCAAAAAAGCAAACAGAATGTTAGGAATTGTTAGGAAGGGAATGGTTAATAAAACAGAAAATGTCATAATGCCTCTATATCGCTCCATGGTGAGACCACACCTTGAATACTGTGTATTAGAGATGTGAATCGTGTGATCGATCGTCTTAACGATCGATTTTGGCTGGGGGGGGGAGGGAATCGGATCGTCGCGGTTTTGTTTTTTTCAAAATCGTGTAAATCGTAAATCTGGGGAGGGCGGGAAAACCGGCACACTAAAACAACCCTAAAACTCACCCCGACCCTTTAAAATAAATCCCCCACCCTCCCGAACCCCCCCCCCAAATGTCTTAAATTACCTGGGGTCCAGTGGGGGGATCCCGCTGTGATCTTCCACTCTCGGGCCACGGATGCGTTAATAGAAATGGCGCCGGTGCTACCTTTGCCCTGTCATATGACAGGGCAAAGGTAGCGCCGGCGCCATTTTGGTTCCTATTCCTCGATGTCACGAGCGCAGGAGATCGCTCCTGGACCCCTGCTGGACCCCTAGGGACTTTTGGCCAGCTTGGGGGGCCTCCTGACCCCCACAAGACTTGCCAAAAGTCCAGCGGGGGTCCGGAAGCGACCTCCTGCACTCGAATCGTATTTGTCGTATTGCAAAATGGCGCCGGCCGTATGGCCATATTGCCGTATTGCAAAATGGTCAGGAGGCCCCCCAAGCTGGCCAAAAGTCCCTGGGGGTCCAGCAGGGGTCCAGGAGCGATCTCCTGCGCTCGTGACATTGGGGGACAGGAACCAAAATGGCGCCGGCGATACCTTTGCCCTGTCATATGACAGGGCAAAGGTAGCGCCGGCGCCATTTCTATTAACGCACCCGTGGCCCGAGAGTGGAAGATCACAGCGGGACACCCCCACTGGACCCCAGGTAATTTAAGACATTTGGGGGGGGGGGGTTCGGGAGGGTGGGGGATTTATTTAAAGGGTCGGGGTGGGTTTTAGGGTTGTTTTAGTGTGCCGGTTTTCCCGCCCTCCCCTTCCCCTCCCCCTTCCCCCGATTTATGATTTTTGACGATAAATCGGGGGAATTCCTAGTGTATATCGCCTCTAACAATTTTTGACGATTTAAAATATATCGGACGATATTTTAAATCGTCAAAAAATGATTCACATCCCTACTGTGTATAATTCTGGTCGCCGCATCTCAAAAAAGAGAAGGGCAATCAAAATGATAAAGGGGATGGAACAGCTCCCCTGTGAGGAAAGGTTGAAGAGGTTAGGGCTGTTCAGCTCAGAGAAGAGACGGCTGAGGGGGGATATGATAGAGGTCTTTAAGATCATGAGAGGTTTTGAATGAGTAGATGTGACTTGGATATTTACACTTTTGAATAATAGAAGGACTAGGGGGCACTCCATGAAGTTAGCAAGTAGCATAATTAAGGCTAATCGGAGAAAATTCTTTTTCACTCAACGCACAATAAAGCTCTGGAATTTGTTGCCAGAGGATGTGGTTAGTGCAGTTAGTGTAGCTGGGTTCAAGAAAGGTTTAGATAAGTTCTCGGAGGAGAAGTCCATTAACGGCTATTAATCAAGTTGGCTTAGGGAATAGCCACTGCTATTAATTGCATCTGTAGCATGGGATCTTCTTAGTGTTTGGATAATTGCCAGGTTATTGTGGACTGGTTTGGCCTCTGTTCTAAACAGGATGCTGGGCTTGATGGACCCTTGGTCTGACCCAGCATGGCAATTTCTTATGTTCTTATGTTCTCATATTTGTTTGAAATCAAAATACCCAGTCCAAAGTCTTCTTGCAGTGGGTGGAAGTAGGAATTACATGATGAATGGAAAATATGGAAGGTGTAAATATATATATATATATATATATATATATATATATATATATATATATATATATAATGTATATATAAAGTCTTTTAAAAAGTGATATACTGGTCTCCTAACAGAGAAGCGGAATTGAATATAGACTGTTCTGATGAACAGAACTTTATCTGTTGCCTTCTTCAAGTAAAAAAAAAATGTTTCTTTTGAAGCAACACATTTTGGGGTAGAATTTAAAAAAGCACGCCCTCGGAGGGAACTTTCCTTCCACCCCCCCCCCCCCCGCACCTTCCCCTCCCTTCCCCTACCTAACCCACCCCCCCAGCCCTATCTAAACCCCCCCTACATTTGTTAGACAAGTTATGTTTTTTTGTTCCATTACTTACTGTTCTTCCGGAGAAGAAGTAAACCCCGTGCACCCCTGGAGAGCATCTAATGGTGCTGTCCCCCTGCCCTGCCTTTCCCTGCCCAGACCATGCTCCCCAGCCCACCCCTTTCAGCAGGCCTGGCACTTGTGCTCATATCAGGGGTTACACGCGTGGCCAGGCCTGTTCTAAAATGCGCGTGGTGCATGCAAGGCCCGGCCACACGCGTAACCCCCGATTTTACCGCACGCAGGGCTTTAAAATTTGGGCTTTTGTGTTTGAGCACAGAACATAAGTATAAAAAGTAGTAGACAATACAGACAGTCCTTTAGGAAGATGGTCTGATAACAGTGAATAAAAGAAGAATATAACTTTGGACATCCCCTTATAAATTTCTCAGGGTGTTTTAGGTACACCGTAAAACTTCCAGAAACATTTCCAAATGATATCATATTTAAATTTACAGTCCAACAAACAGTAGCTCAGTTTTTCATTATCAGCTATGGTTCTAGTTTGGTCTCTCTAATTATCCAAACTGGAATTAGTTTTCCAAGTAGAGGCGAAACTAGGCCACCAAAAGCAATTTCAAGATCAGGGCCCTGTACTTAACAGAGACCCCCGAATTAGCCCATCTACCCAGCAAGTCTAGAGCCCTGGATAGGTGAAAAAGACACTTAAGAATGCCAGATATTTCTTGTGTCACAGCTGACCAGAAATGGCTGATCTCTGGACATACCCACCACATGTGTAAATAGGGCACAGCTAGGGCACACTCCAATGCATATATATATCTGCAAAATAACAAGGTGTTCAGTACGTCCTGTGTAATAATCTAATCATCAATTCTACTCTTTTATCACATATGGAACTTTTATGTGCTAACACTCACAAGTTTTCCCAATCTTTTTCAGCAAGTATAAGATTCAAGCTTTCATTCCATATATTAATTAACTAGGTATCGGTACTCACTCCAGATTTACCCTGAATACCCCAATAAATTACCTAGGTACCTCATAGCTGTGCCTGCAGGTCAATAAAAAAGGATAGCATCAGATTAATTGTTTGAAAAGGATGGGAAATCTCAACCAACCATGACACACTACTGCGCAACTGGAAGTATAATGCCTGTGAGCAACCATCTAACTCAAAATCTTCTTTAAGATCATCAAAGGATTTAAACCCAGAGTTTTCCCACAATTGCGCTATAAATACCAAACCTTTTCTCACTCAGCCCTGGAATCTCTGTAAAAAGGTAAACCCAGATAACCTAGGATTTTGAAAGATGGGCGAGAGAGGTTGCAGGGCTTAAATGCCGAAGTACATCACACCAGACTCCAACAGTGTGAGCCAAGATGGGACTACATTGGCAAACCATCTGAACTAGTAAAGAAGAGAGTAAGAGAAAAAGGAAAGAGTGAAGACCCGTGTCCCACTAGTGTCCTTTCACAGGATACCCTAGCACGGCCCATTCCTGGCCTAAACCAGAATTTTAAGCACTGCAATCTAGACTCAGGCCCAGTAATAATAATGGAAATTTGGGAGTGCCGTGCCCCATTGGTTTTTGGGCTCTTCAGGGTACTAAATTTGATTCTAGCTGGTCTATATTGCCAGATAAATTTAGCTATTATGCGATACAAATTGTTAAAAGATCATTGTGGGTACCTTATAGGACAGATGCAGGAAAAAGTTCAACAATTAGGGGAGACTATTCATTTTTATCAGGCTAATCCTTACCACCCAAGAAATTATCAAGTCTTCCCATTGCACAAGTAGCAGTGCCAGTAATAGGAGAGTAATTGGCTGAGAATAAATCCATGTGAGAGGAGGCAATCTTTATCCAAGTTATGTGAACCCTGTCTTTGCAAATTTCATGAGGATTTGTCTAACAGGCCCTAACAGAAATATTTCTGGTTTAAAATGATTAATAGTTTAACCTGATATTTAATTCCCTTTATTGACAAAGGATATCTGTGAGAACGGGACCAGATGCTGAGGAGTCTGCGACATATGACAGCATATCATCTGCATATATCAAGATTTTATGCTCGAGTCCCTCCACTGTGTCATTTAATGGTCTTTGCCTTCCGAGCAGCCTCTGTCAGGGGCTCTATAATAGCAAGGTCAAATAATAAAGGAGATAGGAAAATACAAACCTTTCTTGATAACCCTTCCATAATATTGATTATGAAAATATTTAAAAGAACCAGATCACAGACCAATCCCTGTAGCACATCACTGGTAATCCCGTTTCCTCACAGCGAACTCCATTTTTACCACTACACTTTGTTGCTTCCCACTCAACCAGTTTCTAACCGTTTCAGTCACTTTAGGCCCCATACCTAGAGCAGTTTGTTCTTAAGTTTCCTATGCAGAACCATGTCAAAAGTTTTGCTGAAATCCAAGTACATTACATCTAACGCTCTCCCCTAATCTAATTCTCTGGTCATCCAGACAAAATAATTGATTAGATTCATTTGACAATCTGTACCTCTGGTAAAAGCCATTGTGCCTCAAACCCTGCAATCCAGGATTAGCAGTGATTCCATTAATTTACTCACTACTGAGGTCAGACTAACCAGCCTGTAGTTTTCAGACTCCTTCTTATTTCCACTTTTGTGATGAGGAACCATCTCCGCCTGTTTCCAGTCCTTTGGAACCACTCTAACTCTAAAGAAGCATCGAAAAGGTCAGAGAGCTAGGCTGCCAGAACTTTCCAAATTTCTAATAATACCCTCAGATATATCTTATCCAGCTTCATTGCTTTATCTGTTTTTAGTTTTTCTAGCTCCTCACAAACACAGTCTTCTGAACATTGTTTGAGATCTATCTCACTTCCTGTTTGTGGCAGTTTCCTGTGGTCCTACTCCATTCTCGCGTAGAAAATTATCCTACCATATCTACTCGTATATACTTATACCTGCTAAAATGTGCACAGAATTTTACACATATTTTTTCAAATTCAAAAGTATAAGCAAATCCTTCCCAACTCCGCACTCAGGAAACCTGCTGTCAGCCCAGGTAAATGTACACATGAATGTGATATACCTAGATAAGTTTGGTCACATAGGCTAGGCATTTTTTTTAAAGGCCATTTCTACATGTAAAACACAGTTTTACCCACACTTTGAAAATGAACCTTTGATCACCAGTACTGGGGCAGTTTATTGTATTTATCTGAATATTACTACAGGAAACCTGGAATAACTAATGTGTTGCACTGACTTCTTCTTTCCTCACCACATGAACTGTTCCTTTGTTTTATTCAGGCCTGAGAGTAGCAGGCACCAGTGGCCTCTGGAGACTTTTGCTTTCAATTTTACTATAATTACCATCAGGTGAATAACACCTGAGTTCTTGTTTCATTCTTACTATGACCTATAGAGATCAAATGGTACACGTTTACTTATTTTTGTGGCCCCTCATGGTCAAACTGAATATTGCACTGATTTCCTTATGTTTCTTAATATCTGCTTGATATTCTATGAATAAATATTCTAATTTACTTTTACATTGTGCAATTCAGTATATGCTCTCCAGGTACCATATCTGTCTAGCCTTGCAGAGTGTTCAGGAGGTTGTGTATTTTATATCTTTTTTTCTCCTCCCCAGCAAGAGTTCCTGTGTTACTCTTGCTGGGAAGGAATGAAAGGAATGGAGCCCTCAGTGGCACTAATTGTGAAGAAATAGAAAAGGGGCATTCGTTATTACCATCATTAGAACCCAGGACTGCTGAGAGGGCTCGTGAGAAGTGTTTTAGAAGAAAGCAGGAGTGCAAGAGCGATACATGTTGATCTATTTCAAGATTGTTTTGCATTTGTTTTAATGACTTTTACTTCTCATTTTCTATTTATCATTTTGTGCTTCTAATAAGACACTACAAAGTAATTTGCTACATTCTGCCCATAAGCCTGAATACTTTGCCGGTGCTAGTTTTAATGAAGAATAAGAAATTCTGCTTCATTTAATACGCCCGTCTTTTAAAGATTAAATCAGACAGTTCTATCTATTTCCATATGTTGGCTAGTTTAATTCAGACTTGCATAATAGAACTCATTATATGTGAATGTTCTAGATATCTAAAAAATAAAAAGGAAATTCCCAAATGCCAGTAAAATATGATGTTCCTCAAACTTCATTTAATCAGCATGTTCAAATTCCTTCTGCAGACATACTGGCTTCACTTGGAAGTAATGAGTTTTGACACCAAGTTGTGAAGATTAATTTTCTAACCTTAAAAATACATGGCTTTCATTCTAAATAATTCAAGAAAACAGGGACTCATTCAGCATATGAATAGTGCGAACACTGAGAATCTGAAGAATTTCGGTGAGGGTTTAATTTTCCCTGTAACAGGGATGGTAGCTTTTGTTAACATAGGCATATGCCCAAGGAAATATTCCGACTCCTGATATTTTCTCTCCTATTTTCGTTTATTATTAACCCTTATACCCCTTCATGGCAATGTTCATATAGGCTACCGCACAGGGACTGTAATTTTCAAACTGGTGCCCGAACGCAGGTGTGCTCACATTTGTTGCTCTGTGCCCAGGGACGCGGCTATTTTATAACATACGTACCTATATGCATGCATATTGTAAAATAGCCTGGCCGCACACACAGGTGCACCCAAATTTAAGTGGATGTGCAACTGTGCGCGCCAAAGCCACTTCTATCATATGAGTGGGAAAAGTTTAAAAGGGACACATGTCAACACTTTTGCCTGTTTTACCACTTTGTTCCCAATTCACCCAGTTAACTGATAGGTCCTCCAACCCCCTCCCCCCCAGGTTTGATAGCCTTCCTGTTACAAATTTACCCCTTAGTATGCATGTTAGAATGGAACTTAACTTGCTATGCAATAAATACTACTGAAGGCATGCAAAAATGTATCCTCACAATACTAATGTCTGTATCACTGCAAAATCATGTAGGTTCCACACTATCTTCCAGGAAATTCTCCATGCTAACCGCCAGTCTGAAATGAGAAAACTGGTTAGTAGAGAGGATTGCATCTCCCTCCTAACCCGCATTACGATTAGGAACCCCCGAACACACACCCACGCCATCATACCTCCTCAGGCACATCCAAACACTTCCGTGACAGCTTCCTCATCCCCTTCCCCCTGCAGCATGTCATGATCAGCTCCCTCACACATCATGCTCCCCTGCCCCTGTAAGTTCAAGCCCCTTCCCTGCAGATTTCCTTTCCTTCTCCACCCACACCTCACCTAAAGCAGCCAGCCCTCTCCTTCAAGCAACTCCCTCTTCCTTGGTCAGAGTCTCCTGAACCCCCACCTTCTCGGAAAGGATATTTATTAGAGATGTGCATCGTTTTTTGTGTTCGTGTCATTCTTCGTTTTTCAGCCTCCATGGAAAATGTTGGTTTTTTTCGGTTTGGGTCTTTTTTTTCGTGAAAAATCGATTTTTAGTTAGTGCGCACTAACTCCCCGTTAGTGCGCACTAACAAAAACCGTTAGATTTTGTTACTTTTTGTTAGTTTTTGTTAGTGCGCACTAACGGGGAGTTAGCACGCACTGACTCCCATTAGTGCGCACTAATCGTAAAAACAAATTTTTGCAAAAAAACGGGAAAATCCCGATCTTTTTCAGGCTCCCTGAAACATGCCGAATTGGACAATTTCGTTGAAATTTTCCAATTCGGAAAAAACGAATGCACATCTCTAATATTTATCACTCTGGAAGGTCCATCTTCAGTGGTAGCAGGTGCATGAGTGCTTTTCTGCTGGCATTGCTGTAGCCACTGAATGATGCTGTTAGAGATATAAAGGGCTGTCTTGGGCAGAATCTGAGTGCTTTATGTGGGAGATCCAAGTCCTTGATAGTGTGAGGGGGCTTGATTTTGCAGAGGGGTCATTCATGATGGGGCCAGAGTGCTAAAATGAACCATAAGGTATTTGTGATATGCTAAGAGGTGCATGATGGTTTTGGAGAACGGGGTGTAGGTGTAGGAGTGTTGCCAATCTTAAGAAAGGGGGTGATGGCTGACAATTATTCCTTTCACCTCAGGCTGAAAACCAACCCTGATAACTGGCCCTTTCACGTCAGATGAGTTAGCATAGAGGATTTTGAGAGGCAGCATGTGTGGTAAAAAAATTAACATATGGTCTGCGGCAGGGTTTACATTTTTGGCATTAAAAAAACCACAGTAAACAGAATGTGAGGAGAACATACAATGCTGTTTATTATGCACATGCTAAAATCTTATTTGCATATGATTTTCCTTCATTTATATGTACAGAGATGCTTCAGACTGTTTTAATGTGCACAATAAGGCCTTAGATGCTTCATGCTGTTTTAATGTGTACAATAAGGCCTTCTTGCATAGTACATTATTTTTAGCATGCACAAAAAGTTCCTTACCGTTTATGCAAAGCTTTATTGGAGAGGTCCCTAATCATTTATTTTCCATTAACAAAATTAATATGTGGTATGTAGATTAAGCTTTCATTAAAATGGTGTTCAAAATGACGTTATTGAAACATAACAATTAAATTCAGCAAGCCATTAGAACAAGTCAGCCTTTGCATAGCTTTTTTATGACAAATATAGATGCAAACACAGGTTTGATACTAACATGCATTTTAAACTGCATGTGATGAAGAGGGCAATTTTCATATTCATCGCGATGCTTACAGGCATGCAACTACTTTGTATTTCTGTGAATACTATTCCCCACACTTTGAAATCGCACTCACTGGGGGATGGGAAGCCAGTGCAATTCTTGCAGAAGTGGAGACACATGATGCCATCATCGAACACCCAGCACACGTACTCACTTAGCACTCTTAAAACACTTAAACGTGAATTTTCAAAACATGAAATGCACATAAAATATAGCATATAAGTGCATAAGTAGCCTTTATTTACGTATTCCGTATTTCATAAAAATTGAAAATATGCACATATGTTCACTTTCACGTGCACATATACATGTGTAAAAAGGGGCAGACTAGAGGTGTTCTAGGGTGGGGTTAACAGTTACGTGTGTACTCTGCTTTTTTAAAAGACACACACGTATATTTTCCAACTTTCTTGCATATTTTTACACTTGCTAATTATCTAGTGTAAGTGATATTAAACATGATTATTGTGCAGAACTGACAGGGTGGTAGGACTGGGTGGATTTGGGGTGGTTCAGGCTGAAGAATCTGTAGGGTCTCAATAACCAGGAGAAGGACTAGGCAAACTGGTGGACTAATTGGTAAAATAATGAATTTCCTCAACATACGCATCTTTTAAAATTGGCTGACTTGCGCATACAAATCAGAAATTACTTGAGTAAGTCCTAGTTTACTTTCATGTGTAACATATATGCACGTATATATTTAAAATAAGTGGGTAAAGTATATGCATGCATATATTGATATACGTGGTTTCAATACATTACATGTGTTTGCATGTGAGCCTATGCATGCATGTATGTTACATTGTAGAATTACATACATTTTATAGCATTGTCCAAGGATAAAAAAATTTGCTTTTGTTCTTCAATTTGTTTTTCGGCAGGATTTTTACATGAATTTTGGTTTCAGGAATGTTTAATTCATTTCATTCATATGAAAAAAAGTGAATCAAACATTAAAAAAAAGAAACAAACCCCAAAACAAAGAAAAATTAAAAACAGGTGTCCCACCCCTTCCACCCATCCCTCTCACCCATCCAGAAAAATTCTGGGGCCAGAATTCCACCCGTCCCCTACTTAACCAATCTGGTGAGGATCTGCTGACAAAAGTTAAGCCAAGGCCAAAGCCTCTGCCTTGTGTAGTCCGAGGCCGCAGTAGGTCACAGTGACCTCGACTTTGGACTACACAAGGCAGAGGCTTTGGCCAAGGTAGTGTAAGAATACCCAGCGCTGGATTACACCTAGTGGATTGATAGCACTATGAAGCACTATGATAACTAACCTTACCAGAGAATTAGCCAGCATAGATGACATAATTCCTAGGAAAACGAAACTAACTTGGTCTATTTTACTGATAACAAGAGGCCCCCACAGTAAGAGCACGACACATGCTAAAATGTACTGATTGGCTATAAGGTAAATGGGTTGGCTTTTGCAGACATTCTGGGATGGGCTGATGGAATTCCTTTATAAGGCTGAGCACGCACGTCAGATCTTTGAGCAAGCTTAAATTCATTTTCCATTTCTTTTGTGTTGCTTCTCCATGAAGGAACTAATGCCTTCCTTCATTATTAAATCCTATTTGAACCATTTGAAACTGGTATTAATTGATTTAATTAGTCAGAGGTTACTCCTTTTAACAGTAGGAACTTGGGCAAAACAGCCGAGGCAAAACAGCCGAGGAAAAATAGCTGAGGCCTAGGCCCAAGCCGAAGCCTCAGTCTTTTGTAGGCCGAGGCTGTGGTAGGTTGCTGCAACCTCTGCCTCGGCCTATGCAAGACCGAGGCTTAAATCTAGGCTGAAGCCAGGGCCCAGGCCCAACATTACGGCCTGGCCCAGAGGCTGAGTCCCAATACCTGGGCCTTGGCCTAGACCAGGGCCCAGGTCCAGGCACAATGTTTTGGCCCAGGCTGGAGGCCAGGTCCCAATGCTGGGACATCAAGATGGACCCAGGCCTGATGCCAAGTCCCAACCCAGAGGCCAGGTCCCGACGCCTGGGCCTCAGTCTAGGCTGTGGCCCAGGTCCAGGCCCGATGCCATGGCCTGGCCTGGAGGCTGGATCCCAAAACCTGGATCAAGCTCAGCCTTGAAGCCCAGGCCTCATAACTCCTCTTCTGTATCTTCTTCCTTCAGCATTTCTATCACCAACTGATGTTGTCCACTGGTGTTACCTTCAGCAGAGGGTATCATTTTGATGTACGGACTCAGCCTGTTTGGAGTAGCTTTACATTTTCATGTACCAGAGAGGACCCTAAGTTCGGCCAACAAACAGTTATTGAATATTCCATCTTTACAAGTGCACATTTAAGCAAGGTTCAAGATTGTGCCATCTCAGTGGCAGGGCCCAGATTATGGAATACCATGCCAGAAGCATTATGTATGTCTTCTGATAGTAAGGGTTTTAAAAGGCAATTAAAAACCTGGTTATTCAGAGCTGCCTCTCACGTTAAATGAGTTGTAATAATATCTACTAAGATTGGTCAATACCATTATCTTGTTTGTAATAATGCTTTCTATTCTTTATAATTATGTATATTTTTATGGACGTAATCTGCCATAATTATAATTTTTGGAAAAATGGTATATAAATAAATTGTATTATACTGTAGTATTGTATAAGATATGCGCACATCCGTGTGTACATTATAAAATAGCCTTAGCATGCATATGTGTGCAAGTAGGCACACCCAGCTGCCCAAATCGGTTTTCGGTCACCCAAGTCAGAGAATTTTATAACTGGCGCATATCCATGCCAAGACCAATTTCACAAGATTGTCCAGCGGTTCGTCCAATATAGAGGTAGATCAGTGGTTCTCAACCCTGTCCTGGGGACCCCCCCAGCCAGTCGGGTTTTCAGGATATCCACAATGAATATGCATGAGAGAAAATTTGCATAACATGCAAATTTTCTCTCATGCATATTCATTGTGGATATCCTGAAAACCCGACTGGCTGGGGGGGTCCCCAGGACAGGGTTGAGAACCACTGAGGTAGATCCTCCAAACCTCCCTGCTTTAATAGCCTGCACAACACCCCATTTACCCCAGACCCTTTAAACCCCCCCCCCAAGGAATGGCTTTATTTTTTTGTTTTGTTTGTTAAGCTTACACCTCCTCTATCACAGAACTAAAGTTAGGTGCCACTGGACCCAGGCCCAAATATAAATAGTTCCAGATATTCATCCTCCAGAGGCAAAAAGTATTTGGGTGAACTGAAACATACATGACTGATTTTTTTTAAAAAAAGACCTTTATATAGCAAAAACATGCTATTTGGTTAGCAGATATAATACCAGACTTTATAGTTGAACAGCATGCCTACATCTAATTTTTTTCTTTCTATAGATTAAAACTGATGTACCAGAAATCAATTTAATTAAGTAGTCACCATGAAAGCAACTTTTTAATGTTACTTCAATAGAGGCAGCATTAATTCAGTGACCAAGTTAATTACCCTTCCAGTTGCAAGCACAAAGCCCGATGCCAAACAAGGCCAACAGTCACTTCCAATTATATATTTATGATTTTAAAAACTGATTGTTCTAATTTGTGATACATTCAGAGGCTAATTCACTAATACTTTTTCTCCCATTCTTAGGGGAAAAGACATTGATGAATTAGGCCCTTTTTAAGAATGAAAGAAGTTTAAATACAAAGATGTTTGCCTCTGATGTCCTATATTTTCTATGTATTCAAAGTCTGGCAACCTATGCACAGACTTTTCAATAAATGCTGAAAACATTCCTATTTCAGCAGGTCTTTGCTTAGCTTAAATGTTTGCTGGTTTGGCAATAGAACATTCATATTAAACCAGACACGATGGCATAGCTTATTATTCAGGGCAAAGTGTCTGTATTCTGTATGTGATAATTCTCTCTTATATTTTATCATTATTTCTCTGTTCACACCTTGAGCTGTAGATTAAGTCAGGATATAATTTTGTTTGAAATAAATAAAAGAAATGATCTTCTCCATGGAAGCTAAGCTAATACTATTTACAATCACTTCCTTTGTCAGGAACTATGGGGTTTTTCCAAATTCCAGCTAATGCAGTACAGTCTACTGCTATTAAGAAATGTTGAATTACATTGAGTGTAAGGACCTCTAGGTCTCCACTATCTATTTTGTGCCCCTGGCTCAGGTCAGGGGTTAGGATTAAGGTAGGAGGTAAAGGCTGACAGGCCAGCCCTGACAAGCACCTCTAGTGAGGCTGCCTGGATTGGTCAGCCGGCCTGCATAAATGCAGGCAGAGCAGAGGAGAGGTGATTTAGTTTTGACTGAGTTTTGGAGCAGCAAGAGAGGACTGGAGTGTTTCCCCATTTTTAAGCCACACAGATTCCTGGCCCAGCCCCAATTATTCTGGCAAGGAGTATCTCTGGGAGTTGGAGCAGTGTTTTAGGAGAGTCTGCTTTTGTAGAAGAGACTTAATTTTTGTGGGGATCCTGGTTCTGCCTCTGGGAGGATTTTCCTCTTGCATGGTTAGGTAAAATAGCTGTATTTCCCTGCAATGGAACAGCAATGTCTTTCCATCAGAGAAGTGAGATGCAGTTTGAGAAGATTTTGTTCCTGTTTTGTTTGGGAGGAATTTTTGTCTCTAATTCTACCCATAAGAAAGGAATAAGGGGTTTGATTTTGCATTTACTGGGAGGTCCAGTTTAGTACCAGTAGAGATCCCAGTCTCCACTAACAGTCCACCTGATTTCACAGTGTTGGGTATTCTTAGTGCTTGCTGCCTTGAGGGTGCCCACTCATAAGAGCAGGACTGAGAGAATAAGTATTTTGGGAATTTGGAGAAGATCAACTGGAGAGTTGTTGCTGATAAGTTTGAAGATAGTTTTGGTTACAATAAATTTTAGTTGGAGCATCCCACAAGCATGTCCAGTGGCTTTTTGTGAGAATTAGAGGTGACCCTATAGCAAGAACATCACAATTGTGAGTACATCTGTGACAGAAAGAGATAGATAGACTGTTTTTCCCCCTGGTTTGCCTTGGACTTTGGAGGTTTATCCTTCCCTCTAACAGAAAGGACATTAGCACACTTCACCTGTGGACTACAGAAAGAGAGAAAAAAGGAGTTTGTGGCCCCAGGACACTGTGTACTCCTGTAATCAGGACACTCATTGAAAAAGGGGCTACATGAGTTTGAGTAATTTTTCTGGTCATAAATTCAATAAGAACATATCTGAAGCATGTGGTATATCCACAAAGATAATAGCTTGCAAATTTATATCTATCATTTTCTAAAATTGTTCTACCCTTAGCTAACTTCAGCAGAAGTTTACAGTCTACATCAGAGGTCTTGAAGTTCATAAAGACTGGTTGGTTTGCCATACCATAATATCCTACAGCACAATGAAGGGGGAACATAGCAAGCAGAAAGATTAACACCAACACACTGAGGAACCATGAGAGTGGCAAGAACACCACAAGGAGTAGAGTGAGTCATCTGGTATATGGCAGCAAGGCACAGAGGCAGAGGGTAGATACAGGCTGGCTACACCCGGGGAGAGTTCCCTTTCCTTTGCGCAGCAAAGGGCTCCCTAGAATGGGTTCACCCCTAGAGTGGGGTGTTTCCATTGGCGTCTAGTGAGCTCTCGCTGGTCTTTTAAAATCTGGTGGAGCTAGCAGATGCACAAATGAGAATTTTCAAGGCTGAGGCGGAGGATGTTTCCATATAAACAGTGGTTCAACATAGGTCAGAGGTAGATACAGGCTGGTTACACCCGGGGAGAGTTCCATTTCCTTGACACAGGAAAGGGCTCCCTAGAATGGGTTCACCCCTAGAGTGGGGTGTTTCCATTGGCATCTAGTGAGCTCTCGCTAGTCTTTTAAAATCTGGTGGAGTTAGCAGATATACAAACGAGAATTTTCAAGGCCGAGGCGGAGGAGGTTTCCCTGTAAGCAGCGGTTCAACATGGGTCAGAGGGTAGATACAGGCTGGCTACACCAGGGGAGAGATCCCTTTCCTTTGAGTAGGAAAGGGCTCCCCGGAATGGGTTGGCCCCTAGAGTGGAGCACGAGCCTTCAAAGCGTGGTGACGTGGAGGAGGTCTCACTGTGAACAGTGAGGTAATAAGAGATAGGCTGCTACACCCGAGGAGAGTTCCCTTTCCTTTGCGCAGGAAAGGGCTCCCTAGAATGGGTTTACCCCTAGAGTGGGGTGTTTCCATTGGCGTCTAGTGAGCTCTCACTGGTCTTTTAAAATCTGGTGGAGTTAGCAGATATTAGGGATGTGCAGAGGGACCGCATACATTACATTCGGTATTCGTATTAGTGGGGGGGGGGGGCAGATGTTGCATTCGGCAAGGGGGGCCCCGATCCGTTCATGCGTTCCATTCTTATTCGTTTCCCAGCTAAAATGTAATTAACTACAACCTCCCCCCCCTCCTGACCCCCCCCCAAGACTTGCCAAAAGTCCCTGGTGGTCCAGCGGGGGTCCAGGAGCCATCTACTGCACTCACAGCATCGGCTGTCGGTATTCAAAATGGTGCCGATAGCCTTTGACCTTACTATGTCACAGGAGCTACCGGTGCCATTGGTCGGCCCCTGACACAGGGTAGGAGCAATGGACGACCTGCACCATCTTGAGCTCCTACCCTGTGACAGAGGCCGACCAATGGCACTGGTAGCCCCTGTGACATAGTAAGGGCAAAGGCTATCGGTGCCATTTTGAATACTGGCAGCCGACAGCCCGAGTGCAGGAGATGGCTCCAGGACCCCTGCTGGACCACCAGGGACTTTTGGCAAGTCTTGGGGGGACTCCTGACTAAGAGATAGGCTGCAACACCGGGGAGAGTTCCCTTTTCTTTGAGCAGGGAAGGGGTCCCCAGAATGGATTGGCCCCTAGAGTGGAGCACGAGCCTTCAAAGTGTGGCAACGTAAAGCAGGGTCTTACTGTGAGCATGGTCTCACCGTGTTTGCCACAGTCTAAGTACCTTGGAGCTCTTTTCTCGTTCTGAACATGGGCCAACAGGTGCTAAGAGATAGGCTGCTACATCCGGGGAGAGTTCCCTTTCCTTTGAGCAGGAAAGGGCTCCCTGGAATGGGTTGGCCCCTAGAGTGTATAATGGTACAAATTGTTAGGATTTAAGCATTTGCAAACAGATCATGACTTCATAAGCAAGATGGAGGAAGTTCTCTTCTCTGCCCTGAAACTAAAGAAAACTGTTTGTTTTATTTAAGGATCCATGCTGTGAAGGATTACTAGTTTGACTTGCCAGAGACTGAGGTTTCCCTTTGCAATGAGGGTTCAACCGTTAGGACTGGACATAAGGCCTGGACGGACAAGCACAGCAATCAAGGATAGAGATCAAGCCCACCTAGGGACATAAGGCCTGGACAGACAGGCACAGCATTTGAGGACAGAGGTCAAACCCTTGTAGGGACATAAGGCCTGGATGGACAGGCACTGCATTTGAGGTCAGAGGTCAAACCCACGTAGGAAAATAATGCCTGGACGGACAGGCACAGCAATCGAGGATAGAGGTCAAACCCTTGTAGGGACAAAAGGCCTGGATGGACAGGCACAGCAATCGAGGATAGAGGTCAAGCCCACATAGGGACATAAGGCCTGGACAGACAGGCACAGCAATCGAGGATAGAGGTCAAGCCCACCTAGGGACATAAGGCCTGGACGGACAGGACAGCATTCGAGGATTTCCTTTATGCAGGTATTTTGTGGTTTGACCTGTCACTTCTTCATGAACTGGTTCACTGCCAGAAGAAAATGGCATCTTTTTCATTTCTGAAAGATAATTCAACAGAGGATGCTTTTAGAGCAATAGAGACTGCCATTTGTGAAGCAAGAACTGAGCTGGAGATTATTTTTGAATACCCAGTGGACAGTGGATGGACAGGCACAGAGTTTCAGGTCAGGTACATGTGCTGCAGTGCTTATATTATCTGGAACATAGGAGGCAGTTGAAGCTGCTGCAAGGCTTTCAATTGCTTTTATTCATCTTGCCATTTACAGGGAAAATTTGGAAACCCAAGCAAAGGCAGATTTACTTTCAAAAACACTAGTATTTCCATCAACTCTGGTGCCAGCCTTGAGCGGTGAGGGCTCATGATATCCCCTGTCATTGAAAAGACACGTTCACTGGGCACACTGGTTGGTGGACATAACAGATGTCGCTGAGCCACTTTGGCTAGGTATGGCCAGACAGTGGACTTGTGCCCAATATGCCAGCAGATCTGTCTGCATGTTCTCTGTGGGCTCTGAGAGATACTGTGTCACTTACAGTTGTGCTGGTGTCTCCTTTGCTTGGGTGGGCTGAGAGTCACTCATGCCAGCTGCTTTCTCTCTAGCCCATAGCAGAAAAGATGAATCTTTATGGACAACATGCCTTTGGCGTTCTGACGTAGAGGAGAAGGAGGTACTAGCTGTCGCTGACAGAGTGCTTCTCCTGCTTGGGCTAGCACAACTCTCTGAAGTGCCCACTGTTTCCTCCTCTGCTTCATGCCTAATCTGTCTCTGCCTATGGTGCTCCTGTTCACGGACTTTTGCTAACAGCAGGTCCTTCACCAATAGGAGACAATTGTACTGTAGAGCAAGTTTCCCTTTCACACGGGGATCACAGACTGTGGTGAGCATGTATGTGTTCTCTTCTGTTAAAGGCCTTAATCTCTCTTCCACCTGCTGCTGCAAAACGTCCAGACAATGCAGCACCTCAACTGTCATTCCCTCTTCCTGTTTAAAGGCCTCCAAATTTTCATCCAGGAAATTAACTTTAGAGATGATGTCATCCAAGGTGGCACTTCTGGAACTCAGCTCCTCCGTGACATCCTTGAAGGGCTGCAGGACTTTTACCAGCTGACTCATGACTAACCAATCATGATGCTCTAGGGGATTCTGCATACCTATGTCCATTGAACCAGAAAGTTCATGAAGGGGTGTCTGCAGCTCCACTAACCTCTCCAGCATCATAAAGGTGGAATTCCACCAGGTGGCAATGTCTTGAATGAGACGCTTGTGAGGCATCTCCAAAGAAGTCTGCTTTTGTCGGAGAATCTGCCCCACCTTCACACTTCTGTGGAAGTGTGCTGCTATGTTCCTGCACTTGTGTAATAAGTCCTGCAGGTATCCATTCACTTGGTGCTTGGACTCCAGCCCCAGAGCTGACTTCACTACCAGGTGCAGAGTAAGTGCAAAACATCAGATGTTCTTAAAGCGCCCCTCGGTTATTGCCTTAACCATGTATGCACCATTGTCTGTGACAAAGAACCCTGCCTGAGTATTCCTGTCTCGCTGATGTAGTTGCCAGCCCTCCAGCATCTGTCTGATATATGCTAGAATATTGGTTGTGGTATGGGCCTCGTCCATCAGGTGGGTGTGCAGTAAAGCCCACCTCCACCCTGATACTTCTTCAGTAATAGAGCTGCTGGCTGCCCCTGCCTCAGCCAGATCCCACCAGTGTGCTGCCAGGGAGAAGTAAGAGTGTGCAGCATTCATGGCAGTCCCGATATCGCAGGTAAAATGCACACTCCCCTCTGCATTAGCTAGCAGCGCTTGGATGTGACTGCGACACTGCTTGTACAGGCTGGGGATGACCTTTCTGCTAAATGTGGTTCTGGAGGGGACTATGTAATTTGGAACTATGACCTTCAAAAAATGTTTGAAACCCACATTCTCCACTATCTGCAAGGGCTGATCATCAAGGGCAATCATTTCCCCAATGTTCCTGGTTACAACCTTTGAGGCTGCCTGCCTCCTACCCCGGGATAGCGTTACCGCACTCCACACCATTTCCTCCATGGTGGGTTGTCACTTCTGCCACAGGTCAGGGGGTTACTGGCCTGGCACCTGGCTGCTAGAAGGGGCTGAGGGCGTGAGGTGACTCTGCTCCTTTTCAACCACTTTACGCTGCTTGGAAGGGGTCCCCTGACTGGTACTGCCACCGTCCCCAGATGGCAGTACTGTTGTTGGGCGCCCTCCGTACCCGCCCCCAGGTCACGTCCCGGCGCGCAACAGGCCCGCTGGCGCGCGGGGATTTACTTCTCCCTCCGGGAGGCGTAAATCCCCGGAGAAAGGTAAGGGGGGGGTATAGACAGGGCCGGGCGGGTGGGTTAGGTAGAGGAAGGGAGGGGAAGGTGAGGGGAGGGCGTTAGAGGATTCCCTCCAAGGCCGCTCCGATTTCGGAGTGGCCTTGGAGGGAACGGGGGTAGGCTGCGCGGCTCGGCGCGCGCCGGCTATACAGAATTCATAGCCTTGCGCGCGCCGATCCAGGATTTTAGCGGATACGCGCGGCTCCGCGCATATCTACTAAAATCCAGCGTACTTTTGCTGGCGCCTGATGCGCCAGCAAAAGTACGCCTATTCGCGTTTTTTGAAAATCACAGTGATAAAGGTAGCTGGCTCCATTCTTTTAGCTTTGATCTCATTTTAGACAATAGAGGTCCAATATTACTTTTATATATGTTTTGGCTCATCAGGGGAATATAAATCCCCAAATATTTCATTTCTTTGCTGACCCATTTTGGTGGAAAATGTTCCCCCCATTTATTCTGCAATTTATCCAGCACATCCAGTGCCTCAGATTTGCGCGAATTGATTTTCAGACCTGAAAAACTCCCAAACTCTTTTTGCAATTGCATGAGATTGAAAAGGAAAACTTGAGGATCTATAATTAAAAATACTAAGACATCATCTGTAAAAGCTGCAATCTTAAATCCATTGGGCTAGCTTCCACTTTCCTTAGTAAGGGATCCATACTCAAAATATACAAAAAAAGAGTAGAGTGGGCAGCCCTGTCTTGTACCTCTCTGTAAAGGAAACTTGTCAGACAGATAACCATTAACAATTATCGCTGATGTGGGATTTTTATATAATAGGGATATGTATTGCAAGATTCTACTATTAAAACCATTTTTAGGAAGAACTGAAAATAAATACAATGAAGAAACTTGGTCGAATGCCTTTTCAGCATCAAACCCTTCCACCATAGATAATATCCCAAAATGTGTACAATGAAAAATTTGCTGTTAGTAGCCTTACAATCGGGCCGATACAGTAAAAGTCATGGGAGAGCGGGTGAGCGCCCGCTCTCCCGGCATGCACACAGGCCACTCTCCTATACACGCGAATGAGAGCCCAATGGTAAAAAGAGGTGCTAGGGACACTAGCGCGTCCCTAGCACATCTTTTGTGACAGGAGTGGCAGCTGTCAGCGAGTTTGACAGCTGATGCTCAATTTTGCCGGCGTCGGTTCTCAAACCCGCTGACAGACATGGGTTCAGAAACCGGACGCCGACAAAATTGAACATTCAGTTTTCAACCCGCGAGCCGCGGGCCAGTTTTACATTTTTATTTTTTATTATTTTTAACTTTTGGGACCTCCGACTTAATATCGTACTTTTCCGGTGCCAGCAGAAATTAAGGCCTACCTTTGGGTAGGCACTAATTTCTGAAAGTAAAATGTACGGCTTGGCTACACATATTACTTAATGAATCGCGCGGGAATAACTAATAGGGCCATCAACATGCATTTGCATGTTGCGGGCGCTATTAGTTTCGGGGGTTGGATGCGCGTTTTCGATGCACTATTACCCCTTACTGAATAAGGGGTAAAGCTAGCGCATCGAATACGCGCACTGTACTGTATCGGCCTGAATATGTCTTCCTACTGATCTCCCTTTCGCAAAACCCACTTGGTTATGGGAAACTAAACCTGGGAGCACTAAGTTTATTCTAGTTCCCAAGAGTTTAGTGAATAATTTTATGTCAAAATCCAAAAGGGAAATAGGTCTATAAGATGCTGGCTTTAGAGAATATTTACCTGGGTTAGAAAGAACCATAATATGAGTTGTCATTGAGGTCCCTGGAAATTCCCTTCTCTGTAAAGCTTCTTCAAAAAAACTGCCTAAAGGAATGGTTATTTGTTGCAACAAGATCTTGCAATAATCCACATTAATCCCGTCAGGGCCTGGAGCTTTATATAATGCACTAGATTTCACTCAGTCTAAAATTTCTTGTAATTCTATATGTTTATTAGGAGCCTCAAGTTGATTCTCATGTAATTGCAGAAGGACCAAATCTTTAAAGAACTCACTTTCCACTATTTTATCTCCTCGAGGGTCAGTTGAGTATAATGACTGATAAATGTCCTTAAAGACATGGCATCGTTTCTTCCCTTTGTAGCATTTTTCCCCTTCATTAGATACATTTTCTATATAAGATCCCCCTTTTCATATCCTAACGAGATTCACTATTAACTTTCCCATTTTATTTGCATATCTGAAAAACTTACGTGATGGGCACAATACCTGCCTCTGGGTTCTTTGATGTAGATATGTAGTGAATACACTGATCTGTATTCATTTCTATTATTTACATTGGGATTGGCATCAATCTTCCATTAGCAATCTTCAATTCTTTATTAAGTTGCAAAATAGTCCTATTTAACTCTTCAGCTTTCCTGATCATATAGGCACTTATTTCACCTCTCATGATGGCCTTACTCAACTCCCAAAACAGAGTTGGATCCTCTTTATGTTGTATATTCACTGATTCAAATTCAGCCTACTTCTGTTTCATATAGTTGTGGAATTCAACATCCTCTGACAAATGCCCTGGGAACCGTCAAATGCATTGACTTTTCTGGATTTCAGTGAATTTTATCACTAACTAAATTAGGGAGTGATCTGTTGTTTCTTGACTACCAATTTCTGCTTTAATCATATTTTGGAAAATAACCTCAGATGTCCATATAGTCGAGTCTAGACATGGACTGATATTCCCTAGAAATGTGCGTATAATCCTTTTCAGTTGGATGCATAATTCACCAGGGATCCACCAGCTGCATTGATTTACATAAAAAGACATACCTTGCTTCTTATTCAGCTTAGCACCTGGTAACTGAGAAGATCTATCCAGGGAAGGATTACTAACACAATTAAAATTCCCAGCCAATATGATAGGACCTCTCCTATAGGAAGCAAGCTCAGCCATCAGTTTAAGGAAAAAAAGCATGTAAATAATTGTTTGGAGCATAGATATTCCCAACAGAGATTTCTGTCTCAAACACTTTCCATATCACCAAAATAATTCTACCATCCTCATCATTATACATATGTAGCAATTCAAAATGTACACTCTTATCAATTAGAATAGCAACTCCTCTTTTCGATTCTGAGCCAAAAAATAAAACAGTTGCCTACCCATTCTCTGGTTAGTTTCTTGCTCTCTTCCCCATTCAAATGTATTTCTTGAATTAACGCTATTTGTAATTTAGGCCTCCTTAAAGTTGTAACATCCTTTTCTTCTTAGTAGGTAATTGTAGACCACCTATATTCCAAATGGATTTGTTCAGCCATATTTAATCCCAAAAACAAAGTGGAGTAATCCTTAAAGAGCAGTCTGATGGAAGCCACCCAGCCTTAGCATCCAGCATCCAGCATCCAGCCTTGCTACTTTGAAAATATCCCCAGAACACATTTACAACAAATTTTCTTCCAAAAAACTTCAGTACCCTCCCATCCCCAGTCCCCCCTTCCCTTCCCTTCCCGATCCCCGATCCCCAAGCCCCAAACCATTAACTGAATCTGATTTCTCAGTCCAAAAGGACTGAGAAATCACAGAATTGAGTGAACAGGTGCCCCTCCCCCACACTCTTTTCAATAGCCAGATGGGTGCTCAGTAAAAGTTGCAGAAATATTAATAACAGATGTAAGATTGAACTCTTAAAATCACCACTTTAAAGTATGGCTTAGATAACTATATTAATTAGAGATGTGAATCGTGTACCAGATCGTCTTAACGATCAGATTCGGCTGGGGGGGGGGGGGGGGAATCTGATCGTTAAGATATGTGAATTGGAATCGTTTCCGATTCCAATTCACATCGCTAATTTTTTTTTTAGGGAGGCCCACGCCGCTAAAAAAAAAAAACCCCACCCGACCCTTTAAATCGACCCCACCCTCCCGACCCCCCAAAACCTTTTAAAATTACCTGGGGGCCTCGGGGGGCCTCGGGGAGAGATCCAGGGGGGCCTCAGGGAGAGGAGAGATCAAGGGGGGCCTCGGGAAGAGATTTCCCGTTCCCAGGCATCAGCTGTTCTAAAAAAAAAAATGGCGCCGATGCCCCTTTGTCCTTACCATGTGACAGGGTATCCGTGCCATTGGCCGGACCCTGTCACATGGTAGGAGCACTGGATGGCCAGCGCCCTCTTTAAAGATGGCGCCGGCCATCTTTACTCATCAGCCCTATAGTATAATAGTATAATAGGAGCGGGAGATCGTGCCGGGACCCCCCCCCCCCCACTGGACCACCAGGTAATTTAACATTTTGGGGGGGTTCGGGAGGATGGGGAGGGTAAGGAATTGGTTTTAAAGGGTCGGGGTCGGTTTAGGGGTTGTTTTGGTGTGCCGGTTTTCCTGCCTTCCCCCAAATAATTCCCGTGCCCTATTTAACGATACAATACAAATGCCCCTGATGATAAATCGGGGGCATTTGTATTGTGTCGTGCACTCTAACAATTTAGGACGATTTTAAAATTATCTGACGATAATTTTAATCGTTCAAAAATGATTCACATCCCTAATATTAATCCATGTCCAAACCTGCTTTAAAGGCCCAAAACACTCAAACACTGTTCAAATCATGACAAAAGTGCTGGCTTCTTTCACTGAATCAAACGTGCGCCAGATTCCTTGTGCTTCCATCTGTAAACGTACTGGGTGGTAAAGTAAGAGCAGACAGATGTAAATTCAGTTTTCTTCTTTGCCATATTGATTGAATAATCTTGAAATATAAGATTTTGAAATCCTTCATATTTAAGCTCTCCAGTTTCCTGTATGCCTTCATTATCTCTAGCTTATGTGAGACGTTTAATAACTTTGTAATTACTAATCTCGGTCTTCCCGATGCATCCAATCTAGGCCCCAGCCTATGCACACGTTCCACATGCAATTTGCCCTCCAGATTATTTAGGCCCAGCGCTTTAACCAGCCAGTCTTCCAGCAGTGTACATAAGTCGCGATCTGCTATGGCCTCAGGGAAGTCGACAAATCCTAAATTGTTTCAATGATTCCTGTTCTCCAGATCTTCTATTTTGTCCTCTAATTGTGCCACTTGGGTGATAAGTTTTTTTCTGCACTGCCGACAGCCTCTGCGTTTCATTTTCTACATCAGACACTCTATGCTGCGTCTCTTCTGCTTACTTTTTAATATCCATTAAGCTTTCATTACTCACTGCTATTTGTTTTAATATATCCTAACATTTTACGGCAAGGGCTCAGAGCACTGCCTCTGTAACCTCGCTTACTAGTGACACCACCACTGTTACCGTTTGCAGTCTGGAGGACCCATCCGCCATTTTGAGCTCTACTAGTTTCCCCACAATTTTCTCTTTTTTTTTGTGTTTTCGAAGCCATCTCACCACCTCCCTTCATAATGAAGTTGTCCATACATCAGTGATTGTATATATATGAGATTTAGACAAATTAGTCACTGCAGTCACCATGAAAAAGCTGTTTTGTAGGAGGGGCAAACGCAGCAAGCAACACACACATCTTACTTGCTCATCTCATCACATGAGTTCCCCGCAAGGGATTTATTTAATGTTTGGGTATTTTCTACATACTTTTATCCTGGATTGGCCACTTTTAGAAACAGGATACTGAGATTGAAGGACCCTCAGTCTGACCCACAATGGCAATTTCTTGAGAATAACTTGTGAATTATCCATCTAAATGGCTTTTAAATATTTACTTCCTTATGTTTTATGTTCTTTTGACTAAGGAATTGTAGTTGCCATATTAGTCCACTTGGATATATGGAATTAAGGGTCAATGTCAATTAAGTTGTAGGTAATACTTTCTATTTGACTAACTTAAGGCATATGTGATGAGTTTTTGAACTTTGCAATTGTTGTGCACTAATAAAGATATCTTTTAAAAACAAATCTCTGAATTTATTCATAACTTATTTACCTTGCAAGAAAAAAAACCTTTTCTTACTCATACAAATACAATATATAGATTCATGTTACAATCATAAGCTAAGCTTTTATATACAGCATTCAAAGGCTCTTTTTGTTACTCTTTGATAATTTATATAATGCATCGAAGCTCCCCACAAACTTATATTGATTTTTATGCTTTTACATAAACAGCACTTATGAGCTTCTATTAGTTTTTCTTCAACATTAGGGCACTAGATATATAATTATGTGCATTTTAGGTAACTCATTCTTTCACATTTAGCAGAATTCTATATCAAAACTTCTAATTTTCAATAAAGTCTGTGGTCATTAAAATGTAAATTTGACTTCTCATGGACAGTTCACAGTGGAATGATAATTTTTGTTATTTTATTACTTATGAATGAATGTTAGGTTTGATTCTAGGTCAATGCAAACCTGAGGCATATTCTGTTATATATTTCTATGCAGCACTTATAGCAACACTATTTAGGTTCCTGCACCTAGAGGATTGAGTAGAGTTCTGTTATTTATAATTCAGGAGAATATTGGGCCTTCTCTACCACTGAAAATGACAACTTTATCAGCATTACTGTAGCATGCAAGCATGATATATAATTGCATCCATGACTATAAAGCATTATTATTATTCTCATCTGAAAAATGAAATTTAGAAGCTTGCAGTTTAAAATCAATATCCAATTCCTTTTCACATACACATTTTTTGAATTGTTTCCACTCTACAAGCTCTTTACAAACTAGATCTGCAGAAGGACTTGTTTAACTAGAAGAAATAAGTTACAGTGGAATCGTTCCACATGGAAATGGAAGAGTGACATATCAATAGTGAAGGACAGTCCATCTTTCAGTTTTCTTTCCCACAGCTCAAATAAGTAGTATCAGATTTAAGTGTAAAGATAAAGAAAATAGTGGCATATATTAAGGAGTTTGGTTTCCACCATTTTCAATCCAAATCTCAGCTTTATTATTGCCATTATGATATAGATGAATAATCCTCATTTAATTTTCCATCAAGTGAGTTTTAAACGCATTACTTCTGAACTTCATTCAAACATATGGGCTTTATTACAAATGACTTGTTTTTCCCATTCTTTGCCTAAGAAAGGGCCTATGAAAAATAAAATATTGAATAAGATCTTGTGAGAGATACTATCATTTCCTTTCCCTGTGTTTCCCTTCAGCCTTTTCTTTAATCCCTCTTCTCTTTCCCACTTCACTTCCCCCAATATGCTCTTTACCTTCCGTTTTCCTTTTACCATTCCTCTTCTCATACCAAGTATCTTCATCCAATATGTTGCTCCCTTTCTGATCTCTCTATTTCACTGACTACCCATTCTCTCTGCTCTCCTTCTCCATTTCCTTCCTATCCTATCATGCATGACTTATTCTTTTCCCTTTCTTTACTCACATACCACTCACATTTTACCTTATTCCACCACTCACATACCACTTCACATTCTAACCACAATATATCATCTTCCTTAATTGGTCTCTATAGTTTTATCCTTCTATCCTCTAACATTCTATCTTTTCTTATTTCTGTGTCCTAAATAATACTGCTCTACACCCCAATAACTTTTTCCTCTTGTCTATTTCCTTATTAAATATAACAATATAGGTGTCCATTTTCAAAGGGTTTAGGTGCTATCTTAGGAGGTAATGCACCTAAATCAGCCACTTTGAAAATTGTCCTTATTTGCTCACCTAAATTTAGTTTCCTATTTTCATTAGGTCCCTAAATTAAAGTGCCTAAAAAGTGGGCATCTGTGGGATCAGATAGGATGGGGAAAAAAATAAGACACCTAATGTTGCTTTTCACTGCTAGGGACCTGTGATAAGTGGAATGAAAGTGAGCCCTTATTGCTGTGGTGTAGTTGATGCAGCCTGAAGTGGGACAGACTGGATCTTTTCCTATATAGCCACCTCCCTCACAGGTTGAGCCCTTGGGTTCTGGCAGCTAGAAGGACTTAGGTGGGTCCCAAAGGTGGAAGAGAGAGCAAGAGTCCAGGGACACGCCGGAGTCAGGACAGGAAGGCTGGAGATACCAGAAACAGGTCAAGGGTCAGGATAGGCAGCAGACAAGCATAGTTAGGGTACAATGCAAGAGGTCAGGTCATGAGGCAGGTAATCATGGTCAGGTCGAAAGCAAGAGGTCAGGTCCAAGAGATCAGGCGAAAGATGGATAAAGATACCCAATAGACCCTGGATGTGACAGCTGGGCAGGGCAATGCTAGATGAGACAGACTTGGCAAGGCAAGGCTGGAAGAGACAGACTGGGCAAGACAGGGCTAGAGCACAGGAACCAGGAGCAACACACACTGCTCTAGTCAGGAGACCTGTTGCTGAGGCATCTGATGCTCCTTTGAAGAAGCTTTAAATAGAAGGAAGCTGGTGATGTCATCATAGGGCACCGTGATTGCTTTCCCGCCATGGCCCTTTAAGATTGTGGATGTTGGGCACGCATGTGCATAGAGGAAGTTGGGTGGATCGGCAGCAGGCTGGCATTGGAGCCACACGGAATGGCTTTAGTATTTTGAAGCAGTGTCCCGACTGCGAAAGGCCTCAGGCAGCATCAGGATTGAGTGAGACGGCTCGAGGGGCCAACCCATCAGCTGCCAATCATAACAGCACCTAACGTAGGCACCTAAATCTAGGCAAAAGAATACAAGGCTTTTCTTCCTGTAACTTCAGATCATGACCACTTGTCCTTGAATTTCCTTTTTTATGGAAAAATTTACCAATCGTATATATCCCCTTTCTTGTCTTTCCACTAACAAGCACATTTTAAGTGTTTTAAGCCTCACCTTTTTGTGTTTCAGGCTGTGTAACATTTTACTTGCCTTTTCTGAATAGATTTAATCCTTTCAATATCTTTATAAAGGTGCAGCCTCCAGAAATGAACACAGTACTCAGACTAGGAGTTCTCTAGTGACCTATACTAAGAAAAATATTACTAGATTTTTTGTGCAGATGATACCTTTACTTTACTTTACTCTTAGATCTCTTTTTTCTTTGACAATTTCCAGTTTTTTTTCCTAATTGGTATGTGGCTAATGGAATTTTGTGTTCCAAATGCTTGATTTTACTCTTTTCTGCATTTTATCCAGTTTCTGATAGCAATTTGTTGAAAATCTGGCATGGTATTTCAGTCAATGAGTATCAGCTTACATATAATATCCATTCTGATAGATGCCAGTAGGTGGGTGGCACAGGATGCATATGTAGTGAGAGGTAGCAGACTGAAGTACCTTTTGTTACCATTGACTTTTGTAGATGTTTTAACTTACATTTTCCTGCAGAAGAAATCCAAGATCTCCAAAGACTTGTCTAGGAGGTCTATTCCAGTGATCTAAGCTTACCAAGTATCAGACCAAAGTTGTCACAAAGTAAAATGCCATTGAACAAACCGGGGGGGGGGGGGGGGGGGGGGGAGAGAGAGAGAGAGAGAGAGAGAGAGACTAGCTATAAGGCCCTCATACTAGGAAGGTATAATATAAATACCTCCATAGGAGGCCTACTTAGCTACTCGAGGTGAGGTTTAGGTATTAGTGTAGGGGGTTAGGGGCCACTTTGACATGCAGAGTGCGACGTATGAACAGAACAGTGCACTCTTGTGAAGATTTGTTGACCTTCGGCGTGAGGAAACTCACTGTTCTGTTCATACATCGCACTCTGCACGGCGGTGAAACAAGGGCCTTGTTGGGACAGATTAAACAGA
The DNA here is from genome assembly GCF_901001135.1 of Rhinatrema bivittatum. Taxonomy (NCBI): domain Eukaryota; kingdom Metazoa; phylum Chordata; class Amphibia; order Gymnophiona; family Rhinatrematidae; genus Rhinatrema; species Rhinatrema bivittatum. The sequence goes on along the minus strand of NC_042621.1, from coordinate 241,789,671 downwards.
GAGAACATTTGTGGAACAAATACAACTGAGAGAGCATACTTCATAGATAAATTTTGAGCAATTATAGGTGATTCGCTGATTCAATGCATACATTTGTTTAAACCAATAGTGACATTGATTAATTTAATTGATGAAATATATGTGAGATAATTCATATGAACGTGTTGTCAGAGTGAATAATTAGGTATGGTTGTGGATGGATGCTAATGGGTAGGGATGTTCTTTTTAAATGTGATATTAAATGCAATTTATGTACTGTGCAGTATATTGGAATTGTTACCAAGTGACTTTTGATAATCAATGTTGTGGAATAAAAATATTTTTCAATATTAGCTATTTGTTTTTGATGATGCTGTATGGTAATACGTGAGAATTTGTGTCTGTATCCCACTCTGTAGAGAGTGTTTCTTCATTATAGTTATTGATAGACAGTTAATAGTCAATATTGCCTGAAATTGTGTTTTTATATATATATTACTTTTGGTCTCTTCAGGGGCAGCCAGAGGGGCTGTATGAGAGAGGGGGGTCTGATTTTAATACTCAGGAAGAAGCTTTGAGCACATATCAGCCCCTTTAAAACTGAAGCCCAGGAGCATCAGCATTAACGTCCCCATGCTCCTAGGAAATGTTAGTTAATGCTTTTGAGTTGTAGGTAACTTTCCTAGAAATGCAGTCTGTGAATCTTCAGGCAAGCCACATTATTTCATTTGCATTGGATTGCCTAGTAATGAGCTGAACTGCATCAGTTCTTTGCCATTCTCACATTCCACCATTTTTTGTGGGGGGAAGGAAGAGCAGTATTTGAAATATCACACTTTATCTTCACTTGAATGCTTTTACCACATGGGTAATGCTATTTACCGTACATTAAAGCCCTAACACAGCTTAGTAAATGACCCTCTTGGCTTGTAAGGACCACAGGGACAGGAAAATACCTACAGTACCTGCATTTAGCTTACCTTGAGCTACTAATGAAAAGACATAAAAAGTTAACTAAACTTTTGATTTGTAGCTAACTTTTCTGCTGGAGCATTGGGACATTAACACACATCCCAATGCTCTTTGGTGAAATTTAAAGAGCTTGCATTGGCTCTATCCTTCCCCCTCCAAAGAGTGAAGCTACTCTCTGATGGTCTTCTAAGACATCGCGACTTATTAATGTTGACCTGCATTAAAAAACTAAAATAAAAATACTTTTAATGCCATGAGGGGACACTCTGCCCATACCCAAAACTTTCCCCTTAAAATAAATAGTCCCTCGGGTTCTAACACCTCCCCATATAAGGAATCCTGCCCCTCCTCTCCCCAACATTAGAAGTAGTCCATGGTGTCTAATGGCCCTCCACCCCCATTGCCAGACCCCCTTCCTTGAAAAATCTCCCTGGTGTCTATGTGCCCAACCCTACCCTAGACTACTTCATACAATTAGATGAAATCTCTTGTATCTAGTAGGGTCCTGGCACGGATAGGTTGATGCCATTTTCCAAAATGATACCAACCAGCCTTTTTCCCTATCATGTGACCAGGTAGGTAAATTTACATGGTTATCTTTACAAAAATATTCATTCATTTTAACCTGGATAGTTGAATGGCTCAATATACAGCCAAATCTACCCATTCAAAATTTGAGTGAGTCGATTAAGGCCTACCATTTGCATGAACAAGGTTATCTGGCTAAATTTAGTTGCAGGGATGATAACCTTCAAACCGATGCACAGGTGCACATTTATGCACGTACATTGGCCCGTACCTAGGGATGCGGCTATTTTATAACTTGTGCGCATATATGCACGAATATTATAAAATAGTTTGGCCACATGCATATTTGCACCGAATTTTAAGAGGGCTTGTGCATGGGAGCGGAAATCACACTTCTACCAGAGAAAGTTATTTTTTACTCAATGCACAATTAAACTTTGGAATTTGTTGCCAGAGGATGTGGTTAGTGCAGTTAGTGTAGCTGTCTTTAAAAAAGGATTGGATAAGTTCTTAGAGGAGAAGTCCATTACCTGCTATTAAGATCACTTAGAGAATAGCCACTGCCATTAGCAATGGTAACATGGAATAGACTTAGTTTTTGGGTGCTTGCCAGGTTCTTATGGCCTGGATTGGCCACTGTTGGAAACAGGATGCTGGGCTTGATGGACCCTTGGTCTGACCCAGTATGGCATTTTCTTATGTTCTTATGTTCTTAAGTAGGGGTTTTTTAAAAGGGGTACATGCCGAAGACATTCCCAGCTTTTCTAGTTCAGACCCAGTTTACCCAGTTAAGAGATAGGTCCTCTAAACCCCATTTTAATAGCCTTCAATCTGCTAAATTAGCCCTGACTCTTAAAACTCCACAGATCTGCCTAGTTTTCCTTATTTTATAACTTACACCTCCTCCATAGCAAATCTTACATGGCAGGGATTCTGGGCGCACGCCCAGGTGCATAGGTATTTATGTGCACATCTCTGGTTCACGTCACAAAATGGCAATGCCCCACCAAGACCACATCCATACCCTGCCCCTTTTTGAAAACTTTGGAGATGTGTGCTCTGCAGGAGATACAAGCGTTTCTAGGCAGCTTTTAAAATCTGCTCGGCACATACGAGCCCATCTTATTCGCTCATTACCTAAATAAAGGTGAATTTTAAAAGTCCAGCATGCACCAAAAGTGGGAAATACGTGCACACATCAGGCCAGCGAGTGCTGAGCAGACTTTAAAAGCTGCCTGGATACACGCGTACTTGCCACTGTACGCACAAATGAAAAGTTCAAAAAAGTGGTTAGGCATGGGCACCTGATATCCTGGTTTTTAACTTGAAATTAGCACATAAATAGTTAAGCGCACAAGTGCACACTGGGGTATCCTGCCGTATTACTTTACTTCTGCTATGGATGATGTGTAAGTTGTAAAACAAAACATTCTAGGCAGATCAGTGAGGTTTCAAAGGTTGGGTCTAACAGGGGCGAAGAGAGGCTATTAAAGCAGGTGAGTTTGGAACTCCTATCCCTCACGTAGGTGAACTGGGAACAAACTGGGAAAACTGGTCTTGGCATCAGCGCACATGTCTTTTAAAATCCCCCTATTTACATGATAGAAGTGGCATTTGTGCGTATAGGTGCACGTCCACTTAAAATTGCATGCACATGTGCTTGTGGTTAGGCTACTTTATAACATGCACACATATATGACATATGTTATAAAATGGCCGCATCCCTGGGCGCCAGCCGACTAATGCGTGCACATGTGCACTCATGCACAGGTTTAAAAATTACCATGCATATGTGCGTACCAGGCTTTTTAAATTCACATTTCAGCATTTACTATTGTGCTAATGGGCAAAATTTGAATGCCCAATTCAGGAACATTTTTAACATTGCCTCTTTTTTACTTGTCAAAATTTGTATGAATTGCAATTTTAACTGCTCAAATTTAGCTGTTTAAAGGTAATATATTTTGAAGTAGGTAGATTTACCTAGCTGAAATTAGGTAAATCTTTTGAATATCAACCCCTTACAGGCGAATTTTCAGCCAAGGCTGAGCATTTAATCTATTCCTATGTTACTATAGTTCCCCTCTCAGACAGATGCAAGATATCACTACTTTGAAATCTTTTATACTTCCAGCTAATAAATCCAAAATATTTTTCCTTAAACTAACGGTGGTAACTCAAGCGTAGCGGCTTGAAGAAAGTCAGAGGAAAACAGGAGGGAGACTCTAGCTGTTCCTTGTCTACTAAATTTTAAATCCCCCACACGCATAAAAAAGGGGGTTACACTTATGGCCAGGCCTTGTGTGCACCGCATACATCTTCAAAGGGGCCCAGTCATGTGCATATCTCCCATTACGCACCGAAGTGTCTGGCCCAGATAAAGGGGTGGTCTGGGGGTGGGCAGGGGCGGGGCTGGAGGCACTGGTACAGTGGCCATTTGCCGCTGTGCCGGGGAAGCTCACGCCGGCAGGGTGCCGGTGCGCACTACTTACTACTGCTCCTGTTGAGGAGCAAAAGGTAAATTTAAAAAAAGGGGTTAGCTAGGATAGGGTCGGGGAGGAGAGGGGAAGGGGAAGGGAGGTTAGGGTAGAGTATAGGGAAGTTCCCTCCCAGTCTGCTCCTTAATTGGAGTGGCCTGGAGGGAACTGGGGAAGGCTGGGATGCGTCGCCACGTGAATTTTGCATAATTCTAATCCCTCCTTGTGCGCGCTACGCACACATGCGCATGTGGATTACAAAATCCGGCGCGCATGTGCGTGCGGCCTGCCGATTTTATATCATGCACGTGTGCATCCATATATTCAAATCTACCCATAAGTGCAGTTTATTTATAGTGAAACCCAACAAAATGCAGTGCACAACAAAACAAAACAATTTTGGAAGCTCACCTTGGCTTCAGGTATCTCACAAAAAGGCAGTGCAAAGCAAAACAATCAGTTTAGTCAGTTGACCTTTACTTCAGGCAATGGTCTTTAAACATAGCAAGTTTTAACCTTTATTAAGCATAGCAGGTCTTAAACTTCATACACTTCTCTAACCTTAAACGCAGCAGGTCTTTGTGTAGGCTGGGACTCCATCAGCTCCCTGGGGCCTGTCGAACCTCCCTTCACCCATAATTTCCTGTGTGACTCAACCTTAAGGAGGAATAGGTAAGACTGGTGTGCCTGGTCCCTTAAAGTAGTCTGAGGGAGTTTTCTGTATGCTCCCTCACACCAACTCCTTTGCCATGAATTATAGTTCTTTTTGTAGTATAACCTGATTGCTAGTAATATACTTGGACTTTACTAAATAATAATAATATATTTCACTATATTTTTCCATTTTGTGAACACTATTTTTCCTGAAAACAATGAGAAATTGTGCTCCTTACTGTATAAAGGACTGGCAGAATTTCTTTATTTACAACATGAAAATCTTTGTACCTGTCCTAGATCATGATCATTTAAAGGCCTAACAATGCTTTTTCTGATGCATTATTGTATCAAAACCCTAACTTAGAAAACAAATTTAAGACTGTAGGAAATATGGCAGTCTGAGGCTGATAGAGTGGCACTAAAAATTGGATCTGGGATGCTTTTGTTTGTGTTACTGTCAGCAGCATTGAAAATTAGTGACTGCAGAAAAACAGAAATTGAGCCTAAGAAATGATTTTCAATGTGAGAAATGATTTTCAACGTGAGGAAAATCGAGTGAAGAGGGCTATGAATCATTAGGGAAACTGAATTCCTAGGAAACATGTCTGAAAAGTACTTTTGGGATGTGTTAAGGTATGGGGTGTATTTGCTACTTGTTCTGTATCTACTATCTAGTCACAGTTATAGTAGAAATATATATACATACACACACACACACATACACACCTGGAAGTTTCTCCCTGCACCTTTAGACTTCCAGCTCAATTAGAAACAGCCTCTATTAGGCTATAGTATTATGAGCCTTCAGCTACGGCTAACCTGAGTTTTTCTTCTATTTTCTTAACACATCACACGGCCCAACTATCACAATGATTGTCCTTAGAATCACAGCACCATCTGGAGACCAGTATATATGCCACCTTTTCTGGCTGGTAGGTATCACCATTGAGTAATGATTAAGACTCTGCTCCAGTGGGTGTGAACAATGGAGTACATATTCAGATTGCCCAGTGGCAAAGTTAACTGGTTAACTAATGTTGTTCAGATATTCTGCCACAGCTAATTAGCAAACGTTGTGACTGAAACCACACAAAACTTGTCCAATTAGATTTAAGCCAGCCATTTGTGCAGCTGCACTAAGGAGGACAACAAACTTAGGGGATTATTTACTAAGCATTTTTCCCATAGACACAAAACAGAAGAATACCTTTTGTAAATTAACATCTAAATTTGAATCTCCCCCCAGCCCATCTTTGTCTGGCTAAATCTGTGCACACAGCAATTTTGTGTGATCAGAGGGTAAATTTTTAATCAATTAGATTTCTGCAGTGAAAAACTGATTTTATCCTCATGTATCTTTTGAATATTTATTCCAATATCTTCATAGTATTCCTAATCTCAGTTGGCCATGTAAGCAGAAGCCAGATCTAGGAATTTGAATCTGAAACTTCCACCCAGCCAGGGTGTAAAATGTAGGAGTCATCATAGATACTAACGTCTTTTCATCTACATATTAAACAAGTAGTAAGAAATGCCTTCTTTAAACTACAAATGTTACATAGACTCGTCCTTTTCTGTGCTAAAATGATTTAATGGCCACTGAACACTCTTTAGTGCTGTCTTCATTCACCTATTGTAATGCTTTGTATCTTGGCCTGACCCAAACTACATACAAGTCTTGCAATATGCCCAGAACTCAGCTGCTTGGGTACTTTCAGACATTTTGGTCCAACAACACATCACTTCTCTATTACAACAATATCACTGACTCCCGATCATGTGGCGGATCAAGTTTAAAATCATGATGTTAGCTTTTAGGGGTATTAATGGTCTTGTTCATCCTGGTTTTAATGCTGTTCAAAAATTATACCAACCCACACTGTTGCGGTCCCGGGCCGTGCCCCGGTCCCTCCACCTACCTGGGGGCGGCCCAGGCCGTTTCATAGCTTCCTCGGGCCTGCAAGCCCTCCAGCACGTCTCTCCCTCCTCGGGAGAGATGTTGACGACTCAGCACGGCTGGCCCCGCCCCCTGACACGCGCGCGCGGGGAGGAGCTCCCCTTAAAGGGGCCAGCGCGGGAAAATCAGCAGGACAGCTGGGGATGACGTCAGACGCCTGCAGGTATATGAGTCCTGCTTCTAGGATCCTCCAATGCCTTGCAATAGGTTCCTGGGTGTTGCCTGTGGTTGCTGCGTTCCTGATTATCTTCGTCCTGCTTCTGCCTGCTCCCCTTGCTGTTGATTCTTCTGGCTCTGACCCCTTGGACTGGCTCTGGATCGTGTTCTGGCTCTGACCCCTTGGACTGGCTCTGGATCGTGTTCTGGCTCTGACCCGTGGACCGGCAGTGAACCTCTCTAGATACCGACCCCTGGACTGGCTGCGGACCACCCTTGGACTTCGACTCCGGGACCGACTTCGGGATTACCTACGACCTGCTGGAGGCGCCAGCCGTCCGGAACCACGACCTGCAGGAGGCGCCTGCAACCGGACCATCCTCTCCTTCAGGAGTCGCCTAAGTCCCAGCGGCCGGGTCCCTACGGGCTCCTCCTGGGGGGACTTCGGCTTCCAGGGTGAATCTCCTATCCCAGCGACCAGGCTCTTAAGGGCTTCTCTCGGGAGAGCGCTGGTTTCCAGGGTGAAGACTTTTCAATCTTCAAGCTCCCTCTTCATCCGTCCGTCCACGGGGTACCGAGTCCTTGGTCGCATAGGGCTCCACCATAAGTCCTGGGTCTCAGCCTGCTTCGAACCTCCGAACCGCCTCCTGGTTGGGACAACTAAATTAGACTTCTACAGCACTTCGTCTTCTGTCCTAACCAGCCCAAGGGTCCACGAACATAACAGATTGCAAGGCCATGGACCCAGCGGACCTTGCAGGTTTGAAAGCCATTCCTGGTTTAGCTCAGAGGCTGCAACAACAGCAAGCATGTCTTGACAACTTGACAGCGACAGTGCAAGCCTTAGCCGAACGTGTCAGCGGGGCCACGGCTGCCAGTTGCCAGCACCTTCCAGCACCACCCGTCCAGATGCCAGCACCTTCACGGTTCGCAGGGGACGCAGGACGCTGCCGAGGATTCTTGAACCAATGCTATATCCGGTTCGATCTTCTTCCGCTTCAATTTCCCACTGACAGAGTCAAAACCAGTTATATCATTTCCCTTTTGGATGGAAAACCTCTGACCTGGGCGTCCAATCTTCTCGAACGCCAGGATTCTCGCTTGAATAACCTGGTCCAGTTTGTATCTGCATTTAGACAGGTCTTCGATGAGGCTGCCCGCAAACCTACTGCCGCCTCCGAGCTACTTCAACTGCGACAAGGTAATCGGCCTCTAGCAGAACATGCCATGGACTTTCAGACTCTTGCTGCGGAGCTGAACTGGGGAAGCGACAGCCTGCATGGTATTTTCTTGGAGAGTCTCTCCCCAAGATTACAGGACGAGCTGGCGGTCCGCGATCTCCCTGATGATCTTAATGAACTGATTGAATTAGCTGGAAGGGTGGACCGCCGCATCCAGCGACGCTTCCGAGAGAGAAGGGCAGTTCATAGGCCAATCGCTCCTGGACCAGAGTTGCCGCATCCAGAGAGTTCCTCACCAGCCCCTTCTGGGGCTCAAGAAGTCGAACCCATGCAGGTGGGTCGGGGACCTCTCTCCCAGCAAGAAAAAAGGCGACGGCGCTCACAGGGCCTTTGCCTGTATTGCGGTGGAAAGGGTCATTTCCTTGCCCAGTGTAGCGAGCGTCTGGGAAATGCTCGGACCTAGGAAATACTGGGGAGCTTCCCCTAGGGCATACCACCACCGACTCCCCATGTTTCGTTCCTGTCACCTTGCTTCTTCCGGAAGGGGAATTTGAGACACAGGCTTTAATTGACTCTGGCGCAGGGGAGAATTTCATCCTTCAGGAGCTAGTTCGGCAACTTCGGATTGGGGTACAACCCCAAGATCCTCCACTTCGCATTTCTTCCATCCAGGGAGGCCTTCTTCCAGGTACCATCGCTACCCGCACCCAACAGCTCGTCCTCCGTACTGGCGTCCTGCACCAAGAAGAGATCTCCTTTCTTATTTTAGAAAAATCCATGCACCCAATCATCCTAGGAATGCCTTGGCTTCGGAGACATTCACCTGTCATTTCTTGGGACACTCTCCAAGTAGCCTCCTGGGGCCCTACCTGCTTTCACTCCTGCCTGTCCAAGGTCACTCGGTCTTCAGTGCCGCTCCTGGTGACCCCCTTGGTCCTGCCTCCACCTTATCAGGACTTCCAGGACGTCTTTTCCAAGGAGAAGGCCGAGATTCTTCCTGAACATCGCCCATTCGACTGTGCGATAGACCTTCTGCCCGGTACCACACCCCCACGTGGTCGGGTTTATCCTTTGTCACTTCCGGAGACACAAGCCATGTCTGCCTATATCCAGGAGAATCTGGAACGAGGATTTATTCGGCCATCCAACTCTCCGGCGGGAGCGGGTTTTTTCTTTGTGGCCAAGAAAGATGGGTCACTTCGCCCTTGCATAGACTACCGTGGTCTGAATAGCATTACTCGCCGGGATCGGTACCCTCTACCTTTGATACCGGAACTTCTGGACAGATTACAAGGGGCCAAGATATTCACTAAACTAGACCTCCGGGGAGCTTATAACCTGGTGCGGATCCGCCCCGGAGACGAGTGGAAGGCCGCCTTCAACACACGGGACGGGCATTATGAATACCGGGTTATGCCCTTTGGCCTCTGTAACGCTCCGGCGGTTTTTCAAAACCTCATGAATGAGGTTCTCCGGGACATGCTTCATTCGGCGGTTATAGTCTACCTAGATGATGTCCTCGTCTATTCAAAGGATCTGCAAACACACCGTCGAGATGTTCGACGGGTATTACAGAAGCTGCGTGATAATCGGTTATTCGCCAAGCTTGAAAAGTGCACGTTTGAGCAAGATTCTTTACCCTTTTTAGGGTATATTGTTTCCTCCACTGGATTTTTCATGGATCCTGAGAAGGTCTCTGCGATCAAGGAGTGGCCACAACCACGGGGAATAAAGGCGCTCCAACGGTTCCTGGGGTTTGCCAATTTTTATCAGCAATTCATCCCTCATTATTCGCAGAAGGTGGCTCCGCTGACGGCTCTTACTAAGAAGGGAGCCGACGCTAAGAAATGGCCGCCGATGGCTATACAAGCTTTCCAGGACTTAAAGGAGGCCTTCCTTCAAGACACCTGTCTTTGCCATCCAGATCCTCAAAAACTGTTCATCGTGGAAGTCGATGCTTCCGACGTAGCAGTTGGGGCCGTTTTAAGTCAACTCTCCGAGAAAGGGAGACTCCTGCCATGCTCGTACTACTCCCGCAAATTTTCCCCAGCTGAAAGAAACTACGGTATTGGGGACAAGGAATTGCTAGCTATTAAACTCGCCTTTGAGGAATGGCGACAATGGCTGGAGGGGGCTCAACAGCCAATATCCGTTTATACTGACCACAAGAACCTGGAATACCTATGTCACACCCAATGCCTTAATCCTCGACAGGCACGCTGGTCACTCTTCTTCAGCCGCTTCAATTTTATTCTGCGATATCGACCAGCTTCCAAAAATATCCGGCCGGATGCCCTCTCATGCACCGCTGAAACTGAAGAAGATTCCCCATTGACACAGTATATCATAGATCCAGCCAAGGTTCTCTTAGCAGCCACGGAGACGACTCCTGCAGGGAAGACTGTAGTGCCTGTTCGATCGCGGAGGAGAGTGTTATCTTGGGCTCATGATTCTCTTTCCGCTGGGCATCCAGGAGTAGCAAGAACCCTGCACTTCCTATCTGAATTCTACTGGTGGCCACAGATGAAAAAGGACGTGCGTCTTTACGTTCAGTCCTGCCCCATCTGTGCCCGGCAAAAACCTCTGCCTGGACGCCCTTGGGGGCTTCTTCAACCACTGCCCATTCCTACCGAGCCTTGGACCCACGTGTCTACTGACTTCATCGTCGACTTACCAGCTTCTGAAGGCAAGACCGTGATCTGGGTCACGGTTGACCATTTTTCTAAAATGGCCCACTTCGTGCCTCTTGCTAAACTACCATCGGCTCCTGAATTAGCCGCCCTGTTTACCCAACATATTTTACGACTCCATGGTCTCCCGACGCATATAACCTCTGACCGCGGACCGCAGTTTACTGCCAAGTATTGGAAGGCTCTCTGCAAGAAGTTTGGCGTGCAGCTTGATCTGACCACGGCTTTTCACCCTCAAGCCAATGGGCAAAGTGAGCGTACCAACCGGACGTTGAAGACATTCCTTCGTTCCTTCGTGGGAGATCTCCAGGACGATTGGGTATCTTTACTACCTTGGGCAGAGTTCTCATATAACCGACACCAGCATTCGGCAACGGCCCAATCTCCCTTTTACTTGGTCTATGGGAGGGTTCCGAGACCTCCTCTACCCCTGCCTCTGGCAGTGCCATCCCCAGCTGTCCAGGCTACGGCACAGCAGTTGCACCAATTATGGCTCGATGCTCAGGACAAGCTTCACCGGGCGGCGACCAAAGCTAAAAGATATGCAGACAAGTCTCGAAGGCCTGCTCCGGTTTTCCTTCCGGGGCAGAAGGTATGGTAAAGTGCCCGAAACATTCGGTTAAGGACACCTTCTATGCGTCTGGCTCCCAAATACATTGGTCCATTCATAGTACTCGAGCGAGTCGGGGCAGTCTCTTACCGATTGCGGTTGCCCTCCACTTTGAAGATCCACAATGTGTTTCACGTGTCCCTCCTTAAGCCTGTGATCCTCTCGAAGTTTCATACGACACCGCCCGAGCTGGCTGCGGCCACGGCTGATCCTGATGTCCTCTACACCGTGAAAGATGTGCTGGATGTCCGCTTCTACCGCCGCCGATGGGAATACCTCCTCTCGTGGGAGGGGTATGGTCCTGAGGAGAACTCCTGGGAACCATCTTCCAACATTCTGGACAAGAATCTCCTCCTCCAGTTCCATCTTGCCAACCCAAGTAAACCCCGACCTCCAGGGAGGGGGCGTAGGAGAGGGGGTACTGTTGCGGTCCCGGGCCGTGCCCCAGTCCCTCCACCTACCTCGGGGGCGGCCCAGGCCATTTCAGAGCTTCCTCGGGCCTGCAAGCCCTCCAGCACGTCTCTCCCTCCTCGGGAGAGATGTCGACGACTCGGCACGGCTGGCCCTGCCCCCTGACACGCGCGCGCGGGGAGGAGCTCCCCTTAAAGGGGCCAGCGCGGGAAAATCAGCAGGACAGCTGGGGATGACGTCAGATGCCTGCAGGTATATGAGTCCTGCTTCTAGGATCCTCCAATGCCTTGCAATAGGTTCCTGGGTGTTGCCTGTGGTTGCTGCGTTCCTGATTATCTTCGTCCTGCTTCTGCCTGCTCCCCTTGCTGTTGATTCTTCTGGCTCTGACCCCTTGGACTGGCTCTGGATAGTGTTCTGGCTTTGACCCCTGGACCGGCAGTGAACCTCTCTGGATACCGACCCCTGGACTGGCTGCGGACCACCCTTGTACTTCGACTCCGGGACCGACTTTGGGATTACCTACAACCTGCTGGAGGCGCCAGCCGTCCGGAACCACGACCTGCAGGAGGCGCCTGCAACCAGACCATCCTCTCCTTCAGGAGTCGCCTAAGTCCCAGCGGCCGGGTCCCTACGGGCTCCTCCTGGGGGGACTTTGGCTTCCAGGGTGAATCTCCTGTCCCAGCGACCAGGCTCTTAAGGGCTTCTCTCGGGAGAGTGCTGGTTTCCAGGGTGAAGACTTTTCAATCTTCAAGCTCCCTCTTCATCCGTCCTTCCACGGGGTACCGAGTCCTTGGTCGCATAGGGCTCCACCATAAGTCCTGGGTCTCAGCCTGCTTCGAACCTCCGAACCGCCTCCTGGTTGGGACAACTAAATTAGACTTCTACAGCACTTCGTCTTCTGTCCTAACCAGCCCAAGGGTCCACGAACATAACACACACAGCCTTTAAGATCTGCCATAAGAACCTACTTGATCTTTCAAGGGAGTTCGTCTTGATGAATCACATGAGTGCCTGTTTTGTGTGCAAGGTCCCAGCTATGGAATGCATTTCCACAAGGATTAAAGAACAAGTGCTCACTGCTAAGGTTTAGGAAGATGGTGAAGGCATTTTTATTCCATCAGGTCTTTTGATCTTTAAGTGACTAGATAAGACAGGAGGGTTACTGTTTATATAATTTTTATATAGTTTAGACTTTTTTATATTATTTATTTATTATTTTGATTTATTCATGTTTTTATTGTTTTGTTTTAGTGTTTTAACATTTTTAAGCTTTATGAATGTTTTCATGGAAACTGCTTAGAAATGCTAAGGGGTAGGGTGTGCATTCGTTTTCGCCGTATTGGCGATCCTCAACGTATCTTGTCATATCCGTTAAATACGTGGGGAGGTGAAACGCATCGCGACTCCCCACATATTTAACTTATTATCCGTTTAATTCGGTGCGCCCCGCGGCGCGCGCTTTTCTTCGCCCCATTAGCTATTAGCTACCTATGATTTTCACAAAATGGCAGCGCCCATGCCCTACATTCCGGTATCCATGCCGACCTGTCTGACCCTTTCCTGTGAGTCACTCACAGGAAAGGGTCAGACAGGTCGGCATGGATACCGGAATGAAGCGTATCCACACTGAAATTTTGTGACATGCACTGAATGCAGCCAATCGCGCTGTCATTCAGTGCTCTCTGTCGATTTTACTGATGAGCCAGCACTATATAAACATCAGCACGAGGAGCCATGCATTGTATTTTGAGTGATGCTCTAGGGAGGTGGGCTGGGTATAAGAGGAGGCTGCACTGAGAGATAGGCTAGTTAAGGAAAGAAAAAGCTAATTATTCTTTGGTTGCTGCACTGCCAGGGCCAGCTAGTCCTGTTTCTTTCAAGCTGTTTATTTAGGTGATCTCACTGAGAAGAGAAGCTGTGCCAGGGAGAGAAGTAGCCAGCCACTCACCACCATTAGGGTGTTATGGCTGGCTGGGAGAGATATATTATTTTAAAAAAAAATTCCAGCTTTTTTAAACTGATTTTTTTTAATTCAAGTCACTTAGTCTCTCTGTGCACTGGGCTTCAGTGGGTAGTGGTTAGTTTAACAGACTGAACCTAACTATTGGGTGGGTCTGTGCAGTCAAGTGCCCAGGGAGTCTGCCTCTTTTGTGCTTACAAGCAAGCAGCTTCTGAGTGCACGCCACACACATTAGTGCACAGCCAGGCACCGTGACAGTGGGCAGTGGGTATTTTTAACAGACTGAACCTTATTATTGAGTGGGTCTGTGCAGTCAAGTGCCCAGGGAGTGTGCCTCTTTTGTGCTTACAAGCAAGCAGAGTCTGTGTGCACACCACACATATTAGTGCACAGCCAGGCACCGTGATAGTGGGCAGTGGGCAGTTTTAACAGACTGAACCTTATTATTGAGTGGGTCTGTGCAGTCAAGTGCCCAGGGAGTGTGCCTCTTTTGTGCTTACAAGCAAGCAGCATCTGTGTTCACACCACACATATTAGTGCACAGCCAGGCACCGTGATAGTGAGCAGTGGGAAGTTTTAATAGACTGAACCTTATTATTGAATGGGTCTGTGCAGTCAGGTGCCCAGGGAGTGTGCCTCTTTTGTGCTTATAAGCAAGCAGCATCTGTGTGCACACCACACACATTAGTGCACAGCCAAGCACCGTGACAGTGGGCAGTGGTACTACTCAGTGACATTAAATCCATAATGTCAGGGAAAGAGAGATGTAGTCGAATGATTGGGACTGGCAGAAGAGGCACTTCAAAAGACACTAGTGCAACACCACCAGTACAGCTAAAAAGGCACCTGTCGCAATCTAAACTCTTTGTAGGGGCTGGCAGTTCCATGCCGAAAAAGAATGAAATCTGACTGTGATGCATCGCCATCGCCACCACATGTTTCTGGCCCTGTAGTTTTGGAGGTGAGGGAAGGGGAGGCAGAGTCATGCCAGACAAAATGTAGACACCCAAAAGCAGCAGGGGGACAGAAGTCTCGACTAACACTTAGCATAGACAAGGTAGCTCAGTCACTGTTTGCTTCTGATTCAGATGAAGAATCTTCTTGTGTGGGATTCTCATCAGAAACGGAAGAAGTAATAGGTGAAGAATCTTCAGTAGGATCAGTTAATCCTGTCTTACCCTCCACAAATGTGCAGCAGGGGAGAGATGAAAGTGGTAGGTGTTCCGAGGAGGAGTGGAGTTAGCCATAGAGCAGGTCTAAAGTTTGCTGGATACCACATATCTGGCTAACTAACTTATCCAGGTATATTCAGCAGGGCAACTATACTGCTGAATATCCCAGTTAAGTTAGCCGGATATGTGTATCCAGCTAGCTTAACCAGCCGCTTAGCAACTGAATATTTACCGCATTACATTTTAGATAGAGAAACTGATTTATTGCAGTAAGCTTAAGGGATTTAGGGCTTAATGTACTAAATTTATTATTATTATTATTTTAAATGTATGGTTTTTCCCACTCACTAAAGTTTTGTGTAAATGGAAAAAAAAAGTGAGTAGATAGGGTTCTATGAGAAAAATATTTCGTACATATCTTTAATTATTTTGCAGGATAAAATTTTAAATCTTTTTAGTTGTGTGGATATTTTTTTAAAGTGATGATTAATAAATTGATTATAATGTAGTACTCTTAACATTTGTTAAAAATTATAATTCCCTTTAGTTTGCATGCCATTTTATGTGCTAGGTATACATGAGTACTTGGTTATACTAATGACTAAGCCCTTGAAAAGAACATTAAATGCACAGAATAGAATCAGAGTTTTTGATCTATTCTTTGCTTTTGCCATGATGACATATTTAATAGACTTTTTGAATTTCTGCTTTGGCTCGACTGCGTGTGCAGGGTTTTAAATTACTGTTTGGTCTTAAGAAATACTGCATGTCTAAGGCTGATCAGTGATGGCTGACTAATTTCTGATCAAAGGGGCTCTTGCCAGCTCTGTCCCAATAGGCACAACACTCTTTGTCATCATAAAGTAATTTATCGAGGTATTTCCAAGACCCTCTAGTATCCCCTTCCAACACATCACTCAGGCTGAGAACAAAATAAAAAGCAGAATCACAGAATATCACCAATTGCAAACACAGTTATAATGAGAAATATGGAAAGTTCCAGTAACATTTTGTTTACATATAGCTTAAACCAGTATGCATTAATGGCTATACAGATGGCAGCTGATCTGTTCTGCTTTGAGCATTAACTGCTTTAATATTTCAAGAGGTATTTTTTGTACAAGGGGTAAATGGACATAGAAAGGTACTTGCACATAGAAAAGGTAAGATAGAAAGCATGTCAAATCTGAAAGAACCTCAGCAAATAGTGGCTATTCCCTGATTTTGTCTGTTTATGGCTCCAGGTCACAGAGCAAATCCTTTTGGTACTTAAAAGATAAATGTAAAAAAATACACAGAATACCTCAGAGATTTGTCTTCATCATGTCTGGTACTGGAAATTGGATATTTCTGTCTGTTCACTGCTGATATTTGATTGTAAAGGAATAATTTTCAAACCAAAAACTCACAAAATCTATTTAGTATATTGGAAAATGAAAAGTTTACATGTTTTTCTGAATAGAGCACCTAAAAGTTCACATTCAGGTCAATTCACCTGGGTCATTTTGACTTCCAGGAAATGAATAGCAGTTGAATATCAGATTTTCCCAAATTTTTCTTGCTGTAAAAGGGAATATTTAGTATTTACCTGCTATGTGAACACTTTTCAACCTCTTCATAAAGATATTTGCAAGCATTTGAGTATAAACACCCAGAGCAAGGTGGAGCTCTCTTATGTTTTCCAATGTCAGGCTTCATGCCATTTCCTCTCCTATCCACAATTAGCAATTCCACCCATTCTCCCTTAGATACATGGACTTATTCAAATCTAGGGATGTGTATTGGTTTTGATACAAATAAAATTAATGAGTCAAGTTTTGATTCTGTTTGGTTTAAGCAAAACCCTCCCAAAAAAACCAAGTCTTTTTTGACTCATTCAGTTTGATCCCATCAAGATCTACAGAGGAATCAATGCGTAAACCTTTTTGCACTCCAAACCAGACAAAGCAGAGAAATTGAGAATAGGACAATGAAGGTGCAGGAGCAATCATGTTTCAAAACGTTTTGAACCAGCCTATCTCAATTAGTGGTTGTATAGTATCATGACTTTCATATCATTTTCAGGGGAAAGTAAAACTAAGAGCACTTTGAGCTGTGATCATTTGGTTCTCAGTCATTCTTCTGTTGGATCTCAGAGAGCAGGAAAAGATTCTGAAGCTTCTTCTTTCAAAACTTAGAATAAATGAAAAGATTAGAAAAAGTATAATTTACAGGAAAAATATCAAAGAAAGTTTGTTGCTAGTCATTCACTTACATTGTGCCTAACTGTGATTGTGGTGATGTCCATAGGTGAAAGTGTAATCTCAGTGAGAGGATAACAGTGTGTATCACCAGGTTAAGACAAACTACTACTACATGGCCACACATTTGTTGGCACACTGACTATACAAAGCTACAGTCTGGCCAGACCTCACAAAGGTGTCCCAGCATTTCCTTTTTTACTCACCAACCAGTGTGCTAAGGGGTAGATTTTTAAACAAGTGTGTGTGCACGTGGACACGTGATTTTATAACATGTTATAAAATCCAGGCCGGCGCACACAAGGGGGGTGGAATACTACAAAATTCATGTGGCAATGCATCACGGTCTTCCCCAGTTCTCTCCCAGTCCACTTCAATGAGGGTTACACGCGCGACTGTGCCCCTTCATAAATGCGCGTGGCGTGCTCAAGGCCCGGCTGCACACATAACCCCTGGTTTTAACGCGCGCGTGCGAATTAAAATTCACCCATTAGTGAACCAGTATTCTCGATGACAGGGGACATCATGAGGTTGACATTCAAAAACCATTTAGATGGATAACTAAAAAGTTATCCATCTAAATGGCAAAACTAGCATATTAAAAGACTTATGAACATAAATTCTACCTGGATAACTAGTTATGCAGCTAGAATGTAGCTGTATAAATTGGGGGTGTTCAGGGGCTGGGCAGAAGGCATTTCAGGGAAAAATTGAGATAGCCACATAAGTTAAGCAGCTAACTCTGATATTCAGAATTAGCCATTTAACTTATGCGGCTAACTCTGGTTGTGCCATTGACCTGTCCTAAAGTTAGCTGCATAAACATATGTGGCTAAATTTAAGATAGCCATCTATATTCAATGGCATGACTACGCTGTTGAATATACCCTGCTAGTTAGCCGGATAAGTTTATTCAGTTAACTAGCCAAGCCGCTCAGTAGCTGAATATTTTCTCCCAAAAGTCCATGTCATTCATGGGCTGGCAGAAGAGTTGGTATAAAAGTTTATCTTACTAAAGATAAGCTCTAATAAAATAAGGAGTGATCTCTCTCACACTGTGTAATTAAATGAAAATACAAAAATGAGCAGTTAAATTTAGCTCCTTACATTTGTATGTTTTTCTTTTTTTTTTTTTTAAGATAAATCTCTCTTTGCTTGGTTTCCCTCAGTTTCTATGCAAATGGTAAGAGGACTGCACGCACAGGTACCCCCTGAACCAATGCCTATAATTTTGTCCTAATCATCTTGCTGTGTTGTCAGTGTCTTCTCTTGTTACATTCACCCAGCCTACTCCTCTTGCCCTGCTTCTGTCCTGGTTATATTGTAGTGTTTTGACTGCCCAAAAAATATTAAGAAAAATCTTCCCTCCCACTTCTTCTCTCTGGGTGGACTGTGATCTTGCAGCAATTGGTACTAGGGGTATGGCATCTGGACCTGAGGCAGCAAGTCCCCTATGGTGGTACTAGGGGTGAGACCAGTGGAGCACACACTAAAATGGGCATTGGCCAAAATGTTCTTTGTGAAAAGTTCAAATATAGGAACTCTTCAACAGTAACTCCACAAGACAATGGGAAGGATTTTAAAAGGGTTATACGCGTATATTACGCGCGTAACCCCGAAAACCTGCGCCTATGTGCGACGAGCATATTTTGCATAGGCCTGGTGACGCGCGCAAGCCCCGAGATGTGTGTAAGTGCCGAGGCTTGAAAAAATGGGTGGGGCGGTCCGGGGCAGGGTGTGGGCGGGGCCAGAGGCCTCTCCACTGCCGTTGGGCCCAGGGATCGCGCACCGGCACTCGGCCGGCGCGCGGAATCTACGCCTGCCCAGAGACAGGCATAAATAAAAAAATAAAGGTAGGGGGGTATTTAGGTAGGCCTGGGGCGGGTTAGATAGGGGAAGGGAAGGTGGGGGGGGGGCAGAAGGAAAGTTCTTTCCTTCCGCCTGATTTCGGAGCGGCCTCGGAGGGAACGGGGAAAGCCATCGGGGCTCCCCAGGGCTCGGCACATGCAAGGTGCACAAGTGTGCACCCTCTTGCGTGCGCCGACCCTAGATTTTATAACATGCATGCGGCTGCGCGTGCATGTTATAAAATCGGGCATAGATACGAATATCTAGAAGGAATCCACACACTTTGCACAGTAAATCTCAGACATGCTCATTCTTCAAGATCTGAAATATAGACCCAATGTCTCATAACATGATAATATATACAGGAAATAAGTACATGTCATGTATAGATGTAAGTAGAGTTTACCTTCATACGATAGGACCCCGAAGTGGTTCTACTATCGTGTCTATGAGCCGACAGTGGCTTCTAATCATTAGGTAACTCTACAAGGATGGTTCAATATTGTTATAGTCCACAATTGCTGCACTTATCTCATATTGACTCAGTCTGTCTCGAGCTGCCCGACACCACGGTGTTTCGGAGCAACGGCTCCTTCTTCAAGGGCGGGACGTTTTACCGAGAGACTGCTAGAGTGCTGCAGAATAATGCTATCGCGGCGTTATCAGTGATGTGGACTGGGCGTTAATGTTGCGGTCAAGAATGCTCCGTGGGTTTT
This sequence comes from Rhinatrema bivittatum, assembly GCF_901001135.1. Classification (NCBI taxonomy): domain Eukaryota; kingdom Metazoa; phylum Chordata; class Amphibia; order Gymnophiona; family Rhinatrematidae; genus Rhinatrema; species Rhinatrema bivittatum. The sequence continues at coordinate 241,770,117 of NC_042621.1, read as the reverse complement.
TGGCGGCTGGTTCTTGAGAGACTCCTTTCGCTCTCAAGAACCAGCCGCCAAAAACCCACGGAGCATTCTTGACCGCAACATTAACGCCCAGTCCACATCACTGATAACGCCGCGATAGCATTATTCTGCAGCACTCTAGCAGTCTCTCGGTAAAACGTCCCGCCCTTGAAGAAGGAGCCGTTGCTCCGAAACACCGTGGTGTCGGGCAGCTCGAGACAGACTGAGTCAATATGAGATAAGTGCAGCAATTGTGGACTATAACAATATTGAACCATCCTTGTAGAGTTACCTAATGATTAGAAGCCACTGTCGGCTCATAGACACGATAGTAGAACCACTTCGGGGTCCTATCGTATGAAGGTAAACTCTACTTACATCTATACATGACATGTATCCATTCTTCAAGATCAGCATCACTGGATGCAGAAAGCAGCAACAGGTTGGATTAGAAAAATGCTTCACTGTGATACTTTGTCTCTCTTGTCTCCTTCCCAGGATCTGACAAGGCAATAAGTTCTCACACTTGACTCACTGAGAAGGGGTGGCTGCTATACTAAGTAACAAATCCTGTCTTACACCTTTTGTCCTTTGATTTCAATGGCCCATAGATTTCATTGGTCAATGGATATGAATTGGGGATGAAAGCAATGGGACAAATAGGATTTGTTTAATTCATGGACCCCCTATATTTGTTTTGAGGACTTCAAAAAGAAAGAAATGAGTTCCCATTTGCTTTGGGATGCCCCCCCCCCCCCTTTTTTTTTTTTAAATGAATGCATATCCTTATAGGAGAATGAGAGAGGAGGAGGAGGGAAATCTAGCTTGGAGTTAGGAAAAGGAAAAATCAATGTCAGAGATAGGAAGGGGAGACAGAGAAGAAGACAGGAAGGGAGATTACAAACGTAAAATGTAAAAGAGATTCTGGACGAAAGAAGAAAGACAAAAGGAAGGTGGAAAAGAGACTGGGACCAAAGCAATTAGAAAAATAAAATGCCTGGAAAACAAAGGTAGGAATAAAACATGTTATATTCATTTTAATGACTGTAATGTGTCAGTTTTGGAATGTGCAATGTGCACCTCTGGAATTATATTATGCATCTCTTGTATTTTTCCCAGGATATCTGTTTCTCTTTCTCCATTGTTGCGTTGCATACAGAGTTTGACTTCTCAAGGTTTCCATTTCAATTTTTGCTGCACATTTCTAATTTTCAGTTTGTAATCTGGTATTCTGTATTTGGTGAGAGTCTGTCGGTGTTCTGCATGTGTGACTGAGGTAGTTTCTGTGTAGGAATCTATAGCAGTCCAGCTTATTTTATCAGTAAGAGAGGTACTGGTGTTTTAGGTCTAATATCTTCATTTCTGCTTTTTCATGGGTAGGATTCTTGGTTTTGAGTCTGTCAGATAGTGATGTTCTGGTATGGCAAATTTCTTCTATAGGGTCTGAGTGCATTTTTGCAAGATTTTATATTGTTTCACAATGTGCCTAATAGCAAAGGGGGCTCGTGTTGCTGTTACTTAGGTGACACAAATTTGTATGTGGAGTATTCATTTTAATATTTAAAAGTGTGGTGTCAAATTATGTGTTTTCCAGGCTTGTTCTTGGTATGGAGGAAGAAGCTGATGGTGATTCGGTTAATTCATTTTGGAAAACAATTATTCACCTTATCACTTCAATACCCTGCTCAAGTACAAAATCTTGAGGGGAGGGGGTGAGGGAGTGAAAGGGCTTAAGGGCAATTGAAGACTCTGGGCCATAGAAATGAATGTGGGGTACAGGTGTAAGATGGTTTGAATTTGTTACTTAGAATAGGAGCCTGCCAAGCCAACCCTTCCCAGAGAGTCACGTGTGACCTCCATGCTTTGTCAGATCCTGGGTAGGACATGTTGTCAAGAAGATAACAGAGACACCGTGTCCTACCCAGGGTCTTTTAATTGTCTAGCAATGCCCCTTAATGAAGGAAACAATATTTTTTTCCCATTCAACTGCTATATTTATTTATTTATTTATTTATTTATTTAAGGTTTTTTTATACCGGCATTCATGAACTCGTTCACATCATGTCGGTTTACAGAAAACAGGGGTGTGAATAATACAACCAGAAAACATAAATAACGTGATGAAGAGAAGCAGTTACAATTAACAAGGGCTAATGAACTGGGAATGTAAGAAATAGAAAGAGATAGAGGAGGTTAATTATATATTCCTCCTTTTCAGCTCAGGGCAGGAGTAACTCTGGCAAGCCTATTCTTTTCCCACATAGTTCCCATTACATCCTATAAGAAGAAAATACATTTTTCTTTTCTTTTCCTTCCATGCAAAATCATGGCACCTAATCCAGGGCATACTATTTAATTTTACTCTATCCAATTCCTTTGGAATAGAATTAAAAAAACAAAGTCTTTTAAAAATTTTTAAAGACCTGTTGACAGACATTTATAGAAGCTTTTAAGGAGACGGTACCACAATCTTTGTAGAAATTCTATTGTGGCAGTTGTCTGTCGAAAATCAGCCTTTTCACTCCCCACATACTGCACAAGCATCTCAACACACTATCCAGTTCCTGTACCCCTTTAAACCTCTTTCTCACAATCGCTTTCACAAGTACACACTATATACGCACAGTGTGTGTATATAGTGGAACCTGAAAAAAATCCCACTAAGAGTACAAGAAAAAGTAAATTCTCTAATAAAAATCAAAGGCAAAAAAATGAAGATAATTTTGTTAACCTTTCTTGGGGAGGGGCACATGAAATGAGATGAAGGTCTTCCTAAGGTAGGTAGGGAGAGACGGTCCTGCCTCTGCATAAGATGGTGGAGGGAGGAGGCACCTATTGGATGTGAAGCATGAGCATGTCTGGGCAAGGCTGAAAGAGAAAATGAAGGACAATCACTGCAGATGCCTCTTAGACAAATTATCAGACAGAAGGTGGAAATCAATAAAGAAGGCAACACATGCAACTACACCTCCAAAAGGGATATATTTTTACCTCTAGAGCAAACCTCAGGGGATACATGCTAGTCTGCAGTGCAGATAGGGGTGGAGCCCGTGAGGGCCCTCCATAAAATAATTGATCAGATCTCAGAAGGACAAAATCTGACGGCCAGCATGCCCCTAAGTATAAGTCTGAAGGAAATTTGGAAGGCAGTGATGAGTACTTTTTCATTATAGGTTGCTGCAATTCAGTTCATGAATCTCTTCTGCAGTTTCAAGGTATTGTTAAGTATCAGGGGGACTCTAAAGAATACTGAAGTTCAAGTACAAATCTTGAAAAACCAACAGAGTGCTTTTCAAGACTTTAAGAATATTTGTGTTAAAGTGAACATTGTTCTATATAAAAAGGTAGAGAACAGTGAGTATTATGTTAGAAAAAAAAATACTTGAGAGCACTTAATTCTCTCCATGTGACTGACATAAACCCATTGAATATACTTACAAGATTTCTGCATGAAGTACCTAAATTTCCTTAAGAAGCAATTCCTTCTTTAGGAAATATTTACTACGTTCCAACAACTAAGAGAGAGCGCCTTACCATCCAATTGGTGAGGTATAAGCTCAACTCTCTATGGATAGTTTGAACCTTACTAAACTGCTTGAAGCTGCACTTATGGTTACTTTTCCATTCAAAATGGATAAAGATGCTACTTTAAGAAGTTTTTGCAGGATGAAAGATGTTATGTTTCTGGGACTGAAAACCAGATGGTTTCCAGATGTAACTAGGACAGCCCAAGTTAGAAGGATGTTCAGTTCTTTGTGTTCAGAAGTGATATCTTAAGGGGAGTAATGCCCTTTCCTTGTTTCAAGGAAACAGCTATATTTTGGGACTCAGTTTGTGAAATTTGTTAACAGCAGGTCTGACTCAATGTCGTCTGTTCCTCCTTAGGTATTATTTGTAGGCTAGGAGTGTTAGGATGCACATAGCTTGGAGCATTTTTTCTTTTTTAACATTTACATGCTATTTGTAGTTGTGCTGCAGTTTTTTTCCCTAATGTTATTTTCTTTCTTTCTTTATTATTTTTCAGAAGCTCCACTGCTATGATTGAGAGCTGCAATAGACCATGCAGTCACTGTTCATTTTTTTTTTTTCTTGATTGCCTTGGTGTATTTCACTGACTGTACTGTTTGCTTTTTTCTCAACAAATTTGTTTTTTATATGTTTAAAATGAAACTATAATAAACAAAATTAAAAAAAAAAGAAGCATGAGCAGGCATTTTGGGTTTTTTTCCCTTTAGATTATGCTGATATCAGAGCTTGAGCATGCTCAGTGTGGTTTCTCTGCCTTTTTCTACAGGAACTGATGTTACCAGAGGAACTTTGCATTTCTGAGAAGGTATAATGAGGTTTGTGCACAGGGAAAAGAGGCAGCTAATGGACTCCTATGGCTTGCAGTGGAGTAAAACCAAAATGCTTCATTGTCCAATTTGCTACTATTCAAATTCCTGTGTAGTATCTGCTTAAGCTTTGCACAGTAACTGGGCAGCCAGGACACCCATGGTTCTATTCCGCTCCCACCCAGCCTAGCTGGACTGAACCTATTCCACACAAGGAAAACGTGACACATAGTTAAGAAATGACTGCAGCCATTTATTACAGTCCCTAACAGGGGAGTCAAATTTAGACACCGAGTCCTGTCAATAATATCTACAAATTGCTGCTGGGCAGGTGCCAATGATTCTGATTTTCGGCCAAGCAGAACCAAGGGGGTCTTGCTCCCTATGAGCCCCTGGACAGGCATCATGACCACCATACACCGGATGAGATCTCGGCCCAGCTGCCACAAAGCAAGCCCCACCGGACCCCCCCCCCCCCCCATATATCCAGCCACCGATTAGTCAAGGCCCCAAACCCTGGGCCTGACATTGATCATCCATGGCAAATGAGTGGTGGCCCCTAGGCCTCTCTCATGCATACCGGCACCTCCCAGCTTCCTTCTAATGCCTCTGTATTTACAAATGTTTTCCTGGACTCAGTTGTCACTACCACAGGGGCCCGGCATGCATGGGCATAGAAGTACCCTTCCCCCCCCCCCCCCCCCACGTGTGACGGGCTCCCCCCAACAAATGGCTAAGACTCATGCATCAATCCATGAATAACCTCTGAATAGCTTGCAGAAACAGCTGATTTCACATGTTTGACAAGTGTACTTGTATGAATGGGACATACAAATCTACACAATGCATGTCCACCCAATCATGCCTGAAATAACCACCCCAGTGTTGGATGGCTATGGCTTCCTGCTGTTTGGACTTGGCACAGTACATCCCCCACCATTTATGACATTATTTAGCACCCATGGCCCAAGCGCCGAGGGGTGGTAACCCTATAACCTCCTTTGCCAAAGGGGTCCTGGGTAGGCTGCCATGCAACAGGACTCTCCAGAGCCCCTCATAGGCATGCCCAGCTGTTGATCTATCGAGGCCTAATTCCCAAGCCTGACATTAGCACCCATGGCTCAAGTGCCGACAGGTAGCCCCAAGGCTGCATGCCTCTCAAACAGGGTCTCGCTCCTCATGAATTCCCTTATGACTGACCTCACTAGAGGAGACCTGGGCAGGCCACCCCCCGACCTTTTCATTGATGACCACACTACATGCACCTAGATCAGTCCTGGAATGTCTTAATCCTAGGCATTCAAAAAAAGACCTGTTATATGGATGTCAATAATCTGAGTGTACCTTCATACGATGCTGTAAAAAAATACGGCTATCGTGACTGTGAAGCCTATGTGTAGGCTTTAAAAATCATTAGGTACCCCAGTGTTGGAATGCAAACTTTTGTAGTGCTCACTGTCCACTGTGCAATTGTTGCTAAAATGATCACGTGGATACTGTTGCAATATTCACTTATCTCAAAATTGTAGTCGGTCTTGCCTCAGCCTGAGGCAAGACCGACTACAATTTTGAGATAAGTGAATATTGCAACAGTATCCACGTGATCATTTTAGCAACAATTGCACAGTGGACAGTGAGCACTACAAAAGTTTGCATTCCAACACTGGGGTACCTAATGATTTTTAAAGCCTACACATAGGCTTCACAGTCACGATAGCCGTATTTTTTTACAGCATCGTATGAAGGTACACTCAGATTATTGACATCCATATAACAGGTCTTTTTTTGAATTCATAATTTTTTCATGTTATATTGTTTGGGTTTATAAATTTAGCATTTATTAATCCTAGGCATGGCATGCCATTTGTGATGCTGATGTCCTCTCATTGCAAGCCTCACAGCAACGATGTGCTTTGCAAAGGCTCTGTAGCTCGCTGTTGTTGCACAAGGCTCCAAGGACTGCAAGCGCGAAGCAACTTGGAAGAATGTAGTCTCACACTTGCTCGCTGCTGCCCCTGGCAGAATGCTCCAAAGCAGTAACCAGAGGTACATGTCAAAAAAAATCCAGGGTCAGCCCACGCAAGGGCATGCACAATTGTTCGACTTGCGCACGCCGAGCCGCGCAGGCTTCCTCTGTTCCCTCCCCCCCCCCCCACCTTCACCTCCCTTCCCCTATCTAACCCACCCTCAAGCACTATCTAAAACCCCCCTACCGTTATCGTTGAAGTTATGCCTGCCTCTGGGCAGGTATATCTTGCGCGCGCCGGCCAGCGCGCCATCCCCCAGCACAGCGGCTGTTCCAGAGGCCTCAGTCCCACCCCTAGAACGCCCCCAGGCCGGCACCCCGCTTATGGCCCCGCCCCTGGAATGCCCCTTTTTCGGAGCCCCGGGACATACGCGCGCTGGTACTTGCGCGCGCCGCCAAGCCTATGCAAAATAGGCTCGGCGCGTGCAGGAGCAGATTTTATCGGGTTACGCTCATAGCTTTTGAAAATCTGCCCCTGTATGTCTAAGGAAAGAACTGTGCGCAGGCAAACACAAACACTCACAATTCCATCACTGCTGCACCACATCCTGTGCATGCAAATCCCATTTTTAATACCGCAAATTCTGCATCCAACAAAATCTTCTGAAGTGGACACGTACAACTTTCTCTTGCATTCCCCAAGGCTTTTCCTTCCCCCTACTGAGATTCTGATCGTATAATTCAAACGTCGGAAAGGCGGCACCGAGATTAAACTATTTACCCTGACTTCGCCAAACAAGAACCAAGACATCTACTACACTGGGCCTGATGTAAAACTTAAGGCAGTTGCATTATGGGTGAACATAAAGACTACTAGAAGCCGGTGTATGGGCCAATATTGAAAGAAAGAGGATGAGTAGAAAGTGGCTTAACCCGTAAGTGGCTCAGCTGTTTACTTTTGAGCCCTGTATGAGCAGGGATACAGGTAGCTTTGTCCAAATGCGGTGTCCTAGAGAGCTGGAATACATCCCAGAACCTCACCTGCACAACCCCCAATGAGCTGGGGAACGCAGGGAAAGCCTGTGCTAGACCCCACCGTCATTCCTACTGATAAGGGGGGGAGGGGTTGCGACCTGTTCCAGAAGCAACTCTACCTACCCAGCTGCCAATAACACCATATATGTTGGGAATGTAGAAAAAGAGATTCAGCTGCAGTGCTAGGAGTGAGCCCCGGGCAGCAGCAAGGAGCGCAGAAGAGAAAAAGGGTGTGCGTGAGCCCCGGCGCGGACACACAACAGCAGCAGCGCTAAAGAGCTCAGCAGCTCCCGAACTTGGGGGAGCACTTTACCTTCTGAAAGAGCCTACCCCCTTTGCAGAAAACAAGCATCATCAGCTTTGTGATCGGCCTACAGCAAAATAATGGTTTCGCTGGCGGGTGAGTAAGAGAAGTGTGAGGTGCGCTGCAGAAACAAGAAACAGCTCCGCTCAGGACCGAGGAGGAAGAGGTTGGACTAAGGGAAGCCGGTGGGTTTTAAATCTCCTGCTGGCTGCCCCTCCCCCGATGTCATCATCATGCTGTCCTCTGGACCAATCGGGTGGCCCGACACCGGGATGCATTTGGATGATGTCACTGCTCCCAATGCTGGGCCAACCCGGAGGAGCAACATCATCAGTGGCACCATTACAACGAGAAACCCTGCAGTGCCAGCTGTACGATACCGGCACCATTACGGACCCACGTGGTGGAAAGGTGGGGAACTGACCCCCCCCCCCCCCCCAATCTGCTCTGATGCAGAGGTAAGGCACCAGCGAGGCGGGGACAGTCATCCTGACAGGTGCATCGGGCGCCCTGTTATTCATGGCGCCCGGGCCGCCCATACAACTTTGGGAAGAACAAAAAGAATTGCATTCAGGAAATATAAACGAAGGAGGAAGACAGGTAAAATTATCAGGAGAAACAAAGGAAGGCAGGAAGTGTTATCCAGGCAAAGGCTCAAATGGGTGAGTAATTGTTCAATTATTAAGGGGTAGTATGAAGCTTTCTTTAGAAATCTAACAATTCGATGTAATAAAGCACACTAACCACAGAATATGTTTTGATGTGTTTCAGCATGGATTTTCCAATGCTAACTATACCCTGGTATTTATTAGGATGTTTTCTGTGGAAAGAAATCTGTGGTAAAATTATGGATTAAAACCCATGGTAGGATAAGTACGGTTACATGCAAATCCCAAGCTTATGAACGTAGCTATTATCCAGCAATGCAGGGAGGCTTGTTAACAGTGCACATTTTCTTAATGCTAGAAATGTAACTCCAGGGTCTGAGGTGGAGTAAAAATTAATTCACATTACTGGTGGCCATGTTATTCAATTGCTGTGCCCAGTGAGTTAATGTGTAGCTGCTTTTCGGTGTGCCAGCATGATTTTTCATGTTGCTTGCTTACCACATGCAGGTAAATGTAAGAATTAGAATGGCACAAGCTGAAGAACAAAGAAGAGAGAGGCATGACATGAAAAGAAGAAAAATTGAGAGTGAAGGGATTAGAGGATCAGGTTGAACTGGCTCAAGCAATTCACAGAAGGACACACACACAGCAAATATTTTGCCTGAGGACAACACTGCTAGGGTTACTGGAAACAGATGTGGTCCATAGGTTTAGAGTGAGCTCCAGGGCAATTCTGTCTCTCGGTGAAGCAATTACAAATGATATTGATCCTCTGCTCAAGAATATGTCATACTAGGCTTGGTCAAGATCTAGTGCCTTGCATTTTCTTGCCACTGGTTCATTTGAAAACATAGTGGTTGTAGTATGTAGAGTGTACCAGTCTTCATTTTCAAGGCATTTAAGTCAGGAACTGCAGGCCTTGATAAAGTGTCAGACACTATGTTAAGTATCCTAAGCAGCGAACAAGTGACAGAAGATAAAACCTAATATTATGATTACTGCTGGTTTTCCAAATATAATGGATGCAATTGATAGCACCCATGTTGCTTTCAACGTCCCACCCTCACCCCCACTGATACAACATAACAGGAAACATTTCAGTTAAATCAAAGAATAAGCTCTTTGGAATGGGCACCTACCATCACAGATTTTCTTGCTTTTCCTAGGGATTTGCAGGTGAAAAAAATTTGTTTTTGTTTTCTTTTCATTTCATTTCAAGGAGGTATTTTTTCTAACAAATTTTGGTTCGTGGATTGTTTGATTTGTTTTCATTTGTGAGAAAAAAGCAAATCAAACAATTAAAAAAAAAACACAAAAAATGGCCAAATCCAAAAACTATGCCTCCTGGGCCCTCCTGCCTACCCGCCTGAAAAAAGTACCAGGGCTGGTATCCACCCAGCCCCCACCTACCCTTCTGGAGGGGATCCACCACCTTTGGCCTAGGCCCAGGCCAAAGCCTTGAACTTGCATGGGTTGAGGGTGCAGTAGGTCACCCAACCTCGGCTTACTCAAGGCCAAAACTTTGGCCTGACCCAGAGGCCGGGTTCTGAAACCTAGACTGGGGCCCGGACCCAAGCCAAATGCCATGACCCAACCTGGAGGCCCAAAATAGATGCCAGGGCTTTGGCCTGGATCCAGGCCTGATCCAGTGACCCTGTCTGGAGGCCAGGTCCCAATGACAAGGCCCAGACCCAGGCCAAAACCACGACTTGACCTGGAGGCTGGGTTCCGACACCAGGGTCTAGGCTCAATGCTGGGACCTTGGACATGAGGCTGAGTGCTGATCCCTGGATTTGGCCCTGGGTCAGGCTCAAGCCTCGAAGCCCAGGCCTTGGAGTCTCTTTTTGGTCCTCTTCCTTCTTTGGCACTTGCAAGCCAAATGATGCCATCCGCTGGGGTCGTGCCAGAGTTAATTAACTCCAGTGCATTCACCCCAGCAGGCAGTGCCATTTTGATGTTCGGGAATGCCATACACATCATGAGAATCTGTAAACCATGTCTCCATAACAGCAACAATGTCCAAGTCTGTCTCCACCATTAGGACTTGGAGGTCTGGGATTTTATTGCCCAAATTATGAGCATTTTTGTTCATAGATTTCTAACTTCTCTCCATCTTGGACTTCTTTTTTGCCTTATTCATCTGACTTTTCTTATCCCTGACACCCATTTCCTTGAGATTTGGGGGGGGGGGGGGGCAGTAACATTCCAATTTCCTTTGCCACCCCCATCATCTAGTTTAAATGCCTTATGACATAGGATTTGAATTTATCTGTTAGGATCCTTTCTTTGACATAAAGCCTTTTACAGTTCCATACATGGCCCCAGCCTCCAATATATCCAAAACTTTGTTCCTTTGAGCCATGGATTGAAGACTGCAAGACTGGGTGTCCAAATGGCAGATGAAATTTAATGTGGACAAGTACAAGTTATGCAGATAGGGAAAAATAATTCTTTGAATAGTTATACTATGTAAGGTTCCTTATGAGGAGCTACCACCCAGGAAAGAGATCTAGACTTCATAGTGGAAAATACATTGAAATCATTGGCTCAGTGTGCTGTAGTGGTTAAAAAAGCAAACAGAATGTTAGGAATTATTTGGAAGGGAATGGCAAATAAGATGATGAATGTCATGATGCCTCTGTATCACTCTATGTGAGACTGCATCTTGAATACTGTGTACAATTCTGGTCGCCACATCTCAAAAAAGATATAGTTGCACTGGAGAAAATACAGAGAGGGAGACTAAAATGATAAAGGTCATGGAACAGCTCCCCTATGAGGAAAGACTAAAGAGTTTAAGAACATAAGAACATAAGAAATTGCCATGCTGGGTCAGACCAAGGGTCCATCAAGCCTAGCATTCTGTTTCCAACAGAGGCCAAACCAGGGCTGTTCAGCTTGGAGAAGAGACGGCTAAGGGGGGATATGATAGAGTTATTTACTCTATCATATCCCCCCTCTTTAGGATAATAGAAGGACTAGGGGGGACTCCATGAAGTTAGCAAGTAGCACATTTAAAATTAATCTGAGATAATTCTTTTTCACTCAATGCACAATTAAGCTCTGGAATTTGTTGCCAGAGAATGTGGTTAGTGCAGTTAGTGGAGCTAGGTTTAAAAAAGGTTTGGATAAGTTCTTGGAGGAGAAGTCCATTAACTGCTATAATCAAGTTGACTTAGGGGCGGATTTTAAAAGGCCCTCGCACACCGGCGCACCTATTTTACATAGGCCGCCGGCCCCGGGATGCGCGTAAGTCCCGGGGCTTTCGAAAAGGGGCGGGAGGGGGCATGTCCGGGGGCGTTCCCGAAATGATGCGGCGTGTCCGGGGGCGTTCCCGAAACGACGTGGCGTTTCGGGGGCGTGGCGCCGGGTTGTGGGGGCAGGCCCGGGGGCGTGGTGCTGGCCCGTGGGCATGGTCGAGGTCTCCGGACCAGCCCCCTGGACCGGAGGACGGAGCGGGGCTGCCGGCTGGCTCGCAAAGTTACGCCTGCTTTCAGCAGACGTAACTTTGCCGACAAAGGTAGGGGGGGGTTTAGATAGGGCCAGGGGGGGTGGGTTAGGTAGGGGAAGGGAGGGGAAGGTGGGGGGAGGGTGAAGGAAAGTTCCCTCTGAGGCCGCTCCGAAATCGGAGCGGCCTCGGAGGGAACAGGCAGCGCGCGCTGGGCTCGGCGCGTGCAGGTTGCACAAATGTGCACCCCCTTGCACGCGCCGACCCCGGATTTTATAAGATACGCGCGTATCTTATAAAATCCAGCGTACTTTTGTTTGCGCCTGGTGCACGAACAAAAGTACGCGATCGCGTATTTTTTAAAGATCTACCCCTTAGGGAATAGCCTCTGCTATTACTGGCATCAGTATCATGGGATCTACTTAGTGTTTGGGTATTTCCCAGGTACTTTTAGCCTGGTTTGGCCACTGTTGGAAACAGGATGCTGGGCTTGATGGACCCTTGCCCAGTATGGCAATTTCTTATGTTCTTATGAAGATATCTTTATGGCTTAGTCTTTCATTCCCTTTTCCATGAACAGGTAACACTTATGAAAATGCAATAGACTTCACCATGTGATTAATCTGGTTCACCAGAGTCTGGAAAACTCTCTGTACAATTTGGATGTCGTTTATAGCAAGATCATTAGTTCCCAGATGAATAATAATATCAACTTAGAGTCTTCTTGGATTGCATTGTCTATCTGAATAACATTTCTACCAGCTGTAGATCCTGGAAAGCTTTTAACTATAGTGTTTCCCTCTCCCAGCACAATTAATTTTTTCTTATAATTTTTAGTTGTATAACTGAATTTCAGCATGCATTGGGTTTCTTCATTCCTTTCAAATATCACTTCAGTCTCCAACGCTAGAGCTTCTTCATTATTTAAGACAGAAAAGGCATTTTGTTCTTGTGTTACTTGAGAGAGAGTGTGTCTCTGCCTCGCCTATTTTACAAAAGCACACAAATATATTTTACACATTAAAATGGTAACTTTCAAACCAGCGTGTGAGTGCACATTGGCATGCATACGTAGGCCCACACCACCAAATTTTAAGTGGATGTGTACAAATCCCATTTCTATTGCATAAATCGAGGGATTTTAAAAGGGCCACAAGCCGATGCCATTGACAGTTTTACCAGCTCATCCCCAGTTCACCTAGTTAAGAGATAGGTCCTCCAAATCCCCAAGTTTAATAGCCTTCACTCCCCAAGTTAGCCCAGAATTTTAAAACCCCCATATATTTGTCTAGTTTTCTTTATTTTTTAAATTACACATCATCCATAGTAGAAGTAAAGTTACGTGGCAGGGGACCTCGGCGTACGCTAGGTCGCATAAGTATTTACGCGCACATCTCCGATTCACGCACTGAAATGCACACACCCTACCAGACCCTGCTCACCTCCCATCCTTTTTGAAATCTTTAAAGATGTGCACGCTGTGGGAGATACACGCATATCCGGGTGGCTTTTAAAATCTGCTCAGCATGTGTGCCTGACATATTCGCGCATCCCTAATTCATGCACTTGCCAGACTTTTAAAATTCTCCCTTAAATACTCGTAACGCGTGCATAACAGTTTAGTGTATGAACAGAGACAGGTATTTTATAAAGTTCTTACTTAACAAAAATAATTGTGAACGCACTTCCAAGCTCCAGTTCACTGAGATCTCCATCATTTGACCTAGACCTTCCCCAGTTCACCCAAATGCTCTACCACTTCAGCCAAATTTACCACCACTTGCTCCAGACATCCCCATCCAAAAACTGCAGACAAGAGAAGTCAGATTAAATTTCCATGACTTCATTGACAGGTGTAAAAGCATGCATGTATGTTTGATAATGAATGCATGTACTTCATTTATAAAATAAATAAATGTGCGTGTACTTCCAAATCACTCCTAAGATTGCCCTTGGAACACTTTCTTTGTATGTGCTGCATTTTCTGCTTGGCAGATAAAGTATGTGCTTACTTGTTCACTTCAGAAAATGAACCTACTATGCACAGAAGCTACTTACACACATACATGCTGATTTTATGTGTACGGCCACTGCATGAATCTTTGAAAGTTTCCTCCATTATTTTGATGATTATTGTGCCTTTAATTTGACCCAGTAAGGTGGTAATTTTCAAGGACTTATACAGGGGTTATGTGTATAAATTCAGCATATAAAAGTTTTGAAAAAGCCACCTGGTTGTTGAAATCTCCCTCCCATTGCACCGCTAAGAAAAAAAATAGCTCCACAAGGTCCTCCCCTCCCTTCTTCCCTACCTCAATTATGACCCAAAACAGAAACCTGACATTTTTCTGAAAGTACCCTTCTCATGGAAAATATCTCATGTAGATTTGAAAATACAATCTACAAGCATTATTTTCATCCACCAACCAAAACATGCTTCTGAGAATGGCCCCTTCAAATACAAATGCCATTAAAAGTCCATGCGTTGTGGAAAATTGAGTACACTTTTATCCACATTGGGAGAGGGCAAATTTCAGACAGCCGATTTATGTGCATAAATCAATATTTGCAAGCATCAATGGCTTTGAAAACTGTCCTCCCCATTAATTAGTTCTTTGTCTACCGAAGATTATAATGAGAAAACACACTTGCATCTTTACTTCAAATTGAAAACTGAATGCTTTTCTCCAACAATTGTATTGCAGTTTGCAAAGGATACTGATTCTATAAACTTTCCAGAACTTCACAGCTAAAGTAGCATTTGAGAGTAGGAGATTAAAAAAGGATAACATTATTTTTTAATCTTTCACAATATGTCATCTTCCAATATCAGTAGGCCCCTGCCAGAATAATCAACTCTGCCTTCAAATCAAGGCATCTGACTGCAGTCAAAGTCAATTATCTGGCAATGGAAGCCTGTACTGCATCTGAGGGCTAATGCTTGAACAATCAACTCAGTTTGGTTAGTAAACTACACAGCACGCGCGCACATTATAAAATCTACCCCTATATAACCTCCATATGACAATTAATTTTCAAAGTTGTGCCACATGAAATCCTATGTAAACCGAGTTGATTTGATTTGTATCAAGAAAGTCGGTATATAAAAGCCTTTAAAAAGCCTGTTTCGAAAGGCCTTCCTTTGAAAGATGTAAATTATGCATTTACATACTTTGCTTTTCAACTTACTCTTGATTCTTGTATACTGCCTTACCTTTCCCTTTCCCACCTACTCCCATCCCTCTCATTACTCATATATATTTGATATGTATACTTCTAGTTTTGCTGTTAATTTAGCACATTATTTATTCCTCTGATGTTTATTGTAAAGCCTTTGGCTGAATTACTGTTTGCTGTAAACCGAGGTGATGTGTATTACGTTCCGCGGTATATAAAAAACTATAAATAAATAAATAAATAAATAAATAATTAATATGTCATATAATTAATGGTTGTTTGAGTTGCATTTAAGTAGAGGTGATCATGGAACAAGAGAAGACATCATGACATCAGCTTGTTTTTTTGTTTTTTTTTACCAGCAAAATTGTTATAACCAGGGAACACTCTACAAATGACTTTCTGAAAATAATTGTATTTCAGTTCCTTAAAGCAATACTTTCATCTCTCAGCAGGCTTAAAACTAGCAGTTAAGGGATTTGTATCTCAGTTAAATGCAAAATTCAATTCCATGTACAGCTGCTTACAATTGCAAATATATGCTTATAGTATTTAATAAAAATAGGATTTCTGCCATTATTTATTAGCCTGGAAAGAATTCCATCTAATTTAAAATAATATATATGCATAGATTCTTTATTAGTGTTTTAATAATCATTGTGTTTTTCAAAAGCCAAGCTCTTCCTAGATGTTATATGAAAAGATTTGTATCCATTTCCCAGAGACAGTTTGTTAAACTGCATAGTGTTTCTACTCCTCTGAATACATGGCATTAACTAATGCTTAAGGCTAAATGGCAGGACCTTTACCATTGCAGCACAGGAATTTGTGCAATCTCAAATCTATTGCATGATGCACTGCTGTGCCATACAAAGACAGGGCTCCAGTTTAAAAACATCTGGGATGCTGTATTCCATTCTGATAGCCTCATTGCTAGAAAATTATAGAGGTTATGCAGAAGGTCCATTAAGCTAATCCAAAATTTAGCAGGTATGCGAGCCATTAAAAAGGCATTTAGAACTTGAGTTATTAACAATGGAAAATAAGATTATGATTTATTACATTATTTTTAGTAAACCATGTTGTATTCATGCCTTGAATACTCAGCTGTGTTATGCCTGCCTAAGGTTCAGATCAGCACTGCAAATGTCTAATTTCCTTAGATCAGGGCTTCCCAAACCGGTCCTGCGGACTCCACTGCCAGTTAGGTTTCAGGATAACCAAATGACTATGTATGAGATAGATTTGCATACTATGGAGACTCAGTATGTGCAATTTTATCTCATGCATAGTCATTGTGGATATCCTGAAACCTAACTGGCTGTGGGGTCCCTAGGACAGGTTTGGGAAGGCAAGGAAGTGCAGGCAGGGACTTCCTTATATCATACGTTCAATCAGGGCGCGCCGCAGAGCTAGGACCCGCTCCTGGCCATACAAGAGGCCAGGTGGTCCGCACGCGAGTGCATAGGGGCGTGGCCAATGCCATTGAGGATCCTGAACTCCAGCGTGAGGCCTGGTGCGCAGTGGAAGGCCTGGCGACCGCCGCCGCGGGACGCCGAGGCCTGGAGGTGCCCGCCGCTGCTGCTGGGGAGGCCGACCTATGACCTGCAGAGGAGCTAGCAAGGTGAGCAGGCCCGTACGCGGGCTGGGTGCGGATGGGGCGTGCACCAGAAACACACCGATACCCATCTTTTGTCTTCAACTTAGATGCATACTTTTCTTAATAAATAAAAATGATGCATGTAATCTGAAAAAGGATACAGACATCATCATTAGTATCATCATAAGGTGGTCTCTACTTCCTGTAAAGAATTCCTAAAAATACATTCTTAGCATAGATAATGTAAAGCTAACATAGACTGGCACCATTATCCTGTGTGAGCCCAAACCTATCAAATTTTGAAAGATAGGCAGGGTTAGGCCAGACTAGTAGCTATAAAGGAGATCACATGTAGGCTGTAGAAGGCAATGACAATTATAAAAAAAAACATTTAATTGTAGAATTTTAATTTTCAAAGTACAATGTAATTTCTGCAGAGAATTCAAACATCATGCTGTATTTCAAATGATTTTTATCCATAAGAATTTTTTTTAACTTGGTTAAAAGGACCTTCATGACACCAAGTAGTTACTTTGTTATTCAACATTTCCACCACTTTCCTGTCATATGTAATCATTGGTCACAAACAGTATATATATATTTATTTTATAATTTTCTAAGGCTCATAAAATATAACAGAAAATGGGTACCTCCTGTATCTATGCTCCCAATTCTTTGCTAGCCTGACATGGCATCATGTTTTGAGACTGCTGAATTAGGGGCTTCATTTTGTTCACAACACCATTTGCTTTCTGAAATTAAGAAAGCATAAAGTGGTAAGATTCAATTTTACCCACACAGTACTTCAGCATCACTTTTTGTCATAAGAATCACCATAACCACAGTGTAAGCAGTCTGAAACTGTCAATTGGCACAGTCCTGGCTCTTGCAATTTTCTATTCAGCAGCCATATTGGAAAGTTGATGCTGTCATTGTTAATTCTCTTTTGAACTCACCTGGTTATGCAACCATTACTGTGCTGACAACATCATGATGTAACCAAAAAAAACAAAACTTTCAGTCATCCTTTACTATCCTTTCTATTTCCTTATTCAAACTAAAAGGAGCAACAGTAACCATACAATGGATCTACAATTGTTCTCGTCATGTCAAATTAAGCATCCTGTTTCCCCCTTTCCAATATGCCTGCACAATCTTCAATACTGCCCATCACATGTCTGTAAAAGAATGACTTAGTTCTATAAAGTGGGACACAAGCAGAGCCTCAATCTTGTCAGTATTCAAGCAACGTTTGTGCTCAATCAGACATGTCCTGACCATGCACTTGGTTATTCCACTATAGTATGACCTACATGGGAAGATGATGATGTACATCATGAAAGTTGATTTACATGAAAAATTGTTTTCAATAGGGTAACCCTTACCCATAGTTGATGTCATATATTCTTCTTGAACTTTTAAAATTCACAAATTGTAATTATGGCATTCAATCACAGCATGTTCTATGCAAAGAGAAAAACAAGGAAGATCTAATCACCTGATCTCAAATGTTATGACATCCTGGAAAAGCAAAGCGTGGAGGAACTTAAAAAAATAGAGTGAGTTCACTATAATATTGACCAATGTTTGCGAATAGATCTACCTATTCAAGCTAAAGTTGTTGAATGTCTTAGAATGAATTTTACTGGTCTGACTTTTCTCGAGGTTGCAGCAATAATTCCTGGTTGTTTTACAAGATTCTATAGTATGCAATCTTAACACAAGACAATGGATACGTTCTCTCTAGAAACCTATCAGCCATGACTTTAGCTTCAAGTTTGAGCTCCTCCAAATCAAGGTAAAGTCTTTGTAACCACAGGAATTGTCCCATGGGTAAATTCCTTTTAAAATTAGTAGGATGAAAACTTTCAAATGACAGCAAGTTATTTCATTCATTAGGCTTTCTATAAACTGTAGTCTTAAGTTTTTGTTTATGTTCATAAATGGCAAATGGAAAACCATGAAACCAGTATAATGGCAATAAAATTATGGCCATGTAGTGGACCATAACCACCAATATCTGCTTGAAAACAATAACATTTACTTCTATTATTGCAAACCAATATATTATATAACACAATAAATTAATTTCTAGTCTGCATTTTATTAAAGTGGTTCTCAACTCAGTTCTCAGATAGCACCCAGTTAGTTATTTTTTCTGGTTAGTCACAATAAATATGCATGAGATTGATTTGCATATATGCATGAAGTTCCATCCCATACATATTCATTTTGGAAATC
Source organism: Rhinatrema bivittatum (assembly GCF_901001135.1). Taxonomy (NCBI): domain Eukaryota; kingdom Metazoa; phylum Chordata; class Amphibia; order Gymnophiona; family Rhinatrematidae; genus Rhinatrema; species Rhinatrema bivittatum. The sequence continues at coordinate 241,751,407 of NC_042621.1, read as the reverse complement.
CTGAAGTTGTGTTCCGCGCCCGCGGCCGTCCGCGGTTGCAGCCCCCTACCTCCTCCAACGACCAGGGCAGCGTCGGGGTCGACTGCCCTGCCCCGAGTTCCGCACCCCCGTGCGGCGGTGCGGGCCTTCGGGCTGGCCACCGGGATCGAAGCCGTCCCTGCTCCTCCCGCGTGGCCGCTGCTGCTCTCCTCCGCGGCCCGGATCCAAGATGGCCACCACCATCCTTGGACGCGAGGCCATGCACCTTCACCAGAGTTAAAGAGACCTCACCCCTTTAATTGCCTGCAGCTGATTCTTACCTCCAGGGCCAGAGGAAGTATATCAGGAGACTTCCTCTGACCATTCCTCGACTTGGCAATGTCCTCCAATGCTGTCTAGTCTGCTTGCTTCGGTGAGTTCCTTGTGCTCGGACTCTGGTTCCTGTTTCGTCTTGGTGTTCCTGGTTCCTGACTTCGGATTGGCTTATGGTGATTCTCTGGTTCCTGACTCCGGATTGGCAAGTGGTGATTCTCTGGTACACGACTTCCGACTGGTGAGCGTCGATCCTCTGGCACTTGACCTAGGACTCCTTCAAGACCACCGTCTCCAAGGGCCCACCTAAGTCCCAGCGGCCCGGGTCCCTACGGGCTCCTCCTGGGGGGACCGCGGGCTTCCAGGGCAAAGCTCCAGTTGGCCTTTGCACCATTACCCTGACCTCTCTAGGTCCACCTAAGTCCCAGCGGTCGGGTCCCTATGGGCTCCTCCCGGGGGGACCGCTCTTCTGCTCATCTCCTTGTCCATCTCCAGAGTAGCTTCTGTCTTCAGTGCCAAGGGTCAGCTGCTCTCCTCCTTTGTCCTGCCTCGCCACCCGACGAGAGAACCTACGGATCCTCCGCAAGGTGTAACATCCCCTCGTCAGCCCAAGGGTCCACAAACCTGAGCATAACACCTGAGAACTCAACTGTCTGGGTGTGTCCCAAGGACCAGGATGAGAACCTCTCTTTTAATACAAATTTTAATAATTTATTAATTGTATTTATTTTAAAATTTATATCCCACTAGGTCCAAAGTTCAAAGCAGCTTATATGTAAAACATCTGTAAAATAATAAAAAAACCCAGAATATAAAACATAATTAAAATAGACATAAACAAATAAAAAGAAATGAAATAGAAATAACAATACTGTGATGAAATTGCAATAATACTAATAAAAAATACCATGCTGAGATTGTAAAAAAATTAAAATCATATCAGCATCCTAAAAACCTCTGCAAATAAAGAAGCTTTAAGCTGTTTTCTAAAAGTTTTTGCAGAGGTTTATTTCCAGGCAGGCCAATTAAAAAAACTCGTGGGAGAGCCGGCACTCCAAGGCGAGCGCCCACTCTCCCGACGCACGCCCAGGCACCTCTCCTGGGTGTGCGATTCTTAATTTAAATTCAGGTCCGCGCTAATAAGGAGGAGCTAGGGACACTAGCGCGTCCCTAGCACCTCTTATTAGCAGAAGCAGCGGCTTTCAGCGGGTCTGACAACTGACATTTAATTTTACTGGTGTCGGCTGTCAAACCTGCTGACAGCCACAGGTTCAGAAAATGGATGCCGGCAAAATTGAGCATCCGTTTTCCAATCCACGGGCCGGTGGACAGCTTTTTTTTTTTTTGGGACCTCCGACTTAATATCGCCATGATATTAAGTTGGAAAAGCTGATATTAAGTTGATATTAAAGCATGATATTAAGTTGGAAAAGCATTTTTTTCTGCTTTTCTGTACACTTTCCCGGTGTTATCCCTGATTAACGCCTGCCTTTGGGCAGGCGTTAATTTCTGAGAGTAAAATGTGTGGCTTGGCAGCACATTTTACTTTCAGTATCCCGTGGGTATAACTAATAGGCTCATCATTTTGCATTTGCATTTGATGAGCGCTATTAGTTTGGGGGGGGGGGGGGGTTGGCTTGCCATTTTCCATGCACTATTACCCCTTACAGTATAAGGGGTAATAATAGCACATGTAAAACACGCGGTCAAACGGGGCTAAATAGTGTGCTTGGCAAAGCGCACCATTCTGTATCGGCCTGAGAGATAGTCTGGAAGCTTTTTCATTGGTACTGAACCCATTATAGCAAACAACCTCTCTCTTGATTCATGAAGTCCTATTATGCGAGTAGTTGGAACATCTAAGAAAGGTTTGTCAGCAGAGCATAGTATCCTAGTGGGATGATAGATCTTTAGTAGAGTGCTAATGCAAAGGAGAGCTTCTTCGCTGAGAGCTCTGTATAGAAGAATCAAAGCCTTGAAATGTATTCTCCAGGCCACAGGGAGCCAATGCAGGGAGAACAGTATTTGTGAAATGTGTTTATCCTTAGCTGTTCCTGTCAGGATAGGAGCTGCAGAGTTTTGAACTACTTGTATTGCTTTAATTGCATAGTGAGGCAATCCAAGACAAAGTGAATTACAGTAGTATAGTCTATTAATTAACAATGACTGTAAAATAGTTCTGAAGTCAGTTGGCGCAAGATATGGCTTAATTTTTCATAGAATTCTAAGTCTGAAATAAGCTTTTTAACTGTGTACTTGATTTGTGGTTTAAACAAGAGATCAGCATCCATGATAATGCATAAGTTCCTCACTTTATAAAGAAAAAGAATATCAGAATCTTCAACATGAAACACTGAAGGAAAGGTTGAAGATAATCATTTTCCCAGTCTAATAATCTCAGATTTGATTTACTGATGTTAAGACACAACTTGTTAAGGGCAAGCTACCGCTTAACTGCATTGAGTTGGATAGAAAACCTAGTGTAGTATTCATATTAGAACGTACAAGGCAAAAAATAAGGATGGTCCAGATGTACTCCACACATTAAGAAAGGTGGAAGAAAGGCAAAATGATTACCGGCATGGTTAAAAGGGGAGGTGAAAGAAGCTATTTTAGCCAAAAGATCTTCATTCAAAAATTGGAAGAAGGATCCAACCGAAGAAAATAGGATAATGCATAAGCATTGGCAAGTTAAATGTAAGACATTGATAAGACAGGCTAAGAGAGAATTTGGCCGTAGAGGCAAAAACTCACAGAAATCTTTTTAAAATATATCCAAAGCAGAAAGCCTGTGAGGGAGTCAGTTGGACCATTAGATGATCGAGGAGTTAAAGGGACACTTAGAGAAGATAAGGCCATCGCGGAAGGATTAACAATTTCTTTGCTTCGTTGTTTACTGATCTAAGAGGACCAAAATAAAGTTTTTCCCTTGGTCAAAACCTCAAATTAATATATATCCAGATTTGATCACAGAAGGATTTCTGTGCATGCTTAAGCCTAAAACCAAATTGGTATTGGTATTGGTCTAGTACATTGAAAGTTTTGAAAATTGGTTGTGGACTTTAGCTAGAAAAGTGTTAGTTGACATCGGCCTGTAGTTATTAATATTATTCGGATCTAAATTTGTTGGGTTTTTTTTAAATAATGGACATACTGCTGATTGTTTAAGTGGGCAACTTGCCCTCTTATAAAAAAAAATCTGATTGGAAGAGCTTAACATATTTCTGTGTGGGTTTGAAGAGTTGTTGGGTTTTTTTTTTACATTTTGTGAGGTTGCAATCTTTATAACTGGTGATCCCTTGATTCAAGGATGATCTCTACCACAGATAGCCCAGGATTCTGCTTCAGGAGTTGCAAACATAACATATGCCACATATGTTTCTCCATTGTTTAATTGCTTACTGGGTCTTCTTTACTTCTTTCTTTTCCACTTTAAGTGGGTTGCTGTCTAATGGAAGAAGTGACACCATTGAAGTTGGATTTTGACTTTCGTTTCCCAAGTTTTGACATTCACTTCTATTGTTTTTCAATGTGTCTTTGACTCGTTTCCTTTATCTACCATGGTAACTCTGGTTGTGTGAGTGTGCTGAGAATAAGGGACCTCTTTGCAAAGTAGAGAGTCTGACATTTGCACAAAATATCCAATCCAGAGAATTTGGTGCTGGAGATCACCTCAGTTCTGAAGGCTGGCTTCAGTGACAACACTGGCATTATTGTAGTGATCTCCCCAACTGATAAGGATCTTCCAGAGGCATAAGCCATAGTACTTTTAAAAATACTTAAGTTGATATCAGTAAGCCACCAAGTTTCACATCCATAAATGAGTAAAGAATTGATAACCACATTTTTTAATCTGTATCTTAGGGTCTTTTCCTTGGTCATGATCAGTAAAAATACATGGAGACAATTTCCTAAAGGAAGAGCTTGCACATTGGATCGTCTGCTGAATCTCATTTTCAGAGTTGACCATCATGATACAAAAATGATCAACAGTCTTCAAAGTGTGTCCTTCAATGGTGATTTGTAGTGGATCATTAGCAAAATTTAGGAGAATACCAATAGACTGCATTGGCATTTTTTATATTAAATGAGAGTGCTAGATTTGGTGGGCTTCAAAAAAGAGATAAAGTGTGGATGCTTAGATACTTTGATACATTTTCAAGAGGATGTGGACTGGCAGGGAGAGAGAGTCATCCTTGCCTGCAGAGAAAGCCCTGGGTCAGCTGCAGAGTTTTTCTTCCTAGTCCGTGGCAGTAATAGTTTCCTCATGAGAGACATGGTGTCTGATGACATCTTTCTGAGATGCCAGGAGGGGCTACAAGATTGACTCTGTAGCAGTGCATCACTGGGACTGGCAGAGAAAGAGTCCTCGCCTGCAGAGAGAGTCCTGGATCAGCCATGGAGTTTTTCTTCCTGGCCCGCAGCATCAGTGGATTTCTCGAGAGAGACCCAGCATCTGATGTCATCTTCCTGAGATGCCAGAAGTGGCCACACAATTGACTTAGGAGCAGCGCACCGCCAAGACCGGCAAGAGAGAGAGTCATCCTCGCCTGCAGAAAGAGCCCTGGATCAGCTGCGGAATTTTTCTTCCTGGCCCGCAGCAGTGGTGGTTTCCTTGTGAGAGACCTGGCATCTGATGTCATCTCCCTGAGACACTAGGAGGGGCTACAAGATCGAATCTGCAGTGATGCAGACTCTGGCAATTCCAACTTTAGGAGCTGTCTCTGCAGTTACAGTTCTGGAGAGACCTGCACAGATTATACTGGAAACACTCTGAATTGCTATTAAGGGGTTTAGAACAGTGTTTTGTGTCTAAATTGGATAATGTTAATTCAGTTGTTGCTCATGTTCAAAACCAAGAGGCCGGACATGATCAAGTGATTAAAGATAATATTGAATGTATTTCTTCTTTAGAAAAACAGCATGAGTCTCTTGGGAATTATGATCTGGCCTTGAATAAAGGTCAGGAATTTATACAACATAGATTGAAGGCAATTGAGAATAATTCCAGGAAATTAAATTTGAGAATACTTAATTTTCCTAAGTCCTTAAGTATTTCTCCAGTTGAATTGCTAAGGAAATTTTATGTTGAGGTTCTTAAGGTTCCTCAAGATTCTGTCCCTCCTATTACCAAGGCCTTTTATCTACCCTTTAAAGAGGGTGAAATTGTTACTCCCCTTTACACTCTAATGCATTAGAAAGTCTAATTGCTTTGATGCAAGAATCTCATATTGAAATACAGGGTACTGCTACTTTGCTTGTAGCATTTGCTATATCACATGATTGTATATGGACTATGAAAATGTTCTTTTGTTCTGATAAGAGTTTCCTATGCCAACAACTGGCTTTATTTCCTGATATTGCCAAGTCAACCCTACTGAGATGGAAGGTCTTTTTATCTAAAAACTCATCATGTGTTTAACATTGGTGCATCATTTCTTTTACAATTTACCTTTAAGTGTATTTTAAAAATAGGTGTTAATAAATATATTTTTTTTTATTCTGACAAGTTGGAAGGGTTTCTTCAAAACTGTGAAAGACCCTCACCTGTTCTCCCTTAATGTAGTTTTTTCCATTGTGTTAAATGATAGCTAGTTTTATTTCTAATTGCAGTGCTTTTTCGTTTTACTTTTTTTCCTTTCAGTTGAAAAGGTCCCCAATATGTGGTCTTAAGTGGATACAAATTTCAATTTAACTAATTACTTTATATATATATATATCTTTTTCTTTTGTTATCCGATATATAGGGTCATTTATCAAAATGCTATAAGGTGTTTTTGCATGTGTTAAGGGTATCAAGCTAGGTTGAGAGAACATTGCACAAATCTCATCTTTGAGTGAGTTTCATCACTCTGAGGGTCATCAAATCTTCACAAGAGAGCACTGTTCTGTTCGTACACCTCACTTTGAATGTCAAAGTGGCCCCTAACCCTTATACTAATACCTAAACCTCACCTCGAGTTACTAGGTGGGCCTCCCATAAAGATATAAATACCTATCTAGTGTTAGGACATTACAGTTAGGTGTTCACTCTCCTCCTCTCCCTCCCCTCTCAGTGGCTCCTTGTAGTAACTTAGCTCTTCACATAGGTATCATTGCAATAAACTGTCTATTACCATAAAACATACCCCTTTTTCTTTTTTTTTTTTAATTATCTATTTATTAAATTTTCACAGTTTTTACAGATAAGTATTAGCATTTCACAATAGTAAGGGAAAAGTAATAATTTTTTAGGAAAACAAATATTGTAAACAGGAAATAAAAATCCCTTCCATTTAGCCCAAAAATTATAAGAAATAGGGGAGACAATTTTAGATAAAGAGCAGTTATTAAAGGAAATCTTAAACATTTTTAACATTTTAAACATAAAGCTTCTGAGTTAACCTGAGCACATTTCTATATGCCTAATTTCCCTAAGGCTGACTGGAATGAGAATCGAGATATATACGTAGTTGTTCCGGCTCTTTGAACTTATACCTGGAATCTTTATATATATGATTAAACATTGACATGGGAACCGCAACAGAAATTTCCCCCCTCTGGACAAAACCTCCCCCTGCATTTCCAGGAATCGTCGTCTTCTTAACTGAGTTGGTTTAGTGAGGTCAGGGAAAACTTTCATGGGAAAACCATAAAATTTATGATCTTGATTTCGAAAGAACAACTTCAAAATTGAGTCTCTTTCAACAGATGAATCAAGTTGGACAAAAAGAGTGGCTCTCTCCTTCACTTCCAATTCAAAGGATTTTTCCAGGATGTTAGTCAGGTCATAGGAATCCTCCATATTCTCCCTGCGATCTCATTGGGATTTCTCTTCGGTTGGCTGGGGTATATAGTATATTCTTTTTATTTTAGGAATATCCTGTTCAGCGAATTTTAAAACATTTATGAAATAGCATCTGAGCAATTCACGATGTGACAATAATCTCATCTTAGGGAAATTTAAAATCCTTATGTTATTCCTTTTAACAAGATTTTCCAGATTTTCCATTTTAGTCATTTGTATAGACTCAGATTTGATCAAATTCATCTGAATCTTTTCCATTTCTGTTGTCTTATTTTCCAATACAGATGTTGTTAATTCAATTTTCTCCAGCCTCTTTTCTAATCCATGACTCAAGTCAATACTTTCCCTAACTGTAACAGTTAGGGAAGCTATAGATTTTTTGATAGTAGAAATAGCATTTAGTATATGTTCCAAAGTCACATTGGGGGTTATGGAGTGTAAAGGGTCACAAACCACCCGTATTTCTTTCTCTTTTCTCATTTCAGGCTTCAGAAAAAAAAGAGTTACCTTCACTGGTTTCCTGAGGTTTTTCAACCCATAGGGCCCCGGAGTTAGACTTATCTAAACTCACCGAGGAATTAGGAAATCCTTCCCTTCCTCTCTGGGCTTCTCCTACCTGGAGAGTTGTTTTATTTTCCAGCAGTGCAGAGATGTTAACGTCCAGCTCTAATTTCTTAAGCGGTGCCTCAGGGGTTTTTGGCGCGCCGGGGATCAAAGATGTTTCTATGGCCAGAAGGCTCAACGGCTGCTCTCCGTCGTCTCCTCCAACGGCCCCTCCTTCCGGCGTTTGCTGCAACAGGCCAGCGAAAAGCTCCTCTATCCGTGGCTGATGTAATGTTTGAATCGGGGTAGAGGTAACCTCTTTAATTTTAGCCTTACGTTTCGTGTGTGGCATTGTACCACAAAACGAATTTAGAGAAAATGTAATAGGAAATCTTTTAAGGAGAAAAGAAAAGGAAAGTCACCACGGAGCTCCGCTTTCCGCTGCTCACTCGTCGGCGGCCATTTTGTCTCCCTCAACATACCCCTTTTTCTATCGCATGTGGTATTTAGTGCATTTTGATAAATCCAGGCCATAGTTTAAATGTCTTTTTGACCTGTAAAAATTTGAAAAATTCTGAAAATAAAGAGTTAAAAAAATAAAAAAGAGGAAGAGTGAGCTCTAGGAATTAGAATAATGGGCTGAGAACCAGGGAATCTGGTGTTCATATCCTGCTTTTTCCACTGACAATTCTTGTGACCTTCGGCAAGTCACTTTATCTTCCATTGCCTCGAGTATCCACTTAACTTGTAAGCCCTTTGGGGAAAGGACTTATTGTACTTGAATTATCACAATTATACATCACTAAGTAAGTATATCCAGTAGTACTTTAAACATAGTAACATACAGTACATAGTAACACAGTAATGATTTTAGATAAAGACCATCTAGCATGGTTGTATTTTTATAGGCAGTATGAAGGAAATTTTAAGTAAATAAATGGTCCATCTAGTCTGTCCAGTAAATTTCTCATGGTAGTAATTGCCATTCCATGCACGTTACACCATGATAAGAAATAAAAAAAATCAAAAAAGTGAAAGAACAAGCAGAAGAAAGGATTGCCAAAGAGGTAAAGCAAAGTGACAAAACATTTTTCAGATATATCAGAGAAAGAAGGACGTTCAGAAGTAGTATAGTGAAACTGAAAGGTGAAGAGGAGCAATGCATGGAGAGTGACAAAGAAATGGCGGAAATATTAAACAAATACTTCATTTTGATGTTTACTAAAGAAGACCCTGGAGAAGGACCCTTGCTGGTTGACAAGACCGTAGATGGGGATGGGATAGGTGAAACTCCATTTTCAAAAGAACATGTATTGGATGGGCTAAGTAAAATGAAAATGGACAAGGTCATGATGCCAGATGAGGTTCAACAGATCCCTGGAAATAGGAGTGGTGCCAAGAGACTGGAGAAGAGTGGTTGTGGTCCCTCTTCACAAGGGTGGTAGCAGAGAGGAGGCTGGAAACTACAGGCCAGTTAGCTTCACCTCGGTGGTGGAAAACTTAATGGAAATTCTGCTGAAGGAAAGGATAGTGAATTATCTACAATCAAATGGATCTGAGACAGCATGAATTGGCCAGGGAAAGGTCCTGTCACATCAATCTTATTGGTTTTCTTGACTGGGTGACTAGAGAATTGGATCGAGGAAGAGCACGCAATATGATCTACTTGGATTTCAGAAAAGCTTTTGATACGGTCCTGCATATGAGTCTTGTGAATAAAATGAGAAGCTTGGGAGTGAGTGCCAAGGCGGTGTCATGCATTACAAGCTGGTTGACTGGTAGGAGACAGTATGTAATGGTAAATGGAACCTACTCTGAAGAGAGAACTGTGTTAAGCAAAGTGCCACAGGGATCTGTTTGGGACTGGTTCTGTTCAATATCTTTGTGAGTGACATTGTGGAAAGGATAGAAGGTAAAGTTTGTCTATTTGCAGATGATACTAATAACTGCAACAGAGTGGACATGCCTGAAGTAGTAGAGAGAATGAAAAGTAATTTAAGAAAGCTTGAAGAGTGGTCAAAGATTTGCCAGTTGGGGTTCAATGCCAATAAGTGCAGAGTCATGCATCTGGGTATACTAATCCGAAAGAGCTGTATATGATGAGGAGTGAAACACTATGTGCATGGACTAAGAGAGAGACCTTGGGGTAATAGTATCTGGTGATGTGAAGGCAACAAAGTATTGTGACAAGATGATAGCTAAAGCCAGAAGAATGCTGGGCTGCATAGAGAGAGGAATAACCAGCAGGAAAAAGGAGGTTATAATACCCATGTAGAGGTCCTTGGTGAGGTCTCACCTGGAGTACTATGTTCAGTTCTGAAGACTACATCTCAAAAAGGTTAGAGATAGGATAAACACGGATCAAAGAAGGGTGATCAAAATGGTGTGGGGTCTGTATCAAAAGACATATAAGGAGAGGCTGGAGGATCTAGATATGTATACTCTGGAAGAGAGGAGGTGCAGGGGAGATATGATTCAGACCTTCAGATATCTGAAAGGTTTAATGATGCAAAAACTTTGAACCTTTTCCATCATAAAGGAAAAGTAGTAGAGATCATGAAATAAAACTCCAGAGGAGACGACTCAGAACCAATGCCTGAAAATATTTCTTCACAGAGAGGGGGGTGAATGCTTGGAATTCCCTTCTGGAGGAGGTGGTGAAGAAAGACACAGTCAATGAATTCAAGGGGCATGGAATAAACACTGTGGCTCCCTAAAGGCAAGAGGATGGAAATGAAGAAGAGGGGTTCATGGGAGTAACCTGCATGAAGCGGTAGTTACTACCCTTAACAGAAGGCATGAGGATTAATTACCCTCAATCAATAGCCTTGATTCTTTTGATGCAATTGCAACATCACTTCCTGCTTTTACGGAAGGAGCAAGGAAGGTCGGGGAACTGGATACAGACAACAACCAACACTGGCCCTGACTTTTGTGGCCTGGGGTACTGAGTCTGACATGCAGACATAAGGGAAAAGCACAGTACTGCTTCTACAGCTAAGTCCAAAAGCAAAGAATGTCAAGTAGCATTGTTTGAATTATCAAGAAGGTTCCTCCCTCAGTAAAAATATTGCTAGCAGTATTTTATTGGTTTTATAGTTGCTTGGTTTTGATTGATTGCAACTATTACTACCCTTATCATAAGGCTTTGAGGTAACTGCATGGAGTGGCAGTTACTACCCTTTAGAGAAACATGGGGGTACCCTGCCAGGAGCCGCAGATACTACCATAAGAAACTTGCTGGGGAGACTAGATGGGCCATCTGGTCCTTTTCTGCTGTCATTATTATGCTACTATGTATTTATTATTATAATTAAAGACATCAAGATCCAGGTACATAATGATGTTATCATTCCTCTATGGATGCAAAACTTGGATGAACTACTGACATCATCTTGAACCTAGAAAGTTGTGAAGAGGAGAATAATGTTGCTTTATTTACACAGCCTTTAAATTAATTAGCTAAGGTCACAGGACACCAAGAGGTGCTGTGGAAAATAAAAAAATATTCACTATTCCTATTCAGACTGTGTATTTAAGTCTCTTTGGGAGGTGGACTACTTATATCTAAATAGCCAGCATACAACCCTCTATAATGTGACAAAAGGTACCACCAACAATGCCTTCAGAAAATTCTTCACATCAAGTTGGGGTGATCATCACATTAATGCATGTATTCTGACTGAAGGTAAACCATTAGTATTGATATGATAATTTTCATACAGTAACTCTATTGGGCAAGGTATTGTAAGATCAATATTTAAATCTTGCCAGCTATATAAGTTAGCCAGATTAAACTTATCTAGCTAACTTAAGTGGTATAATCAGCAGCATGGCAATGCCACTGAATATCCCCAGATATTTATTAAAGTTAGCTGGATAAGCTTACCCAGCTAACTTTAGATCTGCTATGGGCATATCTAACTTAGGCCTGGATTTATCAAAATGCACAAAATATTGCATGTGATAGGAAAAGGGGTGTGTTTTTTGGTAATAGGCCGTTTATCTCAATTTATGATAATACCTATGTGAAGTGCAATGTTAATGCAAATTGCAATAACCTTTTTGCACTTTGTGATAAGTGCCAGAATTGTTGTATTTCCTACATACAACCATTGGGGGGTCCATGTTTAGTTGGTTGAGAGAGAGAGAGAGAGAGAGAGAGAGAGAGAGAGAGAGAGAGTGAGACGTACGAACAGCACAGTACTCCTCGGTGAAGATTTGACATCATGTGGAGTCAGGAAATTCTCACAAAGATGTATTACCATCTCACAAAGATGATATTACCACAATTTTCTCTCACCCTAGCTTGATGGATTCTATAAGCTAGGGTGAGAGAACAGAAAATAAACTTTTTTTTAATGAATCAGCACACCCCCAATAGGCCTTCAGCAGTCAAATATACTTGCAAATTAACATCATCCATAGTTTTTGTTTTACCAATGGTGCTCGGCCCACCCAATAGCAATTAAATATTACCAGCTCAGGATAGAACCATGGCACCTTATGGCATCTAGTCAAATTCAAGGCTGAGTGAAAAGAAAATGGTCCCCAGCCAAAACAGAGGCTCAGCATCATTTACTACCTTGGATAGGAACTTAGGAATCCAAACCTCCTGCAGGCTCTCAACATCATACTGAGCTCTTCTCAAAATTGTAACTGAAGAAGACAATAAAGTAACTGGGGAGCTTGGTATCTGAGTGTGATCTATCCAAGGTACTTCTGTACAACAAAGATTGCAATCCCTAAAGCATGACAATCCATCACCAAGGAACAACAAATCTAAAGTATGCCCCAATTTGTGTGTCACTGCCTTATAATCTGCATCCAACCCATTGCTTATATTAACCATCATTTTAAAAAAATGCATTCCTATTTTGATTTATAATTTCTAAATCATTGCTTTGGATTCATCTTACTTTCTAGCATTAAAATCTAGGAGGTTGATACTGAGCCTTAGAGCAGCTAGTTAACAGGGTCATTTATCAAATTGTGTTAGGGCCTTATTGCCTGCAATAACTACTGGCTGAAGCAGTTTTTATTGCAAACGCCAGTTGGGGAAGGGAGGGGGGGGAGGCAGAGGGAGAGAGAGAGAGAGAGAGAGCCTCTATGAGGGCTCACTTATAAGTTAACTTTTTACACGACTGTAAGAGAGGGCATTATGAACTTGGGGTGAGGTTTCGGGGGTAGGGGCAGTTTTACATCTACAGTCATAGGTAACAACAGCACAGTTGAAATCAGTGAAGATTTACAATCATTTGGAGTGATAAAAGGTAAAAGAAGAGCAGATTTGTACAATGTTCTCTCTACTTAGCTTGATGTACTCTTTACCTAGTTGCAATCATGCTAGGTAGAGAGTAAATTGTACAAATCTACTCTTCTTTTACCTTTCATCTTTCCAAATCACATAAAATCTTCACTGATGGCAACTTATATACATAGAAACATAGAAATGACGGCAGAAGAAGACCAAACGGTCCATCCAGTCTGCCCAGCAAGCTTTCACACTTATTTTTTATTTATTTCTTTTTTTCATACTTTTCTATTACTTTTGTCCCTTTAAATAACTTTTTTGGTTCTGTTTCCCTTCCACCCCCACCATTGTAGCTGGGAGTGCTGGAGCTGCATCTAAGTGAAGTATCTAGCTAATTGATTTGGGATAGTAACCACTGTAACAAGCAAGCTACTCCCCTGCTTTTATGTGGATGCAAATCCTTTTTTCCACATTTCCTCTTGCCATTGAAGCATAGAGCAATGTTGGATTTTCATTAACCATGTGTATGTTTATTGAATAAGGATATTAATCTCCAGGTAGTAGCCGTCATTCCCGCAAGCCACTCCATGCCTCTTCTCTTCATTCACATCCTCTGGAATTTATGGATCCACAGTATTTATCCCTTGCACCTTTGAAATCCTTAACAGTTTTGGTCTTCACCACTTCCTCTGGAAGGACGTTCCAGGCATCCACCACCCTCTCAGTGAAGAAATACTTCCTGACATTGGTTCTGAGTCTTCTTCCTTGGAGTTTCAAATCGTGACCCCTGGTTCTGCTGATTTTTTTGCAACGGATAAAGGTTTGTCATTGTCTTTGGATCATTAAAACCTTTCAAGTATCTGAAAGTCTGTATCATATCACCCCTGCTCCTCCTTTCCTCCAGGGTGTACATATTTAGATTCTTCAATCTCTCCTCATAAGTCATTTGATGAAGGCCATCCACCTTTTTGGTCGCCCTTCTCTGGACCGCCTCCATCTTGTCTCTGTCCCTTCGGAGATACGGACTCCAGAACTGAACACAGTACTCCATGTGAGGCCTCACCAAGGACCTGTACAAGCGGATAATCACTTCCCTTTTCTTACTCGATATTCCTCTCTCTATGCAGCCCAGCATTCTTCTGGCTTTAGCTATCGCCTTGTCACATTGTTTTGCCGACTTCAGATCATTAGACACTATCACCCCAAGGTCTCTTTCCTGCTCCGTGCACATCAGCCCTTCTCCCCCCATCGAATACAGTTCTTTAGGATTTCCACATCCCATATGCATGAATTTGCACTTCTTGGCATTGAATCGCAGCTGCCATATCTTCGACCACTCTTCCAGTTTCCTTAAATCCCGTCTCATTCTCTTCACTCCTTCCGGCGTGTCCACTCTGTTACAGATCTTAGTGTTATCTGCAAAAAGACAAACCTTACCTTCTATCCCGTCTGCAATGTCGCTCACAAAGATATTGAACAGGCCCGGTCCCAACACCGACCCATGTGGCACTCCGCTCAACACCGCTCTCTCTTCAGAGTAAGTTCCATTTACCATCACACATTGTCTTCTGTCCATCAACCAGTTTGCAATCCAGGCCACCACCTTGGCACTCACTGAGTTCATACCTATGTCTGTGCATGTAAAACTGCCAGCCAAAACCTACCCCACCCCCACAAATATCACTCTGAGTTATTAGTGCCCCATCTTACAGTAGTACAAATAGTTTACTTATGTATGAGCCTCTAGAGAGATTTTCTCTCTCTCTCTCTTGCTCTCACACACCAGCAGCCCAAAAACCTTCTTAGTTGGTAATGTGCCTGCAGTGGATTACTCAGCATGCAGTGTGATAAATGTATCATGTGTTGTAGAAAATACGAATGCAGTTTCAGGAAAAGTATCCTAATCATGCCCCCATTTTTTATTGTGGGCTCTATTTCCACGATATTTATAGCAATTTGATAAATCTAGGTCTAAGTTAGCCAGTTAATGCTATCTGGCTAACTTAACAGGAATATTCAGCACCACTGAATATCTCCAGCAATCTTAATGTTAGCCGGCTAACTTTAGGACAGCCCTATGGGCCATCCTGAAATACTTTCTGCCTACCCCCAGAATGCCTTGGACTTATGCACCTAGAATTTAAGCACATATGGCATCGAATATCCCTAGCTAGCCATTTGTTCCTCTAGATTACTTTGATACTATTATATAGTTTCTGGTACATTTTTTTCTTATAAACTGAGAGCAACTTGTCTTTATGCATATATAGGATTATCCAGGGGTAGGTCTTTCATTAGGTAGAGTGAGGCCAAAATTGAAGGCAGCAGGAAATACCCCCAAAAATCACCCCTGTAGTTGCTGCCTCACTTAAAACAGAGTGGGGACATTTGAAAACTGCATTTGATGTCACCACAGCACACAATCTCACCACACTGTGCCTTGTGCTGCAGAATTTCTGCTTCCAAAGGCTGAAGGCACAATTCTGGTCTCTACACTGCTATCTCCGCTCTGCCTCTTCTTCTTTGCATTATCGCCAGAGATCTCGAAGTTCCCTATGAGGTGCACACTGTCTGCATTCTTATTTAAATGATCATTGTCGGGGCCTGTAGGAGAAGGATACGAGTTACAAGAGACAGTAGAGCAGAAGGAGGAAGGAAGGAGGGCTCCGAGGAGAAGGAAGAGCCGAGGCAGCATGTTGACTGGAGGCTGGGAGAGCAGAGCGGAGACCCGGAAAGCACTGAACAGATTCTCTTCAACAGCAGCACTATGGGGACAGCCTCTGTGACCAAATGCAGACTCCAGTTCCCCAATCTGGCTAAGAGGTCCTCATATTCAGAGAAGAGGAACACACTGCACTGGATTGTGGATTAAAATAATGATGGGTGAGAAAAGGGTTTTTTAGATTTCATCAGGGATTGCAGTCTCTCTCTCTCTGTGGAATAGGCAGGATGAGTAATTACTGATCAGTGGAGCTGCTTCTGTAGGATCTTGGTGGGGAGAATGTGAAGTAAGAGAGAGAGAGTGGTATGTGTGTGTGTGTGTGGGGGGGGGGGGGGAGGAGTGATGTGATGTGTGTGTGGGGCCATGATATGTGTGTGTGAAAGAGACTAATTTGGAGGTAGTGATGTGTGTGAGAAAGACTGATGCAGGAGAGGTTACTGGTATGTGCGGGGGTGATTGGTAAGGAGGTGACTAATATGTGAGAGAGACTTTGTCTTTGTGAGGTGGCAGGGGTCGGTGACTTGTATGATAGAGTCCCTTGAGTGCTATCACCAAGATTCAACCTAAGTTGTCCTGCTAGAGTATTGGTAGAGAGATTGAAACTGGGGTTCAGGGAAGGGTGATTTTGGACAGGAGGAAGAAGGACTCAGAGTAATAATAGGAATAGTAATTAGGGAGTAGGCAAGATGAAATATAATTATAATTGAATAGAAAAATTTGCTGTCAAAAAGAATAGATTATGTTTTCACTTGTTTTGAACAGTGAATCTTCTATTCAATTACTTAGGCCTCGGGGCTTCTCTTCAGCATCTTCTTTCTTTGGTTCTTCGTTGCCAACTGATGTAGTCCCCAGTGGAGAGTGTCATTTTGATGTATGGCAGTTGAATTAGCCTCCAGAACGGGCCCCACCATTGGGTCTGGGTCCAGGCCAAGGCCCTGGTGTCAGTAAATTTCCCAGGCCTGGGCCTGGGTCTTGGCCTAGGCCCTAGCATAGGGCCAGGGCATAGGCCGAGACCCCAGCATCTTGCTCTGGCACGCATGTTATAAAATCGGGCGTAGATTTCTGCACGCCGGGTTGCGCACACAAATCTACGCCCGCGCGTAGCTACTAAAAGCTGGCCCCCAATGCATAGCACTATTTGAATCAGTCCCCAGAATTAAATCTCTCTGTAACACTAAACTCTCTGCATCTTTTAATAACCCAAGTGAGCTTTTTCATTCAGTTAAGCAATTGATATCCCCTCTTGTTCTACTCAAATACTGTGTCTGCATGTATTTTATTAAAAAATTGACAACTTGCTTAGTCATTTCTTAAATAATACCATTCCTTTGACTGATTTTCTTTTCTCTGATGGGATGATATGGGAGATTTTTTCTGAGGTATCTCATAGAGATATTATTCAACTCACTGAAAATTAGAATTCTATGACCAGCCAAATTAACCCATTTCCACTGCTCTTATGAAAGTTATTCAACATCAGGTAGATTTTAAATTGGCTCCTGCATAAATCCTGCGGTTTACACGCGTGGCCAGGCCTTTCGTGCACCGGGCCAATTTTCAAACAGACCCAGTGCGTAAACCCCGGTATGCAATTGTGCCAGGGCCTGTAAAGGGGGAAGTCAGGGGGGCACAGCGGCGTGGGGCTGGAGGTGGCCGGTAGAGCGGCCATTTGCCGCTGTACCGGGGAAGGGAATCCTGGCACAAGCAAGTTGCTACTGCTCCGTTGGTGCAGTAAGCAACAAAATAAGGGGAAAAAAAAAGAAAGGGGAACGGAGGTTAGGGTAGGGAACTAGGGAAGGCTGCAATGTGTCGCTGCGTGAAACTTGCATAATTCCTCCCCCCCCCCCCCCTTGTGCATGCTGTGTGCACATGCAGATTAAAAAATCTGGTACGCATGTGCGCACGGCCCAATGATTTTATAACATACACATACCAGCGCACGCATGTATTAAAATCTACCCCCATGATTCTGCAGAATTCATAACCAAATTTATCAACTTGTCTTTATACAATGGCAGATAACCTGACTCACTAAAGTGAGCTACAATCCATCCTACATTAAAAAAAAATCTACTGGTAACCCTTTTGCTATTAGTAATTACTGATCTGTCGTGTTCTTGTCCTTTCAAGAAAAGTAATAGAAAATGTTGTATGGAAACAGTTGTCTGAATTTCTAGATAAATGAAGGCAGCACGAGCTTGTCTCGTGCTGCTACAGATATCACGGGGCTAGCAGCAGGGAGCGGGCTAGGTGCAGGGGGTGGGGGGCAAGCTGGGGGGTGAGCAACCAATGTGGATAGCAACAATTTTGAATTGCTGCCTCCTCATTGGCTGAGTTAGGGAGGAGGGGTTTTGGCGCAGTAAGTTGATTTCAGTCAGCTAGTAGCAGCGAAGCAAGCAGCATGTTTTATTCTGTGTTCCCTCCCTCCCTCCCGATCATTATGCATTGGAGGAATAGTTTGATGGCTATGTTCTTGTCACAGTTGTGGTGGAAACCCGAGCCCTAAGTGGTATGTTTGTATTGCGTTGTAAAGGTTATTGGAGGGGGGGGGGGAGAGTCCCATGTAGCTTGGGGCTGCTACACGGGAAGGTCTATGAGCAAGGGGGGGCTGATGCTCAGGCCGGTGCTTACCCTCACTGGGTGCTGCGGCAGGGTAAGAGAAGGGGAATGTCAATGGAGTCTTACCATTGGGATGCAGTGGTAAGTGAAGAGGGGGAAGAAGGAGACAAAGGGGGGGGGGTCATATATTTTGGTTATAATGTTAATAATTTAAATGTCCCAGGTCAAATTGATAATAAACTGCGGCCTTGGTTTTTAAATCCATATTGTTGTCATGTGTGCTCTTGTATGGGGGATGGGAAGGAGTGACCTGCAAGTCTTGTTTCCCTGTGTTATTATCACATGCTCGGTCAATATCAATTTGGATTCCAAAAGTATCAAAACACTGAAATACTTCTCCTGTCAAGTTTTGATACTATTCATCGAGGTTTCGATACTGGTTCACAACACATGTTGTTTCTTCTTGATAGTTCCACCACTTTTGACACTGTTGACTATTCAATTCTGCTAGCTCATTTCTCCTTCCTGTGTTTTTCTGGTTCTGTTTATAAGTATTCTGACTATAAGTCATAATAGGTTCTCATTCATTATAGTGTCCTCTTTATCTAGTGTACCCTAAGGCTCAGCTTTGTCTGCTGCTCTATTTAACATCTGCTTGACTCCTTTATGTTGTCTTCCTGCTAGCCTTGGGGTACATTATAGATTATATGCAGACAATATTCAGGTTTTTTATTTTTCACCCTGAAATTATCTTGGGGTGAAACCCAAATTTTTGCTTCATACTGCAGCTTTTCTTTTCAAGATTGATTTGAAGTCAATAAACTGTCGCTTAATCTTAACAAAACTGAAATTCTGATTCTCTCCAGGTTCCCTTACTCCTCTTTCCCTTCTGTAATCACAGTCAATGATTGTCAAATTCCTGTTTCTGGCACAGTGCACAATCTTGGTGTACTGATTTATTTTTCACTCTCTATGCATGCTGACGTCAAGACTTTAGCCTACTTTTTTAATTTCAAGCTTGGTTTGCTTAGACACTTAAAACCCATCCTGTAACCTACTGATTTCAAAAGAGTTTTTGAGTCTTTCATGTTTTCAAATCTAGTTTCCCAGAATTCTGTGTTAACTGGTCTCCCTGCATATACTATAAGGTCAGTTCAAATTTTTCCAAAATCTGCTGTTTGCCTTTTAACCAACACATCCATTCGAGAACATATTACACCTGTCTTTAAGTCCCTACATTCACTTCCTATCTCCTACCATATTCAACATAAATTAGCAATCACTCTGCACAATCTATTGAATAATGTCACCTCTCCATGGATTTCCTCAACTCTCACTTTTTATGATCCTTCAGTCGAGGCCTCCTCAATATACCCTCTGTGAAGCTTGCCCATCTTGATGAAAGAAGGTAGAGAACTTTTTCTACTGCTGCTCCTGGTCTCTGGAACTTACTCCCAGTACATTTCAGAAAATTGACAGTCATGAAGTCTTTTAAAAGAACCCTCAAGATTCATTCCTCAAATTGGCTTTTGAAACTATCTAGTCTTTTTGTTCCTTGTTTGCTTGATCTCTGACTTGGATTTTTGTATTGATCTGCTAATATGTTTTTATTTTGTATATTATCTTGAATTTATGTAGGTCTTGTACTCCACCCTGAAATATGGAAGGGCAGGTAAGAAATATTTCTAAATAAATAACTAACCAGGGATATCATTTAAATACTCCTTCTCCTATACAGCATATTCCCATGGCCAGCTACAGTTAATTGCAATATGATCAGTCCTCCTGCTAGAGGGAAAGACAATATTTATTTATTTAAAAAATTTTTGGTATATCGATTCTTCATAGGAAAATACCAAAGCGGTTTCTAAAAAAACATACATAATAAAATAATATATACAGCATACATAATAAAAATAAGATCTACAACAGTATAAGACAAAATAAACATAAGGTGATACATTTCTCATTAAAAGATGGGTATGTACATATATATATAGAGAGAGAGAGAGAGAGAGAGAGAGGCAGATTTTTAAACCAGCGCGCACGGGGTACATTTGTGTGCGCTGCCCGGTGCGCACAAATGTACACCCGATTTTATAACATCCGCGCGCATGTTATAAAATCCAGGGTCGGCGCGCAAGGAGGTGCACGCTTGTGCACCTTGTGTACGCCGAGCCCTAGGGGAGCCTCGGAGGGAACTTTCCTACCGCTCCCACCCACCTTCCCCTATCTAACCCACCCCCCAGCCCTATCTAAATCCCTACCCCCACCTTGTGGTCAATAGTTACGTTCGCCAGCCAGCTGCCGGCATACCATCCCCCGGCACAGCCGCTGTGTCAGAGGCCTCGGTCCCGCCCCGAACCTGCACCATGCCCACCACCCCACCCCTTCCCGCCCCTTTATCAAAGCCCTGGGACATATGCGTGTCCTGGGGCTTGTGCGCGCCACCGAGCCTATGCAAAATAGGCTCGGCATGCGCAGGAGGGTTTTTAAAGGATTACGTGCGTAACCCTTTGAAAATCTACCCCATAGTGAACAAAAATAATGGCAAAAAATAATTAATAAAGTGTTCATTACATAAACAAATATAAAATACCAAAAAATGAACACTAATGAAACAATATTGTAGAACATCCAATAAAACTTTTTTAATTATTTACACTAAAGAATTATTCTTTTTTTTTTTTTAATTAAAAAAAAAAAAAACTGGTTACTGACCAGTATATATGAAGAAACTGTTCCAATGCAATAAAGACAAAAGTAATCACAAAAAATATTTCTACAACAAAATGTTTCAAAGTTTCATATATGTCATTTTGAGGTCTGAATTAAAGCCCCTAATTCAAGAAAACAACCACTAAGTGTTGCGAAGGCCGGCCATGGGTTCCGTGGCTGGTTCTCCTCACCTCATCACGGCCCTGGCAACCTTCTTCTGCGGCATGGCCTGGCAGGGATGCCATCGCTACCCACCTCCAGGCCCTATCACGCAGCCTATCTGCCGCCAAGCTCTGTTCCTGCCAGGGATTTCCCTAGCACGTGCGCGCGCCTCTCCCCAAAATTTAAAGAGGCTGTGACGTGCTAGGGCTGCCGGGCCTCCCCTGATGACATTATTCCCACAGATCTATTTAAGGCAAGCTCTAACAATCAGAGCTTGCCTTTGCAACTAGTTGTCTTGGCTCCTTGCTAATTGTTTTTCAAATTCTAGTATCATCTGACCACTGCCAGAACCTGACCTCTGCCTGTTCCATGACCATGTCTGACCGCTGCTGGAACCTGACTTCTGCCTGTCCAACGACCTCGCCTGACCGCTGCCAGAACCTGATCTCTGCCTGTTCCATGACCACGTCTGTCTACTGCCTGGATCCTGACCTCTGCCTGCCTTGTGACCTTGTTTGACCTCCAGAACCTGACCCCTGCCTTGTTGACTACTCCTCAGACTGATCCTCTGATTCTGACCTCGGCTGCCATTGACCATGTCTCCTATTTCTGGCTCTGTCCCTTGCCTTGTCATCGCCTACGCTGTTACAGTCTTCCTTGCTCCATCAGACCTACAGCCTCAAGTCCGACCCCGCTCCCTTGCTGTCCGTGGGCACACCTGTCTACTACCTCTCCAGGAGACCCTGTGAGGCCCACCTAAGTCCAAGTGGCCCGGGTCCCTATGGGCTCCACCCGGGGGGACCGCGGGCTTCTAGTGATGAAGCTCATCCTAAGCCTCTGTCTCCTCCAGTGCTCCGCCCCCTAGGGGCAGGTGCTTCCTGGTCCCTACCAGGGAGCCGTTCTCCACTGTTCCAGGACAAGGATCCACCTCCGAGCGCAACACTAAGTGGCTAAGCTTAGCAGAAGATCAAGCAAAGTAAACCCAATGTTGTAATTCTGACAAACATAAGCAATACACTAGAAAAAGTGACAGTCTGGTTTAAAAAGCAGCCCATACTAGCAGCTTCAAAATAATAATTCTTCAAAGGGAACTCCATATACATAATGAATTAGACAAAATGGCAGTCCAGTTTCAAAAAGCACTGCTTACAGGAAATTTCAAAGTAATGAATCTTCAACAAAAACCCCAGACAAAGGCCTTTATTGTTTCGCCCAAGAAAGCATCATCAGGTGGCAAACTTTCAGTCAGATTATTCTAGTGTCAGTATGAAAAATGCATTCACTTCCACTATTACAGCAGGTATTTGTACAATTTTAGCATGGGTTTACTTAAATCTATATCAGAGCCTTCCTCCCGCTGCGAAAACAATGCGGGAACCCAAACCGAGACCTCCCACCAAACTTTTCCCTCTAACTGACTTCAGGTAAGTCACCCCACCTGAAATGAAAAAGATCCTCCAAAGAATCAGTCAATCCACTAGCCCACTCCATCCCATTCTACCTAGATTCATCTGCAGCATGAAGCAAGAATTAACCCCTTGGCTGACAACTATTATAAATTCCATCTTATCTCAAGGCACTTTCCTTTATTTGCCCAGAATTGTAATCATCAAATAGATTCTGAAGAAACCTGGGTCAGATCAAAAAATATTAGACAACTGTTGCTCACTCAGTCTCTAGCCTCCCTTTCCTGTCTAAACTAATAGAAAAAGTAGTTTATCTCCAACTCCTTGACCACCTTGAGGAAAAAACATTTAACACTGTCAACAATCTAACTTTAGAAAAGGCTTTGTAACTGAACCTGCTGTACTAGCCATCACTAATGGCACCCACTTGCATGCTGATCAAGGTGATGATTCATTCCCTTCTTATCTTGCTAGATATCTCTGTCTCCTTAGATCCAGTCAACTACCAACTTCTGATCCAATGCTTATGTGACATTGGCATTGAAGATATCACCTTCTCCCTTATGTCACCAAGACAGAATTCAGATCTTCGCAACTGGCTCTAATTTCTACCCCACCACTGTTCTCTGCTAGACTGTCTTGCACCAGACATCAGGCCTTTTTAGCTTTTATGCACTACAGATCTTCATCATGCTTACAATTATCCCTCTGCTTGGAGCCCAGCTACCTCCCTGTATTTATTTATTAAAGTCTTATATACCGCACCCTAGAATAAAAATGGCTCAGGGCAATTCACAAGAAAACATTCAAAAGTCAAAGTCAACAAACATCTTACAAATTATACAACACAAATTAAAAGAAAGAATATACAATAAAATATAGAATGCTGCCTAATAAATAGAAAAGAGAGAAACTATAGTATCCTAGACTGATTTGGTGGAAGATGGAACGAGCTATTACCTCGGATTGTTGAGGGATTTTTTAAATAAGAGCGTTTTAAAGTTTCTATTAAATTCTTTTATGTCTATAGTTAGTCTTAGTGCATCTAGTAGGTCATTCCAAATTATGGGACCTGCAAGTAAGAATGAATGCTTCCTGGTGAGATTAAATATTGCTCTTTTGGGTGTAGGCACATCAAATACATTTTTTTCTGAAGACTAAAGTTGTCTCAAGGGCTTATAGATTTGGTGAAGGTAAATAACCAAATGGAAGAATTATTGCGAAGTAGAATAAAGATCATTGTAGTCAATAAAAATGAGATTGGCAGCCAGTGCAGAGAGGATATAATAGGGGATATACGTTCACGATGGTTTGAAAAGGTTAATATGCAAGCTGCTGCATTTTGAATAAGCTATAAAGGATGGATTGTACATATGGGTAAACCAAGGTATAGAGGATTACATAGTCAAGCTTTGTTATTATTAGTGCCCGTAATACCATTCAAAAGTTATGATATTCTAGTAACAGTTTCAGACATTTGAGTAAGTGTAATTTGTAGAAGGATGATTTGACAACAGCAGATATATAAAATCTTATTGAAATTTTAGAATCTAGGGTTACCCATAAATTATGATCCTTTTCTATGACTGGGATGCAATGACCATCTTCAGTAAGAATGCTAAAGAATGACTTTTTAGCCAAGCATTTCCAACACAGACCACCTGTCCACCACTAGTTACCTCAGAAGTATTTGTATTTCTACAGCAACAACAAAAGAACTCACATCTCTTTAAGTATATAAATCCTCAACAATACTGGCCTGAATCTATCACTTTGCAGGCCTAATGCTTGTGTTAAGGAAAAGATGTGTTTAGGATAATTTTCCTGCCTGCACAGGTTTTATTGTGTGTGAGAGAGAGAGACTCTTTGCAAGGCTCTCCTATAAGTCAACTATTTATAACTGTAGGAGGGTCAACTAGTAACTGGAGATGAGGTTTAGGTAGTGGTCTAGGGTTTAGGGGGCAGTTTTACATGCACAATTAGAGGTATGATCAGTACAGTATACATCAGTGAAGATTTGATGTGATTTGGAGTGAGGAAAGGTACACAACGATGAGATTTGAACATTGTATTCTCAACCTACTTTGATGCACTCTCTACCTAGCTGTTATCAAGCTAGGGTAAGAGTACATTATACAAATTTCATCTTTGTGCACCTTTCCTCACTCCAAATCACATCAAATCTCCACTGATGTGTACTGTGCTGTTTGTACCTCTGATTGTGCGTGTAAAACTGCCCCCCAAACCCTAAACCACCACCAAAACCTCACCTCGAGTTACTAGTTGATGCTCATACAGTGATATAAAATGTTGACTAATAGGTGTGCTACTCCAGAGGCTATCTCTCCCTCTCCCCTCCCCTCCAACAGGGTTCTTCACAAATCCCACTTCAGGCATATGCACAGCTATAACAAGTCATAATAGTAGGAAAAAAGGTGTAGTT
The DNA here is from genome assembly GCF_901001135.1 of Rhinatrema bivittatum. Classification (NCBI taxonomy): domain Eukaryota; kingdom Metazoa; phylum Chordata; class Amphibia; order Gymnophiona; family Rhinatrematidae; genus Rhinatrema; species Rhinatrema bivittatum. The sequence goes on along the minus strand of NC_042621.1, from coordinate 241,726,522 downwards.
ATTTCCAGCATTATTGCCTGAAATAGTATGTATAACACATGCATTGTGCTATTACATGCAGCATTACCACATTTCATTTACTCTAACCAAAATCCACACACCTGAATAAATTTTGCAAATTTGCATACAGAGCATACACTGTGATAATAACATATGGATTATAGTGTTATCGCAGGCATTAGGGGGTAGATTTTATAAATTTGCGTACATGCGTACCTTTGTTCGCACACCAGGCGTGAACAAGAGTACGCGGGATTTCAATAGATACGCGCGTAGCCGCATGTATCCATTAAAATCCGGGGTCGGCGCGCGCAAGACTGCCCAAAATCGGCAGCCTGTGCACGCCGAGCCACGCAGCCTGCCTCCGTTCCCTCCTAGGCCGCTCCGAAATCGGAGCGGCCTAGGAGGGAACTTTCCTTCGGCCTTCCCCCACCTTCCCCTCCCCTCCCTTCCCCTACCTAACCAACCCCCCTGGCCCTATCTAAACCCCCCCTACCTTTGTTGTACAAGTTACGCCTGCTCAAAGCAGGCGTAACTTGCGCGCTTTGGGCCAGCCGCCAGCACGTCAGGGTCTGGTCCGGGGGCTGGTCTGGAGGCTGCGGCCATGCCCCCGGAACGCCCCCGATGACACGCAGGCCACAACACGCCCCCCTGACACGCCCTCCGGAACGCCCCCTGATGACGCACCGGCCGTGACACACCCCCCCATACGCCCCGATACGCCCCCCCCAGGAAAGCCCCGGGACTTACGCGTGTCCCGGGGCTTGGGCGCACCGCCGAGCCTACTCAACATAGGCTCGTCATGCGCAGGGGGAGTTTGGGCCAGGTTTTCGGGGGGGGGGGGGGGGGTACGTGCGTATCTTACACGCGTACCCCTTTGAAAATCTGGCCCACGGGCTCTAATACATTTTGATGAATGACCCTGATTGTTTGTTGATCTAACAATATTATAATCTACTTTTAATTTATTGTAATCCACTTTGAGGCTATTCATGGTAAAAATCAGAATATCAAATGCCAAAAATAAAATAAAAATAATTATTCTCTTCCCCTCCTATCATTTCCCAGTGGCCAATGCAGGGGATAAAAATAGCTGGGACTTGCGAGAAACAAAGCCCTGGAAAGGAGCTTGGTCCAAGCTCATCCGACACAGCTCCACTATTTATAGATTATATAGATAGGGGTGACATCTGGCTCCATGCCAAAAGGAATAGACTGATCAAGTCTTGGCTTTACACCATGGCATGCCTGGATCTGGAATTTTGATTTCCCCATTAATTTCTTTAAGAAAATCAGAATCCAAATACATGCATGCGATGGAGGTAAATTTAGCCAGAGCTAGATTTAATCTCTTCCTTATAACATGGAACAAGAAGCAAACCTATAAAGAGATGAGGTGAGCAGGTAGGGAGGAGGTGGTTCAATGGTGTAGGGGCATGGAATAAAGGGGTATAATGGGATGACATAGGAGTGGAAGCATAGGGGATGGAGATTAGAGTGGGGTTGGTAAAGAGACGTGAATGTGTTGGTTGTTTTATGTTTTGACAGAGTTGGCAAGTCTATCCATGCATAATCAGTAGCTTCAACATTCTATTTAAGTCAAAGACATCAAGACCTAAAAACAATATTTTACCTGCTTAAAATGCAAATAACATTATTTATTTAGGTCAGTAAACAAGATTGTTATACAATAAACTATTCAGAATACATTTTCACAACTGGAAATTAAATCATGTGACCTACACTTGAATTAATAAAATGAACACAGATATTAATGGAAAATAAAGGCCTTGCAGATTGCAAAAAAAAAAGGGAAGTTTAACAGCATTGAGACTGAACTGCTGTTAAGACTACCTCTACACTGGAAGAAAAGCACCTTTAATATCTCAGAAGGGCAGTGGTAGCTAGAGCATCAATAAAACAATCCTTCATTTAAACTCAGATTTGTGAGCTTCTGGCAGGAGAGAGATAACATTACAGGGATAACAGTATTTATGACTGTGTATGGAAACCAAGCCTTTTTGGCCGTAAGCTGAATGCCATGTTAGCTGCTGTCAGTTTATGAGACTATATACCTTATTACCTGAAGCTGATAAATCAGCTGCACATAAAGCTTTCATCTTCATTTGCTGCATCTCATCAACTCATTATATTTCATAATAATAAAAGTTTAATATGGAAGAGTGGGAAGAGATGTTATACACATAATCCCTATTTAAAGTTTCCTAAAATACAAAAGATTTCAATTATAATAAGGCAATATAAAATAGAAGGCAGAACATAAAACAGTGAATTCTAGAGTACCACCTACAATTTATTGTTCACATTGTTTCTTCTCTTCTAAAAAGAAATATTATTATTATTATCCTTAATATTAATTAAAAAGTAATCATAATAAACAATGGAAAGTGAAAATGTGAAACTTTGCTAGGATTTCCACTTTTGTCTCAGCAACAGCAGAAGCAGTCAAATGGGCACATCCATCAATTCACTACCATTGCAGTTCTCTCATTATTATTTCTTTAATAAAAGACAGCAAACCTTTGCTCTTTGTCAAATCACCAAACAAAATATAGTTCCAATGCTTTTAGAAAAGATGGAGAGAAAAGAAACTATTGCACTATTTTTTTTTTAGTAATGAAGCCCTTGATTTAAGAGATTTGAGGAAAGGGTACAGGAAAGATAGAGAAGAGATTGCCCCAGTTTGTTGTAAATACACAGTAGGGTACTTATTAATAGGGTTGTGTTTGTGTGTGTGTGTGTGTGGGGGGGGGGGGTCATTTTCATTTTGGGTCCCTAACTGTTTGATTTTGTTTTAAAATAGTTCTGGGGTATTAATTTTGGGTTTCTATAATTTTTGAATTAGTGTGCCCTAATGGGATTTAGTGCATGCTTACTGGATGCTAGTGTGCACTAACTGAAAATGTTACTGATATATTAAAAACTGTCAATTGGGGGAGCAATTAGTTAGCTAGAGATATGCTTCTGCATTCTTTTGGCTGTCTTCTGAGCTACTTGTTTCTGTTGCCAAGGTTGCAAAGTGGTGTTTGTGGGGGTATGGCCACTGCCTGTTAATAAATATAAACAAATAAGTGATATAATAATAGCAAGTTCTAGTCAGCAAAAGAATGTAATGCAAATGCATATTTTGAATTTGCCATTTCCTTTGTATTTTAGGAAAATGGCCCTGGCATTTTTGGATATGCATACTTTTAATTCCCTTGGTATGTGTCTGTGTGTTTGGGACAGGGGTGACTGGTTATAGGAAAGTAACTGTATGGAGTGAAAAGTGAGAGAGAGACAGGTTGGGGTGGTGACTAGTGAGAGAGAGGCAGTGTCTGATGTGTGGGGTGACTAATCACCCCTTACAGTCAGTCCATTCACCCCACACACACACCAGACTGCCTTTCTCTCCCATCTGTCACATCATGCAGTCACCCTAGTCACATGCCTTCTCACCAGTCACTCCCTCACATTAACCAGACTGCCTCTCTTTCACCAGTCACCACCCCAACCAGTCGCTCTTCTATCAGTCATCCCATACAGTCTCCCCAGTCACTTCCCTCTTAGCAGTCACCCACCCCCACAAACACCAAGCTGCCTCTCTCACCAGCCACCACCCCAACCAGTCTTTCTCCCATCTGTCACCCCATATAGTAATCCAAATTACTCCCCTTCTCACCAGTCATCCCCTCCCCACACACACACCAGGCTAACTCCCTAAACATTTTCTCTCCCACTTGTTACCCCATAGTCACCCCAGTCACAACCCAACTCATCAGAACCCCCCCCCCTCCCATCATGCACACACATACCAGGCTACCTCTCTCTCATTATTCACCAATCCAACCAATCTCTCTCCCAACTGTCACCCCATCCCAGTCATTCTCCCTCTCACAAGTCACCTCCACACACACCAGGCTGCCTCTCTCTCATAAGTCACCACCAAAAACAGTCTGTCTCCCACCTTATCACCCCATACCCTTATCCCAGTCACTTTTCCTCTTACAAATCATCCCCCATACACCATGTTGCCTCTCTCTCACCAGTCACCACTCACTACTCCAAACAGTCCCTCTCCCATCTGTCAACCCATATAGTCACCCCAGTTACTCACCTTCTCACCAGTCATCCTTGCACCTACCAGAGGAATTAAAACTACGCATATCCCAAAATGTCAGAGCTCCATTCCTAAAATACAAAGATATTGGCAAATTCAAAATATGCATTTGCAGTGCATGTTTTTGCTGACTAGAACTTGGTAATATTATTATATCACTTGTTTGCTTACATTTGTTATCACGCACTGGCAGTTCCCCCAGAAACACCACCTTACAACATTGGCAACACTAACAAGTAACTAAGGAGATAGCCAATGAGAATGCAGAATCATACTTCTAGCTAACAAACTACTCCACCAATTGACACCTTTTCACTTAGGGGTAGATTTTCAGACGAGCGCGAACAGCCTACTTTTGTTTGCGCTCCAGGCGCAAACAAAAGTACGCTGGATTTTAGTAGATACGCGCGTAGTCGCGCGTATCGGCTAAAATCCTGGATCGGCGCGCGCAAGGCTATCGATTTCGTATAGCCTGCGCACGCCGAGCCGCGCAGCCTACCCCCGTTCCCTCCTAGGCCGCTCCGAAATCGGAGCGGCCTAGAAGGGAACTTTCCTTTGCCCTCCCCTCACCTTCCCCTCCCTTCCCCTACCTAACCCACCCGCCCGGCCCTGTCTAAACCCCCATCCTACCTTTGTCGGGGGATTTACGCCTCCCGGAGGGAGGCGTAAATCCCCGCGCGCCAGCGGGCCTCCTGCGCGCCGGGCCGCGACCTGGGGGTGGGTACGGAGGGCGCGGCCACGCCCCGGGCTGTAGCCACGCCCCCGTACCCACCCCCAAAACGCTGCCGACATGCCCCCGCAACGCCGCGCGCTCCGGCCCCGCCCCCCGACACGCCTCCCGACACGCCCACTCCGAAAACCCCGGGACTTACGCGAGTCCCGGGGTTCTGCGCGCGCCGGTGAGCCTATGTAAAATAGGCTCACCGGCGCGCAGGGCCCTGCTCGCGTAAATCCGCCCGGTTTTGGGCGGATTTACGCGAGCAGGGCTCTGAAAATCCGCCCCTTAGTGTGCAAGAACACCAGTTAGCATTCACTAAGTCCCGCTAGTGCACACTAACATAAAATATCAATCTTTACGAAATTTTGTCTTATTTTTTGTTTTGTGGCCTTATCTTGACAGGGTGAAATGACAATTTTGTTGCTATTTTCTAATTTGTTAAAAATGACTGCACACCTCTACTTATTAATGTTACAACTGGTAAATTAGAATTTCAAAATATCTATAAGATAAATCTTGTTAACCTTTACTCATTTTCTGATACTTATTTAGATGTATTTTGTATTGCTTTACTTATTTAAAGGTGAATTTTCAAATGTTCTATATGTAAAAATCAGCATATATGTATGTAAAAATAATATACTCATGTATTTGCTGTTTTACAAACCTCAAACATACACATGTAATTAAGGGTTTGCAGGTAAATTTGCATATGTGAAAAAGTGGCAGGTCAGGGGCCAACATATACGTTGGTACCCTATAGTTTGGAGAATAAAGTTTAAAGTGCTTTTAATTGAATTTAAAGGCCTTAATGGATGGCTTTCCTCCACTTTTCATTATTCCCAGAAGCTGTATCAACTAACTCAGAGTTTACGATCAGCATCTCATTGTCTGCTTTCTGTTCCCTCTTTTAAGCTTATAAGATTGTACAAATCACATGAGGTCTCTTCCTTCTGAAGCAAAAGAAGAATGCTTTGTTCTTAAATTCAGGAAAATGGCCAAAACCTCTCTTTTTAACCAAGTTGTCCAATGGTATTTCTGCTTTTTATTTTTTTTGTCTAATGTTTTAGATATATGACAGTTTTAATGTCTAAAGGGGGTCATTCATCAAAATATGTTAGGGCTCTAACATCCGTGATAACATTGTAACAAACACTGTATTGTGAAATACACATGTGGCGCCCACTGAGTTTTTAAACTATTTATACCACTGTACGAGGGGGCAAATTTTGTTGGGTGAATTGTGTTTTAGGAAGCAGTTTACATGCACAGTACCATGTTGTACCATGTTCTCTTTACCTTGCTTTGTTGCAACTAGGAAGATAGTGCATCAAGCCAGGTAGAGAGAACATGGTACAAGTCTACTCTTCTTTCAGCTTCCATCCCTCCAAATAACATTAAATCTTCACTGATGGTAACTGTGCTATCCATACATTTGACTGTGCATGTAAAATTGCCCCCTAAAACCCAATTCACCCCAAACACCTCATCCCAAGTTACTAGTGCCCCCTCTTACAGTGGTATAAATGGTTAATTTTTTTGTGAGCCTCTACAGAGGCCCTCTCTCCTTCTCTCCTTGCAATATGAAAACATCACAGGTGCAGCAAGTTTAACACACATTATAGTAAAATAGCCATGCAATGCAGTACCTGGAAAATTACCCTAACCACACCCCTTTTTTTTTTTTTAGCACGGGAACTATTTCTGCTATATTTATAGCAGTTTGATGAATCTAGGCCTAAGTTTTTTAGGTTTGGTGTTTAACCTATGTCCTATGTTTTAATATATTAGCAATATGCACAAAATAACGTAGAGTATCCCATGATAATTTATAGTGATGAGTTTTTAGGTTATATTCTCTATTTTATGTTTTAATGTACTAGTGATATGTATGAAATGTTAAAGTATTAATGATGTGCACAAAACAATATGAAGTAATCCCATGATAATAAGTTTAAGGTAATAACATGATTATATGTGTCTTATTTATTTATGTATACAACTATAGTTGCAATATTTATCACAAAATTTACAAAATAAAACCAAGATCAACAGAGTACAAAAACAGTCTACAAAGAGAAATCATAAATGTACCCACAACCCTTTTTAACCATAACACTAAGTAATGTACGTGTCATATAACACAAGACACTCATTAGTTCACCACAGTCATCCTACATAAATCAAAATAAAAAAAAACCACAGCAAAACAAATAAATAAGGAACTTCAGGTAATAATCCATTGCTTATAAAAACTTATATATCTAATTTGCTCTTGCAGAGAAATCGGAACTAAATAAAAAAAAGTTGCCCAAGCTTTCACATAATCATTAGGCACTTTACATTTCATAAAAATAACATCTAGTCTTTCAATATGCATCCATTCTGCCATGATATTCTGGCAGAGAGTAAAAGATGGTGGTTCCAGCTGTATCCATTGCTTTAGAATAGAAAAGTAAGCTATCAATAATGCTACATAAACAAATCTCGTATATCCTTTAGGAGGATTGAATTGTAAAGAACTCAGCAGTATTAACAAACCATCAAACAATGGACTCCATGAGTTATCTCTGCAATAGTGGAAAATACACACCAATATTGATCTCAATTTGAAAATATAGATATGTGACCAAAGAATATGAATGACCATCATAAAGCCAGCAGTGATTACATTTTTCTGAAATTAAAGGAATACCTCTCATGCACTTATAGCATTTTTTTCAATTTTAGTACTGCTGCCTTGTATCTCATTAATTTCTCCGTGACAAATACTGCTTTATCGGTGTGTTTGCATTTTCCCCTGAAGAAGGGAGGAATGATCCTTCCAAAATATTGCAATGTCGGGTTGATTAAGAAGGTCATTTTGTAACATCTGGGACATTTCATCATAAACACATTGGGCCAGAAAGTCGTATCTATGTGCGGGCATCGATTTGTGCGCACAACCCGGCGCGCACAAATCTACGCCCAATTTTATAACATGCATGCGCAGCTGCATGCATGTTGTAAAATCCAGGGTCGGCACGCACAAGGGGGTGCACACTTGTGCACCTTGCACGCGCCGAGCCCTAGGGAAGCCCCGATGGGTTTCCCCATTCCCTCCGAGGCCGCTCTGAAATCAGAGCGGCCTCAGAGGGAACTTTCCTTCCACCCCCCCCCGCCTTCCCCTCCCTTCCCCTATCAAACATGCCTTCCAGCCCTACCTAAATCACCCACACCTTTATTTTTTTATTTACGCCTGCCTCTGGGCAGGCGTAGGTTGTGCGCACTGGCCGAGTGCCGGCGCGCGATCCCCGGGCCCAGCAGTAGTGGAGAAGCCTCTGGCCACGCCTATGCCATGCCCCCAAACCGCCCCACCCCACCCCACCCACGCCCCGTCCATTTTTTCAATCCCCGGGACTTACACGCATCCCGGGGTTTGCGCACATCGCCGTGCCTACGCAAAATAGGCTCAGCGCGCGCAGAAGAGGGTTTTTGGGGTTACGTGCATCATATACGCGAGGAACCCTTTTAAAATCCACCCCATTGATTTTTTCTTTTGAAAATGTATGTTCAAGACATGTTCCTTATCCAGGTGCAAAAATTTGCATATAGAAAAGTTTATTTTATTTTATCTACACAAAACTGGTCAAAAAAATCTCTTGATGTTTTTATTTCAGCACAAAAAATCTTGAACAATAAGGGGCAGATTTTAAAAAACTACGCCCGCGTGTACTTTTGTTTGCACGACCGGCGCAAAATCGGCAGCCTGTGCGCGCCGAGCCACATAGCCTGCCTCTGTTCCCTCCTAGGCCGCTCTGATTTCGGACCTTTCCTTCCACCCCCTGCACCTTCCCCTCCCTTCCCCCACCTACCCCACCCCCCCAGCCCTATCAAACCCCCCCTACCTTTGTTTGAAAAGTTACACCTGCCCAAGGCAAGTGTAACTTGCGCGAGCTGGCCACGCGATTCCCCAGCCTGGGAGCAGTTTCGGAGGCCTTGGCCATGCCCCCGAAACGCCCCCGGGCCTAAACCACGCCCGAAACCATGCCCCTGGATGATGCGCTGACTAATGATTGAAACCTCCAGCACAATGTTGAAGTTATAAAGTCTCCCTTACTGTGCTTATACCTCTGCTTTTTGATGGTCATTCATATTTTTTTTATATAATGAGCCCTTGATCACACATCTATATTTTCAAAGTGAGATCATTATTGGTGTTTGTATGTGTTATTCTTACACTTTGGGATTTCATAGTGTTGAATAGTAGAAAACACTCCATCCTAAAAGGGGAATATACAATGGCATAAAAGAAATTTAGGTCATTTCAAGTTAAATTGGGCAATCACATATCTGATATTTTCCATATTAATACAGTTGTCCCTCAAGGTTCATCCCTTTTAGCAGCTCTATTCAATATTTATATGCTTCCTCTGTGTAAGTTATGGATGGGTTTAGGGATTTCTTTCTTTCTTTTGTATGCTGATGACATACAGTTTTACATTCCATTTTCTAAATCATTTGAATGTAGACTTTCTATACTATCAACCTGCATGAAAGCTATTCAGCAAGTCCTGTCTCAACTTAAACTAACATTAATCCCTAATAAGATTGAAATCATTTGGTTAAGTAGAAATGTTTCTATGGTTAAACCACTAGTTCTGGATTTGGATAATTTTCAAATTACTCCCTCAAATTAAATACGTGATTTAGATATCAAGTTTGATGAAATTCTTACTATGAAAAAGCACATCAATAAACTAATTAATATAAGTTACACCAAGTTGCGTATATTACATCAGTTGAAACCTTTATTGACTTTTGAGGATTTTCACACTGTATTGCAAACTCTTATTTTTTCAGACTTAGACTATTGTAATTCTCTATTGCTTTGTCTTCCCTCATGTCTCATAAAACATTTACAATTATTACAAAATGCTTCAGCTAGACTTTTATTAGGAACTAAGAAACTTGATCACATTACACTGCACAGGCTACCAGTACAATTTTGAATCTATTACAAAGCATTGACGATAATAATCAAAATTATTAATTCAAGTGATACTGGTCTGATTGGTGTGACATTACAACTATACACACCTCAGTGAGCAGTAAGATCTCAAAATAAAGGACAACTGATTGTTCCCACAATAAAGAGTGCATCTTTGACCCAAGTAAGAGATTCTGTGTTTTCTATAGTGGGTCTCAAACTTTGGAATTCACTACCTGAGATGTTACGTTTGATACCAGATAGAAAGAGATTTAAATGTGAGCTAAAAACATGACTATTTAAAAATGCATATAACCTTACTTAAAATCAAGAGAGCATAAGAGAGCTACAGTATCAAGAATGACGAGAGATTTTAATTTGAAGCTTGAGGAATAAAATGTAACGTGAGAGTGAGGGAAGTTCAATATTAAGAATGATGAGAACTCTTTGGACTAGAAACATGTAGGACAAATGTAATGAAACATGATTTACAATGCACTGATTATTACGTATTAGCTGTTATATTATTTTCCTGTATCGTTTGTTTTATGTTTTTAGTAAGCAGTTTAATTTCTGGTGGATTATTTCATTCAATATGTTTTAATTGTTGTTTTAAAATTATGTTATTTTTCTAAACCATTGTAACCTTGATATGAAACGATGGTATATAAAATGTCTAAATAAATAAATAACATAGAAACATAGAAATGATGGCAGAAGAAGACCAAACAGTCCATCCAGTCTGCCCAGCAAGCTTATGGTAGCATTAATAGTATCTGGCTTATTGGTTAAAGGTAGAACAGCTGCATCAGCAAGTTTCTCCAATTTTATTTGTTTTCCCAGACCTTAAAATTTAGTGTCCTTGTTGGTTGTGGTCTGAATCTGATTCCCCCCGCCCTTTCCCCCGCCCCCTACCATTAAAACAGAGAGCAATTGAAGAGGACCGGAGGCATGTGCCATTAGGCACGCAAATCTCAAACCCTTCAATTAACTGAGTGAAGATCAAGTTAATGGTGGTTAAAGAGGATTGGTAAGTATTGCTTTGGAAATCGTTGGACTTAAAAAAGTTTGGTGAAAGGTGAAATAGAAGGATATATTCTCTAGAGTTTGTGTGTGTCTGAGGTAATAAGCAAGCCAGAGATAGTTAATTCTAGTTTCTGTCTTTCCCACCCACTCAACCCTTAATTTTTAGGCAAGAGACACTTTCTCATAAAAATCAATCAGGGTCTTATCTAAATCATACTATTGTACCAACCCTTATTGAAACTTTAATCATCCCCTTGTAGGAAACCAGCTGATTAATTAGTAAATTCACCTGTAAATTTAAAGTACTCTAATTGCAACTCCCTTAGTATCCTAAACTTAAAGAGCAGATTATTTAGTAAATACTCCTGTAAATTAAAGTACTCTAATTCCAACTCCCTTAGTATTCTAAACTTAAGTAGGAACTCAATAAAATTAAGATGAAGGCAGCAGTCCAGCAGCAAGAGGAGGGCTTTCCAGTCTTTTGCATTGAGTGTCACATGTATGATTTGTTTACCCACCGTTGAGAGATTGTATGTGTTCACTCGATGCAAAGAGCTCCTGGCTCACAGGGAACGAGTCTCAGAGACGCAGACCAGATGTATTCCATGCATTAAGAAAGATGGAAGGAAGGCAAAACGATTACCATCATTGTTAAAAGGTGAGATGAAAGAGGCTATTTTAGCCAAAACAAATCCTTCAAAAATTAGAAGAAGGATCCATCTGAAGAAAATAGGATAAAACATTTTCAAGTTAAGTGTAAAACATCGGGACATCTGAAGACATGGAGCCATTGGGACATCTGGAGACGTGGACATCAGGACAACTGGAGACATAGATATCTGGAGACAAGAGGACAGGGTCCATCGAGAGACCAGGACATGGAACAAAGAAGACAACGGAGGTTCAGGAACCAAGGATGAAGACAAGGAGGACCAATGAGGAACAGAATGCCTTGAAGAAGCGAGGAAGGATCACGAAGGACTCCTGGAAGGAAGAGCTGTAACTGATGGTCCAGGAGCAGTCCGACTCCATGACTGACTCCTTGCGAAGGCGAAGACTGACTGAAGGCTGAGCCCTTTTGTAGGGCTGAAGAGGAAACGCCTAGGATAACATCATGAGGAGGAGCCAGGGACTTCATCCACTGCTGGCCCTTTAAATCTTTAGAGGAGGTGCAGCCCCGCGCCTAAGGAGGCTGGACCAGGGACAGCAGCCATACTGTGCGAGAGAAGCAGGCCCGAGACGGCTCTTGCCACAGGAGAAGGATAGGGGTGGCTACAGCCGCTGAAGAGTCACTGGTGGCAGCCTCCAGGCCATGAAGAGGAGCTCCAGGGTGGCCTCCCAGCCACAAGAAGAGAAAGGTGTAGGCGGCTCCTGCTGCGGAGGACAGCGCTGACATCGGTGGCTCCCAGCCGCAAAGACCGAAGGCTTCGGTGGTGGCCTAGCCGCGAAGAGATGTCGGAGGTGGTGCCCAGGCCGCAAAGAAAGCAGCGGCGATGGTAGCGGCTTCAGCTGTGAAGAGAGATGACTTCAGCGGTGGCCCCCTGGCCACGAAGAGGAACGAGGGCGGCGCTCGGCGGTTGTCTCCAGCCACGGGAAGCGGCGAAACTGGCGGCAGCCTCCAGGCCACGAGAAGGCAGGTGTCGGTAGCCTCCAGGCCGCATGGGGACTTCAGCATGGGAAGAGCAGGCAGGCTGGTGGAGAAGGTAAGAGGCTGCTCGCGGCTAGGTCTGCAGGCAGCATCGCAACAGTTTTTGTCTAATGTGCATTCCCAGAGCTTTTTAGATCATTCTGTAGTTCAGCTGCAGCAGCTGACATTTAAAACAGAAAAATAGGGGCAATTGTTAAAGTTACCTGTCTTAACTGCTTCTGAATTAACTATATTTCAGCAGAACACACATAGAGAGAAAAACTGCAATCAGGTTAAAAAGGTATATTCTTTATGAAAGGACACCAGTATTCCTGTTGTAAGAAGGAAGCCATGCGGCTGAAATCCGATTCCAGTGTGGCTTTAATCAACACACATTGCACAAGAGTTAATTCGCAGCTTCAGATCTTAGAAAAAGAAAAGCATTTTCACTTTGCCTCAGCACATCTGCTCTGATTTTTTTACCTGAAGATACCTCTCCAAAGAACTCTGTGGAGCAAAAGCATGACAAAGAATTCAGTTCCCGAGATACCAATTTTACAAACTGTTCCTTGTGTTCCAGCTTCTCCTACTACCAATTTGACTTTTGGTTTCCCCCATTCCATCCCCAGCTCTGGTTGACTTACCAGTAGACTCTGTGCTTGAAGAAGAAGTGGTAATACTCCATTCTACTGCCTCTGAGGTTTTTACTCAGTTAACTAATACTCAGGCCGATACAGTACAGTGCGCTCCGGCAGAGCGCACTGTTAACCCACGTTTGGATGCACTAGCTTATTCAGTAAGGGGTAATAGCGCGTCGAAAACGCGCATCCAACCCCCCCCCCCCCCCCGAAACTAATCACGCCCGCAACATGCAAATGCATGTTGATGGCCCTATTAGTTTTTCCCGTGCCATTCAGTAAGTAAAATGTGCAGCCAAGCCGCACATGTTACTTTCAGAAATTTGCGCCTACCCAAAGGTCGTCATTAATTTCTGCAGGCACCAGGAAAGTGCCTGCAGAAATTAAGGACGATATTAAGTCAGAGGTTACAAAAGTTAAAAATAATTAAAAAAAAAAAATGTAAAATCAGCCCGTGGCTTGTGGGTTGAAAACTGGACGCACAATTTTGACGGCGTCCGGTTTCCGAACCTGTGGTTGTCAGTGGGTTTGAGAACCGACGCCGATAAAATTGAGCGTCTCCTTTCAAACTCGCTGACAGCCACTGCTCCTGTCAAAAAAGAGGCGCTAGTGTTCCTAGCGCCTCTTTTTACCACGGGCCCTCATTTGCATGCAGGCCGATACTAAATCGCATGCACAGGAGAGTGGTCTGTGCGCACGCCGGGAGAGCGGGTGACTTTTACTGTATAGGCCTGACTGAAAGCCCTGCCTTTATAACTCCAGCTGTGTCTAATCAAAAGCTAATTAGAGCTCAAGCCTTACCTAAAGTAGCTTGCACATTTTCTGCCAGAAGCTTTGTTCAGCCTGCTTTACTTAAGTTTGACCAATTGAAGGAGGTTTTAAAGATTACTTCAGGAAAAAGCTTATTTCCAGCCCTTTTCTTGTAGAAGAGTCTCAGTCTACCAGAGCAACTACCTACACAGAGCCTAATTTTGAACAGACTTCTTCCCAAGATCAAATCCTGTGTTATACTGTACCTCAGATTTTCTGTTTCCCTCTTGTGTAAAAACACTTTTGACTGAAAAGGATCTACTACTCAGCATGAGCATGCAGACCTTGCCGTAACCTCTGAAAAGAACTCTAATCTGCTCCAGTTTCTATGTTTGTCTCAGATCCTGTCCTAAACATTCCAGCCCCAGCGGGTTCCAGTTCCTTACAGCCTGAGAAGGGGCCCGGTTCCATTTAGGTACTCCAGGAGGGATCCAGTTCTGTCCAGGTACCCCCAAGAGGGGTACAGCCAATCCCAGAAACCCCAGGATGGGTACAGCCAAGTCACATCTCTCAAAGACTACTCTTCTACTTCCCAGTGGAACTGGGGGGAGAGGTGCTTAAGAGGGTGAACTGTTGTGATTCTGCCTGTTAAGCAGCCTCCCAACCACCAGTGGCCCTCAGAGAGCTGCTCTTATCTTCTCTCCACTCATAGTTACTGTGATGCCATGAATCAGCAGGGTTCAGACTATTTAACCCTGCCTCTGGTTATGCTCAGGGCATTGTCTTACGAGTCTGCTCAGCTACCTGCTTGGCCCCATGTCTCTGAATGCTTTGTGGCTCTCCTAAGCATTCTGTTCCAGCTTTGCCTTGGTGTATTTCCCAAGCCTTCTGCTCCACCTTTGGCTCTTTGGCTTTCCCAAGCCTGCTGCTTTTGCCTTGCTCAGTGGTCTCAATAGGCCTTTTCTGCTACCTGTCTGGTCTAATTTTGTCCTGTTCTGCTCCAGTGTCCCAGCCTACTCTAGTGTTCCAGGTCCCAGCCTGTTACAGTGTCCCAGTCTTCTTCAATGTGCCACGCCTCCCTGCATCAGGTTCCAGACTCCAATTCCATGCCTGCCTTTGGTTCCAGCCTTGCCTCAGCTCCAGTATCCAGTCAAGCTCTAGTCTCAGTCCAAGCCCCTGTCTATGTCCTGCTGGGTGCCAGAACTCAAGGGCTGAACCAGCAAAGGAGGTGGCTTCTATAGGCTAAACATTCCCTAACTTACTTCTGTATTATCCTGTAGCTCTGGACTGTTCCTTTGGGGGTTTCCAAGTCTAGCTAGGTCCTCAACCACAACACAAAGAAGAGGATCTCCAGAGCTGGGCTCTGAGGCCTGCACCTGACCCTGGGATGAGGCCCCAGAGTCGAAACCTGGCCTCTGTGTTGGGTCATGGTGTCGGGCCTCGTTCTGGGCTGATGTCCTGGCAGCAGGACTTGGCCTTCTAGTCAGGTCATGGTGTTGGGCCTGGGCCTGGGCTTGGGCTCTGGCCTAGGCCAAGGCCTGGGCATCAGGACCTGACCTCCAGGTCAGTCAAAGCATTGGACCTGAATCTAGACGAAGCCCTGGCATCAGGATCTGGCCTCTGGGTTGAGTTGCGGTGTCAGTCCTGGTACCAGGCTGTTGCCCTGGTGTTAGGTCCTGGTCATCATCACATACCTGAAGAATTTGGGAAGGGTTTTTTTTTTTCATTTTAGGGTTTTGGCCGATGCTCCAGCATCAGCCTATACCTCCACTGAAACCCCAGTGTTGTGCTTGGGCATAGGCCATGCCCCCTGCTTTAGGCTTCAGTCTATGCCCTAGATGAGGCTCCGGTTGGCCCTGGAACAAGGCCTGAAGCATTTGTTTAAAATGAAACGAACGAATAAGGTTCTTTTAATTCAGGGGAGCCCCATCATCCATTGCTGAAGGTTGAGTAAAGGCTATGAATTGATCTTTGAGAGGCTACAATATACCAGGAAGCCTAATTTAGTGCCAGGCCATAAAAATTAATAATTGTGAGGATCTATAAAAATGCCTAAAATCCACAGTTGCACTCTGTATACATTACAAAATACATAAAACTTGTGGATTTAAAGAATTGTAATATCAGGAGCCTTGCCAGAAAAAATGTCCCATATTAAAGTCACCAGTGATCAATGTCCTCTTTGGTGGTCGCATAGTAAGGCTAGCCATGCCAAAAATGTTCAGTTTTGTTGGAAAGAAGACAACATATCAAATCCCTTTATTCATCAGCTCCATACAAACCAGATTTAGAGATCTTTGGATGACCGAATCCTTTGCCGAACTTTCATGAAAAAGTAAGATTCTGGTACCTTTATATTCAAGAATTCCCTTCTTTTTGTAATTTAACATTATAGAAACTTTAAAATCCTTGCTACCGAGGTCTAGGGCAAGCATTAAGGTCTCCCATTGTGCCTATATGGGCACCTGTTTTGCTACCACTGCTTCCATTTCGAGGGACATACCCAAGGTTTCAGGCAGCCAAACCTGATCAAGCTCCAATAAATCAGCATCTTTAACCTGTTCGGGAAGACCAATATTCTTAGTGTTGCTACGACTTCCCCTATTCTCTTGATCTCCAATGTGAACCTCGAGTAGGGCATTTTCTCGCTGCAACTTGATAACTTAAGTAGTAAGAGCCTCCGTAGAAATCTCTTGTGCACTTACTCAATGATCTATGGTTTCCATTTTAGTGGTATGATGTTCTACACTCTTTTATTTCTTCAATTGCTGCTTGAAATGTATTAAAAAAATCATCGACTACCTCTGACACACATTCTTGGAAATGTCCCAGATTAATTCCCCTTTGAATGCCAAGAGAGGGAGATCTTGCTCCAAAGCCATCTTTGATTCGACTGCTTAGATTTGTCTCCTAGTCCTTGGGAAGCTTTCTCAGGTAAGGCTCCTGAGTCAACACCTCACTGCGAGAGGATTTAATTAACAAAAATTGGCAAAAATGAAAAAGAAAAAAGCATTGGAGGAGTATAAGAAGACAAAGAAAAAAACTGGCCTCAGGAACTATATCACCTTGCGACTTCCTAGGCAGCCATCTTGACCAGAAGTCCATGATTATATATATCTCTAAATGAAGAGGCATAAGGTAAATTGATAGCTGTATAGATATAAAATCAGTTAAACTTTTATGTACGTTTTACTATAAAATCATTCAATTGTATGTGAATGCCTATTAGTTTAAATGTTTATTATGAATGTACATTTTTAAATCACTTAGAATTTTAGATAAATGTTATATAAATCTTTAAAATAAATAAATGCTTGTATATATTGTTGTTTTATAAAAAAAATTAAAGCATGTAATTTATCTTATTTGTGTATATTTACACCTGCTCGAGTGATAGCAAATCTCAAAAGTAAAATTGAGTGGGGGGTCTGGATGAAATGGGGGGAGTTGAGGCTGAAGGCACAGAAGGGACTTGATGCCATGTAGAATGTCTGGTCGAACTGGTAGACTAATTAGTAGTACTGGTAATTGTTTTGCTGTGCACATGTTAGGAAATCTCCAGATTTATATATATAAATACCCAACTTATGGGGAGCGGAGAGGGAAGTAAATGCATGTAAATTTCACAGGGAAAATCTCCATGCACATATTTTTTAAGTTAGATGTAAAAATACGTGGGCATAGCAGTTGAATGCCACTTATCAGGATAAATTTGATTTATTTGTCTAAGGGGGTCAATCTCTAATGCTATCGCATGTGAAAAGGGACTTTTCGCATGCGAAAAGTCCCTTTTCGCTTGTGATAGCTAGCTCGGGGCAGAGTCAGGGTGGAGTTGGCCCCAGAAGAGGAGGAGTCAGAGCAGCACCGGGGGCCAACGCTGTGGACATATCCTGGCGGCGAAAGGTAAGATTCCTTATCACCGCCAGTTTTGCGCCAAATATCTACACCTTTTATGGTGTAGTTATTCAATGCGAAAGCCAGCAGCGATCACACCGTGGAGGTCAGATCACTGCCGGCTATCGCAGGTCTGCCCCCTGCCCCCCCTCCCCCATTACCGCTGGACCTTAGAGAATCCAGGCCTAAGTAGCAGCACTTATCTGGATTCCTTTCAACTTATCTAGTTAAGAAGCAGTAAAGGTGCTACTTAGCCAGATAAGTCTTAAAAGCCCTATTTATCTTCCTAAGTCAGATAGCTAGATATGTCTAAAAAGTTCTACTTATCTATCTAAGTCAGAATTGAATTTATCTGGATAAGTGCAATATCTTTTTGCAAGTTTTTTCTTTAATGCATGCGCATGTTGTATTTGCACATATTTTATAACATGTGCTTAACATATATGTGCAGATTATAAAATACAGGATTTTCATGTGCCCATATACACATGTATATGGAGGTATGCACAATTATTTGAAAATTATCCTGCCTGTTGCTATTTTTAACATTTTTAATGAAGTATCAAGATCTTGGTATTCTACCCCACAGTGATTGACATGTGCTGCTAGTTGTGATAATATTCTCCAACACCCACTGTTCAAGGGAAACCTTCGCTTGGTGGTTTTGTGCGGTGGCTATGTTTGAGGACAACCACTTTGTCCCTCTTTATAGCCCTGTATATTGCTCTTTATTATTCACTCTTTATGTTCATTTTTTTTAATCCTTTTTTCTTATTATTTTACTTCCCCCTGGCTGATAAAGCAACAAAGATGCACAAATTCATACAATTGAGGCCCAGTAGCAGCCCAGTCAGGACCTGGCTCAGCAGGATAATGCAACATGGGCATTTCTGTTTGCTACATTTCCTACAACATCACTGTTGTGAACAAATAGCAGCAGCTTTAAAAATTCATATTTCACAACCCCAGTCTCTTAACTTTCCCTCAAGTGACTTTGGTATTTAGATGAAATATAAACAAGGTAATCTGAAGAAAAGTTAAATGAGGACTTCAGTGCATTAATGAAGGGAAAAGGGGTGCTATATTTCAAGGCGTATATTTGATTATTTCCCTTCTATGGGATAACATATCTTGTTGCATTCTTACCAATCAAATTTGCATGGTCCCTTATGAGCATATCCCTTTGGACTAAATCTTTTAATTTTACTTTGTGCATGGCTATGAAGATTATCAACAAAGCAGCATAATAGAGAACAACTCACAGTTAAAAAGTCATCAACAGAATCTAACATTCAAAAATTATGGATGTGCATTCATTTGAAACAAAAGGGTAAAATGTGATGAATTAATCTATTTATGATACAATTCACTGTTTCCAAAACAAATGAATGGTGCCTCTGAAAAAGCCCAAAAACTGTTGTGTGATTTGTTTTCAGACACATTATAGTCTATGGGGCAAGAAAAATTTCAGTTTTTCTTTTCTTCTCAAGCCAGACAGAATGGAACCAGGATGAGAAGGGACAAGGAAGGAAGTGAAACTTTATATTCATTCAGTCTATCACATTATAAATCCTTCATATGTATTTTAAACTGAAAGTGAAGGAAAAATTTAACTTTCACCACCAACCATTGTGTTCATCCATTTCTCAGTTGGATTTTAGACAGAGACATTCTCAGAGTGAAAGAAAAGTTTATAAAAAGATTTATAGAGGAAGAAGAAAGCATGGTGGACTATTGCCTGCTGTTACAGTATCACTCTGTCAGAGAAGACACACTCTATTTGCTGTTACTGTATCATTCAATAGGGATAAGAGTGCTGCAGAGTACAGATACAATGTATGTGCACTGCAGAATATAGTAATGAGAGATCTCTGTGCACCATGAGCATTGTTATACTGCAGTGACTGACTGACAGCCTGGTTTATGCTACTTCCTTTCCAGTCTCACAGCTGCTCCTTATCTGGGACCACTACTGTATGCCAATATGACATCACTGGTCATGTGACAAAGGTGGCAATTTTAACATCAGTAGCTTCTAAAAATTGATTATAATTTCTAAAATACTTAAAGGTGAATTTTAAAAGTCTGACATGCATTAATTAGGGGATGTGTGAATATGTCGGGCTCATGCTCGGTGTGCACACCTTAGGAAGTTTTCAAAAAGGGGTGGGGCATGGGCATTTTGGGGTATAAAGCTGAGATGTGTGCAAAAATATTTACATGATGTGACACTTGCAAAGGCTCCCTGCTGCTTAACTTTACTGCTGCTATGGATTCCATGCATGTTTTAAAATAAAGATAAATATTCAGATCTATGGATTTTAAGGGTTGGGGTTTACTGGGGGGAGTGAAGTCTATTAAACCAGGGGGAAGGTTTGAAGGACCTCTCTCTTAATGGGTGAACTGGGGCCAAACTGGTAAAACTGGAAATGGTATTGTGTACCCCTTTAAAAATCTCCCAATTTTTGCTGTAGAAATGGCATTTGTGCCACTTGCATAAACGTGCGCAAGTTATAAAATATCTAAGTCCCTGAATGTAGGCAGACGAATGCATACACATGTGCACCCACGTGCCGATTTGAAAGTTACCATCTCTCTGAACACCACTGCTTAATGGAATTTTTTCCACAAAAGTATGGAATTTGATATACGATAATTGCTTTTAGTTCGTTTGTCTATGCCTTGATTAAAAAAAACAAAACTAGGAAAGGGAAGCAATTATTTTAGTTAAAAGGTGACATGAAAAAGGATATTTTCAAAAATTTGAAAAAGGATCCATCAAAACAAACATGAAAAAATATAAGCATTGGCAAGTTAGTTATAAAATATGTATAAGAAGGGTTAAAACATTTTTGAAAAGAAGTTGGCCACAGATGTAAAAGCTCATATTTAAAACTTGTAAAATATATATCCAAAGTAGAAAGCCTGTGAGGGAGTCAGTTGAACCCTTAGATCAGGGGTGGGCAGTTCCAGTCCTCGAGTGCCACAAACCAGTCTGGTTTTCAGGATATCCCTAATGAATATGCATGAGAGAGATTTGCATGCACTCTGCCTCAGTTGTATGCAAATCTATGTCATGCATATTCATTAGGATATCCTAAAACCTCGACAGGTTTGTGGCCCTCAAGGACTGGAATTGCCCACCCCTGCCTTAGATGATCAGTAGTTAAAGTGGCAATTAGGGAAGATAAGGCCATCATGAAAAGCCTAAATGGATTGTTTGCTTTGATGTTAACTGAAGAGGATGTTGGGGAAATACCCATGCCAGAAACTATATTCATTAGTTTTGATTCAGAAGAACTAAAACAAATCTTATTGATGCTAGAAATGTGTAATTAGACAGATTGACAAACTAAAGAGTAGCAAATCACCTGAACCAGATGGTATACACATCTGAGTTCTGAAAGAACTCATAAATTAAATTGCAGAACTATTACTAATAATTTGTAACATATTATTAAAATCACCCATTGTACTTGATGGAAGGTGGCCAGTGTAATGCTAATTTTTAAAAAGAACTCCAGGGTGTGATATGGGAAACTATAGACCATCGAGTCTGACCTCAGTACCAGGAAAATCATGGAAACTATTCTAAAACACAAAATAAAATACTTGAAATTACCACTCTAGAAAAGGATCTGGGCATCATAATGGACAATTCTTTGAAATCTTTGGCTCAGTTTGTTGCAGCAGTCAAAAAAGAAAACATAACGTTAGGTATTATTAAGAAAAGCAGAATAAAATGGAGAAAGTCATAATGCCTCTGTATCACTCCATGGTGAGGGCACACCTGGAGTATTGACATGTGGCAGTTCTAGTTGCCACATGTCAATAATGGGTAGATTTTAATTCGGCTGCGCGTGTAAATGCTGGGGTTTACACGCATGGCTGGGCCTTACGTGCACCAGGCCAATTTTCAAATGAGCCCGGTCACACGCGTAAATCCTGGTATGCGATGAAGTGCTGGGGCCTGTAAAGGTGGCGGTCCAGGGAGCAGGGAGGGGCGGTCCAGAGGGCAGAGAGAGGCAGGGCTGGAGGCGGCCGGTACAGTGGCCATTTGCCGCTGTGCTGGGGAAACGCGCGCCAGCAGTCAGCTGGCACGCACAAGTTGCTTCTGCTCTGGAGGAGCAGCAACTTAAAAAAAAAAAAAGAATGTAGGTTAGATTTAGGGGGTGGGGAGGAGAGGGAAGGGGAAAGGAAGTTAGGGAAGGGGTTAGGGAAGTTCCCTCCCAGTCTGCTCCTTAATTGGAGCGGACTGGGAGGAAACTGGGGAAGGCCAGGATGCGTCGCCAGGCAAAATTTGGAGAATTCTACCCCATTTGCGTGCACCGCCCGCACATAAATGCGTGGATTACAAAATCTGGTGTGCATGTGTGCGCGGCCCAATGATTTTATAACATGCGTGCGCCGGCATGAGATGTTATAAAATTGGCATGTCCATTTGTATGTGCTGGGTAGCACGCGCACATGGACACTGGCGCACTTTTTTAAAAAATCTACCCCTAAGGATTTAGTTGCATTGTAAAGATACAGAAAAGGGTGAATAAAATGATGGAATGACTCCCCTATAAGGAAAGGCTAAAGAGGTTAGGAATGTTCAGTTTTGAAAAGAGATAGCTGAAGGGGGACCTGATAGAGGTATGTAAAATCATGAGAGGAATAGAATGGGTAAAGATAAGGATTAGGTGGCACTCCATGAAGATAGTAAGCAGAACATTTAAAGAAAAATTGGAGAATATCTTTTTCAACAAATTCACAATTAAGCAGTTGAATTCAATGCCAGAGGATGTGGTTAAGGAAGTTAGCATGCTGGATTTAAAAAAAGTGTTTGGACAAGGTCCTGGAGGAAAAGTCCATAAACTGTTATTATTCAAGTGAAGTATCAGACTTTCTCCCCTGCCGTTGAAGCAGAGAGCTATGCTGGATATGCGTGAAGTATCAGTCTTTCTCCTCTGCCATTGAAGCAGAGAGCTATGCTGGATATGCATTGAAAGTGAAGTATCAGACTTTCTCTCCTGCCGTTGAAGCAGAGAGCTATGCTGGATATGCGTGAAATATCAGTCTTTCTCCCCTGCTGTTGAAGCAGAGAGCTATGCTGGATATGCATTGAAAGTGAAGTATCAGGCTTATTTGGTTTGGGGTAGTAACCGCCGTAACAAGCAAGCTACTCCCCGCTTTTTTGTGAATGCAAATCCTTTTTTCCACATTTCCTCTTGCCGTAGAAGCTTAGAGCAATGTTGGAGATGCATTAATCGTGTGTATGTTTATTGAATAAGGGTATTATCTCCAGGTAGTAGCCGTCATTCCTGCGAGCCACCCACTCTTCATTCACGTCCTCTAGACTTTATGGATCCACAGTGTTTATCCCACGCCCCTTTGAAGTCCTTCACAGTTCTGGTCTTCACCACTTCCTCCAGAAAGGCATTCCAGGCATCCACCACCCTCTCCGTGAAGAAATACTTCCTGACATTGGTTCTGAGTCTTCCTCCCTGGAGCTTCAAATCATGACCCCTGGTTCTGCTGATCTTTTTCCGACGGAAAAGGCTTGTTGTTGTCTTTGGATCATTAAAACCTTTCAAGTATCTGAAAGTATATACATAAATGATACATATTTGAAAGTATATACATAGATACATATCTGAAAGTATACATAGAAGTAAATTTATGTGTGGAAAAAAGGAGCGGTCCAGAGGTGTTGAAGGGTTGGGCCAACATTTACACATGTAAGTTGCTCTTTTATAAGAGATTTATGCTTGTAGATTTGGCAGCTAAACTAATGTCATTTCACCTGTTTTTTTTTATGATATGCATGGGTTATAAGATATTGTGGTAGATCTGTGCATCAATATACACACGTAAACGGGTGCAGACACAGGTCTTTTAAAGTTATCTTCTCTGGGAATAGCTACTTATCATTGTGCGCTAGCATCATAGGATCTGTTTACTGTTTGGGATCTTGCCAGGTACTTGTGACCTGGTTTGGCCACTGTTGGAAACAAGATACTGGGCTTGATGGACTCTCGGTCTGACCCAGTTTGGCAAAGTCTTATATTCTTATGGAATTTACTCCTTGTAAGGATAACAAAATCTTCATTCTTAGGTAATGGGAAGTGCCTTCAAAATGTCTATATAAAACAGATGCATTCCCTTTAGATGCCAATCAAAAAGTCTTCATAGATTTTAGTAATAATAAAAACAAGTAATATGATTTTAGTCTTAGTTGTTAAGGAAACAGAAAATGCATAGCAAAAAGATTGAAATGCTTGCCAAAACTGGAAGATGGAAATCTTTTTTTATCATAACAAATTGGACTGTTTTTGCCAAGTCAGCTCTATTTACTGATATAATTTGCTAGTAAGCTAAAATGTAAATTAAAATATTTGTCAAAACAAATCATGTGTGGCATAAGGAGCATTATTTTCCATTTTTTCCTTGGCAGCTAGTTCATAAAAACTGTTGCACTTTGAGTTACTAATACACAGTAACAGTGGAAAAATATTGATTTATTTTCTTTTAATTATAAAAGAGATTATTAAATATGACTTTCATCTTTCCCAAAAAAATAACTCCAATTGAACAGTCACAATAACTTTCTGCTACTTTGATTGTACTCTTCTGGTATACTATTAATCAAATATGATCTGCTTACTTTTTAGTCTAATTGTTTTCTTTTACGTTTACTTTTTATTTCTATTTCTGAGTCTTTTTTTTCTTCCCACTTCTCTTCTAAAAAGTGAATATATTTTTTCTACTACGTCAAATTTGTTTTACATATATCTCTTTCCCCATTAAATTTCCTGATAGAATTTGTTTATATCACCTGAGATAAAATATTTCAATTTATCCCTGTCAACTGGAATGTAGAATGTAAATACAAACAAAAAACACACTTTGAAAGGTTAGCATGCTAATGCCAGAAGTCTAAGAAATAAGATGGGAGAATTAGAGTGTATAGCAGCGAATGATGACATAGACTTTACTGGCAGCTCAGAGACATGGTGGAAAGAGGATAACCAATGGGATAGTGCTATACCAGGGGACATATTATATCACAATGACAGAGAGGAAGATCTTGGTGGCAGGATGGCGCTTTATAGCCAGGATGGCATAGAGTCCAACAGGATAAATATCTTGCATGAGACTAAATGCACAATCATATCTTTATGGATAGAAATCCCTTGTGTGTTGGGGAAGAGAATTGTGATAGGAGTATACTACCGTCCACCTGGCCATAATGGTGAGATTGACAGTGAAATGCTAAGAGAAATTAGGGAAGCTCACCAAACTGATAGTGCAGGACTGTTCAGTTTGTAGAAGAGACAACTGAGAGGGAATATGATAGACATCTACAAAATCATGAAAGGACTTGAAAAAGTTAAGATAAATCAGTTATTTACTCTCACAAATAATAGAAGGATTGGGGGGGGGGGGGGGCACTCCATGAAGTTAGCAAGTAGCTCATTTAAAACAAATTAAAGAAAATTCTTTTTCACTCAGTGCTTAGTTAAGCTCTGGAATTCATTGGCAGAGGATGTGGTTATAGCAGTTAGTGCAACTGGGTTTAAAAAAGGTTTGGATAAGTTCCTAGAGGAAAAATTCATAAACTGCTATTACGGTAATTAATAAGCAATAGTAGCTTGTGATTTATCTAATGTTTGGTACTTGCCAGGTACTTGTGTCTTGGATTGGCCACTGTTGGAAACAGTGGCCAATCCAAGACACAAGTATGTCTTGGATTGGCCATACCCAGTATGGTATATCTTATGTTCTTATTCTCTCCCTTTATCAGGGATTTCATACCCTTCAATTGAAGTAGCCTCTGTTTGTATAACTCTTTTCATGATTGGATACATTCATTAAATTTTCTGCTGTCCCTCCCGATGCAGCATTGTGAAACATGGTCCCATGTCAGGGGACTAAATTTCAGAACATTTCATTGAGCCATTAGTTTTAAAAGTTTGTGTTTTGGACTATCCCTGACTAAAAGGAATCTTTAAATTTTGACTAAGCGATGAGATCTTTTTTCTATCTTTAGTTATTTAACATTTATTTGTTTGGACGCACCCACATTGAATGTGCAGCACACATTTGTTTGCTCTGATGTGACATTCACCTAGTCAATAATGTGGTAATTGAAATCATCCATTATTACTGTGCTGCTGATTTTGTTAGCATCCATAATCTTTTTAGCATTTCATTGTCTGGTTGTTCATTCTGGCCAGATGGTCAGTAATACATCCCCACTGCAATTTTATTCCTCTTTTCACCTGGAATTTCTATCCATAAAGATTCAGCATTGCATTTTGTTTCTTGCAGAACTTTTATTCTGTTTGACTCAATGCTGTTGTGCTGGAGGTAGACCCTTGGCCTGGAGCAGGATTGGTACGGCCCTCTGGGAGTTCCCAGGGGGCGCCTGCCACCAGGAGATGGAGCACACACGGAGAACGAGGCTAGCTGGAGCTTCACCAATAACAGTCCGGGGGCTCCTTGGGTTGAGCCCTTGGATTCCCGGACTCCCTGGACTTAGGTGGGCCTCTGAGCATCTCCTGGAGAGGTAGCAGAGAGGTGTGCCCACCACAAGCAAGGGTGCACGGCTTGTGGAGATCAACTGGACTAGACTGGAGCGGAGAGAATCGGAGACCAATGGAGTAAGACAGGAACTGGAGGTCCTCCGGTCAAGATAGGCAGTGCCTATAGGTCTAGTTAGAAGAAGGCTGCGGGTAGTGTCTGTACAGGCCGGCCTGGTGGTTACTGGGGCAGCGAAGAGAGTGTCCTTATGGAGTGCAAGGGTCAAAGCCAGGGTATCCATCCGAGGGTAGTCAGCCAAAGCAAGGGTCAGTTCCAGATATCAGTCCGAGCGTGGTCAGTAGCAAGCAGTGGTCAGTTCCAGGCAGCGGTCCAATCATGGTCAGAGGCAAGGCAGAGGTCAGTTCCAGGTAGCAGTCCAATCGTGGTCAGAGGCAAGCAGGGGTCAATACCGGGAATCAGTCCAGAGGTGGTCAGGCTAGCTGAGGTCAGTACCATGAGATCAGTCCGAGAAGGTACAACCTGGGTAGTGGGACAGGAACAGGAACAGACGCTGGAGCACAGGAAGGACTACGGGAACACAGGAACGCAGGATCACTGGAAGATAAAGGAACGCAGGAGAGCTGGAAGACACAGGTATGCAGGAACACAGGAACACTAGAACAGGCAAGGAAGAGAATGCAGGAACACAGGATGGCAACTAGCTTCTCCTAAGAGATGACTCATGGCAGTGCTCGATGGACATCCTGCTGGACCAGGACTCCAGCCACCGAGAGAGAGGACACCGGACAGAATGGAATTACTCCAGAGTACAGTCAATTGGAGACAAGATCCGGGGCAAGCAACTGTTCAGGACAGGAATGACCCATTTGCCAAGGCAAGGGTCAAGGGAAAAGGCTCTCGCTTATACGGTGAGACTCAGGTGACATCATCGGGCAGCATCCGGGCTGAGGTTCCTGCCCTGGGCCCTTTAAAGGGCAGAACGTGGGCCAGGACACCGAGAGCTGGCAGCTGAGGTGAGGGAAGAGTGTCCGGAGCTCATGGAGGGAAGCACGACGTGAGCAGGCCTGGTCGTGGCACCAAAAAGGCCAGGACGTGCAACAAATGCCCTCTTTAATATATAGTGCCACCCCCCCCCCCCTCCAATTTGATCTATCCTATCATTTCGATATAATTTATATTATGGAATCCCAGTTTCCCATTGGTTATTCTTTTCCTACCAGTTATATCAAACTCTTTATACAGTGCTATGTACTAGGGATGTGCAATCGTTTTTCCTGAATTAGGCAATTTCAATGAAATTGCCTAATTCAGAATGGTTCGGGAGAACCAAAAAATGATTTAATTTTTTCCAAAATTTCGGAAAAAAATCATATTCGGGTTAGTGCACGCTAACCTGAAAATCGGGGCCCCCGAAGAAAAAAAACCCAAACCATGGGAAAAACAAAATTCCCATGGGGGGGAGCCCCCGAAACGAAGCCCGACACGAAATTTAAACCCGAAGCACATCTCTACCATGTACTCTGACTCTCCATCTTATTTCTTAGACTTCTAGCATTTGTTTGCAGACATTTCAAAGTATGTTTATTGTTTGTGTTAACAACCTACTTATTAGTTAACAAATTAATTTGAAATCTTTCTGCTCAGTCTGATCTTTACTTAAAGGCACCTGGTTCACTTTAGTATTTATTGCAACCTCTTACTGGGATATCCTAAATTTCCTGTCCTCTTAAGACCTGATTTTCAAAAGCATCTACACATGAAAACTGGGTTTTACATGTGTAAATACACTTTACCCATGTAAGTGGGCTTTTGAATATTGGTACAATATATGCCATTTAATTGTCCAGAGATTTTACACATGAAAGTGCACTTTACATGTGTAATTGGCTTTTAAAAATCATTACAATAGTACGTACATTTACAGGTGTAACTCCTTTAAAAATTCACTACTTAATATCCTTTAAAGATACCTCATTCTGAACCATGCACATATGAGCGACTGTTGGCTTTCCACCAACATCTAGTTGAAAAGCTGCTCTGTCTCCTTTTTAAAGGTTAATGCCAGCAGCCTGGTTCCACTTTGGTTAAGATAGAGCCCATCCTTTTGTCAAAATGCTGGCCGCCAGTTCCTAACAGATCGAAAACCCTCTTCCCTTTACCATTGTCTCATCCATGCACTGAGATTCTAGAGCTCTGCCTGCCTCTGGGGTCCTGCATGTGGAACAGGAACTTTTCTGAGAATACTACCCTGGAGGTTCTTTAGTTCAACTTTCTTCCTAAAATACTAAATGTGGCTTCCAGAACCTCCCTTCTGAATTTTCCTATGTCGTTGATACCCACATGTAACAAGACAGCTGGCTCCTCTCCAGCAACATCTAACATCCTACCTGTGTAATGCATGAGGTCTGCCACATTTGCACCAGCAGGCAAGTTACCAAGCGATCCTCACATCCACCAGCCACCCAGTTATCAAGCTTCCTAATATTCAAATCACCATCAATAATGTCCATCCTAACGCTTCCCTCCTGGGTACAGGCCCCTGGAGACATATCCTTGGTGCAAGAATGTAATAGGGGTACCATATTATAAATATTTACAACTTACCTGAGTCCAGTGGCCAGTGTTGGTGAGGCTGAGGTAGATAGATAGGGCTTCGGCACCAGTGAGAAGCACCAAAGAAGGAAAAAAAAAGAAGAAAGGAATGGCATCAGGCAGAGACACTGACAAAGCTGGAGAGGGGCCCGAGGGAGTGGAGGAGTGTCGGAGCGCTGTGGAGCGATGCTGGCTGCAATCAGAAGGAGGCAGGACCTAAGCGGCAGTGAGCCATGAAGAGAGAGAGAGAGAGCCAGGAGTCCAGAGGAGGGGCCCAAGTGTCCAGCACAGCATCGAAGCGCTGTAATGGTCAGGCCTTCCTATTTCCTGCTGCCACCCCTGCTGTTTTTCTTCCCTCCACCACCCACACCAAAGCAGCCACATCAGATATTGCTGGGGCCTTGGGGAAGCCCAATGTTCAGATGGGATGCACACCGCTGCCTGCTCCCTCTGCCTGCTGGGACTGTGATTGGGTAAGTGCCCAATCCTTGCCGCTGTTGTCACTGCATTTAAAAAAAAAAAATAAAAAATTAAGGTACGTGGTGTTGGGGCCTTGGAGAAGCCCTGATGCTGTGATGAGGATGGCTAGGCCGGGCCTGCTGACATCACTGATGATGTCAGCAGGATACCTGCGACGTGGGGGGGGGGGGGGGGGGGGGAAGCACAATTTCACTAACAATGAAATAAATTAAGTAAAATTTAAAAGAAATAAAGGTGGCAGCCAGATAAGAAGACCCTGGCACCTTACCAACCCCACCTCCTGGCCTCCGGAGCCACTTTTGAAATTGGTGTCAGCCTCGATGGGGGCCCATTCCTATTTTGGGGTTAAAACCTCTCAGAAACAGCCAGAAGGTGGGGAATTTTGATGGGACCCTGAGATCCACTGCCCAGAGGTCGCCGAGGAGTTGAATATGGCAAATTTCAAAAATAACTTCAAGAGTCCATAATGGGCTAAGGGATGATTTTTAGAATATGGTGAAAATATTTGCTACTGAAAAGAAAACTTGGCAAAATGTTTTGAATTAAAAAGACATAGGAAAAATAACAAATGGTAGCATCCATCCAACCACCCCTAAAATTAGTGGGCCAGCCAAATTATCCCAGAAAAAGACTAAGACTACCTTGGGAATCTTGGAGATTCTGAAGCCGTATCCATGGGTTTCGTGGAATTAGCTTCACCAGCAACTGGTGAGCAGGTCAGCGCAGCAGCATTAGGAAAGGTAAAGCACAGATTCAATTGAAGATATCAAACACTGCTGAAACAAAAATAAAATAATAGAAACATTTCTGATCCTCTATATAAGTGAGCCAAGGATTTAGACAGGCTGGCAAATGCTGGTTTAGGGAACACTATCCAAAATTAGAAAAAAATAGACCCTGATGACATCTCTGTGCAGGGATCTAGTGAAGCCAGAAAAGCTAAAGACATTTAGGGGTAGATTTTTATAAAAGTATGCCCACGCGTACTTTTGTTCGCACACCAGGCGCAAACAAAAGTACGCCAGATTTTAATAAATACGTGCATAGCCGCACGTATCCTTTAAGATCCGGGGTCGGCGTGCGCAAGGCTGCCCAAAATCGGCAGCCTGTGCGCACCGAGCCGCGCAGCCTGCCTCTGTTCCCTCTGAGGCTGCTCCGAAATTGGAGCGGCCTCAGAGGGAACTTTCCTTCCAAACCCCCCCCCCCCCCACACCTTCTCCTCCCTTCCCCTACCTAACCCACCCCCCCAGCCCTATCTAAACCCCCCTACCTTTGTTAGAAAAGTTCAGGCAGGCGTAACTCACGCGCGCCGGTCAGTCAGCTGGCGCGCGATTCCCCAGCCCGGGAGTGGTATCAGAAGTCTCGTCCACGCCCCCGAAATGCCCCCGGGCCAGAACCACGCCCACAATCCCACCCCCAAATGATGCGCCGCCACGACACGCCCCTGACACCCCCCCCTAGCAAAGCCCCGGGACTTACGCCCGTCCCGGGGCTTGCATGCACCGCCGAGCCTATTCAACATGTACCCCTTTGAAAATCTGCCCCTTAGAGTTTTAGGAAAAGCAGAGCCTGACCTTAACCAGAGCGGAAGCACAGGCTCTGTTCCACTCATGGGCCTCAAAAAGTGATAAAACACTTTTAGAAAGGGGAAATAATGGTAAAATATAGTTGCGAATGAATGAATGATATGAGTGAATGCTTTAAAATTCTGTTTCCAGGTAAGGTAAGGTTAGGATAGGAGAGTTAATATTAATGATACAGGTGCAATGCGGTGACTCACTGCAACATAATTGAGGTGACAAGAAAAACAGAAAAAGTTGCTTGAGAAAGTTAAAATCACTTGTTGAATGAACGAATAAACATACATAGCTGCACAAGTGTACTTTGAAAATAGCACGTTCCCCTCTGGCAAGTAGTGCTTCCTGCATATGCTAGAGAAGGTTACACAGTATCAATTCTTCTCAAGCTGCCCAAATAAACATAGTAGTAATGAGAGAAAAGTGTGAAGTTTATTGGTGTGAGTGTAAAGACAATTGCTCTATTATTTTTCCTCAGTTAGGGTTGAACCAATTAAATATATATATATATATATATATATATATATATATATATATATATATATAAAGTTATACATTAAACATCAAGTCACTGAGACAAACACACACTGAGGGAATGCACATAACTTGTTTCTGCGTAAAATTGTATGGTGCAGGGAGGCAGACTACTCCCTTTTATGAGTTCATTAAAGTGATAGGTAGTAGGGAGAAGAAAAAAGAAAGAAGACGGAGTGAACTACCAATCAAGATAAAAGCTAAGGGATGAATTTTAAAAGCCCAGTGTGCACCAAAGCTGAGAGATACGCAAACAAGTTGGACCAGTTGTTGCGATTCCGGGTCGGCCCCGGAATCGCCGCTCACCTCGGGGCAGCCCCGGTTCCTGGCCGCCTTCCCCGCGCCTCCGGGGGCCTCTGCCGCCGCAGGCCCGGCGCGTTTCCATCTCGCCCGGGCCTGTAGGCTCCCCTGCCGTCGCGTCCTCGCTTCGGCGGAGCAGCTGGCGTCTCTCCACGGCTGGCTCCGCCCCCTAGACGTGCGCGCGCGGCTGAGCTCCCTTCTTAAAGGGGCCAGCGCAGGAGAAGCTGGGGACGGCCTCCGATGACGTCAGACGCTGCAGGGCTATTTAAGCCCTGCAGTAGCTCCTCTTCTCTGCCTTGCAACGAGGTTCTCAGGTCCTGCCTGCTCCCAGTTGCTCCGTTCCCTGTTTCTTCTCTTCGTTTCCTGGTTCCTGACTCGGATCGGCTTCGGTGACTCCCTGCTTCCTGACTCGGCTTTGGCTTTCGACGATCCTCTGCTTCTGACCCCGGACTGGCTTACGGTGAACCTCTGGCTTCTGACTCCAGACCGGCTTCCGTTGACTCTTCGGCTATCGACCTCGGACTGGCTTACGGTGATCCATTGATTCCTGACTCTGGACTGGCGAGCGACGACCCCTCAGTACTCAACTTTGGACTCCATCAGATTCGACCCCCGTGGGTCCTCCTAAGTCCCAGCGGCCGGGTTCCTACGGGCTCCTCCTGGGGGGACTCCGGCTTCCAGGGTGAATCTCCTAAGTCCCAGCGGCCGAACTCCTACGAGCTCCTCTCGGGGGAGGATCGGCTTCCAGGGCGAAGACCTTCCCGCTACTGGACCAGCTCCGTCGTCTCCACTCTCCTCGCCAAAGCCCCTGGTCGCATTGGGCTTTCCGCAGTTCCATCCACCAGCCGCCCTCGAGTCCGCTTCTGCCGCCTTCCGATCGGCACCAGTGCTGAGTACCGCTCAGCCGCCTTCCATCCTTCGGTTCCGATCGGTCCAAGGGTCCACGAAGTTAACAGATTGCAAGGCCATGGACCCGGCGGACCTTGCTGGACTCAAAGCCATTCCGGGCATAGCCCAGAAGCTACAGCAGCAACAGATGTGCCTCGACACCTTGATGTCGACTGTTCAGCGCCTGGCGGATCGCGTGGGGGGGGGGGCTTCCGCAGCCGCCCCTGTGGCATCTTCTTCCCAGGCCAGTATGGGTTCCACCGCGCCTGTACAGATGCCTGCACCCGCCCGGTACTCAGGGGATCCAAAGTCATGCAGAGGATTCCTCAATCAATGCTACATCCGTTTTGACCTGCTGCCCGCGCAATTTCCTACGGACCGAGTCAAGACGACGTACATCATTTCCCTCCTTGATGGAAAACCTTTGGCCTGGGCTTCGTCCCTCTGGGAACGTCAGGACTCCCGACTGAACAACCTTGTGCAGTTCGTCAAGTTTTTTCGGAGAGTCTTTGATGAACCGGCTCGTGCCTCCACAGCCGCCTCTGAACTGCTCCAGCTGAGACAGGGAAACCGGCCTCTGGAAGAATACGCGATGGAGTTCCAGACCCTCGCCTCTGAGCTGGCCTGGGGTGAAGACAGTCTGCATGGAATATTCCTGGAAGGACTCTCACCACGGCTCCAGGACGAACTTGCGGCCCGGGATCTTCCTGACGATCTCCAAGATCTGATTGAGTTGGCCGGGCGAGTCAATCGACGCATCCAGCATCGCTTCCGTGACCGAAGACCCACGCCGGGACAGACCACTCGCAGGATCACTCCGCCTCGTACCCGATCTTCCCCGCCGGCTGCAGCGACCACCTCGGCAGAGGAGCCTATGCAATTGGGAAGAGGTCCCCTGACTTCTGAAGAGCGGAGACGCCGTCGCGCTCAAGGACTGTGTCTTTACTGCGGGAGCAAGGGACATTTCCTAGCCCGCTGTACCGAGCGTCCGGGAAACGCCTGAACCTAGAGTCTAGCGGGGAGTTGACTCTAGGCAATGTTTCACCCAACTCCCCATGTACCGTACCGGTACGACTTTGTCTGCCTGAGGGAGGATTTGACACCTTAGCCCTGCTAGACTCTGGGTCCGGGGGGAATTTTATCCTTCAAGAACTGGTGCAACAGCTCCAGCTCGAGGTCCTGCCTCAGGAACCACCCGTGCGAGTTTCTTCTATCCAGGGGGTCCCACTCCCGGGGACCATCGCTACTCGCACCACTCCCCTGAAGCTTCAGGTCGGAGCCCTGCATAGGGAAGAGATATCTTTTCTCATTCTTGAAAAATCTATCCACCCAGTTGTCCTGGGCCTACCCTGGCTCAGGGAACACTCGCCAACGATCGATTGGGCCTCGCTTCAGATTACGTCCTGGGGTTCAGCGTGTTTCCATCGCTGCCTTCCCGCTCGCCCTTTGCAGACGCTACCTCTCCTCGCGACCCCCTTGACGGTCCCACCACAGTATCACGACTTCCGGGACGTCTTTTCCAAGGAACAAGCCGAATTACTCCCGGAGCACCGACCCTTTGATTGCGCTATCAATCTGCTGCCAGGGACCACTCCACCCCGTGGGAGGGTCTACCCACTGTCCCTGCCTGAGACTCAGGCTATGTCGGCCTATATAAAGGAGAACCTGGAACGGGGTTTCATCAGACCATCCAACTCCCCAGCAGGGGCCGGGTTCTTTTTTGTAGGGAAGAAGGACGGGTCCCTTCGCCCCTGTATCGATTACCGGGGTCTGAACCTAATCACCCGTCGGGATCGTTACCCATTACCTTTGATTCCGGAGCTCTTGGATCGCCTTCAAGGGGCTCACATTTTCACCAAGCTTGACCTCCGAGGAGCATATAACCTAGTGCGGATCCGCCCGGGTGACGAGTGGAAGACCGCCTTTAACACCAGGGACGGTCACTACGAATATCTCGTCATGCCATTCGGTCTCTGCAACGCCCCAGCTGTGTTCCAAAACCTTATGAACGAGGTTCTTCGCGAGCTGCTGCACACCACGGTTATCGTGTACTTAGACGATGTCCTAATCTACTCCCGGGACCTTGCCTCTCATCGTCAACATGTCCGCCAAGTACACCTGAAACTAAGAGAGAACCGGCTATATGCCAAATTGGAAAAATGCCAATTCGAACAAGAGTCGCTGCCTTTTTTGGGATACATTGTCTCCTCAACTGGCTTTCAGATGGACCCGGATAAGGTCGCAGCCATCGAGAACTGGCCTCAGCCACACGGGGTGAAAGCGCTCCAGCGCTTCTTAGGCTTCGCCAACTTCTATCGCCACTTCATCCCGCACTACTCCAGCCTGGTGGCACCTCTAACGACCCTCATCCGTAAAGGAGCCGATGCCCGTAAGTGGACACCCACCGCAATACAAGCCTTCCAGGAACTCAAGAAGGCGTTTCTACGGGATACCTGCCTCCGACACCCTGACCCTTTGCGCCCATTTATTGTAGAAGTGGACGCCTCCGACGTGGCGGTGGGGGCTGTGTTGGCTCAACCCTCCAAGAATGGGAAAACCTGGCCCTGCTCCTATTTCTCTCGTAAATTCTCCCCAGCCGAGAAAAACTATGGTATCGGCGACAAGGAATTACTCGCCGTCAAGTTAGCCTTTGAGGAGTGGCGCCAGTGGCTGGAGGGGGCCCAGCATCCCATCATAGTCTACACCGATCATAAAAATTTGGAATACTTGTGCCGTGCCCAAAGACTCAACCCCCGGCAGGCACGCTGGTCCCTCTTTTTCAGCCGATTCAACTTTACCCTCCATTACCGACCAGCGGCCAAGAACGTAAGGGCAGATGCCCTCTCTCGTGCTACTGAGACGGACGATACCCCAGAACCGCTTCGCTACATTCTGGATCCAGCTAAAGTGTGTCTGGCCGCCTCAGACATCAGTTCCGCAGGGAAGACGGTAGTCCCGGTCCGCTCCAGGAGGAGGGTCCTAGCATGGGCACACGAGTCCCTCACGGCCGGGCACCCAGGGATTGCCCGGACTTTTATAGAAACATAGAAACATAGAAATGACGGCAGAAGAAGACCAAACGGCCCATCCAGTCTGCCCAGCAAGCTTCACATTTTTTTCTCATACTTATCTGTTTCTCTTAGCTCTTTGGTTCTATTTCCCTTCCACCCCCACCATTAATGTAGAGAGCAGTGATGGAGCTGCAACCAAGTGAAATATCTAGCTTGATTAGTTAGAGGTAGTAGGGCTCTTAACAGAGTTCTATTGGTGGCCACGGATGAGGGAGGATGTCCGGCTCTATGTGCAGTCCTGTCCTACGTGCGCCCAACAGAAGCCATTACCAGGTCGACCCTGGGGTCTCCTTCAGCCGCTTCCCATTCCTACGGAACCGTGGACGCACATTTCCACGGATTTCATTGTGGAGTTGCCGCCCTCGGAGGGGAAGACCGTGATTTGGGTCACCATTGACCGATTCTCGAAAATGGCCCACTTTGTGCCACTGGCCAAACTGCCTTCAGCTCCTGAACTGGCCGACCTATTTGTCCATCATATCTTTCGGCTACATGGCTTGCCCCAGCATATTACCTCGGACCGAGGTCCCCAATTCACAGCAAATTACTGGAGGGCCCTTTGCAGGAAGTTCAGGGTGCAGCTGGAACTAACTACAGCCTTTCATCCGCAGAGTAACGGCCAGGTCGAGCAGACGAATCGTACCCTCAAGGCCTTTCTCCGAGCCTTTGTGGGGGATCTCCAAGACAACTGGGTCTCG
This sequence comes from Rhinatrema bivittatum, assembly GCF_901001135.1. Classification (NCBI taxonomy): domain Eukaryota; kingdom Metazoa; phylum Chordata; class Amphibia; order Gymnophiona; family Rhinatrematidae; genus Rhinatrema; species Rhinatrema bivittatum. The sequence goes on along the minus strand of NC_042621.1, from coordinate 241,690,111 downwards.
CTTCTTCCCTGGGCCGAGTTTTCTTATAACCGACACAAACACTCGGCCACCTTACAGTCCCCCTTCCAGCTGGTCTACGGGAAAGTACCCAAGCCTCCTTTGCCCTTATCTGTGACGGTCTCCTCCCCGGCAGCACAGCTGACAGCTGAACAGATCCATCAGCTCTGGCTCTCCACTCAGGAGAGACTTCGCAAGACTGCGGCCCGGTTCAAGGAATATGCAGACCGGTCTCGACGTGCCGCACCAGTTTTCTTACCCGGGACAAAGGTTTGGCTGAGCACTAAACACATCCAGTTGCGGACTCCCTCCATGAGACTAGCGCCTCGCTACATTGGACCCTTCCCGGTAGCCGAAAGCATAGGAGCAGTGTCCTACAGGTTACGCCTCCCATCCACGCTGAAGATTCATGATGTTTTTCATGTTTCCCTTCTCAAGCCTCTGGTACTCTCTCGCTTCCGGATCAGTCCACCCGAGCCCACAGTTGCCTCCGCCCCCCAGGGAGACACGTACACGGTGAAGGAGGTCTTGGATGTACGCTGTCGCCGCCATCGATGGGAAGACCTTCTGTCCTGGGAGGGGTATGGTCCAGAAGAGAACTCCTGGGAACCCTCTTCCCATATCCTGGACAAGGACCTTCTTCGCCAATTCCATTCTGAGCACCCGGACAAGCCGCGACCCTCCGGGAGGGGGCGTAGGAGGGGGGATACTGTTGCGATTCCGGGTCGGCCCCGGAATCGCCGCTCACCTCGGGGCAGCCCCGGTTCCTGGCCGCCTTCCCCGCGCCTCCGGGGGCCTCTGCCGCCACAGGCCCGGCGCGTTTCCATCCCGCCCGGGCCTGTAGTCTCCCCTGCCGTCGCGTCCTCGCTTCGGCGGAGCAGCCGGCGTCTCTCCACGGCTGGCTCCACCCCCTAGACGCGCGCGCGCGGCTGAGCTCCCTTCTTAAAGGGGCCAGCGCGGGAGAAGCTGGGGACGGCCTCTGATGACGTCAGACGCTGCAGGGCTATTTAAGCCCTGCAGTAGCTCCTCTTCTCTGCCTTGCAACGAGGTTCTCAGGTCCTGCCTGCTCCCAGTTGCTCCGTTCCCTGTTTCTTCTCTTCGTTTCCTGGTTCCTGACTCGGATCGGCTTCGGTGACTCCCTGCTTCCTGACTCGGCTTTGGCTTTTGACGATCCTCTGCTTCTGACCCCGGACTGGCTTACGGTGAACCTCTGGCTTCTGACTCCGGACCGGCTTCCGTTGACTCTTCGGCTATCGACCTTGGACTGGCTTACGGTGATCCATTGATTCCTGACTCTGGACTGGCGAGCGACGACCCCTCGGTACTCAACTTTGGACTCCATCAGATTCGACCCCCTCGGGTCCTCCTAAGTCCCAGCGGCCGGGTTCCTACGGGCTCCTCCTGGGGGGACTCCGGCTTCCAGGGTGAATCTCCTAAGTCCCAGCGGCCGAACTCCTACGAGCTCCTCTCGGGGGAGGATCGGCTTCCAGGGCGAAGACCTTCCCGCTACTGGACCAGCTCCGTCGTCTCCACTCTCCTCGCCAAAGCCCTTGGTCGCATAGGGCTTTCCGCAGTTTCATCCACCAGCCGCCCTCGAGTCCGCTTCTGCCGCCTTCCGATCGGCACCAGTGCTGAGTACCGCTCAGCCGCCTTCCATCCTTCGGTTCCGATCGGTCCAAGGGACCACGAAGTTAACACCAGTGCTGCACAGATTTTAATAGGTGCCCGAGTGTGCATGTGTCTCCCGATACACACACAAAAAAGAAGCTGGAAAAAAGGAGGGTGGTGGGGGCATGGACGTTCCAGAATCTTAACATGAAATATGTGTGTAAATATTTACGTGCACAAGTGCGCACCAGGATCCCTTTCAGTGTAACTTTACAGTCATCTGCTATGGATGGCGTGCAATTCCAGGAACAAAAAACAAATATGCTAGTCAGCTGGGTTTTAAGGGTAGGGGCTAACAGGGTAAAAGGGAGACTAATTAACTAGAGGGTTAGGAAGTCCTATCCTTTACATGGGCTAACTGGGAATGAATTGGGTAAACTGGTAATTGTGTTGGCGCGCTTATCTGCTAAAATCTGTCCAATTATGTGGTAGAGGTGGCATTTCTGTGCACATACGCGTGTCCATAAAAAATTGTGTGCACATGTATGCGCATACAGCCTATTTTATACCATGTGCCAATATATGCTTGTATGTTACAGTATGGCTGCATCCTCTGACATGAGCTGGAATACTCACGTAAATGTGCACCCGCTGTTAGTGTTAGATAGGGATGTGAATCGTGTCCTCGATCGTCTTAACGATCGATTTCGGCTGGGAGGGGGAGGGAATCGTATTGTTGCCGTTTGGGGGGGTAAAATATCGTGAAAAATCGTTAAAAATCGAAAAATCGAAAAATCGAAAAACCGGCACATTAAAACCCCCTAAAACCCACCCCCGACCCTTTAAATTAAATCCCCCACCCTCCCGAACCCCCCCCCAATAACTTAAATAACCTGCGGGTCCAGCGGCGGTCCGGAACGGCAGCGGTCCGGAATGGGCTCCTGCTCCTGAATCTTGTCGTCTTCAGCCGGCGCCATTTTCCAAAATGGCGCCGAAAAATGGCGGCGGCCATAGACGAAAAAGATTGGACGGCAGGAGGTCCTTCCGGACCCCCGCTGGACTTTTGGCAAGTTTCTTGGGGGTCAGGAGGCCCCCCACAAGCTGGCCAAAAGTTCCTGGAGGTCCAGCGGGGGTCAGGGAGCGATTTCCCTGCCGCGAATCGTTTTCGTACGGAAAATGGCGCCGGCAGGAGATCGACTGCAGGAGGTCGTTCAGCGAGGCGCCGGAACCCTCGCTGAACGACCTCCTGCAGTCGATCTCCTGCCGGCGCCATTTTCCGTACGAAAACGATTCGCGGCGGGAAATCACTCCCTGACCCCCGCTGGACCTCCAGGAACTTTTGGCCAGCTTGTGGGGGGCCTCCTGACCCCCACGAGACTTGCCAAAAGTCCAGCGGGGGTCCGGAAGGACCTCCTGCCGTCCAATCTTTTTCGTCTATGGCCGCCGCCATTTTTCGGCGCCATTTTGGAAAATGGCGCCGGCTGAAGACGACAGGATTCAGGAGCAGGAGCCCGTTCCGGACCGCTGCCGTTCCAGACCGCCGCTGGACCCGCAGGTTATTTAAGTTATTGGGGGGGGGGTTCGGGAGGGTGGGGGATTTAATTTAAAGGGTCGGGGGTGGGTTTTAGGGGGTTTTAGTGTGCCGGCTCACGATTCTAACGATTTATAACGATAAATCGTTAGAATCTGTATTGTATTGTGTTCCATAACGGTTTAAGACGATATTAAAATTATCGGACGATAATTTTAATCGTCCTAAAACGATTCACATCCCTAGTGTTAGAGTTAGTGCTACCTAGGAGAGTAAACCCTCTTAGGTCCCTACCGTCGGAAGGTGAGGCCGGATGTTGTAGACGTGGATTGAAGACTTCACCCTGGAAGCTCGTGATTCCCCCAGGAGGAGCCTGTAGGAACCCGGCCACTGGGACTAAGGGACTCCCTGGAGACCGAAGAAGATCTGGATGCAGGTGCTTCCTACAGGTCGTGTAATCCAGATAGCTGGCGTCTCCAGCAGGTCTATGTGAATTCAAGTGTAGATATCCGGAGGATGGTCCGAAGCCGGTCTGAGGGTCGAAGTCAGAGGAATGGTTGGAAGCCAGTCCAGGGGTCAAAGACATAGGAATGGTCGGAAGCCGGTCCAGGGGTCGAAGCCAGAGGAATGGTCGGAAGCCGGTCTAGGGGTCGAAGCCAAAGGAATGTTCGGAAGCCGGTCTGAGGGTCGAAGCCAAGGAATCCGTCCACCGAGAAGAGAATCAGGAACAAGGACCAAGAAGAACAGGAACCAGATGAGGAGGCAGTGGACCAAGAACTTGAGGCACAGGAACACACAGGACCAAGAGCCAAGATACCAAGGCAAGGTCTGAGGAGCAGACTTTGTCTTAAATACAGGAGACCAGGAAGGAGTCCAGAAAGGAGCTATGACCATTTCCTGTAATGGTCCCTTTAAATTACTTCAGCAGCCGTGCGCGCGGCTCTAGGAGACCCGGTGGGGGCGGAGTCAGCACAGAGGAAGAGGCGGACAACTTGGAAGCGGCCCAGCTGCGAAGAGGACATCAGCGGTGGCTGCTGGCTCTGCGGGCATCCCCAGGGGAGCCCGACGCCGCGGGTGAGTGACAGGCCCCGGTCGCGGACCGCCACAGCCAGCGGCCATAACACCCACACAACTGTTTCAAAGTTACTATCACCGATATCATTAACAATAATAGGCAAAAATAAAGAAACAGACTGAGGGAAGTGAAAGAAAAGTGAAAGAAATAGGAAAAAAAAAATAAGACAGACAAAGAAGACAAAGAAAGAACTTTAAAGAAGCAAATACTCATCCAGGCTGGATTCTGAAGTCCATGTTCATTCTGGTCATGTAACCTAGAGAGACACAAGAATAACCGAAAGAATCAATTTTTTGAATCATATAATGGAGACAAACATATCAGCTGAAATAAAAGTTTTCCTAAGATAAGCTAAATACTTATCTGACTGTGAGTTTGAGTAGAAACTTGGAACCATGAAGTATTTTACTCTAAGTTCTGGTAGAGATAGGGCCTAAAAGAAGAAAAGAAAAGAAAAATACAGAGTTTTAATTTTTTTTTACATATGTATTGCATTAGATAATAAATAATTGTTTATAACCAAAGTATTCATTCTTAGAGCAAATGATCTATTTTATGTGAAATCATTTATTTGTTCATATTTAACATTGACACATTAAATTAAAAAAATTACTTGCACATGTCATCTAATTTAGTACTTCATCTTAAATGTCTGCCTTTCTTCTCTTTGGCCGAGGGATTCTTTGGGTGGGTTTAATCCCATAGACCTGGTAAGGTTCCTCAGAAAGAAAGAGAGTATTTCTCTATAATGCTCTTTTTGTGAACATCCAGTGACACAAAATTTAAAACATCTGAAGACAGTATAATTGTTAACTCAGCCACCGAAAGTGGGAAAGTTGTCACACCTCAAAAGATGGGGAGTAGTAGAAGAGGATACGACATCACCTTGAGGGCAAGTCATACCTACAGGATTCCTTCCTGCCTCAACAAGTTACTGTTTTCCTTCCAGGTGACCTTTCTCCTCCAAGGTAGCACAGGGGCTTCCAGATTGGAGGAGGGACTTCTCTAATATGTTCTTGAAGGTCTCCTCTTTATATTCTCTGTCTCCCTTAGCTCCTCCAGGTCTGCTACTCTAGTCTCCAGAGATCACACTCTTTCTCTGAGGGCTGGGAACTCTTTGTATCAAATGCACACATACAACCTTTCACCAGCAGGGAGATAATCATTTGTGGCACTCAGAGCATAAAACTGGAAAGTCTCCCTCTTGCAGCTGGATTACTATTTCTATCTTAATTTTGTTGATTTGTTATTGAGTAGGGATGTAAAGCTAATTTAAAATACCTATAGTCTATTGATCTATTTTATATTTGTCTGTCAATGGCACTCAAAACACTACAATAAATCTGCTTATAACTACCTAGTTACTCACCTTATTGACTCTTGTTTTGAATTAAATTCCTTCTGTATAAAATCTGCCATAAATTTATAGTAAGGAATTTTGATGCTGCTAGGTAATGTATCCAGGCAAACCTTCCAGTCCTCTTCTGCTGTAAGGGATATGGGGCCTCTGGAATCGGGCTGTGGATCCTGAAGTCTGTATTGCTCATGGTGACCTTTGGAGTCCTCTCCCAGGGGCTGCTGGGTATTGCACGTAAAAGAGCCTTCTGGTCCTCTTCTGCTGCAAGGGCTGCAGGGTCTCTTATAGCAGGGCTGTAGAGCCTGAAGTCTGGATCACTCACAGTGACCTCTGGAGTCCTCTCCCAGGAGCTGCTGAGTTATGTATACAGATGAGACTTCCAGTCAGATAAAAGGTCCATCAAACCCATTATCCTGTTTCCAACAGTGACCAATCTAAGTCATAAGCATCTGGTAGGATCCCAAGGTATAGATAGATTCCTTGCTGTGCTTATTTCAGGGTTAAGCAGTGGATTTCTGCAACTCCACCTTAATAATGGTTTATGGACTTTTTCTCCAGGAACTTGTCCAAACTTTTCTTAAACACAGCTACATTAGCTGTCTCCACATCCTCTGGCAATGAATTCTAGTGCATGGATGCTTTCAGAATTTGCTAATCTTCAAATGGTAAAAATATGTTAGTTTCTCTTTAAACGTTTTATCAATGTGTACATGTTAAAACTGCATGCATAAAGGTGAATTTTAAAAGCCCGATGCACACATCAGTCAGGGGATGTGCAAATAAGTTGGGCTTGCGCATACATCAACCATATTTTTAAAAGTGACCAGATATGTGAGTAAATGCCGCATCACGCACATCTTGAAAGTTTTCAAAAAGCAGCAAGGCCTGGGCATGCTCTGGTCGGGGCATGTGTGTTTTGGGGCGTGAACCTGAAAAACCCAGCCCACGCTGAAGTCCCCTGCTGTGTAACTTTGCTTCTTCTATGGATGCCTTGTAAGTTTAAAATAAAAGAAAACTAGGCAGATCCTTGGGGTTTTAAGGGTCAGGGCTGAGTGAAGGCTATCAAGCCCTCTCTCTTAACTGGGTGAACTGGGGATGAATTGGTAAAACTAGAAATGGCATCGGCATGCACCCCTTTTACAATTCCCCAGTTTACGTGGTAGACGCTGTTGTGTCGGAGGTGGACCCTTGGGCTGAGGTGGAGTTGACGCAACCCGTAGGCAGGGACCTATAGGTCCCCACCATAAGCAGGTGGAGTGGGCTGAAGCTAGAGGCCACTGGAGCTTCACCTATACCAGCCCTCGTTCCCCTTGGGTTGAGCCTTTGTGTGCCGGGGCCAGCAGGACTTAGGTGGGCCTCAGAGTTAGCTAGAGATAGAAGGTAGTTCAGCCCAGAGACATCAGCCAGTAGATGGAATAGTTCTATCTTGGACAGGAATTGGTACTGGAACTCTAGCGCCGAAGGAACAGTAAGGAGCTGGAGGTGCCCAGGCAAAGGAAGGACTAAGCCTTGTAAGTCCATGTCCAGAGAATAGACAAGGGGAGGCATCACTGACAAGCAAAGATCGGAGCCGGTGGCAAAAGGAGGTTGTGGCAAGCGGTGTAGAACTCTGGACACAGAGGAGTCTGTAGCATAGTCATTCAAAGCAAGGGTCAGGGCACAGAGAAGGCAGGCGTAGTCAATCAAAGCAATGGTCAGGGCATGGAGAAGGCAGGTGTAGTCAATCAAAGCAATGGTCAGGGCATGGAGAAGTCAAGCGTGGTCAGGCATAGCAAAAGGTCCAGGGCTGGAGAGAAGCTGAAGAGTAGTCAGGCGTAGCAGAGATCCAGGGGTGGAGAGAAGCTGAAGAGTAGTCAAGCATAGCGGAGGTTAGGGGCTGGAGAGAAGCTGAAGAGTAGTCGGGCGTAGCGGAGGTCTGGGGATGGTGAGAAGCTGAAGAATAGTCAGGCATAGCAATGGTCAAATCCAAGAGTCAGTCCAAAATTTAGATGAACAGGAACAAGGAGAACAGGAACCGGGAACCACAGGAAACACGAACACCATGAAGACACAATTTGGAATCAGCAACGAGTACTCGGAATAAGATGAGACCTGTTGCAAAGGCAACGCTATGGAGCGAGGCCTGAGCTTTTATACACTGAAGAGTCTGACATCAGCATCCGGGTCCGTGGCCAGGTTCCTGCCGCGGGCCCTTTAAAAGAACTAGTGATGCGCGCGTGCCTAGGAAGGGGTGCAGTGCTGATGGCGGCATCTCTCCGTGGGCCATGCGGAGAGGCCCGACGAGCAGGTACATCTTGGCTGGCAACACTGGGAAGTGTGGCAGGACCGGATGTACTGGAGGGAACCCGAGGTCAGAGCTGGCGGCCCACTGCCACCAGAGAAGACGAGCCAGGCCCTGGAATCCATCTGAGAAGTTGAGAGGACCGTGCCGCGGGGCTGCTGCGGGCGGCATGTGTAACAGATACGAGATTTACATGTGCATGTGTGTGTGGCCAGGATATTTTATAACGTGCATATGTGTGTACATATTATAAAATGGCCTCTTCCCTGGGCATGGGATGATGTTTGCACACAAATTTGCACACATGCAACAGTTTGAAAGTTACTTCCCTGTTTGCAATTACATGGGTGGTTTGAAAATAGCTCCCACTGAACCACATATTATATCAATACTTATGAAAGAATATCAGCATTAGGTACAATTGCATATTCAAACTGGAGTAGAAAAGGATCCCTGCAGTTTTCTTAATTAACAATTTCAAATACAGAATCAACAAAATATGAGTAAGTCAAATGGGGGTAATTTTTGAAATGTGCATTTTGGGACAAAGTCCATGAGTATTTTTTACCTGCGGCCTTTTTCCCAAATTTCAAAGAGAAAGTGCATACACACTTTATGCTACGAAACTTGCTGCATGATGCAACTCCTTTTTATGCAGGTTCATTTTTCGTTTGAAACAATTTTTTTAGCATGTGCTATTTTTCTTCAACTAAACCCCCTCCCCCTCCCCAGGAATGCCTCCTCTTAATGTGGCTAGAAGTAGGCATATTACAACTTTTAACTGCATTGAGGGAAGACAAATTTTGGATGAGCAATTTGAGTGAAGAAATCACTATTTACCTTATGTAAATAGCTTTGAAACTTGCACTCATATTTACCAGATAGTGTAAATTCAACACATGCTTTCTATCCATGGCTGCCTTTGTTGGGAGTGGGAAGAAGACGCTAAAATGGGTAATTTGACTCAGGATTTCCACAAAGGGCCCATGATGGGAATAAGGGGGGGTGGTGCTGTACAATGGGAGAATAAGGAGTCCCACACAGCATTCTGCCCTGGGTTTATAATCCAGACATATTAATTCTCTAAAAAATAATTTTAATTTAATGTTAAGACCCAAGTAAAACTAGAGACTTTGATATTTGTGATAATTCCTATGTTGGCCAAATAAAATATCTAAAGGTGATGTTTAACATGAATTTTTGAGATTTTGTAGATCCCTTCAGAAACAAAAGAATATTTTTTTCAAACAAGTTTAAAGCAAGAATGCTGTTGTCTCTGGTTAATATAGCAAATAGAAATGATAGCAGTATTTTAACATAATTAGAACTCAAGGTGAGAAAGCCTTTCCTCATTTGTATGTCTTTCAAAATATATGACTCTTGGATCAGGCTCTTTAAATCTTGAATGGAATCTCTAAAAAAAGGTTAGAAATGTTGTTATATGTAGTACAATCACATACCTCATTTCTCTTTTGTACTTGATGTTCAATTATTTTGAATCTTATGTTGGATTAAAAAAACTGAGCACCTAAATTTAGGAACATAAGTTAGGTGCCTATTTTTAACCAAACTTAGACCTAGATTTATCATTTTGCTATAAATTTCAAATGAATAGCGTCCATGATAAAAAAAAAGGGGGTGTGGTTAGGGTAATATTTGAGATACTGCAATGCACAAGTATTTTACCACAACATGCATTTAATTTATTGCACTCATGATATTTTCACATTGCAAGCTGAGATGTGCCCAGAACAGGCTTTGCCACATTTTGGGTGAGAGAGAGAGAGAGAGAGAGAGAGAGAGAGAGAGAGAGAGAGAGAGAGACCTGAAAGCACCCAGGTAGAGAGTGCATCAAACTAGGTTGAGAGTACATTGTACAAATCTCATCTTTGTGCACTGTTCCTCACTCCAAATGACATCAAATCGTCACTGTGCTGTTCGTACCTCTGACTGTGCATGTAAAACTGCCCCCAAAACCTAAGCCTCCACCAAAACCTCACCCTGAATTACTATGTGCCCTTCTTATAGTGGTATAAATGCTAGTTACTAGTTGCTTCTCCTCCAGTGGTATAAATAGTTTACTTATATGAGAACCTTATAAAAAGTCTCTCTCTCTCTCCACTAAAAATCCCATATCCTATTTTAGGCATGATGCCATATTTCCAGTGATAAAACATGTGCAACACTAAGGCCCCCCCCCCCTCATTTTAATTGACTCCTCCTATTTGTTAAAAATTTAAATGTGCATCTTGGTCATTAGATCCCTAATGCAATTTGATAAATGACCCTGTTAGAAGTCTAATAGTCCAATTTTCATAGGGTTTAGGATTCTAACTTTTGGAATTAGGCTCCTAAAGTTGACCTTTTCAAAATGTATTAGGACTGTGTTCCAAAATAGGCTCCTAAATTTAAGGTTCTAAAAAGTCAGGCGCTACAGGGCAAAGATAAGGCAGGGTAACAAAGTTAGGCACTTAGCACTGATTTTCAGAACTAGGCACCTAACTTAAGGCACATAAATGTGATAGTGTAGTCAGCCATGAGTATGACCTCCAAAGCCAAGAGTGGGCAATAGGGGTGTGCATTCGTTTTGAACTTAAATGTAAAACGCAACTTTTTTTTTTTTTTTAACTTAAAAAAGTGATGAGGCGAAAACGATTGGATTTCCAACTTATTCAACATAGCTATGTTGAATAAGCTTGGGGGGGTCAGGAGGCCTCCTGACCCCCCCCCCCCAAGCTGGCCAAAAGTTCCTTTTGGGTCCAACGAGGGTCCCGGAGCGAACCCGCGAGGAATCACGTGACGCCGCGTCACTCCGACGTGACGCCGACGTCACGTGCTCCTCGCAAAGGAATTCAGAAATGGCGTCCTGACTCCCCGCTGGACCACCAGGGAGTTTTGGTAAGTCTTGGGGGGGGGGGGGATTAAGGAGGGTGAGGGGTTTAAATTTTTATTTGCACATATGGACATAGACTCAACTTATGGAATTCTCCATATGTCCATATTGACCGAAATTGACCCCCCCCCCTTTCGACTTATGGACTTATGAACATAAACTTTTGCTCTGCACATCCCTAGTGGGCAATGCATATCCAACATGAGTTTGGTGGGTTCTAACAAGAGCACAGAGAGGTATATTCTGCCTGCATCAGCCACCTTCCCTTTGAAATGAGCCCTCAAGTGCTGGTGGCCGGCAGGATTTGGACAGGAAAACAGGGAACACTTAAGGCAATGTAGAACCCCAGCTGGAGCTATGAAGGTGCCCACAGAAGCAGGGGAGGACCACTGCAGGAAAGCCTAGATATATGAAGGAACGCACAGAAGCAGTGTAGACCAACTTCAGGAGGATTAGGACCAAACAGGAATACTGAATGCACAAAGTATTCTAGAAGTAAACATGAACACAAAATATAGGACCAGAAAATAGGACCCAATATAAGACCCAACATTAGCCCAAGCTCTGGCAAAATGCAGACTATGAGCCTGGCTGCCAGCAGGATATGTGAGCCATACAATTGGGAAAACTAAACAGATAGCCCAAGGGGCCCAATGAAGCCAGGGTGGAAAGCAAGAATGTCGCAAAGGACTCACATTATCCTTCTCTAAAATGGCAGACTCTGGTCATCCCTGATGATCCCTAGGATCTCAGATCCACCTCAGGGAGGCAAAGTGTCATACAGAGATGGGGTCAGAATTGGGCCCATACTAGCACAAAATCAGGGGCAGCTGCAATTAAAGTCTGTGGAACAACTACTACTAGGGCATCAGGTGTTGGATCTAGAGTTACTAATATGACAGAAGCAGGAACTGGAGTCAGAAAGATGACTGGGACTGGACTCTCCAGTGCAAGACTGGCAGCACTAAGACAAATGGGACCAGACTCAGTGTGCTGCAGCTGTCAAAAAAGCAAACAGGATGTTGGGAATTATTAGGCAGGGAATGGTGAATAAAACAGAAAATGTCATAATGCCTCTGTTCCATGGTGATAAGTTCTTGGAGGAGAAGTCCATTAACTGCTATTAATCAAGTTGACTTAGGGAATAGTTACTGCTATTACAGGCGTCAATAGCATGGGATCTACTTAGTGTTTGTGTATTTGCCAGGTACTTGTAGCCTGGATTGGCCACTGTTGGGAAACAGGATGCTGGGCGTAGCCAAATGTAGGGCCTGAAGAAAGTCTGCTAGGGTTTCCACATGATCCACTTTGTCTGGATTAGCTCGAACAACTGAAGCTGGATTCTCTAGTTCAGGAACTGGTCCTCTATGGACAGCTGGAACTTGATTCACCAGTGCAGGAACTGGAGCTGGAGCTGTAAGGATTGTTGGTACTGGCTTTACCAGAGTAGAAGTTGAAACTGAAATCATATGTGGCTGAATTGGAACTGAAGTTTCTGAGACAGCAGGAATTGGACTTACGAGTACATGGACTGGAGCTGCTGGAACTGGATTAGCTAGGAATAGAAATGGAATTGCTAGAGCAGCTGGGGCTGCTGGAACTGGATTAGCTAGGAATAGAAATGGAATTACTAGAGCAGCTGGGGCTGTAATGGCCCAGAACAAGCTACTGGAAATGCTGGAGTTGTAGTCATCCTTGTAAGAACTGGAGCTGAAACTGCCCAGATAGCCAGAGCCAGATTCACCAGTACAGAAAGTGGAGCTGAAGTCACTGGTGCAGTAACTGTAAATGGAGCTTCTAAGACAGCTGTGACTAGATTCACCAGTAAAGGAACTGAAGCCGGAGCTGTAGAAGTAGCTGGAACTGGAATCAATGACACAAGGAATGGCTTCGGCAAATGACAAGCAACACAATTTGCTGCAGTTTCCTCCTTTTTCACAAGGCATATCCAACAGTCCCAAAACTGTCCATCAAATCCAGGTGTATGAATGGCAACTTTTTTTTTTTTTTTTTACAGAACTACTTGTCACTGGGATGGGGCACTGGGAAACCACACACACAATAGCAGAATTGCTTGTGAAGCATATATCACAGACCCACTCTCCTGGTTTCTTAATAAATTGAAATCCAAAGCTGATGCTCCCAGTAGCAGATTTCTTAATATTCTGACAAGATTCATTCAAGGCTGCAAAACTTTGATCTGACAATTACCTGGACAGGAAAGGGTTGAAGTCAACCAAAATTAGGGCTCTCTCTGTGGAGTCCATTTGACCATGATAAATACACTTCAAGGCACAGTTTCCACAGTGTAAGATTAACAGCAAAGAGCAGCATAGCATTGCAGCAAATCAATCTCCTCCTTATTGGTGTTCAGTATCTGAAATACCAGTATAGTTAATTCTCAAAAGCAGATACTCCATTTAGTTCTATTATGAACATACAATTTTCCATGCTGGGTCAGACCAAAGGTCCATCAAGCCCAAGATCCTTTCTAAGACAATGATCAATGCAGGTCATTAGACATGCCAAAGAGTAGATCCCAGTTCCTGGCTGCTCACACCCAGATTTGACTTTGCCAGATCGCCCTGGATAATAATTGTTTATGTTCCTCCAGGAACTGGTCTAAACCCTTGTTAAATCTAGCTATACTCAATTTTTTATTTTTACCATATCCTCCAGCAACAAATTCCACAGCTTGAGTAAATAAATACTTTCAATTTGCTACCTGTTAGTTTCATGAAGTGTCTGTCTGTCTTAATATGATTTGAAAGGGTAAATAACCATGCCCTGTTTGCTTGGTCAGTCCCACTCAAGATTTTGTAAACCTCATAATATCACCTCTTAATTGTCTCTTCTCCAAGTTGAAGAGCCTTATCCTGATCAATCTTTCTTCATAAAGAAATCTTCCCATCCCCTTTATCATTTGAGTCACCCCTTTCTATACATTTTCTGCTTCCACTATTTTTTTTTGAGATGGAGTGACATAGTAATCAAAGTGTGGTCAAACAATGGATTGATACAGGGGCATGTTATTTATTTCTTTATTTCATGCAATTATGATATTCTTAATTTTATAAGGATGTCCAGGCAAGATATTTTTGGTTTGGTATATTTCATTTATTTCTCTCTGAATTCCATTTCAAGGTTTTTTTTAATTTCATTTTATACTGATTTCTTTGTGTTGGCAAATAGCGCTGTTTGTAAGTAGAGCAAGCTATTTGCCAAAACAAAAAATCTGAACTTTTTTTGTTTTTTTTTTGTTTGCATATCGGATTTATTGCAAATTTAACAAAATAAAACCAAAATGGCCTCTTCCACCACAGAGCATTGTCTTTTGTAAATGTGACTTTCTCAAATCCTGAGGAATGTCTCATGAAAGTATTTGCCAAATGCATTCTGAAAATTCTGGTTCACTAAACACCTTAAAATAATTCAAATTGATTAGTAAGGCATGACTTCCCTTTGCTAAATCCATCTTGGCCATTCCCCAATAAATCATGTGTATTCATATGCCAGTAATTCAGTTCTTAGGAATAGCTTCTACTATTTTGCCCAACACTGACATCAGGCTCTCTGATCTATAGTTTTCTGGATCACCCCTGGAGATCTATTTAAAACTAATTCCAACAGAATAACTCCCATAATTAATTTAAAAAAATAAATTATTCCATTGTTACATAAGAGGAAAGGACTTCAGCAGTGAGCGGAAAGGTAAAGAACTGGATCCAAACTCAGATAACTAAATCACCAGTTTGTAAAATCCTATCTTGTTTTGGGTTTTTAGCTGATATTCTTTTTTAATTTCTTTTAAAAATATTTTTGTGTTCTGTGAAAATATAAAATAATGCCCAAAGTCTCAATCACTGTGCATTTTTTAAAAATCGTTCACAAAAATCCCACTTATTTTTTGTGGCTTTTTCTTGCTATATGCAAGAATTTTGTGTTGCCATTTTTAACTATTGCCAGATTGCTTCATGTAGAGAAGTATTGTAAACAAACGCTGATATTGCCAACATTTTGCTGGAATAGCTGTGTCAGGGCTGTGGTGGGGGATAATCACAGTTATGGTTTTAGTGTGTTTTGCCAACAGCTATTGTAAAACAGCACACACTAATAATGAAACAAAAAACAAAACAATAAAAAGAAATGAATCCCCTCCTTCCAATGACATACAGCAAAGTGGAACAAATACAGTGAACACCCCTAGCTGCCAGTCATTTGGTCTTCCTCTGACCTTTTTTAATCCATGGAATACATTTTACTTAGGCTTTCAAGGAACTATTCTTAAACAATCTCCCTGCAATATACAAATATTGCAACCACTTCTTTTAGGGTTTTTCCTAACTAATCTCATTTTAATATAGTTTCTCTTTTTAAAATTAAAAGTTTCTGCAGTGGTTTTACTTAGTATTTTTCTATTTGTGATTATGTCAAATATTATTACATTGTTTACCTTTGCAAAGCAGCTTAGGATTGATATAAGCAATGAAACTTCCAATAGATGGGATTTTCTTCTAGGAGCTTCCTTGGATAGCTTCTGGCCTAAGAGAAGAGTATAGTTTTTCCTTTGACAAAAGTTGCATAAGTTTGCTTTTTGCACCAGCAACTACTGCAGACCTATCTCTGACAGAATCAGCAGAGAACCCTTTAAATCAATTACAGCAACACTCTTACTTCTGGAAAAAAAAAAAAAAAAGAGCTCTAGAAATTTCTATCTCTAGCAATCAGTTCTTGGGGTGGAAATATGTTTGCAACAAAATAGGAAATACCAACAATATTTTGTATTTCATTGTATTTCAGGAATACAAAAAAAAAAAAAAAATAGGAAAAACCATGACATATTGTGTGATTTTTCCTATCATTTTTGAGGGGGTTTAAAAAAAGCACCTTTAAAAAAAATAGAAATTGCCCCAACCATTCCCAGTAATTAAAATATGGAAACCCACCCTAGTCCACTCTCCTGACCACCCCAGGACTCATCAAAATCCCTAGAGATCTAGTGGGAGGAAGGATCACAGAATTGACCTCCTGCTCCCAGGCTGGCATCTACTATTAGTCAAAATGGCACCAGCACCCCTTTACCCCTACCATGTGACAGGGGCTACTGATGCCATTGAATAGCCTCTGTCCCAATATAGGGGCAAAGGATGGCCAGCACCTTTTTGACTAATGGCAGTCACTGACCCAGGAACAAGAGGGCACTCTCAAGCCCCCTGCTAGACTACCAGGGATTTTTGGTGAGTCCTGGGGAGTTGGCACTATTACCTTGGGGTGAGGTTTGGGTGGGAAGGTAGGTTTTGGGGCAAGTTTTACATAAATAGAGATACGAACAGCAAAGGTGCCATCTGTGAAGAGTTTCTGTCATTTGGAATGATGAAAGTTAAAAGAGGAGTTGATTTGTACAATATACTCTCTACCTAGCTTGATGCACTCTCTACCTAGCTTGGTTGCAGCTAGATACACTCTACCTAGCTTGGTTGCAGCTAGGTAGAGAGTACATTGTCCAAATCAACTTTTTTACCCTGAATCACTTCAAATGACAGAAAGTCTTCTCTGATGGCACCTTTGTTGTTTGTACCTCTGTCAGTGTATGTAAAACTGCCCCCTAAAACCTACCCCACCTCCAAAACATCACCCCAATCTAATAGTGCCCCCTCTGACAATGGTATAAATAGTAGAATGACATATTGGCTCCTATAGAGGTTATTTCTCTCTCTCTCTCTCTCTCTCTCTGTCCCTTCCTTTTTTTTCTCTCTCTTGCCCCCCTGCCCAAGCCACCACTTGTAATAATAATCTTTTTGGTCAGTAATATACCTGCAGTGGATTAATCAGCATGCAATGAAAAAAATAGCTCGGGCACAATAAGCAGGGAAATTATCCTAACCACACCCCCTTTTTTATCGAGCGCACTATTTCCACTATATTTATAGCATTTTGATGAATCTAGAGCTTAGATGGCTGTAAGAGAAGTCTTCCATGGCATTTTGTTGAACAGGGCTGGGTGTGGGGTTCTCCCTTGGAGTCTGGCCCTTTTAGTGATTTGAAATGCTATGGAAAAGCAGAGAGACAGGGTTCCCATAGAGATATGGCAGATAGGATGTCAATAAAAATATTTCTAGGAAGTTGGCAACCCTGCCACACTCCTGAGATTCTCTATACCATATTTCCCTATTCATCAACATCTGAACCTGCTTCCAGGGGGAGTTGGGGTGGGTGAATGGCAAGGTGGTTTGTTTGTGGTTCACTTTCTCCTACTCATATAGCCCCCAATACCTTCTTGCTTCCTTTCTATTTCTCTCCCCTCTTTCACCCTTTGTTCCTCCCTCTCTCTCTCCTTTTCCCTCTATTCCTCTCCTTTCTCACTCGCCTTCTCTCACTCATCCCCTTCTCCTCTCCTTTCAAACTCTATTTTCCTCCGCTGCAGCAGTAGCACCCAAGGATCCTGAGAGGAAGAGGAGATTCCATAAGACATAAGAGGTGTAGAGGCACTTTATAGTTTGGAAGGATAGCATTTTGCAAAAGGCATTAACTGTTGGAAGACCATCAGTACAGGAAGGTACTGAGCCATCTTTCAAACAGTAGAATACTACATTATTTTCAAAAATTACGCCTATTATCTTTGGTTTTAGTGGAGGCTGCCGGTTCTAGTCTGAGGGCCCCAGCTTCCAATCAATGTAGCAGTAGCTCAGGAAAGCCACAGAAAGAGGAAGTAAATCTCTCAAGCCGGCCATCTTCAAAAGCCCCTCCCCCCAGTGAGGTGACAGGCCAGCAGCCCTCAATCCCACATGAGCAGCAACCATCATGCAGCAGATAGGGTAGTGATCCTCATCCGTGTCATAGAGTAAGAGGCAGGTGGTGACAGTGTATTGACAAAATTATTGTCCTCGATGACCAGCCCCTTCAGGTGCTGGGCAACAAGGGATTTAAGTGGCATTTGTGCCTCTTAGCCTCTAATTAGAAAATGTCCTCCAGGTTAACATTTAGTAGGCAAATGATTCTCACTATGTACACTCAATGCCATACCTAGATGTAGGTGTGCCGGATAAGAAGGAACAGAGTACCATTCATTTTACCAATGACATCTGGACCAGCCAGAACACTATGCATGTCTACCTCACCCCGATAATACATTGGTGGTTTCTGAATGAGGAAGGGATAGGCTGAAGCTCTAACATGTGGCACACCCAGGTGATGGACTTTGTGGCAATAAGGAGAATGACATATGGCTAGCACCTAAACAGGAAAGACATGATGGTTGTTTTGTTTTGTTTTTATTACAGATGGTGGCAGTAACATGAGAGGGCAGTGGAAGGTTGGAGCTATCAAGGGATCCAATGCTTTGCACCTGGCAGTAAGGATACCCTAGGGCTGAGGGCAATGACATAGCCAGAACTGATTTTTTGGGTGGGCATAAGGTTAACATGGGTGGGGTCTGAGACCTACTACTTGTATTCTTATTGATAAATAATGTCATATACTGCACCCTACAATGGCTTTGTAAGTAGTTTGCAACAGCCATTACACATCATGCGTGAAACTTTAAAACATTTTACCTCAATTATTTCAAGCACTTACCAGCATTAAAAATTATGTATTAATCTGTCTTTATTTT
Source organism: Rhinatrema bivittatum (assembly GCF_901001135.1). Taxonomy (NCBI): domain Eukaryota; kingdom Metazoa; phylum Chordata; class Amphibia; order Gymnophiona; family Rhinatrematidae; genus Rhinatrema; species Rhinatrema bivittatum. Next base: position 241,671,757 of record NC_042621.1, on the reverse strand, counting down.
TTTTTTTTATATAATTTCTTTATTAAGATTTTATAATAACTACAACAGGTACAAGAAACCTCATATAACAGCTAAGAAAACAACTTTTCATACCCACCCTTCCCTAACCCTCCCCCCTTTCACCCCCCCAGCAAATCTGAAAAGTAAGTCTTGAGCAGCATTAATAGGGATCATAAGTCCAAAATATGGAAGATAGGGAGCTGGGTCGGGAGAAGCTGCGAGATGCATCAGGATCCTCTTGTCTCTCGAGTAGATTCCTTGTAATCCATGTATAGGTGTAGCTTAATCGCATCTTGTATGGACAATGGCAGACTGTCCCTATATCTGTGCCAAGTCGCCTCCCATAGGGCCAGACGTTTGTTTGTTGCCCTCCATGCCGACATATATTCGAAACACATGAGGTTCACCATCCTAGTCTGCCACTGTGACCGCTCTGGCTTATCCTCCACAATCCACTTAGCCAGGATAGTCTGTAAGCCAATCACCATTGCCTTTTTCGCAAAGAAACCATCCGCATTATCCCCTATGTCCATGTCTCTATGCGGTAGCCCCAGGAGGCAGAAATACGGGTCCCTGGGGATGGCAACCCCCAAGATCCCGCCAACGATCAACAAAATTGAGTTCCAAAATCGTGTTATCCCTTCACATTCCCATAGTAGATGAATTAAGGTTCCATCAGAAGTCCCACATTTTAGACATTTAACAGAATCACACATTTTAGCTGCATACATCTGAGTTTTCGACATGTACATACAATGTAACACTTTATAGCTAACCTCTCGTAGAATTACATTTTCAGTCAACTTATGGTTGCTATCTATACAGACTTTTATGTCTTCGGTCATTAATTGAAGATTCACCCGTTTTGTCCATTTGTCCTGGATTCCCTCAATGGCCTTTGTATTCTCTATTCCCTTCAATATTCGAGAAAAAGTCCCACTCGAGTTTGGTTTACGCCCCATAGTGATAAAGAACGACTTGAGGTCTTGACCCTTAAGGAAATCAGCAGATATATGCTTCAAGGAAAATATATAATGCCTGATCTGCAGATAGGCAAAGAAGTCCTGAGAGACTAAGCCAAATTGGTCCCTCAGTTCTTGGAAACTTTTTACGACTAGTGTTTTAGGATGTAGACAACACTGTATGGTATCAAGCCCCTGAGTTTCCCATATCTGGAACACCTGATATGTTAGTCCACTTGGGAACTGGGAGTTTCCTACAAAAGAGAGATATGGAGTAATAGTACCCTTCATCTTCAACTTCGTCCTGCATAAGTATCTCCAAGCCCCCCTACCCGAGAGAACTACCAAGCTCCATTTAAGCCTATCGGGAACATCCCTCCCCGGGATCTGTAAGATGTTTAGAGGCCTATGGGGAGACATCCAATCCTTTAGAAACTGCGTCGGGGAATATGTACTAGTTTCATTAATCCAATCATAAATATGACGCAGTATACAGGTAAGGTTATAGTCCCGCCAATTGGGGCATGCCAAACCTCCTTGTTCCAGTGACAGCATTAGTGTGGACAGTGGCAAACGTGGCTTATGCGTCCCCCATAAAAATTTCCTCACCAATCTATGAATGCGTAGGACCTCCGCTTTTGTTAACCAGATGGGAAGCTGTTGCATCACATATATCCACTTTGGTAATTCCATCATCTTTAACAAAAAGATCCTTCCCGTAAGAGATAAGGGCAAACTCCGCCACCCCCGTAACTTATTAGACATGTTTTGGTACAAGGGATCTATATTAGCTTTATGTAGATGATGGACCTCTCTTGTAAGTCGTATACCCAGGTACTTCATAACTTTATCGACCCATTTTAAGGGAAAAGGACCAGCCCACCCTCTTCTTAAGCTTGGTCCAAGCGCCATGGCTTCAGATTTGTCCATATTTATTTTCAGACCAGCAAAAGCCCCAAATGCCTGCTGATACTGCAGAACTCTAGACAAGTCTTGTTGGGGATAGGTGAGGAACACCAATACATCGTCTGCAAAGGCAGAGATGTTAAATTTCTGAGCTCCCATGGTGTATCCCCTAATCTGGGGGTCCCCCGCTATCTTCCGTAACAACGGGTCAATAGACAAGATATATAAAAGAGGCGACAGCGGACACCCCTGGCGTGTACCTCGATACAATCTAAAGTCATTAGAGGGTTGTCCATTCGCCAAAATAGCCGAAATGGGGTTATGATAGAGCAGTGCTATACTGTTAAGAATTTCCCCTCTGAAGCCATAACGCTCTAACACAGAAAAGAGATAGGCCCACGACACACGATCGAAGGCCTTCTCCGAGTCAAATGTGACTAACAGTGCTTCTATTCCATTGTTTTGGCACTCCGCCATAGAGACCAACAGCTTTGTCATGTTGATACTGATGGCTCGGCCCTTAACGAACCCCGCTTGATGTTCCATGATTAGGTAGGGAAAGACCACACTCAGCCTGTCTGCAATTATTTTGGCGAAAAGTTTTGCCTTGCAATTAAGCAGGGAAATTGGTCTATACGCCGCTGGACTCGACAGATCCTTTCCAGGCTTCTCCAAGACGGTGATATAAGCCTTGGTCACTCCATCAGGAAACCGCCCCTTCGCCTGTGCCTCATGAAAGAAGGCCAACAGCGCATCCGAGGCTACGTCTTTTAGGATTTTATAGTATTCCGCGCTCAAGCCATCCGGCCCAGGCGCCTTATTCCTTTTGCTAGAACTTATAACCCCCTGAAGTTCCTCCAAAGTGATGGGTTCATTAAGTTTTCTCAGGTGTTCTTCAGTCACCTGAGGGAGGACCAAGTCCTGGAAAAATTGATTTTCTTCCAAAGCTCCACCGACTCTATCCTCTTGGTACAAGGCCATATAGAAACGCCGAAATTCGTCTCCAATCTTGTCAGCCGTCGTGAGGGGCGTCCCCTGTTTGTCCTTTAACTTGTCGATAACTGTCTTCCCCCTTTGTACCTTAACCAGATTAGCCAATAAACGGCCGGCCTTATTGCCATACTGGAATAATTTATGTTTCCCCGCCATCAGAGCCCTCTGAGCTCTGACATGCAAGGCCTCATTAAGGGCTTTGAGGCACTCTGTATATGTGAACATGTTCTCTTTGGTTCGACGGTCACTCAGGCCTCTCTTAGCCTGGGCTAGGTTTCTTTCCAAGTCTAGAATCCTCTTGTGTAGGCTCTTAGCCTGCGCTATTAAGTAGGAAGTGATCTCTCCTCTCAAGACCGCTTTGCTGGATTCCCAGTACAGCTGTGGTTGTGTCACATGTTCTTTATTATGCTCAGCAAACTCTTTCCATTTAGACAGCAAAAAGTCCCCAAATTTTATGTCATCGCCCAGATACACAGGAAAACGCCACAGTTTTGGCTGCATTGCAGAGGCACCATCGTGCACAACAACTCCAATCAAGGCATGGTCTGATATTGCAACATCCTCTATGGACGCCCCTTGCACCCTAGCAAACAAGGCTTCGGATACAAGAACATAATCAATCCTGGACATCGTCGCATGCGCTCTGGACACATGTGTATAGTCCCGCTCTGTGGGATGGAGGGTTCTCCATATGTCTATCAAGGTAAGTTCCTTACAAAGATAAGCAATTCCCTTCCTGGTCGAGTGTTCAGAGCGTGTTCCTGACATTGACCTATCCAGAGCTGCATCATGAACGCAGTTAAAATCTCCCAAAAGGAATAACTGCCCCCTTTGCATTTACAAAACTTTCCCCACAAGGAATTGGAAGAACTTATGAGAGTACTGGTTTGGTGCATAGACCGAACAAAGGGTTACTTCCCTCCCCTGTAGCTTTCCCACCACAATTAATATGCGCCCTTCCGTGTCCGTGTATGTCTGTGTCATGTCAAACCTCAGCTGTTTATGAATTAGTATGGCCGTGCCAGCCTTTTTTTTTACTGCTGGATTGTAAAAGCACTGCCCCACCCAACCTTTTTTAAGTTTTAAACTCTCAGCCTCAGACAAATGCGTCTCCTGAAGACCCACGATGTCCGCCCTCAAGCGTTGCAGGGTACTCAAGATTTTCTGCCTTTTAACAGGGGAGCCGATGCCCCCTACATTCCACGAGTTAACCTTCAGATTAGGCATAACTCTCCAATTGAATATATTCGGTGAACACACGATGGAACTGTTCCCAACTGGAGGGCCCCCCAGCCTGGGCCCCCAGTCTATTGTCACCCCAATACCCCAGCAAAGAGGTACCAGTGCCCACTATCAGCAAGCCCATTCCAAATTCCCTTCCAAACTCCAGATGTAAGAGTACCCGTCCTCCTCGCCCATTTACTACTTTCCGACCCCTATACTCCTCCCCCCCAAATCCCAACCCCCTCCCCCTCCCACCGCCCCCCCCTATCTACCCCCCCTCCCTTACCCATTCCTCCCACGAACATATCCCACCTTTCTTCTGAATAATAGCCCCACTCTCTATGGGGTGTGAGATCCGCCTCAATGTGATCAGGTTCTGACCTCCCCAGGTGTAAGCTAAGCTGTCCTTACTACCTAAAGTCTTCCCAGTATAACTACCAGTGCTACCACATATAACATAACTTTAGTGTGCCCTGGGACCAACTGCCAAACTGGAAACTTTCAATATAGGGCAAAAAAAAAAGTCCTGACCCAGCTTCTAAACCCACTTTCCATGCACAGTGGTTCTCTGGGACTCATAGAGAAATTACTACATTTACGCTTCCCACATTTCAGTCACTTGTATCCCGATTGGTAATCCATGCCGCTGCCTTCTCGGGTGCGTCGAAAGAGAGTATCTGGCCCTCACTCCAAATTTTTAGAACCGCCGGAAACTGCAAAGCGAATCTAATATTTTTATTAAAAAGATTACTACAGGTCGGCGAGAATAGCTTCCGTTTGGCCGCTACCGCTGCAGAGAAGTCTTGAAAAATTAAAATTTTCCCCTCTTTGTATCTGAGCTCCTTGGCTTTTTTAAAAGCGTTTAAGATCACATTTTTTTGGGCCCAGTCCAGGAACCGAGCAATAACCAACCTGGGACGCCTCTCCGACTCCCTTCTAGGGCCCAGGCAGTGCGCTCTTTCTATCATCAGCTTTCCCCCTAGGTTAGGTAGATTTAAGGCTGTCGGCAACCAAGTTTCCAAAATACCTTTAATTTCTAGGTCCGTGATGTTTTCGGGGAAGCCCATAAATTTTAAGTTGTTTCTTCGGGCCCTGTTCTCTAGATCATCAAGCTTCTGTTCCGCGAGCGTTACAGACCGTTCCAGCGCGGCTATGCGCGTGGTCGCCGCCATGATGTCTTCTTCTGCCGCTGACACTCTACCTTCTGCAATGTCAATTCGTCGGCCTACGTCTCCCATCGCCTCCTTTAACGACCCGAATCTTTCGGAGAGGTCTTCAAATTTCGGTGCTAGACCGTTTATGACCGCTTCCGTAATTTTTAAGACAGTCTGTTCATCTACGGGCGCGTGATCTCGGCCGGCGTTGGCGTCCGCCATTTTGTGCTCCGTCTCTGTAACTTTTGTTTTTTCTTTCCGCACCGGTTTTGCGCTCATAGCTACTGTCCTGGGGCTCTGCAGTCTCTACCAGCTCACTCGTTTCCCAACCGGGGTAAGTTTCTTGAAGTTTGCAGTTATTTTCTCTTGAAATTTAGGTTTTTGGGGAGCTCAGAACCCGGAGCTAGGAAAGCCTGCTTCCTTCCTCGCTCACCACATCACGTGATCCTCCTAATCTGTCTTTATTTTATATTTATTGCAGTTTATAAATGCACAAGATTATCATATAAAAAGCAAATAAACAAGCACATCCAACCAATCATGTAATAAAACAAAAATCAATGTATTATTTCATGAATCCTCTTTGCAGAAAGCGAGAAATCATCATAACTACAATAAAATAGCATTAATCATTAAAACAGGTGCAGAACAGAGCTAGGGCAATTCACATTACAACCAACATGGAAAAAAAAATTCAAATTCTGGCGTCACCTCAGCAAAAAATATCCCTCCATTGCTAAACATTTTGAGAAGTAATACAAACTCCTGCAAAAACAGAGACATCTAGAGCCTTGCCATACAATACAGTTACAGCACTGACTCTCAGGACTCAAATATCAATGATCTTATGAAAAAGCAGCAATGCAAATACTACACCAGGTCCTAGAACATTAATATATCACCTACCTAACAGAACACGCTGAACTACCACAGAGAAACTATATGCTAGCAGAAACACAGCACGTCAGTCACACATACAGAGGCAAAACAGAGACTGACCCTTCCTAACATAGAAATAAGATACTACAAATTAGAAACAGAAACATGTAGACAAAAACAAAGTAGAAAGCCTGAGAAACTAGACTCTGAACAGTGGAACATTGGAGAAAAATAAAAAAACAAAAATATAAGAACTGCACCTTCCCAAAGATGGCATATTCCAATTGCTAAAATCTCAAAATACATATATATGTATTATTTTTTACTTTAGTTGTCTGATCTTTGTATTTTCTAATCAGTTGATCCCAGTCTCTTTTTTCCCAATTTTCCCTTGGTCATTTCCTAATTCCTTTTTAAGGTCTCTTTTCTCATTCTGTTCCTCCTTCTACTCTATTCTTTCCTTCTCCATCACACACACACACACACACACACACACACACACACTCACTCACTCTCATATGTTCTACCACAAACACAAGCTCCCGTTCTCACTCCCTGGTTCCCATTCTTACATACACAGGTGCACACCCAAGTTCCCATTCTTTTATACACACAGATGCACACATAGGCTTCCATTCTCACCCACCCACACATCCAGGCTCCCATTCTCACCCACATACACACATTCAAGCTCCCATTCTCACCCCCACACACATGGGGCCTTTTCATTAGACATAGCCAAACTCCTATTTCTGCTGTTGCGGGGATGGGAATCCATGACAGCCATGCTGCTCTGGCCCTCCTCTTCGCCGTTGTGGGGAATGGATCCCACAATGACCTTGATGTTCCGGACAGCTCTGGTTGAGTGGGCCTGAACCCAAGGTGGGTGGGCCATGGCTCACCCAGGCCTACCTGTGGCTATGCCACTGGCTGAGGGGCCAAGGAACTGATTCAGAGGTGCAAGAAAATAACAGGGCATTTTCACTGAGCAAGAATCAGTAAAGAAGACTCTGCACCAACTTATTCAGGATGTAGGCCCAACACCAGGGCTCAGCAGGAGGCCAGATCCTGACAACTGGGCCTCGGCACAGGGTCAGGCCCAGGCCTTGGAGCCCAGGCCTGGGAGCTCCTCTTCAGATCCTCTTCTTTCTTCAGCTCTTCAATGCCAAATGATGGCATCAGCTGGTGTTACTCCGGAGTTAATTTACTCCGGTGCAACCAGCAGACGGCGCCATTTTGATGTAAGGCATTGTATGGCATTGTTGTACATCAAAATGGTGCCATCCACTGGGGTGAATGTGCCATAGTTAATTAAATCAGACATGACACCAGTGAGTGTCATCTTTTGGCATTGAAAAGATGAAAAAAGAAGAGAATCTGAAGAGGATCTCCAAGGCCTGGGATCTGAGGCCTGGGCCTGACCTTGGGCAGAGGACCATGCATCAGGACAGTGGCTACTGGCTGAGGCCTTGGCATTGGACTGGTTCTGGGCCTAGAGCCAGCATCAGGACCAGGCTTCCTGGTCAGATCATGGCATTGGGCCTGAGTTGGGCCAATGATCCTCGTGCTCTGGTCTATGCTGAGATTCAGGCATCAGGACCTGGCCTCCAGGTCAGGTCTTGGCAGCAATCTTGGGTCAGGGTGTAAGTCCCGGTGCCAGGACCCAGCCTCCGGGTCAGGACGCAATGTCAGGGCTGGGCTTGGGCAATGGCCTAGGCCAAGGCCCTGGTGTGGGGACCTGGCCACCGGGTAAGGTCACAGCATTGGGCCTGGGTCTGAGTCGATGATCCAGCATGGTGACCTGGACTCCAGATACGGTCGCGGTGTCGGGCCTGGGCTCACGCTCCAATCTATACCAAGACCCAGACATTGGGACCTGGCCTCCAGGTCATGATGTGGTGGCAGACATGGATCAGGATCTAGGACCTGGCAGTAGGATCCAGTCTTCAGGTTGGGTTGTGGTATCGGGCCTGGGCTTTGACTCTGGCTTAGGCCATGGTCCCGGTGTGGGAACCCAGCCTCCAGGTTGAGTAAGGGCCTCATTCCTGGGTCTGAGCTGAGGCCCCGGAACCAGAATATGGCATTCGTCAGCTACTCAACGGATTAGGTACATTTTTTTTTATTTCGGGGTTCTTGGCCGAGATCTTGCCATCGGCCCATGCCTCCACCGAGATCCTGGCATCATGCTTGGGCCTAGGCCATGGTCCCTGCTTTGGACCTCAGCCTAGGTGCTAGGTGAGGCCCCAGCTTTGGGCCTGGGTCCAGGCCGAGGCCCTGGTGCTGGGACTCAACCTTCGGTTCAGCTCATGGCATCTGGCCCAGGCATTGGGACCCAGCCACCAGTTTGGGATGCATCATAGGGCCTAGGCTCAAGCTCCTGCCTAGGCTGAGGCCCTGGCGTTGGGACCTGACTTCAGGGTCGGGTCGCAGCATTGGACCTGGTCTGGACCAAGGCCTCAGCATTGGGATCCGGCCTTCATTGGTTACCCAATAGATCAGGTGAGTTTTGTTTTCTTTTTACTTTTCAGGGTCTTGGCCGAGATCCCAGCATCAGCCCATGCCTTCGCTGAGATCTCAGCATTGTGCTCAGGCCGAGACCACAGCCCCTGCTTTGGACCTCAGCATAGGCCCTAGGCAAGGCCCCCATCTTTGGGCCTGGGTCCTGGCCAAGGCCCTGGGACTGAGACCCAACAATCATTGGTTACCCAATGGATCAAGTAAGTTTTATTTATTTTTTTTTAATTTTCGGGGATCTCAGCTGAGTTTCTGGCATTGGCTCGTGTCTCCACTGAGATCTCAGCATCATGCTAGTTCATGGCCCCTGCTTTGCGACTTGGTCTAGGACCTAGGCGAGGCCCCAACTTCGGGCCTGGTTCCTGTCCAAGGCCCTAGCATCGGGACTCATCCTCCAGCACATGTCATGGCATTGGGACCAGGCATCAGGACAATGCCTCCAGGTCGGGACACAATAGGTCTGGGCTCAGGCTTTGGCCTAGGCTGAGGCCCCAATGTCTGGACTTGGTCTCAGTGGCAGGTCATGGCATCGGACTTGGGTCCAGGCCAAGGCCCCAGCTTCAGGACCTTCGTCGGTAACCTGATAGATCAGATAAGTTTTTTTTTAATTTTCAGGCATCTCAGCTAAAGTCCCAGCATCGGCCCATGCCTCCGCCAAGACTCTTGTGTTGCATTTGGGCCTAGGCCACAGCCCCTGTTTTGGGCCTCGGTCTAGGCCTTAGGCAAGGCCCTGGCTTTGGGCCTAGTCTGAGGTGCCGACTTCATGCTTGGGCAGAGACAATGACTCCTACTTTGGGCCTTGGCCTATGCCCTAGGCAAGGAACTAGCTTCAGGCCTAGGTCTAAGCATGATACATTGGTTTAAAATAAACATATCAAATAAGGTTTGTTTCATTCAGGGTCCCCACAAATGAAATGAATTAGTCTTATTTGTTGCATTTGCACTTTCATTTTAAATCACTGCACATCCCTAGAAGAAACTGTGCTATGATCTGTTAACTATATTGATTACTAAAGATTGTGACTGAGAGATGTTACATTTTTATGTTTAGTCACCATGGATGAGGTAACCAGTGTTGTATTTTCCTGACTTTAAAATAAATGGAGTTGAGCCCCAGAAAAGAACTGTGTCTAGTATCCTGTGGCATGCATGCATTTTTGCCTGCATGGTAGTAGAGATGCTCCTGGAGAGAGGATAGGTCAGGGGTGAAAATGCACATAATTATGCTTTTCAGAACTATTTCTGGTCAGAAAAAGTAGCTGTAGAAAACAACAGGTACACATCTCTGCAGGTATTTTTTACTGTGCTCAGTTTTCACAAGGAAAGTATGTCCACAGTTTCTCCTTGAAAATTGGTGCAAAATCTTCAGTTTAAATTATCTGTGTATTTTTCTCCTACCTGCAGAATTTTGAAAATTGCCCCCCCCCCCCCCTTGGGGTCCCATTTATGTTACCATTGGCTGCTTGCATTACCATCAATGGGAAAATGAACTATAACACACAAAGGTATTTCAATAAGCTGTTTTAATAATAAATGCATGTAAAGAAGTTCATAAATATTAAAATGGATACCATACCATAAATTATGTCAAGCTGCACAATTTGTTTAATGCAAAAGAAGTTAACTACACCTTAGTAGATCTAGTTAACTTTTTTTTTTTTTTTTTGCACATTGGCAAATTAATTCATCTGTTCATGTCTCAGCATTAATTCCTCTTCTCCATTAAGGGTTCACTGCAGCAAAAAGTTATTTCCCTTAAACTTTTAGAATCTATAAAGGGCTGTCTGTTGTCCAAACCGTCTTCTCTCAGGCAAAAAAAGGACCATTGCGGGCCAGGACTTCATCACTAGACAGTGCATCCCCTACTGGAGACCCTACCTGGGAGGTATCAAGGGGTTCCAGGCTCTGATGTTTCCCTTTCTAATCCCTAGGCCAGAGCTTTCCAAAGTGTGTGTCGCGACACTTTAGTGTGTCGCCTGCACTGTGCCGGTGTGTCGCGCAAGCCCAGTGCACATGACGCGGTATACCGAGGAGACGTCAAAGGGAGCCAATGCGGCTGCCGATGGACCTCATCCCACTGGCGGCTGAGTAGTAAAGTATCGCTGTGCTGTGCTGGAGACGCACAGCAGGAAGATCGGCAGGGCCGTGGTAGAGCTCACATCACCACGACGCGAAGAAAACTTCACGTCGAAACCTGCAGGTGCTCCTCCTCCTTCCTGCCCACGCAGCCCCAGAAGAAAAATGTTGCCGGAGCCGTGTGGGCAGGAAGGAGGAGGAGCATCAGCCGTGTGCAGAAGAGGAACAGTGTTTTGCAGCGGGCTGAGAAGAGGAGGCAGCCCGGTAGCAGGGTTCCCACCACGGATCGGCCTGAGAAGATCAGGGCCGCTGCAGAGCCCATCCTGCAGCGACCCGTGAAAAGGAGGCCCAGAGGTAAGAGAGAGGCTGAGGGCCCGTAGAGTGTCTGTATGAGATGAGTTGAGAGATTGTGTGCATGTATGAGATGAGTTGAGAGATTGTGTGCGTGATTGAGATGAGTTGAGAGATTGTGTGTGGGAGTGAGGACCTGAATGTTTGCAGAGACAGCATGTGAGAGCCTATGTGTGTATGAGAGAGACAGCATGTGACAGTGAGAGCCTGTGTGTATGAATGATTGTATGAGAGAGAGCATGTGATAGTGAGAGCCTGTGCTTGAGCAAGACAGCATTGGGAGAGATAGCCTGGGTGTGTTAGAGTCAGACAGCATGTGCAAGAGAGAGACTGTGTATGAATGATTGTATGAGAGAGAGCATGTGACAGTGAGAGCCTGTGTTTGAGCAAGACAGCATGTTGGAGAGAGAGAGAGCCTGGGTGTGTGAGAGTCAGACAGCATGTGCAAGAGAGAGACTATGTATGAATAATTGTTTGAGAGAGAGCCTGTGAGAGTGAGAGCCTGTGTGTGTGTGTGTGTGCGTGTGAGAGAGAGAAAGCATGTGAGAATGAGAATCTGACTGTGTGTTTGAGGGAAGAAGATAGATGGAGAGAAAAGAAATAGAAAAAAAGACAATATAAAAGGAATTGGCAAAAAAAATAAGAAAGGGAAGGTGGAAAAAAAAAAGCCTGTGACCAACCGATTAGAAAACTAAGATCAGACAGCAAAGGTAAAAAAATAAATAAATTACTTTTTACTGATTGGCACATGTAATCTTTGGTAATGTGCAAGACTAGCACTTTCTCTATGCAGATCTCACAATGTACGAGATCAACATGGAGGAAGTGGAAACCCACGGGGCCTGCACAGAGGAGGCAGCAGAATGGGCTTCAGTGCCAGTAGCAGCAATCGGCACCTCCCCAATAGCCATGCGGCATCAGTGACAGTGGCAGCAGAGGAATGAGTGAGGTTCCGAGGTTGCTGGCAAAAGAAAGAGAGGGGGTCTGCCTTTAGTATGTGCGTGTGTATAAATGGGAGACTGCCTGGGGGTGTATGTGTGTGAATGCATGGGTGCCTGCCTGAGGGTGTGTCTGTGAATGAGAATGAATGGGTGTCTTCCTGGGGTTTGTATGTGTGAGACTAGGTGCCTGCCTGTGTGTGGTGTATGTGTGTGTGTGAGAATGAATTGGTGCCTGCCTGGGGGTCTGTGTGTGTGAGAATGAATGTGTGCATGCCTGGGGGATGGTGAGGGAGTGGTGTGAAAATGAATGGGAGCCTGCCTGGGGGTCAGTTTCAGTGTGTGAGAATGACTGGGAGCTTGCCTGGGTGTGTGTGTTTGTGTGGGAATAATTGGGAACTTGCCTGTGTGTGTGTGTGTATGTGAGGGAGCCAGAGAGAGTGAGAGCATGAGTGTGTATGAGAAAATCCAGGGGAGTAAGAGTTTGTGTGGGGTTTGTGTGTGTGTGAGGGGGAGAGAGTGTCTTAGAGCCTGAGAGTGTGTCAGTGTCTGTGAGAGCAAGAGGTTATGGTGGGTATAAGAGCATGAATGTGTATGTATGTGATAGTATATGTGTTGGAGAGAATGGACATGTGAGTATGTGTGAGAGAGAGAGGATAACCTCCTAATCCTTGATAATATCAGGGTGACTGGAAATCCAGAGCTCCCACGTATAGACAGCAGGGGCTTTTTAAAATCCTTATTAGTTTTAATTATTGGGTGTTATTTGATATATGTGCTGTTTTGAAATATTTTATTGGTGTTTGGGAAATTGTAAAAAATGTATATGATTTTAATTAATAGAAATTCTATTTATCAGTAGTTTTAAAATATTCTTTTATTAGTATGGTTTTACTATTATAACTGATGCTTTATGTTTCTTGTTTTTATTTGTTTTATGAGGAATGGTGGTTCTGTTTTTCCATTGTTAATACACACAGTCTGGCTTCTTGGGGTTTCCATTTCAGTTTTTGTCTAATTTGTGCTCCTTTATTTTGTATTCTGTATTTGGTGAGGGTCTGTCTCTGCTCTGTGTGTGTGATCATGATGAGACATTCTGCTAGCATAGGGATCTATAGCAATCTGGTTTGTTTTGTTTCCTCAGTAGGTGGTGTATTGGTATTCTAGGACCCAGTGTAATATTTACCCTTGCTTTTTCACAGGTAGGGTTATTGTTGTTTGAGTCCTTGGTGTTATTACTGTTATGTTACAATGGGATTGCAATATAGATTTTGAGTGTCTTTTTTGCCGGGTTTTGTGTTAGTTCACAATGTGCCTGGCAGTGGAAGGTGTTTGTGCTGCTGTTACTGTGAGGTGACACCAGAATTTGAAAATATCTTTTAGTATGATGAGCTGTAAGGGAAACATCCAAGCTCCATTGTTTGGGGGAATTTCAGTGGATGCACAGAGTTACAGAACTGGAGGTGCAGGATTTATATTGACATTCTGTCCCTTCTTATAAATTCCAGACTTCACTCTCATAGCCATATAGAATTAGTTGAATGAGGCTATCAAATAATTTTATAGTATGAAACTGGCCAGCTTTTTAAAATTACACAGAAGACCCTTTGGACTTTTTTATTAACACCAAATATTCAAAAGCTGTGTTCATCCCATCAAGCTCATATATCTCATTATGAAGAGGTAAATTGAATAACACAAAAACTTTGTTTTATTATTGTTACTCATAAATTATAACAATAACATTAATCTTGGAATATTATATATTTTTAATATAAATGAAAGGTTTTCACAAGATAGGTTGTGTCGTGAAACATTTTATTATGTATAGGCCCTCCCCCACTACATCTGGTCTAACCCATTTGAAGTAGTTGAAATAAAAGTAATCCCTATTCAATTCTGTTCTGTTTGTTCCAAGGCAACAAATAGTGCTGGCTTCCCTGATTCTCTCCTTTGCCCCACACATTTTAATCAGTACATATCAGTTGATATCCATAGATATTTCTGCCTTAGCTTTGACACATTTTATGTAATCCAGCTATAGGGGGCACCAGTGTCAACTACTTCAGGCTACTTAATATTTTAGCCCTCATCAAGCCAGTAATCATCAACCAAGCCCAACTTGAAAGTAAAAAAAAAAAAACCAGAATGCAATTAACAATTAGGCTGGCATCTGATTCTAGACTGTGCCATCATAATCAGCACCCTGGAGCTGAAAAATAATTACTTAGATTTTTGAGATGATAGATCAGGACAACCAGCCATTTTCAATAATGGAAGATGCTTTTTAAAGGCTTCTAAATTTGTTATAATCCTATTAAACATTTCATTAAAAATTAGATCCAGCCACAATATCATATCTGTTATCTACTAGAGTGTAGCACGTAAAGGAATGCCAAGACAATACTGGCACAGAGTGATGTAGATGATGAGATTTTATCCTAATCATCACTAAACTGTATAAAAAATGTATATGTGGAAGAATGTTTGATAAAGTTGGATGGTAGAAAGGCTTATAGAACCTCGTTTCCAGTGGAAAATTCCATAATTTAAGTGGTCAGCATTGAATACTAATGTCAGTGCTGTAGAAGAAATATAAAATATGAATTATTTTTTCCATGTGTTAGAACAGAAAAGTTACTGTATTGCTTAATTTGAGTTAATTGCAAAATAATACAACGATGTATATTTATATACTCTAAAATAGGAGCACTCTTGCATGTTTATGAAGGAACATCACATTCAAATGAAGTTTTATCAGGCCCTTGGTAACTATCAAGTTGTATCCTACACATACACACTACTTTCCTTGGACTTAGTAAAAGCTAAAAAATGTAGTACCTGCAATGGGGAAAGTGCAGGGGCGGGTTTCAGAAGGGGATCACTTTTAATTTGGAGAGTCTGAGGGGGGAAATCCCCCATGCTTTCACTTTGTGCTGGTTAGCATAGGGGATTTTGACAGGTAGCTAGTATATATTAGGGGTGGTAGCCCCCAAAACGTTTTCATGGTCTTTTTTTGTTTGTATTGGGGATGGTCTCAGATCATTTTTGTTGTTGTTGTAAAAAAAAAAAAAACAACCCAACAACCTCAAACCCTCCCCAATTCTTCCCTTTTAATATAATATTAACCCCCATACACCTGAACACCCTAGCCCACTATTCCGACCCCCCAGGATTCCCCATTAGCCTTGGTGATGTAGTGGGGGGGGGGGGGGGGCAGGAGCGACCTCCCACTTCTGGGCTGGTTCCTGCCATTACTCAAAATGGTGCCAGCCACCCTTTGCCCTTAACTTGTGATAGGGGCTGCTGGTGTCATTGGACAGCCCCTGTCACATGATAGGGGCAAAGGGCGGCTGGCACCATTTTGAGTAATGGCAGCCACCAGCCCAGTAGTGGGAGGTCGCTCCCAGAATCCCTGCTACATCACCAGGGCTATTGGTGAGACTGACGGGGTCGGGAGGGAAGACTAACGTGTACAGATGTGCATGGCGGTTTAATATTATGTTAAAAGAGATGGCTCAGGTTTTTTTTTTTTAAAGATGCTTTTTTCAGCCTAGAAAAATTGGAAAAACAACATGAAATTTCATGTTTTTTACTATCTTTTTTTAAAATTCTGAAATGAAATAAGAAATATTGTTGGTATTTCCAATTTTATTTCAAATGAATGCCCAATCCTCGTATAGATGGTATATTGTTTGGGTTACCATGCATGCTACTACTGTGGCCATGTTATTGCAGCAGAACAACATTAGACACCACGCTAAGGAATAGTAAACCTATATCATTCTCCTGGCTTGGCATTGGGAGGTTTTAGTGGCCTTTTGTGGGATGTGGTGCTCCCTACATAGTAATATCAACATCAGCAGCACTCTGAATGCTGCCATAGGGTGTGGCATTCACAGCACTTTATCTGCTACCCCCCCCATGGCCACCTCACAACAGGCTCTCCTTTCACAGATCCTAACATCAGTAGTTGGCAACAGAGACTAGTATTCAATCCAGGAAAGGAAACCCCTGTATAAATTGTAGACACATGTTACCTTAGAGAGCCAGTCAAACTCATAGATATAGATATGTTGGCAAACCAGGCACACTAGACCATGGATTAGCTGGACCTCACCAAGATCACTCAGCATTTTCTTTTCTGTTCACTAACCAGCATGCTTAGATGTGAATTTTAAAAGACTTCCACATTAAAAAAATATCATATACATGCATATGTAGCATCTATTCACATACATGCTATTTTGTAAGCTTCAAACATATAGGGTCATTTTCCAACTCACGTTATGGCGTTTTTGCCTTTGCATGCACATATACGTGTGTAAAAATGGGGCAGTCTAGAGGCATTCTGGAGTGGAGGCCAACATTTACACACTTAGGCCAGGATTCATCATTCCATGCAGAATGATGAACCCTGCGCTAGCAAGGGGGTGGGGGGGGGGGCGAAGCAGGGGGCAGTCGGGCGATAGCCTGCAGCCGGGTGCACTACGGCAGTGCGGTTTCATCTGCCACGGTGCGGCCGGCTGCAGGCTATCGCAAGCATACATCAGATCATTTCCAGTTAAATTTACTTTTATTCTGAGTTTTTGCACACCTGAAGTTTTACAGGATAGAAGAAACATAAACCAATAATGATATGAAGGCCTCAAGCCGTACAGGGTCATTTATCAAAATGCGTTATGGTGTTATTGTGGGTGTTAGGGCCCTAACACCCGTGATAACGTCATAATGCATGTGATATTTATCATGTTGCAAATGCAAATTTTTGGAATTTATTCAGAGCGGAGGGATTGGGGATGGGTTTGGATGGGATCTATGAAAATTAGCAGCATTATTGCATTATGTGATAGTGAGATGCATGTTATTGCATGCTTTTAATGATGGAAATAACTACACCTTTTTTTCTGGTGTTAAGCTGTGTGAATTGCTGAAATAGAATTTATTGTGAATTCCTTTTTGGGTGGGAAGAGGGGAGAAGGAGGAGGAGGAGGAAAGAAGGGAAAGAGAAGAGGGGAAAGGGAGAGGGAGATCCTCTGGGGTGGCACACATAATTGTCATCTATATGTATCATATAGGAGGGTCATCTAGTAACTCAAGGTGAGGTTTTGGTGGTGATCTAGGGTTTGGGGGCCAGTTTTACATGTACGATGTACGAACAGCACAGTACACATCAGTGAAGATCTGACGTGATTTTGAGAGAGGAAAGTCACACAAAGATGAGATATCTACAGTGTTCTCACGCCCTAGCTTGAAGGACTCTCTACCAGGGTACTATCAAACTAGGGTGAGAGAACATTGTAGAAATCTCATCTTTGTCTGACTTTCCTGTCTCAAAATCACGTCAGATCTTCATTGATGTGTACTGTGCTGTTCGTTCTTCTCACTGTGCATGTAAAACTGGCCCCAAAAACCTAGACCACCACCAAACATCACCTCCAGTTACTAGATGACCCTCCTATAGTGGTATCTATAATTGAATTCTATGAGAGCCTTATAAAGAGTTTCTCTCTCTCTTTCTTTCTCCCCCTCCCTCCAGGAGCACTTGAAAATGCCTCTCTGGGCACTTTGCTTCTTATAAAATTAACATGCATTGAGATAAAATACCTATGCAAAGTACAAAAATAGTGTACAGTGTGGTAACTCTACAATTATTATAGCCACACCTCTTTCCCTTATCAAGGGTGTTATTCATGCAAAAAGTATTGCATTTTGATGAATCTAGCTAAGAGAGTGAGAAGTAAATCAGTAAGCTCGGTGGCATCAACACCCTAAAATACCAAGTGAGGGTTATGGTAACAAGCATGGTGGCATCAAAGAGATGTTCTTTTGTTTGAAATGGCCTAGACAGTGTCAATAAAATTGTCTATATCATTTCATATTGTTTTTGAAAACAAAACAATAGAAAATAAAAAAAACTGAAATGTAATTTTTTAAAATCATTTTTAGTACACTCTATTTCTAAATAGTAAGCAAATTTTGCAATGGTGAGCACTATTTGTAAATAGTGTGCACTATTTAGCAAAATTTAAAAAAATGAACAAGACCTCAACAAAATAAAATGTAGGTGAACCCTCCCCCCCCCCCCACACACACAGAAAAAATGAAATAAAACAAAATTATATTTTTTGGCTGCATACCCCTATTGCCTATACTCCTATATATGCAGAAATATACTCCACTTCCAGAAATCATATATGTTCATATTTATGGTTTTCTAGTGTCAGATGCATGAAATTTATATCTATAAATGGCAAAAAAAAAAAAAACTATGCAGCATTTTTGCATTTGAACGTTCATTTGGAGATCAATACTTATAAATTTCCTGCAAGACAAATAGCTAAATTCTTTAGGGAACACTATACAACTTTATTTTTTTCACGCCCCAGAAAAACTGATCGGTAAAAGTCTATTTTAAATCACTCACAACCTACTTTGGAATGATTTCAAGATCCATCAGGGAAAGAAAATATCTGAGAATGCTTATCATGTCAATAACATGCAGTATATTTTATAATACTGACATGAAGTAAAGTCAGCATTTCTCAAGTCCTCTCTTTAATAGTTCAGTAAATGTCATATCCAGAGAATATTCAAGTTTCATAAAAGCATACCTAATTCCATTGTGCAAGTAACATTCTAAGATTTCCATATGCCCCTTCAAAGTTATCTAAATTGCCCCCATTAATTCTATTGAAACACTTTTTAGATACTTTAATCTGCAAGAAAAAACATTTTAAATTAGTTTCTATTGTATATTGACAGCCCATGTGAAAATACATTTGGATTTATTCGAATGATATAAAGTCTAATGACACTTGATTTGCATGGATTCAAAACCCGTTTCTTTTATATCTCCATTTCACTGGACAGCAGGGCATTGTGGTTAGAACTTAGTGTTGCAAACTTGGATACCTTATTTAAATTTCTTGCACTAGGCCTTATAATGTAAACTCTTTGGCATGGTTTCTTATATAGTAATATGTGCACTGACACTATAAAAATAAGATATTATAATTCTGTTACACATACCTGTTCTTTTCTGAGCAGTCATAGAAAAAAATGTACAGATATAGACATGTGTCATTCCTTTGTACAAGATCACTGAAAAAGGTACAACCAGTCTGCAATGCCTAGTGATACTACTATTCAAAACTAAAATTAAGGTTGCCTCTGAGGAACAAATGCCAGTTCACTAGAGTACCAAAGTGATATGGACATCAGGCTGCCATCACACAAGATATCTTGGGCATGAGAATCATCTCTGCATTGTAGATACTACTGATATCCTTTTTATCTAAATTTTTAAAAAGGAAATTTTCTGCAGTGATCCCAAGCCCTTATAAATATATCAATGCATACACTGGACATGGAGAATCAAATAGCAAAGTGTATAATCATTCTTGATCTTACATCTAAAGTGTATCATTAGCTATGACAATATGGACCATCATGTCAGCATATGGGTAACAGAAGTAAAACTAAAGAGTTATACTTCCTAAGTAACATGTTCTCACAGAAGTTAAATAACTATGGGCCTTATTTTCTAAATGTATCGCATGCGGCAAGGGACGTTTCTCACGCGAAATGTCCCTTTTCGCGTGCGATACCAAAATGGGGGCGGAGTCAGCCCCGGAAAAGGAGGAGTCGGGGCGTCACCGGGGCCGACTCCACGAAGCCGCCGCGGATGATGAAAAGGTAAGGCCCTTTTCACGTCCGCGTTCGCTCCCAATAGCTACACCTCCTATGGTGGCGCTATTGGGAGCGAAACCGGCAGAGATCGCACAGTGATGGTGCGATCGCTGCCGGCTAGCACAGGCCCACCCCCTGTTTCAGCCTCCCCCCCCGCCCCTCATTTCCTAAAGTATCACAGGCCTGCGATACTTTAGAAAATGAGGCCCTATCTCTGTGGGGTTGTAGTTAAGTTATTTTATTAAAATGAGTACTTTTATGCTCATATTTTACCAGCTGCGACAATGTGTGCTAAATTTGCTTCTCGTCAATATCATTCATTAATATACACATTAAGCACTGAGAGGTTAATATTCAGTTTTGAGAAGTCCAACTAAGGCCTGGATTTATCAAAATGCAATAAGTATCGCATGCGATAGCAAAAGGGGTGTGGTTTATGCTAATAAACAGTTTATTGCAATTTGTACTAATTACCTATGTGAAGGGCTAAGTTAGCATGAATTGCAATAACATTTTCAGACTTTGCAATAAGTACCAGACCTGTTGTATTTCAACCTAGTTTGATGGACACTCAACCTGGGTAACATCAAGCTAGGTGGAGAGAACATTGCCCAAATCTCATCTTTGAGTGAGTTTCCTCTCTCCGGATGTCATCAAATCTTCACAAGAGAGCACTGTTCTGTTCGTATGTCTCACTTTGAATGTCAAAGTGGCCCCTAACCCCCTACACTAATACCTAAACCTCACCTCGAGTTACTAGGTGGGCCTCCCATAGGGATACAAATACCTAACTAGGGAGAGGACATTATGGCTTCTCTCTCTCTCTCACCCTCACCCTCAATTCACCTGAAATAGGCCTTATGGGAGACATCACAAAGGGCAATGAAACCTTACTGCACAGCCTAACACAATCCAAAGAGGTGTAGTTAAAATCAGCATTACAGCTGTGCAATAGCTCTTCACAGACAGGCTAACCCAGCCCACACTCCTCCTATTTTCTGAATTTGCATCACACACATTTTCACATGCAGTAAGGGCATATCGCATGCGATAAGCCCTTAACGCATGTGAAAACGCCTTAGCACATTTTGATAAATGACCCCCTAAATTTGTACCTAAGGCAATGAAGGGTAAAGTGACTTGCCCAAGGTCACAAGGAGCAGCAGTGGGACTCAAACGCTGGTCTCCTGGCTTGCATCCCACTGCTCTAACCACTAGGCTACTCCTCCATTCTGACTTACCAGTCTTTTCAGCTGTGTGTAATATGTAAACTAATTGCCAGGTATTGACTGTGGAAATCCTCCCCTTAACGAACCCTGTTTGGTCAAAATGCAAGAAATTTGATAAAAGGGACTCTAACCTCAATTGCAGTACTTTTGCCAGGTTTTGTAAATCAGAATTAAGCAAAGAGAAAGGTCTCTGTGTATGACACACACTCACAAGTGTCTTTCCTTTCTTTATCAATAAGAGTAATAGTCATGTCAGCTAGTCAACCCAGGCCAGAACATCCCTCACCAATCTTTTGAAGCAAGGACAATAGCAAAAAGGCCCAAGAACATCAAATAATTTTTTATAAATCTCCACTGGGAAGCCATCTGGACTAGGATACTTGCTACCTGGAAGCTGTTTAATGGTTTTCTGTAGCTCTAACATAGATATAGGGGAACTTAATGCCACTACATGTGCAAGCTGCAGTTTGGGAAGCCCCAACCCAACTAAAAAGTAATCCAGCACATGATTGTCCACCTTCAGGGGATCTGAGTAAAGCTTTGAAAGGAAATGAACAAAAAGATTCTCAATCTGTTTAGGGTCCAACATCTGCCCACCTGTTGGCATCTTAAGCTCTAAATATGAGATTTACCTGCCCAATGTTTTACCATCTGAGCCAACAAAGCACTAGGTTTGTCACCATGCTTGTAAAAGGGAAGTCGAGAATACTTAAACGCATGGGTAACATTCACAATTTCCAAAGTTCTGAGTTCTTTACGAGCAGTCTCCAACAACTTATAAACCTGAGAAGAACCATTCTTTTTATGCTGTCCTTCCAGGACCCTAATCCTCTCTCACAACTTATCTGCCTCTAATCTGCACTCCTTCTGGATATGACTTGTTAAACTAATGATTTTACTGCGTGAAAAGGCTTTAAAGACCTCTCACTGCAAAAGAGGAGAATAATCTGACTCAAGGTTAAAGTCATTAAACTCCAACCAAGCATCATTTTTCTGTTTTGGAAAATGTTTATCCCCTAAGGTTTGCAGTAGAGGAGGACCGGAAGGCTCATCTGCATACTGCTCCCAGCATCCCCCGGGAGAGGAGTCCAGAGGTCACCGCGAGCGAGCCAGGGATTGACTTCCACATCCCAGCTTCCAGAGGCCCCGCAAGGTTTGCCGTAGAGGAGGACCGGAAGGCTCATCTGCATACTGCTCCCAGCATCCCCCGGGAGAGGAGTCCAGAGGTCACCGTGAGCGATCCAGGGATTGACTTCCACAGCCCAGCTTCCAGAGGCCACGCAAGGTTTTCAGTAGAGGAGGACCGGAAGGCTCATCTGCATACTGCTCCCAGCATCCCCCGGGAGAGGAGTCCAGAGGTCACCGCGAGCGATCCAGGGATTGACTTCCACAGCCCAGCTTCCAGAGGCCCCGCAAGGTTTGCAGTAGAGGAGGACCGGAAGGCTCATCTGCATACTGCTCCCAGCATCCCCCGGGAGAGGAGTCCAGAGATCACCGCGAGCGATCCAGGGATTGACTTCCACAGCCCAGCTTCCAGAGGCCCCTCAAGGTTTTCAGTAGAGGAGGACCGGAAGGCTCATCTGCATACTGCTCCCAGCATCCCCTGGGAGAGGAGTCCAGAGGTCACCGCGAGCGATCCAGGGATTGACTTCCACAGCCCAGCTTCCAGAGGTCCCGCAAGGTTTGCAGTAGAGGAGGACCGGAAGCGCGCGCCGTTAGGCGTATCATTGAACACTGTTCTAACATTAGACTCCTTAGAACTGACGAACCCCTAGTGTCTCATTGGATTCAGTTGTGCCATTCTATCTCTGACCTGTCATTTTTAGTTTTGGAGATCGTTCCCCCCTCGTCGAGGGGAGGAGATTATGCTGAAATGTTAGGGAAGAGAGAACAAAGGTGGATTTTTACTCTTAATACCGTTCACCCTCACGGGCTTAACAAGGACATTGAATGGCATTTATTTGGTTAAACTAAGGGGGCGGGATTATTTTTGACGTTCTCGCGATGGCATCTGTTTTGGCGCCAAGGCTTCTCCTTTAAATATGTTGACAGGGTGAGGGCGTTCGCGCTCCATGGTCCAATTTAAAGGTATGCATTTACACTTTTATTTTGATGTTATAGTAGCCCTTTGTTTCTGTTCCATTTTGATTTTATATGTTTGTATTACAGAATTTATAATTACTGTGGTCCCTCCCGATGCAGCCACCAGCAAAACACGGGACCGTGTCGGGGGACTGATACTTGTCTGTCTACTGATACACTTGTGGAGTTGCCGTTTTCTAGTGACTGTAAGAATAAAATTGCATTAGTACACTTTATACATTTTGTGGAACTGTAAATCTTTTCCTTGCACGATGTGTTGTGGAAGATTTCAATTACCCCAATATTGACTGGGTAAATGTAACATCAGGACTTGCTAGAGATATAAAGTTCCTGGATGTAATAAATGACTGCTTCATGGAGCAATTGGTTCAGGAACCTACAAGAGAGGGAGCTATTTTAGATTTAATTCTTAGTGGAACGCAAGATTTGGTGAAAGAAGTAACGGTGGTGGGGCCACTTGGCAACAGTGATCATAACATGATCAAATTTAAACTAATAACTGGAAGGGAGACAATAAGTAAATCTGCAGCTCTAACACTAAATTTTAAAAAGGGAAATTTTGATAAAATGAGGAAAATAGTTAGAAAAAAACTGAAAGGTGCAGCTGCAAAGGTTAAAAGTGTTCAACAGGCTTGGACATTGTTTAAAAATACAATCGTAGAGGCGCAGTCCATATGTATTCCGCGCATTAAGAAAGGTGGAAGGAAGGCAAAACGATTACCATCATGGTTAAAAGGTGAGGTGAAAGAGGCTATTTTAGCCAAAAGAAAGAGGCTATTTTAGCTAAAAAAACATCCTTCAAAAATTGGAAGAAGGATCCATCTGAAGAAAATAGGATAAAACATAAGCATTGTCAAGGTAAGTGTAAAACATTGATAAGACAGGCGAAGAGAGAATTTGAAATGAAGTTGGCCATAGAGGCAAAAACTCATAATAAAAACTTTTTAAAATATATCCAAAGCAAGAAACCTGTGAGGGAGTCGGTTGG
Source organism: Rhinatrema bivittatum (assembly GCF_901001135.1). NCBI lineage: Eukaryota > Metazoa > Chordata > Amphibia > Gymnophiona > Rhinatrematidae > Rhinatrema > Rhinatrema bivittatum. Next base: position 241,647,748 of record NC_042621.1, on the reverse strand, counting down.
ACCATTAGATGACAGAGGGGTTAAAGGGGTTCTTAGGGAAGATAAGGCCATTGCAGAAAGACTAAATGAATTCTTTGCCTCCGTGTTTACTAATGAGGATGTTGGGGAGATACCAGTTCCGGAGATGGTTTTCAGGGGTGATGACTCAGATGAACTGAACGAAATCACTGTGAACCTGGAAGATGTAGTAGGCCAGATTGACAAACTAAAGAGTAGCAAATCACCTGGACCGGATGGTATGCATCCTAAGGTTCTAAAGGAACTCAAAAATGAAATTTCTGATCTATTAGTTAAAATTTGTAACCTATCATTAAAATCATCCATTGTACCTGAAGACTGGAGGGTGGCCAATATAACCCCAATATTTAAAAAAGGCTCCAGGGGCGATCCGGGTAATTATAGACCAGTGAGCCTGACTTCAGTGCCGGGAAAAATAGTGGAAACTATTCTCAAGATCAAAATTGTAGAGCATATAGAAAGACATGATTTAATGGGACACAGTCAACATGGATTTACCCAAGGGAAGTCTTGCCTAACAAATCTGCTTCATTTTTTTGAAGGGGTTAATAAACATGTGGATAAAGGTGAACCGGTAGATGTAGTGTATTTGGATTTTCAGAAGGCGTTTGACAAAGTCCCTCATGAGAGGCTTCTACGAAAACTAAAAAGTCATGGGATAGGAGGCGATGTCCTTTCGTGGATTACAAACTGGTTAAAAGACAGGAAACAGAGAGTAGAATTAAATGATCAATATTCTCAGTGGAAAAGGGTAAACAGTGGAGTACCTCAGGGATCTGTATTGGGACCGGTGCTTTTCAATATATATATATAAATGATCTGGAAAGGAATACGACGAGTGAGGTTATCAAATTTGCGGATGATACAAAATTATTCAGAGTAGTTAAATCACAGGCAGACTGTGATACATTACAGGAGGACCTTGCAAGACTGGAAGATTGGGCATCCAAATGGTAGATGAAATTTAATGTGGACAAGTGCAAGGTGATGCACATAGGGAAAAATAACCCTTGCTGTAGTTACACGATGTTAGGTTCCATGTTAGGAGCTACCACCCAGGAAAAAGATCTAGGCATCATAGTGGATAATACTTTAAAATCGTCGGCTCAGTGTGCTGCAGCAGTCAAAAAAGCAAATAGAATGTTAGGAATTATTAGGAAGGGAATGGTTAATAGAACGGAAAATGTCATTATGCCTCTGTATCGCTCCATGGTGAGACCGCACCTTGAATACTGTGTACAATTCTGGTCGCCGCATCTCAAAAAAGATATAGTTGCGATGGAGAAGGTACAGAGAAGGGTAACCAAAATGATAAAGGGGATGGAACAGTTCCCCTATGAGGAAAGGCTGAAGAGGTTAGGGCTGTTCAGCTTGGAGAAGAGACGGCTGAGGGGGGATATGATAGAGGTCTTTAAGATAATGAGAGGTCTTGAACGAGTAGATGTGACTCGGTTATTTACACTTTCGAATAATAGAAGGACTAGGGGGCATTCCATGAAGTTAGCAAGTAACACATTTAAGACTAATCGGAGAAAATTATTTTTCACTCAACGCACAATAAAGCTCTGGAATTTGTTGCCAGAGAAGGTAGTTAGTGCAGTTAGTGTAGCTGGGTTCAAAAAAGGTTTGGATAAGTTCTTGGAGGAGAAGTCCATTAATGGCTATTAATCAATTATACTTAGGGAATAGCCACTGCTATTAATTGCATCAGTAGCATGGGTTCTTCTTAGTGTTTGGGTAATTGCCAGGTTCTTGTGGCCTGGTTTTTGGCCTCTGTTGGAAACAGGATGCTGGGCTTGATGGACCCTTGGTCTGTCCCAGCATGGCAATTTCTTATGTTCTTATGTTCTTAGATGTATTCAAACACCAGGTGATGTATTGTCCTCTCGCACTAAGGACAAGTCTCCCAGGGCTACTGCCCAGGAGGGAAGGGTTAGGCCGGTCATCATAGTTGGTGATTCAATTATTAGAAATGTAGATAGCAGGGTGACTGGTGGACATGAGGACCGCCTGGTAACTTGCCTGCCTGGTGCACAGGTGGCAGACCTCACGAGTCACCTAGATAGGATTATAGACAGTGCTGGGGAGGAGCTGGCTGTCATGGTACATGTGGGCACCAATAACATAGGAAAATGTGGGAGAGAGGTTCTGGAAGCCAAATTTAGGATTTTAGGTAGGAAGCTGAAATCCAGAACCTCCAGGGTGGCATTCTCTGAAATGCTTCCTGTTACACATGCAGGTCCTCAGAAGCAGGCAGAGCTCCAGAGTTTCAATGCGTGGATGAGACGATGGTACAGGGAAGAGGGATTCAGTTTTATAAGGAACTGGGGAAACTTTGGGGGAAAGGGAAGACTTTTCTGAAAGGATGGGCTCCACCTTAACCAGAGTGGAAGCAAACTGCTGGCACTAACTTTCAAAAAGGAGATAGAGCAGCTTTTAAACTAGACTCATGGGCCACTGCATTATGAAACCCAATCATGCCAGATAGATCTTGGTCATTCTTCACAAGCTTCAGCAAGAGCACTTGGATCGACACATTCAGATGTTGAGCGATCCTGCTAGTTCTCCCCTTTTCTAGTGTTCCTCAAGTATATCTCTTGCTTCTGTCCGTTTATACTGGCCTCACAAGACTTGGGACAAGTTCTGCCCTTTCAATAGCAATAGCTTGTACTGTGTCATAAGCTTTCTTACAATGACTGGTGTGGACCCAGTGAACTAGTCCTTGTAGTTTTAGTGCAGAATGAATCACCAACTGTACTTGATAGGGGCCTTCCAACATAATCTCAGGCAAAGCTTACGATTGAATATTTTGAAATAGGCAAAGTCTCCAGGCTGCATGTCCGGTGTCTCTTAAGTTTGGTGTCTCTTGGAAGACAGGAGTAATCTGCTGATCAATTTTCTTAGTCTGATGTTGTAACTGTGCTACAAAGTGTACAATTAGTTCATCTTGAGCAAAGTTTAATTCCACTGGCAATTTAGGCATAGTGGTACAGGCATAATAAGTCTACCAAACAAAATCTTATGTGGAGTTAGTCAGTGCTTTCAATTTGGCATATTTCTCCTGCTCATCAAAGCCAAAGGTAAAGTATCTGGCTGCTTAAGTGAAGTGTCATCACAAATCTTAGTAAATGTTATTTTAATTTAAGAGTCGGATTCAAATGTTCTATTAAGCCAGAGGTTTCCAGTCTGTAAGGGCAATGCAAATGCAATTCAATCCCCAGTGCTGTCTCTGCTTCTTGCCTCACCTATTACAACAAAATGGGGACCTTGGTCACTTTCAATTACCACAGGGATTCCAAATCAGGAAATGAGCTCTTTTAACAGTTTCTTAGTAACAATCTCTGCATCAGCTTTAGCTGCAGGAAACACTTCTATCCACCCAGTAATAAACATGCAAGCAACTGCAATAATACATTTCCAATGTAACACCTGTGTCATCACAGCAAAATCCATTTTCAGTCCCCTAAATGGACCCCAGTCAGATGTGAGAGTGCAGCCCACAACCTTTTCTCTATAGTATGGATTGTACAAATAGAACACCTCCTAACTAGATTCTGTACTATAGACCTTAGCTTAGGAGCCCACCAATAAAATAGAATTTCTTTCATTATAGCTGGCTAGCTGGAATAGGAACAAGCATGTGCCATCCTAGCCAAAAAGGCATCAGTTTAAAAGGGGCAACAGATAAAGCATTTGGGCCCCTCCATAAACTATCAGACAGGTACCTTGATACATCTTTGTCTCTGCCACAGTACCTGCTCTGGAACTGCCTCTTGTTGCAATGTACAAAATTCACCAAAGTCACTTGTTCAGGAACCTGTGAAGAAAGCAAAATGGTCATATTTGTGTCATGAGATGAAGTCTGAGCTGCTCCTTGAGCTGCCACGTGAGCAAGAGCATTGACTTTTGCTTCAACTGAATCTTCTTTGGAATGTCCAGAACACTTCACCACTACTAGCTGTTGGGGTAAAAACAAAGCCATTAATAATTCTTATACAAATTGAGAATTCTTAATAGGAGACCCCGAGGAAGTAGGAAATCCTTGATTCTTCCAGATAGCTCCAAAATTGTGCATACTTCCAAAGGCATACTGGAACTTGTATAAATGGTAGCTGTGACAGGCTCTAGTCAAGGCCACTAACTCAGCTATCTTAATTAAATTACAATGCAGAGGAAGATGTGCTGATTTCATCATCTGAAAAGGAGAACAAATGGCATAACTGGCAATCAGCGCCCCTGAAGGATCTTGGCTACAGGAGCCATCCACAAAAAAAGATAACATCTGAATTTTGAATAGGAACATCTAAAACATCAGCATGAAATCTAGCATCCTGTTGTACTACTTCCTCACAGACATCAGGGTCCCTATTTTCTGGAATAGGCAGTGGTGATCGATGGATAGTCAAATTTTGCTGACCTGTAAGTGTAAGTTCCTAAAGGTAGATTTTAAGATCCGTGCATGGGCGTCCATGTGCGCGTGGTTGCTGGCACACACACATGGATGCACTGATTTTATAACATGTGTACGTCGACACGTGCATGTTATAAAATCTGCTACCCATGCACATGCATGCACATGTATATTTTATATTGACACATGCATATGTGCGAGATTGCTGAATCACTCGCGTAAGTGCCGGCGGTGGTTTACAATGTGCAAGTGGCAATGCAATCGGCCCTATTCCTTTCCAGTCCACCCCACTAAAGGAGCGGATTTACTAAACCCCCTACCCAACTTGCCTCCTCTTTCCCCTACTAGCCCTGACTCCTAAAACCCTGCTGCCTACCCTAGTTTTTTTTTGTTTTATTACTTACCCATAGTCCAGAAAAGCAGCAAGTTGCGCGAGTGTCATTTCTGGTGAGCGCTTCAGCCGGCCAGTACCTGAAATAGCACTGTCCCAGCCTGCCCAGACCATGCCCAGACCCCGCATCCAGCCCTCTCCTTTTAAAAAAAAACTTTCTTGTGCGCATACAGGCAGATATGCGCGTGGCTGCGGGCATTTTAAAATCCCTGCAGCGTGCAACCATCCCATCCATGCGCGTATCTGCCCATTTTGGTGTGCACTGAGCTTTTAAAATTTGGCCTATAGTAAGTAAATCACATATTAGATAGTAACTGAGTTTTTGAATGAGTCAATAAAGTCATAATAAAATGTGGGACATATAGATTTAACTTTGACCCAAAACAAAAGGTTGAACCATCTCAAACAAATCTGCAGCAGCTGCCACAGCTTTCAGAGAAGCAGGGAGTGCCTGAGCAACTGAGTCTAATCAGTGTGAAAAATAAGCCATCAGCCTATGACGAGTGACGACCTCCATGAGGCTGGGTCAAGACCACAGAAGCTACTTCCTCTCACTCATGGCAGAACAGGGAAAAAGGAAATGTATCATTTGGAAGACCCATGGCTGGGGCTGAGGCAAGGGATTGCTTTAATTTCGAAAATGAATTCTCTGCCTCTGCATTCCATAATACCTGCTGTAAGGATGAAATTTATGCTCCCTGCAACTAAGTATACAGTGGTCATGTCAATGCAGCAAAATCCAAGGTCCATAATCTACAAAAATTCACTGAACCCAAAAAGAAGTATAACTGTTTCACAGTAATAGGCAGCAGAATATTTAATATCACGTGAATATGATCTGATATTAATGAACAAGAGCCCTGAGATATTTGAAAACTCAAATAAATAACAGTGAGAAAGCAAAGTTGTAACTTACTTTTAGAAACTTTGCGCCCAGCGGCTGCCAACTGGACAAGCAGCTGGGATGTGTCTGTGACTGATGTGTGTGTGAAACAGAACACAAAAGATCATCAATGTACTGTAACAAAACAGACTGACATGAAAAAATAAATGATTACAAATCTATGTGCAGGGCCTGTGAAAAGATTGATGGAGAATGTACAAAACTCTGAGGCAAACGTTCAAGTATATCTTTGTTCTTCAAAAGTGAAAGCGAATAGATATTGAGATTAGGGGCAATTTCTATAGTATAATATGCTTAGAATAAATCTCCTACTGTAAACACCTGGGCTCTTGGAGGGATCATAGGCAAAATAGGACTATTGCAAAGGATTGAATTTGCAGATGACAATTTAACCAAAACTTCTTGAGCTAGCAGATCCATTATTATTGGCTGAATTATTTTCAACAGCCTCAGGTTTCACTGCAAACTGAGATTTCCATGGTAAATTTACTGAAATCACAACAGGGTCAATGTCCGAATGAATCACGTCATTACTTTCCTTAGCCCACAATACTTCAGGTACTTGTGAAAGATCTAAATCTGGGGAGAAGACACACATTGATGAAGCTAACCCTACAAAAGATGAAGGGGTAAATTCAAAACTGAATGCACCATACAATAATTTTCTTCTGGAAAAGTAAGAAAAATCACACAAGGGGAACAAGAAATAGTACAATTTAATGTTCCCTCCCTAGCAAATTCAAAGGAGAAGAAAATGACATTAAAAAGGCATGTGACGTCTGTATTGGACTGGACAGAGAGAGGGCCTCCACATTATTAGCCAAACCTACAACCTTGACCTTCTCAGCTGACAGTGAAATTGATGGTGCAGATTCCATTCTCAAAGTATATTTACAGGATTTCCAGAGACTGACAGGATTACCATAGGTTCAAAATGAAGGGCAGAAGATCGAGTAACATCAGGAAAGTGCCTGGCAATTTCTGTGCATCTCTAGTAAGCAGATGGCATTTTCACTGTATCAGGACTATATGATTTGTTTGCTGATGATAGTGTTGACTGACTTTGTTCTATTGGAGGTGGAGGATGAGGTGCCAAAGGGGGCATTCTCTTTTCCAATGTCCAAATTCATGACAATGATTACAAGGGACATGGTCCTGGGGCTGCCCTTCCCTACCTCTGAATCCTCCTCTACCCCTTCTTCTTCCATCTCCCTTTGCTAGCTTTGCATTTTCAAACTGATTTATTTGCAATGCCAACAACTTTTCTGTTTGCACTGTTTTAGCTGCGGCCATCTGTTCAAAGAAGCCTGTGCCACTTCACACACTTTCGATGTAATTTCTGTTGCCCAAGAAATACATTCATTTGCTACTTTTTCTCTCAACTTAGGGGTAAATCCCTGGTAAAAATAATTTGTTAAGGTTGCCAGGTTAGCTTCTTTTCCAGGATCATCAATCCCTGAATGTGCCACAAACACATCCATCAATCTACTTAAATAATTAGCTAGCTCCTCTATAGCTGTCATTTTACATATAGACCAATCTATTTTTGGGGGAAAAAACTCATAAGGCTGTTTTAAGCAAATCCTCTACTTGTTGACTCATAGGAAATGCCAGATTCAGTGGGAGATCTACACCTTAAGGCCTTTTAGCTTTATCAATTAAATGGTCATACATATCTCAGGGCAAAACCAATGTCAATAATTGAATGTCAGATTATATACCTGAATAATACTTTCAATTTCTTCAACCCATTTCTTTGGCTCCTTCTGACAATTTGGCAATGAGATTTTAATAGCTAGCAGATTTCTATGTGATCACGGGACATAAACTGAATACCTTTAATAGCAGCCAAGGTTGCACGTAAAGGGAACATATGTTCCTGTTTCTCTTTGATCAGACTTTGTCTTTGTTTAAGCATATTTAATCTAAGATAATCATGCTTACAATCAGGAAACTTAGCACTGAACTTTTCAAGTCCAAGGTTGGGTCTGAGCTTGAATCATGGCCTAAGCCGAAGCCCAGGCATCAGGACCCAGCCTCCAGGCCAGACCCCGGTGTTGGGCTTTGGGCTAAGTTGAAACCAAGACTTCAGAACCCGGCCTCCAAGCCAGGCCCTTGCATTGCGCCTGGGCCCAGGCCTTGATAAAAGCTGGGGGCCTAGGACTTGGACTAGGTGGAGTGCTAGGCCCCAGCTTTGGGCTTGGATCTGGGCCAAGGCCTGAGTGTCGGGACCCAGCCTCAAGACTGGGATGCAGTGTTGGACATGAGCCCATGCCTTGGCCTAGGCCAAGGCCCAGGCATCAGGACCTGGGCTCTGGGCAGGTCCCGGCATCAGGCCTGTGCCTGGGCCGCAATGTTGGATCCATATGGATCAGATAAGTGGGGTAAGGGAAACTTCACAATCCCAGCAAAATGTTTGGGGTCTCAGCCGAGGCCCTGGCATCAGGCCCAGGCCTAGACAAAGACCCCAGCGTCATGCTTGAGCCTAGACTAAAGCCCCTGCAGTAGCCTTTGCCTAGGGCTTTTGCCTAGGCAACTCACCGCTGGATTAGGCCCAGGCCTTACTGTTGTGCTGAGGCATAGGTCAAGGCCCCTGCTTTAGGTCTTGGCCTGTTCCTTATGTTATCCCTTGGCCTCAGGCCTGGGCCTAGACCCAACAGATGACTTTTTGTTATGTTTCGTTTTGTTTTCAAAACAAAACATGAAAATCAACAAAATTTCATCAGAATTTCATTGGTTCTGTTTTGAGAATGAAATGAAATGAAATTGAAAATTTTATTTCCTATTTTGTTTTTCCTGAGTGCACATCTCTTATCCCTATGGTACATATTCTTGAGGAAAAACTAATGTTTTTCTATGAGTACGAGGAAATGAAAGCAGAGGTGTTGCAGTTGCTGGACTCCCTGCAGCAGCAGGTGCAAGAGAGACTGAAACTTTTCACACAAAAACATACATGCATGCTTGCTACACTTTGTGATCCACAGATGAAAGGGCCATCCAGTCTCAGTATCTCACATTCATAAAGGAGATATTGGTAGTTAGGGTGTGTGAACAGGAGTGCCAGAGGCAGAAGCACGGTGGGGATTTAGTACAAGAAAGAGTGACCACCTCACAATAGTAGTGCAAACACGAGCAACAACCTGTCAGCTACCACTTCCTATCCAACTTCAACATGCCAAAGTCAAGTTACATTAAAAGAAACATCTCGGACTTCCGGGATGACGTCATCATGGTCGGCAGGGTAGCAGCTAGCTCCGGGCCCTCTTCCCCTTAATCAGCAGCCATCCCCCATCTAATTTTTTTTTAGTCGCCTCTCCAAATGGCATGGGGATGGGGAGGATCTTGAGGGCTCTCAAATCACCATTATTTGCGGCCCCAACGAGTGTTCCGAAGCCTGCAATGCACATAAGCCTGGCGCGCCATCCCCTGCAGCAACCGTGAGTCAGCTTGGGCCTTCTCCCAGTTTGTGTGTGTATGTGAGAAGCAGGCTGGGGGGTGCTCAGGAAAATGCCCAGAGGCCTTATGTTTTCCAACCATGCATGTACTGATTCTGATATGTGTTCTGGGGTGGGGGACAGAACGCTCAGGTTGGGGGGCATTTAGTCTAACCACTGTCAATGCTTTTTCTCGGATATAATCTGTACTTTTTGTTCCTTTAGCCAGCTGATATGGTATCGGTTATGATAACATCCCTGAACATGGATGGAATCCATTCTCCAATTAAATGCAAAAACTGTTTTCTTTATTCCAGCGGTTAAAAGCACAGGTGGTCATTTTACAGGAGACTCATTTGAAGGAGGTGGAACACAACAAATTGAAGCAGGAGTGGATGGGGAGTTGTTACTTATTGTCTTATTCTTCGTGGCAGAGAGGTGTAGCAATTAGGGATGTGAATCGTGTGCCCGATCGTCTTAACGATCGAAATCGTCTGGCAGGAGAAGAAAATCGTGTTTGGCACGATTTTTTAGTTAAAAATTCGGTTTTTCCGATTAGTGCGCACTAACGGGAGTTAGTGCGCGCTAACAGGAAGTTAGCGCGCACTAACCATTGTTAGTGTGCACTAACAGAAAATGATACAATTTGACACTTTTCAGGTCAGTTAAGGTCAGTTTAGGAATGAATATGTATTCCTATTGGCTGCCCTCTTATTTATTCATGTTACCAAAGTTCCCACTGACAATATATGGGGGATGGGAAATGGAAACGGTAGCTTGACAAAAAAAGTAATGTGATCAGTCAATGTGACTAGAACTTGTGCCCTATCCCTGATACCAGGAGTGTTGTGATCTTCCTGCATGCAGTGCCGTATCCCTGATACTGGGAGTGTTGTGATCTTCCTGCACGCAGTGCCCTATCCCTAATACCAGGGGTGTTGTGATCTTCCTGCATGCAGTGCCCTATCCCTGATACCAGGGGTGTTGTGATCTTCCTGCACTCAGTGCCAATATCCCTGATATTGGGAGTGTTGTGATCTTCCTGCACACAGTGCCCTAACCCTGATACCAGGGGTGTTGTGATCTTCCTGCACACAGTGCCCTATCCCTGATACGATTTCAGAGCGGCCTCGGAGGGAACTTTCCTTCGCCCTCCCCCCACCTTCCCCTCCCTTCCCCTACCTAGCCCACCCCCCTGGCCCTATCTAAACCCCCCCCCTTACCTTTGTTGGCAGATTTACGCCTGCTAAAGGCAGACGTAAATCTGCGCGCGCCAGCGGGCTGCTGGCGTGCCATCACCCAACCTGGGGGCTGGTCTGGAGGCCTCAACCACGCCCCCGGGCCAGCGCCACGCCCCCAGGCCTGCCCCCGAAACGCTGCAGCATGCCCCCAAAATGCCGCGTCGTTTCGGGAACGCCCCTGACACGCCCCTCCCCGCCCCTTTTACGAAGCCCCGGGACTTATGCACATCCCGGGGCTCTGCGCATGCTGGCGGCCTATGCAAAATAGGCGCGCCGGAGCGCGAGGGCCCTGCGCGCGTAAATCCAACTAGATTTACGCGCGCAGGGCATTTAAAATCCGCCCCACTGTGTGCACTAACCAGAAAATGATTTTTGGCAAAAAAATGGGAAAATCCCGATCATTTTTCGGGCTCCCCAAAACATGTCAAATTGGACAATTTCATTGAAATTTTCCAATTCAGTAAAAACAAATGCACATCTCTAATCGAGGACATGGGCACAGATGTGCTGGCTTGTTAGTCACACAAGTTGGCAGTCTGGCCAGACCTATTCAGGGTGTCTCAGCACTATCTTTCCTGCCCAGTGAACATGACCTCTCAATGGCAGGGGACATTGTAAGCTTTCATTGTTCAAGGCTGGCACCAGAGATGATGGAAAAGCTGTTCTTTTTGAAAACCAATTTGCCTTTGTTGAGTTTTCCAGAATTTCTATGTGAGTCACAAGATGAATGAAAGGACCTTCTTGGTCATTTGCTATTTGTTAAACATAACTATATTCCACAATTCTAATATAATACATTGTTGATTACATGAGACTCACATAATACAATATATACAAACAGCCATCAACAAGTAAATCACAGGATAAAAGAAATAAAAGAGCAAAACCAATAAAACTTTATGTGATGGGGTTTTTCCAGTCACTAATATTATCCCCAGTATTTTCCAGCAATGGGCAGTAGAAGTGATTTGATATTTTATTTATTTTATTTATTTAACACTTTTTTATACCGACCTTCATAGTAATAACCATATTGGATCGGTTTACATTTAACAAGGGTATAACTGTAGCATAACTGAAGAAAGTTAAACAAAAGGAAATGAATAAGGCAAGTTACATTCAACAAGGGTAAGGAACTTGGAAGCTTATATAGCTGGAAGGAAGTAAAGGTGGAAATAATTAAGAAATACAATGGAGGATACGGGTTAAAGCTTAAGAGTGCTTTAACATGGAGGTGCTCTAGTCTCTAGTCATCGTTCATGAAGATCAAGGCCATCGTCCAAGTAAGAGAAAGGGCAACTAGTGATTGTCTGGGGAATCCCCGAAAGCTTGGTGAAAGAGCCACGTCTTGAGTTTTTTTCTGAAAGTTAAAAGACAGGGTTCCAATCTGAGGTCTGCAGGAATATTATTCCAGATAGATGGTCCTGCAATCGAAAACGCTCGGTCTTTAGTCGATGAGAGGCGTGTGGCTTTAGTCGGAGGAAATTTCAGAGTTCCTTTATGAATATCTCTAGTTGGTCTGTTGGATGAGTGTAGATTGAAGGGGAATTCAAGATCGAGTTGAAGTTGATGGTGGATGAATTTGTGAATTAAGGTGATTGATTTGTATAATATTCTGAAATTCACTGGTAACCAATGTAGGTTTCTGAGAATGGGAGAGATGTGTTCGCCACGGCTGGTGTTAGTCAGATATCTAAGATTGCCTCCCCTTGCTCTAACCCCACCTTTTTCAGGTAGATTTTTGTGGGTCATTAATATTCCCATGGGCATGCTCATTTTTCAGTGGAAAGGTGACTGAGGAGAGAGTGGGGGGAAGGAGACTGGAGAAGGAGTTCTATAGAGTCTTAGTCTCATCCCTGGGGGTCCATTGACTTGAAGGAGTACTATTGCTTTTGAGAAGATTTTTGGAGAAGATTGATCAGTTCGGAGGGAAAGACATTCTCCCTGTTTCCCATCATGCTGTATCAAAGGATATTTTTGTCCAGACGACTAGTAAACAGCATAGGTGAAGAGAAGTTTTGAGGCTTTTGAGAAGAGAACTCAAGTGACTTGAAGATTTTTGAAGTTGAATTACAATTTAAGACATTTTTTGACCGAATTGGGATTTTCTAAAGAATTTTTATACTACGGATATAATTTTTCTATTTTGGCCTGCCTGTGCTGGAGCTGTATTCTACCTTGCAAGGGGAGGATATTTTTGCTGTGGATGAAGGGGCAAGAGAAGGGAAGGTTGAACAGATCCAGAATGGACAAGGATAATTGTAATAACATATTTTATGCTATTTTTAATTTTTGTGGTTTTGGCCTGGATATTTTATATTTAAATTGCAATAAATTGATTATTTTGAACATCACTTTGGACTTTGTGTGATTTTTCCTGCTTTGTCCCAGTGCACTGACTGAATGGACGGATACTGGTGTGACTATTTCTTTTTACCTTTTCTGATACTTTTGGCTTTTCCCTCAGTCATCTACTTTCTTTAACTCACTGTGGAAAATATCAAGCCTTTCATCTGTTCTCCCTATCCCATCTCTCTGTAGAGGTCTCTTCTGATATTCACCATCTCCTTCCAGGTGAGGACCTTCCCAGGTCCTCTCTAAGAACATAAGAACATAAGAAATTGCCATGCTGAGTCAGACTAAGGGTCCATCAAGCCCAGTATCCTGTTTACAACAGAGGCCAAACCAGGCTACAAGAACCTGGCAATTACCCAAACACTAAGAAGATTCCATGCTACTGATGCAATTAATAGCAGTGGCTATTCCCTAAGTAGACTTGATTAATAGCCGTTAATGGACTTCTCCTCCAAGAACTTATCCAAACCTTTTTTGAACCCAGCTATACTAACTGCCCTAGCCACATCCTCTGGCAACAAATTCCAGAGCTCTCTCTCTCTCACCTTTATCCCTCTCATCAGAATTTTTACAGAAAGGGGATGAAGCTCAGTACCTTCTTGGGATATGCATGGACAAAAATTTTATTTATATTTTAATTTCTTATATTATTTTTTCTGTTTTCTGTACTCAGATGTTTTAATTTTTTAATTTTTTCATTCTCATTTGTTTTCTGCAAAGTATTGTAAATAGTGCGCACTGTATTGAGCCATAAAAAATAGAATCTGTGCACATAAAATAGCAAATACGCAAGTAAATTCTATTTTAAAAACCACATTCATGTATAAAATCAGGGTCCTTAAGCAAATTTGCTCATGTAAAAAAGGGGCAGGCTAGGAGTGTTCTGGAGAAGGGCCAACATTTACAAGAGTAAGTTACTGTTTTACATCCTGCAAAGTGACACACATAAATATTCATGTAGGTTTTAAAATACAGTAACAACTGCATGCACCCATATACATAAATAAATGCAAGCAATTTTGACAGTTATCCTATACATTCAAATATTGCGCACTATTTGCCGTACTTTGCGAAAAATGAATGACAACAATAATTTTCATTTGTTGAGAGTTAAATTCATTTTGTTTGATGCAAAATGAAAATGGGTTCAATCATCTTGTTTTCCATTTTTGTTTCAAACGAATATACACCTCTATTCCTTCTTCTTCCCAAGCTTCTTGCGAGAGACACCCTGTTTTATCCTACCTTGCATTTGATCTTGATTACCAATGACATTCTCAGCAGTGTGCTGAAGTCCTGCTTTGTAAAATAGCAGGTGTCACTCATTAAGCATGCCAACACAATTTTGGGTGATGCGCAGGCCAATCCCGGCCATCGAAGCCAAAGACTTGACAGTCAACTCATCTCACTGTCACCCACCGATGTAATGTAGGAGCAGGAATACCATGCTACTTGGTGTTCTCTACCCAGCCAACTTTCAAGAATTGCACATGCCATGCACTCCAGGTCAAAGTCAACCCCCTGCCCCATGCTGTGACTGTTCTGTGGCTCCCTACAACCACCATGCCATATTAGAACCATATAAGCCATCCCTTCGTGGGTGGACTGGGTGGGAAATCCACCAAAAGAAGAGGCTGGGGGGCAGGCCAGCTTACTTTAAAATTCTGTTTGTTGGCCCAATCCCCAATCCCCTGCCCCCTCCTCCATAGGTTCCTGTTACTGCAAGGCAGCACCATTGTGGATGCAGGGTCATCAAATCCATGCTCTAATTTCACAAGCACTCTATAGTATCATGCTATAGCAATATAGCACCATTGGGAGACACAGGATCATCAAAGCCTTGCCCCCCCAGGTTATCCTGCATTCGATCCTGATTACCGATGATGTTCTCAACAATGTGCAGAAGTCCTGCTACAAAAAATAGCAGGTGTCACTCAATAAGCATGCCAACACAATTTTAGGTGATGCACAGGTCAATCCCTGCCATCAAAGCTGAAGACTTGACTGTCAACTAATCTTGCTGTCACCCACTGATGTAACGTAGGAGCATGAATACCATGCTACTTAGTATTCTCTACCTAGCCAGCTTTCAAGAATTATACATGCTGTGCACTCCGGGTCATGGTCAACCCCCCACCACATACCCACAGTAGTGACACCTCACTTGCCGTGGGCACCCCACCAACCTAGCTGTGGCCATATCTAGCAACCACTGATGTTGCCTAGTGCTTTAAAAACTCTTAATGCTCTTGTTCAATATCTTACCCGAAAAACATACTGCTCCAGGGATAGCATCATCCCTCCAAAATCCACCAGAGGATACTGCATATTGTCGCCCATGTCATATCTTACCACTCACTGATGCCGCCTAGAGCTTTAACAACTCTTGATGCTCTTGTTCAATATCTTACCTGAAATGCATACTGCTCTGGAGATAGCATTATCCCTTGGAATACGGTAGTCCTGAATCACCCCAACTGTCCAGGATCCACTAAGCTCATTGCTAGAGCATAAATGAATAGCGCTAAATTGTCTAGTATTTGGTCTGGAGACCTTGCCGTAAGAGATGTAAACTATTGTATAGTGCGAGGTTGCAAGGGTCGAAAATCAAACAGAAGAACTTATAAACAATAAACTTAGCAAATGTATTAGTGAACCCTGGGTGATTACCATACCATAATATTTTAGGGTTACTTTCCCAGGGTCCTTCAAAGGCTATAAGAAAATTATTCCTTACCTGCTAATTTTCGTTCCTGTAGTACCATGGATCAGTCCAGACGGTGGGTTATGTCCCCCGTCCAGCAGATGGAGTCAGAACAGAGCTCGAGGGCTCCGCCTCCTGTACCAGCTCACCCTCTGCTGGAGCTCAGTATCGTGAATAACAAGCCCAAAAGAGCAATAACAAACAATTTGGATCAAACATCAAGTCAACATCAAGAACAATAAAACAGGCAGGACCTAACAAAAAGAGGTCGCCAACGTCAACTTGTGAGGAGCTGTACAACTCTGATAGAGAACCAGAGAGAAGAAAGAAGAGACTGTTGTGCTGGAGAAAATCCGGATGTGGATCCTTGGGCCGACCGGCCCGAGGGAACAGTCGGTAGGCAGAACTCCCACTGGGCAATAGGATCTTCACCAGGAAACCCGAGACTCCTCCAGAGGAGCTGTGGGAGCCCGGGTTGCTAGGACTTAGGAGACTTCGCCCTGGAAGCCTGAGGTCCCCCCAGGAGGAGCCCGTAGGGACCCGGACCGCTGGGACTTAGGCGAGAACGAAGAAACCCAGGAGTGGAATCCGGACTGGAGTCTGGGCAGGCAGCGAGCGAGCAGAAGTCGGGGTCACGAACCGAGGTCAGGGCAGGCTGAAGATAAGCAGGGTCAAAACTACGAACCGGAGTCAAGGCAGGTAACAGGCAAGCGGAGTCAGGCAAACCGTGGTCAAGGCAGGTAGCAGGCAGGCGGAGTCAGGCAATCTGTGGTCAAGGCAGGTAACAGGCAAGCGGAGTCAGGCAATCCGTGGTCAAGGCAGGTAGCAGGCAAGCGGAGTCAGGCAAAGCGGAGTCAGGCAAAGCGGAGTCAGGCAGGTAACAGGCAATCCAGGAACGCAACTTAGAACTACCGGAAGTAGTGAACCTCGTTGCAAGGCAAAGAAGAGAAGGGACTGCAGGGCTTAAATAGCCCTGCAGCGTCTGACGTCAGAGAAGGGAGGAGCCGGGTTTTTCCCGCGCTGGTCCCTTTAAAACCGGAGGTCAGCCGCGCGCGCACGCCTGGGGGCGGGGGCTGGCCGTGAGAGCACGCCAGCGGCAGCGTGGGAGCCGGCGGCATGGCGCCCGAAGGCCCTGCAGGCCCGCGGAGGATCGGAACGGCTGGAGGAACGGCGGCCGGGGTCCTGAGCCCGCGGACGCGGCAGCTCCCCGGGACCCGGGAAGAAGGTAAGGTCTCGGGCGCCACCCGTGGCGACCGAGACCGCAACAGTACCCCCCCTTCTTACGCCCCCTCCGCGAGGGCCAGGTTTTCCCGGGATGGTCCAGATGAAATTGAGTGAGCAATGATTTGTCCAAGATGTTCCGAGCTGGTTCCCAAGAGTCCTCCTCGGAGCCACACCCCTCCCATGCCAGCAGGTATTCCCAGCGACGGGCATGGAAGCGAACGTCCAAGACTTCTCGTACCTGATACGTAGTCTCTGTAGACATAGGAGATGATAGTGCATCCGTGGAGGGATGATGGTACCGGGACAGTACCACCGGTTTCAGCAAAGATACGTGAAACACGTTATGGATGCGAAGTGAAGACGGAAGGCGAAGTCTGTAGGAAACGGTACCAATACGCTCCGCAACCTGAAAAGGCCCGCAGTATCGAGGAGCCAACTTACGAGAGCGGTTAGGTAGTTGGAGGTTCCGAGTGCTTAACCACACTTTGGTACCTGGCAGAAAACTGGTGCTGGTCGTCGATGACGGTTGGTATACTGCTGGACCTTTTTGCTGCGGTGTTCAGTTTGAGTTGAATCCTCTTCCAGAGATGATGCACTTGACGTGCTGTGGTTAAGGCAGCAGGCGATGGAATGGAAATAGGAAGCGGCAAAGGAGGCCTTGGGTGACCGTCCATACACAATCTGGAAAAGGGGTTTGTCCTGTGGCAGCATGGGTATGGTTGTTGTAGGCGAACTCTGCCCAAGGCAGGAGAGAAGTCCAGTTTATTCCCTTTTTCGGAGATAAAACTGCGGAGGAAAGTTTTAAGAGTGCGGTTCGTGCGCTCCGTCTGACCATTAGTCTGGGGGTGAAAGGCCGTGGATAAATTTAATTGGACCCCAAATTTCCTGCAAAGGGCACGCCAAAAACGAGCCGTAAACTGTGGCCCTCGATCTGATACGATACTCTGTGGTAGACCGTGAACCCGGAAGACGTGTGTAGTAAACAGGAGTGCGAGTTCAGGTGCAGAGGGCAGCTTAGGCAAGGGTACCAGGCGAATCATCTTAGAAAAACGGTCTACCGTTACCCAAATCACCGTATTACCTTCCGAGGGGGGCAGATCCACTACAAAGTCCATGGCTATGTGGGACCATGGTTCCACGGGAATAGGCAGCGGCTGCAGGAGGCCCCAGGGCCGACCACTAGGCGGTTTTTGCCGGGCACATACTGGGCATGAGTCAACATATACTCGGACATCTTGTCGCATTCGAGGCCACCAGTAATAGCGGCTAAGCAGGTCGAGCGTCCTCTCCCTACCGGCGTGACCCCCTGAAAGCGAGTCATGGGCCCAAGCTAACACCCTTCTGCGGTCTTTGTGGGAAACCACCACTCGTCCTAGGGTGGAAACTGTGGTGCTAGCTAACTGGATTTTAGCGGGATCAATAATGTGTTGTGGGAGGTCTTCCTTCTCCTCCTGAAGTTCATAACGGGAGAGCGCGTCAGCCCGTACATTCTTCAAGGCGGGTCGGTACTTCAGAATGAAATTAAAACGGTTAAAGAAAAGGGACCATCGTGCTTGTCGAGGATTAAGACGTTGGGCCTGATTAAGGAACTCCAGGTTCTTGTGATCTGTATAAATTGTAACCGGATGAAGGGAGCCCTCCAACCACTGTCTCCATTCCTCCAGCGCAAGTTTGACAGCCAGCAACTCCTTATCCCCAATACCGTAATTGCACTCGGCTGAGGAGAACTTCTCAGAAAAATAGGAGCAGGGTAGGAGATGTCCGGAGTTAGAGACTTGTGAGAGGACCGCTCCCACAGCAATGTTAGAGGCATCGACCTCGACAAAGAATGGCCGTGTTGGATCTGGGTGACGTAAACAGGTATCCCGGAGGAACGCCTTCTTTAATTGTTCGAAAGCCTCACAAGCTCCCTCAGGCCTAAGGCGAGTGTTTGCCCCTTTCCGAGTTAGCGCGGTTAAAGGTGCCACCAAGCGAGAGTACTGAGGAATAAAGTGTCTATAGAAGTTAGCAAACCCCAAAAAGCGTTGTAATGCTTTCAACCCCTCAGGTCGGGGCCACTTCCTGATGGCGGATACCTTGCTGGGGTCCATCCGGAAACCCGTAGAAGACACTATAAACCCGAGGAAGGGTAATGACTCTTGTTCAAAGAGACATTTTTCGAACTTAGCATACAAATGGTGGTCTCGTAAAATCTGGAGTACTTGTCTCACATGTTGCCGATGGGAAGCAAGATCCGGGGAGTGTATAACAACGTCGTCCAATAGACGATCACGCAGGAATGCAATAAGTCACGCAGAACCTCATTCATCAAGTGCTGGAATACAGCGGGAGCGTTGCACAGTCCAAACGGCATTACTAGATATTCATAATGGCCGTCCCGGGTGTTGAACGCCGTCTTCCATTCGTCCCCGGGGCGGATTCAAACCAGATTATATGCGCCGCGGAGGTCCAATTTAGTGAAGACTTGGGCTCCTTGGAGTCTGTCCAACAACTCCGGAATGAGGGGAAGCGGGTACCGGTTCTTCTTGGTGATAGCATTGAGGCCACGGTAATCAATGCAAGGCCGCAAGCCTCCGTCTTTTTTGGCAACAAAAAAGAAACCTGCTCCGGCGGGAGACTTGGAAGGGCGTATGAAGCCCTTAGCCAGATTCTCGGAGATATATTCGGACATGGCCCGGGTCTCTGGCTGAGACAAAGGATAAACTCGTCCCCGGGGGGGAGTAGTACCTGGAAGCAACTCTATTGCACAGTCAAAAGGTCGGTGTTGCGGTAACAATTCCGCTTTTTCCTTGGAAAAGACATCCTGAAAGTCAGCATACGGAGCCGGTAATACCGGTACGGTGTGGGCCAGCAGAATCCGTTGGAATCTTTTCGCTTGGAGACAGGATTGGAAACACTCCGAACTCCACTGGGTAATCTGAAAATCTTTCCAGCGAATCACAGGAGAGTGTTTCTGAAGCCAGGGTATCCCGAGAACTACCGGATGTACAGCTCTCTCCAACACTAGCAAGGAAATCTCCTCTGTGTGTAACAAGCCCGTCTGCAAAATCAACGGGATGGTCTCGGTGGAGATGCACCCTGATAAAGGAGTACCCTGAATAGAGGTTATCCGCAAGGCAGGAGTCCTAGGTCGCGTAGAGAGATTCAACTGTTGCACCAACTCTTTAGTAATGAAGTTGCCTCCAGCCCCGGAGTCAACTAGGGCTTGCGTGAGGAAGGAACCACCTGGATATTCCAAGGTTACCGGTATAGTACATTGAGGAGCAGGACTAAGGCAGTCTAGGGGACACTCCTCCCTTACACCTAGGCGCGGGAGTTTTCCGCCCGTTCTTTACACTGGGCAAGGTAGTGGCCCTTTCCTCCACAGTACAGGCACAGTCTTAAGTCCCGGCATCGCTGCCTTTCTTCGGGTGATAAAGACGAACGACCCACTTGCATGGGCTCGTCAGAGGCAGTTGCAGGTGAAGATGTAGTTCCTCGCGACCCCGAACTCGAATTCGAGGACCTGGGAGTCATAGACGTCGAACGTCGGAAAGGGCGCCCCTCTTTCGCCCTCTGCTGCAAACGCTGATCAATTCGACCTGCTAAGTCAATCAGGGAACTCAGGGTCTCCGGCAGGTCCCGAGCCGCTAGCTCGTCCTTAATACGACCGGCTAAGCCCTCCAGGAACACGCCCCGGAGAGCCTCATCCTGCCAGCCTACCTCGTGGGCGAGGGTGCGAAAATCCAATGCGTAGTCTGCCAAGGTCCGTGACCCTTGCCGGAGCTGAAGTAACTCTGAAGTAGCGGAAGCCTGTCGTGCTGGCTCATCAAAGGCCGCTTTGAACTCTTCCACAAAGCGATTCAAGTCCCCCAGTGCAGGATCATTATTCTCCCACATGGGGGAAGCCCAATTCAGGGCCCGTCCGTCCAGAAGGGCAAAAATGTACGCCACCTTGGTGCCATCAGTAGGAAACTGGTTAGGCAGTAGTGCAAAGCGCACATAACATTGATTTAAGAACCCTCGACATGCCTTGGCATCCCCGGCATAGCGAGAGGGCGCTGGAAGCTGCGTAGGGGACTGGAGGGTTACCAGTGGTGCAGGAACAGTTGCCGGTACTGGAACGGGCGCGGGCGGCTCGGTATCCATGCGAGACGCCAGCCGCTCTACTGTAGCAGCCAAGGAATCCAGGACTTGCTGTTGCTGAACCAACTGCTGGGCCAAACCCAGAATGGCCTGTAGCCCGGCGAGGTCTGCCGGATCCATGGCCTTGCAAACTGTTGTGCTGGAGAAAATCCGGATGTGGATCCTTGGGCCGACCGGCCCGAGGGAACAGTCGGTAGGCAGAACTCCCACTGGGCAATAGGATCTTCACCAGGAAACCCGAGACTCCTCCAGAGGAGCTGTGGGAGCCCGGGTTGCTAGGACTTAGGAGACTTCGCCCTGGAAGCCCGAGGTCCCCCCAGGAGGAGCCCGTAGGGACCCGGACCGCTGGGACTTAGGCGAGAACGAAGAAACCCAGGAGTGGAATCCGGACTGGAGTCTGGGCAGGCAGCGAGCGAGCAGAAGTCGGGGTCACGAACCGAGGTCAGGGCATGCTGAAGATAAGCAGGGTCAAAACTACGAACCGGAGTCAAGGCAGGTAACAGGCAAGCGGAGTCAAGCAAACCGTGGTCAAGGCAGGTAGCAGGCAGGCGGAGTCAGGCAATCTGTGGTCAAGGCAGGTAACAGGCAAGCGGAGTCAGGCAATCCGTGGTCAAGGCAGGTAGCAGGCAAGCGGAGTCAGGCAAAGCGGAGTCAGGCAAAGCGGAGTCAAGCAGGTAACAGGCAATCCAGGAACGCAACTTAGAACTACCGGAAGTAGTGAACCTCGTTGCAAGGCAAAGAAGAGAAGGGACTGCAGGGCTTAAATAGCCCTGCAGCGTCTGACGTCAGAGAAGGGAGGAGCCGGGTTTTCCCGCGCTGGTCCCTTTAAAACCGGAGGTCAGCCGCGCGCACGCGCCTGGGGGCAGGGCTGGCCGTGAGAGCACGCCAGCGGCAGCGTGGGAGCCGGCGCATGGCGCCCGAAGGCCCTGCAGGCCCGCGGAGGATCGGAACGGCTGGAGGAAGCAGCGCCCGGGGTCCTGAGCCCGCGGAACGCGGCAGCTCCCCGGGACCCGGGAAGAAGGTAAGGTCTCGGGCGCCACCGTGGCGACCGAGACCGCAACAGAGACAGTAGATAACAATGAATCCGAGCAGGTCGCAAGATCCCAGCGTGGTGGGCGTCTGGACTGATCCATGGTACTACAGGAACGAAAATTAGCAGGTAAGGAATAATTTTCTTTTCCCTGTACGTACCAGGATCAGTCCAGACGGTGGGATGTACCAAAGCTTCCCTACTATGGGTGGGCCCCTGAGAGCCCTGCTCGGAGAACCTGATCGCCAAATTGCCCAGGAGCCGAGGGCGCCAGGTGTAGGCGATAATGCTTAGCGAAGGTATGCAGCGACTTCCACGTCGCCGCCTGGGAAATTTCCTGTGGGGAGACGGCACGAGACTCCGCCCAAGACGCTGCGTGAGAGCGTGTAGAATGAGCTCAAACGCCCCTGGGCGGATCCCGACCGGCCCCGATATAAGACGACGAGATGGCATCCTTGATCCAGCGGGCGATGGTCGTCTTTGAAGCCGAGGAGCCCTTCTTAGGTCCTGACCAGAGCACAAACAAATGATCGGAAACCCGAAAGGCATTGGTAACCTCTAGGTAGTGGAGTAAGACTCGCTTGACGTCCAAGTGACGAAGAGACCTCGACTCCTCTGGAGAGAACGCCGGGAGTTCCACCGTCTGATTCACGTGAAACGAAGAGACCACCTTCGGGAGGAAGGAAGGTACTGTACGCAGCGAGATCCCCGCCTCCGAAATGCGAAGGTAGGGTTCCCTGCAGGAAAGAGCCTGCAGCTCCGAGATTCGACGGGCAGAGCATATTGCCACAGAAAAAACTGTCTTCATAGTAGATCTTTAAGCGAAGACTCTGTAGAGGTTCGAAAGGAGCGCCCGCTAGGGCCCGAGAACCAGGTTTAAGACTTCCACGACGGACAAGGGTCCCTGACTGGCGGGCCGTAGATGTTTGGCCCCCTTCAGGAATCGGGCGATATCCGCCCTGGAGAGGCAGGGTGACCGGTGTCTGTACCAGAACATTCAGGGCCGCTACCTGCACACGTAGGGAATTGTTGCAAGACCCTTATCCAGCCCGTCCTGCAAAAATTGAAGGATCAGAAGGTACCGACGCCTCCGTGGGTCGGGCCCCCATGAATAGGGTTACACCAGGCCCTCGAAGACCTTCCACACTCGCACATAAGCAACAGAGGTAGAAGGTTTGCGGGCCCGGAGCATCGTAGAGATTACCGCCTCCGGGTAGCCTCGTCGGCGGAGGCGCGCCGTTCAAAAGCCAAGCCGCAAGACAAAAGAGTGCCGCCTGCTCGAAAAATACCGGTCCCTGCTGCAGGAGCGAGGAAAATGACTCAGGCGTAACGGTCCGTCCACTGCCATGTGAAGCAGGTCTGCAAAACCAAGGATGACGCGGCCACTCCGGAGCTACCAGAATCACGGGACCGCTGTGAGTTTCTATCCTGCGGAGTATCTTGCCCACTAAGGGCCAGGGAGGAAAAACATAGAGCAGTTGATCTTGCCGGCCACGGCAGCGCTAGAGCATCCACCCCTCCGCCACCGCACTCCCTTCTGCGACTGAAGAAGCAAGGGGCCTTGGCGTTGAGGGCGGTCGCCATCAAGTCCAGTCGCGGCGTTCCCCAACGGCGAACCAGGAGCGTCATCGCCTCGTCGGAAAGGGACCATTCGCCGGGGGTCCAACCGCTGACGACTCAGGTAATCCGCTTGCACGTTGTCCACGCCGGTGATGTGGAAGGCCGCGAGCCGAACCAGATGAAGTTCCGCCCAGTCCATCAGGAGCGTGGTTTCGGCGGAGACCTGTTCGCTCCTCGTCCCGCCTTGATGATTGATGTACGCCACCGTTGGTGGCGTTGTCCGAAAGAACCCGTACCTCTCGGTTCCGAATCAGGGGGAGGAAACGTCGAGTGCGAGGCGTACTGCTCTGGTCTCCAGACGATTGATTGGCCACCTCGCCTCCTCCGGGGACCACGTCCCCTGTGTGGCGCTTCGTTCGCACAGACCGCGCCCCACCCCACGAGGCTGGCGTCGGTGGTCACGATTACCCAAGAGGGAACATCGAGGGAGACCCCTCGGGCCAGGTGAGCCGGGACCAGCCACCACTCCAGACTGTCTTGAGCTGACTGGGGGAGGGGTAGAACCCACCTGATACTCCTGTGACACCGGTTTCCATCGCGACAGCAGGGACGCCTGCAGTGGATGTAGATGAGCAACGCCCAGGGCACCATGTCGATGGTGGACGCCATCACTCCCAGAAGCTGTAGATAATTCCAAGCGGTGGGTTCCGGACAAAGTCGCAAACTGACGGACGTTCTCCCTCAAGGAGAGTGCCTTGTCCGCCCACAGGAAGACCATGCCTTGCTAAGTGTCGAAGGTTCGCCCCAGAAAATCCAAGCATTGGGATGGGACGAGGAAACTCTTGGGGAGATTCACAACCCAGCCAGAGAGCAAAGCATCTCCAAGACTCTGGCCACCGAGGCCTGTCCATGCGAGAAGGACTTCGCCCGCACCAGCACAGTCGTCCAGGTAGGGGTGCACTAAGATCCCCTCCCGCCGGAGGGCCGCCGCCACCACCACCATGATCTTGGTGAAGGTCCGCAGAAGCCGTTGCGAGCCCGAAGGGTAGGGCCTGAAACTGAAAGTGCTGGACCGAGGATCTTGAAACGTAGGTAGCGTCTGTGGTCCGGACGTATCGGAATGTGCAGGATACGCCTCCGTCAGATCCAGGGAAGCCAGAAACTCCCCCTGGTGTACCGCAGCAATCACTGAACGCAGCGTCTCCATGCGGAATCGGTTGACCCGCAGAGAGCGGTTCACTTCCTTCAGATCCAGTATGGGCCGGAACGAGCCGTCCTTTTTGGGAACCACGAAGTAGATGTAATAATGGCCCGAGCCCACCTCGGCGAAAGGAACGGGAACAATAGCCTCTATGGCTTGCAGACGGTCTAGTGTCTGTTGAACCGCCATCCGTTTGAGGTCGGAGCCGCACGGAGAGAAGAGAAATCTGTCCCGAGGAAGACGGACAAATTCCAAGGCGTAACTGTATTGGATGGTGTCCAGGACCCACTGATCTGAAGTAATCTTCACCCACTCCTCGACGAAATCTGTGAGTCGGCCCCCGATGGGCGGACAGGAGGAGCGGGTCGGTCTGGCATCATTGGGTAGATTTGCCGGGGGGGTTCCCCTGGCCCGAGCCCTCTCTCGCGGGCCTCCGCCCACGAAAGGACCGCGACCACGGTTGGATATACTGGGAGCAGTGCGAGGATTGGACTGCCGGTAGGATCTATAGCGTCGCTGTGCTCGAGCCCTGGTTCTGGTGGAGGCAAACGGCCTATAAGGCCTCTGCCAATCTTCGGGTAGACGATGCACTGCATTTTTCCCCCAGTGACTTCATGATCTGATCCAGGTCGTTCCCAAAAAAGAAACTTCCCATGAAAAGGAAGGGATCCCAGGCTCGATATGGAGGAGGCGTCCGCAGACCAATTCCGGAGCCACAGGAGGCGACGAGCCGCCACCACCGACACCATGGAGCGGGCCAGAACGCGAAAAAAAGTCCATACAGAGCATCCGCCCCGTAAGCGATGGCAGATTCCAGGCTGTCGGCCTGAGCTGCTTCTTCCGGAGGCAACTGTTGCGACGTCAGGAGTTGCTGGACCCAGAGCAGACTAGCCCTCTGGGTCAAAGAACTGCACATGACAGCTCGCATCCCTAGGGCCAAAACCTCAAACACCCTCTTGAGGAATGTCTCCAATTTGCGGGTCCTGTGTGTCCCGTAGGGCCGTCCCGCCCGTCACCGGGATCGTAGTTCGCTAGTCACCGCTGAGACCGGCGAGTCTACCTTAGGGAAACGGATGAGATCTAAGAAATCCTCAGGCAAGGGATATAATTTTTCCATGGCCCGGGTGACCCTCAATGCCGCTTCAGGGACATCCCATTCCCCCGTGAGGAGCTGGAGAAAAGACTCATGGACCGGGAAAGCTTTAGCCCTAGGCCTAAGGGCGGCCAGGACCGGGTCCCCTTTCTTGGAGCACGTTGCGACCGCGGAAGCCACAGGCGCTGGGGGGTCCGGTGGAGGATCCAGATCTAGCTCTTGAAGGTCTGGTGGAGCAGGTCTTCTAGTTCCTCCCTTATGGAAGATCCGCAAGGCTCGCGGGTCGTCGCCCTCCGTTTGCCCCTCCAATTGCGCCGGATCCGGAGGGTCCGAAGGGTCAGGGCCCAAAGGGGGAGCCGCTCCCGCCACTCGAGGCTGGGATGGCAAAGCCAAGGAGCTTGTGGCTGGCGCCAGCCGAGGACAGGGGCCCGGAGGCCGAAAACGAGAGCTTGGGAACTTTGGGAGCAGGAGGCCCTGAGGGGGCTCCCCCCGGCTCTGTCAGGCCCTGCAGGTAAGCCGTGTGCATCTTTAAAATGAAGTCCGGGGAAAAAAAAAACGGCAGGCTGGCTGAAGTCGCAGCCGCAGGGGCCCCTTGCGGTGGTCGGGCCGGTAGAGCTTCCTCGGGGCTTCGGTGGAGGCGGGGGGCGCCCCCGAACTGCGTCGTTTCCTCCGGAAGCGTGTTCTGAAGGAAAATCCCGCTCCAAAATGGCCGCCGTTCCCGCCATTGGCGAGGACGTGGCGACCCGCTCATCCCTGGCTGTGGTGAGGAGGGCGCTGGGCGCGAACCAGAGCCACACGAACCACCTTCCCCTTCAGGGAGGCCGCGCGGCAAACTCCCTCCTTTGAAAAACGAGCCCCTGCCTCACCGCAGGTCTCGCAGCGGAAAAGCGCGGCATGAAGAAGCCGCTATGAGAAATCGCCTCGGGGGGGGGGGCAAAAAGGAAGCGCACCGCAGGGGGGCCGAAAGGCCGACACAACCCGCCTGACAGATCCGTAGGCGCCGGCGGGAAAAACCGCTAGTGGCGCGCCCAGGCCCGAGAGAGCGTTCGCCGGGCCACAGGACTGTCAAGGACTGCGTGAGAGAGCCGGGTGTACCGGCAAACGCCGACAAGTGAAGAGAAAAGCTGCAAGAAAAACCACACAGAAAATAACACTTACCCCAAACGTAGGAAAGTGACACTGCAGGAGGAGGCAGAACAGAGAAGCACGCCTCCTCAAATCACTGACAGATAAAAACTTTTTTTTTTTTTTTTAATTAACTTGATCCAAATTGTTAGCTAGCAAACAAAAGACAGGTAGAACTCAAAGAAAAGTAGAAAGAGACTCAAAAACCTGTCAGACTGGGGAAGCACTGTTTCCCCAACTCACATCTGCTGGAGTCAGAAAGATACTGAGCTCCAGCAGAGGGTGAGCTGGTATAGGAGGCGGAGCCCTCGAGCTCTGTTCTGACTCCATCTGCTGGACGGGGGACATAACCCACCGTCTGGACTGATCCTGGTACGTACAGGGAACATACAAATGCTAGATACTAGATTATAGGCATGTATAAATCATCCTTCCATTCACTTGCAGTAATGAGGAAATTAACTTTGAGTAGCCCCACACTGTGCAAGCTATGATGCCACCTCGTGAACACTAGATGAAAATATCCTACTTGGACAACAACCGCTCATTCTTTGGGGCAAACTCTACCCAGAAGAAAAGAAACTCTGGCGTGCAAGGGGAACTATTGTTATAGGCCATCACAAATTCACCTTATAAAAATGTGCCAATATGCTCTGGTCTTAAAAACTGCTGACATTCCCCTACTGAAGCACAGAAGGCATCAGGGATAGTGAACGTCCCTTATACCAAGCTACTCAGATCGTCAAGCCTATATTGTCACAGGGATACTGAACACGGTGTTTGACTGCAAATGCTTGACTATCCAAACCAAGAAGATGACAGATCATTTAGAATCCTGCATTAACTTATTTAAGTGGCAATATTTAGAGATGTGAATCGTGTCCTCGATCGTCTTAACGATCGATTTCGGCTGGGAGGGGGAGGGAATCATATCGTCGCAGTTTGGGTGTTTAGAGTATCGTGAAAATCATTAAAATCGTGAACCGGCACACTAAAACCCCCTAAAATCCACCCCGACCCTTTAAATTAAATCCCCCACCTCCCGAACCCCCCCCCCCAAATGCCTTAAATTACCTGGGGGTCCATAGCTAAATCGGGGGAAGGGGGGAGGGCAGGAAAACCGGCACACTAAAACACCCTAAAACCCACCCCCGACCCTTTAAATTAAATCCCCCACCCTCCCGAAACCCCCCCCCCAAATGCCTTAATACCTGAGGGTCCAGCGGCGGTCCGTAGCTAATCGGGGGAAGGGGGAGGGCAGGAAAAACTGGCACACTAAAACACCCTAAAACCCCCCCCCGACCCTTTAAATTAAATCCCCCACCCTCCCGAACCCCCCCCCCCAAATGCCTTAAATTACCTGGGGGTCCAGCGGTGGTCCGGAACGGTCTCCTGCAATTGACTCATGTTGTCTTCAGCCGGCGCCATTCTGCGCCGCCATTTTGCAAAATGGCGGCGCAAAATGGCGGCGGCCATAGACCAACATGATTCGACTGCAGGAGGTCGTTTCCGGACCCCCGCTGGACTTTTGGCAAGTCTTGTGGGGGTCAGGAGGCACCCCCCAAGCTGGCCAAAGTCCCTGGGGGTCCAGCGGGGGTCCGGGAGCGATCTCCTGCCGCGAATCGTTTTCCGTACGGAAAAATGGCGCCGGCAGGAGATCGACTGCAGGAGGTCGTTCAGCGGTCGTTCAGCGGGGGTCTGGAACCCCCGCTGAACGACCTCCTGCAGTCGATCTCCTGCCGGCGCCATTTTCCGTACGGAAAACGATTCGCGGCAGGAGATCACTCCCGGACCCCCGCTGGACCCCCAGGGACTTTTGGCCAGCTTGGGGGGGCCTCCTGACCCCCACAAGACTTGCCAAAAGTCCAGCGGGGGTCCGGAACGACCTCCTGCAGTCGAATCATGTTGGTCTATGGCCGCCGCCATTTTGCGCCGCCATTTTGCAAAATGGCTGCGCAGAATGGCGCCGGCTGAAGACAACACGAGTCAATTGCAGGAGACCGTTCCGGACCACCGCTGGACCCCCAGGTAATTTAAGGCATTTGGGGGGGTGGGTTCGGGAGGGTGGGGGATTTAATTTAAAGGGTCGGGGGTGGGTTTTAGGGTGTTTTAGTGTGCCGGTTTTCCTGCCCTCCCCCTTCCCCCGATTTACGATTTTTTGACGATAAATCGGGGGAATTGGTATTGTATCGTGGCCCTAACGATTTTTGACGATTTAAAATATATCGGACGATATTTTAAATCGTCAAAAAACGATTCACATCCCTAGCAATATTACCTACCATACCTCTGACTATGGCCCCAAATTCTTAAAGGGGGGGGGGGCACATGCTGATGAGGGAATAGAACCTTTGCTTGATGACTGTCCTTCTGATTCCCATCCCTCGAGATTCATTGAAGACACCTGCTGAACCAATAGTGGCCCTTTGTTTATTGAGTCCTTGTTGCTTTCCATGAAATGGAAATCAAGCCGCATGGGATCAACCCTACGGATATCAAATCACAAGACAGCAAATTTAAGAGAAACATAACATCTCTGCTTCAATGGCAGGGGGAATGAAGAAAAGTGGATCTATATACAGACAACAACCAACAAAGACTGAATTACATAGTCTGGGTAAACAAATAAGCATGGGTTTAGCTTGCTTATTGCAGCGGTTACTACCCCTAACTAATTAAGCTAGATATTTCACTTAGATGCAGTTCCAACACTGCTCTCTACATTAATGGTGGGGGTGGAAGGGAAATAGAACCAAAAGGTTACTAAGAGCCAAGAGTAACAGATAAGTATGAGAAAAAAAATAGTGCGAAAATTGCTGGGCAGACTGGATGGGCCGTTTGGTCTTCTTCTGCCGTCATTTCTATGTTTCTATGTTTCTATAACATTAAAAGTTGATAGTTCAGAGGGGAGTGGGCTAACATTATGATAATAAGGAAGAAGATCCATATTGACAGCTTAGATGTGTACGGTTCATGCTCACGCCAAGAACCTGCCCTACGCTCTCTCAAAAGCAATTTGATAGAAGCCCACTACCAAGAGAATGCCAAGACAGAGAAATGGTGTCTGGGTACTATAAGAGATTGGGAGAACAAGGTAACTGGACAGCTCTAATCATATGGCCCAATTGCACTGTCAAAAGTGGCTATGCACCAGCTGCCCCAATGCTGTGCCCACTGTAGTAATGTTTTCCTGCACCTCTCCTATAGACTCATATTCTTCCTGAAGGGCGTTGAATTAAGAAGTATTGCCAAGCACACAATGCTATGTTAATAAACATTATATTATAAAGATCCAAAGGGATATTAACAAGGCCATTGACTAGCGGGAAAAGGCTGCCAACAATTGAATGTTCATACCTCCCTCTAATATGTTAACCTGCAATATTGAAGCCAAGGAAAGTCCTTAAATGAAGGATGATAGAGCCTCCTAGTCTGATTCAAAAAGGAAAAGGCTGCTCACCCGGAAAATGTTGCTAACCATAATTCTTTGTTATGGGTTTCTCAGCAGTTTGGATTTGAATGTGATTCTTCTTACCTTTAACATAAAAGTAATAATGTAACCTGCATGAGGCAGCAGTTAATAGCCTTCACTGAAGTAGGGGCGTAAACTGCATGGAGCAACAGTTACTACCATAAGAAATTACTGGGCAGACTGGATGGACCATATGGTCTCTCTTGGTCATCACTACTATCCAGCCCTGCTATCCACAGCGGCTAACACCTTAATGACAAGCAAATGAGGCTACCATATTATGCCTGCTTCATGTAAAGCCACCATCAGCTAAATTGATTGCAATAGCTGGAATATGAAGGCATAGAGATGGAATACCTCCAAACTGCCGGTATGATCTGACAATTTAGCAAGACAGTAGATACATAAAAATACCAATAAATGCACTTAAATTTGAGGAGTGCATTTATTCTAATACTGGCAATTTAAGACAAAGGCTATCCAAATAAGGCAATCTTAGAATATAAGAATTGACATATTTGGTCAGTTCAAGGGTCCCTCAAACTCAGCAGCTTGCCCTCAACCATGGCCTTGGTGTGAGTCATGTGCCAGGCTCACTGCTCGTTATCCCTGTCTCTCAGACTGGGTATAAGAGTATAAAACAGGGGCTGAAATCAAAGAGAATCAAGGTGGAAAATGAAGAGGTGCTGTGATTAACTCAAAGGTATACAGACAGCATACCTCCAAAACTGCTTATATCATCTGATCATAAGCAGGCCATGGATGTGATAAACTAGGAAAAGAAATAAATTAAATTTTAAAATGCCTGCATGCCAATGCTGGAAGCCTGAAAATAAGACTGAGGAGTCCGAATGTATGATACTCTGTAGCCAAGGATCTTACATGCTTATGTCATCCTATGTTAGTAACCTTAATGAAAGGTCTGGGAGGTAACGTGCACAGTGCAGCAGTTACTATCCTTAAAGGAAAGCATGGGACAACCAGCAGAGAGCAGCATCTACTATTCTTGACAGAAGGCATGGAGGTAACCTGCCAGATTGGCAACCACTACTCTTAATATATAGTAGGCGGGTAATCACACATAGCGGCAGCTACTACCCCTCAGAGAAAGCATGGGGAAATTTCCAATCAGTCTATACACTCAAACCCCGCAGAGACTACCCCCCCCCCCCGCAGGGTACTTGATACTATAATGAGCCAGCTCAATGAGCCCACTTCCATTTCTTAACTAAGCTGGCAAGGAGCAGAAGGGGGAGGCCATGTGAGGCCTTTGGAGCCTCCTAATTCTGGCCCAACTGGCCTTGGCTCCTGAATCCATAGCTCCTGTCCCGACTGGATGGTCAACTCAACACGGGACCTCATGCCCAGCCAAACTGTCAGAAGGCTCCATAACACCAGTAATGGAAGAATAGCCTAGTGGTCATATCAGCGGACCACAAACCAGAGAAACCAGAACTCAAATCCCACTTCTGCTCCCTGCAACCCTGGGCAAGTCACTCGGCCCTCAGTTGGCTCAGGCACAAACTGAGTCTGCGAGCCCCTGGGGACAGGGAAACACCCACCGCACCTGAATGTAATCCACATTGAAGTATTAAAAAGTGGAACATAAATCAAATAAATAAATAAATAAATTCCATCTCCAAGATTGCAACGGCATCCCTGTGTTGTATCCCTAAATAAGCAGACACCCATGGATAAGGGAGATACAATGTGTAATGATGAGGAAGATGGCCCAAACTGAGACTTCGCCTGCAGGTGTTCAAAACATGACTGAAGCACACTGCATGGATTTTAAAAAGCGCACAAGTACGCACATTTCTACCGGTACGCAAACAAACATTTTTTACAAAAAAGGGGCGGGGTATGGGCAGTGTCTGAATGGGGCATGGTCGATCCTTGATTTCTCAATGAAATCTTTATGTAAGTATTTACGCGCACAAGTGCACGCTGGGGTCCCCTACTGTATAACTTTACTTCTGCAATGGATGGCATGTACGTTCTGAAACAAACAAAAAAAAAGAGGTTAGCAGGATTTTAAGGGTTGTGGCTAACAGGGCAAAAGGTAGGCTAGTTAACTAAGGGGGTTAGGAAGTTCTATCATTTACCTGGGTGAACTGGGAACAAACTGGGGAAACTGGTAGTTGCACCAGTGCACTTGTCTACTAAAATCCTCCCACTTCCATGGTAGAGGCAGCATTTGCATGCACATGTACTTGTCTTCTATATAAAATTGTGTGCACATGTACAGCCTATTTTATATCATGTGCGCATATACGTGCATATGTTATAAAATGGCTGCATCCATTGCACAAGCCGTTTAAGAGTTACCGTCAAAGGGGATAATATTCAGTAAGTTGGCTAGATGCAAGGTACATGGGTACTTTGATATCTACAAAAGTTTTAGTGAATTTTCAAAAATAAAGCATGCAGGTAGTTTCACTTTGAAAATTCCCTTAACCCTTCTGGGGTATAATAAAACCCACTTATTTGAAAATATAAGCTGGCATGTGTAGGATACTTCCCTGACCAAAACCCAGCTCCAGCAATGCCTGTTGTTACTGTAAATAAATAAACATACATACATTGTAAAAGCACATGTACATTTTTACCTGTTCTGAGTGGTGTGTTTTTCACCTCGGAGAATCCAGAAAGATAACTTATTAGTTACCCAGCCTTGATCCCTTTGATAACTGATCTCATAAGGACACGTCTGCCTGTGTGATAAATTGACTGAAAGGCAAAGAATCAAGTAAATCAAAACAATTTAATCAGCCTAAAAAAAGAATTAGAATGATTGTCATCTACCCCAATGAAACTGTCAGTTTGATTACTTTCCTTCCAGAACTGTAAAATAAAAACAAAAATACAGAAAAGATTAATGGTCTTGAGATACCATATCTCTTATGAAACCAGATAGAATTTCCACTGAAAATAAGAAATAAATGATGATTATAAAAAAAAGATTAGTTTTTTTTTGACATACTGAGTTAGATATTCAGTGCGCTGGTGTAGGAGGTAGCTTAGGTCATCATCAAAGGAGCTGTGTTCTACCTAAACCAAAAAATATGAAGTCAGAGCAAAACAAGATTGATAGTGCTAAGTTTTTCCGAGACCAAAACTGTTATTGCTTAGTACAAGATATTGTGTTACGTGGCTGAACAGAGCTGGCAGACAGACATGAAGTTGCTGTAGCTTCTATGGTCTAACAAACATTGCATCCAATCAAGAAAAGGAATATGCAGGGGGAAAAAATTGTATTTCAGTTTGTTGTTTTTGAATGGGGGTGGGAAGGTTATTCAGGTTTTAGTTAGTTTAATATTTATTTCAGTTTGGTTCCTTTCTGAACTGAAATAAAAATTAAATTGAAAAACAAAACCACTAATAGCAGTGGAGCATCTCTAAGCTTTCCTGCTGCTGCCTCAGGTGCCAGGGCTTCCACAGGCCCTTCCACTTTCTCTATCCAGCTCCAATAAGCCAAGCCGGGATGGAGGTGGGGCCCAGACTTTCCTGGGTTGGGATGAGCCAAGCCCAGCTGGAGCCTCCCCAGGCCGCTCTAGCCCCCCGTCACTTCCTGCAAACAAGCCAGGGTTGGTGTTTCTTTGGTCCCCATTTGCTCCTTCTGTGGGGTCCTTCAGTGAAGAAAAGAACAGGAATGACCCCACAGTGAACCCTGCCCTGCTTGCTTCCCTTTCAAAACGGCACTGGCCAGCCCTGACACTGGCGCCAATGTTTAACGTCTAACAAAATGTCACCGGCCTCAGGTCCAGGGGGTGCCATTTTGTGGTTATGGCCATATGTTTACATGTCTGCACACTAAAATGGCACTGGCATCAGGGCCAGCTGGCTGCATTTTTAAAGGGAAGCTGGCAGGGCAAGAGCAGTGGCATAGCCACTGGTGGGCCTCAAGTTCCTGGGCCCCCTAACTTTTAGCTTCCCATCCCTAGCATCAGGGTCATTACCCATATGAGTCAGCCCCTTAAAAGTACAGTATTTAGATGGCTTGGAGGCACTGGAATCACTGCCAGTCCATAAACTCTTTTATGGACTGGCAGAAAAGCCTTTAAGGGAGCTAACTTGGATAGACATGTAAATGTTTGAGACCATCAAAGTGTTTCAGTTTACTTTTGGCAGAAAATTATTTATTCCCTCTCCTCTCAGCTCCTTAAAAGTTCAGGAATGCCTAGGCTATTTACATTATTGCTCTTGAGCGGTGTTAGAGATTAACCCTTGAATATAGTAATTGCAATAATCACAAAGGGAGAGTAAGAAAAAGCAGAGACAGGGTGAGGAGAGAGTGAAAAGACAGGAGGGGCAGAATGCCAGAAATTAAAAAGGACATTTTAGCTATTGCTTTGTAGAACCACATAGGGTGGGGTAAGAGATGATGTGGGGAGCTGGCCACAGTACCCACCCATGTTAACACTGGATCCCGAAAATTGACAATAAAAAGGCAAATGGCAAATCTAGTCTGCCCATGTACACTAAGGATTCAGCTGTACAATCTTTCAGAGATCCCCTGTGTTTTTTCTCTGCTTTCTTGACTTTAGATACTGTCCTTGTTTCCTAGGGATGTGCAGAGCAAAATTTTATGTTCATATTTTTTATGTCCGAAAGGGGGTCCCACTTGCGGCCAATATGGACATAAAAAAAATCCAATGAGTTGGGTATATGTACATATGTGCAAAAAAAAAATTTAAACCCCCTCACCCTCCTTAATCCCCCCCCCAGACTTACCACAACTCCCTGGTGATCGAGCGAGGAGTGAGGACGTCATTTCTGCAATCCTTGGCGAGAAGCATGTGACGTCGGCGGCACGTCGAGTGACGCGGCGTCACGTGATTCCCGGCTCGTTCGCGCCGGACGGCTCGTTCGGCCCAAAAAGAACTTTTGGCCAGCTTGGGGGGGCCTCCTGACCCCCCCAAGCTGGCCAAAAGTTCTTTTTGGGCCGAACGAGCCGTCCGGCGCAAACTCGCCGGGAATCACGTGGCGCCGCGTCACTCAGACGCGACGTCACGTGATTCCCGGCAAGTTCGCGCCGGACGGCTCGTTCGGCCCAAAAAGAACTTTTGGCCAGCTTGAGGGGGTCAGGAGGCCCCCCCAAGCTGGCCAAAAGTTCTTTTTGGGCCGAACGAGCCGTCCGGCGCGAACGAGCCGGGAATCACGTGACGCCGACGTCACGTGATTCCCGTGACGTCGCGTCTGAGTGACGCGGCGCCACGTGATTCCCGGCGAGTTTGCGCCGGACGGCTCGTTCGGCCCAAAAAGAACTTTTGGCCAGCTTGGGGGGGTCAGGAGGCCCCCCCAAGCTGGCCAAAAGTTCTTTTTGGGCCGAACGAGCCGTCCGGCGCGAACTTGCCGGGAATCACGTGACGTCGGCGTCACGTGATTCCCGGCTCGTTCGCGCCGGACGGCTCGTTCGGCCCAAAAAGAACTTTTGGCCAGCTTGGGGGGGCCTCCTGACCCCCTCAAGCTGGCCAAAAGTTCTTTTTGGGCCGAACGAGCCGTCCGGCGCGAACTTGCCGGGAATCACGTGACGTCGCGTCTGAGTGACGCGGCGCCACGTGATTCCCGGCGAGTTTGCGCCGGACGGCTCGTTCGGCCCAAAAAGAACTTTTGGCCAGCTTGGGGGGGTCAGGAGGCCCCCCCAAGCTGGCCAAAAGTTCTTTTTGGACCGAACGAGCCGTCCGGCGCGAACGAGCCGGGAATCACGTGACGCCGGTGTCACTCGACGTGCCGCCGACGTCACATGCTTCTCGCCAAGGATTGCAGAAATGGCGTCCTCACTCCTCGCTCCATCACCAGGGAGTTGTGGTAAGTCGGGGGGGGGGATTAAGGAGGGTGAGGGGTTTATATTTTTATTTTGGCTCAACAATCGCGATTTCCAACATATCGAACATATCTATGTTCGATATGTGGGAAATCCGATCGTTTATGTCGAATCAATTTTTTAAGTAAAAAAAAAATATGAGTTGCGTTTTACTAATGCGGTCAATCCGAATGCACACCCCTATTGTTTCCACCACCTCCACTGGGAGGCTTTTCCATGCATGCACCCTTTTGAAATAATAATAATATTTTGTTTTATTTATTTTAAAAATGTATATGCTGCAATTATCCTAAGTACTAAGCTACTTATATATCAGGCATCCATAATTAAAATCACACAAAATATTGCACAAATTAACAAGCTACTAATAACTGTGCTTGGCAATTTGGATCTGTGCTTGCTATTGTAAATACTGAAGTAAACTCAGACTTGACTGAGTGTGTGTGTAGGAGACACACACACTTAATCAACTGAGTGCCAAGGTGGTGGCCTGGATTACAAACTGGTTGATGGATAGAAGACAGTGTGTGATGGTAAATGGAACCTACTCTGAAGACAGAGCTGTGTTAAGCGGCGTGCCACAAGGATTGGTGTAGGACCGGTCCCGTTCATTATCTTTCTGAGAGAAGTTGCGGAAGGGATAGAAGGTAAATTTTGTCTTTTTGCAGATGATACTAAGATCTGCAACAGAGTGGACATGCAGGAAGGAGTAGAGAGAATGAGACATGAATTAAGGAAGCTTGAACGGTGGTCGAAGATATGGCATCTGGGATTCAATGCCAAGAAGTGCAGAGTCACGCATCTGGGGTGTGGGAATCCAAAAGTGCTGTATGTCTTGGGGGGTTAAGGGCTGTTGTGCACGGACCAAGAGGAGACCTTGGAGTGATAGTGTCTAGCGATCTGAACACGGCGAAGCAATGTGACAAGGCTATAGCTAAAGCCATAAGATTGCTGGGCTGCATACAGAGAGGAATAACCAGTAAGAAAAATGAAGTGATAATCCCCTTGTAGAGGTCCTTGGTGAGGCCTCACCTGGAGTATTGTGTTCAGTTCTGGAGACCGTATCTCAAAAGGGATAGAGACAGGATGAAGGTGGTCCAGAGAAGGGTGACTAAAAAGTGTGGGGGATCTCCAACAAATGACTTATAAGGAGAGGTTGAAGGACCTAAATATGTATACCATGGAGGAGAGAAGGTGCAGGGGAGATATGATACAGACCTTCAGATACCTGAAAGGTTTTCATGATGCACAATTGACAAAACTTTTCATTGGAAAGAAATCAATAGAACCAGGGGTCACGTAATGAAACTCCAGGGAGGACAACTCAGAACATCAGGACATATTTCTTCAAGGAGAGGGTGGTGGATGCCTAGAATGCCCTTCCAGAAGAGGTGGCAAAGAAAAAACTGTGAAAGATTTCAAAGGGGCATTGGATAAACACTGTGGATCCCTAAAGGCTAGAGGATGAAAATGAAGAAAAGAGTGCACGGGGGTAACTTGCTGTAGTGATAGTTACTACCTTTAACCAATAAGCCTTCATACTGTTGATGCAACTCCATATTGCTCTCTGCTTTAACGGCAGGGGGAAACGGGGAATTGGATTCAGACAGCTGTTATGACCATCGGTCGCAGACGGCTGTGACCACGTCTACTCACATCCTGCACCGTTCTCCTACCCTCTCTGGGCCTGCTCGTGGCGCAGGCTAGTCTCCACCGCCATGTTCCTCAGTCTCCTCATGGCAGCTGGGACACCACCACCACCCACGTCGACACTGGGCCTTCCTAGGCATGCAAGTGTGCCACCAGGCCCTCCTCTGAAGCCACTTCAGCAGGAACCTCGGGGGCATCCCTGAGTGATGACGTCATCGGATCAAGGTACTTAAGCTCTACCTTCGTCCCCAGTTAGCCGACTTGGCAACGAGTTCCGTAAGTCTCTACTAGCTCCTGCCTCCATGTTCCTGTGGCTATGCTATCGGACTACTTGGACTTTGGACTCTGTCTGGTACCCACTCCTCGGGAGCCAGTGTGCACACTCCATGGGGACTTGGTCTCCTGGCCTCCCCCGCTCCTCAGGCTGGCCCTGCTCCCTCCTGAAGTCCTACCCTGCAAGGCTCCTTGTTCCTCGGGGCTATCCCAGGAACACCTTCACCACTCGGGAGTTCTACCTCAGTGCTTCTCTGCTCTTCGGGGTGTTGCCTATGTGGTGTACAAGACCATCAGTGCTTCCCCATTCATTGGGGCTGCACCTACCTGCTATCCAAGAGACTATCAGTGCTTCCCCACTCCTCAGGGCAGTGCTTCTGTGCTATATGGAGACTGCCAGTGCTTCCCTGCTCCTCGGGGCAGTGCTTCCCGCTCCACGGGGTTGAGCACACGTTATCAACAGAGATCTGAGTCGGGCTTCCCTGCTCCGCGGGTTGGCCTATGTCATTACAGCTGCACCTCCTTCGCTGCACAGCTCCGCCCCTTGGGGTTACCTCTTCGGAGTATCTCCTGCATGGCAGTTTCACACCTCCCGCTCTGTGGCCTGCCTAGTACCTTCCCCTTTGGGGTCTCTGCCCAGGTATTATCATCAGTCTGCCTACTTACTGTGGGAATCCCTCCTTCCTCCTTGGGACTTCTCCACAGCCTATCCAGAGCACCCTGCTGTGCCTGACCTCCCCTCCCAATGATGTGGGCCTGGGGGCTCCTCTCCACAGGTAGTAAAAACTCTCACCTCGGGCCAAGGGTCCACATACCCACAAACCTTAACAGATTGGCACGTTCATGGACCCGGCAAAGGTCTCGGCCCTCCAGGCCATTCCTGGCTTGGCACAAAGGATCAGCGAATAGTAAAAATTCTTGGAGTTTCTGGCAGCTGCCATAGACAACCTGAGCTCTCATCTAGATGCTACTGTGACTGCCACTATAACATCTATCAAGCTCAATACCTCCACCTCTATGCCGGTTCCTCGGCTGACCGTGCCTTTGAATCAATTCAATATGCACTTCTGCCTGCAACCAGTTTGCTTCCCAGACTTGATCACCAAGACTATATACATCCTGGCCCTTTTCGATGGTAAGGCCTTGGCCTGGGCATCACCTCTCTGGGAGCGAGCAGACCCGGTCCTTCGAGACCTTCCAGGGTTCCTGGCCCTGTTTCGGTCCGTCTTCGAAGACCCTGGTCGACGAGCCGTTTCCAGGTCATCTCTTCTTCATCTCCAACAAGGCTCTCACCCTTTAACGGACTATGTTAATGAATTACGAACCCTCACTTCGGAACTACATTGGGACTTCGACTGTCTACATTCCATCTTTCTCGAAGGTTTGAGTCCTTGGATTAAAGATGAGTTGGTGGCTTGCGAATTGCCCTCTTCCTTGGACTCTTTGATTGACCTCACTGAGCGTATTGACCGTCGGCTACAAGAACGCTCTCTAGAGTCCAGAGCATCCTAGAAGTCTACACCAGGCCCATCCTGGTGCAGACTTCTTCTCCTAGAATGAACACACCACAGAATCCAGCTGAGGAGGAACCCATGCAGATGGGTTTGAGTAGACTCTCTCCTAAGGAATGCTGCTGCCTACAGCAATCCGTTCTCTGCCTGTACTGTGGCCAGCCCGGTCATGCCATTGCCTCGTGTCCAGTCTGTCCAGGAAACTCCTGGGCCTAGGTTCTGCTGGAGGACTGCTCCTAGGCCTGACTGCCCCATCTCCTCCACTGACTGTTCCAGTGTTCATCAAGATGGACAACCAGGAGTTCCACACCTTGGCATTGGTGGACTCTGGGGCTGGTGGGAACTTCATTTTGAAGCAACTTACAGAACATCTGTGGATCCCCACCATCCATTCTCCAGTGCCCTTACTACTCTCATCTATCCATGGAGAATCTCTTTCTGGTGAGATTACCCACACCACAGCTCCCATTCTACTATGCACTGGGACCTTGCACGTGGAAACCATCTCATTCCATATATTGGACTAGGCCATCCATCCTGTAGTATTGGGATTGCCCTGGCTTCAGCAGCACACTCCACAGTTCGATTGGGCCACCCTACAGCTCTGTCATTGGGGCCCTGCCTGCTATAAGAACATAAGAACATAAGAAAATGCCATACTGGGTCAGACCAAGGGTCCATCAAGCCCAGCATCCTGTTTCCAACAGTGGCCAATCCAGGCCATAAGAACCTGGCAAGTACCCAAAAACTAAGTCTATTCCATGTAACCATTGCTAATGGCAGTGGCTATTCTCTAAGTGAACTTAATAGCAGGTAATGGACTTCTCCTCCAAGAACTTATCCAATCCTTTTTTAAACACAGCTATACTAACTGCACAAACCACATTCTCTGGCAACAAATTCCAGAGTTTAATTGTGCGTTGAGTAAAAAAGAACTTTCTCCGATTAGTTTTAAATGTGCCCCATGCTAACTTCATGGAGTGCCCCCTAGTCTTTCTACTATCCGAAAGAGTAAATAACCAATTCACATCTACCCGTTCTAGACCTCTCATGATTTTAAACACCTCTATCATATCCCCCCTCAGTCGTCTCTTCTCCAAGCTGAAAAGTCCTAACCTCTTTAGTCTTTCCTCATAGGGGAGTTGTTCCATTCCCCTTATCATTTTGGTAGCCCTTCTCTGTACCTTCTCCATCGCAATTATATCTTTTTTGAGATGCGGCATCCAGAATTGTACACAGTATTTTGTAGCTGCTTGGAATCCATCTCTCCACTGCCTTGAATGACAACCACACACTCTCTTCCCAGCCTTCCACTGCAATATGCATCTTTTGCTGATGTGTTCTCAAAGAAGGCTGCAGATACTCTACCTCCTCACCGCTCTTTTGACTGCACAATAAATTTACTGCCTAACACGGAGACTCCTCTGGCTAGGATCTATCCCCTTTCACAGACAGAGACCCAAGCCATGTCTGAATACATTCATGAGAACCTGGCCAAAGGATTCATCCAGCCCTCCAAGTCTTCTGTAGGAGCAGGATTCGTCTTTGTGGGGAAGAAAGATGGTCCCTCCATCTCTGCATCGATTACCGAGACCTAAATGAAATTACTCTCAAGGATCACTACCCACTGCCACTTATATCTGAGCTTTTCGACAGGCTTCAAGGAGCAAAGATCTTTTTGAAGTTAGACCTTTGCGGAGCCTATAATCTGGTCCGGATCTGCGAGGGCGACGAGTGGAAGACCGCCTTTAACACGCGCGATGGTCACTTTGAATACCTTGTGATGCCATTCGGGCTTTGCAATGCGCCCGCTCTGTTTCAAAATCTGATGAACGAGGTTTTCAGAGATATGCTTTACCATTGCGTAGTTGTATACCTCGACAATATTCTAGTCTTCTCGCAAGACCTTCAAAGCCATAGTCAGGATGTCTCTCGTGTCCTCCAGCGTCTGTAAGATAATCAACTTTTCGGCAAGCTTGAGAAGTGCTCCTTCAAACAAGAGACCATTCCTTTCCTGGGCTATGTGGTGTCCAGCCAGGGGTTTCAAATGGAACCTCAAAAATTGAAGAGCATCCGTGATTGGGCTCAACCTATGGGCCTCAAGGCTCTCCAGAGATTCCTTGGCTTCGCAATTACTAATGCTCCTTTGTTCACTATTATTCTACCCTGACCGCACCACTCACAGCTATGACTCGCAAGGGGGCCAATCCCTCTCAGTGGTCACCCAAAGCTATGACCACCTTTCAGGACCTCAAGACTGCCTTCCTTAAGGAACCTTGTCTCCGCCATCCGGACCCTATGCGCCCATTTGTGGTTGAGGTCGACACCTCCGACATGGGAGTAGGAGCTGTACTGAGTCAATACTCCACTACTCACACTCTACACCCCTATTCTTTTTTTTCCTGATGCTTCTCGCCGGCGGAATGTAATTACGTCATTGGAGATAAAGAATTGTTGGCCATCAAGCTGGCCTTTGAAGAATGGTGACCCTGGCTTGAGGGAGCACAACATCAGATTACTGTATACACGGATCATAAAACTCTCGAGTATTTACATCATGCTCAGCGTTTAAACCATCACCAGGCCCGCTGGTCTCTCTTCTTTACTCGATTCAATTTCATATTGCGTTACCGCCCTGCCAATAAGAATGGTTGCGCCGATGCTCTCTCCAGGTCTTTCGTCGCGGAGGATGTACCCGATATCCCACGGCACATAATAGATCCTGCTAAGGTCATTCTATCCGCCACCTTTCCATTACCACCGGGGAAGACGGTGGTCCCTTGCCCACTATGACAGAAGGTTTTCCAATGGGCTCACAACTCTTTGACCTCCAGACATCCGGATAAGTCCAGAACTCTCTCCACTCTTCAGCGGTACTACTGGTGGCCTACAATTTGAAAGGATACCCAAGCTTACGTAGAGTCCTGCCTTACGTGCGCCTGCCATAAGCCTCCAGCAGGAAAGCCATGGGGACTCTTGAAGCCACTTCCCATTCTGAACGAGCCCTAGACCCATATCACAACAGACTTTATAGTGGATTTGCTCATCTCCAATGGGAATAATACCATATGGATCACTGTCGACCGCTTCTCTAAGATGGCTCACTTTGTGGCTCTACCAGGCCTCCCAATGGTGCCTCAGCTGGCCAAACTGTTCTTTCGGCATGTGTTCTGGCTCCATGGTCTTCCAAAGCATATTATTTCGGACCATGGGGTTCAATTCACAACAAGCTTCTGGAAATCTCTCTGCAAGAAGTTTAATATTTCATTAGATTTCACCTTGGCTTACCACCCTCAAGCCAATGGCCAAACAATTCTTGCGAGCCTAAGTGAGTCTGCAGCAGGTCGACTGGGCCAACCTCCTTCCATGGGCAGAGTTTGCACTAAATTCCCATATCTCCACCTCCACCGTTTCATCTCCTTTCCAGGTGGTTTATGGATGCCAACCTCTGCCACCCCTCCCACTCCCGCTCTCCGTGGTATCTCCAGCAGAGCAAGCAACTGCCCAAGAATTGCATCAATTGTGGCAAAATACCCAACAGCTGCTCAAGCAGGCCACCCAAAGATCGAAGAAGGGCTTTGATGCCCATCATCGGGCAGCACCCCAGTTTCAACCTGGAGATAAGATATGGCTCAGTACCAAATTATTTTGGCTCAAGCTGCCCTCAGCTCGTTTTGCTCCTAGATATATTGGGCCCTTCTGGTGCTCTGCCACCTGGGTCCCATTACCTACCGACTCCAGCTGCCTTCCTCGCTCAAGATTCACAATGCTTTTCACGTTTCTCTACTAAAGCCTCTGATTCCCTCTGGATTTTCCAAAAAACTACCGGACCCCCTACCGCTGTCCTCAGGTCACATATCAAGTCCGAGATGTCCCGGACATTAGGAAACATGGAAGAAAATGGGAATACCTCCTCTCATGGGAGGGCTTTGGACCTGAGGAGAACAGCTGGGAACCCATGGCCAATATCCTGGACAAGGATCTCCTTCGGCAGTTCCTTGCCAAGCATCCTCGCAAACCCAAACCCCCGTGGAGGGGCCTTAAAAGGGGGGGTACTGTTATGACCATCGGTCGCAGATGGCTGCGACCATGTCTACTCACATCCTGCACCATTCTCCTACCCTCTCCGGGCCTGCTCGCGGTGCAGACTAGTTTCCACCTTGCGTTCCTCAGGTATCCTCGTGGCGGCTGGGACACCGCCGCCACCCACATCAACTCCAGGCCTTCCTAGGCGCGTGAGCCACCGGGCCCTCCTTTGAAGCCTCTTCGGTGGGATCCTCGGGGGCGTCCCTGACTGATG
The DNA here is from genome assembly GCF_901001135.1 of Rhinatrema bivittatum. Taxonomy (NCBI): domain Eukaryota; kingdom Metazoa; phylum Chordata; class Amphibia; order Gymnophiona; family Rhinatrematidae; genus Rhinatrema; species Rhinatrema bivittatum. The sequence continues at coordinate 241,603,899 of NC_042621.1, read as the reverse complement.
ATGTCATCGAATCAAGGTACTTAAGCTCTACCTTTGCCCCCAGTTAGCCGACTTGGCAACGAGTTCTGTAAGTCTCTACTAGCTCCTGCCTCCGTGTTCCTGTGGCTACGCTATCGGACTACTTGGACTTTGGACTCTGTCTGGTACCTGCTCCTTGGGGACCAGTGTGTGCACTCCATGGGGACTTGGTCTCCTGGCCTCCCCCACTCCTTGGGCTGGCCCTGCACCCTCCTGAAGTCCTATCCTGCAAGGCTCCCCACTCCTCTGAGTTCTATCTCAATGCTTTCCCGCTCCTCAGGGTGGTGCCTACGTGCTGTACAAGACCGTCAGTGCTTCCCCGCTCCTTGGGGCAGTGCTTCCGGTCTGTACTAAGACTGTCTGCACTTTTATGCTCTTCGGGTTTGTGCTCTCGTGCTATTCAGAGACCGTCAGTGCTTCCCCGCTACTCAGGGTTGAGCACACGTTATGAACAGAGACCTGACTCAGGCTTCCCTGCTCCGTGGGTTGTCCTACATCATTACAACTGCACCTCCTTCGCTGCACAGCTCCACCCCTCGGGGTTACCTCTCTGGAGTATCTCCTGCACGGCAGTCTCGCACCTCCTGCTCTGTGACCTGCCTAGCACCTTCCCCTTCGGGGGTCTTTGCCCAGGTACTATCATCAATTTGTCTACCTACTGTGGGAATTCCTCCTGCATCCGCAGGACTTCTCCACAGCCTACCCAGAGCTCCCTGCTGTGCCTGACCTCACTTCCCAATGGTGTGGACCTGTGGGGCTCTTCCCCACAGGTAGTAACAACTCTCACCTCGGGCCAAGGTTCCACATACCCACAAACCTTAACACAGCAACCAACAAGGACATTGGATTTTATGGTCTGGGAAAACAAATAAGCATGGGGGGAAAACAAATAAGCATGGGGGTAACTTGCTCATGCAGCTGTTGCTACCATTAACCAATAGGCCTGATACATTGGGTGCAACTGCAACATTGCTTTCTGCTTCAATGGCAAGAGGTAACAGGGAATTGATCTCAGACAGCAACCAACAAGGGCCCTGACTTTGACGGTTTGGGAAACTATGTAGGGGGGTGACCTGTTTGATGCAGCAGAGGCTACCTTAAGCTTGCTGCGCAGACTGGATGAACTGTTTGGCTCTTTTCTGCCAACATTTTCTGTTTCTATGTTTCTATACTCATTTAATACTAGAGAAGAACTGGTGAGTACTGGTACCCTATAAATAAAGTATACTGTGGCATCAAACCCCCCATTACCACTTCAAATTCCATCATGCACTGCTAGGATAGGGAAGAGGAGTGATTGGCAGGGGCAGAAAACTGGGTGTGGCTGCAGAGCCAGCCCAGCCAATCAGAAGCACAAGCGGTACAATGAGAAAAAAGAGAGCCCTGCTCCTAAACTATTTAGCCATAGAAAGCCAGGAATGGAAGCTGGCTCAAGCCAGAAGAAACTGAAATTATGTCCCACCACTACCTGTTTTCTCTTGTTTTGGAATAGGGGCAAAAAGCAGGAAATCTAGCTGAGGCTGGTGTTAGCAGAGCATAGACAGGGACAGCAGAAGTGAAACAGCCAAAACTAGCAGCATGTTCCTCCATGATTAGTGCTTCTGAAGTAATGGAGGCACTATTTTCAATCTGAGGAATATTAATGTCTGGAATTTCATGAATTAGAAGATATCAAAGAGCTAGTAGCCTAAGAGAATTTGAGGACTCTAACCAGAAGCGTCATTGCCTTCAGAGAGTTGTTGGGGGAGGTAGATGATAGTGACAATGTTGAAAGCAACCCCCAGAAACACCAGGCAGTCCAGGTAGAGAGTATGAGTGTTGCCCCTAGCCTTTTATCACAAGGTCAACCCTCAATCTCAACTCCAGTGCCAGAAGCAGCAGCAGCTCCCAAGGATGCAGAGAGGAGAATGTGCAAGACATCCCTGGTGTGGAGACACTTTATAGTTATGGAGAACCCGTGTTTTGCTCAGTGTATTCACTACAGTAGGGCAATTGAGGGATGGTACTGGGGTATTTGACAAATGTTAGTATACAGCATCACCAGCAGAAAAACAATCCATTAGCATAGGCATCAGGAGTTGGCAGCAATACTAGTCTTAGGACCCCCATCTGCCACTCAAAGCTGAAGCCATAGCAAAGGGGTTGAAAAGGGAAAGACTTTCCACAATCTGAGCTCACAGACCCTTCCACCAATCAGGTGAAAGGCCAGCAGCTCCATGCCATGTGTCCATAGAAGGAAAGCACCATAGAGGTGGTATTCTGTATCGATGTATTGGGGCAAGAGGCAGGCAGGTTCCAAAGTAGTGACAAGGTACATTAGGAAAATGATTGCTTTAGATGATCAGCTCTTGCAGACAGTGGAGAACCATAGCTTTAAGCATCTGCTGCAGCTCTAATCCCCCCATTAACAAAGTGAACACCAGGAATACATTCAGTAGGCAGTTTAGTCCCATCTTAATCATAGCTAGCCAAGGCAAAGAGGGGTAGTATGCATTTCACCAGTGACATCTGGAATAGCATGAATGTTTCACGTAATAAGAATGCTTTAAGAAGGTTTTATATTAAGCCAGACTAGTTTGGTGATGATGGAGAAACAAAGAGAATTGCAGCATAATGAGATTGCACTGATCAGACTTGTAGAAATAGCCAAGGCTGTTGAAATGCTAAAAGTAAACTACAAGTTAATCAATATGTTTAAGATCAGCATTAAGTTTTGTTTCTGTCATCTCAGCTCACTTAACAAGAAATCATATGACTTACAAGAATTCAGTTATTTTATAATATATGAGATAACATTATAATTCTAACCAGTTGGAAAATCATATGCAAACAAACTAACCCATTGGTGTGTAAGTTTAGGAGTGGTGATATATTTAACTGAATTTAAAGGCTCAGAAGAGCTGAGTTGGCATTTGCTCTACATTGCTTAGTAAGCACTGCTCCTTATAAGATATCTTATAAAAAAAAAAGATTTTTCTCTCTTGTTAGTTTTTCAGTGTTAAGAGTTTCTTATAGCCCAGTTTCAACCTTGCCTGAGATCCCAAGACATATCACATTGGAAATACTGTGGACTGCAATTAAAAGTCTTGAAATTTCCCTTGCTTTGAAAATTGAGGGCATTTCAAAAGATGTAAAAACTTTACAACCTATGGATATGGAGCATGATGCTAAAATTAAAAGTAATATAAAATCTATTGTTAAGATTGAAAACAATGTGAAAAACTGGAAAAGTGTGATTTAGCTTTGATTAAGGGTATGGAAGTTAACAATCGCAGATTCTAAGAAGTTAAATTTGAGTATTTTAAAATTCCCAAAATCTATAACAAAGAACCCTATTGAGATGGTTAGAGAATTTTATATTGAGGTGTTAAAAGTTTCTCATGATGCTATACCCCCAATAACTAAAGCTTATTATATTCCTGTTAAAGCAGAAAGTCAGAATAATATTCCCTTACAAGCCCCCTTGAAAAATTTGACTGAATTTCTGCAGGAATAACGAGATGAGATTTTGGGGAAAGCAACCTTAATTATAGTATTTGCTCTTGAGCATGATAAAATATGGACCATGAAATGTTTTTTAGGTCTCCTGAGAAAATGTTTTATGGCCAGAAATTAGCTTTATTTCCTGATTTAGCTAAAAGCTCACAAATGAGAAGAAAAAAAATTCGCTTAATGAGACAGTGGGCGGTAAATATTGGAGCAATATTTCAATTACAATTTCCATGCAAATGCTTAATAAAAATAGGAACTATAAAGTATTTGCTTTTTGACCCTGAACAGCTGGAAAAGTTTTTGCAGAACAGAGAAATCCCCTCAATTATTTCCTCATAGTCCAAGTGTTAAAGGAAGAAAGAGTAATAATTGATTTATTTATTTATCGAGTTTTATATACCATCGTTCGGTTTCACTATCACAACAGTTTACAAAGTTTCGATGTTTAACAGAGTGTTCAAAAATTCATACGCTTGTTAACATAGTTATCTTAGTCGTTGTAAACGTAGTTTGGTTGTTAAATTGTACATGTTAAATTACGTGCTTTGGATTGGTTCTGTATGTTTATATGGGCCGGTATGGAAGGGAAGTTGTAGCATAGGGTCATAGGGTGTTTTGGTAGGCTTTGGTGAACATCCAAGTTTTTAGTTCTTTTTTGAAGGTTTTTAAATTTTTTTTGTGTTTTCAGTTCGGTTGGGAGGGAGTTCCATAGTTCGTGGCTTCCTAGGGATATGGCTCTCTTCCGAGTTGAGGTAAGTTTGTGATGAGCAGGTAGAATTTTTAATAGACCTTTGTTAGCTGAACGGAGATTTCGGTTTGGTGAGTGGAGTTTTATGGATGCACTTAGCCAATTTGTTTGTTTTTCATATATTATTTTGTGTATTATGGATAGTATTTTGTAGTCTATCCTGTATTTTATTGGGAGCCAGTGTAGTGAAATGAGAGTTGGAGTAATGTGATCGTATTTTCTTGTTCCTGCGAGTATTCTGGCGGCTGTATTTTGAAGGAATATATGGACAATAGACAAGTAACTGGAAATTTCTTGAGTTTGGTGTTTAGATTAACAGTCCCCAAATAGAGGTTTTCAAATGAACGTTTACTTGTAATATTTTTTTCATTTTTCTTGTATTAAGATATTGTTCAAATATTGCCAGAATGTCAAATGTTGTTTGACTAAATTTGAAAATTTGAAAAATAAAGAATAAAAAAAAAAAAAAAAGAGTTTCTTATAGTCCACATCATTTTTGGTAATCCAGATGGGACTTGGAGTAAAAAAAGGGGTCAGTGTGGCATTCTTGATTGATGAATAAGGGTTCTTTTCTTGTACCTTGTTTCCTTTGTTTGGGAGCCATCAGTTTCCACCCCTTTCTCTATGTAAGAAAACTCACTGATTTGGGCATTTTGTTGCATAGTGGCAAGTGAGAGGCATTTCTGTTTTATTTAGCAGCATTTAGTGCTTCAATGTATTTAGGGCTTTATTTTGATTATCTAGGGCTTGGAGATTTCACTGCTTGTCAATCGGCTACAGTATTTACCCCTAGGATTTTTCAGGCAGACTTCCCTGGTTATTTGGATCAAGTATTTGATTGAGTGAAGCTAGGTACATTGTGGTGATCCTTGGGGGAAGGAGATCTCTGATTAGATAGCAATAGTAAAGAGGAGGTACAGAGAGCACATGCTTGAAACTGATTGTCTGGAAAGTGATTGCAAGAGTGAAGTGCTTGTTGTGCATAGCTATGTTCATTAGCTTTAAATCTTGGGTAATGCATGAGTTGGCCAATTTTGTGTTGAATTCCTAGTTTCTTCCTATAAGGTCTGGGAGGCCAGAGTAGTTGTGAATACCTTCTTGCACAGAGAGCAGGGTTCTTTCCATGGAATCTTGTAGGGATAAAGATTTTTGTCTGCTCTAATTGGCTTGGTTCAATTACCTTATGGGGCGGATTTTCAGAGCCCTGCTCGCCTAAATCCGCCCGGTTTTGGGCGGATTTAGGCGAGCAGGGCCCTGCGCGCCGGTGAGCCTATTTTACATAGGCCTACCGGCGCGCGCAGAGCCCCGGGACTCGCGTAAGTCCCGGGGTTCTCCGAGGGGCGCGTGTCGGGGGGCGGGCCCGGTCGTCGCGGCGTTTAGGGGGCGTGTTGGCAGCGTTTTGGGGGCGGGTACGGGGCGTGGCTACGGCCCGGGGCGGTCCGGGGGTGTGGCCACGCCCTCCGTACCCGCCCCCAGGTCGCATCCCGGCGCGCAACAGGCCCGCTGGCGCGCGGGGATTTACTTCTCCCTCCGGGAGGCGTAAATCCCCGGAGAAAGGTAAGGGGGGGGGTGTAGACAGGGCCGGGCGGGTGGGTTAGGTAGAGGAAGGGAGGGGAAGGTGAGGGGAGGGCGTTAGAGGATTCCCTCCAAGGCGGCTCCGATTTCGGAGCGGCCTTGGAGGGAACGGGGGTAGGCTGCGCGGCTCGGCGTGCGCCGGCTATACAGAATTCATAGCCTTGCGCGCGCCGATCCAGGATTTTAGTGGATATGCGCGGCTCCGCGCGTATCTACTAAAATCCAGCATACTTTTGCTGGCGCCTGATGCGCCAGCAAAAGTACGCCTATTCGCGTTTTTTGAAAATCTACCCCTATGTGTTTAATTCCTCTCTTTCTTCTTCATGAGTACTGTGAAAGCTAGCACTAGTGAAACCCATGTCTGCAGCACTTGTGATGTTTATTTAATAGGAAAAGAGTGAAGTGATTAATGTCTTTGTAGGTATTAAAATTATGATGTGCACTTTGTATACTTAGAAATAGTATATTTTTCCATTTTAATAATATATTTTAGTATGATTAGCATTGTGGAAAACAAATCTATCTGTGTGTGTGTCTTAGTTTTGAGATTAGCTCTATATTCTTCTTGCGAGCCTGAATATAAACAGCTAAATTACTTAAAGAAAACATTTGAAAAATGTAATATTTCGTATGCATAAGAAAGAGAGACTTAAAATACAGTGTGGGAAATAAAAGTCCAAGAAATATACATATTTAACTGAATCACAGAAACCAACATGAGATGTGAAACAATCATTGAAACAGCAAATATGATCCTAGAATCCTAGATTAGAAAATCATATGCTTAAAATATTCCCTTTGAAGGAGTCTCTGCTACATCTCTAATGAGAAAGAGAAAAAAGAAAAAAAAAACCCAGTAATGAGAATATATATTTGCTGGCTCTAGTCCATGCATTTTTAGTTCTGGCCTTTGTTTTGTTTTGCTTTGTTTCAAGATAGCATTAATAAAGTTTTATTTTAAAAATAAAATAAATGTTTTGGTTTATTATCACTGTTAGGTATTGCATAAGGAAAGCCCGAGGCAGGCGTAACTTGCGCACGCTGGCGTGCCATGTTCCAGTCCAGGGGCTGGTCCGGAGGCCGCGTCCATGCCCCCAGAACACCCCTAGGCTGGAACCACGCCTGCGGCTCCACCCCCGGATTGCCCCTAATAAAGCATCACTGTGACATGCCCCCGACACGCCCCAGGAAAGCCCCAGGATTTCCGCGCATCCCGGGGCTTGCGCGCGCCGACGAGCCTATGCAACATAGGCTCGGCATGCGCAGGGAGTGGAAGGGGCAGCTTTTCGGGGGTTACGCGCGTATCTTACACCCATACCCCTTTGAAAATCTGCCCCATGAGTTCTTGATTTCTTTATAATCACCTGTCCATGTTATGATTAGTCCTCAGCTCTGCCTCTCTGGTATTAAAAGTATTTATATTAACGTACTCTTTCATTTAAGGAAATGACTAATGAGATTGGTTTTAAGATCTTCTGATTTTAATTTAAAAAAGAGAAAAAACAATGTAATGTTATCTGTCAATGAATGTAGGAGTTTCCCTAAATTTAAATTACTAAATATTATTCCTGTAGATAAGTGAATGAAAAACTGGGATACAAAGGAAAATGTATATTTGCACAGAAATATATTTAAATAGAATTTGTATATTATTATTCTAAAATCGCATCCTTTTTTCTCTCTAAATAATTTCTATCTAAAGGCACTTTTCCCTCCCTAAGGAATTTGTCTTGCAGAATTTGCAAAAGAGAAAAAGAGGCCTTATCTTTGATTTGTCTGTCTCTAACAAATTATGTTCATGGTTTTTTTTTTTAAGTTTATGATCAGATTAATAATAATCCCCCAAAAAACCATCTCTTTCATGTGTTGCAAAATGCAAGATGTTGAAACAATTAAATAATGGTTTCATAAGTTTATGATTTATTCTTAAACTTTCATTATTTATCATCTATTAACCATAGTAGCATTTTTTACATTTTTTAAAGATACTCTGTTCTTCAATTGTGATAATTAAATGAAGGTGCTGTGAAAAAAATGTATGCCAAAAGTGATTTTTGAAAAAAAATCAAACCCTGAGTTCTCTTAACACTGAAGAAAGTTATTTAATTTAAATGATAGAATGAATGTAGCAGTGTTTCTTTTTTAACTAAATTTTGACTAAATTGAATCTGTTATTTGAATTTATTGTATGCATTAATAATGTATTAATGTCATTTTTATAGCAGAACTCCACAAAGATTAACTATCAAGATCATATAGATAACATACATGGATTTTCATCTTCTGTTCATATTTCTAATACTATTATCATTAATCCTTAATTTACATATTATTAAATTAAAGAATTAGAGAATATAATTTACCTTTGTGCCCATATAATCTTTTTTTTTTTTTTTTCCAAAGCATTTTTATTGGGGACACGAAAAAATACAGCAGGAACTACAAACAAAACATATTAACATGCCACCCAAATAGTTTTCAAATTATAACAACCACAGTCTCCCCCCCCCCCCATGTAGTGTAGAGAATCTCAAACTTCTTTACATGTCATTGCAGGTCTAAAATCTTGCTTTGCATAGTAGGATAATACAAAATGTTAATACAGAATAAAGATCACGGAGTATACCATACAGGTCCCGCCCAATTACCAGAGGACAACTGTAACGCGTACACGGAGGCCCCCCCAGCCAGGAAATCACATACAATCCCAGTGATTTATACGCTCAGCCCATCCAGTGGAGCTAACTGTTTCACAGTCGATGACAGAGAGCCATAATATTCACTCCATATGCTATGGAAAATCCGCTTCTTCCGAGGAGAGAAACGCTTGTATAATGAGCCATACTCCAATTGGAAAAGTTCTGTCATTAGAGAGGACCACATAGCAAAAGGTGGCGCGTCCTTTTCAATCCATTTAAGTAAGATACATTTCTTGGCGATAAGACATGCCTTGGCTAGAAAACCAGTATTCTCGATGTTAGTGCTCACATCCCCAATGTCATTGTTAAGAATGCAGAAAGAGCATGACCAATGGAGGTCCGTGTGAAACAAAGTTGACAAAAAAATGCGGATGGAGTCCCAAAAAGACTGGATCGAGGGGCAAATCCACAAACAATGAATAAGGGATGCCACGGGAACCGAACATTTAAGGCATACAGCAGACTGCACACTGCCCATACGGAACGCTCTTGCTGGCGAGTAGACAATGCGGTGAAACACCCGTTGTTGCAGTTCCCTCAGCCCCACGTTATTGGTGATGCTGTTGATAGAGGCATAGGAGTTTATAAGCATATGTTCCTCCAACTCCTCTTGACAGTCACTAGACCACTTTATGAGCAGATTTTGAAAAATGGAACATGGCAATATAGCATTAAGTAGTCGATACAACTGGGACAGGGAACCTTGCCGCTGCTGAAAACAAAAGGATAAGGCGGAGTAAGTAGTATTAAATATTCGGCCCTCCAAGCCGTTGGTAAGGCCACAAATGGTTGCACGTAAATATCCATACACCAAAAAGTCTTGGGGACGAAAGCCCAGTATAGTTTGGCATTGAGAGAACGAATACATCCGATCTGAACTAGAGTCCATAAATACTCCCAAAGGCCAGTTGGTTGGAATAGTAAAATGGGAGTGTGCGGGCAGAATCTCCAGGGATGCTGACGTAGAGCCCCGGAGGGGGTAGTGTGGAGAGACCAGAGGGGACAATCCCATCATTTTACGAATAAGGCACCAAGTCTTCCTAATCGTTCGCACCAAAGTAAAGGATATGTTCAATTTCTGAAACTCCATGGAAGAGATATGTAACACAAAACAAGGATCTTTGGGGATACATAGAGACATAATAAGCTCCGAGTCCGTATATTCTGAAGAGCCCATTATCCAGTCTCCCAGGAAACGTAAATTTGCAGCCAAGGAGTAGAGATAAAAATTAGGGAGACCGTAGCCACCACGGGTCTTAGGCGCCATTAATGTCTTATAAGAAAGGCGCGGTCTCTTGTGCTTCCACAAGAATTTCCTCAACTCTGATTGTAATAGCCAACAGTCGCGCTGCAATAAAAGTACAGGTAACATCAAAAGTTTATACAACAATTGTGGAGCTATTACCATTTTGATCACTGCAATACGCCCCTGGATAGATAGGGGGAGATCCCTCCACCCCTTCATCTTGGCAACCATTTTGTAGATCGTGGGAGGAATGTTAAGGGAATACCACTTGTGGGGATTAGAGTGAATAACTATGCCCAAATACTTTATCGTGGAAGACGCCCATTTCACTGGGAAGTCCATCCAGCTAGTTTGCAATGACCCCGATAGGTCCAGGGCTTCCGTTTTGTCCAAATTCAATTTGAACCCAGACAAAGCCTGATATTCCTGAAAAATAGAGAGTGCCACCGGCAGGGAGGCCCTGGCCCTAGATAGGAGAAGTAGTATGTCATCAGCAAATAATAGGGTAAGGTAAGAATGGGGTCCTACAGGAATGCCCGTTATTGCGGGGGTAGATTTCAATTTACTAATAAGAGGCTCGACTGTCAGAATAAATAAGAGAGGAGACAGGGGGCAACCCTGCCTCGTCCCCCTTTGCAAACCAAATTCTCCAGACATTTCACCATTCACCAGAATCCGTGCCGTGGGGTTGGAATAAAGGAGATTGATGTATTCGAAAATTCTACCCTGAAACCCCATTTTATGAAGAACATGGCGGAGAAAAGGCCAGGCCACGCGATCGAAAGCCTTCTCCGCGTCACAGGTAACTAGCAAGGGATCAAGCACTCTAGAGTCAGCGCACACCTCCAACGCAGCCAGCACCTTGTGAATGTTGACAGTGGAGCGCCTCCCCGACACAAATCCCACTTGATCTGGCGAGATCAGTTGGGGCATTAGGGGGTGCAACCTGGTGGCTAAGATTTTTGCATATATTTTAATATCAAGATTTAACAATGATATAGGCCTATAGGAAGAGGGTTGCAACAGATCCCTGCCCGCCTTGGGGAGGACAACTATAGTAGCGGCTCTCAAGGTTGGAGGCATCACCTGTTGATCTGCCATGTGCTCATACACCTTTTGAAGTACTGGAGCAACCTCCTCCCTGAGAGCTTTATAAAAGGTGGAGGTCATTCCATCAGGCCCAGGGGCTTTATGATTGGGGAGGACATGTATGGCTGCAAGCACCTCCTCCACCTCAATAGGGCGTTGCAAGCGTTGTAACTGGTCACCAGTCAAACAAGGCAGATCAACATGCTTTAGGAAAGCTTGAATAGCCTCCTCATCCACCGCTTCTGCAGAATATAAATTTTTGTAATAAGCAGAGAAGATCTCAGCAATCTCCTTGGTGGACGTTTGGGTTACCCCTTGAGAATTATTTAAATTGGCAATATATTTGGACGATTCTTGCGCCTTTAAAAGGCGAGCCAATAACTTGCCAGCTTTATTGCCGTGTTGAAAAAAGGTGAACTGCCTGTGTCGGAGAGTGCGCGCCGCCCTGGTATGGAGCAGATTATTAAGGGCGGACTGGGTCTCCCTGTATCGGGTGGATAGGTCACAAGTGGGAGCAGAGGACTTCGCCTTCCTCAGCTCCCGTAACTGTTTTTCCAGAGATATAATGTCTTTATCCAATTTTCGCTTTTTAAAACAGGAGTAACTAATGATATCCCCACGAAGGACACTTTTTGCCGTTTCCCAGAACAGGATGGGTTGATCAAGATGCTGGCCATTGGACACTAAAAAAGCCCCCCACTTCTTTCTTAAGTAATGTGGGAATTCAGGATCCAAATTAAGTGAGGCTGGCAATCGCCACTGACCCCGGGTGGGGCCACTGCCTATCTGGAAGGCCCCAGTTACTGGGCTGTGATCCGAGATCACCAACGTTTCAATCACTGAAGCAGTAAACTTGGAAAATAATGATTCAGAGATAAGTAAGTAGTCTATCCGAGATTGGGTGGGGTGTGCCTTAGCAATGTGAGTAAATTCGCGCTCCCCTGGGTGGAGAACACGCCAAAGATCCATAAGACCTAAATGTTTACACAGAAAATTGGGGCCCTTCCTGTCACTTCTCTGATGTCCCCCCCGAACTGGAGATCTGTCCAAAGCAGGGTCACTAACAAAGTTAAAGTCCCCTCCAAGTATCATGGGACAATCGCCCAGACTAGTAAGCTGGGAGAGTAGGGCAGTAAAAAAAGCATGGTCATAAGAATTTGGGGCATATATGGAGGCTAATATAATCGGGGTCCCAGCTAACAAGCCCTTAACCAAGATATAGCGCCCCTGTGGGTCCGCCACAGTCTGGTGCAGTACAAAAGGGGTATCCCGATGGATCATGATGGCTACCCCTCTGCTTTTTGAGGTGCCCGCAGCCGAATAAAGCTGGGAAACCCATTTCTTTTTTAACTTAAGAATTTCAGTGGTAAGCATATGAGTTTCTTGGAGGAAAACAATGCGGGCATGAAGTCTAGTCAATCGAGCAAACACTTTTTCCCTTTTTATGGGTGTACCCATACCCGCCACATTCCATGTTATCACCTTACATGCCATATCGTTGGGAGAAAAAATGGCAGGTACAAGTAGGCTACCATTATCAAAACAGTAGAAGCAACAAAGTCAAGCCCCCCACCTGAGAAACTGGTCAGTAGACCCCAGATCTGTACCATATATCTAAGCAAGTAAAACAAAAATTGCAGTACAATGAGACCAATGATTTCCCAGCAAGTATGTTTGAGATTCTCTACATTTGCTGTTCCCCCCTTCCCCCCCCTTTGTAAAGCCCGCATATTGGAGCTCACAACAACGGTCATGTACCTCACAACATGCAGTCCCCGTACCAAGGAGTAACCCTTAGCAGGGGAGGATCACGTGGATACTACACATGTGCTCAGCCATCCCTCCCTCTAATATATACTTCAGAAACAGAAAAGTGAACCCCAACCGCCAGCATATATATATGGCTAAAAAAAAAAAAAAAAAAAAAAAAAACCAGGCCAAATGGTAAGATAAAATATCTCCCAAAAGGAACAAGAAAAAACGAGCACGGAGTGAAAACCAGTACAAATAAAGTTTACATGGTAAATCCCCAGCCAGCGGAACTGATCAGGATCACAAAAACCCGAGTGAAATCAAAATCACTATAGTGTACAGTAGGGAACAGTACGTAAAAAATCACGAGGCTCCGGAACGGCCAGGTCCCGGAATCCCCTGCACACAAGCCCGCGCCTCCACAGCAGAGTCAAACAATTTCACCTGGCCTTGATATGTAAATCGAAGCTTAGCAGGGAACAAGAGAGCGAAACGGATCTGCTTATTCACCAGGTCTGCACATACTTCGTTGAAAGCTTTTCTCTGCAAAGAAACTCTGGGAGAGAAATCCTGAAAAATCATGATGCGCCGGGATTCATAAGAGACCTCTCGAGCCTTTCGATAATGTTGTAGCACAAGCTCACGATGGGCAAAATGCAGGAAACGCGCTATAATGACTCGTGGCCTCTGTGTAGGGCCTCCCTCGTTTCTGCAGCCCAGCCTGTGTGCCCGTTCAAAGAGACCTCCAGACGGTGACGCCAAGGTCGGGACCACTGCAAGTAACCAGGCCTCAATCACGCGGGGCAGGTCAATATCAGGCAGAGACTCCGGAAAGCCGACGAAACGCAAGTTGTTTCTGCGAGATCTGTTCTCGAGGTCTTCAAGTTTCTCTTCGCTCGCGTGAGCCTGTCTGCTGAGTTCCTCCACTCGGCGCTCCAGAGCCCCAACATCATCTTCCATAAGGCCCACGCGACCCTCAACGCGTTCCACGCGCTGGTCAAATTCGGTAATGGAGGACCGCACTTCCGCTATCTGCTCGGATAACTGGTGGAGCCGAGCATCCAGGGCTAATACCACGGCTTGGGATATTTTATCCTCTAAGGATTCGCCGTCAGCAAGAGCCTCCGGCGGGTTTAGGGCTGCGGCGGCCATTTTGTCGGCAGACGCCGGCAGTCTGTCTTTGTCACGTCGGAGTACTCGTGTAGCCATGCGACGCCCGAAAAAACCGGGGAAGAGTCTGCAGAAAGATCAGAGCACGTTGAAAACCGGTTTCGCCCCAAAATTCGAGCCGATGGGTGTGAGTGGCGGGAGATTGTGAGAGAGGGATGGCCGGAGCTCGGAGCACAGCACCCTACCGAGCCCACCACATCACGTGACCTCCTCGCCCATATAATCTTTAAAATATATTTTTGTGACAAAGCAAAATTGTTATTGTTCATTACCAAGACTAGATAAAATTCAGCACCACTAGCAGGTGTAAAATTTAATTTAATGGATAAAGAGGTATTTAATTGCTAATGCCACTCACTTCTATTTCAAAATGAAATACAAAATTTCAATCAGCTTAAATCTTATTTTACATGACATAAAATTCTTGAATATGTTGAATTTTGCATAATTATGATGCTATCTTTCTTTTTATTATATATTGGATTATTTGGAACACTCACATTTTTTGTTTAATTTGATTATTCCAATGTCACACTCACAGTCTTCCTGAACTTTACTACTTCTTACGTTTTGATACCTGTTTTTTTGCTATCCATAATATCAAAAGAAATGCCTATGGTAACTCAAATTCTTTCATATATATTAACTATCATATTTACTATGTAAGATGTTATTAGCCTGCAAAGATAATTGTAAACCGGGTTCTGATAATGTATATTCATCTGTTGCCTGAAGGGAGAAAATGCCTTTCATAAGATTTGGGCTGCTAACAGATTTTAGTCTTCTTTGAACAATTGCAAATAGACTCTATGCATATGTGAAAAGCTCAGGACTACAAATATTGGCCTAGAATAATCAAAATGCTAATAAAGCAGAAATATGATATGATAATAGTGTCTGTGATAAAGGAAAAAAAAGGGTGTGGTTAGAGACATTTCTGAAATACCACATCATGTAGGTAAATTATACAATATGCGATATGGTATCATGTCACGCATTTTATTTCGTATCATGCATTATTTTCTTTGTGTGTGTGTGTATATATATATATGTGCATATCCAACAATTCATCTCCTCTCCTTTCTCTCCAGCTGGAGAGAGAGGAATTTAGCTAGCAATTTCTGAGTACATTGTCCTGTTGCTTTCTATCATATGTTTACCTTTACCTTTGTCTCTTGCCTTTATTTATATGTGGATGTTTTTATTTGTTTGTCAGTTTGTCTTTGTGTGGTGGTAGAGAAGTGGTGGTGCTGGTGAGAAACAGTGGTAATGATTGTGAAGAGGAGTGGTGGTGGTGGTGTGGAGGAATGGTGGTGGTGAACAGTGATGAGAAGTGAAGATATAGAGAGGATGGAGCATGAGAGGTGTCAGGAGAGAGGAGAGGTATGAGGAAAGGAGGGCTATGAGGGAGGAGAGGCAGAGGGAGGAGAAGGGCACAAGAAGGGCAAGAGTGGTAGGAGGAAGAGGAGGATTAGGGAGCAGGACAGGGATAGGAGGAGGTAGAAGGGAAGAGGGAAGAGGATAGGCAGGCAAGAATGGTGGGAGGATGACTGCAAGCTAGGTATAGACAGAGAAGGTAGGGGCAGTTGGCATGGCAGATGCGGGAGGTGGGAAGGGAGGGAGGGAAGCAGGGAGTGGGAGTGAGAGCAAGGATAGTGAGACCTCACTGGAAGCAGCAATCCAATCATACGGCAGCCAGTATCAGGGCTGACTCATCTTTACGCACAAAATGTTCAGTGTCGAGGACAAGATGCTGATCACCGGGGTCCTCAAGAACTACAAGAACTACAGCATGCTCTTCAGGAACCATGCAGTGAAGCTGTCCAGGACAGCCAGGGACAGATGTGGTGCACTGTTGCCCAGGCCATATCCTGGAGCAGTGGAATTAGAAGGACCAAAGATCAGGTGGCCAACTGCTACCATGAAATAAAGGCCCAGCTCAAGACCAAGGTGGTAAGCCATAACAATTATCTGTGACAGACAGGAGGAGGAACCCCTTGACCCATCATTCTGACCCCTATGGAGCAGCGCCTCATTGAACGGCTTAGACCGGACATATTTGAGGGATAGAAGAGGCCCTGGATATCATGTGAATCAGGTCCAGTAAGTTCACCTCATCTGTAAATGTAAAGTCTGCTACAGATGTCCACATATTTTGGTATTAGATGCTCACTTTAAATAATTGATTGATGCAAAGTGCACATCTGATGCCAAACATCACATTTGTACTTCTTAGCATTTGTTTCCACAGCTCTCACCCAGGAAATTGCCTATTCCAGTTGTGAAGCCCCCATGACCAGCCCCATGGACCAGCGGTGCAGCACCAGCAGCAGCAGCAGCTGAATCTGCAACCTTGCAATTGGACGGTCAGATATAGAAGAGTAAGAAGAGGAGGAGGAGGAGCAGCAGCAGCAGACACCAGAAGAGCACTAGCTGCTTCCACCTCTAGGCTCACCTCTCCAACTGGACATGAACATAACACTCTCTAGCCTGATTCCATGGGACCAAGCTGCCCATTCCCCACCTGCCTCCAGCATGCCCATTCTCCAGCTAAATGCAATAGACATCCAGCCTGATCAGGTGACCAACTCGGATATGTAAGTTTTGGACCTGCAAGGAATGCCTCATCCTCCAACTGCAACACTACAAGTAATAGCAGCACCAGCAGCAGCACAGGATCTGCCAGTCTATGAAATACTCGACCACATCAAAAGGAGTCATATGCTCCATCTGCACCATATATGTTACGCCCATCGGTTGCAGACGGCTGCGATCACTATTGCTCACCTCTTTCTTTGCTACTTTGTCTCCATTGGGGAGAGTGGTGACATCCGCCAGCTACTGCCAACCTTCCTGGTGTTCCTGGAAAGCGTGGGCGCTGCTGACCGCCATCTTGCCTTCGGGATCACTTGAGCGTGCGGGCGCACGGGCCAGTCTTAAGCACATCATGGTGGGAACCTCAGGGGCATCCCCTCCGGATGACATCTTCACTCTGTAATACTTAAGCTGGCTGGTCCGGCATACTGATGAGTTAGCAAGGAATTCCCTAATTGCTGAATCCGCTTCACTTACAGACTTCCTGTTCCAGTTCTAGCACTTCTGCGTGAGACGCTCTGGGTACCCGCTCCTCGGGGGCCCTTCCTTGTCTCTGGCTCGAAGAGCCTTCTGCCTTGTACTGCTGCCTGTCCTGAGCTCTGGGACATCTCCTGGAACTTCCACTCTGTGAGTACCTTGACTCTATGGACCACTACTATACCAGCTTCGTTGTGGGATCCTCTCCGGTGTACTCCATGCCTCGGGCCACTACCGTGCCATCTCTAAATGAGGAACCTCTTCTGTGTACCCTGCCCTGCAGGCCACTACCTCATCATTGCTGCAGGACCCTCACCGGTGTACCCTGTGTCTGACTGGGGAAATCCCTCTGTGTACCTGACTGGGGAATCCCTCAGTGTGCCCTGCGCTGCAGGCCACTACCGCATCATCACTACGGAGAGACTTCACCGGTGTACCCCGCTCTGTGGGCCATTACTGGATCTCCACATCTGAGGTATTCCCTCTGGGAGTACCCCTCTGCACAAGACTTTGTTATTTTCTCTTGCACCTCCCGCTCCGCGGGCTGTGCCTTTCTACCTCTCTAATAAAGACTCTATTCCACAGCTGTGTCTGTCCGCTGAGACCGTGCCTTCCGACAGTGAGGCTCACAGGGCTCCTCTCTGTGGCTGGTACCATCTCTCACCTTGGCCCAGGGTCTACATACCTACAAGTCATAACAGATTGCTAGCTCCATGAACCCAGCACAGGTCTCAGCAATTCAGGTCATCTCTGGCCTGGCCCAGCAAATTTCAGAGCAGCAAAATGTATTAGAGACTTTGGCTAATGTCATCAATCAATTAAGTACTCAGCTGGACTCTGCCAAACCAAGCTCTGCTTCACATGCATCACTGTTTCGACCTCCTGTGCCCTTGTCGGCACCCCCTCGCTTCGCAGGAGACCCCTTGTTTTGTAGGGGTTTTTGAACCAGTGCAGCATGCACTTTTCTTTGCAACCTGCATATTTTCCAGACGTAGTGTCCAAAACTACGTACATCTTATCCCTCCTGGACGGAAAAGCCTTGGCCTGGGCGTCACCCCTTTGGGAGCAAATGGATCCAATTCTCAATGACTTTCCAGGCTTCCTTGCCCTATTTCGCTCCGTATTTGATGACCCCAGTCGCAAGACCATCACTGGATCCACACTCCTGCATCTGCAACTTGCCAGGTCACTGACCGAATATGCCATGGAGTTTAGGACTCTTTCTTCAGAATTACACTGGGATCTGGGCTGCCTGCATGCCATATTCCTGGAAGGGCTAAGTTCATGCATCAAAGATGAATTAGCAGCACGAGAACTTCCCGAGGCCTTGGACTCCCTTATCGACCTGGCTGGTCGCATTGATCGTCGTCTGCATGAGCGGTCGCACGAGGCTAGAGAATCCAAGAGGATGTCATCAGATATTCCAACATATACCACCCAGACAGCTCCTGCACCCAACACTGAGGAGGAGGAACCAATGCAAATGGGTCGCAGTCATCTATCTGCTAAGTAGAGGCATCATCGGCAAAGATCAGGTCTTTGAATGTATAGTGGCCAACCGGGCCATGCTGTACCCTCCTGTCCATTCTGTCCGGGAAACTACCAGGCCAAGGATCCACTGGAGGACTCCTCCTAGGCCTGACTGCGCCATCTCCTCCGCTAACACTACCTGTCTTCATTAACTCGGATGCCCTAGAATTTCACACCGTAGCCCTGGTGGACTCCGGGGCCGGTAGGAACTTTATGCTCAGACAACTCGTGGAACACGATGAATCCCCACCGTCTGGACACCTACGCCATTGCTACTGTCTTCAATTCATGGCGAGCCATTACCAGGCAAAGTTACCTACTCCACCACGCCAATCCAACTTCTCACTGGGTCACTGCACATGAAGACCATTTCCTTTTTGGTCTTAGATAAGGCTATATATCCTGTGGTGCTTGGACTGCCATGGTTACAAATGCACACACCCCAGTTTGATTGGAGCACTTTATAACCGTCTCAATGGGGCAAGTCCTGCCATGGAAAGTGCTTAGAGGTCGGGACTTCTATGCCTTGCCTGACCAGTACCACATCCCTTCCGAGGTCTTCCCCTGCAGTACTCCTCTTTTAGTGACGTGTTCTCCAAGAAAGCTGCAGACACTCTATCGCCTCACCGCTCATTTGACTGCACCATAAACTTGTTACCGAACACTGAACCTCGGAGAGGAAGGGTGTACCCACTTTTTCTGACGGAAACCAAGGCCATGTCCGAATATATACATGAGAATTTGGCGAAAGGTTTCATCCGGCCTTCTAAATCTCCCGCTGGAGCCGTGTTCATTTTTGTGGGAAAGAAGGACGGTTCCCTTCGGCCGTGCATGGATTACAGCAGCTTAAATGAGATCACCCTGAAGGACCGCTACCCATTGCATTAATCTCTGAACTTTTTGACAGGCTCCAAGGGACCAAAATATTCACCAAATTGGACATCAGAGGAGCATATAACTTGGTCAGGATACGCCGGGGCGATGAATGGAAAACCGCATTTAACACCTGCAACGGCCATTTTGAATATTTAGTAATGCCATTTGGCCTCTGCAATGTCCCAGCAGTATTTCAAAATCTGATGAATGAAATCTTCAGGGACATGCTCTACAGCTGTGTAGTGGTATACCTGGATGACATTCTGGTTTTCTCGCAAGACCTTCATAGCCATCATTTGGATGTCGCCAAAGTCTTACAAAGATTGAGGGACAACCAGTTATATGCCAAACTGGAAAAATGCTCCTTTCACCAGGAGTCTGTACCCTTTTTAGGCAATGTGGTCTCCAGCCAGGGATTCCAGATGGATCCACAAAAGACCAAGAGTATTCGGGATTGGACGCAACCCACAGGTCTTACGGCACATTGAAGATTCTTGGTTTTCACTAACTACTACAGGTCGTTCATCCACCATTATTCAACACTGACTACCCCACTTCCAACTATGATGGAAAGGGAGTCAATCTCTCTCAGTGGTCCCCTGAAGCCGTGACCGCTTTCCAAGAACTCAAGGAGGCTTTCCTACAAGAATCATGCTTATATCACCTGGATCGCTGATGATCCTTCGTTGTCGAAGTGGACGCTTCAGACATTGGTGCTGGTGCAGTCCTCAGCCAACACTCAACCAATCACACCTTGCACCCATGCTCATTTTTCTCCCGACGCTTCTCCCCAGTGGAGTGTAATTACGGAATTGGGGTAAAAGGAATTGCTGGTGATTAAATTAGCCTTTGAGAATGGTGTCCATGGCTCGAGGGAGCGCAGCACCAAATCACAGTTTACACTGACCACAAGAACCTCGAGTACTTACATCATGCCCAACGCCTGAATCACAGGCAGGCCCGCTGGTCCCTATTTTTTACCAGGTTCAATTTCCTCTTGTGATACCAGCCAGCTGATAAAAATACCCGAGCCGATGCACTCTCCCGTTCATTTACTACAGAAGATGTTCTAGATAATCCACGACACATCATCCACACAACTAGGGTGCTCCTCTCCGCCACACACACAGTTCCAGCTGGGAAGACGGTGGTTCCCCGACCACTCAGAAGGAAGATCCTCAGATGGGCACATGACTCTCTGCTCACAGGCCATCCTGGACAAGCTAGAATGCTTTCTACTCTGAAAAGGTTCTACTGGTGGCCAACCATGAAAAAAGACGTTCATGCATATGTAGAATTGTGTCCTACTTGTGCCTATCAAAAGCCACCAACTGGTCACCCTTGCGGGCTCCTTCAACCACTTCCTACACCTAGTGAGCCATGGACACATACAGCCACGGATTTCATTGTTGATTTACCTCTATCCGGTGGCAACAACACCATCTGGGTAACCGTGGACCACTTTTCGAAGACGGCTCATTTTGTGGCATTACCTGGCCTACCTTCGGCCCCAGAATTAGCGAAACTATTCAGCCGCCACATCTTTCGCCTCCATGGTCTCCCAAGACACATCCTCTCTGATCGAGGGGTACAATTTATGGCGAGGTTCTGGAGGTTATTATGCAAAAAAATTGACATATCCCTGGACCTCACATTGGCCTACCATCCTCATGCCAATGAACAGACAGAGAGGACGAACCATATGTTAAAACAGTTTCTCCAGGCATATGTAAACTCTAGGCAGAGTGACTGGTCCGATTTACTCCCCTGGGCCGAGTTTGCTTTAAACTCCCACCAGTCTGCTTCTACTGGATCTTCACCCTTCCAAATTGTTTACAGATGCCAACCTCTGCCTCCTCGTCCAGTGCCTTTGTCGGTGTCATCTCCCGCAGCACAGGCCTCGGCACAAGAACTCCACCAACTCTGGAAGCACACCAAACAACTTCTCCAACAAGCTGGTCAAAAGGCTAATAAGATCTATTATGTCCATCACTGGGCCGCTCCTCAGTTGAACCCTGGAGACAAAGTGTGGCTCAGTATCCGCTTCCTCTGCCTGAAACTGCCTTCAGCTCGCTTTGCCACCTGGGTCCAGTTACTTACAGCCTTCAGTTACCCACTCACTTAAGATCCACAATGCCTTCCATATCTCTCTCTTGAAACCACTCATCCTGTCTGAGGTTTCAAGGAAACCACCTGAAATCGAACCTCTAACGACTGAAGAGGATATCACCTATCAGGTTGAAGACATTTTAGATGTAAGGAAGCGTGGAAGGTGTTAGGAATATCTCATTTCAGGGGAAGGATTTTGTCCTGAGGAGAATAGTTGGGAGCCCGCAACCAACATCCTCGACAAGGAACTGATCAAACAGTTCCACACTTCTCATCCTAGGAAACCAAAATCCCCAGAGAGGGGCCCTAAGAAGGGGGGTACTGTTACACCCGTCGGTTGCAGATGGCTGCGACCACTAATGCTCACTTCTTTCTTTGCTACTTTGTCACCATTGGGGAGAGTGGCGGCCTCCGCCAGCTACCGCCAACCTTCCTGGCATTCTTGAGTCAGTGTGGGTGCTGCTGAATGCCATCTTGCCTTCGGAATCACTTAGGAGTGCGCGCACGGGCCAGTCTTAAGCACATCATGGCGGGAACCTCAGGGGTGTCCCAACCAGATGACGTTTTCACTTTGCGATACTTAAGCTGGCTGGTCCTGCCTTCTGACGAGTTAGCAAGGAGTTCCCTCATTGCTGAATCCGGTTCACTCTTACGGACTTCCTATTCCAGTTCCTGCACTTCGGCATGAGATGCTCTGGGCACCCGCTCCTTGGGGGCCCTTCCTCGTCTCTGGCTATCCGCTCCTCAGAGGGCCTTCTGCCTTGGACTGCTGCCTGTCCCGTCCTCTGGGACATCTCCTGGAACTTCCACTCTGTGAGTACCTTGACTCTACAGACCACTACTGTGGTCTGTAGAGTCAAGGTACTCACAGGATCCTCTCCGGTGTACTCCATGCCTCGGGCCACTACCGTGCCATTTCTAAATGAGGAACCTCTTCAGTGTACCCTGCGCTGGAGGCCACTACCTCATCATTGCTACAGGACCCTCACCAGTGTACCCCGTGCCTCAGGCCACTACCATACCATCTCTGACTGGGGAATCCCTCTGTGTACCCTGCGCTGCAGGCCACTACTGCATCACCACTATGGAGAGACTTCACCGGTGTACCCCACTCTGCGGACCATTACTGGATCCTCACATCTGGGGTACCCCTCTGTACAAGACTTTGTTATTTTCTCCGGCACTCCCCGCTCTGTGGGCTGTGCTCTATTCCACAGCTGTTTCTGACATCCGCTGAGACCGTGCCTCCCAACGGTGAGGCTCACAGGGCTCCTCCCTGTTGATGGTACCATCTCTCATCTCGGCCCAGGGTCCACATACCTACAAGTTAGACTACTGCAACTCTCTACTGCTAGGTCTTCCGGTCTTATCTACAAAACCCCTACAGATGGTGCAGAACGCTGCGGCGAGGTTACTCACCAACAGAAACAAAAGAGCCCACATCACACCAATTCTTCACAGCCTTCACTGGCTTCCTATAAAAGCCAGAATCACCTTCAAGTCATTATCAATGATCCACAAGGATATTATGGGCATCGCCCACCTAAATCTAAACTCATAACTACGCCCTCACACATCACAAAGACCCATGAGATACAACTACAAAGGCTCCTTATATGTTCCTCCGATCAAAACTTCACTAACAAAACGAGCACTCTCCACAGCCGGGCCCACCCTCTGGAACTCATTACCGCCAGATCTACGCCAAGAGACATGTCATCTAACTTTCAAGAAAAACCTAAAAACGTGGCTCTTCCGGCAAGCTTATCCAAAATCGCAGGAACACTCCGACACCGGTCAAAGAACAAAATAGCCCTCTATTATTTCCTCAACCGCCCATATCCCCTCAAGGCCCGACCACGCCTTATCTGGACAGCCCACTTGCTTTGAAAGACTCCATTACTGATGCATCAGTTCTTTAGCTCATGCATTACTCTTTGTATATACCCTTCAACATTGTTCTGTTACCTGTATACCCCTATATAGCCTACCCTCCTTCTTAGCTAATCCCTACATTTATCCACGTTATTTTGACGAGTTATTGTTGTCTATTTAATATTTAATATTTATGTTCTTATGTTCAGAAACCCTGTTTTATGTAACGCCTGTTTAATGTAACGCCTTAACCGCGACAGTTTTGTTCTATGGAAACCGACTTGATTTGATATTTGTATCAAGAATGTCGGTATATAAAAATCCTAAATAAATAAATAAGTCATAACAATATACAGGCACAGCTGGTGCATTTGAGGAGGGTTCACATCTTGAACACCAATGCCATGCAGGTGCACTCAGCAACCCTTACACAGAAACCTCTATCATCAACTTGACATCTGCCATCATGCAACTAATTAAAAAATTGCCTGAGTCTCCACCTGTAATATCCCCATCCTCCCAGGAGTCAACTCCATGGTGAATTCTCAGCTCTCAGGACAGCCCTGGGGTAGGCCCTCCAAATTTATGCCACTCCCTTCATCCAAAAGCCCTGTCGAGGAAAGGGACCATGAGATGTCCAAGTTGTATAGATGGTAAAGGGTAACAAATTTCACTCAAAGATGACTAGTCCAAACATTCCAGGCCTGTCCTGAATACAGAGTTCCTGACTGTGCCAGCTAGATGTAAGAAAACTGTCAGGCCTGTCCTAACTACAGAGTTCTTGTCCTGGCTAGATGGAAATCACCTGCTGGGCCTATCCTGACTACAGAGTTCCTGTGCCAGCTTTCTGATGGGACAGTCTATAGTCTGCCAGTGTTGTCTTTCTGCTTGTTAGATAACCCTCCTCTATGTTCTGCCTGTAGTCCTGCCTCCTTGAAGCAGTATCCATTTATGATCCTACAGCTGTCTCTTATCTTCTCTCATCTCCTGGTTCAGCTACTGGTGTCTTATCTCTTCTCATCCTGCTGCTGCCTCCATGCTGGTGTCATGTCTCCTGGGGCTCCTGCCTCCATGCTGTGCTCTCCAGTCCTGGTCCTGCTGTCTCCATACTGCACTCTCTGGTCTTGGTCCTGCTGTCTCCATGCTGAATTTTACAGTCCTAGTCCTGCTGCCTGCTACTTGAATTTTGCTGCCATGGCCCTTAAGCTGTTCCCCCTTTGAATGGACTCCTTCAACATGGACTTCTAGGTCTTCTTTGAACTATGCTGCCTTGGCTCCTTAGTCTTTCCCCCTTTGATATCTGTTTGAGATCAGCATTAACTAAGTGGTATGTAAAGATCACCAACCCAAGGTAGTGCAGAGGTAGGAGCCAGTCTGATGAAGTCTGTATGGTCCCAGGCAATAACAATACTAAGGGCAATTTAAAGTACAACTCCCTATATCACTGTGTCAACATATAACAAAAAATAGAGAGACATTTAGCATCAATTTAATATTTTATTAATATAGAAAAACCCCCCATTTTTTATAACCCTACATAGACAACTTAAAACTAAGCTAGCACATTCATCCACATACAACACAATAAAAACATTGCATGAAGTTTGAAAAAATTAATGCATAAATGTTTCTTTCATGTTTGTGTAATTATACATTCAATATTTTAAATATAAATATGCAAAAATCACATATATCATAATTCAACAAGTTTAGAATTCATCTGTAATAGGTCCGACAAAAGATATCTTCGTTTCGCCTCTGTTATCTTGAGGCTTCCTCAGGGACTATTTTAATAGTGTTATACTTGCAGTCATGCAATTGCCATGTTCAATTCACTGCAACCAAATTCGGACACCCGAATGTTGTAACATATCTATAAGAAGGTATTGTCGAAAGCTGGATAATTCAAAACTGCCGTTCCTGTGGCATACATTCTTCAATTTATAATACAATTGCGCTTTCTCTTGACGACAAAGCAAAGAAATTATTTTTGCCACATCAACCGGCCCACATATTCAAACTGTCATGACGATTTCCTCGGAAGTGACGTCGATCAACGTCACCCACAACAATACCCAGGCAATAGCAGGATTCATCATCGTCTGCTCTTGGCCAGTGGGGAATTTCTATCCTCCACATCTCCATGACTCATCCACAGTGGTCACACAGAAGCTGACACAGTCTTCTAGCAGGCTGCATGTAGACAGATGTGCATAAGCATTAGGCTGGCTACTGGACAAGTGATGTGGCTCCAATTAGCAGCAGAACCTGTCTCTTCTAATCAGCAGGATTAAAGTACTTCCTAATCTATCCACCCAAAACATATACAGCTACATAAGATGGAATCTCTGTAGGTCTACCTAACTAATCTGTACATATGGCAGAGTAAGTCTAAAGTTATGCTGTCCTATGTGGCAGGCTCACAGTTTAGATACCAAGATACATTCAACAGATAAGTGTGTATGTAGGCCTCTGTCTAGAAAAAAGACTACATAAAATAGGGTTTCTGACAGGCCTCTTGCCACCCCTCCCCCCCCCCCCCGCCCCAGTTCTTATCAACCCACTGGCCCACTAGGCCACATACCTCCACCAATCCATTAATCAGGTGAACCTGAAAGTTCCAGGCATGAAGGTGCCATTTTCCCTTTCCCTTTCCTCCATCCCAGCATTCCCAAAATCCATTAACTTCAACAAGATCTCCCTTCCTCCAAACACCACAGCCTTCCCAGGAGCTGAAGCTTTCCCAACGAGGCACACTCCTGATACCAACTCCTGGTTTTGGGTGGGAGGTAGTTCTAAGTGTGGGGGGAGGTGTACACTCATCCTGCAAAGTTGCACAGCATATCTGTGCTCTGACGCTGCCAATTTTCACCTCTCCCCTCCCATCGACTGAATGAATAAGGAATGTCAAGCCATACTGGAATGTTTGGTAACTATGATTGAAGCCATTTTCTCCCCACTTATATATTAGCATATCTGTTGCATCCATTGTAAAATGTGGAAGCACAGAATTGCTCGTGTCCAAAGATAGTGCGTGCTAATTGGGTGCATACACAGTGCATGTTCTGGTGTATGCACTGTAGAGCTGAGCTTCATTTTTTCGTATCGGGACGTATTTCAGTTTGGGTGCTTCATTGAAAATTTCATTTTTCGGCGGATCGTTTTTGTCGGCGCGGATCGGGAAAACGAGTCGGAAAACGAATCAAAAAAAAAAAACTAATAGGGAAAAAAAAAAGAATCGGAAAAAAACCACCCCTACCCTTCAATTTTACTTTCTTACAACCCCCCCCCCCCCACCATCCCGATCCCTCCCCAAGACTTACTAAAAGCCCAGGTGGTCCAGCGGGGTCCCGCGAGTGATCTCTCCCTCTGGGCCATCGGGCTGTCGGGCGTGCTTTGAATCAAAATGGCGCCAATGTCCCTTTGCCCTTACAATGTCACAGGGGCTGCTGGTGCCATTGGTCAGCCCCTGTCACATGGTAGGAGCAATGGATGGCCGGCGCCATCTTGTGCTCCTACTAAGTGACAGGGGCTGACCAATGGCACCACTAGCCCCTGTGACATTGTAAGGGCAAAGGGACATTGGCGCCATTTTGAATACTGGCAGCCGATGACCCGAGTGCAGGAGGTCACTCCAGGACCCCCGCTGGACCCCCCAAGACTTGCCAGGGCTTTTAGTAAGTCTTGGGGAGGAATCAGGTTGGTGGGGGGATTGTAATACAGTAAATTTGAAGAGTTGGGGTGATTTTTTTTTTAATAAATGTGCCCCTCCCCTCCGCACTAACCCTAAAAACGAATTTTCCCCAAAGTTCGGGGAAAATCTGTTTCGTGGTTCAGGTCCCCCGACCCACAATGAATTAGGCAATTTTGTTGAAATTGCCTAATTCATGATAAACGAATGCACTGTAGTGATAAGGAAGAGAACAATGAGGGCAAGATAATCTCCAGACACTGATATAGACAGAGGCTAATATAGCACATCACTCACCCAGACACATCGGTTAGAACATTGTTGTTCACAGACTACTTCCAGCACTTTGGTTATGTACTGAGGCCCATTTTGGTTATGCACTGAGTCCCACTTTGGTTATCTATTGTTGCTTTCCTGTTCATCATCTAGCATCAATGATGTCTGTGCTAAGCTTGTCCCTACCTGCGAATGAGGTAGTCAGAGGTATTACTCCTCATAGAAGATTGCATCTGGTATCCTGACAGGCATCTGTTGAAAGCATGTTGACTCATGAGATCATCAGCTAGCAAAACTTTCTTTCTAGCCTTAATGCTATGCACAGAGCTTATGACTGAAAGTCTACCAGCATACCTGCCTTGGTCTCATTATCCACCATGTCCAAAATGCACAAACAGCACAGGATATCCATCCTATAGGACGTCAACTATGCTATGTTGGCCACAAGCAATGGCAGCCATGCGGACAAGCAAGAGTCTCAAACCTGAAAAGACCTAAAAGGTAGTGACTCAGCTTAGAAATGTACCATTCTGCTAGCTTGTGCTATCACAAAATAAACTCTGACCTATCCATTTCAGAAGGGACTTTCCACAACATGTAAAGACATGACACCATCTGGCCTTCAGATAATCAGACTAGCATCCTTGTCTAGCCTCCTTGAGCAGTTAACATAACCAACATGACAGGCCAAGGGCCAAGGCCCTCACTTTCTGTACATGAGACCTGTACATGAGGTACATGCACCTCATGTACAGGTCTCATGTACAGAAATGAGGTACATGTACCTGTATTTATTATAAGAATTTGTATTTACTATTTATATTTATTATTTAGCTATTAACATTGTTCTGTTACCACTTGGTACTATTTCTCTCCTTTACCTCAAACTCTAAGTTCCTACTAAGTTAGCCATGTTATTTATACCCAATTGTTGGATGTAATTGTATATTTGTTTAATTGTTCAATCTGTTTGATGTAATTTTCTGTTCCTTGTTCTGTGTAAACCGAAGTGGTATGCACAAGTGCATGAACTCCGGTATATAAAAGCCTTTAAATAAATAAATAAATAAATGAGAGATGACTGTTTACTTATCTAGGTATAGCAGTGCCTAGCAATGCATGGTGATGTGCAAACACCATTAGATATGGTAGCTTGCAATGATCTGTGAGAAGTTTAGGATTGCCACCATATAGGACATGTGCTTACCAAAAGACTGTAAGTGAAGGCCTGCTAGATGAGCATTCAAATGTCAGCACTGTCTCAGAGCCAGCTGAGGCATTGCTGACACCTGTGTCTTTCAGGCCCTTGTCACAATATGTTTCTGATGTGCATATGGATACATTCTGATGCACACAGATGTCAACTAAGTAATCAGGCTGTAACATGTTGAGTTTGTGCTTGAAAATTCTAAGTGTCAACTAGTAGCTTCAGGCTGTGCCTTTAGCCAGCTGACCTACTTGTGTTTTCTCAGACTTCTAGAGCACTTGGTTCCATGTCCTATGCCCTGCAGGAGTTCTATCATACCTAGTCAATATCTTAACAACATGTGAAGACTAGGACAGGGTCAAAGGTGTAACCAAGGCAAGCAAAAAGGCACAAGCTAGGGCAAGCAATGTACACTGTGTTGGCAGTCCTATATGTAAAGGGATAAACAGAGTAAAATAAATAAATATATAAAATGAATTAATAGTTAGAAGGCTTACCTGTCCTGTAGTTCCACAAGTAGAGTCCAGAAGGTTCAGATTTTCTAGTGGCCAGAGTTGTGCCAGAGGCAGTGACAATAGCAGGACAGAGATTGAAGACAGCACCCAGTCTTGCTATGAGGGACTGCCAGAGGCAAAGGCCGACAGAACTGAAGAAAGAAAAAGAACCGTGAAAGAAGATGAGGACTGCAGCTACCCAGAAGCAGCGTTGTGTTGCCGGTGATCAGCTACTGATTAGTGCTAGTGGCAATGAGCAGGACGTGCACTCAGAATGCAAAGGCCTCCGGACCAAGGTGTGTCACAGCTAATGATGGAAAACATTTCAGGAAGTGACAACAAGCACTGGAGAGAACAAGGCAGAGGAAAGGAATAAACAGATGAAGAGATAAACCATGAGGATTGAGCTACTATCAATGGTCAGCTTAAATAATTAAAAAGAAAGAAAGACTGACACTGCTGACAGAGATCTTCTCTTGAGATGAGAGCTGCATATGAAAGAAAAAAAGAGAAGAAGTTACTGACCTCCTGCTGTTGTCACTGCTGAGGGTGTCTTGAGGCTGATTTTGGTATTTTTTATCTTTTAGTTTGTTCTGGAAACTGGCGTGGAGCTGCTGGACAGGGGAAGGCATGTTAGAAAGGAGAGTGCAGGAACTTCAGTGACATCATCACTGAAACATGTACTGCAAGTACTGTTGGGGGGAAGGTTAACAAGTTTAAGTAAAAAGAAGAAAAATAGAAGCTAATAAGCACAAACAGGAAATAATATTCAGGATAAAAAAAAGGATACCTATATAATTAAATACAATGAAACTTCTCAGGAAGGAATTTTAGATTCCTCATTAAACTACACTATTTTAAAACATAAGAAAGTTGATTGGAATCACCCAGCGCATCATCAACAAGATTGCATGCGCACTGGATAATCAGGTTAGGCAGAGATAGCGTATCCTAGGAGACGCATCACTGGCTTCCCTGGTTACCAGTGAGTTGGCTGGCAAAAGTGTACAGAAGTTAGACAAAGCACAGTGTAGGAATTTAAATTTCACAGAGATTTAAAAGACATTCAGATTACACAAAAATCGACTGAAGTCAGATACTGCAGGGAAAAATAAAAAGAGAAAGAATAAGCATAGTATAAAGACAAAAATAATCAGCTCTGAGGACTATTTAGCGCTATGATGTCATCAAGTATTGAGACCAAGCAGACAGAAAAAAAAAAAAGACAGTTACAGAATCAGAGCAGTTAGTGCCTGATCATTGATGGAGAAGGATCTGTTAAGCCAGTCCTCTCAAATCAAGGCCTAACTAATGCAAATAAGTGCAGTTACAGTACAGTTATAGTGAATGTATGATTGTTAGTAAGTATAAAGGTGTGTATGATATACATTGTCTGTTTTGAAGCAGTAGTGCTAGGGTTATGAATTATATATTTTTTTATTATTAGTTAGAATATAAAGTTGAAATAAAACAACAAGTAACATACTTGTAATTTGCAGAAGATCCTGGAACAGTGAAGGGAGTTAGTTTTGCTTCCTTTTAAGTTGTTTAAGATTAAGTTTAGGAGGAAGATTTCAAGATAAAAGAAAAGAAAGAAGAACTGGCCAGCAACGAAAAAAAACAACAATAAAGATAAAAGAAAAGAAGGAAGAAAAACAGATAAGTGACTGTTGCATTGAACTCTGATGAACTCTCATAGTAATTTCATACTTGGGTTAATTAAAAGAAATATATAAGTAAAGTGATAAATATATATAAGGAGAGTAATAATAAAACAATTCTTATTTGTGATTGTATTTTAATAGTTCATGAAATTTTAATCTTATAAGGAAATAATATATATTAATCGTATATAAAACTAATAATTTATTTTTTTAATGAGAAATATAAATAAAATTGAGAGTTTGAATTGTTTTGAATTGGTTATTCCAATTATTTTTAAGCGGTAACTAGTATTTCTGTATTTAACATCTGACTACCTTGCTGCCACACGACTACACTACTCGGCCACAGGAGTCTTCTAAGAGAAGTACATTTACCCGGCTTACATATACAAAATCTATGAAGAGATGTGACTCTTTTAGATTCACAGTCAAACTGATTACAATAGACCAACCACATCTCTTTGGTGTCAGGTATATTTGATGTCAACTCTTGTCTACTACTGTCTATTGCACCTATTGCTCCATTATCACATTGTAGTCTAACTCAGCCTAAGTGATTTCTGTTATGCACTGACCCAGAGAGAGGACCTGTGAGTAAAAAAAGATAGTGACAAGACCATCTAGTAGCATTCTGCTGGGCTGTCCTCCATGGAAGGAGAAGGACTAGATGATGACTAAAAGACAAAGTAACACTTTATGATGCTTTGCCGAAGCTGGCTGCCAGTCCATGTGCTATCCCTGGCTTCTGCAAGGGGACATGGGGGATCTGAAGCAATGTCTACTGGAATCCCATTCTGTAGAGCTAGAGTATGGAATACACAACAGAGCAGCATTATCTAAATGACTCTGGGCATAGTGTATATTAAAGTTCCCCCTGTTTTGTCCAGACAACAAAATCTACTTTTGTGAATTCCAAAGGTGTATTCTATGAACACCTGGTAGAACATAAGACATCATTATACCTCATCTCCGCTGGTGTGTTGGGCATAGCGACAGGCATGAGAAGCAAGGTCATGCAACCATATCCTAAATCTCTTGCAGCAAAGAGAGAATTGTTGCATCATTCACAGCATCCAACCCACAGCATGCTATAATATACTAGAAGCTATGCTCTAGTTTGACATAGGCCTTAAAAGGCTCTTTTCAAACCTAAGGTCCATGCTTCTTGTACAGTGATACTAAATAAAGGCAATAGCAATTGCTTATGGCTGTGTCAGATCTTCCTGAATGGAAAACTGCATGTGGGGTTCCTACACGATGTGTCTATATTACTCATAAACAAGCTATTGCAACCTGTTTCTAGCACTCCTCTAACAGTGAAGCTGTACATCACAGCTACCACACATGTCATTGCAGAAAGACATCAACCTAGTGGTTATGATTATGCATGTGCTTGGCTATTCTGCTGTATGTTCTCCAGAAATACACATTTGTCTGACATGACACAGTTATTATGATAGGGCCAAAAGGCACAAAGCCCAGCTTCTATTTAACATGTGTGATGTTCCAGATCCAGGCTGATAGAGCACTAGCAGGGCACACCTGACTTGGGAGTCTCTCACTATGGACACAAAAAGGTTGTGGTTGTCAAGTGACATTTGACAGCTCCAAAAGGGAGGATTTGAAGAGGCACTTGCTTAGTCTGTAGTGCCCGGTCACTCACAGAAATTTGTAGCAAGTCCATTGTTTGAGCACGCAACATTAGCAGGCCTCTCTGTCATGGAGACAGAAAGCCAGGCCCTGGCATTATGGCTTGTAGACCTAACTATACAAGCCACTTGTAATGTAACCAATGCAGTCACATCCATGACTGACCCCCGTGTCAGTGCCATTTGCTGTAAAGACATAGCCAGAGAGGGACTATAGAAAGAAGCAGCACTCTTACCTATGAGCCAACCTTCACCGTAGAGGCCATCTTCAAAATCTTCAAACAAACCAGATTGCCTAATTATAAAGGAATTATGCGTGGCTCCCAGGTACCTTGCGACCACATCGAGGATGCTCATTTGAGTGTCACATACCACTTGCATGTTGATGGAATGGAAGAGCTTTCTATTGCGGTGGATCTCCACCCTGCCATGGGGTGGGATGATGACTACGTGAGTGCAATCAATAGCTCCCAGAACATTAGAAAAGTTGGCAATGGCATAAAACCCTCTCTTCAATTCCATCAAGTCCTGCCTTTCATGAGGGAATATTATGTAGCGATTCATGTGGTCAGATACAGCTGTTATGACCTGGTCCAGACAGTGGGAAAAAGTGGTTTAGGACATTCCACCCATCTCCTCAACTGTCATTTAGAAGAAGCCAGTTGCCATGAAATGCAGGGTGGTCAATAGTTTGGTGAGGCCCAGCACAGTGTGAGACCTTTCGCTGACTGGATCCATATCCCTTCGGATTTCTTCATATATTTCTAAGATAGCCTGAGAGCTGAGGTGATACCTGCTAATCACATAATCCTCTGGCATGCCCAACAATGAAGCTCATGATGGAAAGATGCATTCCCTGTATATCTTCCTGTATTTGCATGCCAGGCACTGTCATGGGCCCCAACCCTCTCCCTGCATGGCCAGTGACTCAGGTTGCAGTGCAGGGATTGCCCTAGGAAGCATAGAAACTTTCCTTGCCTGTTCTTGTGGTTGTTGTTATTCTTCTTGTTGTTGTCTGCAGTGACCTCCTGAAGCATCCAGTATCTCCCAAGAAGTAAACTTGCCACAAGTATTATGGGTTTAGGAAGACAGACCTGGTAAGAAAAGGTGTTTTTATTGACCCAGGAGGGCCTGGTAGGTGTGTCTGATAGAAGACCTTTTTTTATTGTGCACAATAGTAGCCACAATCCATGATAATGGCTATGGGCACGCAATAAAAACATTTTTCTCTTTTAGTGCAAAAAAAAATAAAAAATGGTGTAGTTATTTCTGAATTAAATCCCACGTAGGTATATGCTTTAAGCTATCTCAGAATGCAGTAAAACACATTAATTTGCATTAACTCCTCCCACATGTATAATACTTATAAAATTTGTATGCTAGCTTGCATTGTGCAATTTATTGTGCGTGCATCGAACGTTAGACCCCCATTTAATGAGTGCTCAGGCCCTAACGCACTTTAATGAATGACCCAGTTAGATGGGATATTCAGAAGCCCAGCTATGCAGTTGAAAATCCCCTTAGAACTCACTAACTAGCCAGATAAGTCTTATCCATCTTTGTTTAGACCTGCTTTTGTGCATGTCTAACTTAGCTGGATAAGTTGTCTATCTAAGGCTAAATATTACTATTTAGCTGAATAACTTATCCGGCTAAGTAGAGCCACCATGATCTGTCAATTGCCTGCCCACAAGTTATCTGGCTAATTAGATAGCCAGATAAGTGACATATCCAGCTATCTATTGGGCTCTGAACATAACTGGATATTCAGCAGCTGCATAATAACTGGATAAGTCCTATTTAAGCAGCTATCTAGGTAGCTACCTCTACAGTGTATGGTACCACATTCTTTGGGACTTTAGTTTATGAGTGTTTTTCCTCATCTGTCTTTTTGATTTTGTTGATGTTGGCTTGGATGAAGATTTTTTGCTCCTTTTGAGTTTAGTATACCAAAAACCTGAGAGGTATGCAACCCTTGAGAATCAGAGTTGGATACCTCTAATTTAAACCCTCATAAAAGGCTAGACTGGCCTCTATGCTCAGCCTGTACTGCTGTATCACCTCTGTTTCAGTGAGCCCAAGAAAATGGTCCATGGACAGTTCAGATATTTCACCTGCTGCTTGTGTGCCTTCCTTAGTGGTGGTGACTATAGGGTTCTCACCATATCCTGTACAAAAAAGCCTCCTCCTCACCTTTGTCCTGAAGAAAATACAAGCCTTCTGCATTCATCATTGTATAAAAGAAAAAACTAGTGGTTTAGAAGGTTTTATAGTCAGAAGTGCAAAGGAAGTACTGTATGTGACTATTGGTATATACATTAAATAACATGCATTTTAAGGTGCAACATGTTAATGCTCCGAAAACAGCCTGAAAAATCCTATACCTATACTTCTAGACATGTAGGTAAAATTTGTGCATTAAAGGCTTGAGTATGTTTACTAACACTGAGCTCCTGACATCACATTTCCCAGTGGCTAAATCTCTGCCTTCATTTGCATCTCGTTTGCATAGCAAACAGCCAAAATCCTAGTATTAAATAACATTGTCTGCATTATTGGCCATTTTGGTTTCAGTATGCTTAACATAGCTGGGATAACATCCACGCAAGCATAATGCAGCTACATTATGCTTACCACATTTTTCTGACTAGGTTTCCCAAATTACTTATGGTGCTACATTGCAGAGCATCAGAAGACTTCATGAAGTATAGATGGATTATCTTTATTAACTTTTCTGGTCACCAAAAAGACAATAAGAAGCTATACAGGATCTATTCAGTGAATAATAATTGTGATTTTTAGAAACTTACAAACATACAGGGTCATTTATCAAATCACGTTAGGGCCTTATCGTGGGCATTAGGGCCCTAACACCCATGATAACGCCATAATGCCTGCAGTAAATAATGCATCACAGGTTGCGTATGCCAATTTTTAAATTTTTTCCAAAATGGGAGGAGTTTGGGCAGTAAATTAAAATGAGGGGTACTTAGTATTGTGTGCGATAGCATAACACACGTTTTCATGGGCTTTAATGCTGGAAATTACTACACCTTTTTTCTTGGCATAAAGATGTGCAATATGCCCGAAATAGGATTTGCACTAAAAATCAGTGAAGATTTGATATGATTTGGAGTGAGCAAAGATACACAAAGATGATATGTGTTTATTGTACTCTCGAGCTAGCTTGATAGCAGCTAGAGTGCATCAAACTAGATCAAGAGTACATCTTCACTGATGTGTACTGTGCTGTTCGTACCTCTGACTGTGCATGTAAAACTGTGCCCCAAAACCTAGCCCACCATCAAAACCTCACCCCGAGTTACTGGTTGCCCCTCCTACAGTGGTATAAAAAGTTTACTTATATGAGAACCTTATAAAGAGTATCTCTCACTCTTTCACTCTCTCTTTCTAGCCAAGAGCAGCCCAAAATGTGGAAAAGCCTGTCTGGGCATTTCTCAGCTTGTGATGTGAAAATATCATAGGTGCATTAAATATAGCATGTGTTGTGATATCTTGAAAATTATCCTAACCATGCTCCTTTTTTTTTTTTATCACAGGTGCTATTCTTGTGAAATTTATAGCAAAATGATAGGGATGTGCAGAGCAAACGTTTATGTTCATAAGTCCATAAGTCGAAAGGGGGGGTCAATTTCGGTCAATATGGACATATGGAGAATTCCATAAGTTGAGTCTATGTCCATACGTGCAAATAAAAATGTAAACCCCTCACCCTCCTTAATCCCCCCCCCCAAGACTTACCAAAACTCCCTGGTAGTCCAGCAGGGAGTCAGGACGCCATTTCTGAACTCCTTTGCGAGGAGCACGTGACGTCGGCGTCACGTGATTCCCTGCGCGTTCACTCCGGGACCCTCGTTGCACCCAAAAGGAACTTTTGGGTGCAACGAGGTCAGGAGGCCCCCCCAAGCTGGCCAAAAGTTCCTTTTGGGTGCAACGAGGATCCCGGAGCGAACGCGCGGGGAATCACGTGACGCCGCGTCACTCCGACATGAAGCCGACGTCACGTGCTCCTCGCAAAGGAGTTCAGAAATGGCGTCCTGACTCCCTGCTGGACTACCAGGGAGTTTTGGTAAGTCTTGGGGGGGGGATTAAGGAGGGTGAGGGGTTTAAATTTTTATTTAGGATCAACAATCGCGATTTCCAACGTATTCAACATAGCTATGTTGAATAAGTTGGAAATCCGATCGTTTTCGCCTCATCACTTTTTTAAGTTAAAAAACAAAAATAAGTTGCGTTTTACATTTAAGTTCAAAACGAATGCACACCCCTACAAAATGATAAATCTAGGTCATAGAAACATGATGGCAGAAAAAGACCATATGACCCAACTAGTCTGCCCATTCATCCAATTTATCTAGCCCTTACAATTTTAGTCTACCTTTACAAATAATGCCCATGGTAGCTTATAGTATTTTTGGAATTTAGGTACAATAAATCTCTGCCCAAGAAAGATACAATTTATATGGGTACCAGGGGTAATGGGAAGAAAAAGTAGGGGAGGCAGATTTGAACCCTGTTTTTTTCTGGTTTTCAGCCCATTGATCTAACAATTAGGACACTCCTCCTTGATGTTGAACTCTGTTGAGAAGATTGGACTCTTGCAGAGTTCCTATATATTGGAATATATTTGTAGTAAAAAAGATTTCATTCATAGAAGGTTACAGCTTCCAAAAGAAATACAGTTATAAAAATGATTATCTTAACATATATAGCAGTACGCTTACCATATACACATAGTTAATAGATGGTACTAGATTAAATTTAATTAAATCTAGAGTTTTAATTTCCAAGATTTATACCCTGCCTTTATAATGCAATTGGACATATCATATTACAATTTAATGCATAAAAATATAATTTCAGACAATAAACCACAACCAAATTAATAATAAAATATCAAGAGAGCTTACAGTCATTACTGAATCTATAATTCTTGTACTATTTATCAAATTCATGTGTTAAGAACAAAATGATAAGCTTCAGTATCTGCATAATGTTATCTTGTCTGAGAAATAGATTAATAAATTGAAATAAGTTGACTACTTTTAGCTAAGTAAAAAAAAAATCTTTGAAAATTTTATTTTTTGATCATTCCTTAACTTTATAGTATTCTTAAATGATTAATCACCAGGTCCTCAAAGGATCACATAGCATCAGCTAAAGCGTATCTTGATAGCCTGTCATGCTTTTCTTTCTTTTGATTGCACTAAAACTATTGAAAGCAGAATGGAGTAATACTTTTTCAGTTATGTCTTCCCAGTTTTATCTTTAGAATAGTTGAGCAATTTTAAGAATCTTCTTTATATTTTAATGATGGAGCAGTGGGCCACTAAAATACTGAAAGACATATAAAGTAAATTCCAAAAGATATCATTTAATTGCCACATACATCTACAATCTAGTAGGAAATGATATAGTGTAGAATTGTGTTCCATTTGAGTGTTAACAAACAGATCAACTTAAATGGGTTTTAAAGTCAAACTGAATGGAATTGTGACTGTGTAATGAATACCTCATTGCTGCATATAGACAGAGATAGGTGAAAGATTTTTAGAGAAAACTTTTTTGAAATTTTGCTTGCCTTTTTCTTGCCTTCCCATATCCCCAGGACAATTTTATGAATGATATTGATCCTATGCTGCCAGTCAAAGAATGAAAGGGAAACCTCTTTCCAGACTGGATTCCTCGGTTCTACAGTGGCAATCATTTCTCTGTTGGCTCCAGGGTTCCAAAGAACGACTTTTAGAGCTGTGCAGATAACTCAAGTTCAAACTGAAACCAATCAAATTTCAGCCTGGTTAGAGTTCAAAGAATTTGGAGATTTTCCCAGACTTGCTGGGGAAATTTGCCAAAATCTCTGAAATCCGCAATGAAGCTTCCCATTGCTGACCCATGAGTCAAGAAAAGCTGCTCAAATGGCAACATAGATATGCTGATTCAAGGAATCCAAAATAGATTTTTTTTTAAAGATTACTGTAAACTACTTCGGGTGGAGCAAGCACTTACACAACACTCCTGGCTCCTGGCTGCTTCCTGCTGCTGTGTAGTACATGGTAGCACAGTGGGGTTTCTTCTGGGGTGGTAATAGATGAATGTACTGGGGACATTGATGCCCTACTCAAGGAGTCTCCACAAGTGGGGGGGGGGGGGGGGGTAAAAGATAGAACGTGGCTAAAGGGTGGGAATGAAGATAAAGGGTAACCTACACTGGGGTGACCTGAATAGATCGGCAGTTACTACAACAGAATACAAAAAAATTAATTAAAAGAATACATAAATACAGCTTGCTGGGCAGACTGGATGGACCACATTGGTCTTTTTCTGTCGTCATTTACTATGTTACTATGTAAAATGCATGCACAAAATGGAAAATACGTGTATGCTTTTAACTTTTATAAAATAGCCTATCCATGAATAAATGCTACGTATGAATGTATATGCTATTTTTATGTGTTAAACCC
Source organism: Rhinatrema bivittatum (assembly GCF_901001135.1). NCBI lineage: Eukaryota > Metazoa > Chordata > Amphibia > Gymnophiona > Rhinatrematidae > Rhinatrema > Rhinatrema bivittatum. Next base: position 241,565,185 of record NC_042621.1, on the reverse strand, counting down.
CTTTGAAAATGTACTCCTAAGGATATAGTGCCGGATTTTGAAAGCTCTATGCGCGAAAATCGCCTTATGCGCGCTGGGCCTATTTTATAAATGGCCCGGCGACGCACATAAAGCCCCGGGACACGTCTAAGTCCTGGGGCTTTACTAAAGGGGCGGATCCCGTCTTAGCAATCTGAAATCAAGAAGGGAGAGTGGGGCCCCCGAGGAGCGGGTACCCCTAGGTACGTTTGTAGAGGCAGAGCAGCAGAGAAAGAATTCCCCTTGCTAACTCGATTCGTAGTAGCAAGCAAAGACCTTTTAAGGTAGAAGCGGATGACATCACTACGGGGGGACGCCCCTGAGGTTCGCTCCCTTGTCGTTACAAACTCTGGAGCGCGCACGCTCACGCGCCCTTATATCATCAGGAACATGGCGGATCCGCAGCATCAGGCCAGCCCGGGGATTCCAGGAAGTACGGCGAGGAGAAGCCGCGGCAGCATCTGTCCGTCAGACTGAAGGGATTCACCACTAAGGTAGAGAGGGTGGATTGAGGGTGAGAACAGGCACGAACGCAATACGCGCGCAAACTGCACCTGCTTCCAGGCAGGCACAAAAAGTGAGATAAGAAATTGGGGGGGTTAGAGTAGGGCTAGGGAATGAAAGGTTAGGGGAAGGGGTGGGAAGGTTAGTTAAGGGCAAAGGGAATGGGGAAGCCCGCGGGCATCAGCACGCACAAGGGGCCAGATATTCGTACCTATGCGCGGGCGTAGATTTATGCGCGCAATCTGGCACACACAAATCTACGCCCGATTTTATATCATGCGCGCGCAGCCACGCGCATGTTATAAAATCTGGGGTCGGCGCGCGCAAGGGGTTGCACACCGAGCCCTAGGGGAGCCCCAATGGCTTTCCCTGTTCCCTCCACCCCTCTATCTTCCCCACCCACCAGCCCTACCTAAATCCCTCCCTACTTTTATTTTTTTATTTACACCTGCCTCTGGGCAGGCATAGGTTGCTCGCGCTGGCCGGTGATCCCCGGGCCCAGCGGAGAGGCCTCTGGCCACACCTACTTTTTCAAGCCCCAGGGCTTGCGTGCGTCGCCAGGCCTATGCAAAATAGGCTTGGTGTGCATAATATGTGATAGTAAAAGGGGTGTGTTTTATGGTAATAGGCAGTTCATTGCAATTTGTGCTAATACCTAGAGAGAGAGAGAGCACCTAGCCGTAATGCCCTCCCACGACATGCAAAGGTTGAGAGAACATTGCACAAATCTCATCTTTGGGCGAGTTTCCTCACTCCGGTCATCAAATCTTCACAAGAGAGCACTGTTCTATTCGTGCGTCTCACTTTGAATGTCAAAGTGGCCCCTAACCCCTAAACCTTACCTCGAGTGATTAAGTGGGCCTCCCATAGAGATATAAATACCTATCTAACATGAGGGCATTATGGCTAGTCTCTCTCCCCCTTTCTCTCCCTCTCTCTATGGAGGTAGGTGGCTTTCCAGGAAAACTGTGAGCCCAGCCCACTTGGCCAAAATTTCTGCCTCAATATCCTCTCATTTGCATCACACCTAACATTATGGTGCTTTCACACATGTTAAAGGTGTTTTTTGCATGCAAAACCCCCATATAGCACTTTGATAAATGACCCCCTAAGTCTGAAACTTTTGATACAGCTCCATCATTGTTCTCTGCTTCCACAGCAAGGGTTAAGGGAAATTGGATTCAAACAGCATCCGAGGGCCCTGACCTTTATGGTCTGGGAAACTGATAAGCAGCAGATACTGGCATAAGCATAAGCTTACTGGGCAGACTGGGTGGATCACTTGGTCCTTTTCTTCCATCATTTCTATGTTTCTATTTTTCAGTGCAAGATTAGCACTACAATTTTTAAACTGATTTATTCCTCAGCCTCCCTTTGGAATAATGCGTTATTACATGTGTACTGCCCCCTCTGCCAGTTGAGGTCTTCACAAAGAGATCATCTGGATATTCCATCATTCCAAGTGCAGCTCAGTACAAGGGACTGTGCCTTTTTCAGTTGCAGCTTCGATCTTCTGGAACTCCTTATCCAAGGTATTGTGCTTGTCAGACTGCTTGAAAACTTTGAAGTATTTTTGAAAGACTTTTTGTTTAAGAAAGCATATATTAATTTTATCAGGAAATCAGATGATTAAGACCAGAGCAGCATGTAAGTTTTGATGCAGAGATTTATGTATTGTGTGATTTTATTCTGTCCTTTTTGAATTTTGTATGATTGTTTTTTTGTACATTGCTTAGATTCATGTTAAGCGATTCACAAATTTTAATAAAGATAACGTTTCAGTCTTTATTTTTTTTTCTTTAGCTTTTTAATATTTTGGAAAATGGTATGCACCATTTCTGAATATTGCACTCTGTTTGCAAATAGTAACACACACTCAACCCCCAATGTACCCCAGAGACACATACTCCAGTATTCCCTAGTGGCACAAATTCACCATACCCCACCTCATTCTCCCCAGTATGCCCCAGGTACCATACAGACACACACCCTTTCTGAAATGTTGTGCCATTCACTGACAAGCAAACCTTGTATCAGGTAGAAGGGTAAGCCTAACAAAAAATATTTACAAGCAAGCACACTTCTGAGCAAGGACAACAATTTCCCAATCCCTCCTCTCTCTCTCTCTCTCTTCCTAGCCTGCTGCAGTGTCCAATCACTAAAAGAAGCCAGACCAAAAACACCAGGTCAAAATGGTGGAAAAATGATTGCTCATTCTTGTTGATGTTCATGCATAGTCATACATTCTTTTTAAAATAGCAAAGTACACAGGAAATTGCAAACCACATGTGACATGCCTCAACCATGCCCACTTTGCTCACACATAATTTTGCTTATGAACATGGAAGTACACTCATACGTGGCCCTGCTTGGAAAATCTGAGCCATGCAGGAATGTTGCGCACACGTGCGCATATATGGGTACATTTTAAAAAAGAGCGCGCACGTGTGCTTTTCTTCGCACATCAGGCGCGAACAAAAGTACGCCAGATTTTATAAGATACACACGTAGTCGAGCGTATCTTATAAAATCCGCGGTCGGCGCGCGCAAGGAGGTGCACATTTGTGCAACTTGCGCGTGATGAGTCCTGCACGTGCTGCCCGTTCCCACCGAGGACGCTCCGAAATCGGAGCGGCCTCAGAGGGAACTTTCCTTCCACCTCCCCCTGCCTTCCCCTCCCTAACCCATCCCCTCGGCCCTATCTAAACCCCCTCCCCCACCTCTGTCGCACAAGTTACGCCTCCTCGAGGCAGGAGTAAGTTTGCGCGTGCCGGGCCGGCTGCCACGCACCATGTTCCGGTCCAGGGGCTGGTCCGGAGGCCGCGGCCATGCCCCCGGAATGCCCCCGGGCCGAAACCACACCCATGGCACCGCCCCCGGATGACACACTGACTGCGTCATGCTCTCAACACGCCCCCGATGACGTGCGGATCGCGACACGCCCCCGACACGCCCCCCTAAGAACGCCCCGGGACTTGCGCGCGTCCCGGGGCTTTGCGCACGCCGGAAGCCTATGCAAAATAGGCCCAGCGCGCGCAGGGGCGTTTTAAAACGGTTACGCTGGGGAGGACAAGAGAGAGAGGGAGAGATGTCAGTCTGGGATTTTAGCTCAACCTTTTCAAGCCCAAGGCATACCTACATTAACAAAAATGTTGTGTGGCACATCAACCTGCATGGAGCAGGCAGTGTGGATGCAAAGAGGGCTCGTGTGACCAAAGAAAGAGCTGAGAAGCACTTAAAGCCCTAACAGTATCTCTTCCAAATTTTAAAACAAAGGGAAAGAAGGGCTGGAGACACATATGAACCTGTCATAATGAACTGCTCCCTCTATATACAAGTGCAGGAGACGGAAGAAGTCTGCATGGTGTGGGCAGCTGGCTTGGTTAATTACCTTGGCTGTGCATGTGGCTGCTAGAGCTCCATCACTGATGCTGCTCCCAATGCACAAAGTCACATCCAGTCCACAGTGCCATGCTTTCCCCTGTCTCACTGATTCTGGGGACAGGACAGAAATTGGAAGGACCTCAAAGAAGCAGGCTCAGGATGAGAAAGATAAGGAGGTGCTGTTTGTAATGCTTGTGCTGCACAAAGCAAGATCCATCTATCTGTGCCTTGCATGCTTAAAATAATGACCACACTCGAGTGCTCACACTATAGCTAGAAAGAAGAGGAATGCATGATTACACATGTCCTCAGAAAAGAGATCCTATGCATTTCAGAGCAATCACTGGTATCACTTGTTGCTGCCAGGTGCTAAGAGCAGAGTCCAAATGCTGGCCTGGATCCGAGTATCAAGAAGTGGTGACTATTTCATGGCACACCTGATCACACAAGAATGCTATGGTGCACTGGTTGGGAAATGCTGCTCTAGCTGAAGATTAAAAAGTGAGTGGGAGAGAGGACTGTTGGCATATTGAGTCCATGTAAGGGGGTACCCCCAAAGTGGTCATGCTGCAGCTGGCCCTGAGTAGAAGAAGTTTCCCATCTGATCTGCCTGAGAAGCCCAGAAAAAGAAAACTTGCTAGGGCCTGGTTCCAGACAAAAAAAAAAAAAAGAGGCTAAAATGGGTCAAACCTAAAACAGGAATGGTACTGTGAAGCTAGTTATTTTTCCTTGACACAAAGTGAGCTATTTTAGTTTTCCATTTCTCAGCAATTAACTTTAGATTTCTCAAACATGATTGAAACACATTCTTGAAAGATCAGAGATCACACATTCTTCCAAGTTTGGTAGACAAATTTGAAAGTAGCTGCACCTCGTAAGAGGATTTCCATTCTTGAAATGTATTGCTATCTGTAGGTTCACCTTGGTGGGAGTAGGGGCAGTGTATTCTTAAAAATGAAGTACATAATATGGAGGCCAATTTTCAATAGGCTGTTTAGTGGACAAATTAACTGGCTAAAGATATCCACATAACTTTTCACATATGTTCAGCGGGATACACACACACCCAACATAAACATACACATAAACACCACAATTTTCAGTGGTGGTTGTGTCTTTCTGGGGATGGGAGATCCCTACACAACATTTCCTACCACACAAAAAAATATTTCCTACCTGTGGCTTTTTCCCATTCTTTTCCTCAGATGACAGAGACTCTCCAGCATGAGGTAGCGAGAGTAGCATCAGTAGTGGTGGCAGACCACAGACCCCCAGCTTCAGCATCACAGTGATGGTGATGGGAATTCCAGACAGGCTGGTCCTAGCTTCAGTGGCCTCAGTGATAGCAGTGGTGAGTGATATGATGGGAACTCCCAGAGAGGCAGGCAGTAAGGCCCAGACTGGATCCTAGGCAGGCAGACCACAGTGGCAGGGGAGGTTTCTGAGTCCCAGGCAGGCAGTGTGCAGTCAGGGTGGAACTCCGAATGAGGCTGCAGCAGTGGCAGGCAGCAGGAGGTAACAGCCACTCTGCAGAAGAGCTAATTATGGTGGCAGCTTGCAAACACGAGGCAGCAATGGTGCATGGAACAGTGCAGGCATGTCTTCTGTGCCTGCGCCTCTCCTCCTGCTACCAGAGCTTGCCTGCTGAGTCAGAGTGCCGGAGGAGGAAAAGGAATGCCTATACCACTGTCACATTCACTGCAGCTATGAAGAATACACCGGAGGAGATAATTTAATATATCATGCACCCTTGCCTTGGCGCCGCCCTGCCCACAGCACTAAGTACTGGACCTTATGCAATTGCCCTGGCTGCTCTATAGGTAAGACCACCACTGTATACTGAGGCATGAAATGAAAATTTCAGCTAAATTATATAGTATTAATATCCCAGAGGCTGATATTTTGATTGTTTTAACTATGGCCACTAGTTTTAACATTATCTTAATCAATAAGAATAGCTTGGAGATCATTAAATGATTAACTTAAATATATTTATTCTTCACAGAATGCAAATACAGTAGTCTATACTGATTATAGAACATTGATAAAAAGTGGCCATTTTATAAGTTATTATATAGAAATATTGTGAATGATGGCAGATAAAGACCAAAACGGTCCATCCTGTCTGCCCAATGCTGTTTAGGGTTTCAAGAGCCACTCTGTTTGGGTTATCCCAAAGCATTCTTGGAATCGCAAAGAAGTCATACCACTGCTTTTATGGGCTGGACTGCCGCTAAGTGCTGGTTACCCAGAGCTTCATTACCAGCATCTGTCTCCAGGGATCCTCTGTGTTTATCCCACTGCTTTTTTTTTTTTTTTTTTAATATATAATGTTAATGTTTTTGTCTCCACCACCTTCTCTGGAAGGGAAATCCAGGCATCTACCACCCTTTCTATGAATAAATACTCCCTGACATTGTTTCTCAGTCTATTCCCTTGGAGTTTCATTGACAAGAATTATGATGGCCCTGCTTTCTTGAATAGTACAATGAAGTGACCTACTTCAGTCTACTTACTCATTAATCTCTTTTCGTCCAAATTCTGTATTTTTTTATTTAGGAGTAGTGTTGAAGCCTTGGCTTTGTTGAGAGCGGGGTAAAAAAATTATAACAGAGCTCAGTAATATGTTTTCATAGAACTAATGTACCATAGTTTTTAATAAGGAATAGCCATTCAACAAAGAACATTTTAGAAAATGTATACTATAGTTTCTGTGAAGTTCAGTACTACTATAATTTAGTATTGCATAGCATATGCCATAATCCATAACCATTTTTAGGATATCATTTTCTTGTTCTGTTAATGAAATTTCCCATTTCATTTCCGATCCTTTTAAAAATGAAATCTAAAAAAAAAATTCAAATTTTTTTTAAATTGCTGTTTCTTTCTGAATACTTCAGACCCCAAATACAGCCACGAGGTAAATAAAATTCCACTGGACCCTCTACCCATCTGTTCTCCATGCATATTACCTCCTCCTTGGTGGAAAAAGGGGCTGGAGCAATCCCCAGTTGCTCCTGCCCTTTCATGATATAATCTAAAATGGTGCCAGCCATGAATATTTGTTATTGAATATTTCCCTAGACACACATAGTTTCCCCCACCTAACTCCATATGCAGAAAGCAGGGGCAAAATATGCACATTTTCAAAGAGAAACTAAGCAGGTATTTTATGTTTGAGAATTTACTAAAGGTAAGCAAGTAGCAAAGTATCAACATACTTTTCTGCTCTGCAGATTTTAGAAAATATTTCTCCTACATTATTATCTTCGTTATAATATATAAGAGCTTTATTATCTCATTTTAGGTATGTATGTTTTTTCTCCTTACTTCAATAAAATCTGGAATTAACTGAGGATTCTGCTATGATGTCAACTTGAACTAAGGGCAAGTATCCAAAAGTATTTGCCCAAACTTCAATCACCACAGTATATGATTTGGTCAAAATCAATTTCATTAAAGATGTGTATTCAACGAATGCGTCCATTTTTTGTTTGTTTCACTGTTTCTGAAACAATTGGAGATGCTACTGGAAATACCTGAAAATTTTTGTTTCATTCATTTTCAGACACATTATAGCCTATGGAGAAAGAAAAACTGATTTTTTTTTTCAAGCCAAACAGTAGAGCCAGGGTGGGAAGGGACAAGGAAGGAGAGGGACAAATCAAGGTGAGGGGCATTTTTTTTACCAGCCTATCACAGCATAATGGCTTAATTTATTCACCTGAAAGTAAAAGAAAAATATAACTTTGAGCAGATGCTATTTTGTTCATTCATATCTCTGATTTTAGACAGAGAGATTCTGCTTCCCAAGCTCATGCTCACAGTGAATGAAAAAGGTTATAAAGATTTATAAAGGAATGAGAAAACAAGATGGGTAGTTGCCTATTGTTACTATCACTGTGTCAGAGAAAACACTGTAATCTGTCTGGCTTGCTTTGTTTCTAACAAAAGTGACTGTGTCTGGTCTTCTGTATGTGTGTGTATGTGTGTGTTTAAACTAGTACTGGACATATAGGGCCGGATTTTAAAAGGGTTACGCGCATTGGGCCGGATTTTATAAATTAGCGCGATTGCGTACTTTTGTTCGCGCACCAGGCACGAACAAGAGTACGCGGGATTTTAATAGATACGCGCGTAGTCGCGCGTATCCATTAAAATCTGGGGTCGGCACGCGCAAGGCTGCCCAAAATCGGCAGCCTGCGCACGCCGAGCCGCGCAGCCTGCCTCCGTTCCCTCCGAGGCCGCTCCGAAATTGGACCGGCCTCGGAGGGAACTTTCCTTCCACCACCCCCCCCGCATCTTCCCTTCTCTTCCCCTACCTAACCCATCCCCCCCGGCCCTATCTAAACCCCCTCCCCCCTACCTTTGTCGGCAAAGTTACGCCTGCTGGAAGCAGGCGTAACTTTGCGCGCACCGGCCGGCTGCCCCGCTCCGAGTTCCAGTCCTGGGGGCTGGTCTGGAGGCCGCGGCCATGCCCCCGGAACGCCCCCGGGCCTAAACCACGCCCCACGGCGCCGCCCCCGAAACGCCGCATCACGCGCGACATGCCCCCAAAATGCCATGTTACTGCCGTCACTCCCCCCGACACGCCCCTCCATGCAAGCCCCGGGATTTACGCTTGTCCCGGGGCTTGCTTGGCACGCGCAGGGGGGGTTTGGGGTAGGTTTTCGGGGGGTACGCGCGTATCCTACACGCATACCCATTTGAAAATCTACCCCATAAGGTACACACGTAACCCTTTTAAAACACCCCTGCGTACACCGAGCCTATATTGCATAGGCTTGCGGTGTGCGCAAAGCCCCGGGACACGCGTAAGTCCCGGGGCTTTCTTGGGATGGGCGTGTCAGGGGGCATGACGCGGTTGGCGCATCATACGGGGGCGGTGCCATGGGCGTGGTTTAGGCCCAGGGGCATTCCGGGGGCGTGGCTGTGGCCTCCGGACCAGCCCCCGGACTGGAACATGGCGCACGGCAGCTGGCCTGGCGTGCGCAAAGTTACGCCTGCCTCGAGCTTGTGCGACAGAGGTAGGGGGGGTTTAGATAGGGCTGGGGGAGTGGGTTAGGTAGGGGAAGGGAGAGAAAGGTGGGGGGAGGCGGAAGGAAAGTTCCCTCCGAGGCTGCTCCGATTTTGGAGCGGCCTCGGAGGGAACGGGCAGCGTGCGCAGGGCTCGGCGCGCAAGTTGCACAAATGTGCACCCCCCTTGTGTGCTGACCCCAGATTTTATAAGATACGCGCGGCTACGCTCGTATCTTATAAAATCCGTCGTACTTTTGTTCGCGCCTGGTGCGCGAACAAAAGTACGCGCGCGTGCTGTGTTTTAAAATGTACCCCATAATATAATACATAGTAAAATTGTCTAGTCACTTCTAGTGATCTAAGTGTTTCAAATTCAATCATGTCACTGGCATTAAAGATATGGCAAGAACAAAGGGAGAGGAAGGAGAAAGGTTTTTCCTCCATGGGTACCTAATAAGGCTGGCACAAATTGTATTATTGCTAATAGTAGTATTTAAGACTAGGAGTTCCCAGAACAAATTAAGGAGAGATGTTTTTAGAAAGGGGGAACTAGCTTCAGAGATAGGGTCTGGTAAGAAATAGGAATGTGCATTTGGATAATACAAATTTGCAAAATGTGACAAATAGGGTCAGTTCATTTCTTTTGTGGGGCCCTCATATTAAACAAATCTTATTCCATTCCTTCATTAAAAATAAATCTCCAATTGGGCCTGGGCCTAAGCCCAAAGCAGGGGATGCAGACTACACCCAAGCATATGGCCAAAAGCAATGCCTGGTCTCAGTCTAGGCTCGGACCCAATGCTAGTATCTTAGCTGAAACCCAAGCAAAGGCCCTCCAAAATATTTTGCTGGGGGTCAATAAATTTACTTATTCCCACTTACCTGATCCGTAGATGATCCAACAATACAGCCAGGCCCAGGCCTAATGCTAGGGCTTGGCCTAGAGGCCAGGTCCCAAAGCCCAGGCCTCATCCTAACCAAGGCCCAAGCCCAATGCCAAGGCCAAGTCTGGAGGCTAGGTCCCAATGCCTGGGCCTCATCCTAGGCCAAAGCTTAGACCTAGGCCTGATGCTGGGACCTGGAACAGAAGCCAGATCCTGATGCCTGTGCCTTGGCCCAAGCCCAGGCATGATGCTGAGGGCCAGCCAAGAGGCTGAGTCCCAATGCTTGTGCCTTTGCCTAGGCCAAAGCCTGAACCTAGACCTGATGCCAGGGCCTGACTCAGAGGCTGGGTCCCGACATTTGGTCCTCAGCCTGGGCTATAGCCCGGACCCAGCCCAGAGGCTGGGTCCTACTGCCTGGTACTTGGTCCAAGCCCATGTCCAAAGCCAGGACCTGGCCCAGAGGCCAGATCCCACTATCTTGGCCTAGGCTGAGGTCAGAGCCTGGATACAGACCCAATGCCAGATACTGGCATAGAAACCAGGTCCTGACACCTGTGCCTTGGCTCAAGCCAATGCCTGATGTTGGGGCCCAGCCTAGAGGATGGGTTTCAATGCCTGGGCCTCAAACTAAGCTAGAGCCCAGACCCAGACCTGATGCTAGGGCTGGAGATCCAAGAATGTGGCTGCTTAGTCCTGAAGAATCTGATTAAGGAATATAGGAAAATAGTGGGAACATTTTACTGGACTGTCAAGAGTGGGCAGCAACTCCATGAGGAGCAGAACACAGTGGTTTTGTTTCTGCACCATTTTACTCAGGATGTAGCACCAGGTGTAATACAACTTATCCGATACTGCAGCGGTTAGCAGAGTAACAGACAGCCCTTTACAACTTGTTTCTCACAGTGCTTTCTCACACGTGTCTGGGCTGCTTTGCCCTATCATGGTGTCTTGGGCTGTTCATGCCATTCTTAGTGCCACTTTGCTTCAGTCTTGGTATCTTGGAGTATTCTTCCTCCTCTGCTGATGTTTGCCTTCAAGTTTCATTAATGACATGAAATACCAAGTTTTTAAAGACCAAAACAGAATGCATTGCTTCCCCTATTGTCTTAAATGGAAATGAATCAAACAACATAACGAAGGAAATAAATGAACTTGGAAAATGAAATGAATAGAAAATAGTAACTGAACCAAACCATTGACTTTAATGGAAAACGAATGATTGAACAAAAGAAACAAATTACATTTTGGGACCTGTACCAAAGAAAATGAATCAAATTGACAAACTGAACCAAAAATCTTTTCTGTGTACATTACTAATCTAACTTCCTATTTATTTACAAAGTAAAAAAAAATTAGAAGTGTAAAATTATTTTCATGTGAAACTGATAGGAGCTGTATGACTGCAACAGTGATCTTCTGGAGATTCACTCCTGCCTTCGGCTGGAGTAAACAAAATATATTCAGGTCTTATATTTGCCAGTGATGAAAAAATGAACACCTTTCATTTTTTAGTGATTATTATTTGGTGAAGGATGAGAGTATGATGGAGCTTTAAGCAACTGGCAGCATAGAACTCCTGCTGAGGCACAGAGGTTTCAAAAGTTTATGGAATAAGTATTGGACGTGCCTGTAGGTAGAATGGAGAATGTAAATGGCTCTTCCTCCTGTTTGCTCCTGATTTTTTTTGGAGGGGGCATTCTTATACACACACATACACATACACATAGATAGATATAGATCTATAAATCTATATATCTATAGATATATAGATACCAAAAAATCAGGCAATATGTAAATCTTACGAAGTGCTTGACAAACAGGCAAAAAACATTCAAAAGCAATGAGAAAAAAAAGCACTAATGGAAATGATAAAGAATCTATTAAAAAATCAATCTTTATTAACTGTTGTTTTGAAACAATTAAAATAAAGGAGCACTTTAATATTAATAAATGTAGTATATCCAAGATGGCTGCACGTTGCTAGTGGGTGCGGAGCGGAGTCCTGACTGCAACTGAAATTTTTTACCTTTCTTGCCTTAAAATGCCTCCGAAAAGGAAAGGGAAAATTAGGGTTTACCCTTCTAAACCCCCACCTTCAACTGCGATGCAACAGGAGATTATCCGCTTCCTCACCTCGTCAGCCTTGGAAACGCCAGGAGTCGAGGAGTCCTTGGATTGTGAGACCGAGAGAGAGGTCTCAGCTCCGGAGGAGACTACGCTGAGTCCAGACCTGAGGCCAGCTCTGACGCAAAGATCAGGACCGCTGTTTCAGCCCGGAGCGTTGAATGCAGAAACTTCTTCCGGGTTGGAGGCAGAGTCACAAACTTTGACCGCAGCCCTTCAGGCTACACCAGCTATTGCGGCAACTACGGAGGAGACGATCAACGCGGGATTATCTAGAACCGGTCATGAAGAAGGGGAAATCGGGGTAAGTCATAGGAGTAACCTGCAACTACAAATGACTACCCCTGAAATAAAACCCCTAATGATTCCTTAGCGTCCTGAGGTCGTCACAATGGCCGCACTGAGTGATTTGATGGTGGGGGTTGCAAGCACTGTAAATAATCTGAGTTTAAAGGTAGGGAGCTTAGCGCCTCAAAATGCCTTTACCTCTCAAGAATTTCAAAGGAAAGTGGAACAGATATCAACTAAAGTGTCGACATTGGAGGAGAAAGAGTGTGAGAACTTGAAATTTAAGGCGGCAGTAGTAAAAGATAAAGAATATCTTGCTAGAAGAGTGGAAGCCCTGGAAAGTGCTTCTAGACACTTAAATATCAGAATTCTCAATTTCCCACATGTTTTGGGTGAAACTCCCTATATTTCCTTGAAAAGATTTTTACATGAGATTCTTGGTTTTGAGGAAACAAATTTGCCTGCGATAAACAAATGTTATTTTCTTTCAAAATTTAATTCCGCAAATAGAAGTAACCTGCAAGAAAATTTGACTGAAATATTAGAAAGTTCATCTCTAGAAGTATTAGATAGAGGGACTCTACTGGTTTCATGTTTAACTTTGCTGGATGTTCAATCCATAATGAAAAAGTATTTCAGAAAGTTCCCGGCTTCTTTCCTCAATGAAAATGTTAAAATATTTCCTGACCTCTCTTCTATAACACAAGAGAAGTGCAGGGCCTTTTTAACCCTGCACCAAGAAACAATTTCTTTGGGTTATTCCTTTAAATTAAAATGTCCTTGCAAATGTTTTATAAAGAAAGGCTCAGAAGTTAATGTCTTTTTTACAGTTGAACAACTGAAAACTTTCCTGCAAGCAAAAACTCCCATCACTTCATCTCCTATTAATGTGTAGTACAATTGATAACAAAGCTGATTGACGTGCAGGGGTTTCTATTTTGGTATTACCTATGAGAATCTCTCTAAGTTTTCAGATCAGGTTAAAGATACTGTATTGATTTATGGATTAAGAAAGTAAGGAAAGTTACTTATGTTTGCTTTATGAATTGTTTCTTAGAATAATATATTCCTTCTCTCTGATGTTTTTTCTGTAATTGCAAAATTTGTTGTTTGTAATGTTTAAAAATTGATAAATAAAGAATTTTAAAAAAAAGTAGTATAAAAGAACCACACATATATCCCTATATATATGTATTCATCTATTAAACAAAAATGAACATGAAACCAGTCCCTGCCTATACAAAACTTATTTAGTAAATGTCAGCTTAATGTTATAAATGTTATAATATTATAAAGTAAGACGAGTGTCTACAAGCCAAAAAAACATCAACTGATTACCAATTACATCATTATACAGTACATTATGACATTATCCATAACATTATAGAGCTGCTTGTGATTAAAAATTGAATATACAAAATGGCATCAATTTTCTGAAAGCTAACCATGAGCAACACTACTCAAAAAATATACAAGAGCAAATGTCTGATATATTTCTATATGCAGGATATTTATATTTAATCATAAACTAGATTTAGAACTGTAACAATGTAGTGTTCCTCCTAAGTATGAAGTCAACTGTTCCGGAAAGGCCCTTGTTTTGTTGGTAGCAGCTTCCTCAGGGGGAACCCCTGACATAAAGAACACCCAAAAATCTTTTATGGGCTCCTCACATTAAAAAAGGGGGAGACAAGAATACACCCAAACTGTAAACCTCATTAACTTGTTAAGTAGTCAAAAATAGCTATAGATGTGAAAACTCAGAAAAAAACACTATGGAAAAAGAGCAGGATACGCTAATTAAATAGTCGATATCTATGGGAGAGAAAGACTACTGCGCTTGTGAAAGCGTCATAGGCTAACAAATATAAAAGCCCTGAACGCTTGTGAAAATCAAAGATAAAATACTAGAATCGATAAGGAATAAGCAAATTTATATGCGCGGGACCCCCCCCACCGAGTGGTCGCACGACTGAACTTTCGTTTTAAATTGCTTAATTGCCTTCCACAGCTGCGCCTTCCTCCCACATCTCACTCAAGCCAACTTAATATATATTAAACAATGTTCTCTTGAAACAATATGCATTTTCCATTAAATGTGGGCAAATAGTTCATTGTCCCTAAAAGGATTCTGTCCTAAGGATTCCTCTTTTACCACAAGGACCAGCACACCATATGACTACAGTATATTTATTAGACACTTTATCATTCTGCCTTTTCAGGATGCTGGGCTTGATGGACCCTTTTCAGGATGCTGGGCTTGATGGACCCTTGGTCTGACCCAGTATGGCATTTTCTTATGTTCTTATGTTCTTATGTTCAGCACTACATTTTGTACTCTAGTGCAATGATGCAAAGGTGCATGCTGACATACAATAAACAGTACACAATTAATACGGTAGAACAGGGACACACACCACCAATCCAAGTTTCATTTTTAGGTAACCAAGTTTTGCAAAGTGTCCTTGTTCTTATACCAAATGTCTACAAGTGATTCTTGTAAACATTAAAGCCCGAGTAATTAATTTTCAAACCATTTCCAAGTGAACTATTTATTTATTTATTACAATATTAATATGCTGCACTATCCGGTATTCTGCAATTTCCCTGGGTAAGTTGGTTGTCTGAACATTGCCCTCACTTAATCCTGCCAAAAATGCATGTGAGTTTTCACAATGCACTTTCTTTTAGTGGAACTAAAGGGAAGAGTTCCCCAGATGGTGTTTAATATAGAGTTGGAAAACAATAGGTGAATTTTAGAAGCCTGGTGCACGCCAAAACTGGGAAATACATGCACAAATCGGGCGCCGTTGTGTGCCGAGCAGATTTTAAAAGCCACCTGTGTACGCGTGTCTCCCCCGCTATGCGCAGAAAAGAAAATTTCTGAAAAGGGGTGTGGTGTGAGTGTAGTCTGGGCAGAGCATGGGTGTTCCTGTATTTCACCTTGATTTTGCATGTAAATACTTACATGCACAGGGGCGCACTGGGGTCCCTTGCTGTGGAACTTTACTGCTGCTACAGATGGCATGTAAGTCGTAAAACAAAAAACACTAAACACATCAGTGGGGTTTTAAGGGTCGGGGCTAACAGGGTAGAAGGGGTTTGGAAATCCTGTTCCTTACTTGGGTGAGCTGAGAATGAAATGGTAAAACCGGTAATGGAATCAGCTCGCATGTCTTTTAAAATTCCCCCACTTACACAGTAGAAGCAGCATTTGCGCACATAGATGTGTGTCCACTTAAAATTGCACACACATGTGCACTAGTTCAGGCTATTTTATAATGCACGCATATACGCACTTATGTTATATGGACTCGGGCCAACGAACGCGTACATGTGCACCCGCGCGCACTGGGGTCAATTTTAAGACCTGCACGCGGGCGTACATGTGCGTATGCTAACGGCGCGCGCACATGTACGCCTGATTTTATAACTTGTGTGCGCAGCTGCGCGTAAGGCTTTTAAAATCCAGCCAACTATGTTTTTTGTTCAATAAAAATCAGCCTGCAGAACAAGAAAGTCCTGTCAGAGAAAAAGAAAACATCCTGGATCCCCTCCATTACCTCCACCCACCCCCATATGCTCTGCCACCTTCTTAATGTATTTTTTTTTTCTTTTTTATGTTGTAGGAGCAATCCTCACTCAGTCCCACCTTCCTGATGTTGAAATAACACTAGCTGGCTGAGGCCATCAACATTGTTCATTTCTTCTATACAAAATGAAATTAATAATAGCGCTGATATCGTTTCTAAGCATAACATTAGTGGGACAGGAGGGACCGGAGATCACTCCTGTTCTGTGAAAAGAGGAAAATATGGTAAGAGGGAGGTGGGGAACTTTGGAGGAGGCCCTCAGAAGTATTTTTTTGTGTGACAGCAGCAAACATATGTTTAAAACAAATTAATGAAAATGAATGACTTTTTTTTTTCATTTCATTGGAAAGTAATGTTTATCCTTTTTGTCTGGTTAATTTAAATTTTATTTTTGCAGTCTCTTAACTGGAATTAATCTTTAGTCATTTTCTGCAGTGCATCCATTTTTGTGTTATATATTACATTTTAGAAGGATGCTTTGTTAAATTGATTATTTACTGTAAGTATGCAGTTTTAAAGACAGATAATGGAATAGTTTTTCTAGATGAAAATTAATGATATTTAAATCCTGTTTATATTTTTAACACAGTTTTTATGCTAGCTGCAGGAAATAAATTATGATTTTGACCTTTTCTTCCTTTGCTGCTAACAACAAACCTCAGAATGACCCTGTGTTCTCACCATATAAAATTAATACTTAACAAAGAGGATGATAAATGGAAACAATATGTTGCTAAAATAATTAATGTTAGTTTTCAGATTCATGCATTCCTACTGAAATGCCAATTTTAATAAAAGGCTATATAGGCCAACTAATAGTTTTAATTTTTACTTAAATATGTTTCATATATTTTTTGTGATTTAAAGCCACAGGGATCCTATTTTCAAAAGATTTTCTTCAAATTTGTAATGGTGTAAAGAAAATGTTTGACAAATAAAGCCCATAAGTTACATATAAGTTGATGTGATTGAGTTTATACACTATGCATGTGAAGAAGACACCTAGAAACAAGAAGAAACAGATGGGTAAATCCTGATGCTGTGCAAGAAAACCCTAGAGCAGGGATTGGCAACTCTGGTCTTAGTGCCAAAAAGAGTTCTGATTTTCAGGATATTCACAATGAATATGCATGTCATATATCTGCACACACTGCCACCATAACAGGCAAATATATTCATTGTGGATTCCTGAAAACCAGAGTTATTTGTGGCATTCCAAACCATTGTTGCCTACTCCTGCCCTAGAGGAAACAAAATTAAACTACATATCCCAGCATGCTACACTACATGAGAGTGAATGGGGCTTTTGGTGTGGAATTCTGATGAAAAAAAAAAAGGTGGCCTGGGACACCCAGTACAACTATAGCTCCAGTAACACAAAAAAGAACAAATAAATCTGAGTCATTGTGGGAGAGAAAGCAATGGAAAATTAAAGTAAAAACTGACCAGAGAAAAACCATTGAGGAGGGAGAAGTTTATATACTGTGACTGTTTTGTCAGGAGTGAGGTTAACTCCTGATCCAAGAGGTCAGTGGGACACTGGGCAAGGCTGGAGGAAGTTTGTATTCTTGACTATGCCTCATGAGGTTAACTCCTGAGCTCAAGCAGTTAGAGGGAAAAGGATAGGGATGTGAATCGGGGTTCAGACGATTGAAAATATCGTTGATATTTTCAAAATCGTCAGAAATTGGGGGCTCCCCCCAAATGATAGGAAAACCCCATGATATTGATCGTGGGGGTTTCCTTATCGTTTTGGGGGAGGGCGGGAAAAACGGCACACAAAAATAACCCCTAAACCCACCCCGACCCTTTAAAAGTAACCCCTTACTTTCCCCCTCCCTCCAGACCCCCCCAAAAACTTTTTACAGGTACCTGGTGGTCCAGTGGGGGTCCCGGGAGCAATTTCCCGCGATCTTCCACTCTGGGCCATCCTCCCGCTCCCGGGCCGTCGGCTGCCTCTAATCAAAATGGTGCCGATGGCCCTTTGCCCTTACCATGTGACAGGGTATCCGTGCCATTGGCCGGATCCTGTCACATGATAGGAGCACTGGATGGCCGGCGCCATCTTGTGCTCCTACCATGTGACAGGGGCTGACCAATGGCACTGGTAGCCCCTGTGACATAGTAAGGGCAAAGGCTATCGGCGCCATTTTGAATACTGGCAGCCGACGGTCTGAGTGCAGGAGGTCGCTCCCGGACCCCCGCTGGACCTTTGGCAAGTCTTGTGGGGGTCAGGAGGGTCCCCCAAGACTTGCCAAAAGCCCTGGTGGTCCAGTGGGGGTCCGGGAGCGATCTCCTGCACTCGGACCATCGGCTGCCAGTAAACAAAATGGCGCCGATGGCCCTTTGCCCTTACCATGTGACAGGGTATCCGTGCCATTGGCCGGATCCTGTCACATGGTAGGAGCACTGGATGGCCAGCACCATCTTGTGCTCCTACCATGTGACAGGGGCTGACCAAAGGCACCGGTAGCCCCTGTGACATAGTAAGGGCAAAGGCTATCGGCGCCATTTTGATTACTGGCAGCCGATGGCCCGAGTGCAGGAGATCGCTCCCGGACCCCGCTGGACCACCAGGGCTTTTGGCAAGTCTTGGGGGCACCCTCCTGACCCCCACAAGACTTGCCAAAAGTCCAGCGGGGGTCCGGGAGCGATCTCCTGCACTCAGACCGTCGGCTGCCAGTATGCAAAATGGCGCCGATAGCCTTTGCCCTTACTATGTCACAGGGGCTACTGGTGCCATTGGTCAGCCCCTGTCACATGGTAGGAGCACAAGATGGTGCCGGCCATCCAGTGCTCCTACCATGTGACAGGATCCAGCCAATGGCACGGATACCCTGTCACATGGTAAAGGCAAAGGGCCATCGGCACCATTTTGATTAGTGGCAGCCGACGGCCCGGGAGCGGGAGGATGGCCCGGAGCGGGAGATCGCGGGAGATCGCTCCCGGGACCCCCACTGGACCACCAGGTACCTGTAAAAAGGTTTTGGGCGGGTCGGGAGGGTCGGGAGGGTGGGGGAAGCTAAGGGGTTACTTTTAAAGGGTCGGGGTGGGTTTTTTGTTTATCGGCTCGGGCGCAGCCGATAAACAAAACCGCGATCGGGCCCGATTGAAAAAATCCACATGTGAATCGGAACCGGAATCCGAACTGATTCCGGTTCCGATTCACATCTCTAGAAAAGTATATACCCATTTGCAAAACTGACTACTATGTGAGTGGAGGGTATGAGTCAACAGGTGAGAAGAGAGAGACCAGCAAACAAGATGACTGGACTTCACCTAATCTGATTACACGAAAGGATAACTTGGCAAAATTAGTTCAATACATAGCTGTTAATATGCTGCAATAAATACATCATGTTCACAGGAAATAATAGCTGACAAAGCTAATGAAAGTAACATACAGTAAAATATCTGTGAGTAGAAGATGAGATTGCTTTGGCATATAATGGGACAGGCAATTGCTGCCTCCTCATTATCTATTTGGGAGGAAGGGTTGTGAATATATCATTTGCAATAACACTTTAGGGAACAGTTGATATTTCATCATTTCTTTTCTGGGCTTGTAAGGTTCCTACTAAGAGAGGCTGCAGAAAGGAAGATCCTTTTACAAGTACTTGTATTCTTGCATCAATTCATGCTATAAACTAAGGCAATGATCAGGACAGACAGCAGGAAGTGCTCATCTATTTGCAGATTTGGCACTTATGAACATTCATTCCAATCCACTGTGAGGAATTTTGCTCTGATAATTCTATTTAATAATTATGGGGATAATTTGTAAATCAATTTACATGCATAAAACCTGGTTTTGTGTACGCAAATGACTATACTAAAATAGCCTGGGCTTGAGTGGCTCTGGGGAAAGTCCAATGTGATTCAGTGAGGAAGAACTAATTTTTCTCCTTATTCTCTCCCCAGCCTTCAACCATGATGCTGATGCTGTCTTTTTTTTTTACCCCTCCCCCCATCCATACACACTTTCTGTCCTAATGCCTCCACTCCTTATTCTCCTTGCCCCATCCACCCATCACTCCGGTTCTTTCTTCTCAATTTCTAGACATCCTTCCCCCACAACTAGCGCTGCTGTTTACTCTCCTTCAATACTCTTTGTTGTCTGGCTTTCCCCATCCTTCTACAGGCTTTCATCCCTCCCACATCCTAGTTGCCTCTGCTCCCTGCCCTTCTTCCCCTGGCATCCCCAGTGCACAGGGAAGAAAGGGCTGCCATCACTGTACGTATTCCCCCCTGCACTCACCTCCACTAACTCCATCTGATGCTGCCACTTTCTGTCCTTCAAATCCTTCTAATGCTTCTGCCCTCGTCAGCCTTCTCCCCTCTGGCCAACACCCCCCCCCCCCCCATGCTATTGCTGTTTTACTATACCTCTTCCACCAGACCCTCCTTTCATTGCTGCCACGTTCTGCCCTCCTTCCCTCTCACCGGCTCCCCACTTACGTAATCATTCCGTCCTCCTCATTTTTTATTTATTTATTTATTTCAAATTTTTATATACCGGCATTCGAGACAGCAGTCACATCGTGCTGGTTCACATAAAACAGGGGTGCATAGTAAACATAACTATAACAATGGTGTTGAAAAAGGCAGTTACATATAACAGGGTGATAAGAACTTGGCTGAGAAGGAAGAGAAAGGAAAGGTTATTAAATTCACACAGGTAAACGATAGAAGATAAGGATGACCATGGTGTATTTGGAGATTAGTTAACCGAGTTGGAGATTAGTTAACCATGTTGGAGATTAGTTAACCATGGTATAGTTGGAGATTAGGGGTGGCTTGGAGGTGTTCTATCAATTGGCGTCCGGGAAAGCTCATTCCTTTCCGCATGTCATCCGGTGCCACTGCTGTCATACCTTCAGTTTTTACACAGCCTCCATCACTCTAGCCTCCTCCAGGCAAGCCCTTGCAAGTCTGAGGAGCAGAAGTGACAAAGGTACAAAAATGGAGCAGTTTGGTTATGTGCAGAGTAGGAACCAGAACCAGTAGCAGCGTAAGGGAAAGAATGAAAGAACCGCAGTAACAAGGAGGGTTTGGTGATGGAAGTAGTGGTAACAGGTCATAAATCATCAGTACCTGGGGCCTTGGAGAGGGAAAAAAAAATGTATTACCACCGGGTGTGGGAAGAGTAAGACTGCACCAGGAACTTTCGCTAGTATTTGTATATCCATAAGGTCTAATAGTGCAGTTCTTATTTTCACAGCAACTTGCTGTAATTCTAAGCATTTTTATAGAAGGCCTATGGAAAACAACTAAAAAGACACTGAAATATCATGAATGATGGGTTTTTTTTGGAACACCTTTGTTTAGTGAGCTGATCTACCTTTTGGTGGTTTGTCAGAAATCTCACCATATAAGTCAGACACAGGGATCCAATCATGTGTAGGTAAAAGTGGAACCTCTATAAGCTTGATAGGAAAGCATTAAAGGGATGACATTTTTAAAAGGAGGACAACTTCAGTGACTAATATGATAATGCAGTAATTATCTCTTGTTTAAGTACAGAAGAAAGCATAACATAATAGAATCATATATAATTGCACAGATTTTTCTGAAAAGTTTAGACTTACCATAGCAAATAACTCTGAATGCACTATATAAAATAAATTCAATTTTATTAGATCTACAAATCTGCATCGACAAATGAAAGTTTGAATAAAGACTGTACAGTTTTTTTCATCAAACTATTTTAAAAGAATAAATATTTCAATCTTTAGAAAAAGCAAGTAAGGCAGAATAAGCAGATTTCCAATTAAATTATAGTCATGTAAAATAAAACTGAAATTCACTTTGTTGTTTTGACATATAGACTGGTAAAATGTAATTACAGATCACATTTCTTTCTTAGGGAATCATGTAAATCTCTTCATGTATTTAAGATATATTGATGATGTGCAATATTTTTCACTGAGGATAAAAAAGAAACGTATTGATCTATGGAAATAATTTCCTGGCATAAGCATTAAACAATTTTTACTCTAAGACTGATAACTAGTGTGCCTTGGATAAGCCTCAGCTTACATTTATGTGACAGATTATAAAGTCTTTTTGGCAACTTTCTGTAGTGATACACAGAATGAATATTTCTAGTCGTTTTAGCGTTTAGCTGTTTGCCTTTCTACAAATAACAAGGAAAAGAACAGAGAATAAAACCAAGAATATTATAATACCTCTGAAGAAATGTATGGCGTGGCCACACTGAGTAATGTGTTTAATTCAGGTCATCCTTTCTCAAAAAATTATATATCATAATTAGAAAGGGTTCAGATAAAGACATTAAATACGATAAAGGGAATAGAATGACTCCTTTATGGAGAAACCAGGCTAAACATATTAGGGCTCTTTAGTCTAGTGAAGAAGTAACTGAGAGGAGATATGATGGAGCAAGTTAATCAGGAATGGTGATTTAGCCTTTGAAATAGTCCATAAAATAAATGGTAGAAGAAATAAATTATCTGACATTTCATTCGAAGGTGAAGACCTGGCAAATGTTTGGGTAATCTATAAGGGGTTACATTCTAATTCATAAAGCCTTAAACAATAACCTTCCATCATATATTTGTAGCTTATTAAGAATTTTCAGACCATCTCGCTCTCTCCATTCTGCTGGCTGTGGTTTATTAGATGTACCCACAGTCAGCTATGCAAGACTGGCTGAATCCAGAGAATGGCTATTTGTTTGATATTGCCAATCCCACCCTTTGGACTCAGTAATCTGAGACTATGTTTAGATAATGTTTTATAACATTTAAGAAATTTAGGGCCTCATTTTCTAAAGTATCGCAGGCCTGCGATACTTTAGGTAATGAGGGGCAGGGGGCAGGGGGCTGGAACGGGGGGCGGGCCTGCGCTAGCCAGCAACTATCGCACCGTGGCGCTGCAATCGCTGCCGGTTTTGCACCCAATAGTGCCACCATAGAAGGTATAGCTATCGGGTGCGAAATAGGACGCGAAAAGGCCCTTACCTTTTCGTCGTCCACGGCGTCTTCGCGGAGTCGGCCCCAGTGATGCCCTGACTCCTCCTCTTCAGGGGCCGACTCCACCCCCATCTTGGTATTGCACGCGATAAGGGACTTTTTGCATGCGAAACGTCCCTTATCGTGTGCGATCCGTCTGGTAAATGACCCCCTTAGTTTTATGAAAACTTTTAATCTTGAGTGACTTCAGGAAGAGTCAATGATGTGAAGCATTTCCAGTGTTTGCTATATTTGTGTCTTTCTGATTATGAATGTTATATTCTGAGCTGCTTAGAGAATAATCAAATGTGGCACATAAATGAAATAAATAAATACATGAGATTAGATACCTAGATCCAAGCTACTTTTCTATTTTTAGTTTTCTTTAATTTTTAGGATTAAGTTAGTGAGAGGAGGTAGGGAATAGGGAAGGGAAGAGGAAGGCAGAGAGAGAGAGGAAATGGTAATTTTGGTGGGGAGACATGAAGGGAGTTAGGGCAGAGTGGGAAGAGGTGTGAGTTTTATGGGTTTTTATTGGTTGACTATTTTATATTAGGAGGTTTGGGGGGGGGGGGGGGTTCATATTATGAAGACTACAATGTATTAAATTTTGCCCTTCTTCTTTTGTATAAGATTGGTTAAAATGATATTACTGTAGCCTGCTTTGGAGTCTATGATGTGAAGTAAGTAATGAAATTTGAAATATAAATACAAGCAATAGTGATTTGTATTCAAGAGAAATGGAATAGGAAATAACAATGAAATTTCCTACTTTATTTAATTTTGTTCTCAAAATGAAACGATTGAAAATTTAATGAAATTTCATTGGTTTTCATGTTTCATTTTGAAAACAAAACAAAACAAAAAAAGTCATCAGTTGGGCCTAGACTCAGACCCGAGGCCAAGGCCTTGCCAAAGGAATAGGCTGAGGCCCAAAGCAGGGGCCTCAGTCTGCACCTGAGTACAAAGCTGGGGCCTGGGCCTAGGCTTGAAACCAGGGCATTGCCTAGGCATAAGTCTCAGAACAATGCAAGGACCATGGCCTAGGCCTGAGCATGATGCCAGTGTCTTAACCTAAGCTAGGGCCCGATGCTGGGGCCTCAGCCAAGATCCAAAAAATGTTGCCATGGTCAAAAAACTTCCTGGCCACCAGATTTGATGGGGATCCGATGTTATGGCCTAGGCACAGACAATGCCAGGGCCCAACCCAGAGGCAGGGTCCTCTCTCTAGGGCCTTGGGCAAGGCTCAGGCATAATGCCGGGGCCTAGTCCATAGGCCAGGTCTTAATACTGAGGCCCTAGCCTAGACCAAGGCCCCAGCCCTGGATTGACACTGGGGCCTAGTTCAATGTCAAATGCTGTCACTAGGGCATCAGCCCAGACCCAGACCTGATGTTGTGGCCCAGCCTGGAGGCCAATACTCAATGCCAAGGCCTTTCTTAGACCAAGGCCAGGATCCAGGCCCAACACCAAGGCCTTGGCCTCAGCCCAGGCCCAGAGACTGGAGTCCACACCTTGTGGCATCATTGGTGTACAGCAGTTCATCTGCTGTACACCAAAATTGTCTTAAATATACAACAAAAAATTTTTAAGCAATTCTAACAGAGCAATTAATGGATATTTGGGAAAATCTATAAAATGAAGATTAAATCTTCTTAAAGAATTTTCATAGTTCTCCATCCTCCAATGAGAAGATTCTTTATCTTTAATTAGACCTAAATTACTCTTTTTTAATTCAGTAACAGATCCATTTAATTCTTGAAATCTTACATTATAATCCCTTAATTTTTGAGAATGAGAAACAATGGTAGCAAAAGATCATCAACAAAAGACAACAGGGGTAGAAAGAAGAAAACATTTTCTTTTGTTTTTCATCTCGTTGGTTTTCCACGAATTTCATTTTGTCGAATGTTTATTTCATTTATTTAATAATTAAAAAAACTGATAAAAAACAAAAATGAAAAAAAGAAAAAAATGTGGACTCGAGGCCTCCCATGCCCCCACCCATCCCTCCCACCTGAAAAAATGGCAGGGCTAGTATCCTTCCAGGCCCTCACTTACCCATTGCAGCAAAGGGGGGGGGGGGGGGGGAATCCAATGCCAAAGCCTAGGCCCAGGCTGAAGGCTGGTGCTTCTGTAGGAACTAGACCGAGTTTGTGGTGACTTACCACAGCCTAGGCCTATGCAAATCCAAGGATACAGCCTTGGCTTAGGATACAGGTAGGCCACCGCATCCTTAGCCTAGGCCCTAAACAAGGCCCAGGCTTTGAGGCCCAGATCTAATGCCTGGGCCTTGGCCTAAGTCAGGGCCCAAGCCCAGGCCTAGGCCTGATGCTTGGGCTGACCCTAACCCAATCACTTTTTAAGAAATTTGCGATCACTTAGTCCAAATATTGAGCAGGAGTAAATATATGTGAGTAGGCTGCTAAATTTACATGCATACATTGCTTAGAAAATAGCAACTAACTCGCATAAATGTTGGCCCTGACCTGGAACTCCCTATCCCCAACCATTTTTTACATGCCCAAATTTACTCATGGACCTAGATTTATGAGTGTATGTCGAGGTTTCTAAAATAGCATATACTCGTGTATATGATATTTTACACATGTAAGTGCTAATTTTTAGATGTACAACTTGTAACCTGGGTTGGCCAATGTTGGAAGGATGCTGGGCTTGATCGATCCTTGGTCTGACCCAGTATGGCAACTTCTTATGTTCTTATGAAAATTCACCTTTAAAGTTGCAAAAATGGAAAATTATATTATTTTGTTATTTTAAGTCAGTTTTGAGTACAAATAATTTGTTGGGGTAGTTTCTCCCTTTCTCTCTATCCCATGCTCCGCTCCTCTTTCTGCCTCACTCCTCAATCTACTTGGGTCAGATGCATTGTTTCTTCTGACTTTTGTCCAGGTAAAATATGATAATTAACTTCTCTGTTTTCTTAAGCACAGAGAACACTAGAAATGGAGGGATTTTTTTTCTTCCAGACTCCTAAGCCTGTTTACATTTGGTTTTTTCTGTAGGGGGAATTCTGGGAGCGCAGGATGCTGCATTTCAGCTTCATGGCTGCATTTCTGTGACCTTATTAGCAAAGAAAATGTGTTGCAGTTTGTTTTTTGTTCTTTGTTACTTTAACTGTTAAAAAAAATACTATATGATCAACTTGTCATTTTTTCAGTAAAAATCTGTTTCTTTAGACTTCTGATTAGATGGTCAGCTAATAAAATCCTTCTCACATTTACGGGTGATGACAGACCTGGTATTTGAGTGAGTGAGAAGAGCTGCTGGCTGCTCCATGGAAGCTCTACCAAGGATACTCCACTAATGCCTTTAATTCTGCTTATGTATCTGCTCATAAACACTGATTGACTCCAATTTAAATGTACCAAGATCATTTCCGGTCTGAATATAAATCCTGTACTTCTGCCTTAGACTAGAATGGTGGTGATGGCAGTAACATGGTGCTTACGTGTGCAGGACAGAGTATCCCTCTTAGCCTGGGCAGGTGACCTGAAGAAAAGGGTGTAGCCATTCCCCCATTAGGCACATGAGACATGGTTGTAGTAGAGGAGCGTCTGCCATGGTCAGTTAGGTAATGGAATAAATAATGAAATGGTTTAAGATTTACAGTCTAATAATTGATCAGAAAAGTGGTACAAATCCATCATTTAAAAGTGCACACCAGTTCATACATGTAATAGTAGATTATTCATTACTGATTTGAATGAAGATCTGGTGCTGGATATTCTACATCGGTATGCTAAATCTGTTTTTGTGTATATATTTCCATCCCCATTTCACCTTTCTTCCTAGAATTGACAGTTTTGTTTTGGGATGTCACAGCAGAGGAAAAAAAAAATCATCTGAGATTTGCTCAAGAAATATGTTTTTGGTTTTTTTTAATGAAAGGAGTGAAAATGCTTAATGTTAAATTTCTCAGAAGTGAGTGAAGGCAAACTAAAGTATCCTGTAAGCATGAGGCAGTTATTTGCACTTGTTTATGCCTTCCAAAATGGTTCCTTCAGTTACAAAAACAATTTAAAAGCTATTTTAAATATGCTATATGAACTGAATTTTATAAAGGTATGCTTGATGGTATTGATGGCATTGTAAAAACAAATTAAATCTTAATTTCTTTTCTTTCTCATTGATTTCTTTGGAATCACATAGAGAAACTATATATATAAAGATAAAAAATAAATAAATAAATTAAAAAAAAAAAATATATATATAAAGATAAAATGGGCATATTTTGAGATTCAATAGTGAGTAAGCATCTGTGCTTTCCTCCACCCTGTTCATGTGTGGGCGCAGTCAGTATGGGTTTTCTATATCTATTCCAGATGTTTCCAGCATAATAAAAGGCAACCTGCCAATAATGGGACAATGCATTAAGATGTATTCAAATTAGCTATTAATGTGTGTTAATGGATGATTTTAATAATACCTCCCTCTAAACACTACATTAAGGACCAGTGTACTAATGGACATTAAACCTGATGTTTTGCAGGAGGTAACACTAATGTGTTGCCACCCTTACTAATGAACAGTCTTATGTGAATCGCAATGTTCTCCACATACTCTGGCACCAAAGTAATGGTCCCCACTCCCCAACAAACAGCCTTGATGCAGGCGTTAATCTCCTAAATACTGTTAATGCTGAGTGAATGTACAGCACTTTGTGGAACTGAATAGTGTGTTTAAGTGCTTTTTTACTATGTTTAGCATCCAGTGATTCAGCCTTCTAACTTGTATACTCAGCAGGTTTTAGTTTTCAGAGAGCAGTGGTCTTCAGTCCTTTGGCAGCTTTCAGTAGCATCAAAGCCTATAGTGGTGTTTGATTTACAGTATATCATACCAGGGGATGCATACTGGATATAAGTTAAATACATTGCTTTCCTTCACTAATTTTTGGATCTTGGAATCTTTATATCAATTTGGATAAATCAGACAACTTTTTAACTGTAATATAAAAAAAAATAATTTGATTTGAAAAGACTTTCATTTCTAAATTTGAAAATTCATAACAAAAAACGTACATCAGTCGTGGTCATTGTTTAAAAATGGCATCTTAGAAGCCCCGAACAGATATATTCTATGCATTAGAAATAGTGGAAGGAAGGCTAATTGACAACCATCATGATTAAAAGGTGAGGTGAAAGAGAGGTTATAATAGCAAATAGAACATCTTTCAAGAAATGGAAAAGGGATCCAAATGAAGAAAACAAGAAACAGCATAAGCACTGGGCAAGCTAGATGCAAAGCATTGATAAGGAAGGCTAAGTGAGAATTTGAAAGGAAGCTTGACATGGAAGCGAAGACTCATAACAAATTTTTTAAAAGATACATTCAAAGTAAAAAGTCTGTGAGGGAGTCAGATAGACCATTAGATGATCAAGGGGGTAAAAGGGGCACTTAGGAATTCAAAGCCATAGCTGAGAGACTAAATAAATTCTTTGCTTTGGTCTTCACTGAGGACAATGTAAGAGAGATACTCATGCCAGAAATGATATTCAAAAGTGATGATTCTGTACAACTGAAGCAAATCTCAGTGAGCTTGGAAAATGTACTAGGGCAAATTGAAAAACTAAAGAGTATCAAATCACCTGAACCAGATTGTATAAATCCCAGAGTGTTGAAAGAACTTAAAAATGAAATTGCAACCTGCTATTAGTAATTTGTTAAATTGTCTATGGTACCTGAAGATTGGAAGGTTGCTAATGTAATGCAAATTTTTAAAAAGGTATGAAGGAGTGATCCAGGAAACTACAGACCAGTAAGTCTGATGTTTGTGTCATGCACAATGGTAAAAAAAATATCATAAAGAATAAAAACTGCTGAACATATAGGTAGACACATTTTAATGGGACAATGACAACATGGATTTAGGCAATGGAAGCCTTTCCTCACCAATCTGCAGAATATACTTAGTTTTTGGGTACTTGCCAGGTTCTTATGGCCTGGATTAGCCACTGTTGGAAACAGGATGCTGGGCTTGATGGACCCTTGGTCTGACCCAGCATGGCATGTTCTTCTTTTCTTATGAATCTATCTATACCTTGGGATCCTGCGAGGTACTTGTGACCTGGCTTGGCCACTATTGGAAACTGGATAATGGGCTTGAGGGACCTTTGGTCTGACCCAGTATGGCAAATCTTATGTACTTTTATGCATAGCCCTGGAGTTCGATGGTGGTCAGGCCCGAAGTGGGCAGGGTGGAGTGGAGACATCTGAGGCGATTGCTGGGCCTTCCCCGATGATTTTGGGGGCCAGGGAACAAGCCAGAAGCACTGCATTGTGGCTTGGCACTGGAGAGAATTTTACACTGCCGGAGATTTAAAAAATAGATCTGGTAAGACCAGCTGTTGTGTCCTTTGACTCGATAAGGGAGGCTGCACAACTACTGAATACTAATATCTTTAACCAAATGGCCCCAGTCTATGCCTATATGGGGAAATTAGATTCTTGCGCTGGAAACTTGGAAAAAGAACTAATAGTGAATAAGAATAATATCGAGCAATTGCAGCAGGATTTAAGCAGTAAATTGTTATTTCAAGCATCTTTGATGAAGGTTAACCAGTTGCTTTCTGCCAGAATGGAAAATATGGAAAATTTGATTAAAGGGGAAAATCTATGTTTTATACATTTCCCCAGAAATCAATTGATTCTACCAAAACATATGTGGAAGAAGTATATGTTGGAAGTTTTCAAAGTTCTAGAACAAGCAATTCCTTTGACATCAAGAATTGTCGCCCCTAACCTCCTTCTTCCCTTTATCCTAGTGTAAACCCCACCACCCCAATATTCTACCACTTCCTTGACTTCATTTAGCCCTCGACGTCCTCTAGACACAGATCCATTATTGCATACTATGTAAATATTCACTGTAAATGCATTTTAATATTTAAATATTCCTGTCCCTTTTCTCTTTTTTCCTCCTATCCCAGTTGTTAACTTCCTTGTTCATTGTAACTATTATTTTCTGCACCAGTTCAATACCTCTAGTTCTATGTTCAATGCATGACTTGTTAAATATAAACCGACTTGATGCAACCTCTGGTCATGAAAGCCGGTATAGAAAATAATAAAATAAATAAATAAATAAATCTACTACATCCTTCCCTTCAAGAGTAAGGCGTCTCTGGATCAGAAAGGAGTTCAAGTTTTAACACCTTGTAATGTGTGCTGTCCACGGCAGACCCGCGGCATTGCCCTCTCACTTTTCTGCAGTAACTCCAGCTCCTGGTTCCTTGTCTCTGGTGGCAGTGGGCCGTCAGCTCCTTCCTCAGGCCTCCCCTGGTGCCTCCGGCTCAGCTACAGTATCTGGAGTTCCCAGTCCAGCCACCTCCTCCATTGCTTCTCATCGGGCCCCTCCGTGTGGCCCACGGATAGACGCTACTACACAGCTCCACACCCCTCCCTAGGAGCGCGCACGCGGATCTTCAATGTTTAAGTAGGGCCCACGGTGGGAACCTCGCCGCGGCCCCGGATGATGACATCAGCGGAGCACTGGTACCTAAGCCTGGGCTCCACTCCCTAGCTTTGACTTTGCAACAGGTCTCTTCGCTGGTCGAGTACTCGTTGCCTCCTGACAGTTTTCGTCTCACTCCCTTGTTCCTGCTCCTCACTGTTCCTGGTTCCTGACTCCTTGCCTCTTCGTTCCTGTTCCACACCTTCCCTTGGATTGCCTACACGGACTTCGACTTTGCTTTGCCTGACTACGCCATTGCCTCTCTCCAGACCCGGACCTCTGCATCGCCTGACTACATTGTTGTCTCTCTCCAGACCCAGACCTCTGCATTGCCCGACTATGCCGTTGCCTCTCTCCAGACCCAGACCTCTGCATTGCCCGACTACGCCGTTGCCTCTCTCCAGACCTGGACCTCTGCATTACCTGACTACTCCGTTGCCTCTCTCTAGATCCAGACCGCTGCATTGCCCAACTATGCCATTGCCTCTCTCCAGACCCAGACCTCTGCATTACTAACTATGTTGTTGCCTCTCTCCAGACCCAGACCTCAGCATTGTTTGACTACGTTTGACCCTCTCCTTGTTCAGATCTCAGCCTTGCTTGCCACTACGTCCAGTCTGCCGCCAGCTCTGACTCAAGCCTGTTCTTTGACTTCTCTTCTGCCTACTTCCTGGACTTGGTCTATTCAGGCTTCGGCCTGCTCTTGCTCGGGAGCCCCCTGTCTGCCTACATTGCTTTGGCGCTTGAGTTTCCAGGACACTACCTCATCCAGTGTAAGACTGTACCATCCTCCCTCTGCTGTCTCTGGGCTGATTACCATCTCTTCATCGACATCATATAGAGGCCCATCTAAATCCAGCCGGCCCCAGCACCCATAGGCTCAACTTGCAGGAAACGAGGGCTGGTATTGGTGAAGCTCCAGTTGGCCTCTGTTCATCAGCCCACTCCGCCTGCCGACGGTGGGGACCCATAGGCCCCTGCCTTTGGGTTGTGTCAACCCCACCTCGGCCCAAGGGTCCACCTCTGGCGCAACAAGTTGCAAAGGCCATGGACTCGGTGGAGCCGCGTGCTCTCCAGGCCATTCCTGGCCTGGCGTCCAAACTACAAGAACAGCAGCAGTTTCTCGAGGCACTGGCCTCCTCCATTGAGTGTCTTAACGCCTGGCTTGATGCCCTCACCAGCAATCTGGTTCCAGTACCGGCTCCTTCTCATCCACAGCTGTCATCTTCTACGCCTTGAGCCATGTTGGCCTGACCAGCGCCCCTGCACTTCAATGGTGACTCCAAGCTCATCAACCAATGCTATATGCAATTTACTCTGCAGCCCTCCATCTTCCAGGATGAATTAACCAAGTTCACTTTCATCCTGTCTCTTCTTGAAGGTAAGGTGCTGGCCTGGGCTTCTCCCCTGTGGGGATGGTCAGACTCCCTCCTAAGGGAGCTGTCCCTGTTCATGGCTGTGTTTCAAAGGACCTTTGATGATCCTGGGCAGCATGTCATGGCAAGCACTAGTTTGTTGCACCTTCGTCAAGGTCAAGGAAGTATTTTCGACTATACTGTTGAATTACGGACTTTGGCTTCTGAACTCGCTTGGCAGGAAGACTGCCTATGAGCTATCTACCTGGATGGACTTTCCTCGCAGCTGAAAGATGAGCTAGCTGCATGGGAGCTCCCTTCCTCTCTTGATAACCTTATAGACTTAACGGGCCGAATTGATTATCATCCCCAAGAGTGTCACTGAGAGAGTCGGATGCCCAAGAAGCCCTCTCAGGTTCGATCCCATTCACCACCGACCACCAGCCCTGCCTCTGGTGGGGTCTCTATTGTGGCCAAGATGGAAGAGCCCATGCAGCTGGGCCGTGGGCAACTGAACCGGGAAGAGCACCTCGAGTGGAAACAAACTGGTCTGTTTCTGTATTGAGGAGCACCCGGCCACCATCTACAGGCCTGTCCTGTCTGTCTGGTCTCCTCACTGGTCGAGTACTCGTTGCCTCCTGAGAGTTTTTGTCTCATTCCCATGTTCCTGTTCCTCACTGTTCTGGTTCCTGACTCCTTGCCTCTTCGTTCCAGTTCCACACCTTCCCTTGGATTGCCTACACGGACTTCGACTTTGGCCATTGCTCCTACCATGTGACACTGGCTATTGCTCCTACCATGTGACACTGGTCATTGCTCCTACCATGTGACAGGGGCCAGCCACTGGCACGGATACCCTGTCACATGCTAAGGGCAAAGGGCCATCAGCGCCATTTTGATTAGTGGCAGCCGACGGCCTGAGCACGGGAGATCGCTCCCGGGTCCCCCGCTGGACCACCAGGTACTTTAAAAATTTGTGGGGGGGGGGGGGGGGGGTCAGGAGGGTGGTGGATGCGAAAGGATTAAATTTAAAGGGTCGTGGTGTTTGGGTTTTTTTTTCGGCACGACACAGCCAATTAAAATGGGTAAGAATCATTGGAACAAAGATTTCCCGCGGTTTTTACCCGAAATCGATACTGGAAATGAGTCCAGTACAGATTCACATCCCTACTGTGTAACTCAAGGGAGGCGTCAGGTACAACTTCCTCCTGAACACCATCCAGCGAAACTATTCCTGGCTCCAACATACTCCGTAGTATGTGAGCGTGCATCGGGCCAGAAACTACAGCAGAGGACTTCGTCTGGGCTTCTCTCTCTTTTGCCTGCCGTTTCCTTGCAGAATGAGGCATTGAGGAAAAAAAAAAGTACACGGCCTAACCGGAGCTGCTTCACACACAATCAATAGCTTTGGCCATCTTGGATCCCTCCCATTTAGTTGATTTAGCTTGGATATTGGAGCATGTATGTTACATGTATGTTACTTGGACAACTTTATCAGTAAAGTGATATAATCATTATTTAAATAAAGAAATGTGAAAAAGCCATGGTCTTTTGATATTCAAAATCGTATTAGCACAAGGAAGACTGAAAAAATGTGGGGATAAAGAAATCTTCCATTTCAGTTCATAATTATAATTGAAGCGGTCAGAGTATATCATATAGTTCCAAAGAAATGACTTTGCTACATTACTGATAGATCAGGGCACCTTTAATATAAAGTTAATGGAAAATATATCAGAAATAAAGATAATACCTTAAACAGAAGACACAGTAACATATTGACCTTACTTAGCCAAGGAGTAACTTCAAGACTAGGGGAGGGCAGAAATGTCTCACTCTTTTGATACAGACCCTGCAGGTCAAAACACTGATCAGTAACTGTATAATTGCCTTCAGTGTGGGTAGGGGCCTTGGTTTTAATTTTTTATTTTATCTTTCCTGGGAATTTCAATGTTAGAACAAAAGAAAACCAGTGAAAAATTATTTCTCCACAGATTTATTTTCCTGAGTGTTATAACATATACTATTGAATTTCTAATAAAAACCAAAAACGAATTGCCCTATGTAGTGACATATAACTCATCCTAGCTATTATTAAAACTAGTGCAGTAAACACAGAACTAGAATTTAATACTGAATAGCTATATAAGAACAATCTTCTCATAAGAATATTTATCTCAGCCCAAGCATATTCTTGTAATAAAAATTTACTGAAATGTTTTCTTTAGAATATTTTCAGTTCATCTTGTACTTGATTCATACACGTTTTTTTGTGCAGAGCAGGCCAGGTGGAGTACCTGAAAGCTCAGGATAACATGGATGCCTGGCTTGGCCTTGTGATGATCTCAGTAGATGGGGGGGGGAGGGGGGGAGAGGTGTCAACCGATGGTCCTGTTTCTTTAAGGGAATGTTGGAGCATAGGTTGTTGGTAGAGATGTCCAAATGAGGCATAATGGATCACTGTTGTTGATAGGGATGGGCTCGCAGTGACACAAGGAACAAAGGGAGGAGCCAGGGCTAGCAAAGGCAAGTAGCTGGGGCCTTTTTCTTGCCTTTTTTTTTTTTTTTTTTGCTGCATTGAGTTCACAGTTTCTTTTTTGTGGCAGAGTCCAGCATAGCCTGAAGATCTTCTAGAGCAGCAGTACAGCAGCTTTACAAAGAGCAGTCAGAGGAGACAGGATTGGATTCAGAGGTCGCAATAGCGGTGAGTGATGGTGATTCTGGGGAGGAGGGAATTTTGGAACAACCACTTGCTGTGGCTGGTGCAGCAATGCTGGAAGAACCAGTTGCGCTCCCGTGTTTGTCCACGATTCCTGTCCTGGTTGATGCAGGTTTTCCAGGAGCAGTTCCTCTTGCTCTGGGTGCACTGATGTTTCTGCGGCAGGCCTTGGCATCAATTTTAATGAATGTGCATTGTTTTAGTTGCTCGATGTCCCCCAGAGTGCATGATTTTGGGACAGGGGACGCAGCACAGTGATGACAATGCTGGACAAGTCTGCATTGTGAGAGTAGGCTGCAGGTGAAATCGGACTCCAATACACAGGGGGAGGGGCATTTACCCATGGTCTGCATAGCAATGACATGGAAGGTGTAGTGGTGGATCAGGCCTTCTTCTACCTTGAGGTTGCTGGGTTTATCAAGCAGTAGGGAAGACTTGGACAAAGAAGCTGTGTCAGTGAGGTCAGTGGTAACAGAGTGATCAGCTTCTAGGGGTGAGTGGATTAAGTGCTAGTGGTAGTGGGGTCTCTGTTGGGGTTACAGGACTTCATGAATCTCACATGCCTGATGTTCCTGGGTTCATGTCTTGGCTTGTAGGAGGTCTACCACAGGAGTAGGGAGATGGTGCTTATCTTCCTGAGAGCATGGTCCTTGTCAGATTGTAGTGGGCAACTGGGGAGCAGAACCAGTGGTACATGAGTTGGGTACCAGTGGTACATGAGTTGATGGATGAGGATGATACTGAGACTGCTGGAGTAGTACTGCAACAGGATTCTGTCCCCTTGGGCACTGATTCTTCTTCAGGGGTCATAGGAGGTGGCTAACAGCCTGGGCATGGGGAGAAAGATAATGGGGTTTCTAAGAAAATGGACCGAGGTTGATCTAAACATAGGTGACAACATGGATGATTCAGTTTTCTGGTTTGTCCACTTCTAGTTCTTTGTCTTTAACCTTGTCTAGTTCTTCTTCAAGGGCTAGACCTACTGCTGGGATGGGGGCAGCTGAAAAGGTTGAGGACAGGGGTGCACAAGCTCTGGTGGTATTGTCTGAACTTTGGGAGGGTGTATCTCATTCTATGAGGCATAAGATAAGGAAGCATAGGTATATCAACATTTTTAGGTTTTTGGAGGGTTGAAAGGGAGAAGAAAGGAGGGTAAGAAGAGGAAGGACAGACAGAATTTATTTATTTATTTATTTATTTATTTATTATTTTTGTTATACCGAGTTTCATGATAGGGATCACATCAACCCGGTTTCTTCAAGGCACTCAAAAGAGAGTTTCTCATACTATTTTAAATTTGATTTGGTGCTTCCTGCAGTTAGTGACTGCAGGAAGCATGATGATTTGTCTCACTATGGGCCTATGTCAACATATCCTGCCATGATCCTAGCAGCTAACAAGGAATTTGAAGATTGGGCTTGGCTCAACTATGTTAAGAAGAAAATCAATTTATAGCAAGGGGAACTCAGAATGTGAGTCTTTGGCTCACTCAGATGATGAATAATGTGGCTTCATCTCTATCATCTGGAGGTGCTCTTGGGGTGCTACTTCTGCATCAGGGATCCAGACATTTCGATGGGAGGTTGCACCAGGTAGTAAAGACAAACAAGGGTTTGGATTGTTGGATGTTTGCTGGAGGTATAACTGATTTGCATGCAACTTTCTGGATTGTAAATTAAGATACTGCTGCTCAAGCTGCGGGACAAATCATTCAGCCAAGTGTCCCAAGCATCCAAGGTGTGGGGGGGGGGGGGGGGGAATTCTGGGGGGTCCGGCAGCTGGGAGCTCCAACAAATGATCAGTTTGGGAAGGCTCTAATACCTATCATTGTAGTGACCATGATGTCTTGGTTTCAGAGAGCAGCCTGTGGCCCTGGTGATAAACCTAGGGGGAAACAACTGGGACAAATTGCCATTAGCTATGGATTAAGCTATGTTGTTGGTTTGGTTGCCTAACACTGTAATTTGCTGGTCCCATATTATTACAAGGTCTGCTGAGATGGATCAGTTGGAATGGCAGCACAGTAGGGCCAAGACAAATTAGAAAATTGTTTCTTGGCTCTTTTCTTTGGGAGGATGTCATATTAAACATGCTTTTTCCTGGGATGTGGGTAGTGACCGTTTTAGATCTGATGGTGTACATTTATCTTTTGTAGGATGGGAGTTGTTGAATAATGCATTTCAGGAGGCCTTGGAAGATATATTACTTTTCGAATATTTGGCTGCAATTTAGGGGAAGCAGGGGATAGGTCTGACCTTCCTGTGCTTATGGCGGTTTGCTCAAGCCTGATTAAGGTTTCAGCATCATGCTGACAGGTAGCTGGTCTGATCTTATGGACAGCACTGGAAAACACTCTGATAGGAGTGATAGGATGCAATTGCTCCAAGGACAGCTTCTTGCTAGGCAATGGCATGGGCTATGCACCAAGGCAGCATGGGGCTGCCAGTGGCCTGCAGGCCTGGTGTCCTGGAGACGCATTCATCTTGCTAGGGCATCGTGGATGGCTAACAAGGCTTGGTATTTGTCATGTTGTTTGGCTTGGACTTGTTGTAGTTATGTTATGATTGGTAATAAAGCTGTGGCCTGCTGATTCCTAAGCAGGTGACTCCATGTTTTATTGTGAAGAATGTTGTAAAGGAGCAAATGCAGTGAGAGGTTGAAATTCTGGCAACCCAGAATGGGATACAATTTTTCTAAAGCAGTTCTTTTTGGATGTGATGTTAACTTTTATATCATATAAAGATTCTCTCTATCTTTTACTGCTAATTAGTAGAAGCCCTATTGATTTTGTAAAGGCAAAATCATAATACTTGTGGCAAGTATTCTTTGCATTCTTCACTTCTATACATGAAAGTGTCTGCATGTTTTGGCTGTTTATCATACTGACTAATCATTAAAACATTAATTCAGCACCTTATTCTCTTTTTCACTAATCCCTGCCTTAACATTTATGACTGCAAAGTGTACACAGAAATGCACATTTTTGGAAAGCATAATCAGTTTGCTGCAATTACATTACTAGAAATTCATTACAAAACATCATCTTTAATACAGTAATAATCCACTCTGCCAGAGGAGTTTAGATTGTCTTCTTGACAATGCAGATACCCTCAGGTTTTGGAACACATGAATGTAAACAAGAATTGCACCTCTCTGCTAAATCTTTCCTTCCGTCTTGTGTCTTAAACTAAATTATAGCTTTGATAGCACAGCCAAATATATCCCAGATTTGTTACAAATATTTGTTTTATGTGATTGCTACTAAAAATTTGATGTACAATACTAATATGTTCTAAGGCAAGAAAGTATTAAAGTAATTTGTTTTCTTAAGACAAGAAAGAACTAACTTACAGAATACATTATACATACATCAATTTATAAATACCTCCTAAATATAGGTACTTTGCACTAAGAACTTTCATTTCATGATACTCAGAGTAGTTTGTGTATTGACCTTCATGTCACTTAAGCAATTTTACATTCTGACATTACAGTATGCTGTGGTAGGACCAGTGTAATAAAAGTCAGGCTAAAACAGGAGTTAAATTTTAGCATAGGTTTTGATTAATGTGTATGGTAGAGCTCAACATTACAAGGGATGCAATAAGCTAATGGGATTCAAATTGAGCAGGAGTAAAAAAAAAAAAAAGACTGCTAAACAAAAAAAAATATATATATATAAAAAATGTGAGCTAACCTGAAAATGTGCACTATTGCAAAAAGGTGCTTTAAAAAGAACTTTAAAAATAGGCGGGTGCTTGAAGCTGGAAGGAATGTGATCAAAATGGCCTTGCATGCGAGATTGCTGCTGTGCATGCTGATTTGGGCACAATCTTGCATACAAGGCCATGTTGAGTATGGTGGGATTGCTGCATTTGGCTGGTCATTGTTACCTGGAGCTATCTCCTGCACTCGGGCCGTCGGCTGCCGATATTCAAAATGGCGCCGATAGACTTTGTCCTTACTATGTCACTGTTAGGAATCAGCTCCCGTGGAGGGAGGAGTTAGCAATCTATTATGCTCTACTCCTCAAGAAGGGAGGAGTTAGCAATCTGTTACGGATCTGCTCCCATGGAGGGAGGAGTTAACAATCTGTTAGGGTTCTCCATGAGGAGTTAGCAATCTGTTATCAACGGCTCCTATAGAGGGAGAAGTTAACAATCTGTTATGAATCGACTCCTGAGGTAGGAGGAGTTAGCAATCTGTTATGCTCAGCTCCTGTAGAGGGAGTAGTTAAACTGTTAAGGTATAGACTGCGGAGTAGCAATCTGTTATGAATCTGTAGCTGAAGACTCCTGATGGGAAGGAGTAGCAATCTGTTACCAGCGAAGTGCTTGGAGAGGGCACCTAGCTTGTAGAGGAATGTAAAAAGGTGGATCCTTGGGCCGATGGCAGATGACTGTGCCCCCAGGAGGATATCCTGAGAGGGACCACCGGCTAGGCTTGGGTATGGAGACAGACACAGATAGTTCTTTTATTAGACAGGTTAGTAGAACCACCAGAGGTGGCAGTAGTGAGCTGATATGCCTGACAGGGCTGAAGTCCCTCAGGTACTGGAACAGCAATCCCAGGGTTGCTAAGCTGTAGAGAAACTATAGATAGTGAGTAGACAGGGTATGCTGTGTTCATAGCCAGAACTGGATGACAAAACTCACATAAGGTCTTAAGGAAGCTTAGTAGCTGGAAAGGGTTAGGCCCTCGAGGAGCGAGTACCTGGTTCCAGGGAAAGCTCTGAGAGAGTGATGGTATCTCACAAATGTCTGTATCTGCGATAGCTTCCAGGCAGTAGAGAATCTTCAGAGTATTCAGGAACATGGGCCCTCGAGGAGTGAGTACCGGTTCCTATCTGCAATCTGAAATAAAGAAAAGAGAGCAAGGTCCCTGAGGAGCGGGTACCCCTGGTAAGTCCGAGGAGGCAGAGTAGCTTGTGAGAAAAGCCGAAGCAATCCCCAGCAATCCCCCTTGCTAACTAGATTCATTAGCGAATACTGAGACCTTTTATATTGGAAGCGGATGACGTCACCCCAGGGGGACGCCCCCGAGGTTCGTGCCCTTGCTGGTTCATCAATCGGAGCACGCGCGTGTGCCCTACGTCATCAGGCAACATGGCGGTTCCGCAGCATTGTGCCGGTCCGGGGACGCCGGAGGGAGACGGCAAGAAGACGCCATGGCAGCTAACCGTCCATCAGACCCAGAAGGAGTGGCCACAGAGGTAAAGAGGGCGGAGTGAGGGCATCGAGCAGTGACGGACGCAACAGTCACAGGGACTACCTCTGCCATTGGTCAGCCCCTGTCACATGGTAGGAGCAATGGACGGCCGGCACCATCTTGGCCACTGAGCTGAACTGAGGGAGGACAGTCTCTGCAGTATCTTTTTGGAATGGCTGTCCTTTCGGTTAAAGGATGAGCTAGCCACACGGGAACTTCCAGAATCCATGGACGTGCTCATTGACTTGGCAGGGAGAATTGACCGCTGCTTCCAGCAGTGGATCTGATGGCTGTGACCTCCACAAAAGCAGGTGGTACTGGCTCCATCTTTTTTGTGCCCCCTCTCTGCAGTGCCAGCAATGGCCTTTACTGCTGCCTGGGCCAAGGAACCTATACAGCTAGGATAAAGTCGCCTCTTCCCGGAAGAGAGACTCTGCTGCTGCAACATGGGGCTTTGCTACTACTGCACAGGTCCAGGCACCAGCTAGCACACTCAGAAGCTGGAAAACTAGCAAGCCTAGGAGCTAGTGCAGAGATAATCCTAGGATTTAGTACTCCTGCTCCCAAACATATCCTCCCAGTGTCTATTGCATGAGTTCCCCACTCTAGTGCTGGTCGACTCAGGCACAAGGGGGAACTTTATTATGAAGGCCCTTGTGGACCATCTAAAGCTTCCTGTGCTTTCTCGAAAGATACCATTAGTTATATCCTCCATCCATGGAGAGCTGCTTTCCAGCCTGATCACCACCTCCAGGGCTCATCTGCACTTCCACACAGGTATTCTGCATGTGGAGAGTATAACCTTCCACATCATTGACAAAGCTGTCCATCCCATGATGTTGGGGCTACTCTGGTTACAGCTCCATTCTCCTCACTTTGACTGGGGCTCACTTCAGCTGACAAGCTGGGGGGCTTGCTGCCATGATTCCTGCCTTCAACAAATCAAGCCCCCATCAATATTGCCCCAGGCAACAACCTTGTTGGAACTGTCTCCTCAGTACATGGAATACATAGACATGTTTTCCAAAAGAAAAGCAGAGATGCTGCCTTCCCACCAAACGTATGATTGTGCCATTAATCTGCTACCTGGCACTAACACCCAAGAGGAAGGGTATATCCCTTCAGTTCCAGAGACCACAGCTATGTCCCTGTATATCAAGGATAATCTTAACTTTAGTTTCATTAGGCCCTCCACATCCTCCACTGGAGTGGGGTTCTTCTTTGTATCCAAAAAAGATGGTTCGTTTCACCCTTGCATAGATTACCAGGGGCTGAATTCCATAACAAAGAAAGACTGTTACCCAATGCCTCTCATTTCTGAGCTCTTTGACCGCTTCCAGGGGGCTAGAGTGTTTACAAAGTTGGACATCCATGGGGCCTATAATCTAATTTGAATAAAACAAGGCGATGAGTGGAAGATGGCGTTCAACACGTGGGATGGCCACTATAAATACCTGGTGATGCCCTTTGGCCTGTGTAATGCCCCCGTGGTATTTCGAAATATGATGAATGAAATCTTTAGGGACCTCCTGTACGTCTATGTTGTGGTGTATCTCGATGATATCCTCATCTCAAAATACCCCATGTCCCATCATCAATACGTTCGCCAAGTCCTGCAGAGAATACAGGCAAATAAATTATATGCAAAGATGGAAAAGTGCCTCTTCAAGAGGGAGAACCTACCCTTCCTTGGATACATTATGTCCAGTAGCAGCTTCTATATGGATCCGGAAAAGGTCAAATGTATTCAGGACTGGTTACAACCTTGTGGCCTCTGTGACTTACAGAGGTTTTTGGGATTTGCAAGCTATTACTGGCACTTCAACCCAAATTATTCCCTGATTGCAGCCCCACTCACAGTACTTACCCGAAAGGAAGCCAATACCAAGGCTTGGCCTCCTGAAGTGGTCGCTGCTTTTCTAGAATTGAAGAAGGCTTTTTTCCAGGAGATGTGCCTCCATCATTATCTTGGATTGGGATGTCCAGTAGACTGTCAAATACTAGCGTTCTCTTTGCCAGAAATTCAACATCACATTGGATTACATTACTGCCTACCACCCACAAGCCAACGGCCAGTCAGAGCCAGTCAACCAGTTCTTGAAAACCTTCCTGAGGGCCTTTGACCTTTTCAGCGATGGATTCTTCTCTCCCCAGAGGTCTATGCCTA
Source organism: Rhinatrema bivittatum (assembly GCF_901001135.1). Lineage (NCBI taxonomy): Eukaryota > Metazoa > Chordata > Amphibia > Gymnophiona > Rhinatrematidae > Rhinatrema > Rhinatrema bivittatum. The sequence goes on along the minus strand of NC_042621.1, from coordinate 241,523,474 downwards.
AGACCAGCTGGCCTCGGCATCTGAGAGCTCAACCTAAGGTGAACAAGGACTGGCATTGGTGAAGTTCTTGCTGGGCCTCTGCTCTTACCAGCTTTGCCTGCCAATGGAGAGGACCTGCAGGGCTCCTCCCTGTGGGAAGTGCTAAACTCACCTCAGTCCAAGGGTCCACTTATGCAACAGGTATGACTGGGGATCATACAATGAGAGAACAGATTCAAAACAGAAGAAGCAATTCTCTAATGACCCTTCATGATCCTGGACCTGAATCCTAAAAGTATATGTGCAGACTGAGATATATCATAAAACTATCAGTCTTTATATCTGTCTTTCTTGACTTTAAATCTGAAAAATAACAAAATTCATTCAAGCCAACTTTCAAATTCATTATACTATTCATTACCCATACAGAACATCATCTCTCTCCCCCAGGACCTTCATCACCATGATAGCCAAGCATAATAATTCTATGTTTATAATGAAAAAGATGCTAAAAAGCCCATCTGAATTTCATCACAATCTAATCTCATTTGCCTGATTATGCAGAAAACCATATGAAATATGCAAAAATAAAACTAAAATAAATCTTTCCTAAAACTGATTTAAATTCATATTTTGATATTTGTAAAAATCAGTAAACATGTAAACATGATTACATTTACAGATCAATTCAGAAAAGTGTATTAAGTTTAACAAAATCATTAATGACCCATTAACACTCACATTATATGAACACAACACCCTCATCATGTCTGCATTATTCTCAACATGGCTAGTTGAACGATAACAAATGTGCTATCATAATACTCTTGCAAATAAGGAAATCAGATATAAATTGTGCAAATAACTCATAAAATTGAACTGTGGCACTAATGTAAACATTTTAGCTATACTTCTGGAGGTTAGTATTCAAAGCCATTTATTTATATTCTGCTTTTTAGTTACTTCAAAGTAGATTACATTCAGGTACTGTAGGTATTTATCTATCCCCAGAGGGCTTATAATATGTTGTGCCTGAGGTAATGGAGGGGGAAGTGGGATGGCAGTGGGATTTGAACCTTGGCTTCTCTGGTTTTCAGCTTTCTGCTCTATTAGGGTACTCCTCCTCTGATGGATAATTTATGTTAAATGGATAACTTGTACATTATCCTACAATTGATCAGTAAATCCAATATATATATATATAAATCAGACACACTCCCTTTGGAGTGAGATACAAACACTATTCATATGAATAAATCAATTTATTTATTGCATTCCAAAACACATATCAAAAAGTGAACAATCCCCTTTAATTAGAGTTTACATAAAACATACAATAAACATACAATAAACATTCATATTGAATTATTATCAAAGTGCATCAATAATTATAATAGCGCTGCAATCAGCCTTCATTCACTCTCAAACATACCCATCACATACAGTCATTAACAGGCATAAATAATTTATAAAACCACAAACTCTCTAAAATACTCTCCAAATCACAGAATTCACAGTATATATTATATAGTATTCATTTACACCACTAAAACATTCTTCATCATACCATAGAACCTGCATATAATCTAATACTCTGAACCTAATACTATAAACCCTTATTTTGATCCTTATTAATCCCAATCCTTTCTCTGAGAATTCATTGATCCCACCCGGGCCCTTGTGTTTCACCTTGGTGGATTCGTCAGGGGAATATATAGTAGGGATGTGAATCGTTTTAGGACGATTAAAATTATCGTCCGATAATTTTAATATCGTCTTAAACCGTTATGGAACACAATACAATACAGATTCTAACGATTTATCGTTATAAATCGTTAGAATCGTGAGCCGGCACACTAAAACCCCCTAAAACCCACCCCCGACCCTTTAAATTAAATCCCCCACCCTCCCGAACCCCCCCCAAATAACTTAAATAACCTGCGGGTCCAGCAGCGGTCCGGAACGGCAGCGGTCCGGAACGGGCTCCTGCTCTGAATCTTGTTGTCTTCAGCCGGCGCCATTTTCCAAAATGGCGCCGAAAAATGGCGGCGGCCATAGACGAAAAAGATTGGACGGCAGGAGGTCCTTCCGGACCCCCGCTGGACTTTTGGCAAGTCTCGTGGGGGTCAGGAGGCCCCCCACAAGCTGGCCAAAAGTTCCTGGAGGTCCAGCGGGGGTCAGGGAGCGATTTCCCGCCGCGAATCGTTTTCGTACGGAAAATGGCGCCGGCAGGAGATCGACTGCAGGAGGTCGTTCAGCGAGGGTTCCGGCGCCTCGCTGAACGACCTCCTGCAGTCGATCTCCTGCCGGCGCCATTTTCCGTACGAAAACGATTCGCGGCGGGAAATCGCTCCCTGACCCCCGCTGGACCTCCAGGAACTTTTGGCCAGCTTGTGGGGGGCCTCCTGACCCCCACGAGACTTGCCAAAAGTCCAGCGGGGGTCCGGAAGGACCTCCTGCCGTCCAATCTTTTTCGTCTATGGCCGCCGCCATTTTTCGGCGCCATTTTGGAAAATGGCGCCGGCTGAAGACGACAAGATTCAGAGCAGGAGCCCGTTCCGGACCGCTGCCGTTCCGGACCGCCGCTGGACCCGCAGGTTATTTAAGTTATTTGGGGGGGGGTTCGGGAGGGTGGGGGATTTAATTTAAAGGGTCGGGGGTGGGTTTTAGGGGTTTTTAATGTGCCGGTTTTTCGATTTTTCGATTTTTAACGATTTTTCACGATATTTTACCCCCCCAAACGGCAACAATACGATTCCCTCCCCCTCCCAGCCGAAATCGATCGTTAAGACGATCGAGGACACGATTCACATCCCTAATATATAGCGATCAAACCAAGGATTTGTTCTTGAATGAATTCACAATATATAGCGTAGCCTCTTATAGTAGAAACATCAAAGATCTTCTTTAAGGTTGCGATATCTTGTTATATATGACCACGTCCTGTATCCGTTCTCACTGTGTTTGCCGTCTTCATTAAAAACTCATGCTGTCGCTGTATCCACAGGCTAAGATCTCTACAGACTAATCACCACAAACTCAAAATGCTCTCCTTGCTAGTACGGAGATATACGGACACCCCATATCAATTTTCCTCCGTTTACCCGTATACCATTTCTTATTTCCTTTGTTCCTTTTTCTTATTGTTCAACAGGTATTAAGCACAGAGCTCGAATCTCTACCTATTTCTTCAAACTACCCCTCTCTTCACTCCTTCCGGATCTACGAACACGTTCTATATATATATATATATATATATATATATATATATAGCTATATGGCTATGCCTATTTGACAGATCTTCTGTCCATGTTTTAAGTTATCTGTAAACCGATACGATGTGCAAACGGATGTCGGCATATACAAAAATGTTAAATAAATAAATAAATAAATAAATAAATAAATAAATATATAAGAGCCAGTGCTAGGAATAGCTATGAAAACTTCAATGGCGATATTCTAATACCATTAAATTTTTATTATTGATTTAGAGAGACCTAAAACAATTACACCTCAACAACATTCGTACTGTGGAGAAACACTATCATCAGTTTCTCCATTTTATAGTTTTTTTCTTTACATGTAAAATCTCAATAAGTCTTTCTATTTGCCCACACTTTAAAAATAAGGTAAGTACTGTCACTAATACTTTACATGCAAGATATAGCTACAGAGAGACTTATTGAGATTTTACATGGAAAGAAAAAAAAGATAAAATAGAGAGACTAATGATGATAGTGTTTCCCCGCATTACAAATGCTGTTGAGGTGTAATGGTTTGAGGTCTCTCTAAATCAAAAATAAAAATTTCACGATATTTGAATATCATCATTGAAGTTCTGATAGGGATTCCTAGTACTGGTTCTTTTTTATATATCTTTTTTGTTATCTATCTAAATAGCTAGTTTTGAAAATTACCCTTTCTTATCCAGCTAAAAGCTAATTGGATAAGACTTTACCAGGCTAAGATTTAGCTGAATAAGAAAGGGAAATGTTGGAGCATTTTGGGATGGTGCAAATTTAGACAAATAACTAATCTGGATAACTCTGATATTAAGAGTTAGCCTGATCATTTTTTTACTTAAATCTAGTCGTACCTGAGAGCAAGTCAGTGTTATCCGGGATCATGTTATCAGATAACTTTTGTCTTAACCAGATATATTCAAATGAATATAGCTGGGAAAGTGATGATGTTCAGCTTAAAATAAAAAAGATTGCAGGTCTATTGGCCCAAACAGATCCCCCTCCTCCCTCTCACCTGAAATCCAAATCCTGAGCCTACTGTCCATCTAATATTGTAAATGTAAGCACTGGTGCTGGGACCAGTCTCCCCATTCCCTCCACGCTGCTATTCCCAATTGAAATAATTAAAACATTTTCAAGTTCCAGGCACCCCCACCCCAATCCTTACCTTTCCACCCTCCTGATACTTAATCTATTTAAATCTACAGACCAGATCATGGTAGCAGCCTACTGCGACTTGGGCGTGGTGCTTCTGGGATTGCTAAGTACCTGCACTGGAAGTGCTATGCTAGAAGTTTACGCATAGGTGCTTAATGATGGCAGAAGCGCTGGACCCAGGTCACAGCAGGCTGCTACCATAATCTGAGCTGAAGATTTAAGGAGATTTAAGGAGATTCACGTATTGGGAGGGTGGGAGAGAAAGGGTTGCAATGGGGGGGGGGGGGTGTTGTAACTTGAAAACGTTTTTTCTATTTAGATGGGAGCAAAAGCAGGAGTGGTAGAAGGGGGTAGACTGTATTACTTGCAGGGGTGGGGGTAGGTAGCAGGCTTGTGATTTGTATCTTGGCAAGAAGGAGGAGAGGAAAGATTAAAGAGGTTAGGACTTTTCAGCTTGGAGAAGAGACGACTGAGGGGGGATATGATAGAGATGTTTAAAATCATGAGAGATCTAGAACGGGTAGATGTGAATCGGTTATTTACTCTTTCGGATAGTAGAAAGACTAGGGGGCACTCCATGAAGTTAGCATGGGGCACATTTAAAACAAATCAGAGAAAGTTCTTTTTTACTCAACGCACAATTAAACTCTGGAATTTGTTACCAGAGGATGTGGTCAGTGCAGTTAGTATAGCTGTGTTTAAAAAAGGATTGGATAAGTTCTTGGAGGAGAAGTCCATTACCTGCTATTAAGTTCACTTAGAGAATAGCCACTGACATTAGCAATGGTAACATGGAATAGACGTAGTTTTTGGGTACTTGCCAGGTTCTTATGGCCTGGATTGGCCACTGTTGGAAACAGGATGTTGGGCTTGATGGACCCTTGGTCTGACCCAGTATGGCATTTTCTTATGTTCTTATGTTCTTACCTATTAGGGCCAGTAAGTCCATAATCTTTTAAGATGCACATTGCCATTTAACTGGTTATATTCTTTTGATTATAGCCGGTTGATTCAAGTCATCCAGCTAGCTATTATAGCTGGATAACTTTATACCTAACCAATTGGCCCTTGTCACATGGTAAGAGCACAAGAAGGCGCCAGCCATCCATTGCTCCTACCATGTCACAGGGGCCGACCAATGGCACCGGTAGCCCCTGTGACATATTAAGGTCAAAGGCTATTAGTGCCATTTTGAATACCGGCAGCTGACAAGGTGAGTGCAGTAGATGGCTCCCAGACCCCTGATGGACCACCAGGGAGTTTTGGTAATTCTTGGGAGGATCAGGAGGGTGGGGGTTTTAGTTATTTAAATTTTAGCTGGGAAATGAATAAGAATGGAATGCATGAATGGATCAGGCCCCCCCCCTTGCCAAATGCGATGTATCTGCCCCCCCTCACGAATACGAATACTGAATGTAACATATGTGGTCCCTCTGCACATCCCTATAATTAATTTTTTTATCATTAAGAATGTACATTTTTGGGTGGCTGGTGGAAGTGAGGGTCACTTGGTAACTTATCTGTAGCAGACCTCACACGTCACCTAGATAGAATATTAGACATTGCTGGAGAACATAAGAATTGCCATACTGTGTCAGACCAAAGGTCCATCAAGCCCAGTATCATGCTTTCAACAATGGCCAATCCAGGTCACAAATACCTGGCAGGATCCCAAGGGATAGATAGATACCAATCTGCTTATCTCAGGGATAAGCAATAGATGTCTGCAACTCGACCTTAATAATGGTTTATAGACTTTTCCTCCAGGAACTTCTCTAAACCTTTTTTAAATGCAGTTATACTAATAGCTTTCACCACATCCTTTGGTAATGAATTCCACAGCTTAAATATGAATTGAGTACAAAAATATTTTCTCTTATTAGTTTTAAATATATCAGCCAATAACTTCATTTTGTGCCCCCTACTCTATGTACTTTTTGAAAGAGTAAAACATTGATTAATGTTAACTTGTTTCATTCAACTCATTATTTTATAGACCTTCATCATATCTTCCCTTGGATGTCTCTTCTCCAAGCTGAAGATTCCTAAGCACTTTAGAAGACCTGACTGTTATGGTACGTGTGGGCACCAATGACATAGGAAGGTGAAGGGGAGAGTTTCTGGAAGCCAAATTTAGTCTATTAGGTAAAATGTTGAAATCCAGGACTTTCAGGGTTGCATTCTTTGAAATGTGCCCTGTTCCACACACATGACACCCAGAAGCAGGCAGAGCTCCAGAGCCTCAATGCATGGATGAAACAATATTGCAGGGAAGAGAGCTTTGGTTTTGTTAGGAAATGGGCAACATATTTGGGAAGGAGGATATTATTCCAAAAGGATGGACACATCTTTAACAGGAGTGGAACTAGGCTGATTGCAATAACCTTTAAAAAGGAGAGAGAACAAATTTTAAACTAGTATAGGCGAGGGAAGTGGAGAATTAACCTACAGGCTGATGTAGTTCCATGTGCTCAGACTAACACACAGGTTAACCTGCAGTTGGATGTGTGTTTGACACACATTCATAACCTCTTATCCAATCTATTACTAGTAATTTTAACCTATCATTAAAATTGTGTATTGTACCTGAAGATTGGAGGGTGACCGATGTGATATCGATCTTTAAAATCCAGAGGTGATCTGGGAAACTATTGAAGAAGTTATTCTAAAGAGTAAAATCATAGAACATATTAAAAGATATAGTTAGTTTAATGGGACACAGCCAGGATGGATTTACACAAGGAAATTCTTGCTTAACCATCTGCTACATTTTTTTGAAGTGGTTAATAACATGTGGAAAATGGTGATCCAGTGGATATAGTGTGTTTGGATTTTCAGAAAGCATATAACAAAATACCCCATAAAATACTCCTAAGAAAATGAAAAGTCATGGATAGAAGGCACTGTCCTTTTGTGGAGACAAAACATTTTTCAGATATATTAGAGAAAGAAGGAAGGTCAGAAGTGGTATTGTTACGAGCGCGCGCGGGCGCGGTCGTCGTAAGCGGGTGGTAGTGAGCCCTTGGGCCACAGCAGGACTCAAGGAGGAGCCCCAAGCCACACCGTGGGAGGTGAGCTGAGCAGGCATGGTGAGCCAGGCAGGCAGAAACAGAAGCAGGGAGTCCGACCCTCAGCCGAACCTGCATGCCCATGGTAGCCAACACGGGGAAGTTGACTGATGAACGGTCCTCCGACTGTTCCCGGCCCTTTCGGACCTGCCGCTGGGAACGGCAATGGGCAGCAGGCCGGACAGAGGCGAGGGCAGACAGATTCCTTATACAGAAGACATCAGACGGGGGCTGAAGCAGACATCCAAGACAGGCTGAAGCAAGACACTGAAGACATCAGGGCAAGGGCTGAAGCGAGACACAGGAAAGATCCAAGCGAGCAGGAACTCCGATGCTGGGATACTCACATCCGAAGCCCCCTCGGCTGGCAGAAGCTCAAGAGCCCGTGGGACGAATCCCTCCTGTTGGCCACTCCAGGACCCAACAGGACAGAAGGCTCAGGAACCAGACGAGGACGTAGGTCAAGGAAGACATCCGGGCAAGGGCTGAAGCAAGACACTGTAGACAAGGCTGGACGGAAACATTGCACTGTCCATCAGGGCGCCCTACTCAGCCCACCCATGGGACTGAGTCGCGGACCACCCTGTCCCAGACGCGCCCTACACAGCCCAGGAAGGCTGGTCGCGGACCACGCTGAGAAGGAGGGTGTGGGGAAGACCCAGGCGAACAGGAACTCCGATGCTGGGATACTCACATCCGAAGTCCTTACGGCTGGCAGGAACAGGAGCATACATCTAGGCAGGGACACAGGACAGGAACCCATCAAGGCATAGGCGAAACCGGGGGACCTGGATCGGCAAGGTTACAGACAACTGTAGAGCCCGATCCAAAGGCCCTTTGCAAGTGAACAGAAGGTCCTTAAATACTGGAGGTAGAAGGCAACTCCCTGGGAGGAGCTTGCCAGGACCGCCCACCGCTGGTCCTATAAGTCAGGTGGAGAGCTGCGGGCCAGCCCTAGAAGAAGGGCGTCGCCAAACAGGAAGTCCAAACGCTAGCAAGCAAGCCACAGGCACAGCTAGGCCTCTCAGGCCCTGGAGCAAGTCCCGGATGGAACACAGGCAAGGCCCAGGCTTCAGAGCGGCCTCCGGAGGAAGGTAAGAGACCTTCTGTAGCGCAGCAACAGGGGGGATCGCAACAGGTATAGTGAAATTAAAAAGTGACAAGGAACAATGTGTGGAGAGAGACAAAGAAATAGTGGAAATATTAAATAAATACTTTAGTTTGGTGTTCACTAAAGAATACCCTGGAGAAGGGCCATTTCTTTTAGACGATCATCAATGGGGATGGGGGTCGATGAAACTTCATTTATGGAACAGAATGTACGGGAAGAGCTAGGTAAACTGAAAGTGGACAAGGCCATGGGGCTGAATGAGGTACATCCCAGGATACTGAGGGAGCTCAGAGATGTGCTGGTGGGTCTGCTGAAGGACTTTTTCAATAGACCCCTGGAAACAGGAGTGGTGCTGCGGGATTGAAGAAGAGTGGTGGTGGCCCTGCTTCACAAGAGTGGTAGCAGAGAGGAGGCTGAAAACCAGAGGCCAGTTAGCCTCAAATCAGTGGTGGAAAAATTAATGGAGATGTTGCTAAAGGAAAGGATAGTGAACTATCTACAATCTGGTGGGTTCCTGGACCCGAGGCAGAATGAATTCACCAGGGGATTGATTTTTTTTGATTGGATGACTAGAGAATTGAATCGAGGAAGAGTGCTCAATGTGATCTACTTGGATTTCAGCAAAAAAAAAAATATATATATATATGGTCCCGCATAGGAGACTTGTAAATTAAATAAGAAGCTTGGGAGTGAGCACCAAGGTAGTGGTGCGGGTTACAAACTGGCTGACTGATAGGAAACAGCACATAATTGTAAATAGAACCTACTCTAAGAGAGAGCCATGTTAAGCAGAGTGCCACAGAGAATGGTGTTGGGACCAGTTCTGTTCAATAACTTTGTGACTGACCTTGCAGAAGGGATAGAAGGTAAAGTATGTCTGTTTGCAGATGATACTAAGATCTGCAACAGAATGGACATGCGTAAAAGAGTAGAGAGAATGAAATGTGGTTTAAAAAAGCTAGAAGAATGGTCAAAGATTTGGCAGCTGGAATTCAATGCCAAGAAGTGCAGAATCATGCATCTGAGATGCGGTAATCCAATAGAGCTGTATGTGTTGGGGGGTGAAAGACTGATGTGCTTGGACTAAGAAAGGGATCTTGGGGCAATAGTGAATGGAATATGAAGATGGAGAAGCAATGTGACAAGGCAATAGCTAAAGCTAGAAGAATGCTGAGCTGCATAGAGAGAGGAATAACCAGTAAGAAAAAGGAGGTGATATTGCCCTTGTACAGATCCTAGGAGAGGCCTCACATGAAGTATTGTGTTTAGTAGGGATGTAAATCGTTTTTTGACGATTTAAAATATCGTCCGATATATTTTAAATCGTCAAAAATCATTAGAGTCGATATTTAATAGGAATTCCCCCGATTTATCGTCAAAAATCGTAAATCGGGGGAAGGGGGAGGGGAAGGGGGAGGGCGGGAAAACTGGCACACTAAAACATCCCTAAAACCCACCCCGACCCTTTAAAATAAATCCCCCACCCTCCCGAATCCCCCCCCAAATGTCTTAAATTACCTGGGGTCCAGTGGGGGGTCCCGTTGTGATCTTCCACTCTCGGGCCATGGGTGCGTTGATAGAAAAATGGCGCCGGCGCCATTTTGGTTCCTATCCCCTGACGTCACGAGCATAGGAGATCACTCCTGGGCTGGCGCCATTTTGTAACACGGCAACACGATTCGACTGCAGGAGGTCGTTCCCGGACCCCCGCTGGACTTTTGGCAAGTCTTGTGGGGGTCAGGAGGCCCCCCCAAGCTGGCCAAAAGTCCCTGGGGGTCCAGCGGGGGTCCGGGAGCGATCTCCTACGCTCGTCTCGTCGGGGGATAGGAACCAAAATGGCGCCGGCGCTACCTTTGCCCTGTCATATGACAGATACAATACTTCTGGCAATTAATCTAATATATCACACTACAATAATATTCAACAACATATAGTGACATATAAATATATTTCTCAAACTTTATTGATAACAAAAGATATTAAAAACCTGTAAACAATTTTATTCTAAATATACCCCGGATCACCACATTTAAAAATACACCAATACCATATTCTTTCACATACCATCCATTCAACACATTCACACAACTTCCGCTGACTCACTCGGTTTGGACGTTTTCAGAAGGTTTGGTCATGGCGTTTTTTGCTGAAATAAAGAAAAGGTAGGATTCTCTTATATAGTTTAAGTATGTGTGAGATTTTTCTCTTTGGAGTTTGGGAAAGTTAAAGTCTCTTAAATTACGTGTCTCTAGGTGAAGTAAGATATATTTAAATGGTGAAAAAAGAGTCGGGGATATCTGCTGCACGTCCAGGAGAGATTAGCTAGGACGTTCAGGTAAAATAGCTAATGATGAAATGTTTCAGATTAATTTTGTAAAATGTTAGAATTAAAATTTTTTTTAGAAAATATTAATTAAATTTGTGAAATGTTTGTAGAAAAATAATTCCTTTGGATATCGATTGAAGATCGTAATATAAGCAGCAGGAGACTTTACACAAGCTCTCCTGAAGAAGCCTGACAAGAGGCGAAACATGTCGAGAGGATAAAGAGAGAGGATAAAAAGATTTATTGAAGTGTCTGTCGTTTTTGTGAACGAAGAAGAAAATTTGGTGAAATTGGACTCTTTCTGCTTATAAAAGATATATGAACCAGCTGTTGTGAATCTAATGTGAATTTTGAGGAATTGTTTGTAAAAAACTTCCTGTATAGGACGGTTGTTGTGTGAATGTGTTGAATGGATGGTATGTGAAAGAATATGGTATTGGTGTATTTTTAAATGTGGTGATCTGGGGTATATTTAGAATAAAATTGTTTACAGGTTTTTAATATCTTTTGTTATCAATAAAGTTTGAGAAATATATTTATATGTCACTATATGTTGTTGAATACTGTCATATGACAGGGCAAAGGTAGCGCCGGTGCCATTTTTCTATCAACGCACCCGTGGCCCGAGAGTGGAAGATCACAACGGGACCCCCCACTGGACCCCAGGTAATTTAAGACATTTGGGGGGGGGGGTTCGGGAGGGTGGGGGATTTATTTTAAAGGGTCGGGGTGGGTTTTAGGGATGTTTTAGTGTGCTGGTTTTCCCGCCCTCCCCGATTTACGATTTACACGACATTTACAGAAACAAAACCGCGACGATTCGATTCCCTCCCCCCCCAGCCGAAATTGATCGTTAAGACGATCGATCACACGATACACATCTCTAGTGTTTAGTTCTGGAGCCTGTATCTCAAAAAGGATAAAAACAGGATGGAGACTGTCAGGAGAAGGGTGACAAAAATGGTGTGGGATCTGTATCCGAAGACCTATGAGGAGAGGCTGAAGGATGTGAAAATGTATAACCTGGAAGAGAGGAGGTGCAGGGGAGATATGATACAGATTATTATCCGTAACCAATAAGCCTTGATGCTTTTGATGCAACTGCAACATCACTTTCTGCTTTGAAGGAGGGGGTGGGGGGTGAAAGGAAATGGGAATTTGTATTCAAAGACAACCAGCACAAGCCATAATCTTTTATAGTCTGGAGTACTGATGTGCAGACATTAAGGAAAAACACAGGACTGCTTCTATGGCCAAGGCCATAAGCAAATCATGCCAAGCAAAACGGACTGCTGCATAGGGATAAACTGCACAGCATAGCAGATACTAGGGATGTGCATTCATGTGCGACAAAATAGGAAATATAGATGATATTTCCTATTTTGTTGCGGTTCGAGGGGTCCCCGAAATGATAGGAAAACCCACAAAATTTTGTGTGGTTTTCTTATCATTTTCAGTGGGGAGAGAAAGGGCACATAAAATTAAAAATAAAATCTCAAACCCACCCAACCCTTCAGATTTAATTAATTACAATTCCCCACCCTCCTGACCCCCCCCCCAAAAAAAAAAAAAGAAAACTTGCCTAAAGTCCCTGGTGGTCCAGCGAGGTTCCCGGGAGAGATGTCCCCCTCTTGGGCCATCGGCTGCCACTAATCAAAATGGTGTCGATGGCCCTTTGCTCCATGTGACAGGGGCTATTGGTGCCATTGGCCAGCTCCTGTCACATGGTAGGAGCAATGAATGGCCTGCGCCATTTTTTAAGATGTTGCCGGGGGAGATCATGAAATTAATAAAAAATATGTCAGATTAAGAAAGAGGTGACTGACACCACCTTTGGCCTCCAAAGCCCCATGTAAAAGAAGAAAATGTCTAAACAAGCCCTAATGCATTATGAGGTTAAAAATCCCCAAGATTTAGAAAATTTGAGGGAAGTCAGATTAGGGGCACCAAAGGGGAATAGGAAAACTCTAACCAAGCTGTTATTTGGATTGCCAGGGTAATAGTTTATAAAGGGTGATTGACAATGACAGCAAGTATCTGGGAAACCATTGGGGGGGGGGGGTATAGTGAGGTGCAGAACAAGTATAGAAAATATTTTTGTTGACCCAAAATACACTTTTAAAGTCTATTCAAACTCAGAAAGGCAATGGTAGCTTCCATCTACCCCGATTCCAACGATCCTAGAAAATTGGAATGCCATGGCGACCCAGAGAAATTCCAAAGCCTTAACCAAGATTGCATGAACATGACTTCCCTGGTTACAGTAAAGAGGCTGGCGCAGTAACACCACCACAAGTTATAGCATATAAACCAGATAGTAAGAACATCAGAAGTAATTTTTAAAGATATCAAAAAATTCCTCAACCCAAATACCAATGGTGACAGATAGAGGTTTCACTGGGGAACGTTTACTATATCTACTAATTAGCCCTGGGCACTATTTCATGTAGTGACATCAGAAGCAAGGATCTTACAATCCCTGAAACCTCCCTGTCAGTTTAGAATTTGAGAGAGAATAGGCTGAATTTTGAGAGAGCAAGAGCACTGTCATGGTGCGGAGCTCAAAAGCCTTGAACAAGTGCTAAAACAGTTAAAAAGTATAGAAAAAACAGTTTAATATATGATAAAGGATGATGAGAAGTGTGAATGGGAATGCTTAAAATATTAGTTCCGGTGAAGGTCAGGGTTAGGTAAAGGCAGAATACAATTACAATTGTTGCTGCACTGGGCTTATTTAAGCTGCATTATCTAGGGAAAAGCTGGAAGAAGGAATGACTGACTGGGTTGTGAAGGGACAAGCAGCTGATTACCTAAGTTACTTAAAGCCCAAGCACCTAAATTAACCCTACATTGATGGAGGGGTGGGCGAGCCCAATTACAGTTTAGCAACTGAATAGCTTGTAAATCAGAGGTTCCCAAACCTGTCCTGGGGATATGGCATGAGATAATATTTGTATGCTATGGAGGAAGTGCATTCAAATATATCTCCTGCATATTCATTGTGGATATCCTGAAAACCTGACTGGCTGGGGGTCCTCCAGAATAGGTTTGGGAATCTCTGTTGTAAATAAAAGCTTACAAGAAGTTGTGTGAAGTTTAAAAAAAAAATGGCAATAGTTTCATTCCTTCCTTCAAGTACAATCCCAGTCTGTATTAATGAAAGTTGCCGAAGTAAAACACATTGGCAACAAAGAAATATTGAATTATATTTCAACAAAATAAAGGACGCTTTGCTTGTTACCATTGTGACAGGTTTAAAAGTTTCAAGCTAACAGTGACTGGAAGTGTGAATGTGCAGTCAATCTTTACTATGCTTTCTCTTAGAGCAGGGTAACCTTAATTATCATTTTTTTTAGTAGGTAGAAAACAGACAGTTTCAACAAGTTGCTGTGGAACTTACACTGAGGGAACTCAACACACTTAGCTGGTGGAAGAGTTTCAGTATAAGAGACAGTTTCTCTTTTTGGATTGTTATTGAATAGTCAGCAAGGAGAAGATCCAGAAGAGGACGTCGGAGCATATAAGACTTCAAGCCTGACCAGTAAAAGATATGGGATCAGGAAGCAACAAGATAAGTGTATACACTTTAAGCAAAGATAGCCAGGCCTGAGCTCTTGAACAAAACAAAGACAATCAAATAGATATACATGAAGAGAAAATGGAAGTAGAAAAGAACACAACGAAAAGGAGAAAACTCAAATAGGAAAATGAATTAACAGCAAATAGAAATTGTGTACTCACCTGAGAAGGCATCCTGATAAAATGATTTCTTGCACACCTGAAAAATATAAAAGAAACACAAAGATTTAATTCTTAAAAGAATAACACAAGTTAAAGGGAAGGTAAAAATAAAGTACTTTAGTTAACAGGTTTAAAATCAGAATACTTATCTGATAGAACACTTGTTGAAAAGCAGAACCAGTTCTGGAGATAATTACCTACAAAAGTGTAAGAAAGCAAAATTACTTGTTTAATTCACGTGTTTTGTGTATTGTTGCCAATTTGAATTAACAATTTCTCTTCATAAAACAAAAATTTAATAATTATTTAAAGGTAACCAATCTGTGATATCATCTGATTTATTTTAAACATCTGCTTCCCCCTCAACCCAGAGGGACTGCTCGGGTGGGTTCCAAACCCTTTTAGTCCTGGTTAAGTAACCCAACAGGAAGGATGGTCTGTTTTCTTCTAGCTGACTCCTTTGTGCAAAAACATCCAGTGGCACCCTACTCAGAATATTCAGAAACCTTTAAATTACAACACTCTGTCACCCAGAGCAGGAGGGTCACTACACACAAGGGAGGTGGGTTAGAAGTCCATAAACTGTTATTAGCCAGGAAGAGTTGGAGAAGCCACTACTTATCCCTGGGTTTTAGCACCATGGGATCTATTTACTGTGTGGGATCCTGCCAGGTATTTATGAACTGGATTGGCCTCTTTTGGAAACAGGATACTGGGCTTAGTGGACCCTTAGTCTGAACCAATATGGCAATTCTTATGTAGCACTTATCTGCTCACTGTCTCACTGAATATGGGGCCCTATGACATCTATGAATAATCAAATATCATAATTATTCCATAGTGTTTAATGATTATTATTCTGAGTCCAAGGAATACCTGATTTATTTAACTCAATTTTCCAAACCCTCCTCTGGAGGCACACCTAATTGATCTGGTTTTCATGACATCCATAATGAATATGCTTGAAATAGATTTGCATATACTGGGTCTTCAAGGGAGTCAAATCTATCTCATGCATATTCATTGTGGCAATCCTGAAAACCTGACTGATTGGTGTGCTTCCAGGCGAGGGTTCAGAAACACTGATTTAGCATATATATATATATATAAGGGATGTGAATCGTTTTTTGACGATTTAAAATATCGTCCGATATATTTTAAATCGTCAAAAATCGTTAGAAGCGATATTTAATAGGAATTCCCCCGGTTTATCGTAAAAAATCGCAAATCGGGTGAAGGGGGAGGGGAAGGGGGAGGGCGGGAAAACCGGCACACTAAAACATCCCTAAAACCCACCCCGACCCTTTAAAATAAATCCCCCACCCTCCCGAACCCCCCCAAAATGTCTTAAATTACCTGGGGTCCAGTGGGGGGGGGGGTCCCCTTGTGATCTTCCACTCTCGGGCCACGAGTGCGTTGATAGAAAATGGCGCCGGCGCTACCTTTGCCCTGTGGGGGATTTATTTTAAAGGGTCGGGGTGGGTTTTAGGGATGTTTTAGTGTGCCGGTTTTCCCGCCCTCCCCCGATTTACGATTTACACGATATTTTAAAAAACAAAACCGCGACGATCCGATTCCCTCCCCCCCCAGCCGAAATCGATCGTTAAGACAATCGATCACACGATACACATCTCTAATATATATATATAGATTGAGACACCAACAATAATAGTTTAAGGCAGGTTTTTTTCTCTCTCTCATTCTCTTTTCCTTTCCCTCAAGTAACACAGTTTGAGGTCTATAATAATGGATTTCAGGTTAATTACAATCTTATCTGAACTCATTCTATTACAATACTGTTGATCTTCCCTCACAGATGAATCATCAGCTAACTCAAGTATAAAAAAAAAATATGCAAGGAACTTTTATATCAGACTAACACAAATGCTTCTAATGCCACTGTCAAAGAAACTTCATAAGAGAAGAAGTTTTTCTTCTGTCTATTTTTATCTTTCATTGCCAAATCATTTTTTCTGGCCTTGAGCTAGATATTTCTTCAATTTATATTATATCCTAAATACAATCTAATGCTCAGGGCTATGTCTAAGATTTATCTCACGAAACCTAAAGTTAGTATGACTTGTCATAATATTTGTCCTCATTTTATCAGTATTAAGTAATCTCATCGGTTCCCAATGGGAAGCTTTCCACATTACTATTTCCCTTTAGGCACTCACGGTTGTCACTAAAATAATATGCTCTTGGAAAATATTATACTCAACCATTGCAAGGATTACAAAATGATTTGGGAGTGAAAACCTGAAAAGTATAGAGCTTCATAGAGAATCTTAGTAAAATATATTTTCTTCAATGTTAAGGAGATGGAATAAACATTTGAAGAATCTTTCTACTTTGCTGCCTTATATTGTAATGTGCTTTGAATATGTTGTTTTATTTTCAACTACCTCAGCAGAATTTTACCTCATCTCATAGAAAATACATTCTCAATTAATCTGTTTCTGGTATGTGTGCAAAATGGAGAAGTTTTATTGGTTTGTTCATATTAGTATGTCAATGTTTAAGTATTATGATCTAGCATGGACTATGGTTAATGAAAATTATTTACGTCCCTTCCTTGCCAAAATATCACAAGATGAAGTTAAGTGGTATTTGATATAGGGCAAGTTTAAATCATTTTGTTATCCATAACTCATGACATACCCTAAAACTATTCAGATATTACCTTCAGGGTGTAGATATTTTGTTGGTTTGTAGAATCAAATAAACTGGCCATGGCCTGGAAAGCAAGGGGTGGCAAGAAGAGATGAAAATGTGGATCACAAAAGATGATTCTAATAATAATATCCAGGGGATCATTTGTGATCTAGATATTAATGAATTCCTGAAGTACAGTCATGGTCTAACTTATATCCCCTATCTTACAAAATTATTTAGAAAATCTGAAAGTAGATTTTAACTTCCCTTTCCTTTTACAGTATTTTAGACAATGCATAATTTGTTTATGACATCAAGATAATATGAATTTATGATGATTGTGTCATTTCACCTGATGTATACAATTTATGGGGAGGTCTTTTCAAAAAGAGTAATAACTGTTTTTTGCATTTTAAATCAACTCTAAATATAAACCATTATAACCATACTGAAAGGTCGACCGGACCCAGTGTCCTGTTGGCCGGGGTAATGTGGGCCCAGGCCTGCGCGGGAGGCGAGCCCTGGTGGCGGATGGGCTCCAAAAGGCAGCGGGAGGAGGGGGTGCTCGGCGCGAGGGGGGGGGAGGGGGGTTAGCGAGAGGTCGTGAGCCGGCACGGAGGTAACGGGAGGTGGTGGGGGTGATGGGAGCGCACGTGCGGTCTATGAGAGCAGCCTAATTGGCTGATGAGTGAAGCTGGCGAGGCGCTGGCTGGCAGTGATTGGCCAGCCGCCGGCCAGCACGAGTCTCTGAAGGGTGGGGGGAAAGCACGGAGAGCCTGCTAGCTCAGCAGCAGGCTGGGAGTTTTCTTTTTTAGCAGCGCGGCGGTTGATTTCCAGGCTGGTGTGTTCGGTGGGCCAGTGGCAGGCTTGTGTGTTGGAGTCCGGTGATGGAGTCGGAGGAAGCAGCATGGGTGCCTGGTGACGTCGGGGAGTCTCCCGGCACCCCCTGGCGAGGGGGAGTTTGATGGGGAACATGGGACCAGACGGGTGAGTGCTGCCAGGTCCACTGAGGTTCGGGTTGGCCTGGGGGGGCTCTCTAGGTCCTTTACTCCTCCTGCTTTTGTGGGAGGGATCGAGGGGGGTGAGGGGTCACTCGTTTCCATGTTTACTTCGCTGGGCAGAGGTGCTGGCAGGGGCAGGGGCCCTAGGGGCTCCTGCTCCCGGTCTTGAGGGCGAGTGCGTGATGGGGCCCTGGTTGGGGTGACAGAGCCGTCTGCGGGGGAGGCGTTAGGCCGCGGGGTGGGCAGCGCTGCTGGGTCTGTTGTGGGTGATGCTGTCCAGTCCCTGGGCCCCCCTGTGGAGGTCTCCGGGCCCGGTGGTGTTTTTCCCAGTGGGGCCAGCGCTGCCGGTTATGAGGTTTGCCAGGGGTCGGTCCCGGGGCTCCCGTTTCTCGGGCTTCAGTAGCGGGCCTTCGTCGGGGGCTTTGGGTGGGCGTCATGCCCCAGAGCTGGCTTCAGCTGTGGTGGGGCATGGGGAGTTACTGGGGATGTGTGGGGGGGAGGGGGGTCGGTCTCCCAGGGTCCTGCCTGGGCTTGGCCCGTGCCTTCCGTTTTCGTGGCAGGAGCCATCGAGGGGAGGGGGTGAGGACTCGCTCCGAGACCCAGTGCGGCCTTGGGGACGGGGTAGCCTCGGGGGTGTCCTTCGGGGGTCCGGGGGCAGGTCGGGGGAGTGGTGAATGAGAGGACAGGGAATGGGGTCTGTCTGATGGATTGGGGGGCGGGGGGAGCGCGTGGTTTTTCCCCAGGAGCTGCGCCTCCTCTTGCGTCTGGTTCTCTTTCCCCACAGGCGGAGTGGACAGAGGGCTCCTGGGATGGGCCAGGCCCTTCGCATCAGGAGGAATGGCGGTCAGCGGCATCTGTGGTGGAACGGAGGGCACCACCGGAGCAATTGGAGGTCCCTGGAGTGGAGCCTGTGGGGCGGCCTTCACCGGGTGAGTATGTTCTTTTCCCTAGGGCTGGGGAGCAGGGGGGGGGATTGGGTGTTTCTGGCGACAAGGTGCTAGGTGTCAGTGGCTGCGTGTTGGTCCAGGGAGCTCGGGCGATGGCGATTGCTGAGGCCGGGGTCGGCAAGGGTGCTCCCGCGGGGCACATGAAGGGTAAGTCCAAAAAGAAGTGTGCGTGGTCCAGTTCCTCTGAGTCTACCTCCTCTTCATCATCCTCATCCTCTTCGGTCTCGTCTGATTTGGTAAGTTCGGGGGGTCCGGGTATTTCGGGTAGGGAGCCGGAGAGGAATGCTCCGGCGCTCGTGGCTTTAATGGAGCTATGGGAGGAAGTACCGCGGAGCATGAGGAAGAAGATCTGCAGACGGCGGTATATCGATATCTTTCAGTTGTTGGAGGGCCGCAGGGGGAGGAGGCGAGAGAAGAAAAAGCGCAAGAAGAGTGACCGTTTTCCTGGTTCCCAGATGAAAGTGGCTCGCAACGTACACAACTGGATTCGTGCATTCTTGCAGCTAGCCAGTGTCATTGGACGTAGGGACCCAGCTCAGTATGGTCCCTTGTTGGTGTATGCGGATGCCATCTTGGCCGCCAGCAAGACGTACGACGGTTGGTCGTGGTTGAACTACGACAAGAGATTTCGAGATCATATGGAAGGAAATAAGTTCATGTCCTGGGGCACCCAGGTTGTGGGGCTCTGGTTGACTCAGATGGCTTCCAAGACTCCTTTAAGTGTGGGCTCACAAGGCAGTGGCTCTAGCCAGCCTTTTCGGCCGGGGCCACCCGCAGTTGGCACGGGCAGGTCAGGTGCCGGAGTTAGTGACATTTGTTGGAGGTTCAACAGATCTTCCTGTCTTTTCCCCGACTGCAAGTTCTGGCATGCATGCACCTCTTGTGGGGCGGGCCACCCCTCCTCTCATTGTGTTAAGCGACAAGGGGATGGAATGGTTGTGTCCCCGGGTGCCAAGGGAGCTACCAAGCGAGGTTTCCACCCGGGCTGTTACTCCTGTCAGGGTTGAGGCGTTGTTGCCTTGGTTGCAGGCTTATCCGGTGCAAGGCATTGCGTCGTTGTTGTTCGAGGGGTTTACGGTGGGATTTTCTATTCCATGTTCGGGTCTGGGGTTAGTGGGGGGGGGGAGGGGTCAATTGTCCATCGGTGAAGTGGCTATTGCCGGTGGTGGAGGTTAAGCTGCAGTCTGAGATTGCGTTTGGCCGGCTAGCGGGTCCGTTTGCAGCCCCCCCATTGCCGGATATGATTTGGTCCCCATTGGTGGTTGTCCCAAAGAGGGAGGCGGGCAAATATTGGTTAATCCACAACCTGTCCTTCCCTGAAGGTGGGTCGGTCAACGATCGCATCCCCAGGGAGTTGTGTGCTGTTCGTTATGCCTCTTTCGATTCGGCCGTGCGCAAGGTCCAGCGCTGTGGGCCCGGCGCTTTGATGGCTAAGGTGGACATCGAGTCCTCTTTTCGGTTGTTGCCGGTGCAACCTGGGAGTTTTCGTCTGCTGGGTTTTCGATTTAACCAGTTCTTTTATTTTGACAAGTGTATGCCGATGGGTTGTTCTATTGCTTGTGCGTACTTCGAGGCCTTTAGTTCGTTCTTGCACTGGGTCGTGGAGAGCAGCTCGGGGTTGCAGAACATCGTGCATTATTTGGACGATTTTTTGTTCATTGGTAAGGCAGACACGGCGGATTGTGGAAACCTGCTGCGGTGCTTCCAGGAGGTGGCGGGCGAGTTCGGGATTCCACTGGCGTCCGGCAAGACGGAGGGTCCGTGTTCGCGCTTGGTGTTCTTGGGGATTGAGTTGGATTCGGCTGCAATGCTGTTGCACTTACCGGAGGACAAAGTGCGGCAGTTGAGGGATTCGGTGCGGAGGGCCGTGGAGCGACCAAAATTGTCCCTGCTAGAGGTGCAATTGTTGGTGGGCAGCCTTAACTTTGCGTGTCGGGTAATCCCCATGGGCCGGGTGTTTCTGCGTCAACTATCATCTGCGATGTCCGGGGTGCGTTAGCGGCATCATAGGGTACGGGTGACTGCGCCAATCCGTGAAGATCTGCGCGTCTGGGACAGATTTTTGGTGGATTTCAATGGGTTGGAATTTTGGCAGTCTGACCCCATGTCCAATCATGCTTTGGAGTTGTACACGGATGCTGCTGGGTCGGTGGGGTTTGGGGCTTATTTCCAGGGGTCCTGGTGTGCTGCGGGGTGGCCAGTGGAGTGGGCCGAGTCGGGGGTAACCAAGAACATCACTTTTTAGAGTTGTTCCCGATTGTGGTGGCCTTGCACATTTGGTGTGTGCGATTGAAGGGCAAGAGAGTCGTGTTCTGGTGTGACAACCTGGGAGTGGTGGAGGTGATCAACAGGAGGGCGGCGAATTGCTTATTGGTGTCGGAGTTGTTGAGGGAGCTGGTGATGCGCTGTATGTTGTTGAACGTGACTCTTTGGGCTCGGCATGTCCCGGGTGTGGCTAACAGTATCACCGATTCTCTTTCTCGTTACAAGTGGGAGTTGTTCCGAGAGCTGGCCCCGGATGCGGACCCTCATGGGACTTCGGTGCCGTCTTTCCTTTGGAGATTTGGTTCCCGGAAGCCTGGAAAATGCTGAGGTCGTCACTAGCCCCATCCACGTGGTCCTTGTACATGGGTGGGGCGCGCAAGGTGGTTGAATTTTTATCTTCTGTGGGGTGGGCTGGGGGTACGGTTTCGGATGCGTTGGTTTTGCTCTTCCTGGAGCATGCTCGGAGGGAGGGCCGATTGAAGGCGGTGGTGAGCCGGCAGCTCGTGGGGGTTCTCTTTCTTCATGCATGCTCATGGGTGGGACTTCCCGGCGGGGCAGTTCCTGGTTAGGCGGCTGATGGCTGGTTGGTCTAGGGACTTGGTGAGGGGTGTGGACAGGCAGTGCCCCATTACGCACGATATTTTGCTGTTGCTCTGGGACTAGTTGTCGAGCATCTGCTTTTCCCCTTACGAGATTGTGCTCTTTCAGACGGCGTTTGTATGGGCATTTTTCGGGGCGTTCAGGGTTAGTGAATTGGTCGCGAGGTCTGTGTCTAGTGCGAACTTCCCTGGCCTCTTGGAAAAAAATGTGGTGGTCACCAGTTCTTCGGTTTTGCTGCACATTCAAAGGTCCAAGACCAATCAATGCGGATGCGGCTCGTCGGTGGTGCTGCAGGCGGTCCCTGGCTTGTGGACTTGTCCAGTGGCCAACATGATGCGATATTGTTCCGTTCGAGCCACGGGTTCGGCCCAATTTCTGGTCCACGAGGATATGCGGCCTTTGACGAAGATGAGATGGTTCTTCATTTGGCTTTGTCTGCGGTAGGACTGGATGTCCGGTCTTTCGGAACGCACTCCTTCCGGATCGGGGTGGCCACCTCAGCGGCATCGGCCGGGTTGCCCGCGGGGGTGATATGCCGGATCGGCAGGTGGCGTTCAGGTGCGTATGCGGGTTACATCCGTCCCTGGGCTCACGGTATGTGAGAGGTGTCTAACTGTAATTTCTTTTTAGGTGCAGAGCCTGCTGTGAAGTCCGTGTGGATCATCGGGCATTCCTACATCCACTGGGCGCATATGCATGCGTGTGGACGACCATACGGGCCTCATTTGGACTTGCAGGGCAGAGGGGTGCGGGTGCATTGGTTGGGGAGGCGGGGTATGGTGTGGGATGATCTGATTGATTATGTGCAGCGGGGGCGGGATCGGCTGGGTTTGCCGCAGGCGGTGGTGATTCACTTGGGGGGGAACGATTGGGGGAAATTATCTGGCAGGCAGTTTATCAGCATGGTGCGGCAGGATTTGATGGCCGTGTCGCTTTTACTGCCGTCCACGGTACTCTTTTGGTCGGACATTATTCTAAGGCCTGCTGAATCGGCGAGAGTGATTTGGCAGAGGAGCAGGGCTAAGGCCAACCAGCAGATAGGTTCCTGGCTGGTGCGCCTAGGGGGCAGACAAATCCGGTATGATTGGTCCTGGGGAACAGTGTCAGGGCTGTTTGGTAAGGAAGGGGTCCACTTGTCCTTTATTGACATGGATCTTTTTCTAAATTCGATTCAGGAGGCCTTAGAGGATATTTTTCCACAGTAAGCAGGACCGCATCTTTGGGGGTCACGGGTCATTACCCATGTCTATGGCGGATGGCCCGAGCCGCTACAGTTTACAATTGTAATGGGCAGGTTGGTTGCCTGATAAATGTGTGACAACTGGGGCTGTTGTCAGGGGCGGGTTCCTTGCTAGGAGGAGGCGGGGGCCCATTTTGGCCTGACTCCTTGCTTGCCAGTGGCAGGGGTTCACCGTGTTGGCCTCTTGCTAGAAGGTGGCGGGGGTCTGAACACGGCGTAGGGCAGGAGGGACGAGCCGGATGGCTGGTGCTGACTGTCTTGCTGGAGAGGCGGCGGATGGCTAGGGGGGCGGTCGTTTAATGTTATGAATGTTATTGTTTTAAGGCTCGGGCCTCCATGTTCAATAAAGCTGCAGCCCTGTTTAACCCAATTTGCTGTTCAGTGTTTGATTTTGTGAAAGAGGGCGGATGCGAGGAAGTGGGGTCCTGGATGCCCATATTATGAATCCATGCTTAAACACAGTTTAATAGACATGAAAATCGATGTAAATGGAAAAAATATGTAAAATTTAAATGTAGTTTTCATGAAATGAAGTATTCCCATGGTATTCACTATGATGTGATATATCACACAGTAATTCTGGTATCAAAATAAAGGGACCCATACATTAAAGCTTGGCCTGCATGCTGAAGTTGTTTAGCAAATGCTAAAACTAGCATGCTATGCACTAATTAACTGGTATGAATGCTAAACTGGTCTGAAATGCAACATAGACATGCTAAAATTGGCATGCATTCCCATGTAAATGAAGAAATATAATAGGCAAATTAGGCTTTAGTGGATACAAGCTAAACCAAAGGGTTGAATTTCAAAACATTTACTCATGGAAAATTAGCATATACATGTGTAAATAGCTTGTACTAGTGTACATGGTATTTTATAAACTTAAAAAGTATGCGTGAATTTTCAGCCTTGCATGCACATTTACATGCAACAAAAGGGACAGTATAGGGGCGTTCTGAGATTGGGACAAGAGGTTCATGTGCAAGTTGCTATGTCTCTTAAGTGCACATATTTAACAAATAAATAATTTACACCTGCAAATTATCTTGCACAACTGATATCAGACTTGTCTATTGTTTACTACTGGTTAGATGAGAGGTCTAGGGGAACCAGGGGTGGGGAGTGGGAACTTCAGAATAAAGAACGAGAAGGGTCTCAATCACCTGAAGAAGGACTGGTTGAACTGGTGGAGGTTTCGGCAAATTGGTGATTTCAATTACATGAACATGTTTTAAAATATACAGACTTTAGTGCATAAAAGGGGTTTTACATATGCATGTCACAATTTTTTTCAGACACAAAATATATGCATGTATGTTTAAAATAGGTAAGAAAAGTATGTGCTTTCAATTCATTGCAGATATTCACATGTAAGGAGCCATACATGTATTTTATAATCTGCATATACCTTATGGGGTAGATTTTTTAAAAAGCGTACGTCATGTGCGCGCGCTACCCGGCTCCCGCACATGTGCGCATGTTATAAAATCCAGGGTGGGCGCGCGCAAGGGGGTGCACAATTGTACACCTTGTGCACGCCCAGTGGCGCTGCCTTCCTCCGTTCCCTCCCCCTAACCTAACCTTCCCACCCCTTCCCCTAACCTTTCCCCCCCGACTCTTGTCTTACCTTTTGCGCCTGCCTCCAGGCAGGTGCAAGTTGCGTGCGCCAGCAGCTTGCCGGCATGCGATCCTCCGACACAGTGGCAATGGCTGCTGTCTCGAAGGCCTCTGGCCCCGCCCTGCCCCCGGACCACCCCTTTAGTAAAGCCCCAGGACTTACACACGTCCAGGGGCTTTACTCATGTCACCGGGCCTTTTTAAAATAGGTCCGGCATGCGTAACCTTTTTAAAATCCAGCACTATATGAGCAGTTTATAAAATATTGCAATAGATTCCTACGCAGCCATGCAGAGTTCTTTGAAAGTTATCCTCCTAATCTATTTAGTTCATACTTGCTAAGGCCTAAAATTTAACATCTGCGCAATGTTTAAGGTACAATTTTGTAACTATTGCAAATGTAGAACCAACCAACCAATGAAACCAAAGTTCCATTTGAATGCAGTTTTTGTGCTGAAAGATTAACACTGTATGGGCTGGATTTTCAAAGCTCTACGCACGGAGTTAAGCGCGTCGGGCCTATTTTATAAAGGCCCGGCAACGTGTGTAAAGCCCCGGGACGTATCTAAGTCCCGGGGCTTTGAAAAAGAGGCGGGGAGGGGGCGGGGAGGGACAGGGTCAGAAGCCTCCAGCACAGTGGCAATTTGCCGCTGTGTCAGAGGATCGCATGCCAGCAGGCTTCCGGAAGGCGCAAGAGGTAGAATAAATATCGGGGGGGAGGGGGGGTTTAGAATAGGGCTAGGGGGTGGGAAGGGTAAGGGGTAGGAAGGGTAGAGTAGGGGGAAGGGAAGTTCCCTTACAGGCCGCTTCTAAACTGGAGTGGCCTGGGAGGGAACAGAGGAAGGCCGCGGGCGTCGGCACATGCAAGATGCACCAGTGTGCACCCCCTTGCGCACACCAACCCCCGATTTCATAACAGGCGTGCACCTGCTCACACGTGTTATAAAATTGGGCGTTCATGTGCATGCGCCAGGTAGCGCACACACATGTACGCCCGTGCACTTCTTTTAAAACCTACCCCTATGTTGTGTTCTATGTCCTGACTGGACTCAGATGGTATGAACAGTCTGCAGGGCAAGTGTTGCAGTGGACACAGGGTTGTTGCTTTGAGTCAGCAGCAACTGGAACTTGTGGCTTGAGCAGGGAGAAAGTAAGCAAACTTCAGCTCCAGTGGAGGAGGAAATGGTCTAAAGTTTGGAAATGAGAGAGATCGGGGTTTGCTGGGAAACTTAAAAAAAATAGTGGTACTTTGAGGATGTGGTGAGTGGTGGGAGGGAGATCAGGGCAGGGCAGCTGACAGACTTCAGAATAATATCAGCACTCTCGGGTGGTGGAGTACTGAGAGGCTTCTGAGGAGGACTTAGTTACTCAGCACTGGCTAAGTTTTGGTGCACGAGGCAGAGTGCCCTATGTGTACCCAGACACATTTTTGATGATCATTTCTATGCTGATTATCATCCTAAAATTTAGACAAATAGGATAAGCTGATAATCAGCCTTAACACAGCTGGACAAAATTTGACTGGCTAAGGGAGGGGCTCAGCCCTTTTAGAAACTACACCGCTCCATGTCCACTAATTTTGGCATCTTATCTATTTTTCTTAAGTATGATTTTGAAAACGATCAATCTGGTGCATTAACTGAATTACGGAAGGATGAATGTTTGATTAACATCCAATGATTCCAAAGCAAAAGGTTTGGCACACAGCTTATTATTCAGGATCTGCTTTTCACAGATAACACTGAATTAATCTCTAATGCAGCTGAATTTCTGGTTATGATGAATACGTTCCATGAAGCATGCATTAAGTTTTGCATTATGATTCAGTATTAAGAAAATATTTATCATGTCACAGGGTACTGCTATTCAGGGGACCCTGGTCTCCTGTGATTCTGCAGACATGGGAAGGCCCACAAAATCTGTCCCTTTCCATGGAATTTGCTGGCCTCTGTAGAAACACCTGGGGAGACCAGGAAACCAGGTCCAGTTTAGTTGGGGTAGGTGGGGAAGAAAAAGGGCTACTGTTCTAGGGTGGTGTTTTCAGCTGCCACTGTCAACATCTTTCATTGTTCCTCTGGCCCACCTTGCACATACATCATGTGGTGAAGAGCGGGAGAGCAGAAACACATCAGATCACATCCTCTTCCTGTGCAGCTGGGTCCGATTTCTGCGTTGAACCATGGGACAGTGTCACATTCCTGGCTTTTTAGACATCTATGGATGTGATGTGCCTTGCCCCAGCTTTTGTGAACATTCTTGAAATAAGCTCTTCAAATCCAAAGCAACACCAAATAAATCTTAATGACATTCTGTAACAAATACCACTGCCCTCTCCACCTGGTCAGCTCTTGGGACAGGAACTCTTCTCCCTCCGGGCACTGCTGACTGAGGCAGCTCTTCCTTTGTATCATGATAGTTATTTCCTCTCTGTTGAGCTTCTGGCTGACTCCTTTTTCCAATCAGTAACTCTTTGGGATTTTTTTTCTTTGATGGGCAGATCTTTTCTTTTTCAAACTACCATGAATAAAATTCCTTCTCAACAAGCACTTCTCCAATCTTCTCTCTCAGCCGCTGAAGAAATTCCAAAAATCTGATCTCTGGCAATCTTTTCTCTTTAAGTCTCTCAGGATTCTCTCTGTTGCAAACTCAAGACTTTTTCTCTTTCCTGGAAATATGGAAGAGCCCTTCCTTGGGTCTCAGTCCCCTTCCCTGGAGAGAAAGTCCTCTCTTCTGCAGAATGTCCTCAGTTGTGAGGAAGTCCTGCTCCAGATATTTTCCCTGTGCAAGTAAAGATGCCAATAGCACCACTCCATGGAGAAGTGGTACCCTCAAACTTCTGGGACAGACTGTATTCTCTGGATTCCAACTCTCAGGAATCATGCACACTCCTACTTCATCACATGTGTGCAAGAACTGCACTAAAATTATGATCCCTTCAGTTGTGGATTATCAAACCTCCTAACGCACTCCCACTTTAGCAGGGCAGGATCTATGGAGACCTCTGATCCTTCACTACAAGCACACCAGTTCTTTTGAGACCACAGTTAAGGACACTTCTATTAGAAAAGGGCAAATTGGAAGGTCCCCTTACATGCATACTATTGACAATTGGGCTTCCTTTGTTTAGAAACTGATATATGAGCCACCATTAAATTTCCAGAATGCTTCACAGAAATTTATTGTTGCAACTATAGACAGGGCAATTCATGCTAAAATTCCAAATTCAGCGATTAGAAGGCTATTTTAAAGTTGTTACTGTGCACCTGAATGCTTTAAAATAATAAAGCTAAAACATCAGCTAAAAACTGATGTTTTTAAAAACTGTCACACAACAGCGAAGCATTCAAAAATGTTCCACTTGCTGCCAATCACTGCTATGCTAGTTGCAGCTTAAATGTTTATATTTCAGCTTCCTGTTTTCCTCTGATTAGGATATCTGACAGCTGATATGGCCTTATAAAGCATTTAGTTGGCACCAGCCAACCTTTTCAGAAACTCAAGATTCCATAATGCACTTTCAAATGTTAAAAAGAAAGAGAAAGCATCAGTGACTGAGAGAGAACGAGATAGAGAGACAAATGCTCAGGGAATATGTAAAGCTTTGCAATACATGGTAAAGGCATCACAGCAGCAGGGATAAGATTGTCAATGTGTTCAAAAAATGATACTGACGCAAAGCTGTAAACAACATAAAAATCAGAGTTTTCTAGCATTAGCGAAAGACCAACAGACCTTCATCACACAACAACGTTGAGTGGTAGATTTTCAAATTCTGCTGGGTGCCTCACTTACAGGCAGATTTTAAAAGCCCTATGCATGCCAAAGGTGGGATATATGTCAGTATCTCAAGTCAGCGTGCACCACGCAGATTTCAAGAGGTGCTCAAGTATGCACATATCTCCTGGTAGGTGCACAAATTAGGAAATCAAAAAAGGAGTGGGGCATGGACAGAGATGGGACATGGGTTTCCCAGGTTTGTAACCTGAAGTATGCATGTAAGTATTTACACACACAAGCATGCACCGGGGTCCCCTAGCACATAACTTTACTTTTGCTATGGATGGTGTGTAAATTTTAAAAGAAAAAAATCAGGCCTAGTCAGCAGAGTTTGAAGGGTTGGGGCTAATAGGGTAAAAAAGATGAAGGTTAATTGGGAGGGTTAGGAAGTAATAGCTTTTACCTGGGCAAACTGGGAACAGATTGGGAAAACTGGTTATTGCGCCGGCGCACGTATCTAATAAAATCCCCCCACTTTCATGGTAAAGCTGGCATTTGCGCACACAAGCACATGGTCATACAAAATTGTGCACACATGTACATGCGTACAGCTGATTTTATATCATACGTGCATATACGTATGTATGATATAAAATGGCTGCATCCATTCGCGTGAGCCGACATATGCACGTACATGTATGAACATGCGGCTGTTTAAAAGTTACCATCCCCAGCAGTAAGATTTTAGGTAGCTAAGTTAAATTCAATTTCTGTTACAACCTAACCCAGCTTGATTCTGGCTGAAAAGATGCTTAACCTGGTTGAAAATTGGCTAGCTGGATTTGAGTCTGCAATTGAATCTCTTAAATTTGGGCAGCCAAGTTAACTGGATAGCACTCAAAATGATTTCTATCTTCCCTCCCCCTAGACAGCCCATTTTTAGGGAGCTAAATGTAGGTGTCTGATGAAACTAAGCACTTAAATTTAGCCTCTGAGAGGAGGGAAATAGTGAAAAGCAGAGGTTTAGCTGGCTGATTCTTGAAGTTAGCTAGTTAAATCTTTTGGAAATTCCCTTCATCTCCCCCCTTAATTGTTGTCTTTATTGACAATAAATTAGAAAAGTTATTTGATTCATTGATTATACTATATCATCTATTTCAACAAATTCTATACATGATATCTTATATTTCTTTATTTCAGCTGCAGTTTAAAATGACCATTATTTGAAAGGAAATTCTACAGATTCATTGAGGTCACTGGGGCCGACGCATTGCACCACATCTAAATTATGCATACACAGTATAATTTGTTAAATTTAGTTAGTAATTTTGCAAATATTCTGATGTTTACTTTTCTTTCCACAGCAATACCTGTTTTACAAAATTCATACTTCAATATAGAAGAGAGGATCTGGAGGATACATTTAGGCTTTTCGGTAGGAAACTGAAATCCAAAACCTCCAGGTTTGCATTCTCAGATATGCTCCTTGTTCTACAAGCAGGACCCCAGTGGCAGGCCGAGCTTCAGAGTTTCAATGTGTGGATGAGATGATGGTGCAAGGAAGAGTGTTTTAGATTTGTTAGGAACTTGGGACTGGGGAACATTCTGGGGAAGGGGGAACCTATTCTGATGGAATGGGCTCCAACATAACCAGAGTGGAGCCAGGCAACTGGCACTAATCTTTAAAAAGGAGATAGAGCAGCTTTTAAACTAGAGATTGTGTTTTCCTTATGGAAGTAAACGGAGCCCAGCTTACAGAATATACAGTTTTGTGAGCAATGCCAGTTTACTCATCGTTTTAAATTTGCCTTAGTCTTTTATACACTGTTAAACATGGATCGCATATGCTTCCCCCCTCCCCTCTCTCATCCCCTATGTTTGCTGGTAATTTTCCTTCATGCGCCTCTCAGACATCACATATTCTGCTTACGCAGTGCTTCCTTTGTTTCTTGTAACTTTCTTGGCACCTTTTTTTTTTTTTAATCAGGAATTCACTCTGCACTCTCATGCCATTCTCAGCCTCAGTTGTTCTGTCTCTGGGTTGAATTTTTTTTTTCTCTTTGGGCCTTTTTATTCCAGTTACTAGTCAATATGGGGCAGTTTTCTTAAAGTAGTAATTAACCTAAATCCTCAATTTGACAAAGTACCTCATGAGATACTCTTGAGGAAATTAAAAAGTAATAGGATAGGAGGCATGTTCTATTATGAATTGAGAAATGGTTAAAAGAGAGAAAACAGAGTAAGACTAAAGAGCCAATTTTCTCATTGGAGAAAGGTGACTAGTGGAGTGCCCCAGGGATCTATACTGGGATTGCTTATGTTTAACATATTGATAAATGACGTAGAGATGGCAATAATAAGTGAGAAAGTCAGATTTGCTGATGATACAAAATTATTCAAAGTTGTTAAATCACAAGAGGACTGAGAGAAATGGCAAAAAGACCTTGTGAGACTGGAAGGCTGGACATCCAAATGGAAGATGGTATTTAATGTGGACAACTACAAAGTGATGCACATAGGGAAGAGAAATACAGATTATAGCTACATGATGCAATGTCCCACATTGGCAGTCACCACCCAGGAAAAAGATTTAGGTGCCATTGTGGATAATATGTTGAAATCTTCTGCCCAGTGTGTGGCAGCAGACAAGAAAGCAAATATAATGCTAATAATTATTAGGAAAGGAATGGAGAATAAAATGGAGACTTTCATAATGCATTTTTAATACTCCATGTGTGACTGTACCTTTAATTTTGTGTGGTCACCACATCTCAAAAAAGATACAATGGAACTAGAAAAGGTACAGTGAAGGGCAATCAAAATGATAAAGGGGATGAGGAAAGGCTAAATAAATTAGTACTCTTCAGCTTGGAGAAGAGACAACTGAGGGGAGATATGATAGAGGTCTATAAAATAAGGCGTGGAGAGGAATAGAGAAAGGTGATTTGGTTTTTTATGGTTTCAAAAAGTTCAAAGACTAGGGACATGCAATGAAGTTACTAGGTGATACATTTAAGACAAATAGGAGAAACTACTTTTTTACTCAAAGCATAATTAAACTCTGGAATTCATTGCCAGAGAATATGGTAAAAGCTGTTAGTGCAGCTGGGTTTAAAAAGGTTTGGACAAATTCCTGAAAGAAAAGTCCATAATCCATTATTAAGATGGACTTGGGAAAATCCACTGCTTGTCCCTGTGATAAACAGCATGGAATCTATTGAATTTAGGAATCCTGCCAGGTACTTGTGACCTGGATTGGCCACTTTTGGAAACAGGATGCTGGGCTTGATGAACCTTTCGTCTGACCAAGCATGGCAAAACTCATGTTCTTATGTTATGTTCTTATGTTCCTTTCAAAGTAGCATTTTTAGAAATATACAGAGCTCACAATAATTAAAACATCTTTTCCACCTCAATTTCCTTTTTACACTGATGCCAACAAAGTGTGTGTGTGGGGGGGGGGGGGGAGGGGGTGCAAGACTTACACTGCAAAAGATGCAATCTTACCATAATTTAATGTGAGAAAAATTGCATTTAGTAAAGCTGCTTTATAGCTGTAAGTCCCTTCAAGTCCTAAATCTCAACATTCAGCTTTTTGCCTTGTACACACATTTTCCTTTATATGAAGATCATTCCATTATTCAATGTCATGCTTCATGTTCCTAAGCTTAAATAATTAAAAGATTCATGAGAAAAAATAATAGAGGATTATGATTATCTAAACCAAGAGAATAAATGTTCTACACTGCATTCACTCTAGGAACTTCATGCTGTCATTGTACTCTTAAATAACTTATGAGTCCATTAGAAACAGGTTCCAGAAAGGTTTAATGTTGAAAAGCTAATCAAGGTTTATTAAGCTATGCTAAAATTTTCCATTAATTTAGTATTATAGTGGCAAGGCGTCAGTCCAACAAAGAGGTAAAAAGGCATTTAGTTGTAAGATGTAATTTATGATCATTCTATATTTATTTATTTAAAAACTTGTATACTAAAAACTTCCCTACAACTTTGTGTTCAGAGAAGTTGCTGAATTTTTATTTAGTTTTCACATTTTATGATGTTTGATCAAGTTGTTAGTGGGTATTAGTGAAAATATAAAAGTCACAGAAAGACCAACAGACTTCCACCACAAACAAAATTTAGAAATAGACAACACTAGATGCCTCACTTGACTAGCTGGATTTTGGCCAACTAAGTCAATAATCATCCACAGCCTAACTGACTGATTTTGATCCAAACTCCAAAAATCCAAAGTTTGCTGCTAAAACGTAATTGGTAATCTTAGCATAATGTTGAGCTGCAAAAAGTCATGGATGAAAATAGTCTTAAATTTAGGTGGGCAAAATTAGAATGCCTTGCCACTTAGCTGGTAGAAATTGGTGACTAAACTTAGCTGCCTAGTAAAACTAGGAACAATGTGATGATTGAAATGGTACTGAAATGGCATAAGTTAATCTATAAGAAAATAAGATATGCCATATTGGGCCAAACCAAGGATACATCAAGCCCAGACTCCTGTTTCAACAGTGGCCAATCCAAGTCACAAGTACCTGGCAAGTACCTAAACATTAAATAGATCTCAGGTTATTATTGCTTATTAATTAATAACAGTTTATGGATTTTTCCACTAGGAACTTATCCAAACCTTTTTTAAACCCAGTTACACTAACTGCCATAACCACATCTTCTGGCAATGAATTCCAGAGCTAAAAAGCATGACTAGTACCCTCATTCTACCTCCCTCCCTAATTCTCCAAGCCAGCATCAAACCCACGGCCCTTGGAGCATACACTCAATACTGCCCAAGCCACAGTCTCACACAGATCAATGATGGTAGATCTGTGTTATGAATGTTCAAGGCAGCACTGAGTTATTTCTACAAGCATGAAAAAGGCACAACTGTCAAATGAATAGGAGTGATATTTTTCTGATATTAGCACTTATCAGTCTAATAATTTCATGTTTTATACTTTACGGAACTTCTTCAAAAAGTTCACCATTTACTAATGCACTCTTTCATGCATTTTCCTCTCATCCACTGTTATCTCAGGAACTCAGTCTGCTTCTCAGGTTCTGCATGAAAAGCCGGGAACATTTCAGAGAATGCTATCAAGGAATTCTGATTTTTGGTCTCCTATCTAGAAGTCTAAATTCAGCCTTCAGAAATTCTTCCTGCACCTTCTTTTGCCTTTGGTACCCACATGGGTTTTAAGATCAAACTCCTCCCAGGCATGCTCTAAATTCTATTTAGGTGATTTTTTTAGGTCTGGTACCTTTATACCTGGCAGACAAGTTATTGATTGATCCTCATGGCCACCAACCACTGAGCTATCTATACTCCTAGTATCTGAATCACAAATAAAAATGGCAGTCCTATCCCTGCCCTCTTGAGCATATATCCCTGAAGAGGCATCCCCAGTGCTATAACACATTGCATGGATGGCAAGATCTTAGCTCAGTATCACTTCCTGCCATGCAAAACTGATGACCTAACTTCTCTAAAGAAATTCAATGGCTTCCAGAGTGGAGGCTCAGACTCATCTGTTCTGTCCCTAAAGGTCTATCTCTCAGTCTTTTTTAGCTTCTCCAGGTATGATGCCACTCTACCCTCCAGCGACTTTATACATTATTGGGGGATTTTCAAAGCTCGGTGCATGGAAGTCCCGGCAGATATGCGAGTGGCCAGGCCAAGCGCGTTCCGAGCACATTTTCTAAATGGCCCGGCCACATGCATATCTGCCGGTATGCGCAGGGTTTTGAAAAGGGCAGGCTGGGGCAGGGTCTTGGCAAGGTGGGGGAAAGGGCAGGAGCCAGCTGGGACAGTGACATTATGAACTGTCCCGGTGAAGTGCACGCTGGCAGCCAGCCAGCGCATGCAACCTACTTCTGCTCAAAGGAACAGATAAGTTTTGTAACAAAAAATAAATAGTATAGTTAGGGTGGGTTTAGGGTTTGGGGTGGAGAGGGGAAAATGGAGGAAGATGAGTTAAGGGGATAGGGAAGTTCCCTCCCAGTCCGTTCATTAATTGGAGCAGGGAGGAAACTGGGAGGGAACTGGGCAAAGGCCCGATCTCGTCACTGCATGTGAGTTAAAAAATCCCCCCCTGCTGTGCGTGCGAGTGGGCACCTGCATTTTGTATCAGCACGTGCTGATACAAAATCAGGCACACATTTTCGTGGGTATCGGATTTTTTTATAACATGCACACAGTGACATAAGCATGTTATAAAATCGGCGTTTCCATGTTTTAAAATCTACCCCATATGAATTCTAGGAATGCTTTACACTGAATGCACACATATTATGGATATGCACTCATTGCAAACTAATTTAAAAAATGTGACAAATAAGAGCAATTTGTTTCATTCTGGGAAGGACCCCCAAATGAAAAAACCTTTTTCATTGATTTTGCTTGAAATGAATACATCGGGCCTTGCCTAGGGCATAGGCCAAGGCCCAATGCAGGCACCTTGGCCAAGGCCTAGGCCTATAGCTGGGGTCTTACCTAGGGCATAGGCCAAGGCCCAAAGTAGGATCCATGACCAAGGCCCCAGTGCAATGACAGGGTCTCAGCCTAGGCCCAGGTAGATACCAAGGCCTTGGGCAAGAACAGAACCCACCACTGGGTTCTTACTGATCCGTCAGGTATCTGATAGCGAGACCGAGCCTTGGCCAACGCCCAACTCTATCGCCCGGCCTGGAGGACAGGTCCTGATGCTGGGGGCCTTAACTTGGACTCAGGCTTGATACTGCGGTCTGGCCTGGAGGCTGGGTACTGATGCTGGGACCTAGTCCTGGACACAGGCCCTATGCTATGGCCCAGCCCAGAGGTTGGGCCCCCAACACCTGGGCTCGGCCTAGTCCAGGGCCTTGGCCCAGGCATGACACTGTGCTGGTCCTGGAGGCCATGTCCCTTTGCTGAAGCCTCAAGCCGGACACAGTTCCAATACCAGGGCACAGTCAGGAGGCTGGATCCTGATGCCTGGATCTTAGCCAAAACTGGAGCCCAGGCATAGGTCTGACACCCTGGCTTGGCCAGAGGCAGGGTCTTGATGCTGGAGTCTCAGTCTGGAGGATGGGTCTAGATGCCTGGGCCTTGGCCTAGGGTCAAGCCCAGTCCAGAGCATAGGCCTCACAGCTCCATGGTCATTGTCTTCTTCATCTTCTTTCTTCTGATGCCATACAGAGGTGTCACGCCAGATTTAATTAACTCTGGCACAACCCCAATGCATGGCATCAGAAGAAGATCAAAAAGATGATGACCATGTAGCTACAAGTTCTGTACTCTGGGCTGGAGCCTGACCCTAAGCTGAGTCCCTGGCCCAGTATCTGGCTTCAGGGCTAGGCCATGGAGTTGGGCCTAGGTCAGGGCTTCGGCCTAGGCTGATATCCATGCATCAGATTCTGGGACATGGCCTCCAGGACCGGCACAGTGTCATGCCTGAGCCAAGACCCTGGCCTAAGCCGAGACCCAGGTGTTGGGGCCCAACCTCTGGGCTGGGCCACAGAATCGGGCTTAGCTCCAGGATGAGGCCCCTGCTTCTGGACCCAGTCTCCATTGCAGGATGTGGCATTGAGCATGGGTCTGGGCTCTGGCCAAGGCTAAGTCTCAGGTTTCAGGACCTGGCCTCTGGACGGGGCTGTGGTGTAGGGCTCTGACCTATGCCAAGTCTCAGGCATCAGGACCCAGCCTCAGGGCCAGTTTCCAGCATCAGGCCAGAGATGAGGCCCTGGCACAGAGACCTGGACTTCGGCCTCACCATGGCATTGGGCCTAAGTATGAGCTCTGGCCTAGGCCAAGGCCCCTGTATCAGGTTCTGGGCAGGGCTATGGCCTTGGGCCTGGGTCCATGTTCTGGCCTTGGTCTAGGCCCATATATCGGGACCCAGTTTCTACATTAGGTCGTGGTATCAAGTCTGGGTCCAGGCTCTTGTCTAGGCCAAGGCCCAGACATCAGGACTCAGTCTATGAGTCAGACCCCAAAATCAATCCTGCTTCTGGGCTAAGGACTGAGCATTGGGACCTGGTCTCCAGGCCTGATTGTGATGTCACACCTGGGTCCAGTCTCTGGCCTAGACCAAGGTACAAGTGTTGGAATCTGGCCCCGACTGGGGCAGGGCCAGTGGAATTTGTTTCCTTATATTTTTCCATGTGGTGGAAGGTCTTAAGAGACCCTGTTTTCATTTTTTTTTGCCTTTTTTTAATCTTTGATTTGATTTTTTCACACAAAGGAAATGAATCAAACATTCCATGAACCAAAATTTGTGGGGAAAAACCTCCTGAAAATGAACTGAAAAACCAAAATTATTTTTTTTTCCCTGCACATTCTTCACATAACCTCCAAACACTCCATGCAAAAGACTGATTATCTCCAAAGCATTGCTGGCCTGATAACTACCTCTTTTATTTTCTCATATATTGAAGGGCAGAGGAATGCTTAACAAAATTTAAGTTTCTAAAAATAAAAATGATGTGATCTTAGAGGCTAGGTCAGGAAATTAATTTATATGGATTAAATACAAATAGCTTCTCAAGAGTTTGATACTGTTTCTGTTTAATATCTTAAAGGTGGATTTTCAAAGGATTTTATGAGCTAATTTTAGTGATTGATTAGTTAAATCAACTAGTTAAAATTTCCTTACCACCCCCACTAACTAAATTTGTTTAGCTAAGTATCCAAGATACAAACATTTAGCCAGGCAAAAAGAAAGAAGACCAGAGGCATATTTTCAGTACTAAATGGGAGTTGTGGTTAAAGACAGTTTAACATTGATGCCTCAGATTCAATTATGATGCAGAATTTATTTGATCCAACTGTGTCTGCTTAGGAAGCTGAGAACAATTTCGCACGGTAACGATTTGATTCAAATAGTCCACAACTTAGTCATCGCGAGACTTGATTATTGTAATACTTTATTTATCAGTATCCCTGAGAAATACACCAAATGCCTTCAACTAGTTATGACTTCAGGGTTGGCAAGTCTCTAGTGATGAAAAAAAACTTGCACTGGTTCCCAACTGAGTTCCATTTGCAATTTAAAATTGTATGGAGGTCCATATTCAGTCACCATGTAGAAGGATAACATAACAGCTATCTGTCTAAATGGCTTACCAAGGTATATTGAGCACTTATAGCCCGGTAACTAGTTGGGGTGTTCTGGGGGTGGGTAGGAGGTATTCCAGAGAGGAGCGGAGTTAGCTGATAACTTATTCGGCTTACTCTGTTTAGGCCATAGCGATGTCCTAGCCAGTTATAAATAACTGGATAACTTTAAGATAGCTGGTTATACTCAGTGGCATGATATGTACCTAGGCTTGGCTTGTTATGAGGCAAGCCATTTAGTAAAATCTGTTGTGAAGCAAACTGATCTTCAGAATGAGATTTCTCCTTCTTTGTGAATCACTGATGCTTTCTGCAATAAAACAGAGAATGCTGCAGCTTGTCTTATGATATTCACTTTCTTATATAATTAACTGCTACTTCTTTATATGAAGAAAGAAGCAAGAAGTGGGTGTGATCATCAGAGTTCTAAGGCCTGGAATCTGGATCTGGACTTGACCCTAGGCTGAGGCCCAGGTCTCGGGACCCAGCATCTGGGCCATGTCCCAGCATCAGGACTGGGCCCAGGCTGAGGGCCTGTTTTTGCATCTGGACTCTGGGCTGGCCTGTAGCATAGGGCTGGAGCCCAGGCCCCTGCCCATAACAAGGCCCAGGCGTTGAGAACTGGCCTTTGGGTCAGGCCTTGCCATTAGACCTTGGTCTAAGACGAGGCCCTGGTTTTGGGACTACAGCCTGGGCCCAAATTCCAGCCTAGGCTGAGGCCCAGGCATTGGGCCTGGGTTTTGGCCTAGGCCAAGCCATTGGCCTTGCTTAGGCCAATGCTGAAGTCATGGCGACCTACTATGTCCTCGGCCTATGCTAGGCCAAGGCTTCAGCCTGGATCTAGGCCTCACCAGTAGATCCCTACCAGAATGGCTAAGTGAGAGCCTGGGGGATCCTGGCCCCGGCATTTTTCTGGGTTGGGACGGGAGACCCAACAATGCAATGCTGGGTTGGGACGGGAGACCCAACAACACAATGCTGGTCTCTGGGGTAGCCTTTGTAGTTAAGAAGAAGAGGCCTGCATGATTACATATGCCCTCAGAAAGGAGCTCCTACAAGGGTGATATTCAGTATTACATAGTTGTATAAGTTAGGACTTATCCGATTAAGCAGCAGAATTTTAATCTCTAGCCCCACTGAATGGCTGCCACTTAGCAACATAACTAGTTATGTGGCTAAATTGTTAGCCGGCTAAATGGCAGGCAGGGAAAAGGTGTTCTGGAGAGGAGTCAACTTAGCTGGAAAAGTTATCCATCTAACTTGGATATTCAGAGTTAGCTGGATAACTTGGCCGACTAACCCCTAGATTCATCAAAATGCTATAAATATAGCGGATATAGCATCTGCGATAAAAAAGGGGTGTGGTTGTTTTTATTGCAAATGCTGGTTCTGGGAGAGAGAGAGAGAGAGAGACCAATATGTAAGTTTACTATTTATACCACTGTAAGAGGGGGCACTATTAACTTGAGATGAGGTTTTGGGGGTGGGATAGGTTTTGGGGGTCAGTTTTACTTACACAGAAGTATGAACAGCAAAAGTAGACATCAGTGAAGAGTTTCTGTCATTTGGAATGATGAAAGGTAAAAGAGGAGTTGATTTGTACAGTGTACTTTCTACATAGCTTGACTCACTGATGTCAACGTTGCTGTTTGTACCTCTATGTAAATAAAACTGCCCCCCAAAACCTACCCCACACCCCCAAACCTCACCATAGGATCTTCATTCTGCTGCTTTTGCTCCTTTGTCCCCTCTTTGCCTAGGATGGATGTGTGGGTTGACGTCACTATTGTTGGTACCTTTGCCTCTCTCTTGGTGCCATGGGGTGTTCATGTGCTGGTTTTCCCCTTTTTGGTGCTTTAGAGCAACTGTTGTTGCTGCACTTTGCCCCTCTTGTGGTGGCTTGGGGTTTTCATACTCTTGTTGGTTCTGCTTTGCTTCTCTCTCAGTGCTTCGGGGCATTAATGCCACTATTGTTGGTGCCCTTTGCACCTCTTTTTGTGCCTTGGGGTCTTTATACCACTGTTGGTGCTATATTTCCCCACAAGGGATTCAGCTCCTTTATTGATCCTACCTGCAGTACATAGGCCTGTGCATGTGTGAATCATGCAACCTCGGTGAGTCCCCTCTCGCCACCAGGTTTAGTTTGGTCGCATTCACTGCCCCAACTTAAAGACCTGAAATGTTTAATGGACTCTTTTTGCAATCAAGTTATACAAATGACTTTGACCACACAGAACTACATTCCCCTCTAACATAAAATCATTTTATTTTCCTAGGATTTCTTCATGTACCCTTACAGATACATATTTATCCACAAAAGAAATAAGTGGATGTGGAGGGTCTGTTGATGAAGACAAAAAACCATACAATGGGGGTGATTCTGAAGCTGTAGATGAAACAGGGACTCACATTGACAGCAAATGCTCCAGAACCAGCAGAGACTGCAAAGGAAACTAAATGCGCCTATCATGTAAATAGGGGAGACAAGAAACAAAAGCAGCCCCTGCATAAAGGTGCCAATTTTCACTGCTAAACTCACTCCCAAGACTCAGCAACCAAAGAAAAGCAATGACATCACAGTAGAAATGCTTGTTAGGCTTGAACTGGAAGGAAAGTTGTTGTTTCACATGTGAAAGCAATACTTCCAGAGAACAGGAGCGTCTTTCACCTTTAGCAGGGATGCAGGTGGTGCTCCCATTCACAAGTTCACCGTAATACTTCTTTCTGTGCTTTATGTTTTGTGAACTATAGTTTGATTCACTAACCATATAAACACCCAAATGAAATGCCAGTTTATTCTTAGCAATTCGATAATATTTGATGTCTCACCGTGAGCTATGAAGTGCATTTTCCCAGCTCATCGTTGCCTCACAGCACACTCCATTAAATCTGGATGTCAAAGTGCTTATGTGATACTTTAAAGTATCAGGGGATACTCCTTGCTAATAAGCTTTGACAACTAAATCAATAGCACTGATGAACTACGACACCCTTGTTAGATTTTGTGTGGCTTATATGGATATATCTTAGACAATTAAGAGTACATTGCAAATGTAATAACAAATCACATTGCTTTTCCTACTGCATTCTAAATTGTTAATTTGCATGTCATTAGGATTGAAATGTTTGTGGTTTCATTTAAGTCATTCAGATTCAAAATCATTTTCAGAGGAGTACATGACTCTTCTCCTACTTGACATAATATAAGTGAAAGATTAGATAGCAGTTTCAATTTTTCAACATTTTCAATTTTTATTTCCAACAAAGAAAGACACCATTACTGAATGTGCTCAATAAGGAATTAGTCGGAGGAGGAAAGTTAATCTACTTGAGCTAATGTCATATACCAGTGTAAAACTGGACTTTAGAGTTAGTTCATTCTTCAGGCTGAAAGTTGTATTGTCTGAAATATTCTACTGCTACACAATAGATTGCTGGAGGCAAAACTAATGCATTGTTTTTCTATTCCCAAGAAAATTATGGGTTTATATGCAATTTAATTTAGTATTCTCTATGCACTGTAGCAGGCACCTAAAATAATAACTTGTGATAGGGTGTATACCTTAGCAGAAGAGTGCAAAAGCAATGGTTCTTCTGCTTAAGAGCAGCTGCCAAGTCAAAGTAATTAGTCAGGAAGCAGCAGCCTTTAAATACTTGGCTCACAAGAACACAGGCAGAAGGGATTGCGAAAAGCTGTGAACAAGAGAGCTAGAAAGCTGTACAGTGAAAAAGGCAAGTGCTTGGGAAAACGTTTAAAAAAACAAACTCTGATAATGGGTTTGATAGACTAAAGAGTTTTTCCTCATTTTGGGGAAATTTTTCAATCTCGTGTACAGATACAAATTATGGGGCAGATTTTTAAATGTATGCACGAGGGCGTACATTTGTGTGCGCTACCCAGTGCGCACAAATATACGCCTGATTTTATAACATGCACGCATGCATATTATAAAATCAGGGGTCGGCACACGCAAGGGAGTGCACACTAGTGCACCTTGTGCGCACCGAGCCCTCGGGGAGACCAGTTGGCTTTCCCCGTTCCGTCCGAGGCTGCTACGAAATCGGAAATTGGAGCAGCCTCGAAATTGGCGAAATCGGCGAAATCGAAATCGGAGCGGCCTTGGAGAGAACTTTCCTTCCCCCCCCCCAACTTCCCCTCCCTTCCCCTATCTGTCCTGCCCCCCAGCCTGAAAAAAAAATAACCCGCACCTTTAACTGACAAATTACGCCTGCCAGAGGAAGGCGTAACTTCTGTTATGGATGCCGTGTAAGTTATAAAATAAAAATAAATAAGCAAATCTGCGGTATTTTAAGGGTGGGGGATAACTGGGAAGAGGGAAAGCTATTAAACCAGGGGGGGTCTGAAAGACCTACCTCTTAACTGGGTGAACTGGGTATGAACTGGTAAAAGTCGAAATGGTGCGCACCTCTTTTAAAATTCCTGATTTATGCAGTAGAAGTGGCAGTTGCATGCACTTATATGTTGCGGGAGTGCAAGGGAGCGGTTCCGATTCCGGGGAGATTGGTATGCCTTTGGACCATGGCGCGACTGCAGAGAGGAGCTCCGTGGAAGCACCAAGGGGGCAAGATGTGTCCAAGCATGGGTGGACAGGCTGAACACCGGAGCCCTAACCTCTGCTGAACCTGCACGTACCGGAAGAGACCCAACAATGCAATACTGGTCTCTAGGGTAGCCCTCCGGCCACTCAATAGCCCTTTCGGACCTGCTGCTTGGGAATGGAAGATGTGACAGGATG
The DNA here is from genome assembly GCF_901001135.1 of Rhinatrema bivittatum. Lineage (NCBI taxonomy): Eukaryota > Metazoa > Chordata > Amphibia > Gymnophiona > Rhinatrematidae > Rhinatrema > Rhinatrema bivittatum. The sequence continues at coordinate 241,480,941 of NC_042621.1, read as the reverse complement.
GGCAGAGATCGAGGACAGGCGATGGTACTAGCACTTGGAACAAGACAGGAACTCGGAAACTTGGACAAGGCTTGAAGACTTGACGAGGGTACTTTGAACTTGGAACTTTGAACTCAGACGAGACGAGGATGCTTGGAACTTGGAACTCAGATGAGATGAGGACGCTTTGAACTTGGAACTTTGACGAGACGAGGACACTTGGAACCAGTGGCGTAGCCAGAATTGATTTTTTGGGTGGGCACAAGGTTAACATGGGTGGGCTGTAGGCATGCAGGTCTACTAGTTGTTTTTTTACTGATAAATAATGCCAAATTATGCAGCATAGCATTCACATCTACGCCTAAGTATGAGGTTTACTTAATGATACAAACATAATTCACGGTGATTTGTGGTACTTTAGCCTTCTTATTATTACGATTTTATACACGGCTCCTACCTGTCCATAAATTTTGAGAGAGCGGTTGTGTTGCTTATATTTAAATTGCTAACATCTCAAAATATAGATATATATTTTTACCTTTGTTGTCTGATCTTTGTATTTTTCTAATCAGTTGGTCCTGGTCTCTTTTTCCCATTTTTTCCCTTATAGCTCATTTCCTAATTCCTTTTCAGTGTCTTTCTTCTATTACTGTCTTCTTCCCTTCCACACACACACACACACACACATACACGCTTTCTCTCACAGACTCCCTCTCACACACTCAAGCTCTCACTCTCATATGCTCTCCCCCCCCCCCCACAAGCTCACATTCAAGTTCTCACTTTCTCACCCCTCCCCAGGCTTATATTCTTATGCACACACAGACGCACATCCAGGCACCCATTCTCACCCACACACATAAACCCAGACTCCCATTCTCACCCACAAACCCATGCTCCCAGTCTCACCCACACATATTCAAGCTCCCATTCTCATCCATACATATACACATTTAAAGTACTATTCTCACCCACACATACACACATTCAAGCACCCATTCTTATCCACATATTCAAGCTTCCATTCTCACCCACCCACACAAACCCAGGCTCTCATTCTCACCCATATATATACACATTCAAGCTCCCATTCTCACCCACCCACAAACCCAGGCTCCCATTCTCAACCACACATACACACATTCGAGCTCCCATTCACCCACATATTCAAGCTTCCATTCTCACCCACATACACACCCAGGCTCCAGTTTTCACCCACACACACTCCCATTCTCATCCACACATACACATTCAAGCACGTGCACAGCTTCCGCTTTCTCCCCCAGAGCAGGACGATCAGCTGCCTCTCCTGCTGCCACCGGACTCCTGCTATCTTCGGGCGTCCAAACTTCCTGTCGGGGGGGGGGGGGGCGGAAGCGCAGCGCACAACGTCCGCTTCCTCCCTCCCCCCCCCCAAGCAGGAAGATCGGCGGGCAGTACGGCTCGACGCCCGAAGATAGCAGGAGGCCGGTGGCAGCAGGAGAGGCAGCTGATCTTCCTGCACTGGGGGAGGAAGCGGAAGCTGCACGCGGCACTTCTGCTCCCCCCCTCCCCCGAACAGGAAGACCGGTTGGCCTTACGGCCGCAGCAGCGCTTCCCCACGTGTGCCATGATGGCGCGCGAGGCGTGGGTTCTCTTGTTCGCTGTCGCGGGGATGGGATCCCGCGACAGCCTTGCAGTTCCGGTGCCAGTTGGGTGGGCCTGGGTCTAAGTTGGGTGGGCACCTGCCCACCCAGGCCCACCCGTGGCTACGCCACTGCTTGGAACTTGGAACTTCGATGAGACAAGGACACTTGGAACTCAGATGCAAAATGCTCAGACATGAATGGAGATCAGACGTGGACTCAGGAGATGATTCCGGATACTCAGACAAGGACTCTTGGAACTTAGAACTCGGATGAGATGAGGATTCTTGGAACTTGGATCTCAGACAGGTCGAGGACACTTGCAACTTGGATAAGACAAGGATAGGAACTCAGGATACTCGGAGACTTAGACTGGCATTGTCCCCCAGGGCTCCCTACACGGCTGACGTGTGCTGGTCATGGACCACCCTGTCCCACTGCATGCCCTACACAACCTGAAGAGGCTGGTCATGGACCACACAGAGAGCAGGACATGCGAAGGACTGAGGCTCAGGACGAAGGAGGAATCTGGGCAGTGCTCGAGGAAGGATCCAACTGGAAGAGGACTCCAGCCACCAGAAATAGACACCAGATTGATACAGATTTACTCCCAGGAAGGTCAGAAGGAGACGAGGTCTGGGACGAGGCAAAGCTGAACCCAGAGCTAGGAACTAGCGATACTTCAGAATCAGAACTGGACAAAGGACATCAGGATCAGGACTCAGAACTTGGAAGTCAGAACTTGGAACATCAGGATCAGGACTCGGAACTTGGAACATTAGTATCAGGACTCGGAACTTGGAACTTGGAAACATCAAGACTGGAATGGAAGGCATCGGGTACAACAGGACACTGGTACTTCTAGACACCTGGACATTAGGGAGTCCAGACATTTAAGGCATCTGGACATCATAGACCTCTGGAGATGAGGACATCAGGGACGTCTGGAGCACCAAGCATGGAACATCAGGTACTTTGGACTGTGGACATCAGAACAAGGAACATCCAGAGACTGGACATCAGGAGATGAAGACATCAGGAGACAGGAACATCAGAATATCTAGAGATAAGGACATCTGGAAACTAGGAGACGGGATCCGACAAGAGACAGGACATGGAACGAAGATGAAGACGAAGGTTCAGGAACCAGAGATAAAGACAAGGAATACCAACAAAGAACAGAGTGCCTTGAAGAAGCGAGGAAGGATCACGGAGGTCTCCTGGAACGAAGAGCTGGAACAGAGAATCCAGGAGCAGTCCAGCTCTATGACTGGCTCCTTGCGAAGGTGAAAATGGAATGAAGGAAGGCCCTCTTTATAGGGCTGAAGAGGAAACGCCCTGGAAACGTCAGCAGGAGGAGCCCAGGAGGACTGCCCATCGCTGGCCCTTTAAATAAGGCAGCGAGGCGTGGCCGCATGCCTAGGAAGGGGCAGGACCTTAGAGAGCGGTGTCCATGCCGCAAGGAGGAAGCAGGCCTGATGTGAGTGGCTCCCTGCCGCGAAGAAGGAAGATTGATGGTGGCTCCCTGCTGCATGAAAAGTAGCTCCGGAGCGGTTTCCAGGCTGTGGAAGAGGACCTGGTTGATGGCAGCCTCCAGGCCGTGGAAGAAGAACTTCAGGGTGGCCTCTAGGCCACAGAAGAGGAAAGCTGGTGGCGGCCTCCAGGCCGCAGGAGAAGAACAGCGGCGGCCTCCTGGCTGTGTGGTGAGGAGCTCCGGGGCAGCCTCCTGGCTGCGGAAGAGAACGTGGACGACGGCGGCCTCCAGCCGCAGGAGAAGGAAAGCAGCAGCTGCTCCTAGGCTGCGTGGGAAGTGGCTGCTTCCAGGCCTGAAGACAGGCATCGGCGGCCTCCGGGCTGTGAAGAAGGAAAGCTGGCGGCAGTCTAGCAATGAAGAAGGCAGCATTTGGTGGCGGCCTCCAGGATGCAAGAGGACCCAACTCATGCCGTTTGGAAGGCGGCGGTGTCAGTGGCAGCAGCCTGCTGCGGATAGCAGCGGCAGCGGTGGTGATATCAGCAACCCCCAGGCCGTGAGGTGACGGCGTCAGCAAGGCAGGCTGGCAGTGGAGAGGTGAGAGGCTGCTTGAGGGCCTATCCCACAAACAGAATCGTAACATTATGAGCGCCACTTAAAATTGGGTGCACATGTGCGCATGGCCCGGCTATTTTATAACTTGCACACAAGTTATAAAATAGCTGTGTCCCTGTGCGTGGGCTGCCGAACATGTGCTTTTGTGTGCCTGCACGCCAATTTGGAAGTTACCGTTATGTAGTTTACTGTCAAAGAGAAATTAATTTGGAAATCATCACTAGCCAGCTAAGTTCTTTCCCTCTCCTAATCTTGTCATCTCCTCCCCCATCAAAGCCCACAATTTGTGGGGCTAAAATACAGCTTCCTTGTAAAATAAGAGAAAAATTTCAACTGTAAAACTTTAGCTGGTTAACTCTCAAAATTGGCCTGCTAAACTCTGAAATCCCTGAGAGATATATGAAAGATTTGTATGAGTAAAACTGGCTTTTACTCGCACAAATCTTCCCTTTTAAAAATAATCACTTTTGTCTCAGTAATTTTTTCTGCACAAAAATGTACTTGGAGAAAAAGGAGATAGGCTTGAAGGCAGATGAGGGCAGGTTAACAAATTTAGCTAGATAGGACTGCATTGAGCACTATTTGATTAAGTTTGTACAGAAAAGTCAATCCACAGAAATAGCATTCCTAAAGTTTTCCGGCTAAATTTATATGGATATCCAACTGAACACTTATCTGGATACCTTCTGCTGAGCATTCAGAGAATATTATCCAGATAATTTACAAGCTTGGTCATTTTCTCAGTATGGATGGCTTAAGGGACTTGGTTGCTAAGGCAATTTTAGCTCTAATTGACTCAACCCCAATGAATATTATTGCATAATACAATTTAATAAACAACTGTAAATCTATGAACATTTAAGTTGTAAAAATTAAATCCCATACAACAAGGAATAGAACAAATTAAAATGACATTTAAGTACTTGAATTTCTGGTGAACCAGTTTGGATATATCAATGAAAATAATACTTAATTTTTGAGAGAGAAAAATGTAGGCAAAAACACTGGCCAATTTAATTATCACAACTAGGTTAAACTATATATGTCATATTTAATAGTCTTTATAAGGAATGATGAGGCAGTGCAGCAGAAGCAATCAGAAAGTTCTTTCAGTTATTGTGGTCTTGTGATCAGAAGAACATTTTGTGATATAGATATAGATATATAGAAAAAAAATATATATATCTATAAGCATTTTTTTTTTCAAAAAACATTTGAAATGTCTTTTGTTATGTTTAAAGGGGGGTTTTCACTTTGAATCTCAATGCAATGCACTTCTGTTATTTCTAGTTGCCAAATAATGGATGCTACTTTAATAGCCCATTTGTGAATTGAATCAGAATTCTTGAAACAATCTAAACTGGCTCACTTTTTTTTTACTTTTCTTTAACATGATGAGAGAGCTTTTAAAACATTTTTAGTAATCCCTGGCATTTCTTACCCTGATTAGTATGTTACAGATATTTTTCATATGAAGAAAAAGTTACGATACTGTCACTAAAGTTAGAAGGGGGGACAAAGTCCATCAGTGATGATCTTCATTTTCTGCTAAGACATATGATTTAAGGAGGAAATAATTAATGTTGCGTAGGAGGTGGATTCTTGGGCTGACGCAACCCATAGGTGAGGGCCTACGTGTCCCCCAATGTCAGCAGGCGAAGAGGTCACTGGAGCTTCACCAATACCAGCCCACGTTCCCCTCGGGTTGAGCCTTTGGGTGCCGGGACCGGCAGGATTTAGGCGGGCCTCAAAGTTAAGTACTGGTCGTAGATGGTTCAACCCAGAGACAGGGGCCAGCAGGTGGCTTAGGTCTACCCTGGATGGGTTGCGGATCAGGAACTCAAGCACCAAGGAACAATGAAAGACTAGAGGTGCCTGAGCAAAGGAAGGACAAAGTCTTAATAGTCCATGTCCAGAGGGTAGCAACCAAGACATCACTGTGAAAATCGAATGGAGGCTGGTGGCACTTGAAAGGTGTAGCAAGCAACATGGATCTCTGGACTTTAGTGAGTCTATAGGGTAGTTGTTTGTAGCAATGGTCAAGGCACGGAGAAGGCAGGCGTGGTCAGACGTAGCAATGGTCAAGGCACAGAGAAGGCAGGCATGGTCAGACATAGCAGAGGTCAGGCTTTGAGAAGGCAGGTGAGGTCAGGCATATCAGAGGTCAGGCTTGGAGAAGGCAGGCGAGGTAAAGCATAGCAGAGTTCAGGTTTGGAGAAGGCAGGCAAGGTAAGGCGTAGCAGAGGTCAGGTTTGGAGAAGGCAGGCGAGGTCAGGCATAGCAATGGTCACGGCATGGAGAAGGCAGGCGTGTTCAGATGTAGCAAAGGTCAAGGCATGGAGAGGGCAGGTGTGCTTAGACGTAGCAATGGTAAAGGCATGGAGAAGGCAGGCGTGGTCAGACATAGCAGAGGTCAGACTTTGAGAAGGCAGGTGAGGTAAGGCGTAGCAGAGGTCAGGTTTGGAGAAGGCAGGCGAGGTCAGGCATAGCAGTGTTCAAGGCACGGAGAAGGCAGGCGAGGTCAGGCATAGCAGAGGTCAGAACCAGGTAGTCAATCCAGTAGACAGGCAAGATGAACACAGGAAACAGGAACCAGGAATCACAGGAACAAGACAAGTGCAAGGCAACTAGAACTCGGAAACCGGAACAGGAGACCAAGGTGACCTGTTGCAAAGGCAATGCTGGGGAACGCTGCCCGAGCTTTTATATGTTGAGGGAACTGACGTCAACCTCCGAGTCCGCGGCCAGGTTCCCGCCACAGACCCTTTAAATGACTCATGGTGGTGCATGCAAGCCTAGGGAGAGACGCCTAGGTCTAGGGAGAGGCGTGGCCTAGGGAGAGGCGCGGTGCTGCTGACGGCGTCTCTCCGCAGCCCATACGGAAAGGCCCGGAGGACGGAGGCATCCTGGCTGGAGGTTCCATGATGCGGCGCAGAGCCGGAGGCACCAGCGGAGGTCCGAGGTCAGGGCTGACGCCAGCGACAGAGAACTGGAGCCCAGAGACTGCGTAGATAGGTGAGAGGGCCGCGCTGCGATGCTGCTGCGGGCGGCGAGTGTAACAATTGAACTAACTGCATTGGCATAAATACCACAGAAATATTTTACCCATGGGATCAGGGCCAGTGCTAGCTTTTTTGCTCCCTTGTGCAAACAAGTAATGTGCTGCCCCCCCTTGTGATTTATTCATCTCCCTCCAGTAATCTAAACTTTATAATCTGATATTCCTCCCTACCTGGGTCCACTCCCTCTCCTCTGGAAATCATGGCCAATGCAAGACTATTAGATGCCCTAGCATCCCTTCCCCCACTCGGGCCCTCTACAAATACACAATTACAAATTGTGCATCTATAATAGCAGATTTTGTATTAAAATAACATTCATAGTACAGTCTTCTGAGGTGAAAATATACTTATAACAACCGGTATATTATATTTACATGCACTGCTGTGGTGCCAACTAGAAAACCCTGCAAAAATACCCATATGTTATTAGGCCTATTATAATGCATGTTGCATGTGGGCTTGACCCTCAGAAAGCCGTGAGTAAACAATTACAATATAGCAAACCTCCTATGCCAAAACAGCACTAATTTACAGCGCTCAAACAATAACAATCTTGCCTATGAAAAAGTAACACTGCAAATATAACTCCATTTTATTTTATTTATTTATTTATTTAAAAGTGATTGTATACCGCTTTTACAAACAGTGTTTAATCAAAACCATCTTCTAAAATACCAATATACCTCCTATTAGGAAAACGGAACAAGCCAGGCTGCTCTACAAACTTACACAGAAGTTATACACTAGCAGAATACTTCACCACTGTCATACATGCAAAACACTGACAGACCCTCACCAAATACAGAATAAAGAGACGATAAAGTAGAAATACAAATGTGCAGACAAAAACTGAACAGGAAATTCCAAAAAGCCCAGCTCTGTTTACAGTGCAACAATGCAAAAACAGAAACCACCATTCCTCATAAAATATCAAATAATAAAATCAAGAAATTTAAAATATCAAATCTAAGAGTAAAACCATATTAATAATGAAAAGAAATATTTCAAGACAGCTGAAGAATAAGCATTTAGGGACGGATTTTATAACACTTACATGCACGGGCCAATTTTCAAAGGCCCGGCCACGCACATAAACCCCCGGGACATGTGTAAGTCCCAGGGTTGCTGAAAGGGGCGGTTGGGGGAGGGGGCGGGCAGGGCGGGGAAGGGCTAGAGGCGCCTGGCACAGCGGCCATTTGCTGCTGTGCTGGGGGATCATGTGCCGGCAGGGTGCCAGCGCGCGCAACTTGCGCCTGTTCGAAGCAGGCGCAAAAGGTATGTTAAAGCTATTGGGGGGGGGGGGGGGGTTAGGATAGGGCTAGGGGCCGGGAAGGTTAGGGGAAGGGGTAGGAAGGTTAGAAAAGGGGGTAGGGAAGTTTCTAAATTGGAGCGTACTGGGAGGGAACTGTGGAAGGCCGCACCGACCCCCGGCACGCACATGTTATAAAATTGCGTGTCCATGTGTGTGCGCCGGGTAGCACGTGTAAACGTTTTTAAAATGTACCTATTAATAATTAAAAACTCTCATTTTTTCCTTAATTTCCCAAACACCAGTTAAATATTTCAAAACAGCAGGCACATCAAACACACAATTATTAAAACTAATAAGGATTAAAAACTTCCCATTTTGCATACCTGGGGACTAGTGGTGGAGGGAGGGTATCCAACCTTTCTCTTCTCTCTCTCCTATATGCACACACTTTCTTTCTCTCATACATACTCATGCTTACACACTCATACTTCCTCTCTCAGATGTACATACTTCCTTTCTCTCACATATGCACGCGTGCGCACACACACACATTCTGTCTCACACGCATGGGCTTCACCTTTTCTTTTTTTCTAATTGCTCCCCTAGGAGCTCTGGACCGTCTCTTCACTTGGGCCTCTATCAGGACAGGATCACAAGGTGGCCTCCACTCCAATTGAGCTGCTGGTGGGATGCAGTCTGCCAGCAGCCCAAACCTCTTAACTCCTTAGGCCATTGACGGACAGATAGGGATTCACATAGTAAACTGTGGCCTCATTATCTCAGCTTTTTCCTTTACTTCTCATCCCCTCATCCCTTCCTCTTCTTTCCCTCACTATCTTTCCTCATTCCCCCAGTTTTCACCCCTTCCCTCCCTCCTCTTTCCACACTCTTCAGTTTTTCCATTTCTTTCCCTCTAGAGATTCTTCTCCTTCTTACTATCTCATATAATTCCCCTTTCTCACCTTATTACCTCAGCTTTTTCCTTCTTACCCCCTCTCCCTCCTTCCATCCCTTGCTCTTTCCTCCCCTTCCTATGCTTTCATCACTTTCTTCCTCCCCCCTCCCTATGCTCTTCCTCTACCTTCCCACCCAGTCACTCCCAGGCTCTTCTTCTTCCTCCCACTCCAAGTGCTGGGACTCCCTAGCAAGTGTATTAGTGTCGCGCTTCTCGCTCAGCCCACACGAGCGGGCAGCAGGAGCAACATTTGAGTGATCATCTCCTACTGTGGCAGAGCCAATCTTGTGGTAGGACCTGTGAAATCTCACTGCTCCTCTCGCGAGACTGACTCCACAGTGGCAGGAGGCGACGTCACTGAAATGCAGCTGCTGCTGCTCCTGCTGCCAGATCATGCAAAGGATGTGTTCTTTTCCCCTTATATAAGATCAGGCGTGGTTTGGTAAGCCTCCTATGCGTCCTGCGACTTTTTCTTCGGCTGCCTGCAGGGTGGTTTTCTCTGGGTGGCCTCGCAGCCTCCGCTCTATTTTGGCCATTAGTGGACCCAAGCCGCCGCCAGCCTGTGCAATGTGCAAATGTATAGCTTGCACAGTGTGTTGGGATTTGCACAAATAATGAAAGCAAAATTAATGCATCTGGTTTTGTTTTGATTATTGCTATGGGTACAAACTACAGTATTTCTGCCTGCTTTGGGAAAATGTAAAAGAAAATATAGGGTGTAGATCTGAAAATACAACCTATGCAAATTATTTTCTTCTAACCTTGGGTAGGGATGTGCATGGTCAAATATTTCATTTCTGTTTTTATTTTTTGGGGGGGGTTATTTTTTTTTTATTGTTTTGTTTTCATGCATTTTCGGCAAAGTATAGTAAATAGTGTGCTATTTGAAATAGTGCACACTATTTGTGATACTTTGCCAAAAATGTTTGTTTGCCAAAAATGTTTGGTTTTTTGGATCGAATTTGTTTCATTTCACACAAAACAAAATTGGGCTCATTCATTCCATTTTCCATTTTGGTTTCAAATAAATGCACATCCTTACCCTTGGTACTGCCTCCTGATAAGTCCAGTAAAAGCATGAACATTTTTCTACAATGCTCATTACTTTTACCACATTGAGGGTGGGCAATTTTAATAAAGACAATTTACATAGGCAAAAAGCATTTTACCCATGGAAATGGGCTTTCAAAATTCTCTACTAAATGATCATTGTTCATAGAGAGGTAGGAAAATTATTTTTCTACCAGTCATTCCCCTGTAACAAATATACTCCTGGCAGTATTTCTAGCCATATTTCTATTTATTGTGATATGGACAGAAAGCAAACTGAAACTTGCTATGAATCAATTTCACAAGACTATTCCAAAAAAAATGTGCCTTAGCATACACAGTAAGGACCTTTCTTTGTATGCTAAAATTTGCAGTAGGGACATTTTGTGCATACTAAATCAGCCTCCGGTATGTTAACAAGCAAGTACTAAAATTAGCACTTACCTACATTTAAATGAAGGAGTTACATATGGAAATAGAGCTTTACTGGGTGCATGGTAAATAACACCCACTATTTATCATGGGTCTGGTAAAGTATAGCGCTGTTGCAAAACAAATGCTGTATTTGTACCAATCACACTAAGACCCAAACTTCCAAGTGCTAATTGGTCTTTTCACTTTTCACAGAGGCCACTTTTCACACAAAGGCCCCAAACTTTGGGAGAGAGTAAGAGGTCCCTTGCAACCCTCCTCCATGGCCCCTAAGCAGTATCGCTCAATCTCGAATGACAGGAAACCACTATCCTGGAACCACCTCACCCAGCCTGCCCATTATGTGTCCCCCCACCCCAATGCAACAAGGACTTCCCTCACCCATGCCCTAGTGCAGGGGTGGGCAGTTCCGCTCCTCGAGGGCCACAAACCAGTCTGGTTTTCAGGATATCCCTAATGAATATGTGTGAGAGAGATTTGCATGCACTCTGCCTCAGTTGTATGCAAATCTATGTCATGCATATTCATTAGGATATCCTAAATCCTCGACAGGTTTGTGGCCCTCGAGGACTGGAATTGCCCACTCCTGCCCTAGTGCATCAAAACCAGCCCCCTAGTCATCTCCCTTCCCATCTTCTCCTATAGAGCAAGCCCCTGCCACTTTGTCATCTTTCTGGACCCAGGCCTTTCTAAACCAGAAGGGCAGAATCTTCGCTGGAAGGAGAGATATTAGGCAGTCCTGCCCATACTGCAGCCATCACTTAATAATAGCATTAAGAGTAGATTCTCCATATATGATGAAGTGGATTATTCACCATACATAATGAAGCACCACTTAAAGGAAGTCTGACATCCCCCCTCTCCCCCTTCCTGTGAAGAACCTGCCACTCTGGGTCTGGAGGAGTGGGTAAAGCCTTTGAGGGGGGGGTGAAGGAAGTGTGTTTTTGATGCACTGATAGGGATGCCTATCAGGTACATGGAGAGTGTTCCTGATGCCACAACACAATGCTATCAAGAGAGGTGGGTGATGCTGGGCCAAGAGGTAGAGCTATTAGGAAGTGCTGGGCGGGAAAGGAATGATTCTGCTAAGGGGCAAGGCTTGGGGGGAGGAAACTGCTTTCTTTGCAATATGGTTGAGAGAGAAGAAGTCCACTATGTTTACTGGCCAAAAGTGAAAGGTCCTATTAGCATGGAAGATTTAGGGCCACATCTAAGGTGGATGTAAACATTTATTTTTTTTTTGTCAATGTCCACATCAGTTCCATGGCCATTTTGTTAAAGGCATGTGACAAAATGTGCGAAATGGGGCATAAACATTTTACAAGTTGCACACTAAAACATGCATAGCCCCCTAACTTTAAGTAAAGTAAGAAAATTAACATTTATAATTGGGTATCATTTTTATGAAAATATAGAATTAAACGTATTTTTATAATTAAAATATTAAGTGCTATTTGTGGAACAGGATCTTCCTTCAAATCAATAATAAACACATTGACATTTTTTAGTAAAGCGTATTCATATAACAATTAAGTTTAGTTGCTTGTATACCAACAGGCCTACTATCTAGCCAGGAGAGACTGGCTTGCTTGTTAGACATTCATTTAAAAAAAAGTTTGCAACCAGATTTAAATTGAGGATCTAGAGATGCCAGAAACATTTATTTGAATCCCAGAAGCTGTAACAACTCTGCTACAATGATTTATTCATGTCATTCAGTAAAATGGGTGCCAAATTGCAAAATATTGTGGTTGCTGTGAACAAATTGAATGCACACTGATGCTCTGGAGCATGAGCTTGAAGCCATACTGAGGACATTTTCCAAACGATTTTTTAAAATAGAAAATCATTATATTCATCTAAATACAAAGGGGTCGATTAACCCCAGTTGGAAATTACAAAAATTTCTGTTTAAAATGAATTTGCCATCTCAGATGAATAAATTTAATGCTATCATGAGCCTGAAAAATGCTACAGAGAGACCCCCGTGCAGTTACAATCCCTAAATAAACCTACTTCCACATGAGAGTTTAGGCCTTGCTTCATTCTTTGACACTTAATATATTATTGCCTTCATTACAATATAAATAAGGTTCACTTTTTCTTTCTGGACATGCAAAGTCACTCCGAGGTCAATTTTCAAACAGCCCTTGAGTAGCCAGTACAACCAGCTATTAACTTTAGGCTGAATATTCTAAATCTAGCCAGGCAAAATTGATGTTAGCCACTTAACTTACTTACCCTACCCCAGACTTGCTCAGAAATTGATCAGTTAAATTTAGCCACTTAGTGAAACTTAGTTATTTAAATTTAGCTGCTCAGCCAGGTCAATTATGAAAGACTTTTGATCTAGCTGGCTATGTCTAAACTCACAATATACACAAAATCCTCGGGGTGAATAGACTTACATAATCCAAGCCTTCAAAATAGATTTCTTTTATTTTCCAAAAAATCTCTTTAGATAAACAATTCAATAAGACAGTAACACAATACAAAATATGTAACCACTTCACTGTATATACCAATTTAATACATATGTGTCCTCCCGTGGTGCATACTCCACACTCATAAAACACAACCACTCATCATTCATACTCATACACTCCACCATCAGATACACAACCCTATACACAAAACCCACTACAGGCCTACACAAACCACCCCACCCTCTGTTTACACAGCAATGTCCCAACAAGGTTCCAACAAGGTTCCAGCAATGCTCTCTGCATTAATGGTGGGGTGGAAGGGAAATAGAACTAAAAGGTACTAAAAGCCAAGAGTAACAAGTATGTGAAAAAAAAAAAATACATAGCTTGCTTGGCAGACTGGATGGGCCGTTTGGTCTTCTTCTGCCGTCATTTCTATGTTTCTATGTTTCTTTTACCCACACGGGCTTCTCCAGGGGATACTTTCACAAAAATCTATGACTCAAAACAAAGCATCAGGGTGCAGGTGAACTTTGCTGTGCACCCAGTTGAGATATAACTTCCATACCTTAGCCAATATTCTATCAGTCATAAAAAGGTTGCTGTAGTTTTGGCAGCTAGATTGGAGAGCCAGGAGTCTAAATGCAGGTTCTTTTGTGGCAGACAATGGTATAAATATGGTAAAGGCATTAGAAGATGGGAGCTTTATGGTATATGTTGTTTTGCACACTGACTGAACCTGTCAGTGAAGAATGCCCTGACGTTTGGATCCAAGAATCATGGGAATGTAATCCTGAAAGAGGTGTTAGAGAAGTGCAGAAAAAGAGCAGGGCATTTCCATAGAAGCTTGAAAGTAAGACAGCTTATCTGTGCAAAGCAGGAACAATACAGAATGCCTCCAAAATGTTTGATTCAAGATGTTGACACCTGCTGGAATTCTACCTATATGATGCTGCAGAGATTACTGAAGCAACACTAGAATAAATATTCTGCTATAGTGAGAGGCTCTTGTTATATAACTTAATGAAAGTTTAAAGTGACCATCATATAGTAGGGATGTGAATCGTTTTTGAACGATTAAAATTATCGTCAGATAATTTTAAAATCGTCCAAAATCGTTAGAGTGCACGATACAATACAAATGCCCACGATTTATCGTCAGGGGCATTTGTATTGTATCATTAAACAGGGGGCGGGAAAACCGGCACACCAAAAAAACCCTAACACCCACCCGAACCATTAAAACAAACCCCCACCCCCCCAAACCCCCCCAAAATGTTTTAAATGACCTGGGGTCCAGTGGGAGGGTCCCGGCGTGATCCCGGCACGATGTCCCACTCTCTGGCCACAACAAAAAAAAATCCTAACACCCACCCCAAACCTTTAAAACAAACCCCCACCCTCCCGACCCCCCCCCCAAAATGTTTTAAATGACCTGGGGTCCCGGCGCGATGATCCCGGTGCGATGTCCCGCTCTCTGGCCACGACTGCTGTGAAGAGAATTGGCGCCGGTGGCCCTTTGCCTTTATCATGTGACAGGGCAAAGGTAGCGCCGGCGCCATTTTGATTCCTAGCTCCCGACGTCACGCGTCCAGGAGATCGCTCCCGGACCCCCGCTGGACCCCCAGGGACTTTTGGCCAGCTTGGGGGGTCTCCTGACCCCCACAAGACTTGCCAAAAGTCCAGCGGGGGTCTGGGAACGACCTCTTGCACTCGAGCCGTATTGCAAAATGGCGCCGGTTAAGACGATCGATCACACGATTCACACCTCTATCATATAGTGTCTCTGGTAGAAGTGGCTTATAGGTGAAGCCTTTAAAGCACGAGGACTAGTTTAATCATTGGTCACTTGTTGTCCTAGCTGTGGCTATAATATTTCTAGGTAGTGCACAATTAAAAGGCATATAATGTGCACTTATCTCCTTAATGTGGTCCTGAAGTCGATCCTCCGACACTGCAGTGTTTCAGAATGTGAAACTCCTTCTTCAGGGAGCTTCAGGAAGACGTGGTTATATGTGGATAAGATCAGCTTTAGTTAGCCCACTATGCAAGACAAAATGAAAATGTGAGTGAGCCCATTAATGCTGCATAATCGCTATCAGTTTGATATATGGCTTAATGGTGGAAGAAACACTTACAAAATCACTTTGGTGTGGTCAGCTGTGCACGCTGATAATGAAAATTGTCTTTACTGCAACAACAATGATAATTCTTAAAATGAGTTGAAAAAGTAAAAAATGTTTTTAGGGAAATTAGTTGTCGAAAACCAATCTTTTCATAAGACTTACGTCTGCCCAGCTGTGTGCTACCTGCTTCGGTTTTTCTTGTCTGCGGCTGACAGCTTTGCCGCTGCCAAAACGCCGTATTTAAGGGAAATCCATCGACTGTGTGGACAGCAGGAAGTGACGGAGTGAATCAAAAAATGGAGAGATCCAAAAAAGGAAAGTGACGTCGGCATTGTTATGGCCATTTTGATGTTAGTCCTTATATGGAAAGTGACGTCAGCAGATTCCAAAAAGGGGGATTCTGTGGCCATTTTTATTTTTGTAAAAAATGCTATCAATGAGATTACTGAAGCAGCATACGCCCATTCATGAACTGTCTGTGGAAACAGATACAGTTGTACATTGCCCTATGGCACATTGCTATAGTGTAGTGATGAGGCAGCTGGTACAAAGCTTGAAGCCCTATATAAATATTCTGGAGAAAAGCTTAGAAAGCTTCCATGAGCAAGAGGGAAAGGAAGTAGGGGTGTTGGAGTTTGTGAATTCCTTGCAAGAGAGACTGAATCCTTTCACAGAAAAACATTCATTCTTGCTATTTTTTGTGATCCATGGATGAAAGGGAGACTCACCATACAGTCCCAGCTTATCACATTCATGAAGGAGATGCTGCTAACTAGAGTGTGTGAACAGGAGCTACAGAGGCAGAGGCACAGTGGGGATGTAGCACACTCAGAGAGTAGTGCAAGCAGGAGCAGCACCCCTCTTGTCAGTTAGAACTGCCTCCCCCACCTCAATATGCCAAAGCCACTTTGCCCACAAAGAACAATTGTTCCTGGTACAGGCCACAGCTAAAGCAGCTGCAAAAAAGACCTTTACTTCACCCCTCCAACAGAGACTCCCAGCACAAATGTCTCTGATACACTATCTCTCAGTGCCCATTGAGGACATGGACACCAGTATACTGTCATATTGGGCATATAAATCCATAGTTTGGCCAGACCTAGTTAAGGTAATTCAGCAATATCTTTCCTGCCCACCAATCAATGTGCCCAATGAATGTATCTTCTCAATGGTAGAGGACATCATAAGTCCTCATTGCTTAAGGCTGGTGCCAGAGATGATGGAAAAACTGGTCTTTTTGAAAACCAATCTGCCTTTGCTTGGGTTTCCAGAATTTCCATGTGAGTGGCAAGATGACTGAAAGCACCTTGAAGACTTTGCTGCCACCCTGTGTACCTGCCATGCCCCAGATATACCAATGGTTTATTTATGCCACAAACCTACTTATCATTCCCCAGATGTACCACTTTAGGGGTCTTGCTGCTACTGGCCTAACTACCTGCCATGTCTCCTTATACCAACTTAGGGGTCTTACAACAATGGGACTCCTTGCTATGCTCCCTTATACCACCTAAGGGTTCTTGCTTCCACATGCTTACCTACCATGACCCAGATGCTGCTATGGATCTGCCTACCTGCCATGCCATGTTATATCACATTTGGGGTCTTGCTGCCACATACATACCTTAAGGGTCTTACAGATACTTTTCTGCTGCTTACCTTTCATGCCCCCCTTATACTACCTTAGGTTTCTTGCTGCTATTTTATCTGCTTGCCTGATATGTCTCCTTATACCACCTTATGGATCTTGCTGGTACTTATCTGCCTGCCTTCCATGCCCCCTTAGGTGCCTTGCTGTTGAATGTAGTAATCCTATTTTTCCCCTTGCTGTATGTGCAGGACCAGGCTATGGTCCACCATAAACCTCAGAGGCAGAGAGCTCTGTGGGTGGGACCCTGCTAGGGCAAGGAGAGGCATAAGGGAAGGACCGTCTGGGGAGCATAAGAGTGTAGGCCGAGTTGGGTTCAGGAGGCCCCACATCTCCAGAAGAGGCAGCTCCTGTAAAACTATCCTGACCAAACCAGATGGAGTGAGTATACACTGTCTAAAGGCAGTCTATAAACCCTGTGTGAAGTGAATGCTGCTGAGGTAAGGCAGTTTGCATTCTGTTAAAGTACTAAGTATAAATAAAGGTTAAAATTGCTTTAAAAAGGCTGTGTCTATGTGGCTTTGTGCCTCCAGCCTGGGAAACACTGCTTGGTTTCCCACATATAGTTTCAGGTCAGGTATTTTTTTTTCTCTGCTGAGCACAGAGAAAAACCCCACCATCATGGTTAAAAGGTGAGGTGAAAGAGGCTATTTTAGCCAAAAAAAACATCCTTCAAAATTTGGAAGAAGGATCCATCTGAAGAAAATAGGATGATAAAACATAAGCATTGCCAAGTTAACAGTAAAACATTGATAAGACAGGTGAAGAGAGAATTTGAAATGAAGTTGGCAATAGAGCCAAAAACTCATAATAAAAACTTTTTTAAATATATCCGAAGCAAGAAACCTATGAGGGAGTCAGTTGGACCACTAGATGACCGAGGGGTTAAAAGGGCTTTTAGGGAAGACAAGGCCACAAGCAGATTGTGATAAATTGCAGGAAGACCTTGTGAGACTGGAAAATTGGGCATCAAAATGGCAGATGAAATTTAATGTGGATAAGTGCAAGGTGATGCATATAGGGAAAAATAACCCATGCTATGGGTTCCATATTAGGTGCTACAACCCAAGAAAGAGATCTAGGCGTCATAGTGGATAACACATTGAAATTGTCGGTTCAGTGTGCTGCGGCAGTCAAAAAAGCAAACAGAATGTTAGGAATTATTAGAACGGGAATGGTGAATAAAACGGAAAATGTCATAATGCCTCTATATCGCTCCATGGTGAGACCACACATTGAATACTGTGTACAATTTTGGTCGCCGCATCTCAAAAAAGATATAATTGTGATGGAGAAGGTACAGAGAAGGGCTACCAAAATGATAAAGGGAATGGAACAGCTCCCTTATGAGGAAAGACTAAAGAGGTTAGGAATTTTCAGTTTGGAGAAGAGATGCCTGAGGGGGGATATGATAGAGATGTTTAAAATCATGAGAGGTCTAGAACGGGTAGATGTGAATCGGTTATTTACTCTTTCGGATAATAGAAAGACTAGGGGGCACTCCATGAAGTTAGCATGTGGCACATTTAAAACTAATCGGAGAAAGTTCTTTCTTACTCATCGCACAATTAAACTCTGGAATTTGTGGCCAGAGGATGTGGTTAGTGCAGTTAGAATATCTGTGTTTAAAAAAGGATTGGATAAGTTCTTGGAGGAGAAATCCATTACCTGCTATTAATTAAGTTGACTTAGAAAATAGCCATTGCTATTACTAGCAATGGAAACATGGAAAAGACTTAGTTTTTGGGTACTTGCCAGGATCTTATGGCCTGGATTGGCCACTGTTGGAAACAGGATGCTAGGCTTGATGGACCCTTGTCTGACCCAGTATGGCATTTTCTTATGTTCTTAAGGCCATTGCAGAAAGACTAAATTAATTATTTGCTTCCGTGTTTACTAATGAGGCACAAACGGTAAGACTTATTTGTTTTCACTTGCACCCCGTTTCCACTTTGCAATGCCCTTCGTCAGTTTAGTGATTGTTTTCTTTTAATTGTGTTTCATTGGTTTTTTTAAAGATTGTCCTTTTGTGTATCTTTGTTTAAATTGGTCATACACACGGTTTTTTTTTCCGCTTTACTTATTCAATAGATACACCTTTTTAAATCAGATTCACACCTCATTGTTTTTACTAGCGGTTTTTAGGTCGTACTCTTCCTTTTCTTGAGAAGATAAGGAACAAGCCGTTCAGCAGCATAACATGCATGAATTATTTTTATCCAAAATTGCCGCTGGTACGCTACTATTTTATTTTCTATGCAGGTCAGTTTTTATTCACAGTTTTTCCTTAAGTTTCTACTTTTACTCATTTTTATGTAGGACACTTTTTATTAGAGATGTGAATCGGAACTGATATCGGATCCGATTCTGGTTCCGATTCACATCTATAGAGATGTGAATCGGAACTGATATCGGATCCGATTCTGGTTCCGATTCACATCTCTACTTTTTATATCTTCTTTTATTAGCTTTTATTTAAGGTTCTTTTATAAGTTCCTCTTTTTTTTGCCTTTTGTCCATTAAATAAAGTATTTTTAGCTTTTAGCCACACTTCCTTTATTTTGGTAGACACTATTTTTGGCGCCAATTGTTATGAATCGCTGCCCATGGGTCCCCCCACGAGCAGGCACTCACCTCAGGTTGTTTTTCCTCTGCCCAATGCGGCTGGTGCTGCCTGATGTTGGGCCTTTGGCGCGGCTGGAGCCGCGGACTGGATTCCTTATGCGGCCCGGAGGCCGCCCCTGGTTCCACCCTTCACTGCGGCCGGTGCCGCAGACTTTCCTGCCTTCCCTGCGGCTGGGAGCTGCTGCCAACGCCATGTCATCTTCGCTGCATGGAGGCCGCAAGCCCCGGGCTCGAGTAGCAGCTGGAGCCGCCGCCGAGGCCTCCTGCAGTGGCTGGAGCCGCTGCCGTCTTCGGGCCTGCTTCTCAGGCCAGCCTGCTTCCTCCCAATGTCGACGCTGTGCAGGCCGCTGTCCACAGTCCTGCACAGCCAACTTCCTGCTCCTCATTGGCGCCGGTGCGCGCCTCTCTGCTGGATTTAAAGGGCCAGACACAGGAAGTGTGCTGGCCCCACCTAGGGAGTGGACTTCCTGCTCCAGCCCTATATAGGGCTGCTCCGTCACTTCAGTCTTCGCCTTGCATCGGAGTTACTTCACTCTGGAGGCTCCTGCCTGCCAGAGCTCCGTCAGGTCTTCTTCATGGAGCTCCTCCGTTTCATTTCGTCTTGTCATGTCAAGTCATGTTGGAGCCTGAGGTCCCCGTCCAGGTGTCCTGCTGTCTCGTCTTGATCTTCTGCTTCCTGATGTCCCAAGTTCCTTGGTGTCCTGTCCTTCTTGGTGTTTGCTTCAGCGCTCCTGAGCCTTCTGGTACCTGTCAGGCAATGCTCTCTCGGATGACGTCTTTCCCGAGCGTGGAGTAGCCTACAGGTGGACTGGTGTCCTGTGCTCCTGAGCTGTCATGTCCTGCCAGCCTTTGCAGAGCTCTGGATGACTTATGGCTCCGTCGTCGAAGTTCTGCCTCGGTTGGATTCTTCCCTGTGCTTGTCCCGTTCTCAGCGTGGTCTGTGACCAGCCTCCTCAGGCTATGTAGGGCTCGCAGTGGGACAGGGTGGTCCGCGACCAGTCCTGCAGGTAGACTGTGTAGGGCGCCCTGAGCGCCAGTGCCAGTGTCCTTCCGCCCAGCTTCTCGTCTCGTCTGGACTTCATCAAGTTCCTCGTATCGTCCTGGATGCTGTTGCATCAGTCTTGGTATCATGTCAACATCTTGTTCCTGATGTCGTCGCATCGACCCTGGTCTGGGATGCCATCGCATCGACCAACCGGTCCGTGATGTCTTCGCATCAGCCTTGGTTTCATGTCTTCAGCTACCTTGGTGTCATGTCTTGTGCCAGCCCTCATCTCTGATGCCGTCCGCATCAGCCTTGGTGTCATGTCTTCGTCTGCGATGCCGTAGCATCGACCTTGGTGTCATGTTTTTGTGTCAAGGTCCGTCTGCCCTCGACCTCAGGCCAGGTCTGCTGCTCCATGCCGATCCAAGCGGCAGGTCCGAAAGGGCTCGGAATGGTCGGAGGACCATTCACATTCCAACATCATCCTGTTGTTGGCCTTGGAAACTTGCAGGCCTGGCGGAGGGTAAGACCATCTACCATAGTGGAACACACCGTCAACCCTCGGTTTGGTCCTGGATCCATCTGGGGTCGGGCTGAGGCCCAAGGGCACACTAAAACACCCCGTTTTGTAACAGAATGCAAGGCCTTTCGAGTCCCGCCTGTAACACCAATATTCGGGTCAATTACCTATTTCAGTTTTTTGTTTTCTTTTTGGCTTTTAATTGCTTTATAAGATTGTATTCATTAAATTGCTTTTTAATATGTTGTTTGTTTGCGCTGCAGTAGTTTTCATGCAGTCACTGTTTGTTTAAATTCGATTGTACATTCATATCATTCTTTGCTGCAGCTCTTTCAATCGTTCTCTCCACATGTCTCAGCTATTCTCATTTGTCTTACATCAATATTCATATAGTCAATTACGTTTTGTATTCAGATTAAGACACCTTACATTTATTCAAATATTTCCCCTTTTTCCTCCAGTATGAGACACTCATAAATGTATGGATTGAGCTTTTTCAATTATTTATTGTACACACTTCAATCACACCACATATTTCATAGTCTATTTTGTCTAGTAATTTACTGAGATTCCTTACAAGTATTAAAAACTTTTTTCCCGGTTTTCTCCAGTATGAGGCACCATTAAGAGTACGGAGCCAGCAATAATGTATGAACTACTTGTTCTTCATTAAAGTGTGTTTTTTAATTAATTGTTTTTATTGTTTTCTCTTTACATTTTCATCATTCAGCATGTTTTTAGATTTTGACTTCCATCATCATTTTTTAATAGATGTGTCAGTGCTGCGGTTCATGTTCAAGAACCCATAGGATTAATTTCCAATTTGCTACAAATTTGACAGTTATTTGCAAGGTACACTTTTTAAATATTTTTCTTTGTTTTTAAAGATATACATTGGTCTTTATATAAAAAAAATGTTTTTTGATATTTGAGATTTCTTTAGAATAATTTTTTTAAAAGTATACATAGGTTTGTCACACATTTGTTTTACTTGGTTTTAGATTGATGTTGCCCATATGCTCTTACTTTTAGTATGGTCTATCTGTTATTTTTCTATTTTATTATTCTTTTTTATATTTATATTTATGTAAGGTTTCAGATTTTGGTTTTATGTATTTATTCATTTTATATGTTATTGATTTTATGCTATTTTTCTAATTTTATATACGTTTTTATTTATTTATGATTTTGAATTATTCATTATTTATTTATGTATGTTTGTCCCACTTGGCCTGAGTCAGGCGGTTTTATTGTTTTTATAGTCCAATAAAGATATTGAAAAAGACACTCTTCGGCATCTAGTTTCTTACGTTTGCTTACGGCTTTTCTAGCTTGCCTACCTTGTTGCTTTTTGGGCCCAAAAGAAAATAAGAACATAAGAAATTGCCATAATGGGTGAGACCCAGGGTCCATCAAGCATCCTGTTTCTGACAGTGGCCAATCCAGGCTTCAAGTACCTGGCAAGTACCCAAAGTACCTGGTAGCAGTGCCAAGGTCCAGGCAGTAGTTGAGGGAGATGGAGGTCAGTCATAAGCGAAAGGAAGGCAATGATCAGAAGCAGGCAGCAGTCAAACAGCATCAGGTCCAAACCAGGGTCACGCCAGGAATCCAATAGAAGATACACAGTAGAGGATAGCTGCCAGACTTAGGAAGCCTTCTAGGTATAGGACACAACAAAGTGGAAAGTGTGAAGTTGGAATTTGGTAGTCAAGAAGAAGGACATAGATAAAAGTGACTTTCTGGATGAAAGGAGTTCATGAGGAAGGGTGTAGGGAGAGAGAAGATAAGATATGTAATAAAGAGCTGCAGAGTGAATGCACTTATTAACAAGTAAGAGATACTTGAACTATATGCAGAAGAGGACAGGGAGCAGTGTAGAAACTTTAGAAAAGGAGATACATGATCATAGTAACCTTGAACATAGATAAGTCATGCAGCTGAATTTTGAATAAATTGCAATGGAGAATACAGCTTAGTAGGAGGCCCACAAAAATCTTGTTGTAATAGTCTAAGAGGGAGGTGATGTGAGAGTGAATGAGTATTGCTCAGGAAAGAAGGGATGGATTTTAGCAAAGCGAAAGACCTGACACACTTTAACAGTGTTTTGAATGGCATAGAGAGAAGGAGAGAGAGGCATCAAGACAACCACAAGATTATGGGCCGAGAGAAGCAGAAGGAGGAAAATGCCTGCCATCCACAGAGGCAGAAAAAGAGGGAAGGTAGGAATAGGTTTGCAGAGGAAAAGAATGTTTCATCTTGGCCATAGTAAGTTTAAGATGGCAGCAAAGTATCCAGGTAGTGATGTCAGACAAGCAGGCTGAAATTTGGGGCTGGATTTGTGGTGAAATGTTTGATGAACAGAGGTAGATTAATGAGTCATCAGCATAAAAGTGAAACTGAAAGCCATGGGAGGAGATCAGAACACCAAGAAGAAGAAGTGTAGATAGAAAAAGTACAGGGCCCATCTCTTGCATAACAATTATCCCTCTGCCCTATCCTGACCAGTTTGCAAGCCTGCCTTCCAACCAGCTTCCCTACAATGGGTCTCCCCAGTCTAAAAGCTAGTCACCCTAGTCAACCAACCCCCCAGCCAGTCAGTCAACCTGTCTGCCTCCATTCCCCTCAACAAGCTAGCCAATTTGCCTGCCTTCTTCTGCAAACTACTTATAGCAAACTAACAAACCCACCTATCTGTTTCCTCGAACAGCAAGTCAACCAAACAGATTGCACCCCCAAGCAAGGCAACCAGCCAACCTGCCTCTCTGCCTTCACCTCTACCTAAAAAGCCAGCCAACTTGTTTGCCCCACTCTCCCTTACACACACACTCACAGCAAAACACCAAAACTTCCAGCCTGTCTCCACTCTCAACAAGTCAGTCAACCTGCCTCCACCTTCCTCAACTCCTGGCAGCAAGTAGCCAGCCTCCTTTCCCACCCTGCTTCTACGCCATCCCTGTAAGCCAGAAAGGGAAAAATTCCTCTCCCCCCACACTCAAGTTCTGCATTATAAATGTGAAATGAAATGAAGTACAATCTATATAAATAAAAATGTTAAATAGTTTGTACGTCGTCGCTAATCTCACCAACCGCTTAACCGAATGAGTTCAAATTTGCACACAACATTCACTTCCCATACGGGAAGGATCTTATATACTTACATTACATATAGGTCACACCTGTGACAGGTAATACAAGTTTAAAAATTGCTTACACAAAACAGCGACATCTGGTGGCCGTCAGCGCAAGCGCAACCTCTTACACCTTTCACACACTCACACACCACACCCCACCCCCACACAGGGCTATTGTCTTTCATTCACACTCCCTCATAACACACAGAATTCCACACTCATCACACCACACCCCCCCCCCCCCCACCCACACGCCTACCAAATGTCACTTACTTCACCCACCCTCCCAAAACACACCGAAACACGAATCCCTGGCTGCTACATTGGGAAGCCACGCATTTCACACACCCGCCGAATTTAAATTAAAGTACCCTCTTCCACCCACCCACCCACGCACTGCACTCCGATCACACACTACACCTGATACAAGTCCGTGCTTCTCCGCCGGCACCACAGGAACGGTCCGGGACACATCGCATTCAGTAGGGCCGTCGGATGCCAGCAACCAAAATGGCGCCGGCAGACCTTGCCCTTACTATGCTATACGGAGACAACAATGACGTCGGGCAACAGCCCGTCGGCGCCATATCCTCAGCGGACATTTGCCCTTACTAGGTCAGTAATCATGACGCACCACTTTCACCGGTGAAGTTTTGCGACATGGTAGCCGGTGGAACAAACCCTAGCACACACCCTCGCCACCGGCTGGCAGTTTACACATGTAGCCGGGGAGGAGCACGGTGGGGGACCGTTCTTATTTTCCACCGCACGTTTTTCACAGGGGGGGGGGGCACTGATTCTCCACATCTCCCTAGAGGGGGGCTGTAGCATGGGTTGCTCTATTTCGCCGGGTTGGGGAGGGGGGGGGCCAGGAAGGAGTGCTTGCATATTTAAACTATTCTTTGCTGGTGCTGTTCATTTGGGGTAAAAAAAAACAAAACAAAACACAAACTGTAACCTTTACTGCTCTGTTCTGATTTTTCAACTTAACCAGGCTCAGCTACTGCACCAATTGCTTTCAAATTTGGACACAACCTTGCTTTCACTTTCGGCAAGGTTTTTCTCTATCTAGATTACATAGATGTCACACGGTTACAGAAAAAAACATTTTTACATGTGTGTGGGGAAAACCGACATCTGTTGGACAGACATGCAACACACGCTATCTACCTTGGGAAATTAAGCTGCTGTACTGCGCATGCGCGGGCGGGAGCACACGTCGGGCACAGCGGAACCAACATGGTGCTGGGAGGGGCAGCAGCGGTGGACCGGCGGCAATATGGGGCGTGGTGGTGTCGGCCGGCCGAAATTCGACACCTGGGAGGAGCTGCAGCAGCAATCTGATACGGCTCACATGCACGACAGGGAGGGATCCTCGCTGACCTCGCACCTTTGGGAGCGGGCCACGCAGAACCGCACAAGAGGGAGAGGGACGGGGGGGGGGGGGGGGAGCAGCTGGGAGGGCATTGCGAGCCGGAGGGGATCAGAATCAGGGAAGGAGATTGAGAGAGGGTGCGGTGTCACTGACAAAAGGGTAGGGAGTAGGCGGGGAGAGGTGACAGTGAGGGGAGGGTGAATGAAGGGGGCAGTGAGTGTCAGTGGAGAGACACACAGGGGAGAGGTGAGTGTGAGGAGTGAGAGTTGGAGTGGGGACAGGGGAGTGAAGGGGGGGTTAGTGACCGAAGGGGGAGGGGTGAGTGTGAGGGGAGAGAGCTGGAGTGGGGACAGGGGAGGAAAGGGGGGGTGAGTGACCAAGGGGGAGGACGATGTGTGACTGAGGTATATGAGCAAGGGGAAGGGGGAGGGGGAGAAAAGAACCTGACTCTGCCACTGCAACGTGTGGCCGGGCACAGCTAGTGACTAATAAACTATAAACAGTACCTCCTTTATAATGGTGGGAATGTGAAGATGTTCCACCAAGGCTTACATCAAGAAATTACCTCTAGCACCAGAAACTACCAGAGCCATGGTAGTGAATTCTTTGTCTCCGATGGAGATTGTGGCTGGAAGTGTAAACAAGGTAGCCACAGTTGTAAAACCTAGGGTCAGGTTTGGACACTAGGCTCTAGAGTTTCCTGGCCTTATGGGACACTGATGGATTTGTGTTCTGAGCTACCACAGTAGAGGCATAGGCCACTCCAGCGGCACCGAAGACGTTCCTGAGGGGACAGACATCCTTGTCCGATCTGCATTGGCTCTTCAGGGGATTTTATTTCAGCAGGAGGGGATGATGCCTCTACAGACCGTAAGGCCACTAGGACTGGAGGTTGAGGTTATCAAAGTTCCTTGGTATGTTCCTGCAGCCAGTGATCGGTTCTGCCTTCTAGGTCAATGAGATGTTCCAATGAGTCTGGAAGTTCCCAAGTAGCCAACTCATCCTTCACTCGGGTAATGAGACCCTTTAGGAAGAGAGTCCACAGGCAGTCATGATCCCAATTGAGCTCGGTAGCCAGAGCACAAAAGTCAATGGCGTAGTCGGTAAGGGATTGAGTCCCTTGGCGCAAAGAGAGTATCCAAGCACCGAGGCAGCCAGTTGTCCAGTTTTGTCGAAGATGGTCTTGAAAACTGTGATGAACTGTTGAAGGGAATGCAGTCTCTGGGAGTAGGGGTGAGTGCGGCGGTCCGCGGCCTTGCCCTGTAGACCAGCAAACGTAATATCACCAGATGACGTGACTGCTATATTTATAAACTACATCTAAAATGGCAATCACGTTTTGAACTAATTCTATGTGGTTTTTTTGGCTTTTATTTTTGCTTGTGCTATATTTATAAACTGCATTTGAACTGGCAATCACTTTTTATAATAGTTCTATGGGTTCTTTTTTTTTTTTTTTCACTGAGCTAACAACCTCTGAGTGGCAAATCATCAATCAATCAGATTCAGCCTGTTTCCAGCCCACAAAATATTCATATCATGTTATTAAAATTTTACTGTTAATTCCTCACTCTTATTCGAATGTACTTTTCCTTACAGTAAACATAAATCAAACCAGTCCAGTCTATATTACTGGCCACTTTTTACTGTCGAAAAGGATCCAAAAAGCAATTGAGCAAATATTTTTATAAAGATGAAAGATGGTAGGGGGAAGTAGGGGGAAGATTTTAATAGCTTGCAGTTCTACAAGGTTCATACACACTTTAATATGCGAGGACCTAACTTTCATCTACTGTTTCTTCAGGTAGCCTAAGCAGGGATAAAACTGTGCATCAACCAAATGTACCCCTACTGTTTTCATCCCCCAGTATTGCCCCCATGAGTGTCTTTATAAAATCCAGCTAAAAGGATTTGCATGGTGAAAGCCATATCCCTGGTTAAATTGCTTTTTGCCCAGGTAAAATGGCTTGGCACAAAGTTGCCCCTACCTCTCCACTGCCTAACTTAAAGTGCAAGCCGGCTTTAGCAGATACAATACTTTCAGCTTGGTTTAAAAGAGGCTTTCCCAGGAGCAAGATTAGGTTGGGGGAGGAGAACAGCATGCACGATCCACATTTTCACAAGTGCATGCGCTGTTTTACCCACTCTCAGCTACCCGCACAACAGAAGATGCCACATGCGGGCACCTTCAGCACATGGTAGTTTATGGCTGGGAATTTTCAAAGGGGAACAACACGCATTTCTCTTTGAAACCTGACCACAGTATATGCAGGGCACAAGCACCCTTGCACATTGCTAACAGGACAGGCTATTCAAAATTGCCCCCAGTGGAGGTAAAGTTCAGAAAACCTATGTAGATGGACTGTCTGTGGGTTCTTTGTATCTATGGACCTTGTTGCTAATTTTCAAGGAAAATCTGTATTTGTAATTTCCTTTAAAATTACCTAACGGTGCAAACTACCCACAGACTTTGCATCTGTTTTTTTTCCACAAGCAAATACTTGCTCCAAAGCAGTGCATGTAGATTTGAGAATCAACCTTTTGAAGTTCTCAAGTTTGTTTTGATGTGTATCCCTTGTCACCTCCTCATCTCTCTTTGTTCTCTTCATCTCCTCCAACTCTACCGTGTCTTGGACTCCACATGTCTTAAAATGTAGCCACATATCCTCCATCTCCAGTCCCTAATGCATCCTGTTATCTGAACCCTTTCAAAGATCACTCTGTAGTATTGGGGCCCTGTACAGGCTATTGTTAGATATGGGAAGGCCAACAGGAGCTGCATCCCTGCATAAATTATTAGCTAGTAGGGAGTGGGGGATAGGGGATAGGTGGCTTGTATAGGTGGCTAGTGTATGTGTATGGATAGTATAACTGAGTTTCCTGGCAACCTATTCATTCACCATGTGCTTCAGAGAGCCTAGTTCCGGATAGTTAACTCTCTTCCTGAAAGGAGCCGACACCCCAGAGACTGTACCTGATTGTACTAAAAGCAACAATTCCTATTGGTGACCGGAAGAAGAAAATACACCCAGGATGCATGTCAGAACATTCTTATTGGACATTATGGAAAGATTAAAAACGGTGTGCGCAGAGCTCCGAGCTGAGTAGCAACAGAGAGAACGCCTTTGTTAATTAACCTGCTACTCCGTGGAACAAACTACTTCCCCATTTCTTTGTTCTGCTTTTTCCTTTCTCTGTCTTTTTTCATTAATAAACTTGCTTTTTAGATCAATCAACTGACTGCGGCTGCATTACTGAAACCTACATTTACACTAGGTAAGGGAGATAGGCCCCCAGGAAACCGCTGTTGTGCCTCAGAATGCATGGGTGGTCTTTGGACAGACCAATCACAGCAAAAATAGCAAAGAATATGGTAATCAATCATGTTGTTAACTTAAAGACTGCTGTTTTAGTCATCACTGTTTAAACACTATGCCTTCTATATTGTGAGGTGTCCAATAGTCTCTGAATACCAATTTTCATGTGTTACCCCTTTTCTTGAGAAGATATTTTTGCAGTGTGAATAAATGTGAATTTGGGTATAAAGTTCCAGAATATGTGCCAGTGTCTGTTTGGTTTCCATGGATGTGTGGGAAGATGCTGTTTCATTGGCCTCTGGGTAAACTTTTACAGGGGTAGCAGATAAGTACTTTCAGAAATCCTTTTTAATGGCATACAAAAAAATCTTTAGAAAAAGGGTTTGAATGCTCAAGAGTCCTATGATTATTTATTTATTTATTTATTTATTTATGCAATTTTTATATACCGTTGCACAGAACACGAGTTTCTATCTCTACAGTTATATTGTTAACTGATCATATGTATGTCAATCTGACAGGTTTCTTGTATAATGGTCTCATATTTTGGTTTACTTTAGATTAGCTCACACCTTTTCATTGTTTGCTCTTTTAATTTTTTTCTTTCTAGTGGTCCATCCCTTTGAATATTAATTGATTACAGGTTGGGTATTGTTAATTGTGATAGACTCCAACCTATTCTAAAGCCTCATTTGCATGTGAAACTTCAATTACATGCACACATATGCTAATATCTTCTGGCCCTGGTTTAGCATGCACATGATGCCATTTTTCCATAGCATGCTATTTTTAGTACAAGCTAAACTATCTTAATGCAAGCTAAGCTTTAATGCATAGGCCATATGGTATACGGTTTTTGAAGAGAACTATATTTATAGTTACTCCTTGCTATGTGTGGCCTACCACAAGCTATCCCCATTGTCGGCTGGCACTACCTCTGAAGCCGAGAATCGCCAGCAAGATGCCCTCCTGGACTGAGATGTGGCAGGCTGCTGTGCAACACTGTCTGTGCCACGCAGGGGATGCTGCGCGAACATGGCTCCTGATACTTAAAGGGCCTGCAGCAGGAATCCTCTACAGTGCTCCTGATGTCATTGGGGCTTCCTTTTTAAGCCAGTCTGAACCTGATTCTGATGCCTCAGCAACAGGTCTCCACTCCTTCCAGTAGCTGGTTGTGTTCTGCATTCCTGGTTCCTACATCCCTGGTTCCTGCGTTCTGATTCCTGCGTACCTGACTCCTGCATTCCTCTTCTGGTTCCTGTCCTAGTGTTCTTTGGCTCCCTTCTCCCAGGATTGATTCTCTGGTTTGGACCTCAGCTTGCCTCGAATCGGCTTCTTCTTGGACTGACTTCTGGCTGACCTCGGACCTCCTCTCATCTTCGCTTGTGCTGCTGCCTGCCCTGACCACGGTTCATCTTCATGTTCCCTGTTCTGCTGTCTGCCCTGACTTCTGCCTGTTTGGACCTCCTCTTAGCCTGCTTCTTTCTTTGGATACCATGCTTTCCAGAGGCCTGTGCCTAAATCCATCCAGCCTCGGTACCCAAGGGCTCAACCTACGGGGAACGAGGGCCGGTAGGGGTGAAGTTCCTGATAGGCCTCTGCACATGCCAACTTCCACCTGTCAACAGCGGGGACCTACAGGGTCCTGCTCTGTAGGTGGTGCCAAATTTGCTTTGGCTCAAGGGTCCACCGATGTAACACTCTTTATTAGCTACTTTTTGGCTAGTTCAAGAATAATGAACTATATTTTAAGCACTATAATAATTTATACATATACAAGTCATTAAAACAAATCAAAGTTAATATAAACTATCTTCAACCTTTTATCATGTACGATACTAGAAAGTTTTAAAATATTGCAATGTTTTGGCATGAAGAACAATTTGGCAGGAATAAGTTTACATTTGTAGTGGATGCTGAAAAAAATATCTATGTGTAGAGGAAAAGGAAAGCTATGAACAGATTTGTCAGCTGTGTGTGAGAGAATTGGTCAGACTGCACTTGGTTTGCCCTCCAAAATTTCTTCTAGTCTCTAGTAGAAGAGCTTTTGTTCTCAGAGCCATGATAACATTAATTGTATTGGAAAAAAGGAACCCTCTTGCCTTTAGTAGCAGTTATCATTTGGCAGTCAAAAGTAGCTTATACAAATTTCTTGAGCACATGCGTTTTTTATCACAGGGTGAGGCGTCACCCTGGGGTCATAAGCCTTACAGCTGGTCAGCCAGGCTGAGGACTCATCAGGAGACAGGCCAAACTGCTGAACGTGATGACATCACCTAATGATATTTTGAATCCTACAAACCAAAAACCATGAACAAATCTTAGTAATTCCTCAAACTGTAGAATATGGGGTGGATTTTAAAAGGGTTATGCGCGTAATATATGCATGTAACCCTTTAAAACCCCTGCTGCGCGTGCCGAACCTATTTTGCAAAGGCCCGGCGACGCGCGCAAGCCCCGGGACGCGCGTATGTCCTGGGGCTTGAAAAAGGGGGCGGGGCAGGAGCCTCCAGGCACAGCGGCCATTTACCACTGTGCCCGAGATCCCGAGCCAGCTATCGGCCGGCGCACGCAACCTACACCTGCCCAGAGGCAGGTGCAACTTCTAACTTAAAGGTAAAGGGGGATTTTAAGTAGGGCTGGGGGGTAGGTTAGGTAGGGGAAGGGAGGGGAAGGTGGGGGGGGGGGGGTGCGGAAGGAAAGTTCCCTCCGAGGCTGCTCCGATTTCGGAGTGCAAGTGAGGGGAGGGGAGGGAAATGAAGAGTGATGGGGGAAAGAGTAGGGATGTGCAGCCCGAAAGTTTATGTTCATAAGTCCATAAGTCGAATGGGGGGCTCATTTGCGGTCAATATGGACATATGGAGAATTCCATAAGTTGAGTCTATGTCCATATGTGCAAATAAAAATTTAAATAAAAATTTAAACCCCTCACCCTCCTTAATCCCCCCCAAAACTTACCAAAATTCCCTGGTGGTCCAGCGGGGAGTCAGGAAGCCATTCCTCCCAGTGGTTTTGCGAGGGGCACGTGACGTCTGCGTCACGTCAATGACGCGGCCGTCACGTGGTCCACCGGGGTTCCGCTCCCGGAGCCCTCGTTTTGAACAAACTGAACTTTTGGCCAGCTTGGGGGGGTCAGGAGGCCCCCCCAAGCTGGCCAAAGTGCCTTTTGGGCCCAACGAGGGGTCCGGGAGCGGACCCGAGGGGAATCACGTGACGTCCGCGTCACTCCGTCGTGACGCCGACGTCACGTGGTCCATCGCGGTTCCGCTCCCGGACCCCTCGTTGGGCCCAAAAGGAACTTTTGGCCAGCTTGGGGGGGCCTCCTGACCTCCCCAAGCTGGCCAAAAGTGCCTTTTGGGCCCAACGAGGGGTCCGGGAGTGGACCCGAGGGGAATCACGTGACGTCCGATTCACTCCGTCGTGACGCCGACGTCACGTGGTCCATTGCGGTTCCGCTCCCGGACCCGAGGGGAATCACGTGACGTCGGCGTCACTCCGTCATGACGCCAACGTCACGTGGTCCATCGCGGTTCCGCTCCCGGACCCCTCGTTGGGCCCAAAAGGAACTTTTGGCCAGCTTGGGGGGGGCAGGAGGCCCCCCCCAAGCTGGCCAAAAGTTCAGTTTGTTCAAAACGAGGGCTCCGGGAGCGAAATCCCGGTGGACCACGTGACGGCCGCGTCACGTCGATGACGCGGCCGTCACGTGGTCCACCGGGATTTCGCTCCCGGAGCCCTCGTTTTGAACAAACTGAACTTTTGGCCAGCTTGGGGGGGTCAGGAGGCCCCCCCAAGCTGGCCAAAAGTTCCTTTTGGGCCCAACGAGGGTTCCGGGAGCGGAACCGTGATGGACCACGTGACGTCGGCGTCACGACGGAGTGACGCAGACGTCACGTGATTCCCCTCGGGTCCGCTCCCGGGACCCTCACGGAACTTTTGGCCAGCTTGGGGAGTTTTGGTAAGTCTTGGGGGGGGGGGATTAAGGAGGGTGAGGGGTTTAAATTTTTATTTAGATCAACAATCGCGATTTCCAACGTATTCAACATAGCTATGTTGAATAAGTTGGAAATCCGATCGTTTACGCCTCATTATTTTTTTAAGTTAAAAAAAAAAAAAAAGTTGCGTTTTCCATTTAAGTTCAAAACGAATGCACACCCCTAGGAAAGAGTACATGCACATACCTTAAACACTACACTTACTATGACCCACATTGCCACTACTGCTACCCACATATCTACTACCACGCCTCCAACCCCTCAATACATACCTTCCTAACACATACACACACCCCACACATGGAGGAAGGAGAAAATGTGTAGAAACTGGAGAGTGTGACAGAGTAGGAAGGGGAAGGGACAAAGTGGAGTGTGCAAGGGGTGGGGGGAGGGTGTGCACACAAACCCTAATTCCCATCCCCACCACTCTCAACGTGCACCACACACGCATGCATAAAACTCATCTATACTGGAGGTGGGCAAACTAAGGGTTACGGGCCAAATCCAACCCATCAATGCCTTTCTTTAGGTCTGCCTAGCTTTTGCAAGCATTGCACTACATGCGGCCTGCTGATGCTCAGGCATGCCTGCCTGAGAGACAAATTGTCACCCTTGATGATGTGATGAAAAGTGTGGTCAGCCTTGAATAACATCAGGCAGGTCGGTTTGAGCATCAACACACCATCCTGGAAAGGATGTTCTCCTACTGTGTGAAGCACCATTTAATGATGTACTGGTAGGGTTCCCACCCCTTGCCAATGATGAGAGGTCCCACACTACAGTGCCGTGTAATGGGGCATTGCCTGGATTCTCACCCCTTGCCAGTGATGAGCGGCAACAGTATCATTTAAAGCAAGCGCATTGCAAATGAGTCTGGCTTTTAGTGATTTCCAGTTCAATATTTTGTCTGCACCTTTTTAGTTATACTTTATGGCCTTTTTACTCTTATTTGGTGAGGGCCTGTCTGTGTTCTACATTTGTGACTGAGGTGAGGTAGTCTGCTACCCAGGAAAATGCTTTGTACCTCTTGGGTTGAAAGTTTTGCTGATTTTGGTAGAAGCTGGGATCCATGATTGAAGGGACTCCTCAGGTGCTAAAATGATGGTGCTTAAGCCTTCTGGATACTGAAATACCTGCTGCAAATCCTGGGGGTTGGATTGCTGTATCAAGGAGCAGCAAGGGGAACACCCCTTCCCTCAGCCCTCATTGCAGGCGATAACATTCAATGTGGCCCCAGCACAAAAAAGGTTTGCCCAACCCAATCTACACCACTACACACCTCCATCTTCCACAACCCAGAAGAATCCCCTCATACATACACTCAAACATATACCCCTCTACCCCTCCCATAAACACATCTATTTATATTCCTACCCTGACATATCACCATCCTTCACACACACCCACAACTCCCCCATCATATATACATACACATGTATACACACTCTTCATATCCCACATCCCCACCCCTCTACCCTGATACACACACAGACATATACACACAGCATACATCAGACACACCAAACATACAGATAAGACCCACACACTGCCAACACATACATACAAACATCTTTCTTAGATCAACTACATCACTCCAACCCTCCTCTACCACCTCCTTACACCCCTATCATACCCTGCTAACATCTCACATACACCACTACCACTACCACCAACCCCTCAAATACACACACTCCATCTACCTTTTGCATCGGAGGTGGACCCTTGGGCCGAGGTGGGGTTGACGCAGCCTGTAGGTAAAGTCTTACAGGTCCCCACCGTCAGCAGGTGTAGTGGACTGATAGACAGAGACCACTGGAGCTTTACCTATACCAGCCCTCGATCCGCGCGGGTTGAGCCTTTGGGTGCCAGGGCCGGCAGGACTTAGGTGGACCTCTGTGTTGAATTGCAAGAGAAGTTGGTTCAGCCCAAAGACAGCAGGTGAGAGATAGTGCAGTTCTACTCTGGACTGGATAATGTCCTGGGAACTTAGGCGCCAATGGAACGAAGGCAGACAGAGGGCGCTCGAGCAAAGATAGGCCGAAGCCTGATGAATCCACATCCAGGGAGTAGGCAGAAGAGGCATCCAAAGGCAGGCTTGAGTCAGGGCTGGCGGTGATCCAGAGGTAGTGGAAAGCAAGGCTGAGGTCTGATCACGAAGTTAGTCAAAAGCGCAGTCAGACAAAGCTGAAATCTGATCTGGGAGATAATCAATAGCGTAGTTGGACAAAGCAAAGGTCAGGGTCTGGAGATAGGCAATACATAGTCAAGCGAAGCAGAGGTCTGGGTCTGGAGATAGGCTGTAGCATAGTCAGGCAAAGAAGAGTCAGTCCATGTAGTCAATTGGAGCATAAGCAGGGCAGGAATGAGGAAACAGGAACAGGGAACAAGGAGGATCAGGAATGCGGGAAAGAGATGAATCTCTTAGTAGCAATGAGTACTTGACCAACAAGGAGACCTGTTGCAAAGGCAACGCTATGGAGCAGGGCCTGAGCTTATATACTGTGAGTAGGTTGACGTCATCATCCGGGGCTGTGGCCAGGTTCCCACCAGGGTCCCTACATAAGGATCAGTGCTGCGCACAGCACTGGTAGTAGCGTCTCTCCATGGGCCACGCGGAGAGGCCCAACGAGCAGTGGCAATAGGACAGGGAATACCGAGGACTGTGGCAGAGCTGGAGGCACCGTGGGAGACCCGAGGACGGAGCTGGCGGCCCACCGCCGCCAGCGAGGAGGAACCAGAGGCTGGAGTCCTTGTGAAAAGGTGAGGGGGCCATGCCGCAGGTCTGTGGACAGCACGCGTAACATACCTCACACACATACCATCCTTGCAGGCCTGTTGACCCATACTACATCATGCCTTCAGTGAGCCACATGCACACAGACACCTACCCCCAGTACTCCACCCCCACAAAGCAATGACAAGACGCCCACATACATGGAGTGTATATAACATGCATGTAGGTGATAAAGTATAAAATGTGCTCTTTGAAGT
This sequence comes from Rhinatrema bivittatum, assembly GCF_901001135.1. Taxonomy (NCBI): domain Eukaryota; kingdom Metazoa; phylum Chordata; class Amphibia; order Gymnophiona; family Rhinatrematidae; genus Rhinatrema; species Rhinatrema bivittatum. Next base: position 241,445,364 of record NC_042621.1, on the reverse strand, counting down.
TGGCATGCAGTTGTAAACTATTCTTTTGTTGGGAGGTTCACTTAAAATACAAACACACTTAGCCAGGGGGGAAAAAAAGAACGGTTTGGGTCAGGAATTCTATAGCTCTCTTCCCACCCTTCCTTTTATTAGGGTCTCCAAACAACCTGTCAGAATATTATTAATCAGTTTCTCTACCCAGCATTTTAAATGGAGGCATAGTATAGATTCAAAAACTAAAATCCCACTGGTGAGGTTGGCAAATAGGGAAGGTAATTTTAAAGCAAGCACACAGGCACCCATGCACACATGTAGCATATACATGCAGAAAAACTAAATTGTGTGCTTAATTGCATGCCTTCAATTTAAAATACACCTATTATTCATTTTAAGCAGTTACACAAGCTAACATAGTTTGCGTATCGCCCTTAGGACTTTGTTGGCTTTAACGTGCGTATGTAAGCAGATTTTAAAACACACACAAGTGAAGGACAATCACAGTTTTACCAGTTAGTCCATCAGTTTGCCCAGCAGCTTAAATCTACATCATCTAGAACCCTCTGGTTCTTCAGCCTGCACTCCCCCCAGTTTACCCAGACCCCTTTCCCGGTTGTTTTCGGCATAAACACTAAACAGATATTTCTGCAGACTTGCACCTCATCAAAAGCAGAAGTAAATACAATTGGCAAACAGTCCATTGCATGCTGTGGTCGCTGAATTTAAAATATGGATTTACATGCATAACTGTTGGGTTTGCCCCCGACATGCCCTTACTCCACCCCCTTTTTCCCGTGTGTTTGGTTGCTTGCACAAACATGAGGCAGGAAGGGTGGAACGAACTTCTTAGCCTCCAAACAAAGGAGATAGTCCAAAAAGACAGTTAATTCAAAGTTTAAACCTTTTTGCATTGGGTCACTGTCAGATTTTTCCTCTGAAGAAGAGGTAGCTCATTGCAGGTCTTCCCTACCCCAAATCCAGCCTTGAATACAGAGATGCCCAACCAATGCAACAAGGAGGACCAGTTCCCACAGGGAATCCTCCAAAACTGGGTTTAAAAAGTCAAAAGTAAGCAGAATGGAAGTCCAGCATGCAGGCTAACTTCAACGGAAATTGCATTAACTCTTCTCTTCATAAAGTTACAAAAAATAAAGGACAGGAGAAATGGCTGCTCCAACCAAAGTAAACTAAAATCCACAAACAGTATGAACAGAAGCTGAACTAAAAATCCAAGAGAATAGATGGTGCTTGGTGATGATAAACAACTAGTTCACAACATCTGAAGCTCCCACATGGGAGAATCAAATCCAAACCTCTCTTTGTCAAATGGAGTACTCCTTTTAGTGAGGGAAACCAAAGGTTCCCTACATGCACACAAATTATTATTATTATTATTAGTGAAGCCCATTGCTCAGAATATAGTACACCTAAAGACAAGACACATATAACAGAAAGAATATGATTTATAAAAGGTTTGTTTCATTCTTTCCTAAATTAAATATTTTTTAGATCAGGACTAAAATATTACTTATTAACCTACAACATTTTTCATGTTTATTTTCATGTAATCTAACTTCAATTCTGTAAAAGTTCAAAACCAAGCAAGCAGAAAAATGCAGAGAGTCTGCAGGTTTATTTGAGTATTTTTGCCTAGTGGTTAGAACAGCAGACTATGAACTAGGGAGTGGGACATCAGGGTTCAAATCCTATTGACACTAATTGAGACCTTCAGCAAGTCACTTCACCTCTTTTGCAGTAGGTACAAACTTAGACCTAGAGTCACTAAGCGGCTATGTATTTTCACATGAGGATTCCTACTATCACAGAGGGTTGTCACCGTGATAGTGGGGCCTTTCACCTGAGAAAGCATTGTGGCTATGTGGCACATTCTTTAGTCTCATTTCCAAACACTGTGGGACAAAAGAATGTGTGAGCAGCCCTTTAACACGATGGCAAACCCAACCTCAAGGGACCACCTTAAAGGGCTGCTGACCAAAAGAAAAAACTCCCATGGCAAAATGGAAAAGTTGAGCAGGGATCAGTAGTGACCCCTGGCTCAACCCAAGGCTGCCACTCAAGGCAGCCCTGACTGCCCCAAAGTTAAAAAATTGTCCGAGTTGCCTGCATGGTGATGGCCCATCCACCCCTTTCCTAGGTCAAAGCATTCATTGGGGTTCATTGCCCCCACACCTGCCCCCTTCCTTCCAAAGGGTCAACTCTCCCCTCCCCTTCCCCCCCTAAAGGACAGATCTACATTGGGGGTTTTAGTGCACCCCCACCCCCCAACACATCTCCACTCCTGCACCCCAAAGGACCAGATCCAATTTGAGGGTTTAGGGCCCTCATGGCCTGGATTTGATCCCTAGACCAGTCATATGGCGGGGCAAGGTCAGATCAGCACCATTTTTCAAAATGGTACTGACCGGGATGGATGCAAGGAGGCTCTCCATACCCAATGAGGAACCCCAAACTACTTTGAAAGGTTCAAAGGATGCTGTAGGTTGGTTAGGGGGTGGGGGTTACTTGAGAGTGATGGGTGGCCCACAGATCAGACAATTATTTTACTTAGCTTTGGGAGAAAGGGGGAGAAAGTAGGTGGGTACTGAACCCCCAATGTGAATTTGGTCTTTTGGGATGTGGGAGGAGGGGTCGGGGTGAGAGCGCACCAAACCCCCAATGCAGTTACCTTTGGGAATGAAAATCAAACAAAAAACAAACTTTGAAATGTTTGTATGCTAATGCCAGAAGTCTAAGAAGTAAGATGGGAGAATTATAATGTATAGCAGTGCATGATGACATAGACTTAATTGGCATCTCAGAGACATGGTGGAAGGAGGACAACCAATGGGACAGTGCTATACTGGGGTACAAATTATATCGCAATGATAGAGAGGAGCACCCGGGAGGCGGTGTGGCACTTTATATCCGGGATGGCATAGAGTCCAACAGGATAAACATCCTGCATGAGACTAAATGCAGAATTGAATCTTTATGGGTAGAAATCCCTTCTGTGTCGGGGAAGACTATAGTGATAGGAGTATACTACCATCCACCTGGTCAAGATGGTGAGACTGACAGTGAAATGCTAAGAGAAATTAGGGAAGCTAACCAAATTGGTAGTGCGGTAATAATGAGAGACTTCAATTACCCCAATATTGACTGGGTAAATGTATCATCGGGACACGCTACAGAGACAAAGTTCCTGGATGGAATAAATGATAGCTTTATGGAGCAGTTGGTTCAGGAACCGACGAGAGAGGGAGCAATTTTAGACCTAATTCTCAGTGGAGCACAGGATTTGGTGAGAGAGGTAACGGTGGTGGGGCAGCTTGGCAATAGTGATCATAATATGATCAAATTTGAATTATTGACTGGAAGGGGGACAGTAAGCAAATCCACAACTCTTGTGCTAAACTTGCAAAAGGGAAACTTTGATAAAATGAGAAAAATTGTTAGAAAAAAAACTGAAAGGAGCAGCTACAAAAGTAAAAAGTGTACAAGAGGCGTGGTCATTGTTAAAAAATACCACCCTAGAAGCACAATCCAGATGTATTCCACACATTAAGAAAGGTGGAAAGCAGGCAAAACGATTATGGGCATGGTTAAAAGGGGAAGTGAAGGAATCTATTTTAGCCAACAGATCCTCATTCAAAAATTGGAAGAAGGATCCAACAGAAGAAAATAGGATAATGCATAAACGTTGGCAAGTTAAATGTAAGACATTGATAAGACAGTCTAAGAGAGAATTTGAAAAGAAGTTGGCCGTAGAGGCAAAAACTCACAGTAAAAACTTCTTTAAATATATCCGAAGCAGAAAGCCTGTGAGGGAGTCAATTGGACCGTTAGATGGTCGAGAGGTTAAAGGGGCACTTAGAGAAGATAAGGCCATAGCAGAAAGATTAAAATATTTCTTTTCTTCAGTGTTTACTGAAGAGGATGTTGGGGAGGTACCCGTACTGGAGAAGGTTTTCATGGGTAATGATTCAGATGGACTGAATCAAATCACGGTGAACCTAGAAGATGTGGTAGACCTGATTGATAAACTGAAGAGTAGTAAATCACCTGGACCAGATGGTATACACCCCAGAGTTCAGAAGGAACTATAAAATATGAAATTTCAGACCTATTAGTAACAATTTGTAACCTTTCATTAAAATCATCCATTGTACCTGAAGACTGGAGGATGGCTAATATAACCCCCATATTTAAAAAGGGCTCTAGGGGAGATCTGGGAAATTACAGACCGGTTAGCCTGACTTCAGTGCTATAAAAAATAGTGGAAAGTGTTCTAAACATCAAAATCACAGAATATATAGAAAGACATGGTTTAATGGAACAAAGTCAGCATGGCTTTACCCAAGGCAAGTCTTGCCTCACAAATCTGCTTCACTTTTTTGAAGGAGTTAATAAACATGTGGATAAAGGTGAACCGGTAGTTGTAGTGTACTTGGATTTTCAGAAGGCATTTGACAAAGTTCCTCATGAGAGGCTTCTAGGAAAAGTAAAAAGTCATGGGATAGGTGGCGATGTACTTTCGTGGATTACAAACTGGCTAAAGACAGGAAACAGAGAGTAGGATTAAATGGACAATTTTCTCAGTGGAAGGGAGTGGGCAGTGGAGTGTCTCAGGGATCTGTACTGGGACCCTTACTTTTCAATATATTTATAAATGATCTGGAAAGAAATACAACGAGTGAGGTGATCAAATTTGCAGATGATACAAAATTGTTCCGTGTAGTTAAATCACAAGCAGATTGTGATAAATTGCAGGAAGACCTTGTGAGGCTGGAAAATTGGGCATCTAAATGGCAGATGAAATTTAATGTGGACAAGTGCAAGGTGATGCATATAGGGAAAAATAACCCATGCTATAGTTACAAAATGTTAGGTTCCATATTAGGTGCTACTACCCAAGAAAGAGATCTAGGCATCATAGTGGATAACACATTGAAATCGTCGGTTCAGTGTGCTGCGGCAGTCAAAAAAGCAAACAGAATGTTGGGAATTATTAGAAAGGGAATGTTGAATAAAACAGAAAATGTCATAATGCCTCTGTTTCGCTCCATGGTGAGACCGCACATTGAATATTGTGTACAATTCTGGTCGCCGCATCTAAAAAAAGATATAATTGTGATGGAGAAGGTACAGAGAAGGGCTACCAAAATGATAAAGGGAATGGAACAGATCCCCTACGAGGAAAGACTAAAGAGTTTGTACTTTTCAGCTTGGAGAAGAGACGGCTGAGGGGGGATATGATAGAGGTGTTTAAAATCATGAGAGGTCTAGAACAGGTAGACGTGAATCAGTTTTTTACTCTTTCGGATAATAAAAAGACTAGGGGGCACTCCATGAAGTTAGCATGTGGCACATTTAAAACTAATTGGAGAAAGTTCTTTTTCACTCAACGCACAATTAAACTCTGGAATTTGTTGCCAGAGGATGTGGTTAGTGCAGTTAGTATAGCTGTGTTTAATAAAGGATTGGATAAGTTCTTGGATGATAAGTCCATTACCTGCTATTAATTAAGTTGACTTATATAATAACCACCGCTATTATTAGCAACGGCAACATGGACTAGTTTTTGGGTACTTGCAAGGTTCTTATGGCCTGGATTGGCCACTGTTGGAAACAGGATGCTGGGCTTGATGGACCCTTGGTCTGACCCAGTATGGCATATTCTTATGCTCTTATGCCTTCACCACATGGGCTCATTGTTCTAATTTTTTATTTTTGGGATGTCAGTGTGGCCTTCAGTGGTGGCCCTGGGTTGAGCAAGGGCTCCAATTTCCCCATTTTGCTGCAGGACCTTTTTTTTGGAGCCTGCTCTTTAAATGTGAGGTAGGAGCCTCAAAACTGACGTTAGGATCCTGTGCTTCCTACCTTATATTTACCTCATTTCAAATAATTGTTGTTACTTTATCATGGCTGATCATTTTCTCAATCGGCCATGATAAATTATTTGCATCAAATTGTCTATTAATGACCTTCTTTGCATGCATTTGCATTATTTATTCATGCAAATCGTAAGCAAAGAAGGTCATTACAATAGGGGAGGGTGCCAAGGCAGGGGCACACAAAGTATTGTGTATATCGCATAGAGATGTGATTCATTATCGGCCTGCCACATGAAATTTCATTTTCCCGCGGTTAGGGATGATTTTTTTCGGCTGCCCTGAAAAAAACAACCCTAAACCCACCCCAACCCTTCAAAATTCAATTACCTACAACCCCCCACCCTCCCGACCCCCCAAAACTTGCCGAAAGTCCCTGGTCATCCAGCGGGGGTCTCGGGAGTGATCTCCCACTCTTGGGCCATTGGCTGCCTGAAATCAAAATGGCACCGTTGGCCCTTTGCCTTACCATGTGACAGGAGCTATCAGTGCCATTGGCTGGCCTCTGTCACATGGTAGGAGCAATGGACAGCCGGCACCATCTTAAAAAATGGCGTGGTCCATCCATTCCTCTTACTATGTGACGGGGCAGACCAATGGTATCGGTAGCCTCTGTCACATGCTAAGGGCAAAGCGCCACTGATGCCATTTTGATTACTGGCAGCCAACGGCCGGAGAGGGGGAGATCGCACCTGGGATCCCACTGGACCACCAGGCACTTTTAGCAAGTCTTGGGGGGGTCGGGACAGTGGGGGTTTGCAATTAATTAAATTTGAAGGGTTGGGGTGAGTTTGGGATTTTTTTTTAATGTGCCCTTTCTCTCCCCCCCCCAAAAAAAAAAAAGATAAGAAAACCACATGAAATTTCATGGGTTATCCTTTCGTTTTGTCAGCCCCCTGAAATGCAACGAAATAGGAAATATTGTCTTTATTTCCTATTTTGTTGCAAACGAATGCACAACCCTAATATCGCACAATTTTTCCACAATAGTGCTCTATCAGGTATATTGAGTGATATATGCCGTTTAACATGCATTATAGCACTACTTCCCAGTTAGAACCCTATTTACTATGAAGTACATATTCAGATGCATTAAGTCAGCTAAATGAATAGTTGGGCACTTATCCGGTTACATTCCAACTGACTAATAAGTTAGCCAGCTAGAGTTTAGGCAGCTAAGTTGGGGCATTCCAGGGGCATAACTGGGAGGAGGTGAGTTAGCTAGCTAAATCTGGTTAGATCAAAGAGCTGTCCTAAAGTTAGCTGGTTAAAGTGTAGCTGCACTATTAAATATACCTCCAAGGTTAGACAGATAAGTTGATCCAAATAATTTTGCTATCTGGACAGTGAACAAATATGAACCTGTAAGCATTTTTCCCTCTTAGGCCTGGATTTATCAAAATGCGGTAAGTACCACATGTGATAGCAAAAGGGGTGTGTTTTATGCTAATTACCTGTGTGAAGAGCTAAGTTAGCACAAATTGCAATACCATTTCAGATTGTCATATTTCCTGCATTCAACCACTTGGGGACCATTTTTGAGAGAGAGAGAGAGAGACCAGCCATAATGTTGTGGCCCATAGGCAGGTATTTGTATCCCTATGGTAGGCCCACCTAGTAACTCGAGGTGGGGATTAGGTAAGAGTGTAGGGGGTTAGGGGCCACTTTGACATGCTACGTGACACCTACGAACAGAACAGTGGTCTCTTGTGAAGGTTTGCTGGCCTTCGGAGTGAGGAAACTCACTCCAAGATGAGATTTGGGCAAGGTTCTCTCAACCTAGCTTGATGGACTCTCTACCTGGGTAACATCAAGCTAGGTTGAGAGAACATTGCCCAATGCCCAAATCTCATTTTGGAGTGAGTTTCCTCACTCCGAAGGCCAGCAAATCTTTACAAGAGATCACTGTTCTGTTCGTAGGTGTCAAGTAGCATGTCAAAGTGGCCCCTAACCCCCTACAGTCTTACCTAATCCCTACCTCGAGTTACTAGGTGGGCCTACCATAGGGATACAAATACCTGCCTATGGGCCACAACATTATGGCTGGCTGGTGCTGGTCTCTCTCTCTCTCTCTCTCTCTCTCTAACATCACAAATGGCAATGAAACCTTACCACATGGGCACAGCCTAACACAATCCAAAGAGGTGTTGTTAAAATCAGCATTATGGCTGTGCAATAGCTCTTCATAGGCAGTCTACACCTCCTATTTTTGGAATTTGCATCACACCATACAATATGGTGCGATCGCATGTGGTAAACATGTTTTCGCATGCGGTAAGCCCTTAACGCATGCGAAAACGCCTTACCGCATTTTGATAAATGACCCCCTTAGATTGTAAATCCTCTGGGGTCAGGGAAATATCTTCAGTACCAGAATGCAATCCTCTTTAAAGTGGCAGTCCAGTCATGAAAGGTGACACATTAAAAAAAAAATTCAGTCTGATTTGTTAGATATTTAGTTGAGAAACATCCCACAGATATTCTTTTTAATTTAAACATCAGATTTGGACAGCTGAAGCTGTCAAGCCATATTAATTTCCTTGTGTATTGTTCTATCAATGATATCGACCTTAACTTGAAGGAAGTAAGTTAATTCTCTATAAGAAATGGACCTTCATTCTCAACAATAAAAGCATATTGTACATAACTGTACTGTGTTGTAATAATTTAGGGCCAGATTTTAAAACCTACGCGCGGGCGTAGATTTGTGCACGCAACCTGGCACGCACAAATCTACAACCGATTTTATAACATGCGTGCTCAGCCACGCACATGTTATAAAATCCAGGGTCAGTGCACACAATTTTGCAACTTGCGCGCGCCAAGCCACGCAGCCTTCCGCCGTTCCCTCCGTTCCCTCCGCGCCCCCACCTTCCCCTTCCTTCCCCTACCTAACCCGCCCCCCAGCCCTACCTAAACCCCCCCCCCTTACAGCAAATGGCCGCTGTGCCAGGAGGCTCTGGCCCCACCCCGGCCCGCCCACTCCCCGCCCATTTTTCAAGTCCCGGGACACACGCTTCCCGGGGCTTGCACCCGTCGCCAAGCCTATGAAATAAGGTGTGTAGGAAATCTGTATGCACTTCATGTGGACTTTTGATATCCTAAAAGTACAGGTTTAGTTTCACTATTTCTCACAGGACAAGCAGGATGGTAGTCCTCACATACGGGTGACATCACAGAATGGAGCCCAATCACGGAACACTTTTGTCAAAGTTTCTAGAGCTTTGACTGGCCCCTACTGGGCATGCCCAGCATGGCACTAACCCTGCAGCCAGCAGGGGTCCCTCTTCAGTCTTCTTTTTTCCACACAGCAGTAGCCACGCAGTTAAGGAGCTCTGCAAGAATTCCTGACAGGAATTTTCCTCACGGAATTATTAAAAGTTAAATTGCCCCACAAGGGTCCCTCCGTTAACTTTTTCAGTCCACAGTACTCCGGTAAGTTTTTACCCATTTTCCGTCGATCACCGTTGAGTTTGGCCCTCGCGGTCTACTGGCCGTCGACCGTACTGCGGCTCGATTTTTTTCTATGGCCATGGTGTCGGGGTTCCGTCGTTGTCCGGACTGTACTCACACCATGTCCATTACAGACCCTCATAACGTCTGTGTAATGTGCACGATGTCTTGACCTGCACCAAATGTGCCCTAATGACACCAAAAGGTCGCAAGGCCAGAATGGAGAAGATGGGACTTCTCTTCCGTGCTCAAATCCCGACTCCGTCCATTGCATCGACGTCATCTGAACCGGCGTTGCACCAGCATCGACACTGCAACCAGAGTGCTTTCGGATCCTAGACCGGTGACTGTCCGGCATCGACAACTTCTCGGCCTTTGGCACCCTCTTCTCCCCCTCAGGACTGAGGGGATCATAAAGAGAAACATTGCCACCGGCATTGAAAGTCTCGGACCATCGAGGGAGCGAAACCATCAACCTCGCCATTGTCCGAACTGCTGTTGTAGAAACCCCGTCCATAAAAGGCACCAACCTTCTCGGCGACCGGGTCACCGAGGCACTCCTCGCCCGACAGGGCATCGGGATCCGCGACTCTGCCTTTAACGGTGGTCCCACCAGCTATGCCTCTGCCTCCTTCTTCTGTTCCTGAGCCGGGGCTGCTTGCTCCAAGTCTCCGAGAAGAACTGGACCGGATGGTTCAGGAAGCCATTGACAAGGCGATGCACCGACTCCAGGTTCCCCCGGCACCGACATCGGTACCGATAGTGCAACCGGATACTGACCCGATTCCAGCAGCCTTGGAATGGAAGCGCTTATAGCCACTTTTCCACTGATGGACCCCAGGTCACTGATGGCTCCGGTGCCCTCCCCGCTTACTTTATCATCGGGAGGAGGAACACCGTTCCGCATTCCTCCATCAGGAGTTCTTCCTCAGCCATCGAGATCGGTGCCAATACCTCCATCGGTGCCATCAAGTCATCCACTGATGCCCTCGATGCCTGCGCCAGGGCCTTCATTGCTTTCATCGGTGCCTCCAGTTATTCCTTCAATGCTTTCGGAGCCTGCATGACATTGCAGCAGTTCAGGAAGGTAGGTTGTGGGGGAGATTAGAAACAACAGCACACTCTGGGGGTTGGGGGCTTGTTAGTCATCACATATGATCTTTCATAGGGCAGTAGAGAGAGGAAGAAAGAAGGTTGGGAGGTGAGGTGGCGTGGGGGGAGATAAGGTGCCTATGCCAACCATCTATCTCGCTATTTTGTGTGCATCAGTTTGCTTTCAAAATTTTCAGTTGATCGGTCCATATGCGCTTAGATTAACTCACATAAAGTTACATCTCCTCCTCAGAGGATGCATCCTATGTGAGTTAATTCAGCGGATATACTTTAAAATAAAATTTCAAAGGAAAATAATTTTCAATGGAGTTACGTGCATAAATGTACACACTATGACAGCAATATTCAAAAGCCATGTTCTCAAATAAAGTGCACTTACGTGGGTAAATCCTATGGATATTTTAATGGCATATATTTTAGACATTTTCAAAAGCCCACTTACTCAAGTAAAATACATTTACACTCTTAAAACCCAGTTTTACGCATGTAAATGCTTGTTAAAAAAATCAGACCCATAAAGCTAGATTTTAAAACCCGCATGCGCGTGTCCATGTGCGTAAAGTTCCTGGTGCGCGCACATGGACGCATCGATTTTATAACATGCACATGGTACCACACACATGTTATAAAATCCAATGCCTGTGCACACACGCGCACCCAATTTTGTATCAGCGCGCACATGTGTGTGCGGGAGCCCAATCAAATGCGTGGGGGGATGAATTTTTGAAAAAAACATGCGGCAACCCCAGTTCCCTAACCCCCTACCTGACCTTCCTCCCTTTTCTCCTCTCCTCCCCGACCTCTAAACCCACCCTAACTATGCAAAATTGTTTTTGTTTTTTAACTTACTTTATCCTGCTGGTTGAAGTAAGTTGTGCATGCTGGTTGGCTGCTGGCGCGCACTTCCATGGGGCAGTGTGTCTAATGGTGCTGTCGCGGCCGGCCCCCACCCTGCTTCCGGCCCGCCCCTTTTGGCTCTGCTGGCACTTCTGCACGTACCAGCAGGTACGTGTGTGGCAGGCTGTTTCTAAATGCGCTCGGTATGAGCACGGCCCAGCCACGTGCATATCTGCCGGGATTTGTGCGCGGCGGCGATTAAACATTTACCTGAATATTTCCAACTGTGTGTCAACTTTGTCCTTAGAAAAACCCTCTAGAGTTTTTGTAAAATTTTACATATATCCAGATTATGCACATTCTTTTCTGTGTGCAGAGCCCTAACATATTTTGTAAGAGTCATTTATGTACATATAACCAGGTTTTGGGGATGTAAATGACTTTGAAAATCAACACTGATATATCCTCAATTTAATACAGTTCCATAACTAAAGCAATGAAAAATAATATTTTTCTACTTGGTATATTTGCATCCCAAACTCTCTTTTTATAGAGAATCCTCTGAATTCTGACACAGGTCGTGTCTTGGAGTCAATATCTGTATCAGGAAATATTAGAATAATGTGCAATCATCCATGTTCTTCTTCTAATAGAGTTTTTTCCTCTTTTTCATTTAGGTCGAAAAATGCCATGATAGAATTTATAGAGTCAATCCTCATGGTTTGAGAAAGTGTTTTCTGAAAAAAAAAAATGATACCCAATAAAATACATCAGAAATGCTCGCAAGTGGGCTGAATTTTATGATGAAAAGTATTTTTGCAACAAAGATGAAAGTGCACCAGAAGTGCATCATGTAGGGTGGGTGTGCATTTTTTCACATTTTCAACTATGACCAAATACATCTGGGTTATCATAAGAAAACATCATTATGTTTTACAATTACTGGAATCCCTTATTATAAAGCAACTGAGTTAATGGAACTTCCTTATAACAAAATTTACATTTTGGGTCTTGCATTCAATATGCAGAGACTCACTATGACAGAAATTGGCCAATCCTTAGATTCAGATATTCTTGAGTTTTTTCTCTACATTTCAAGAGCACTTGTTAAATCATTGTCTTTTCTTTGGCATTGCGTATAATCAGAAAGAAAAAAACAGACTGCATTATCATATAATTTATGTTGCTTTCTGTAATCATCCCTCCAAAAGTGAATAATCATTAGCATTGTGGATGAGTTCAGCTGGCTCACTCTGGCAGACCTCCTACGAGCAAACCACTTGCTTTTCATTAATACCTGATCTATTCATGTTGGATTTCTTTTTCTTTTGGTTCATGGCCTTTCACTGGGTGTTTAGAATCAGCAAATTGTTCCTTCCATGTGTCTATGGGAATTTATTTCACAAAAGAAAAAAATGTGTTGGCTTTTGATGGAAGTCAGTAGGAAAAGATATTTCAACCTATGAAATTTCAATGTAAAGTAAGAATCACATCTCTACTTAGTGAGGATCAATGTTCAAAATCCTGGATAATGGATAATCTATCTATCTAATGTTAGCTGAATAAGTTATCAGGAATATTCAGCAGTCTAAATGTCTTGCTGAATATCCCTGATTAAAGTTATCCAGCTAACATTTGCTGGATAACTTTAAACCTAATAGGATCAGATATCAAGCAATATTAGGGCTCTAAAATGCATTATATTGCACGATACTCATGATATTATTTTGCATGTCCCCACCCAGATACCCTTCCCTATTACAATGACCTTCTTTGCAAAGAAGGCCATTACTAGGCAATTCAGTGCAAATAGTTTATCCTGGCTGACCGAGAAGGTAGACAGCTGTGATAAAATAACAACACCTCCATAATAAGCATTAGATGTGCGGCAGGAGACTGGGACCCTAACATGGGTCCCGAGGCTCCTGCCGCACATTTAAAGCAGCAAAGAAAAAAAAAAAACAGCGGACAAACGGGGAGATTGAGTGGGGGTCATTGCTGATTTCATCCTGGGGCCACTGGTTGAGGTGGCCCCAACTCCCCCAAATTAAAAAAAAAGTTTAAAGTATGCGCGCGATGCCAGCAGCCCCCCCGATATCCATCTTCCGCCCTCCACATAGTCAAAACCCCATTCCCCTCCCCTCTAATATTCAAAGGCCCCCTCCCCTCACCCCTACTCCCAATAGTCAAAGCCACTTCTTCCCACACTCCCAGCCCCCCCAAATAAGCAACCTCTCCCTCCACCCCTCTGGCCACCCGATAGTCAAACACAACCCTCCCCCATCCCTCCAGCCTCCAATAGACAACCCCCAATCCCTACCCTCCTCCAGAGACCCCCTTATATTATCATTGATCTGTCATTGGGGACAGGTTCACCCTCGCACCCTTCCCAGTTGGTGCCATTTTCTAAACTGGCTTTGACCTCACCTTGCCCATCCATGGGGTAAGGTATGGGGATCAGACCCAAAGCTTTATCTTAAAGCATATGGAGATAGACTTAATGATCTAAATATGCACATCCTGGAGGAAAGGAGGGAAAGGGGAGATTTAAGAGAGAGATTTAAATGTCTACAAGGAATGAATATAGAGGAAAGGGGCCTCTTGAAAGGAGGCTCTGGAATGAGGGTGAAAGGGGGTTAGAAATGAGGAGTAATCTAAGTAAATATTTGTGCATATTATGAGAGATAAAGGGCATGAAGTCCAGAAATGGATGGCCATACATCACAGAAACATGCTGTTTTTTACCTTTTTAAAATAATTTTCTCTTGTATAACTCTGCAGGAATCAATAGGCAATAATGATTTTTAACCTATCAAATATTCATAATTTGCTTTCACTTATAAAAAACACAACAATTTGAACCATCATCAAAATAATATATATCTCTTCAGTCTGCTTTGAACTAACAAACATATCTGGTGAGACTGCAGTAAACCAGAAAAGGGGACAATGTCAGCAGTTATTTCCTTCTATGTCAGTTAGCTTTCCCTATTCCTCATGCAGATATACAAATTACACAGTATATTCAAATTATCATAATACAGTCACCACAAACTGTTGACTCAAAAAACACTGCATTTTCACAGTATAACTCCCAGGGTACATTGTCCAGTGTCTACTCACCTTCTTTTCTGAAAACATCAAATGAGATCATCATTCCTATAACTACAGATCACATTATCAGAAGGGAGCAGGAAGACTTTGGGAATGAATATCAATCTGTTACTAAATTAACATAGTTTACTTGTTTCCATTATACTGTCCCCAGAAACAAGAACAATAAATCCAACAAAACATAATTCCCCTAAGATTCACAGCTTCAAAATCCATTACTTGGGCTTCATCCATTTTTACATCTTCCTTGATTTGCTCACTTGAATTACTAAGGACCTGATTTACTAAGGCTTTTTTCCCATAGACACAGAATGGGCAAAAGGCTTTAATAAAGGAGGCACTCAGGGGGTCAGCCTAAGGGCCATGGTAGCAGAGTTCAACAAGAAGGCAGCAGGACCAGGACCAGGACCAAAGAGTCCAGCATGGAGGCCAAGGACCGGGACAAGACACAGCAGCATGGAGGCAGGAGCCCCAAGAGAAGACACAGCAGAATGGAGGCGGCAGCAGGCTGAGATGAGATGAGATAAGCCACCAGCATCTGGAGCAAGAGATGAGAGATGATGTGAAGAGACAGCAGCTGGACTATGACAGCACATGGTCTCAATGAGGCTAGAGTACGGGCAGAGCCTCAAGAAGGACATTAGAAGTAGCCTGGAGGACAACAATGGCACAGTAGACTAGATCCATCATCAAGAAAGCACAAGAACTCTGTAGTAAGGATGGGCCCAGCTGACTTCTTCCATCTATCTGGCATAGGGACTCTGTAGTCAGGACTAGCCTAGAAGGTTTCTTCCATCTAGCCAGCACAGGAACTCTGTACAGAGGCCTAGCCAGGCTTGTCCAACAATTCATGATTTTTGGGATTGCAAGCCAGCTATTTCTATGGTTCATGGACCTTTGCCATGCCATAGCTTGCCACTTGGGGATGGCATGTCCTTGTGGGGCCTACCCCTGGGTTATCTCTCAGGCTGGGGACTGCTGTGAAGTGTGTCTGAGTGATCTTGAGAGCCTATACAGAATCTCAAGATCACTCAGACACAGGTCAAAGAGAAAAATAGTCCAACATCAGATCCTCGATCACCTATACCCCCCTCAAGAACCAACCACGCCAGATCTGAACAACACACCTGTTTAAGACTCCTTCTCTGATTCATCAGTCTTCTTTAAACCATGCATAACTCAGACTTTTTGCACATCAACAAGGTCTATGTACCCACATATCACATTCTAGGCTACCCCTTTAATTATTCAAGATATTTATTCACGTTTTAAACATTCCCTATATTTATCCACGTCCTGTTGACGAGTTATTATTATTATTGTATATGTAATATCTAATTTATATTATTTATATTTATGTTATATGTTATATGCTACTCATATGTTAAGAAACGCTGTTTAATGTAACGCCCTATTGCGACAGTTTTGTTCTATGTAAACCGACCTGATTCGATACCTGTATTGAGAACGTCAGTATATAAAAATCCGAAATCCGAAATAAGTCTTCTGATGCTGGGGAAGGCACAGGGGCAGGCTCTGGCATCCTTTGTAAAATCTCCATCATTACAGCAGTTAGATTATTTATGGTTGTTGCCACTGTTGTCAGAGCCTTGCCTTCGCTGCCATCTGGGCACGCAGTGCCTGGGTTTGCGCATTGTCAGCCCTCCTCAGGCACACTAACTCTGCCCATATCTGGTGTAGCTGGACACGATGGCTCTTTTCCAACTGGTACAACTGCTGGAGGATGGAGGCCTGTGGTGGTGACAGTGCTGGTGACAAAACTGGTGCTATGGCCAATGCTGGTGCTAGGGACCATGCTGGTGGCGGTGCTATGGCTGGAGCTAGTGCTTCGGACAGTGCTGGTGCAGTACCTGTCATGTGGTGACAGGCATTTGCTGCCTCTAGAAGGGGCATGAGTGGACTGGTGTGCTGGTTGGGCTCACTGCCTGCTGCCTCCTGCTGCCTATGTAGTGTGCTGCAGTGAGGCCATTAAGGCCAAAAGATTTAAACTGACATGGAGTAGGATGGCTGAGCCCAGGCCTTCCATGGGTGGGCTGTGTTGCTCCTGCTTCTGCTGCTGCTGCTCCTTCTCCTCCTCCTCAATAAACTGTGTCTGAGCATTGATAATCAAGGGGCCAGTTAAACATCCAGCAGAGCCACTTGTCCCTGGGGCTTGATGACTGGGACTGGCAGGGTCCTGGGCATGAGCTGTGGAAACATAGAAGAAGACATAATCACCAAGGCCAAGAGGGACACACATGGAACATTTGGCATGACATGAGCACATTGCATCTCAATGAATATGAGGAACTTCAACCAAACGATAGGCACAACTGTGGCAGCCTTGCTATTTACAGGTGAGGAGAACTTACCGGCTCTGGCTTGCATCATATCTAGCCGCTTAGCCATGTCCTCAAACACGTCTGGTCCCAGTGTCTGGATGAGGTGCTCTTCCATGGGTATTATTGGGCAAGGTGCTTCTCTGCCGGTCTGCTGGAAGTACTTAGTTCTGCTGCACACCTTCACTTTAATTGGGTCGTGATGTCCCAGTACCTGTGGGCCACCTGCTTGACACTGCTCTGGATATCTCTCCACCGTGAAATTGCCTGGGCAATGGTGCACCAGATCTAACCCTTGGATGCCTTGGAGATCCTGCTGGCATGGATTCCAAATAGCATTGTGGAATGCTCCAGGACCCAGCAATAATCAGTTCATTGCCCTGGACACTGAACTTGAGAGCCCTCAGGTGAGGGTGTCCTGATGCCTGGTTACCAGAGGGGGGTGTCAGTTCCTCTTTCAGAGAAGTGTTCTCCTCCCTTTCTTCATGCCCGCTTCTACTCCAGTCACCTCTCCCCCAGGGGAAGATCCCGAGAGGGACCACCGGTCAGGCTCAGAATTAGGAGACAGACACACACTAGTTCTTTTATTAGACAGTATACTGAACCACCAGAGGTGGCAGTAGTGAGCTGGAATGCCCGGCTGGGCTGTAGTCCCTCAGATACTGGAACAGCGATCCCTGGAGGCTGAGCTGTAGAGAAACTGAAATATAATGAGTAGGCAGGGTATGCAGAGTTCATGGACAGAACCTGATGGTAACACTCACACAATGTCTCATAGAAGCCCAGGAGCTGGAATGAAGTAGGCCCTCGAGGAGCGAGTACCTGGTTCCAGGGAAAGCTCTGAGAGTACGATGGTAACTCACAGATGTAGTAGGCAGCGATGACTTCCAGGCAGAAGTGAATTCCGAAGAAGTCCGGGAACAAGGGCCCTCGAGGAGCGAGTACCGGTTCCAGACTGCAACCTACAAAGTAAGAGAGAACAAGGCCCCCGAGGAGCGGGTACCCCTGGTAAGTCCGAGGAGGCAGAGTAGCATAGATAGAACGAATCCTTATCCTTGCTAACTCAAGTTGTTAGCAATTCAGAGACCTTTAAATATCTGAAGCGGATTATGTCATCTCAGGGGGATGCCCCTGAGGTTTGTGCCACTTCTGGTACTTGAGGCGGGGCTGCACCACACACGCGCCCCTAGGCATGAGGTAAACATGGCGGATTGCAGCGTCGGGCCGGTCCGGGGATGCCGGACGAGGACGGCCGAAAGACACCGCGGCAGCCAGCCTTCCATCGACCCCGGAGGGAGTCGCCAATGCGGTAAGGTGGGCGGAGTGGAGACGTCAGGCAGCGACGGTCGCAACATGCACTCCCTCCTGCCCCTGCCCTTTCCCCGCTGCCCTCTCTATCCCTAGCCTGTCATCCTCCTTCCTCTGTCCTTGCCCACCTATCCCCTTCCTCTCCCACCTCCTCTCCCAATCCCTTCCCTATCTCTTCTCCTGTCCCTGTCCCTAATCCTCCTCCTTCTTTCCCTAGCACTCCTGCCCTCATCCTACCTCCTCCTCTACTCCCTCCTCCCCTTCCTCTCTTCACGCCTATCATGCTCCATCCTCTCCAATCATCCTCACCACAACCTACCACTCCTCACGCCTCCTCATCACTACCACTCCTTCTCATACCTCCTCACTCCTCCACACCACTACCACTTCTTCTCATGCTTACTCACTCCTCCTCACCACAACCACCACTCGTCCACTTCTCCTCACTCCTCCACTCCTGAACTCTTCCACCACTATTCTCCTCCTCCTCCACTCCCCCTCCATTCCACAGAAAAAGACACACAAACAAATGGGACAAACTAAAAATTATTTTGCACATACCAAAAGACAAAATAGACCAAGGAAAAGGGAAATAAGAAAAAACAGAAAACAAGTCAACTCACTCAGTAATCACTATAAAGAACTTCCAACTAGCCACAAACAACATCTATCTACCTCCTCTCTCCAAACTCCTGACACCGTGAAAGAGGCAGCAGCAGGAAGCCAAGATATATAAACAAAAACAAAAATAAAAAATTGTGTGCAATGCATAAAATAATGTGAGACGTGGCTAATGACACGCAATGTGCCCATCATAAAAAATTTTGCTTACACTTTTTTTTTACAAATGAACATGTACTGGATTCAACCTTTAGGCATGTCTTCCATGACTGACAAACAGAATAATTACAAATAGTTGTTTACATGCCACCATTTATCCTTTGAACGTAAAGATTACTGGCAGAGGGAAAAGTATTTAGCTTAGTAAATGATTCTACAAGCCACTGACATACATATGTAAAGAATTCTTGAAAATATTTGTAAGTGTGAAAGTGAGTAAATATTTTACAGAATGAAGTGGATGACTGAAAAGTAAGAAAAAAGAATTCATAGGTGTGTGTTGAATTTGTAGTTATCAATGAATTGAAACATAGTGCAGTATAGTTGTTTTAAGGCAAACATGGAATGCATTAATGTAGGAAGGGATTATAGGAGTTGAGTGCAAGAGTGAGTATATAAATCTCCCCAGAACGGATAGTGAAGTACTAAAACCTTGCCTTTGAGTAAATCATAGAAACATAGAAATGACGGCAGAAAAGGACCAAATGGTCCATCCAGTCTGTCCGGCAAGCTTCTTAAGGTAGTAAATGTCGCTCTGTGCAGTTTTCCCCAAGCCTCCATAAAAATTGCAGCTAGCAATATTTTTTAGTGGGTGATGAGCTTTCTTGAAAATTCAGACAGCATTGCTTGATGTGCTTTGCTTATGGACTTGGCCATAGAAATCTTGTGCTTTTTTCCTTATGTCTATGTATGAGTACTCAGAGCATAGAAGTCGGGCCCTCTTGGTTGTTGTCTGTATCCTATTTCCCTTTTCCCCTGCCATTGAAGTGGAGAGCAATGGTGCAGTTGCATTAGAGTGATCAAGGCATATTGGTTAAGGGTAGTGATCTCCATGCCTTCTTTTAAGGGTATAACTGCCACACCAGCAAGTTAGACCTCTGCATGCTTTCCTCTAGCCTTTAGAGATCCACAGTGTTTATCCCATGCCCCTTTGAATTCTTTGACTGTTTTCATCTTCACCACCATCTCCGGAAGGGCATTCCAGACATCCACCACCCTCTCCATGAAGAAATATTTCCTAATGTTGGTTCTGAGTTTTTCCCCCTGGAGTTTCAGTTCGTGAACCCTAGTTCCATTATTTTCTTTCCAACAGAAAGCTTTATGCAGGGAAGAACTGTCAGAGCTGTAGAAATGCAGCAGCAATAGTTTAATAAGCCCAGATGAGGTCACTTTTGAAACAAAGCATAAAACTTCCTTCCCCTTGCAACCAGGGCCGGTGGAAGCACTAGGCGAACTAGGCCTGAGCTTAGAGCGCTGAGCATTAGGGAGCGCCGAGCAGCGGTATACCGAGGGGAGGTCAGGGGGAGCCAATGCGGCCACCGGTGGACCTCATTCCACTGGCAGCTGAGCAGTGAAATACCGCTGTGCTGTGCTGTGTGCCGGACACACACAGCAAGAAGATCGGCAGGGCCGTGGTGGAGCTCATGTCACCACGGCCTGAAGAAAAAGGTCGCGTCCAAACCTGCAGATGCTCCTCCTCCTTCCTGCCCGCACGGCCCCGGAAGAAAATGTTGCTGGAGCCGCACAGGCAGGAAGGAGGAGGAGCATCAGCCGCATGAAGAAGAGGAGCAGCATTTATAGTCATCCGCGAATCTCAAGTCACAGCGGGCTGAGAAGAGGAAGAGACCCGATAACAGGGCCGCCGCCGCAGATCCCACATTGCAGGCGGCCTGAGAAGATCAGGGCCACTGCAGAGCCCACCTTGTGGCGACCCGTGAAGAGGAGGCCCAGAGGCAAGAGAAAGGCTGAAGGCCTGTAGAGTTTGTGTGTGTGTGTGTATGAGATGAGTTGAAAGATTGTGTGTGTGAGAGACTGTGTGTGGGAGTGAGGACCTGAATGTTTGCAGAGGCAGCATATGAGAGCCTCTGTGTGTATGAGAGAGACAGCATGTGACAGTGAGAGCCTGTGCTTGAGCAAGACAGCATGTGGGAGTGAGAGAGAGCCTGTGTGTGTGAGAGTCTGACAGCATGTGCAAGAGAGAGACTGTGTGTATGAATGATTGTAAGAGAGAGAGCATGTGAGAGTGAGAACCTGTGTGTGTATGTGAGAATGACTGTGTGTGTATATGAGAATGACTGTGTGTTTGAGGGAAGAAGATAGATGGAGAGAAAAGAAATAGAAAAAAAGATAATATAAAAGGAATTGGCAAAAAAAAAAAAATAAGAAAGGGAAGGTGGAATAAAAAAGCCTGTGACCAAGATCTGACAGCAAAGGTAAAAAAAAAATTACTTTTTACTGATTGCCACATGTAAACTTTGGTAATGTGCAAGAGTAGCACTTTCTCTATGTGGATCTCACAATGTATGAGATCAGCATGGAGAAAGTGGAAACCCACAGGGCCTGCTCAGAGGAGGCAGCAGAATGGGCTTCAGTGCCAGTAGCAGCAATCAGTGCCTCCTCAATAGCCATGCGGCAGCAGTGACAGTGGCAGCAGAGGAATGAGAGAGGCTCCGAGGTTGCTGGCAAAAGAAAGTGAGGGGGTCTGCCTTTAGTGTGTGCATGTGCATGAATGGGAATCTGCCTGGGGGTGTATGTGTGTGAATGCATGGGTGCCTGCCTAAGGGTGTGTCTGTGCATGAGAATGAATGGGTGTCTTCCTGGGGTTTGTATGTGTGAGAATAGGTGCCTGCCTGTGTGTGGTGTATGTGTGTGTGAGAATGAATTGGTGCCTGCCTGGGGGTCTGCCTGGGTGTGTGTGTTTGTGTGTATGTGAGGGAACCAGTGAGAGTGAGCGCATGAGTGTGTATGAGAAAATCCAGGGGAGTAAGAGTTTGTGTGTGGGGGTGTGTGTGTGTGTGTGGAGGGAGATAGATTGCCTTAGAACCTGAGAGTGTGTCAGTGTCTGTGAGAAAGAGAGGTTATGGTGAGTATAAGAGCATGAATGAGTATGTATGTGACAGTGTATGTGAGAGAGAGAATGGACATGTGAGTATGTGTGAGAGAGAGAGGATAACCTCCTAATGTTCGACAATTTCAGGGTGACTGGAAATCAAGAGCTCTCACGTATGGACAGCAGGGACTTTTTAAAATCCTTATTAGTTTTAATTATTGGGTGTTATTTGATATATGTGCTGTTTTGAAATATTTTATTGGTATTTGGGAAATTGTAAAAAATGTATATGATTTTAATTAATAGAAATTCTATTTATCAGTAGTTTTAAAATATACTTTTATTAGTATGGTTTTACTATTATAACTGATGCTTTATGTTTCTTGATTTTATTTGTTTTATGAGGAATGGTGGTTCTGTTTTTCCATTGTTAATACACAGAGTCTGGCTCCTTGGGGTTTCCATTTCAGTTTTTGTCTAATTTGTGCTTCTTTATTTTGCATTCTGTATTTGGTGAGGGTCTGTCTCTGCTCTGTGTGTGTGACCATGATGAGAGATTCTGCTAGCATATACTGTCTGTATAGGTATTTATAGCAATCAGATTTGTTTTGTTTCCTCAGTAGGTGGTGTATTGGTATTCTAGGACCCAGTATAATATTTACCCTTGCTTTTTCACAGGTAAGGTTATTGTTGTTTGAGTCCTTGGTATTATTACTGTTATGTTACGATGGGATTGCAGTATAGATTTTGAGTGTCTTTTTTTGCGGGGTTTTGTGTTAGTTCACAATGTGCCTGGCAGTGGAAGGTGTTTGTGATGCTGATACTGTGAGGTGACACCAGAATTTGAAAATATCTTTTAGTATGAGGAGCTGTAAGAGAAACATCCAAGCTCCATTGTTTGGGGGAATTTCAGTGGATGCACAGAGTTACAGAACTGGAGGTGCAGGATTTATATTGACATTCTGCCCTTCCTATATATTCCAGAATTCACTCTCATAGCCATATAGAATTAATTGAATGAGGCTATCAAATAATTTTATAGTAGTTTTACTAGAAGTGTGAAACTGGCCAGCTTTTTAAAATTACGCAGAAGACCCTTTGGACTTTTTTATTAACACTTTTTTTAATAACCAATTTTAAAGCAGGATCCATGCTATAGAGGTGGGTGTGATGAAGAAATATCATTTTGGCTCCCCCCCCCCCCCCCAACACATTCTTCTGTCTAGAGATGCCACTGATCTGTGACCTTAAGCATTAGTACAAGAAGGATTAAGGGGGGATGCTGGAGAGGCACACAAATGCATTGTCCCCCGGGCGCCAGAGACCCTTGGTAGGCCACTGGGTTCGAGCCATATGGGGCCACAAGCGGTGGCAAAGAGGAGTGGAGATTTGGAGGGTCGCGAGCAGTGCCCAACCTGCTCGCGGCCCAGAAAACCACACAGTCAGCGGGCATGATCGAGAATGAGGTAGGAGTCGGGGCCGAGACCGGGGGGGCGCAAGGGAGAAGGCTCGCCTAGGGCGCCAAATCCCCTTGCGCCGGCCCTGCTTTTACCAGTGATAAAAGGCTAAGTGTTATAATATCTAATCAAAAAAGTTCTAAGTGGGCTAAGGCCAATATAGAATTATGATCATTAACTGGTAGAGATAAAGTAAGATAAGTGATGTAAAAACTGGAGAATGGGAAGTTAAGATAGCAAGCAGCTAGTACGGTTTCCATCACTGAAAGGAGCAGGAGAGACAAAAAGTTCCAGTACAGGGTTTTGTGGCCTCTGAAAGGGTCAAACTGAGGGTAACAAAGAAACAAGTGAAAGAAGACTGAAGTGTTACTGTGCAACATGGACAGGGATTGAGGATTTATGTGAGAGATGACAATGGAAGGATAAGGGTGGGTAGAAGGCACTGAGGTTTCTGAAAGCACTGTTGAAAAATCACTAGATAAAAAGCTATAAAAAGGAAACAAAGAAGAGGTTACTATCACAGTTCAGAAAGAAGAGAAAGCAGAATGCTTGCTTTTTCTCCCCTCCTCGTGGCTGGGAGGTCTTTACTTTTTCCACAGTTATTAATGCACACCTCTGCAGCCTAGAAATGCCAAAATAAAAAAAAATAATAATAATAAAATAAAATGTCTACATGGTTTTAGTATTGCCTGTACAAGGCAGAGCACAAGAGGGTGCTACTCATGGTACCGTCTCACAAATGTTGCCTCCTACTATTGGCTGTGCTCGTCTGAAATCTGTTATGACCCCTCTGGGCTCGTTACCAGTAATTTGCTGGGTTAACTCATTTTAGCAAGGGGCAGTGAAGATTGGAATGGTGAGAGGAGGAGCCATTCGGTACAGTCCCTCCCTTTGAGGTAGCTGAGATGGCCCATCCTCCTCTGTGGATTTTGTAAGCAGCTATCTCCAGAGAACCCTGGGGGCAAAGCCGTTGATTTTTTTTGAGTCATAGGAAGTGTGTGCAGCTTTTCCAGAGATGGATTCTTGGGCTTTCTCTTAGGGCTCAGGCAAATCCTGCCTGTAGTCTATGAGACAGGTCGAGGATCTGCTCTGTCCATCCACTCCCTGATGGGTAGAGGCTGTATCTGGGTTGTTTTCGGATTTTGTTTAGAGACTTTAATTGGTAAGAAGCCTTGTGGGACCCCTGGGCACTGCCTGGAGGGAGCACAAAGGGAACCCTCTCCCTGGGAGTCCCAGGCTAAGGAAGATCTGTCCTTCTGCAACCTCAGTGTGGACAAAGGACTGGCAGTGAGCCGAGTTCAGGATCTTCTGGTGTTCTGCCTCTGTTTTTTGTTGAGAAGATCAGTGAGGAAATTTTGCCTGCCCCTCTTCCTACCCTACTAAGGAACAACAGGAGCTGCTTGTTCCAAAGGGGATCCCTCCCATCAGGGATTCATCTGATAGAGAAAGAGAATAAGGAAGATCAAGTAACTGAAAGAACCCTTTTAAGAGGTTTGAGAACACCCGTTTGGAGTCTTCACCTCTGGGGAGAGAGAGGATTTTGACTCTCTGTGCTGAGACCGTATTTCTACCTTTTACTAGTTTTTGGAAGGGGCTATCCTGCCCAACCAAGTATACCTTACCCACCTTGGAACTCCAATTAATCCAGCCCTGGAGGGTGGATGTTCCCCTGGCCTTTGTAACTGAGACCCATGCACAGATAGAGGGAAAAGGACTGTAATTAAAGAGAAATTATATGATGTTGAGGACTGAGTTTTTGTGCCATATTTTACCTGCTTGATCATCAGTAAAGACTGTAATTATTAGACACTCTATCAGTGACTCCAATGTATTTCTTTGGCATGCACAGCACACACAGTGAGAGCAAGTAGTTTCCTCACCCAGGGAAAGAAAAAGCATAAAGAGTCTGGGCCATGAAAGAGAAATCAAAGGATCCAGACCCTGTGGGTAAGATAATTCTATGAAAAAGCTATCCAGCAGTGGTTCCAGCCGCAATGAGACTAACAAAATCTTTTATGGCCCTATTGGAGGATAGCAGCTTTCAAAGATGGGAGTTACACTATATTTAATGAACACTGATTACTGGAATGGAATAGATTGGACGCACACTTCACAAGATAGTTGAGGAAACTGAGAAATTGAAGAAGGGCCAATAAGGACAGAACAAATTCAAACATATGCTGATTTGTTAAATTAAGATGATTAAATTGGTATATGAAACACTTGGCGCCCAAGTTAAATAGTTACATTTGAACTAGGCAGGAATGACAGTGGGGACTAGGAAAGATTCATGCAATGTGAGAAGATGTTTTAGATCCAAAGCATAGTGTTGCTTTGATGCAATAAAAATCAGAAATGTTTACAATCACATCACACAAATTCTTCCTTCAAGCTAGGTTGAGAGAACATTGTACAAATCTCATCGTTGTGTGAGTTTCCTCACTCCGAAGGACATCAAATCTTCACAAGAGTGTACTGTTCTGTTCGTATGTCTCACTCTCCATGTAAAAGTGGCTCCTAACCCCTATACTACTATCTAAACCTCACCTCAAGTTACTAGGTGGGTCTCCTATTGAGCTATAAATAGCTAACTACGTCAAGGGTCTTGTAGATTCTCTCTCTCTCTCCATTACTAACAGTTTTTGATGAATCTAGGGGATATATTGGAAGGGTAGCGATGCAATACTAAGGTCCATGCTATCGCTGTATTTTGACTAGAACACTTTGCCAAAGTTTTGTCTCATCTTCTTTCCTGGAAGGAAAAAGCTAGTATATATATGCAAAGGCCAGTGTTGACTGTACAAGAAATCATCCAAGACTATGCACTAAACTGGTGGGGGTGGCTATCAGCAGAACCGACCCAGTACAGTTCAAATGAATAGCCCTAATGCCATCTGCTGAATAGAATGTTCTTTATTTCAAGGAGTCCAGTATCAGGGATACATCAATTTGTGAAATCCAGTCTGCAATCACTTAACAAACATTGTCTGATGATGAGTATTCTCAATCTGTGCAGTGGTTTCTGAAGACTGCCATCCCTAATAGGTGGGTGGGTAAGGCAGTTTTGGCAGGACTTGTTGTTACCAACTGGCACTTGAGGACCTATATACATTTGATACATGGAAACTTCTGACCCAAATGGTCTCACAAAGCATGTTTGATGACAGACTGTATCAGCAGTGCTGCACTGTACATAAATAGTATTTCTATGCTTAACATGTGGAGTGGAGTTCAATAATTTTAACTATTTGATATAATCTTGATCAGCTTCCTCAGTTCCAGTGTGGATCTCTTACAGACAAATGATATTAATATAGGGTTGGGTGATGAAAACACCAATGAGACTACACTTAGCTACTGACTAGCCCTTCATGTTGAGTTACAAGATTTGAAGGCTGCTCAACGTTGGGCTGTCAATTGTAGGAACACTGAGATACCCTGTGCATAGGGCTTTTAAAATTGACCCAATTGCCCTAGGACCCCCACTGGACCACCAGGGACTTTCGGCAAGTCTTGGGGGTGGTCTAGCGGGGGTCCTGGAGCGATCTCCTGCACTCGGGCTGTCGGCTGCTGGTACTCAAAATGGCACCGATAGCCCCTGTGACATAGTAAGGGCAAAGGCTATTGGCGCCATTTGGTGATCAGGTACGAATTCTTCATTGATGGTATACTTTTTGTGATATTGTCCATGCTAACTGACACTATATTATTTATTTATTTATTTTATTTATTTAGAATTTTTATATACCGAATTTCCTGTTAGGAAACAAATCAATCTGGTTTACAGGTAACAGCAAAAATGCCTCGGGACGGGAAACAGTGCCCTTGGCTTTACAAGAAACATATTAAACAAGGCTTTACATATTAAACAAGGCTTTACAAGAAACATATTAAACAAGGCTTTACATGTAACATAATGAAACAGTACCTATTCGAAGAATCAACAAAAGGCTTTGCATGTAACATAATGAAACAGTGACTATATCAGGCATGCTGAAATACTGGGACGGTAATTTTTAAACAGCTGTGCAGGCATATATGTATGTGCATAGGCTGGCTCGCGCAAATGGATGTGACCATTTTATATTGTACTAGCGGTGGCCCGCCACGCGTTGCAGTGGCAGAGTCAGGTTCTTTTCCCCCCTTCCCCTTGCTCAAATACCTCAGTCACACATCGTCCTCCCCCTTGGTCACTCACCCCCCCTTTCCTCCCCTGTCCCCACTCCAACTATCTCCCTTCACACTCACCCCTCCCCCTTTGGTCACTAACCCCCCTTCACTCCCCTGTCCCCACTCCAACTCTCACCCCTCACACTCACCTCTCCCCTCTGTGTCGTGGTGGCTCGCCACACGTTGCAGTGGCAGAGTCAGGTTCTTTTCCCCCCTCCCCCTTCCCCTTGCTCATATACCTCAGTCACACATCGTCCTCCCTCTTGGTCACTCACCCCCCCTTTCCTCCCCTGTCCCCACTCCAACTCTCTCCCCTCACACTCACCCCTCCCCCTTTTGTCACTAACCCCCCCTTCACTCCCCTGTTCCAAATCCAACTCTCACCCCTCACACTCACCTCTCCCCTCTGTGTCTCTCCCCTGACACTCACCGCCCCCTTCATTCTCCCCCCCTTACTGTCACCTATCCCCGCCTTCTCCCTACCCTTTCGTCAGTGACACCGCACCCTCTCTGAATCTCCTTCCCTGACTCAGATCCCCTCCCGCTCGCAATGCCCTCCCAGCTGATCCCCACCCCGTCCCTCTCCCTCTTGTGCGGTTCTGCACGGCCCGCTCCCGAAGACGCGAGGTCAGCGAGGATCCCTCCCTGTCGTGCATGTGAGCCATACCAGATCGCCGCCACAGCTCCTCCCAGGTGTCGAAGTTCGGCTGGCCGACACCACCACACCCGATATCGCCGCCGGACCGCCGCTGCTGCTCCTCCCAGCGCCATGTTGGTCCCGCTGTGCCCGACGTGCACTCCCGCCCGCGCATGCGCAGTACAGCAGCTTCATTTCCCAAGGTAGATAGCGTGTATTGCATGTCTGTCCAACAGATGTCGCTGTTTTCCCCCCACACATGTAAAAACATGTTTTTCTCTGTAACCGTGTGACATCTATGTAATCTAGATAGAGAAGAACCTTGCCGAAAGTGAAAGCAAGGTTGTGTCCAAATTTGAAAGCAATCGGTGCAGTAGTTTCTGAGATTATCGATTACGTCCAAACTACTTTACATTTTTATTTATATAGATGCACATATATGCACGTATGTTATAAAATCGGCAGTATGCGCATACATGTGTGTGCAATTTTATATGGATGCGCGCAAATGCTGCTTCTACCATGTAAGTGGAGGGATTTTGCACCAACACAAATACTCATTTCCCCAGTTCATTCCCAGTTTGCCCCGGTAAAGGATAGGATTTCCTAACCACCCTAGATAGGCATGTGTACTTGGTTGCTTCTTAAAATCCACGCGGCGCACACTGGCCTGAGACACACATATATCTTCTGGCTTTGGCACGCATAGGGCTTTTAAAATTGACCCAATATTGCAGTATGTTTTGTGTTAGTTTAGTTTTCATACTAAGACACTTTTAGAGTGAGCTTCAGAGCATAGGTCCAAATGTACAGTATTTGTGACCTGGTGTTAAAGCTAACAAAATTAAAATTATGGCAGCTTATTGAGAATGGAAAATATTTTAAACATGATTTCATATCATGATTGGTTTGTCCATTGGTTTGCATACTAATCTCAAAAAGACATGCAGGCATAAATTTTGGGCAGTATCATTTCATATCAGCCTTTTGTATGACAGATTAGAATTTACATACATGTCTTTTAGTTGTACTTGTCATTGTCTGAGTGCTGAAATTCAGTATTTTCAAGATCAAGGATATGTAACTATAACAAAAACAGTTTAATAAAAGAGAAGATATTTGCCAGGTAAATTGCAGAAATTCACCACATAATGAGTCTTTAAATAAAATACAATTAATTTAAATTGAGATCCTATTGCTAGCCCTTCATCTTCAATTTATCCTTTGAAAATCAATTAACTAAATGATCTAATCAAAGAGTTTCACTTTCTACTCTTGGGAAGAATTTCCAATGAGTTTAGCAATAAGGACTCAATTTAACCAATATAAATTGGGTTTCTGAAATAACAAAGAGAAAAACGTGAAATACTAACTGCGATGAAAACAGATATTCAGGAGGTATTTAACAAAAAATGTATATGTAAAGGCTTAAAAGAACAATATTCAAGGAACAGAGAAAGAGGAACAGCGAAATATACTGAAATACTACCTTGCACTGCACCCAAAATCTGTCTACAGAATCAGAGTAACCCAAATATATATGCATCTTCAATTGACTATGGAAGTCCTCAGACCCATGTGCATAGTTAGAACCAATGCTGCAATAGCATAACTGCCCTTAAGTCTTAAAAAAGCAATTGTAATCATTGCAAAGTTTGTTTGGTTTTTTTAAAATAGTGATTTAGTATTTTAGTTAGTATTTATAACAGTAGACAGAGGTTCATGTTACGGTCCTGGGCCTTGACCCGATACCTCTACTTACCTCGGGCCGGCCCGAGCCGCTGAACGGCCTCCCTGTCCATTGAGGCCCGATCCGGGCCTCTGCGAGGGAGATGCCGCCGATCCGACGCGCTTGGCCCCCGCCCCTTAGGCGTGCGCGCGGGGGTTCCAGATTTAAAGGGGCCAGTGCGGGAAGATTGAGGAACAGCCCTTGGATGACGTCAGACGCTGCAAGGATATTTAAACCCTGCAGCTTGGCCCAGACATCGCCTTGCAACAAGGTTCACTCTCTCTGTCAGCTACTAGTTTCTGGCATATACAGCTCATTAAAAAGCAGTTCATACAACAACTGACATCACATCCTACAGCTATAAGAACATAAGAACATAAGAAAATGCCATACTGGGTCAGACCAAGGGTCCATCAAGCCCAGCATCCTGTTTCCAACAGTGGCCAATCCAGGCCATAAGAACCTGGCAAGTACCCAAAAACTAAGTCTATTCCATGTAACCATTACTAATGGCAGTGGCTATTCTCTAAGTGAACTTAATAGCAGGTAATGGACTTCTCCTCCAAGAACTTATCCAATCCAGCTATGGAAAGTATGTAACATTAATTTAAAGAACAAATAAACAAAAAAGTAATACTCCTTCAGCCTCTTTTTTTCAGTGCTTAGGGGATGGTGACAGGCATGGAATGTGGCTGAGTCTCATCTTTAAGGTCACTGAAGGAGCTAGGCAATTGATTTTGACTTTTTGCCGTTACTGATATTGAAATCACTGTGAACAAACTCCTCTACCCAATTCCAGATGTTAATGACATTGCAAGAGTAAATCTGCATACCTAAAAAGAATTAATAAATATCATGCGTATTGTAATAATGATAAATTATTATGATATTCTTGCATATGATGGAGGCAGTGCATGTAAATCTTTTTCATGCATATTCATTGTTGCTGATTTAGTGCAATTACACTCAAGGCTCCCTTTCTGAGAGAACATTACACCATCTTATCCCAGCAATCCATCTCCAGAAGCAACTCTTCTGGCATGATTTCAGCCTAACACTCTGAAACTTCCTCTTGGAGCATGATGGCATTTGCTTATGCTCAAGTTTCTGTCTTTGAATGTGATGGCACCCAAACACCCTCAAGGGCCTGCTCCTAGGAATAGACTGACTGCGCCCATAAAGCTCAAGGGCTAATTTTCTAGTTGTAAGTGCCCTTTCTCACACTAGAGATATGCATTCATTTTTGCTGAATTGGACAATTTCAACGAAATTGTCCAATTTGGCAAGTTCGGGGAGCCCAAAAAACGATCGGGATTTTCCCGTTTTTTCGCGAAAAATCATTTTTTGGGTTAGTGTGCGCTAACCGTAGTTAGCGCGCGCTAACTCCCAGTAGTGCGCGCTAACGAAAACTTACAAAAAGTAACAAAATCTAACGGTTTTTGTTAGCGCGCGCTAACCCAAAAAATAATTTTTGGCGGAAAAAAAACCCCGAACCGCAAAAAAACGACATTTCCCACAGCGGCCGAAAAACGAAGAATGACATGAACACAAAAAGCGATTCATATCTCTAACTCACACACATATAGCATCCAGCACAGGAACCCAATGTCCACCCCTTATTGACAATACTTTGCTGCATTCCCTAAAATATGAGTCTTAGGTCGAATGAGCTATGGGAGCACTCAAAACGTTTCAATCGTCTGTGATCCAAACACTGAAAAGACAGTCAAACATAGCTACTTTTTACAGATTCACTATCAGGGCAAAAACCACAGAACAAACACCACTTGGAATGAGTGAAACAACTGGCAATCCAGTGACCAATACCCACCTAGGCAAACTGATTCCAGCAGCAACATCATACTGTACACACCACATCTCAAACTCCTGAAAGAAAATAGAACACCAGGACATATTTTGCCAAATGCCACTTAATCGCTCCTACTTCATCAAGAATCAAAGCTTCAGTGCAAGTCATAGCACAGAAGCAGCCTTGTCTTCCCTTCTTAATGACGTTAGGGCTAAAGCAGATAGAGACCTTTATTATTTCAGTTGACATGTCAGCAGCTTTTGATACTGTCAACCAGCAAATAATCCTATATCTCCTGGTTGAATCAGGAATTACTGAATGAGTTAATCATTGTTTAATTTGTATCTCTTTGATCATTTCTATAGGGTTAGCAAGGTGAACCGCATGGGACTCTTCTGATTCCCCTGCTTTTTAACTTATCTCTGTTAGCAACTCTTAGTCAAAGTAAAGACTATAGCCCTTGCTTTTTTTGTGGATGATATCCAAATCATAGCTTATATTCAGCATAACTTTTTAATGTAGGTTGACCATTTTACCGTAATTCTTGCCTAGATGCTGTAGGCTCATGATTAAAGATTCAGAAACTTAAGGGTTAACCCAATAAATTTGATGGTCTTTTGATTACTAATGTAACAGAGTTTTAAAAAAGTAATTTATTGCCTGGGCCCCTGAAGAATAGTCCGGAGAGAGCGAGAAGGAGAGCCATATTAGCTTTAACAGAAAGATCCTGATTTTTTTTTTAATTACCAGCAAAGACATGCGGAAAATAATAATCTGATTTATTTAAAAGATTGCATGAAGAAAAGATCAAATGGAATCTGCTTAATCATGAATTTGAACATTAAATCCAAGAATTTGTTTCGTCAGAAACTGCTATTAAATCCAGAAGCTGTAACAATTGACTGAAACTCAAGTGCCTGGCAGAGTGAACTGCTTTTCTAAAAATGAAGTTTTTCTTTGAGACCTGTACAATGTTTGATTGGAACTAAATCTCCTAGTTAATAGTTGAAAAGAATATTAAAAGAGATTTTTTTTTCCTATAAATAAAATCCTTCTCTATTTGAGCAGTGTGCCAGTAAGACTGACAGGCATATAATCACAGAACGAAAAGTAAATTTGAGTAACAGATAAAAATTGGATAAGGGCACACATTTTATGACTTACTTTCTTTTATTAGCTAGTTCACAATAGGGATGAGCAGAGGAAAAAACAGTGGTATTATTCTCTCATTTGTTTCATAGAGCACCAATATTTGTTTCACTAGATTCAAACAAAAGAAATATTCATTTGTTCATCTTATTTTTTTATTTGTTTGCTATTAGAATCAAGGAGGGAAGCAATGCAGCCTACTTTGGGCTCCTAAATAGGAATTTATTAATAATTTCTAATGAAATTGGTGGGTAGACATCATCAGAAGGGTGAAGGCATACCAATGTATCCAGACTATGTTGGAATGACACCAAAAGTGTCATAAAGAGTCAAAGGGAGAAAGGAATACCAGCAAAGGCAGGAGTTCTCCAAGCCACCTTCAGAAGAGCAAAGAATTAGCTAGAGTGGGAAGGACACCCCAAGGCTTCAAAAGAGGGATACAACAACAGTGCATGATAGGGATGTGCAGGCAAAAAGTTTTCGTTGAAACGTTGATACGTTAAAGGTGAGGGTCGATTCCGTTCAATATGGAAGTATGGAGAAATCCATAAGTTGTGGATCTGTCCATACATTTCCCTTTTCCCTAAATAAAAATGTAAACCCCCCACCCTCCTTAATCCCCCCCAAGACTTACCAAAACTCCCTGGTGGTCCAGCGGGGAGTCAGGAAGCCATCCCTGCGCTCCTTTGCGATTTCCTCACGGCGCCGATAGCCTGTGTCACAGGGGCTGCCGTGCCATTGGTCAGCCCCTGTCACATGGTCACGGCGCCATCTTGTGCTTCTACCACGTGACAGGTAGGTCATGTGGCAGGAGGTCGCTCCGGGACCCCCGCTGGACCGAACCGGAACTTTTGGCCAGCTTGGGGGGGCCTCCTGACCCCCCCAAGCTGGCCAAAAGTTCCGGTTCAGTCCAACGGAGGTCCGGGAGCGGAGGCGCAGAGGAGCACATGACGCCAACGTCATGCCGACGTCACGTGCTCCTCCGTGCCTCTGCTCCCGGACCCCCGTTGGACCCAACCGGAACTTTTGGCCAGCTTGGGGGGGTCAGGAGGCCCCCCCAAGCTGGCCAAAAGTTCCGGTTCGGTCCAGTGGGGGTCCCGGAGCGACCTCCTGCCACATGACCTACCTGTCACGTGGTAGAAGCACAAGATGGCGCCGTGACCATGTGACAGGGGCTGACCAATGGCACGGCAGCCCCTGTGACACAGGCTATCGGCGCAGTGAGGAAATCGCAAAGGAGTGCAGGGATGGCTTCCTGACTCCCCGCTGGACCACCAGGGAGTTTTGGTAAGTCTTTGGGGGGTCAGGAGGGTGGGGGGTTTAAGTGTTTATTTAGGTTCAACATATTCAACATAGCTATGTTGAATAAGTTGGAAGTCGCGATGCGTTGCTCATCAAACCTTTTTTTTCTCTTTTAAAAATATAAGTTGCGTTTTACATATGCGTTCAAAACGAATGCACACCCCTAGTGCATGAACCCTTCAAGGTAGCACAAAAGGCAAAGTGGCATTAAGAATGGCATCAATATCCTAAGGCACCATAAAAGGGGAATGAATCAGAAAACGTGGCAGAAAAATCCCCAAGGCACCAATAAAGAGAGAAAGCAGCACAAAGTGGCATCAGCACACCAGAGCACCATGAATGGTGCTCTGGTGTGCTGATGCAGAATGATAACAACACTACAAGGTTTGAATGACAGCAAGGCAGAGTGACAGCAAGTGGTTGGATGCTGCTGTTACGCTCACCACCCGCGGCAGCTCCGTGGTGCAGCCCTCTCACCTTTCCAGGCAACTTCCAGGCTCCAGCTACCTGTCGCTCACGGCAGTGGGCCACCAGCTCCGACCTTAGGCTCCTGCCAGCGCCTCTGGCCCTGCTCCACTTCCCAGGACTTCCAACCAAGATGCCTCCATCCGTTGGGCCTCTCCGCAGGGTTCGCGGAGAGATGCCGCCAGCAGCGCTGCGCCCCTCAATTAAACCTTTAAAGGGCCCACAGCGGGAACCTGGCCGCAAACCCAGATGCCGACGTCAGATCCTTCAATATATAAAAGCCTAAACCCTGCTCAGAAGCTTGGCCTTTGTAACAGGTCTTCTCGGTTCCCTGTTTGGTTCTGAGTACTCGTTGTCTTCGTGCTTTGTGGATCCGTGTTCCTGATTGTCTCCAGTTCCTGTTTCCAAGTTCCTGACCTCTGCTACATCCGACCATGCCTGCCTTCTCCGTGCCCTGACCATTGCTACGAACGACTACGCTATAGACTCTTTGTGTCCAGAGTTCTACGATTACTTGCTACATCGTCCTATTGCCGCCAGCTCTCATCCGAGTCTGACAGTGATGCCTCTGTCCTTATCCTCTGGACTTGGACTCCTTAGGCTTCGGCCTTTGCTCAAGCACCTTCAGTCAAGTTTCATTCCTTGGTGCTTGGGTTCCTGTATCGGGATCAGTCCAGGATAATACTATGCCACCTAATGGCTGCTGTCTCTCTGAGCTGAACTGTTCTCTTTTGTTGCTCTATCTTGAAGCCCGCCTAAGTCCTGCCGGCCTCGGCACCCAAAGGCTCAACCTGAGGGGAAAGTGGGCTGGTATAGGTGAAGCTGCACTGACCTCAAATTTCAGCTCACTCCACCTGCTGACGTGGGGACACATAGACCCTTGCCTGCGGGTTGTGTCAACCCCACCTCAGCCCAAGAATCTATCTCCAATGCAACAGCCACACTCCAATGGGACAGGACATTGTCAGCCCCTACTTATATGCATGCGCACCAGACTTCTTCCTATTTAAAGGGCCCGTGATGGGAAATCCTGATAGTGCCTAATGAGGACATCACACATTCAGGTCTATAACCCTTGCTGCCTCTCCTTCACTGTCTTAGCAACAGGTCCAACTATGCTTTATAGTGCATATTGTTTCCTAGTCTCTTGTCTTCATTCCAGCCTCATCCAGCTTGTCTTCAGTTCTTGTCCAACTTGTCTTCAGTTCTGCTCCAGTTTGTTTTCACCTTTGTTCTCTCCATATTCCTGTCTTGCCTACTTGTTCTGCCCATTCATCTTCCTTCTCTTCTCTCAGATGGATACCCGGTTTGACCTTGGCTTGGACCACGGGATACACTTGACTGCTGCCTGCCTATGAAACTAGCTAACCTTGGACCGTCTGTTCTAATATCAGCAGAAACTCCATCTATGTCCTACTTGCCCCAGCACCCAAAGGCTCAACTTGAGAGGAATGAGGGCTGGTACAGATGAAGGTCCTGATGGGTCCCTGCCTCACCTGAGTCTGCCTGCTGATGACAGGACAGTCAATCCCATCTTGGTCCATGGGTCCACAGATGCAACAGAAACTGGCATTATTTTTTTCTTTTGTTACTTTTCTTTCTGGGGACATAACAAACATCTCAATATTACTGACAAACCAAGAACAGCTAACAACACAGAGGCACCAAAACTCCCATGCTGACACATATTAGGCATGACAAGTAGGCATATTAACAGTATCACGCCCAAGGTGGTATATCAGGGGCAAGGCAGGTAGGCAGATTGAGAGCAACAAGACTCCTAATATAGTATAATGGGCATGGCAGGTAAGCAGACAGACTGGTAGCAACAAGATCCCTAAGGTGGTATATCTGGGATACTGCAGGTAGGCATGTGCCAGCAAGATTGATACATTGTAATATAATAAACATGGCAGGTAGGTAAATCAGTAGCAGCAAGACCCCTAGGTTTCTATTAGGGACTTGGAAGGTAGATAGAATGGTAGCCACAAGATCCCTAAGGTTATATAAGGGACATAACAAGTAGACAGAGTAATAGCAGTAAGACCCATAAATTGTTTTAAAGGGGTAAGGCAGATAGGCATGCAGCAGCAAAACCACTGAGGAGGTAGAATGGGCATGGCAGGTAAGTAGAATAGTAGCAATAAGACCCCTAAGTTGGTATCAAGGAGTAGGCAGAGTGGAAGCATTAGGATTCATAAGGTGATATAAGGGTGCAGACAGGCATGAAAGCAATAGCTGCAAGATCCATAAGGTGGTACATCTGAGACATGACAGGTAGGAAATGTGGTAGCAGCTTGTCCCCTAAGTTGGTATAAGGGAGCATGAAAAGTAGGCATATGGTAGAAATATTCCTAAGGTAATATAAGAGCCTGAGGCATGGAAGGTAGGCAAAGTGGTTTGTTTTTTTTTAAATCATAAGGTGGTATACGGGGGCAAGGGGGCATGTCAGATAGGCAGAGTGGTAGTACTAAGACCCCTAAGGTGGTATAAGGGGGCATGGCAGGTAGGCAGAGAGGTAGCAGCAAAACCATTAAGGTGGTACACTTAGGGCCGGATTTTAAAAGGGTTACATGCATAAGGTACGTGCGTAACCCTTTTAAAAAACCCCTGTGCGTGCCGAGCCTATTTTGCATAGGCTCGGCGGTGAGCGCAAGCCCTGGGACGCGCGTAAGTCCTGGGACTTGCCTGGGGGGCGTGTCGGGGGCGTGTCGGGCGTGACGCGGCATTTTCAGGGCGTGTCCGGGGGGCGTGTTTCTGGCTCGGGGCGTTTCGGGGGCGAGGCCGAGCACCCCAACACAGTGGCCTGTGTCGGGGCCTGCTGTGCCGGTGCGCGTAAGTTACTACTGCCAGGAGGCAGTAGTAACTTTTAAGATAAAGGTAGTGAGGGGGTTTAGATAGGGCCAGGGGGGTGGGTTAGGTAGGAGAAGGGAGGGGAAGGTGCGGGGGGGGTGAATGGAAAGTTCCCTCCGAGGCCGCTCCGATTTCGGAGCGGCCTCGGAGGGAACGGGCAGCGCGCGCAGGGCTCGGCGTGCGCAAGGTGTACAAATGTGTACCCCCTTGCGCGCGCAGACCCCGGATTTTATAAGATACGCGCGGCTACACGCGTATCTTATAAAATCCCGCGTACTTTTGTTTGCGCGTAGATTTGTAAAATCTACCCCTTAGGACATGCCAACTAAGCAAAGCAGCAGAAACAAGACTACTAAAGTGGTACTTCTGGGGCATTGCAGATATGCAGAGTGATAGTAGCAAAGCATCTATGATGGTATATCTGGAGCAAGGCAGGTAAACACAGTGGTAGAAGCAAAACTACTAAGGTGGAATATCTGGGGCTTTGTAGTAGGAAGAGTGGCAGCAAGGCCTTCAAGGTGCTTTTATTCATCTTTCCACACTTAGAAGTTTTAGAAACCCAAGCAAAGTCAGATCAATTTTCAAAAAGATCAGCTTTTCCAATAACTGGTACCAGCCTTGAGCAATGAGGGTCCATGATGTCCCATACAATTGAGAAGACATATTCACTGGGCATGCTGGTTGGTAGGCAGGAAAAATATGACAGAGCCACCTTGGCTAGGTCTGGCCAGTGGACTTGTGTGTCCAATGTGCCAAAACATATGTGTCTACTTCCACAATGGGCTCTGCAAAATAATGTGTCAGCACGTGAAGCGAAAAATAGCACAGGTGCAATAATTTATTAGTGAAATCCCCAACCTTAGGGATTGTTCTCTCTGTGTGGTTCAAGGTACATGAGGCCCATAAGTCTCCTAGTTCTAGTCCCTGTTTTTACTACTGCCACTATCAGATGCAATATGGTTGAAGGCCAGGCTCTGGGCAAAGTTAGCCCTGAAATCCAGGACCCAGCCTAGCTGCCTTTCCCAATTTATTAAAAAAGTACTTTCCTTGAAAATGATTTGAATCTAATTTTGATGCAAGGGTAATTTCTTCTGCTTTCAGCATTTCTGTAATTAATTTAATTATCTTTGAAATTATAATGGATATTATACTGTGTCCCTTATGTTAGGTTCCTATTGTAAAAAAAATGTTACTTGTAACTTTTTGTTGACAAAACCTTAGTTTTTCTATCTATTATTATTCTCATCATTTGCACAATGTTTGAAAGGGGCATGACAGATTTGAATCCTTATTCATAAAACATAATTTTGGCAATTTCCATAAATATCAAGAAAAGTTATAAGGAAAAAGTACCCAATGCATTTCCATATATATGTTAATATGTTTTAAATAATAACACTAGAGGCTTCTTTTTTAAAGTGGAACAAAACAAATCCACAAGAAGTTGCCTGAATTGCACATTTATCTTGTCCATTTGGGTAGTTATATTTTTGTTACATGGACAGTTTAACTAGTATATGCACTTGTGCACATTTAGAAATGGTGCAATTACCAAAAAATAAATATGCATGGCTGAGATAAATGAAAATTTTTATTTTGCTTACTTTTGAAAACAGAACCATAGAAGTAGTACAGAACAGATAGCAATGCAATCCAATAGTGCAGAACACATGGCACCCAAAAAATGTTTCAGGAAAAGAGACTTTTGTCTTTTTAAAATGATTGTGAGTCTTTATAAAATGTTGTTTGCAAACAATTTAAAAAAACATAACCATGTTTATCTAACTGCTGGTGGCATTGAGCTTTACATATTCTCTGGACCAGCTCTGTGGCAGAGCTATATGCCACCATGTTGAAGATCAAGATTCAGTTCCCAAGCCAGGCTTCTGCTTCTTAGGTTAAATGGGACACAGGATGCTGCAGGACTGTAAGAGGGTGGAATCACAGGCATATCTCTACAGCAGCATCTACTGGCCAGATTCAGAGTGAATGTATACCATTTTTTAGAGGCTGTAGTAATCTACAGTCCATGGCCAAAGTTTTTCATTGGCTGATCAAAACAGGAAGGAAGTTTACAATTTCTATCTATCTATCTATCTATCTATCTATCTATCTATCTATCTATCTATCATAAGAACATAAGAACATAAGAAATTGCAATGCTGGGTCAGACCAAGGGTCCATCAAGCCCAGCATCCTATTTCCAACAGAGTCCAAAACCAGGCCACAAGAACCTGGCAATTACCCAAACACTAAGAAGATCCCATGCTACTGATGCAATTAATAGCAGTTGCTATTCCCTAAGTACAATTGATTAATAGCCATTAATGGACTTCTCCTCCAAAAACTTATCCAAAGCTTTTTTGAACCCAGCTACACTAACTGCACTAACCACATCCTCTGGCAACAAATTCCAGAGCTTTATTGTGCATTGAGTGAAAAAGAATTTTCTCCGATTAGTCTTAAATGTGCTACTTGCTAACTTCATGGAATGCCCCCTAGTCCTTCTATTATTCGAAAGTGTAAATAACCGAGTCACATCTACTCGTTCAAGACCTCTCATGATCTTAAAGACCTCTATCATATCCCCCCTCAGCCATCTCTTCTCCAAGCTGAACAGCCCTAACTAGGGATGTGAATCGTTTTTTGACGATTTAAAAAATCGTCCGATATTTTTTAAATCATCAAAAATTGTTAGAGTGCGTGATACAATACCAATTCCCCCAATTTATCGTCAAAAATCGTTAATCAGGTACGGGAGTTATTTGGGGGGAGGGCGGGAAAACCGGCACACCAAAACAACCCCTAAACCCATCCCGACCCTTTAAAACAAATCCCTTACCCTCCCGAACCCCCCCCCCAAAATGTTTTAAATTACCTGGTGGTCCAGTGGGGAGGTCCCGGTGTGATCTCCCGCTCTCGGGCCATCGGCGCCATGTTGGCTGCCACTAATAAAAATGGCGCCGATGGCCCGATAAAATAAAAACCCACCCGACCCTTTAAAACTTACCCCTTAGCCTCCCCCACCCTCCCGACCCCCCCCCCCCAAACCTTTTTAAATTACCTGGTGGTCCAGTGGGGGCGCGGGGAGCGATCTCCGCTCTCGGGCCATCGGCTGCCACTAATAAAAATGGCGCCGATGGCCCTTTGCCCTTACCATGTGACAGGAAATCCGTGCCATTGGCCGGCTCCTGTCACATGGTAAGAGCACTGCATGGCCGGCGCCATCTTTAAAGATGGCGCCGGTCATGGCCGGACATGGCCCACACTATCTTTAAAGATGGCGCCGGCCATCCAGTGCTCCTACCATGTGACAGGGGTCGGCCAATGGCACGGATTCCCTGTCACATGGTAAGGGCAAAGGGCCATCGGCGCCATTTTTATTAATGCAGCCGATGCCCGAGAGCGGGAGATCGCTCCCTGTGCCCCCACTGGACCACCAGGTAATTTTAAAACATTTTTTGGGGGTTCAGGAGGGTGGGGGAGGGTTTTTTGGTTATCGAATCGGGCGCAGCCGATAACAAAAAGAAAATCGAGCCGGACGATAAAAATTTTAAGATTTGAATCGG
Source organism: Rhinatrema bivittatum (assembly GCF_901001135.1). Classification (NCBI taxonomy): domain Eukaryota; kingdom Metazoa; phylum Chordata; class Amphibia; order Gymnophiona; family Rhinatrematidae; genus Rhinatrema; species Rhinatrema bivittatum. The sequence continues at coordinate 241,404,522 of NC_042621.1, read as the reverse complement.
AACTGGAACCGATCAGATTCCGGTTCCGATTCACATCTCTAGCCCTAACCTCTTCAGCTTTTCCTCATAGGGGAGCTGTTCCATCCCCTTTATCATTTTGGTTGCCCTTCTCTGTACCTTCTCCATTGCAACTATATCTTTTTTGAAATGCGGCGACCAGAATTGTACACAGTATTCAAGGTGCGGTCTCACCATGGAGCGATACAGAGGCATTATGACATTTTCCATTCTATTAACCATTCCATTCCTAATAATTCTTAACATTCTATTTGCTTTTTTGTCTGCTGCAGCACACTGAGCCGACGATTTTAAAGTATTATCCACTATGATGCCTAGATCTTTTTCCTGGGTGATAGCTCCTAATATGGAATCTAACATCGTGTAACTACAGCAAGGGGTATTTTTTCCTATATGCAACACCTTGCACTTGTCCACATTAAATTTCATCTGCCATTTGGATGCCCAATCTTCCAGTCTTGCAAGGTCCTCCTGTAATGAATCACAGTCTGCTTGCGATTTAACTACTGTGAATAAATTTGTATCATCTGCAGATTTCATAACCTCACTCGTCGTATTCCTTTCCAGATCATTTATATATATATTGAAAAGCACCGGTCCAAGTATAGATCCCTGGGGCACTCCACTGTTTACTCTTTTCCACTGAGAAAATTGATCATTTAATCCTACTCTCTGTTTCCTGTCTTTTAACCAGTTTGTAATCCACAAAAGGACATCGCCTCCTATCCCATGACTTTTTAGTTTTCGTAGAAGCCTCTCATGAGGGACTTTGTCAAATGCCTTCTGAAAATCCAAATACACTACATCTACCAGTTCACCTTTATCTACATGTTTATTAACTCCTTCAAAAAAATGAAGCAGATTTGTTAGGCAAAACTTCCCTTGGGTAAATCCATGTTGACTCTGTCCCATTAAATCATGTCTTTCTATATGCTCTACGATTTTGATCTTGAGAATAGTTTCCACTATTTTTCCTGGCACTGAAGTCAGGCTCACTGGTCTATAGTTACCCAGATCGCCCCTGGATCCTTTTTTAAATGCTGGGATTACATTGGCCACCCTCCAGTCTTCAGGTACAATGGATGATTTTAATGATAGGTTACAAATGTTAACTAATAGATCAGACATTTCATTTTTGAGTTCCTTCAGAACCCTAGGATGCATACCATCTGGTCCAGGTGATTTGCTACTCTTTAGTTTGTCAATCTGGCCAACTACATCTTCCAGTTTCACAGTGATTTTGTTCAGTTCGTCTGACTCATCACCCCTGAAAACCATCTCCGGAACTGGTATCTCCCCAACATCCTCATTAGTATCCTCATTAGTATCTATCTATCTATCTATATATCTATCTATCTATCTATCGTTCTGAAAATCAGACAGTATACTTCTACTAATAAAGCTGAATAACTTTCTTCCGCCAAGAAAGCCTTCCATGGTGAAACAGGGGCCTGTGTTGGGGAAAGTAATCTGATAATGGGAAGAAAGTTCTGCCAATTACTAATGAAAGAGGAAATGAACTGTTTTTGGAAGAAGTAACATTACTGATCTGCTAAACCATATGAACTTTTATAAACTTACTTTGGAATGAACTGAACATAGTATTTCTATGAAAAGCTCCTTGGTGAATATTTTTCTGTGTTCAAACATTATTTCCATGAAAATATTGATATAGTTTGATATACTGCACTATTTAAGCACTTTGTTTAAGCTTTTGATTGTAAGCTTGTTAGTATTTTATTTGTTATAATTACAAAATAATCAGGCCAATACAGAACGGTGCGCTTGGCAGAGCACACCATTAGTCCCCCTCTGGAGGGGTAATAGTGCGAGGAAAATGCATGTCAAACCCCCCAAAAACTCATAGCACCTGCAACATGCAAATGCATGTTGATGAGCCTATTAGTTATTCCCACGCATTACAGAAAGTAAAATGTGCAGCCAAGCCACACATTTTACTCTCAGAAATTAACGCCTGCCCAAAGACAGGAGTTAATTTCAGAAAAGTAGAAAAAACTGCTTTTCTGTACACCCTCCGACTTAATTTCATAGCGATATTAAGTTGGAGGCCCCAAAAATAAAAAAAAAATAAAAAATCTGTCTGCGGCCCGCTGGTTGGAAGACAGGCGCTCAATTTTGCTGGCATCTGTTTTCCGAACCCGTGGCTGTCAGCGGGTTCAACAACCAATGCTGGTAAAATTAAGCGTCGGCTGTCAAACCCGCTGATAGCCGCCTCTTCTGCCAATAAGGAGGCACTAGGGACGAGCTAGTGTTCCTAGCACCTCCTTATTACCGCAGGCCCTCATTTGAATACAAAATCGCGTGCCCAGGAGAGTGGCCTGGGGGCACGTTGGGAGAGCAGGCGCTCGCCTTGGAGCACCGGCTCTCCCACGCATTTTAGTATATAGGCCCGAATGTGTTTTTATTGGTTTTAGATTATTTGCATTAGTGCTTCAGGAAAGTTGATTTGTTGCTTACACACACACACACAAAATTCTGTATATACATACACACACACATACACACACACATATACAGATACAGTGAAGTTATTAACAGAGCTAGTTCTTTTGCTTCTCTTTTTAAGAGAGAAGTTTGAGAGTGTTTACTTCTTCTAACAAAAGGAATACTGAAATTGGTTTTCTCATACCCTGCAAACAATATCACAAAAATATGTTCATAAAATATGTTGCATTTTATTTTAGAAAGTTATTGAAGGCTTGGTATTACTCACAGGCATTTGCATAACATTCATTTTGCAGCTCAGAGAAACCAGCCTTTCACTTACAGGGGCTAAATATTTCTATTATTGGTGTCTGAGCCCTTTTCTTCTGGTAACTATTTTATGTCTAAAGATAAATCCCTAATAAGTTGAAAATAAATTTCCAACATAAAATATATATGGCTCCTTTTTTTCTCTTCTTATCAGAATAGGCAGTTTATATGTGCTACTTTGTTAGAGTCCTAATTTTTATTTGTACATAATTAGCTCATGCACAGGATCAGTGGCACTATATATTTTAGTGTACTATATATTATTGTATTAGAATAATTTATAAAATGTATTTTATAAATTTAAGGGGTTTTTTTTATTTTTTCAATCTTCTTGGGGTTCCTTGAATGATAAAAGGAAAACAATATTTTCTTTTAAGAATGATTTTCTCCTTCAGTGTACTAGAGGTAGTAGTGGGGGTGAAGGTTTCAAGAAAAAAACAACTTATCTATAACAGTGATAAAATTTAAAGCTAATTGGATGCTGACCATTAAATTTGAACTATCCTTAGATTCTGAAAAATTCCTATATCTAATTTCAGATTCTGAATCAGTTTCCTTCAAATCTCACCCTCTACTCCACTAAAGAATTTCATCCAATTCAGTTGGGAAAAAATTGACAATATAATGCAAAACCATGGAGCCTTCAGTGGAGGCTACAACACTACAGAGTAGAGGCACTAATGTACTGATATAAAAAGCTGTGCTGAGTCTAACACATGAAACCACCTCCCAAGTGAGCCAGAGGTTAAAGAGCATGCTACCATTTAAGTGAACTGCAGCAGAGAAAAAAAAGAGGACAATACAGCTATGTAACATGAGCTGCCAGCCCAGGAATCCAGAAAGAAATAAAAAAGGTTGCCAAACCCCTTATTGTGAAGGTGCTTAAATGACCACTGAAAGAATGAGTTGGAGACTCAGGTAGGGGATTTGCATGTCACAGCCCCCTGTGCTACTTTTGGTAACTTGCAGTGAAATATCACTTTAAATCAAAGGATAGCAAAATCCAAAATTACAGAACTAAGACTGGAAAAGCCCTACTTTGAGAATTCTGAATGAGAGGGATTTATGAGAGAAATGTACTGAAAACCAGTCCTAGGAAGCAACCAGATTCTCATCCTGACTAATAAAGGGAGTTCTCAGACAACAGAAAAAAAAAAGGCCAGGCAGGATGGAAGGGTATGCACATATTCACTTTCCATGGTCCTGCCTGGGTCTTGGTCTTTTGACTGAGAGAAGGTAACCTATACAAGCTGGGTAACAGTGAATGACTGGCCATGAGCTCAGTGGTGCTAAAATCACTGGAAGCTGAGACTGTGGAGGGCATAAATCACTGAACACTAAACAAGCCATGAACTTAGTGGAGCTGTAAACCCAAGCCAGGAAAAATTCTCTTACAAAAGGAAAACCGAATGAGAGTGGCAAATTGGGAGGGGACCCTAGGTCCCTCTTGAGCAAGAGGGCTCTAATGGAAGATTGAGTGGTCCTCCAGGATGGTATGACCCCAGTAGCAGATTGAGCAGGCCCCCCCCCAGGAGGAAGGAGACCCCAGCAGCAGATTGGGTTCTCCTTTGAGCAATGGACCCGAGTGGCAGATTGAGCAGACCCCTGGAGGGTGTGGATCCCAGTGGCAGATTGTACAGTTCCCTAGGAGGGTGTGGAACCCAGCAGAAGATTGGTCTCCCAGGAAGAAGGGGGCCCCTGTGGCAGGTCCAGAAGTGCAGTTGGGTTCCCCAAGTGGGGACCCCAGCAGCATTCCAGGATGTGGAATCAGATACCCCAGGAGTATGTAGACCCCAGCATTGGCACAGACCTTTCAGTGGAGCCGAAACAGCTCTGAAGAGATGGCAGCAGTTGAGATACAATGGACTCCTCAGGCCAATACTTCCCACGAGCACAGTTGCATCTTTTCACATGGGTGAGACTTGGGGAAAAAAGGGGGAAGAGAATAATAGCACTTGATTAAGTAGGAACTCAAGAGAGCCCTTCTATTCTATATGGTGGTATACTGTGGATGCCAACAACTTTAAACTGCCAAATATTTAATGTTCTTGCTACCTTGTAGAAATCTATATAGTTGTATGGCCTGAGACTATTAACCATGAGTAGGTAAGTGTGCTGTTTGACATCCTATTAGCGATGTACATAGTCATGTAGAAATGTATATACTTATATAGTCTAATAAACCTGTATATATTTGTACATACTGCCAGTCTTGTTCACAATCCCATTTGTTTTCCTGGGGTGAAAGAAGGGAAAATCTCACACACTAATAGAGATGTAATAGTGGCAGCCGATGGCCCGAGAGTGGGAGATTGCTCCCGGGACCCCCACTGGACCACCAGGTAATTTTAAAACATTTTGGGGGGGGGGGGGGGGTCGGGTGGGTGAGGGAAGCTAAGGGAGCTGTTTTAAAGGGTTGGGTGGATTTAGGGGTTGTTTTTGTGTGCCGTTTTTCCCGCCCTCCCCCAAAACGATAAGAGAACCCCACGAACAATGTTGTGGGGATTTCCTATCGGTTTCGAGGAGCCCCCGATTTCTGATGACTTTGAAAATATAGTACGATATTTTCAATCATCAGAAAAACGATTCACATCCCTACACACTAATATCTTTTTCCTCAGGTGGAGGTACCAGGTGCCAAGAACATGAGGACTGATGACACAGGAATGCCCCACGAGGTAAGTAGACAAGAGAGCATTACACACAGTTTTACGCTATTTTTAGTGCAAGCTAACTCTGGCATGGAACATGGGTTTTAATGCTGAAAAAACTTGCACTGACTAACACATAGAATACTTAATGCAGGTGCATCAAATTGCATGTAAATAAAGATATTAGCTATTACAAGGCAATGTAGAGAGCTGCCCTAGCAAGGAGACATTTTAGTGCATGTTTTTTAAATATGGGAAATTTATTGTAGGGTCAGGGCTCAGGGCAGGAGTAAAACTTAAGTCACATGTCTGTTGGTCATTTTGTCAATTGTGTTGTTGTATATAGATGGTTCTTTGTGCCAAAAATGGATTACATATATATGTAGTTTTTAATGGGTTGGTACATTTTACTGGTGAGCTGAAGAATTAGATCAGCAGAAGCATTAGAGCACAGAAAAGAGAGAGAAGAGAGAGAAAGAAGATGATTTATTGCCAAAAGAAGTAGCAGGCTGTTCTGGTTGAAACTGTTTACAGAAGGACACACAGGCAGTGTATATTTCATCTGAGGACAGCACTGTTGGGGTTATTGGAGACAGATGTGGTGTGGACATATAGAGTGAGATCCAGGGCAATTCTTTCTCTCTTAGAAAGAAATCAGAGGTGATATTGATCCTCTAATCAATCATGGGCGTGATCATTACAGGCTTTGTCAAGCTTCTTGCTACCTTGCATTTTCTTGCTCATTCCTGAATACTGGCATGGACCAGTCATTACTTTCAAAGCATTTCAGCCAGCTACTGCGGACTTTAATGAAATGCATCAGGGAGTAAAGCATGTGCCCACAGCAGTTTATAGAATGGCAGGAGATAACACATGCATTTTTCAATATAGCTGGCATGCCGAATGTAATAGGTGCAATAAATTGCACTAATGTTGACTTCATCCCACTCCCACACAGTCTCTTTCCTTTCTTTCTTTTCTGGTGTTGCATTACTTCTCTCTCCTTCTGAAACTTTTACCACATTCAGAATATGTTAAAGGTCTCTCCTGTGTATATGTTGTATTCTTCCTGTATCTCTTCCTTCTAAGAAAGGGTTTTTGTAAACATACAACCTCAGTATAACAAACAAACTAAGAAGGTGAAAGAACCAGTTTGATATTGTAGAGGGGCATAACAAAATGAAGAACCTTAAGGTGGTATAAAGGGGCATGGCAGGAAAGTAGAACATGAAAATTGTTTCTAATTGGTGTAGTTTTTTGATAATTTGTGAGATTTGCCTTATTAAGAAAGATTTTCCCATATTATGTAGCTGAAAGCTGTCTCTTCCCTTTGTTGATTTTATGGTGTTGCATTAGTTTTCTCTTCCTACTGAAACATTTCCCACATGCAGAACATGAAAAAAATCTCTTCTTCTATTGTGCCTACATTTCTTCCTTCTGACTGAAGGTTTTGCTAGAGTCTGTATATGTATATTGTCTGTCTTCATTTTCTCTCAAGGACCTGTGTCCTGCTGATGAGGCCACAGAATGATTTAAAATGAGGCATAAGAACATAAGATATGCCATACTGGGTCATACAAAAGGTCCATCAAGCCCAGTAACCTGTTTCCAAAAGTGGCTAACCCAAGTCACAAGTACTTGGCAAGTACCCAAACAATAAATAGATCCTAAGCTACTAATGCTGAGAATAAGCAGTAGCTATTCCCTTTTGATTAATAGCAGTTTATTATCTTTTAAATCCAGCTACACTAACTGCCTTAACATTATCTAGAAATGAATTCCAGAGTTAATTGTGCTTTGAGTGAAAAAGAACAGTTGTTAGCCTGGAACATGGCTATGCCTCCAAGGATCTGCTCTGGTTCTTGGGTGACTTAAAAGGGGTTGCTAAGCAAGACCATATATATAGGGAACTAGGTGATACATCTGGATCATGGCAGCTAGACAGAATGTCAGCACGACCTCCAAAGTGGTACATCAGGGACATGGCAGTTAAGCAGAGTGTCAGCAAGACCCTAAAATGGGACATCTGGGGCATTGTAGCAAGGCAGAGAGGCAGCAAGTTCCTCAAGGTGGTATATATGGGGTATGGCAGGTAGACAGAGTGGCAGCTATACTTAAATCATGCCTGCACTTGTTGTTTGTTCAACCAAAGCATAGACTTGAATGGACTATAGAACTGAATTGGAAACAATTGAATGAGATAAAACATTTTGTTTTTTTTATTTATATATATATATATATATATATATATGTGAGTACTCTCCATTCATTTTGAAGGTCACAAAAGAAAGAAAAATAGACATTTATTGCATTTTACCCATATGTTTCAAATTAGTGCACATCCCTAACAATTAATGGCTAAAGAACATTTGAGGGCCAATGGTATAAAACCAATGCCAAAACCGGCACAAAGGTTTAGCTCCGTTTTTCATTCTGCATGAGTTAAACACACAAGGCACCACCCGATGCAGTAAACAAATGTACGTGGTAACTTGAGAAGAGGAGTTCCAGCAGAAGGGTCACCATGGATTTCATCCACGGCAGCCCTAGAAGAGGAGACTCAGAGGTAAGACGGAGGCCGATGCCTTGATTGCATGTGTATGTGTGTGTGAGAGTGAGAATGAGAGTGCATGTCAAAGTGAGATCCTGTGTATGAGTGAGAGAGAGAGAGATATGGAATGTGAGAGTGAGAGCCTGTGTGAGTGAGAGAAAGAGACAGCATGTGAGTGAGACTCTGTAAGTGTGTGTGTGAATGTGTGTGTGTGAGAGTGAGAGAGAAAGAGAAAGCATGGATATTGAGCCTGTGTGTTTATGAGAGAGAGACATTATGTGCCAAGGAGGAATGGCCTCTCAGTCATGGATGCACAGGCACTGCCAACTTGGCTCAGAATGAAGAAATCTCTGGCCCAAGCATTATAGGCCTGTAAGAAAATGGAGTCACATCAGTCTATCATTAAATATTAGGGATGTGAATCGTTTTTTGATGATTTAAAATATCGTCCGATATATTTTAAATCGTCAAAAATCGTTAGAGGCGATATTTAATAGGAATTCCCCCGATTTATCGTCAAAAATCATAAATCGGGGGAAGGGGGAGGGGAAGGGGGAGGGCGGGAAAACTGGCACATTAAAACATCCCTAAAACCCACCCCGACCCTTTAACATAAATCCCCCACACTCCCGAACCCCCCAAAATGTCTTCAATTACCTGGGGTCCAGTGGGGGGGTCCCGTTGTGATCTTCCACTCTCGGGCGTCGGGCGCGTTGATAGAATATGGCGCCGGCGCCATTTTGGTTCCTGTTCCCTGACGTCACGAGCGTAGAAGATCGCTCCCGGACCCCCGCTGGACCCCCAGGGACTTTTGGCCAGCTTGGGGGGGCCTCCTGACCCCCACAAGACTTGCCAAAAGTCCAGCGGGGGTCCGGGAACGACCTCCTGCACGCGACTCGTGTTGCTGTACGGCCGGCGCCATTTTGCTGTACGGCAAAGCAAAATGGCGCCGGCCGTACGGCAACATGATTCGAGTGCAGGAGGTCGTTCCCGGACCCCCGCTGGACTTTTGGCAAGTCTTGTGGGGGTCAGGAGGCCCCCCCAAGCTCGCCAAAAGTCCCTGGGGGTCCGGGAGCGATCTTGTACGCTCGTGGCGTCGGGGAACACGAACCAAAATGGCGCCGGCGCTACCTTTGCCCTGTCATATGACAGGGCAAAGGTAGCGCCGGCGCCATTTTCTATCAACGCGCCCGACGCCCAAGAGTGGAAGATCACAACGGGACCCCCCCACTGGACCCCAGGTAATTTAAGACATTTTGGGGGGGTTCGGGAGGGTGGGGGGATTTATTTTAAAGGGTCGGGGTGGGTTGTAGGGCTGTTTTAATGTGCCGGTTTTCCCGCCCTCCCCCGATTCACGATATTGTGAAGCATACAAAACCCCATTTTCATATCTGCAACTTTCTCTGGCTGTAGCATTCTTCCAAAGTGGTGAAGGCAGTGGAACTGACTTTTCAAAATGCCAAATGTATGTTCTATGACCGTTCTGGTTCTCATGTGCACCTCATTGTACTGGATTTCCACGATTGTACATGGCGGACAGGGGTGTGAGTAGCCATGCTTTACAGCTGTAACTCGCATTTCCTGCAAAAAAATAGAAAGTGTGTACTATTGTTTTTGATATCCACCAAAGAAAGCTTACATTTTAAATGTTTAGCTAATGCTTTCAGCACCCACCCTAGAATAGTACCACTTTGGCACCATATATCAGAAAGCGTGTATTATTCCACCTTTGGTATCCACCCCAGAGAACTTGTATTTACCCACCCGTTAGCCAACATTTGATTGTATAGCAGTAAAGTACACATCTTAACACCATGCAGCAGAAAATGTGCAATATTCTGCATTCAGTACATACCCCAGAGAGCTTACATTTTGACATTTTAGCTTACGTTTTGGTTTGATTTCTATTTTAAGCATTCTGAGAAACCAGCCTTCACTGTATTTCCCTTCAGTGAAATTTTGAGTTAGCGCTGATTGTATAAGAATGAAGGAATCATGGTTGCTTCCAGAAAACTTGAAGATAAAACTGAGGATCTTCATGTATGCATTGCACTCAACTTGTCAATTCAGGGAGTGTAAATGCTTCCTGCTATGCTATACCATTTCTTTATGAAGGTCTGGAGATGGAGTGACCCAGTCTGAAACTTCATCATAAAGAAAATTATGTCTGGTTGTGGGAAAGACATTGGGCCAGTCCCTGTCCAGAGGCTCACAACGTCCTTCTAGATGTTCAGCAAACATTGCCAACAATAATATGTGAGACTCTTTTCTCAACATGCCCTTTTTAGGCTAGGCTTCTCCATTGCCTTCTTTGGTGGTTTCTGGCTTAGTGAATTGGTCATTGCCTCTAAAGCTGGCAAGCTTGGCAATGGGCTTCTGTCTGGGAGCATGGTGAAAAGTTATATCTGTGCATTCATAAATTAAAGGCTGACCACAGGAATAAGAGTGAATTATTGATGCTGCAAACTGTGGTAACATTGTTCACTTGACTAGTAAATAATTTAAGGGCCTACATAGCAAAAAGACTGCAAGACACTACCCATTTCTTTGAACACTAGTATTTGACTTTTCTAAACCAGTATCAGTATGTGGAAATTTTCAAAAGGTGTCTTGGGGTTGCAGATTTTGATCAGAGCTGCTTTGGCTCTCATTCCTTTAGGATTATTGCCACCAGCATTGCAGAGACACTGGATTACCCTCCCACTAGTATACAAAGTATTGTACGATGCCAGTCTTCAACTTATGCAACATGTCTGAGGGCAGGCAAAGCATCCAAGCATTCTACTCGCTAACCTTCTTGACTTAATTTTCAGACACTGTGCAGTGGCAAGGGATGATGTTAATCACAGGGCATTCTTTTGTTTTCTAGTCAGGCAAGCAGGTGCAGGCAAAATTTTATGGAAATCACCTGGGTTTGCAGCTAAAGGTATTCAGGTTCAATGGATGGAAAAGTGAGATATCCGCTGGAAGCAGCTTGTCCCTGTTATTCAGGCTTGAATGGATGACAGTGCTACCCAGCACAATAGCAATACAGCTCAGTGGGGATGTCCTGAAATTCTTGTCTTGCCTACAGCTAATCAGAATAGGCAAATACAACCTCACTTTTTTTTTTTCTGGGTTGGTTACAACAGACAGAAATTCTCTAGTCAGATGTCATTTTTCACCTCATTCACGCCACATTCATACCATAAATTCCATTAAAATGTATTAACAATTCCTAATCCCTGTGTTAAAAAAAAAGTGTTTCACAGTAATTCTGCCTTTCAACAAGCATTTTAGGAAGTATTTCTCAAAAAAAAAAAAAAAAAGCCAATTCTCCAGATCTGTGAGGAGTGACAAAGTGACCATGTCATAGATCCTGCTGCTTCAAAGGTTCCCATCTCCTCTCAGTCTGGGTGATCCGGAGTCTTATCATAGTTCTTATGCAGGCATTATATAACATGCTATTCATGGTTTCTTTAGAGTTTCTTTGATCTCCCGTTATTTCTGTTGGCTCCCCTTTGTTATTTATGGGATAGTTGCTGACGGGGGATTACTTGTACTTCTTTGCTATGTATTAGATTCTTGATCATAACTCTCAGCCTGTTTCCTTACCAAATTTTATTTTGTGATTTTGTAAGCTTAATAAATAAATTGGAAAAAAAAAAGTTCCCATCTCCCAAACTATCACAACTATAACTCCTGCTACTTTACTGTAGAATCCTTGTACCTGCTGATATCATTGTAAAATTGTACCTTTTAACAGGCTCTGGTCTTCCTAAATAGCTTGCTTTAAAGCTTCCCAATATGGGGCCAATTTGTAAATCAATTTTTTAATTTAAATATGGGGTTAAATATTTTAATTAATTTTATATTGTAGAATGGCTCCCCACCTCAATATTAATAACTCAAATAAATTGCTCTAAACACTTGAGGTACACTGCAAAAATAGCAGAATATAACGTAATTTCGTTATATTCTGCTATTTTTGCAGTGTACCTCAAGTGTTTAGAGCAATTTATTTGAGTTAAATATTTTAATACATCATAGTGCTGCTGTCTGGCCAAAGAGAGAGTTCTTAGGAAGGCAGGATTGAGATAAGGTGGTCAGCAGCTTGGCATCACTTGCTACTCAAATGGTGATGGGTGTGGCATGTAGAGGACCCTGGTATTCTGCAAGGTATGGTCAAGTTGACTGTGTCCAAGGAGGGCAACCTAACTTTCATAGCAGAGGCTCAGTCAGCAGTGAATACGACAGCAGCCTCATTCGCCCTACAACAGACAACTCAGTGATGCAAACATCTCTGTTTTTCCCATGGTGGATGGCTACATTTCAGGCAGAATGGAGGTAGATATAATTTGACTCTGGTATTATTTCACAGTATGTTTTGTTAAAAAAAAAAAAAAGCCTTGTATTTCCATTAAATGGTATAGTGGTTATTCTTTGTGTTATAAGGAGCAGAGGAAAGAAAAGGAGGGGAGGGTCAAGGGAGTCAAGATTATGTTAAAAATCCTTACTCAATGAACACAGTTCAATGAAGATTCACAAAGAACATCCAATTGATCTGTTATTTCTTTAAGCATCATTTAATTCATGTTCAGATCTATTCTCATGCAATACAGCAGTGTGTTCCTATTGCCATCAATTAATTTCACAGCTATAGAGAACCCAGCTGAGGAAGTTTGCAATTGTTTGCTGGTCTTCTCAATTCCCATTGGGACATTATAGCAAACAATGAGTAACTCAATACACCAGTATAATAGAATTTGCCAGCATAAAGTCTTCTTGTCAGTAGTGAAAGAAACAGTATATTTTGCCTTGGCATTCTCCCCATTTTTTCAAAGGACTGTAAAATTGGAAGCTGACTTTGGATGACTTTACAATATAATTCAGAACTACCAGTGAGTGAAGAGAAAGATGCTTGAGTAGGCTCTCAAGATTTCCTATATATTATGAACAATCAATGCAATTCTGCAGAGCACAATTTGTATGCTGAATAAAGATAGTCATTATAAACCACAAATACTGTAATTTCACTTGAGAATACCAGAGCTGTAGTCTTTACAATTAAATTTGTTGCATGCTGTATATGTATAAAATATTAAAAGGCTAACAACATATTCTTTATTAAGTGCAAAATTTCAGATTTCCCTCTTGTCTTATAGTTGCTATTAAAGTTCAATTTCCTCAAACACAACAGTAATGTCTTGTTTAACATTCAAGTTTTCTTGGTTTACAGGTACCCATGCTTTGAGGTCAACAATGAGCAAATTGGGGAGCAGGACAATTACACAGTAACTTTCCCTGGATATTCAGTGGAATTTTGCTGGGTAAGTGTTGGGTTGAAAAAAACCTACTAACATTTGCTGGGTAACTTTAGGACAATGATTTTTTTCTACCAGACTTACCTTGCTAAATGAATCTGGTTCGTGCTAGTCACACCCCTGGAATACACCCACCCCACCTCTTTTTATCGGGTTAAATTTTAGCCTGGTAATGACTTACTCAGATAAAATGTTGCCTGTGAGAGGGACAAGAAATTCAAATCTCAGAATTTGTCCAGTAACTCCAGGGGTAGTTCAAGGCAATCAGCTGCTATGGCAAGGGAGGCGAGAGCACCCCTTCCTTTCCCCCACCCCATGGCACAATATACAGAGGAGGCCAAGTTGGAGGGTTCCCACTTGTAGTCTGGCCCTTTTGGTGATTTGAAATGTTGGGAAGGAGGAGTGTGGAGGTCAAGGTTTCCGGAAAAGTGGCAGATAGTGTGTCAGTGATAAAATACTGGGAAGCTGACAATCCGCCAGTCTCCTAGGAATCTTACCATCTGCTCTCCACACTTCCTTAACATCTTTCCACAGGATGTGGGAGATGGGTGAATGGTGGGGGTCTATGTGTAATGGACTACTCAAGCCAAAGAAAGGGTATTAGATGCCCAGGGCAACCTTACAGTCATGAGTCAACTCTTCTCTCAGCCCTCCCCACATACAATTAAAATTTATGCATTTATTTTACAATTTCATATTAAGCTCTGACCCTGAAAGTAAGAATTTTTATGAAAAAAAACATTCAAAATAGGGACGACAACTTTCAAACCAGTGCACGGGTACTCTTTGGTGCGTGTGTCTTGATATGAGTGCAGATATGTGGACATTTTATAACTTGAATGCATATATTGTTGGATTCGTGGACCATTGCACCAAGGTGGATTTGACACTACTTGCAGTGAGGAGCTCTGCAGGTCCCCACCATCGGCTGGCAGATCCAGAAGAGGCAGAGGCCTTTGGGTGCTAGGGTCAGCAGGTCTTAGATGGGAGCCTCTCCTGATGAGATGGAGATTCATTGAGGGCAGCGCAGATGGACACAGGCAAATCCTGAAGCAGGCTAGGGTCAGTGGCAGGTGACGCTCAGGTATGTCCAATAAGTAGGCTGTGGTCAATGGCAGGAGGCATTCAAGGAGGTTAGGTAAGCAGGCTGTAGTCAGTGGCAGGCAGCATTCAAGGAGATCCAGTAAAAAGACCGTGGTCAGTGGTAGGCAGAATTCAAGGAGATCTAGGAAGCAAGCTGAAATCAATACCGGGTATCCATCCAAACGAAAGGCGGGACAGATAGTCAGGGCAGGAAGGAGAGGAACAGAACAGGCTGACAAACGAGGAGATGTGGAACATTGAAGAACAGAAGAACTAACCATGAGAACTGAAGAAAAAGGATGTAGAATGCTGGAACTGAAAAGCAAGGATGAAGACGCTGGAGAAACTCTTCTTACTTAGATAGTAGGGAGACCTGTTGTCAAAGCAAAAATAGGATGCACCAGTGGCCTTTTATAGGCCCTTCCTTGTGAGGTCATCATGGGGTGCTTCTAGCGTTTTTTCACTGCGGGCCCTTTAAATGAAAGGAAATTGTGTGTGTGCATGCCTTAGGGGTGCCCAGGGAAGGTATCAGTGGCATCTCACCCCAGAGACCGTGGTGGCATCCCACTATGCTGTGATGTGGCATCCCGCTGCGCTAGAGGTGAGAGAGTTACAACAGCGTCAAAAAGCAAGCAGCTGGTGAGGCAGTTTGCAGAGAGAGCCCATGGACTGCCAAATGCAACAGTACTCTCCCCTCTTAATCTCCCTCCCTGAGGATCAGAGTTTCTTGGGGTGATGTGCATGGCACTCCCTTAGAGGTTAAATTTAAAAGTGCTGCATACACAAATCGGCCACATAGGCATATATGTGGGCCACCTGCAACAGTACGTGCATACAAAAGGGGCATATTAGGGGCATGGAAGGGATGTGGTCTGGATGTGACTATATGTATGTGCATAATGACATATTTTAAATCAGACCTATGTGTTGACATGCACATATTTAGGCATGTGAACTTGTTACTGGGGGTTTAAGCACATGGCACCAGAGAGACTTTTGATTAACCTCTTGTCGTTTGCCAGGCCACCTTCTCTTCACAAGTGGAAGCAGAAACTGCCAGTGTGTGGGGGGAGGGTGTGTAGGGCCTCCAATGCCAACTGTGACCCATTGGGGTTGGGTTAGTGGAAGAGTAGCAGTCACTTGCATTGAGGGGTTTGAGGCATGAGGACACACTTTCATAGCAAAATGACTATAATCACAGTATTGGTACTCATGACTTTAAGGCACAGGAGAGAGAGCGAGAGGAAAGGAGGAGGAGGAGGTTGAGAACATATCCCAGAAACAGAGTCTACAGGTCATGGGCTCAGTTTTTAGATCTGCCAGAGGAGGAAGTCATGCATAGGTTCAGGTTTAATATGGAAACTATACAGTACCTATGCCAGCAGTTACTGGAAGTTCCAGAACCCACCAGCCAGAAGGCCATGCCTTGCCAACACATCTCAAGAATATCACTGCCGCATATGTTTTTGCTACTGGCACCTTCCAAACTCCTCTTGGGGTCATGGCCAGAATTAGCCAGTCCACCACTTCCATGTGCATTGATCAGATGCTGGCTGCCTTGCTAAGGAGAACTCACCAGTATATATCCTTCCTTCAGAGCAGATGGCACCAAGAACAAATCATATAGGATTTTTATCAGGTGGCACACCTGGGAGCTTTTGATTGCACACACATCCCTATAAGAGCAACAGGGGGAGATGAGGTCGCCTACCGCAACCGCCATATGTAAGTGGCCTGTGACATTAAGGGACTCATCCCGGACATCATCCCCAAGTTTTCCAATCCATTGGTAACACCATATCACAACCAGCCTCCTCTGTGGGTGTCCCACATCTCCATGTGGGCTGCTGGCCTGGAGGAGAGCTCAGACCCAGCCTAATCACCTACTGTCCAGTCCAACCAGAAATCCTATATAACAGAGGATGTGGTTAGTGTAGTTAGTGTAGCTGGGTTTAAAAAAGGTTTGGATACATTCTTGGAGGAGAAGTCCGTTAACTGCTATTAATCAAGCTCACTTAGGGTATAGCCTTTGCTATTACTGGCATTAGTAGCATGGGATCTACTTAGTGTTTGGGTACTTGCCAGGTACTTGTAGCCTGGATTGGCCACTGTTGGAAACAGGATGCTGGGCTTGATGGATCCTTGGACTGACCCAGAATAGCAATTTCTTATGTTCTTATGCTCTAGTTTCTCTCTTATAGGTGACAGAGGCTATCCCCTCAAAGCCTGGCTCATGATCCCTGTGGCCACTCCATAGAGTGCAGATGAGGTGCAAGACAACAGGGCCCAATGGATAACCAGAGCATTCATTGAGAGAACCTTTGGCTTACACCAAACATTCTTCTGCTGTCTGGACAGATCAGGGTGATGCCTCCTCTACAATGCACCTAAAGTATGTCAGATCTTCCTAACTGCTGTATGTTACATAACTTGGACAAAATCAGATGCATACCTCCTCCAGAGGGACTAGATGAAAATACAGATGAAGAGGACGAGGAAGAGAAGGAAGAGCTCAGTCAGGAAGAATTTCAAGTGATACATTGGCACAAAGGCAGGCTATAGAGGAAAGGAACACTCTGATACAAAGATATTTTCATCGGTGACAGTGAATTTACGCATGTGTGAAATGCAAATTAGTCAAAGGGCTGTACATATGAAATTTAATGGGTTTTTCAGGTATGCTTTCCCTTTCTTAGATTATGTGGGGGAGGCATTGGGCACAGAAATCGGGATCTCTGGATCGGCCTTACTCTGGTTCATATCCTACCTGGAAAACAGGCAGTACACAGTCCAAATCACCAACACTGAATCTAAACCCATTCATCTCTCCCAAGGAGTCCCCTAAGGCTCATCTCTCTCATCTACCCTCTTTAACATAGACCTGCCCCTCTGCCAACTCCTCACAGACCTTGGCCTCACCCATTATCTCTATGCAGATGATGTACAAATACTCATCCCTATACAAGAATCCCTTGAAATCTGGGAAAGCTGCCTCCACTCCATAAACTGCCTCCTCACCAACCTCCACCTTGCTCTTAACAGTGCGAAAACCGAACCCATCATCATCTCCACCCGCAATGATCCCCCACCCCTTCCCAACCACAACCCCCACCCCCGCCCAACTCCTCTCCAGCAAAATGTACGAAACCTTGGTGTCATATTTGACAACCAATTCAACCTAAAAACCTTCATCAATACTACAATTAAAGATGGCTACTACAAGCTCCATGTACTCAAAAAGCTCAAACCACTCCTCCATCTTAATGACTACTGTACCGTCCTCCAATCCTCTATATTCTCAAAAATTGATTACTGTAACGCCCTGTTACTAGGTCTCCCCGCCTCAACCCTTAAACCCCTCCAAATGCTACAGAATGCAACTGCAAGAATTCTTTCAAGCACCCACAAAACAGACCACATCACTCCTGTCCATTGGCTCCCTATTTCCTTTCATATCACCTACAAATGCTTCTCAATTATTCACAAAACCATCCACAACAATGACATTTTTTGGCTCGACAACTCTCTCCGCCTACACACTTCCAGCCACCTAACCAGATACACCTATAAGGGAACCTTCCATACCCACACCCTCATGTCCACACACCTCTGTACCACAAAAGACCGCACCTTCTCCCTAGCTGGACCCACCCTCTGGAACTCAATGCCAACGGATCTTCGGCTAGAGCCAAGTACACAAAAATTCAAAAAAAACAAACAAACCCTCAAGACTTGGCTATTCAAACAAGCCTTCCCTGAATAGTACCACCCCCCCCCCCCCCCCCCCCCCCCCCCCACCTACTGCTTCACTGGACGCTTGCAGAAGCCCTGAAACCCTTCCTACTATAATGTTCCCTCTCACTACCTCCTAAATACTTATTTTATTCTCCCCCTAAAGCGCTCCTCCCTCTTCTTACCCCTTACACGAATATCACTGTACCTTTGTATATAACATGACTGTACTCTTGTATATATTACCGTACCCTCGTATCTATTGTATATACCTGTTCCGATCACCCCTATTTTTTGTACTACCACTGTTCAGTTCCATGTAAATCGATATGATGTTTCGACAAATACCGGTCTATAAAAACGGCTAAATAAATAAAAAAATAAAAAAATAAATAAAACAAAATAAAAAAATATAAAACATTAATCATAACAGTAAACCATAATAACAAAAAGAATATTTCAAAACAGCTGACAAATAGATTAATATCTGATAATTAAACATAACATTTTTTAAAAATTTTCCAGAGACCAATAAAATATTTCAAAACAATAGACACGTCAGGTAATACCCAATAATCAAAGGATAAAAAATATGTCCTGCTCTCCATATCTGGGAGCTGCTGATTTCCAAATACCCTGAGATTATCGTGGATTAGTGGGGGAAGAAGGGGGGAGAAGGGGGAGCATAAGCTTTCTTCTCTCACACACAAATATGCCCTCTCTCTCACATACTTTCTCTCTTTCTCTCTTCTCTCTCTCTTTCACTCACCCACATACATACATACCCTCTTTGTCACTTTCTCCCTTTCTCCCTCATACACTCGTATTCTCTCACAAATATTCTCACACACAAACACACCCATACTCACCCTCTGTCTTTCTCTCTCTCACACATACACACACACACACATGCTCTCACACTCACATTCTCTCTTGCTCTCTCACACATATGGTCTCACACACACTTTCTCTCACAAACACACATGCTTTCTCAGTCTCACACTCAAACACATTTTCTCCTATATACTCTCTCACACACATGCTCTGTGTCTTATCTTTCCCCTCCTCACTCACAGTCCCTCTTCTCTTACTTCCCTTTTGACTCACCCTATCCCCTTTCCTTCTCTCCATTGACATCCCTTTCATTACCTTTCAGTCACTCACTCCCTTTATCTCTTACTCATACTCCCCTTTCTTTCCCTCCTTTTTGACTCATGCCTCCCCTTTCCTTCCTTCAGTCTTGCACCCCTTAACTTCTCAATCGCCTTCTTTCTCTCTCATTCACTCCCCTTTCCTCCCACCTCCTTTCCTTCCTTCTCCGTCACTCACCTCCCCTTCTCTCTCTCTTTCACTCACCCACATACATACATACCCTCTTTGTCACTTTCTCCCTTTCTCCCTCATACACTCGTATTCTCTCACAAATATTCTCACACACAAACACACCCATACTCACCCTCTGTCTTTCTCTCTCTCACACATACACACACACACACATGCTCTCACACTCACATTCTCTCTTGCTCTCTCACACATATGGTCTCACACACACTTTCTCTAAGTCTCACAAACACACATGCTTTCTCAGTCTCACACTCAAACACATTTTCTCCTATATACTCTCTCACACACATGCTCTGTGTCTTATCTTTCCCCTCCTCACTCACAGTCCCTCTTCTCTTACTTCCCTTTTGACTCACCCTATCCTCTTTCCTTCTCTCCATTGACATCCCTTTCATTACCTTTCAGTCACTCACTCCCTTTATCTCTTACTCATACTCCCCTTTCTTTCCCTCCTTTTTGACTCATGCCTCCCCTTTCCTTCCTTCAGTCTTGCACCCCTTAACTTCTCAATCGCCTTCTTTCTCTCTCATTCACTCCCCTTTCCTCCCACCTCCTTTCCTTCCTTCTCCATCACTCACCTCCCCTTTAACCTCCTCACTCATACCCATTACCATTCCCTTTTTTCATTATTTCCACTCCACCCCTCCTATTGGCAGGACTCTCTAGGGAGAAGCTGAGTGGGTCTTCTTGTTGGTGGGGAGTGGGAACCCTACCAACATCATTCCTGCATGTGCCACAGGGTCTTCTTTTTGTTGATGGAGAGTTGGAACCTTGCTAGCATCATTCTTTCTTGCCATCGTGGAGTCTTCCTTTTGCTGGCGGGGAGTGGGACCCCACCATCATTCTTGCTTGTTGCCACTGGGGGGGGGGACGTAGGAACCTAACTGGCATTAGAATTTAAAAGCGATAGTGAGGCTGCTGCTGCAGAGGGGTTTTGGGGAGACAATTACTGCCACTCCCAAAACTTTGCTGCCTAAAGCAGCCGCCTTGCCCTACCTCATTATAGTACCAGCCCTGAGTAACTCTGAAGTTACCTAGACAAAACCTTTTGAATTTAGACTTTGTTCTATTTGTACAATCTTTTCCATCTGTCTGTAGCTGTTATAAGATGAAATGGCAAAGAAAGAGTATATTTCTTTATCTATGTTAAATGAGACGCACTGTGGGTAATTTTCTGGTACAGCTATGTACATCTAGTAGCACTAAGACAATACTTTAAAACAAGCATGCAGGTGCTGATACACATGTATACACAAACATGCACTGAAATTTGAAATTATGGGCGCTTTTATGCACATAGGGGTACATTTTCAAAACTAGCATGCGTGCTACCACGTGCGCGCACATGGACACCCAATTTTATAACATGCACACGCTGGCGCAAGCATGTTATAAAATTGGGGGTCGGCGCTCGCAAGAGGGTGCACAATTGTGCAACTTGCGCACACAGACACCTGCGGCCTTCCCCTGCTCCCTCTCAGGCTGCTCCCAACCCCATAACCTAATCTCCCTTCCCCTTCCCCTAACCCTCCCGCCCTCTAGCCCTAATTGACCCTCCCTCCCCCCAGACCTTTGTCCTACCTGTTGTGCGTGCCAGCACCGAGCCAGCATGCGATCCTTCGACACAGCGGCAAATGGCCGCTGTGCCGGAGGCCTCTGGCCCTGCCCCCGGTCCACTCCACCCTGCCCCCTCCCCGCCCCTTTCCCAAAGTCCCGGGACCTAGACGCGTCCTGGGGCTTTATGCGCGTCACCGGGCCTTTGTAAAATGCACTTATGTGTGCTCCTAATTTTAAGTGGTTATTTGAGCAAATGTGACGCTCGTATCTTCCTTAATGATTTGTTAGCTTTAACTTGCGCAGGGAAGCAGATTTTAAAACATGTTTGCATAAAGGCCATTCTCAGTTTTACCAATTACTTCACCAGTTTGCCCAGTCTATCTTGAGGTCATTTAGACCCCTCTGGTTTTTCATCTCCCAGTTGGCCCACACCCCTTATCCAGTTGATATAGGCCTTAGTAGAGATTTATGAAAATTTACACTTCATAAGAAGCAGAAGTGAACATATGCGGCTAACAAGCCACTGTGCGCTGAGGAAACCAGTTTTAGAATACGGAGTTACATGCATAATTATTGGCCCTACCCCAGAATGTCCATGCCTGCCCCCAGCTCTGCCCCTTTTCCATGCCATTTTGTTCCGCTTGAGCATCCACATATACGTGCATAATTTGCAGCTTTTAAAATATGCGTTGCAAATGCGCACCCAGATACACTCATATATGGGTCTTTCAGCGTGAGCAATACTTTTAAAATTCACTCCTAATATTAGTACTACCATTAAATATACAGGTATGATTGTTGAGCTGGGAAAATAATATAATAATAATTTGTTAGTGTTCTTCTTTGACACAATTATGGTACGTTAATACTGAAACTTTAGTAAAAATCTGAGCAAGTATCATATTCTAAAGTTTTATTTAAACTGTGATTGCATCCACTCACATTTCCATAATATGCACTGCAAGAGAAACAAGGATAATTGTTTGAATTATACAAACCATGTAACCACTGCCATTTTCTGTACCGTTATGCAGAGCATGATTGATACAGTGCATTTAAAGTTCGCCTCCTTTAACATCAGCAATAGATTTCTTCATCCATCAATAGCAGTCTTTTGTTATTTAATGTCTGCTCATTTCAACCTGTATTCAGGTTTAAGTACTTAAACTATACCAAGAGGCCGTGTTCTGAATTTTCTGCATGTTGTTGAAATAATATTTTCTTTAGAAGAAAAAAAAACAAAACAAAACAGAACAATGCAGTTTGCACAGTAATTGCCAATGTGCATATTACATTTGCTTACTTATGATTGCTTAGTCACACACGCTTGATGGTCATCATCAAAAAATACTTAACTAAAGTCTGCAGAGGTCTTACTATACATTTATCTCATTTCAACTACTATTCTTCATGAGCACTAAAGGGGCAGATTCAGCAAACCAGTGAGTAGACAAGTTATCCAGCTAAAGTTATTCAGTGGGATATAGCCAGTTAAGTGGTGAACTGCTAAGGGAAAACAAAAATTAGATTGCAGGCCTACTGGACCAAACACAGGCCATCTCCCCCCAGACCCAAATTAAAAGACTCAGCATGGCAGGACTGAGCCTGCAATTCCGCCAAATCTCACCCCCACCTCGGAGGGAAAGGGCAGCGCGCGCAGGGCTCGGCGCGAGCAAGTTGCACAAATATGCACCCCCTTGCGCACGCCGACCCCGGATTTTATAAGATACGCGCAGCTACTAATAATTCCCAACATTCTGTTTGCTTTTTTGACTGCCAAAGCACACTGAACCGACAATTTCAATTTGTTATCAACTATGACGCCTAGATCTCTTTCTTGGGTTGTAGCACCTAATATGGAACCCAACATTGTGTAATTACAGCATGGGTTATTTTTCCCTATATGCATCACCTTGCACTTATCAACATTAAATTTCATCTGCCATTTGGATGCCCAATTTTCCAGTCTCACATGGTCTTCCTGCAATTTATCACAATCTGCTTGTGATTTAACTAATCTGAACAATTTTGTGTCATCTGCAAATTTGATTATCTCACTCGTCGTTTTTCTTTCCAGATCATTTATAAATATATTGAAAAGTAAGGGTCCCAATACAGATCCCTGAGGCACTCCACTGTCCACTCCCTTCCACTGAGAAAATTGTCCATTTAATCCTACTCTCTGTTTCCTGTCTTTTAGCTAGTTTGCAATCCACGAAAGGACATCGCCACCTATCCCATGACTTTTTAGTTTTCCTAGAAGCCTCTCATGAGGAACTTTGTCAAACGCCTTCTGAAAATCCAAGTATACTATATCTACTGGTTCACCTTTATCCACATGTTTATTAACTCCTTCAAAAAAGTGAAGCAGATTTGTGAGGCAAGACTTGCCTTGGGTAAAGCCATGCAGACTTTGTTCCATTAAACCATGTCTTTCTATATGTTCTGTGATTTTGATGTTTAGAACCCTTTCCACTATTTTTCCTGGCACTGAAGTCAGGCTAACCGGTCTGTAGTTTCTCGGATCACCCCTGGAGCCCTTTTTAAATATTGGGGTTACATTTGCTATCCTCCAGTCTTCAGGTACAATGGATGATTTTAATGATAGGTTACAAATTTTTACTAATAGGTCTGAAATATCATATTTTAGTTCCTTCAGAACTGTGGGGTGTATACCATCCGGTCCAGGTGATTTACTACTCTTCAGTTTGTCAATCAGGCCTACCACATCTTCTAGGTTCACCGTGATTTGATTCAGTTTATCTGAATCATTACCCATGAAAACCTTCTCCATTACGGGTACCTCACCAACATCCTCTTCAGTAAACACTGAAGCAAAGAAATCATTTAATCTTTCTGCGATGGCCTTATCTTCTCTAAGTGCCCCTTTAACCGCTCGATCATCTAACGGTCCAACTGACTCCCTCACAGGCTTTCTGCTTCGGATATATTTAAAAAACGTTTTACTGTGAGTTTTTGCCTCTACAGCCAACTTCTTTTCAAATTCTCTCTTAGCCTGTCTTATCAATGTCTTACATTTAACTTGCCAATGTTTATGCTTTATCCTATTTTCTTCTGTTGGATCCTTCTTCCAATTTTTGAATGAAGATCTTTTGGTTAAAATAGCTTCTTTCACCTCCCCTTTTAACCATGCCGGTAATTGTTTTGCCTTCTTTCCACATTTCTTAATGTGTGGAAAACATCTGGACTGTGCTTCTAGAATGGTATTTTTTAACAATGACCATGCCTCTTGGACATTTTTTACTTTTGTAGCTTCTCCTTTCAGTTTTTTTCTAACAATTTTTCTCATTTTATCAAAGTTTCCCTTTTGAAAGTTTAGCACGAGAGCCTTGGATTTGCACACTGTTCCTTTTCCAGTCATTAAATCAAATTTGATCATATTATGATCACTATTGCCGAGCGGCCCCACCACCGTTACCTCTCTCACCAAGTCCTGTGCTCCACTGAGAATTAGATCTAAAATTGCTCCCTCTCTCATTGGTTCCTGAACCAATTGCTCCATAAAGCTATCATTTATTTCATCCAGGAACGTTATCTCTCTAGCGCAGAGCTTTCCAAACTTTTCATGTTGGTGACACACTTTTTAGACAAACATAATTTCACGACACGGTAATTCAGTCTACTAGTAAACCAGAGGTTAAAGGTTAAACGAACGAAACATATTTCGACAATTTATGTATGTTTCCTTAAATATATACATAAATAAAATGTTTCACGACACAACCTATCTCATGAAAACCTTAAATTTATATTAAAAATATATATTCCAAGATTCATGTTATTGTTATAATTTATGAGAAACAATAATAAAACAAATTGTCTGTCCCCCACACCCTCATCTCTCTCCTCCCCCCAGCACATGTCTGGCCCCCACACACTCATATCTCTCCCCCTCAAGCACATGTCTGTCCCCCCAGCACGTTTGCCCCCCACTCACTCATCTCTCTCTCCCCAGCACATGTCTGGCCCCCACACTCATGTACCTCGTCTTTTTGATTGTTGCCAGTTAAGTGCTTCACTCCCTTCCATGATCACCAGTCACTGCTGCTTGCAGTCAGTACTCCTCATGGCCAGGCCTCATCGGCAGCAGCAGCCAATGCAAGGATGGCTGGGCTCGTTCCACCCACCAAGCCCCCCCAAAAAACGCGATTGACAGCAAAAATCACCCAATAATAAGCAACCCATAAACTGAAAAAAAAAGTGAATCTCTAGAAAAAAAAAAGCCCAAACTCGCATCAGAGTTGACCGGGCTTGCGCGACACACCTGCACACTGCAGGCGACACACTAACGTGTCCCGACACACAGTTTGGAAAGCTCTGCTCTAGCGTGTCCCGATGATACATTTACCCAGTCAATATTGGGGTAATTGAAGTCTGCTATCAAAAACGTTGTATGAATAATATTTCAAAATTAATGTGTGTATTTTTTCATAGTTCTTTTACTACATTATTATGGACCATCATACCACCCGTGACATGCATGCATTTGATGCCTGTGTTTTCAGTCACATTGGGTCATCTTTAATCATCGGTCCTGTAAAAGTTTTGAATATAAGCAGTCTTTTTGCTTTTTTTAAAAAAAATTTCTCAAATTAGTGTGTGGAGTAATTTTTACTTTCATGCAAATCCTGCTCTTCAAAAACAGTCCTGCTTGAATGCCTCTGTTGGCATTTTAGAACATTTCAAAAGTGAATCACTTGCCTTTTTGTTCTTCCGAGACTGAGCGCTGCCGCGCTGTTCTTCGGTGTACCACCTTGCACACGGGTGTCCCCCGTTCGTTGTTTACTAGCACCGCGGTGCTGCCGCACAGGTCTGGGCTGAGCGCCGCCACGCCGAATCACAGATGTCCGACGTACGTTTCGCAGTGATTGCTGCTTCAGGGACTAAGAGGTATACTTAAATGCTTTTGAGAAGTGCATTGCAAATTCCACATCAGTAACATTTCTATAAGAAACAAAGGGTTTTTTTTGAAATCACACAACTTTAAGAAAGAAAGATTTAAACATGTGCATCCCAGGGGCTTAAGATTCACCGCTTAGTACTCACCCAAACTTCACGCCATGTCCTCATTCTGGCGTCTATGTGAGCGAGTCACTCACCTCTACCTTCTTATATAGTTTTAATCATGCCTCACCTGTGTATAGTTGGCAAGCCTGTGTATACTTAACGAACCTGATGTGGTTTCACATAAAGTGAACCCACTCAATGTCCTTATTGAGTCCATATGGGGCCAATGACTGTAATTGAAAAATCAATTTCTGTTCAGCTTGTTGAAGTCTTTTGATTCTATTACCTCTTCTCCAATGCTCCGCAACCAATTCCAATATAGTCCAAGAAAGATCTGAATAGGCATGATTTGCATCTTTGCAATGTAAGACTAAAGATTCATCCAATCTGCCGGTTTTTAAACAACATTTATGTTCAGTGAGTCTATAACGGATTGGGCGCTTGGTCATTCCCACATATGTCAATGGGCATGGGCAGAAGATTGCATATACTACATATGATGTATTACAATCTGATGGAGGCAACTTTTCAATTCTGCCCGCAGATGTCTGGATGGAAGAGATTGGTGCTTTTTGAGGACAGTATGCACATTTCCCATCACATTTTACATTATCCATTGCCATTGGTGGATTAAACATACTGGAGTGCACAACTCGGTCTTTAATGTTTTGGCCTCTGGAGTAAGCTATTCGAATTGGATCTTGAAGTTGAGGGTGTATTTCTTGCAAGATTCTCCAGTGCTGTCGAATGGCTCTACTGATAGCAGGGGCTGCCAGTGGGTGTCTGAGCACCAGAGTCTGTGGGTTTGAATCCTCCTGATTTCTGGGCAAAAATAAATAATCACGATTAGAGTATAAGGCTCTGCGGTAGGCTTTTTTAACACTAGAGACCGGGTATCCCCGTTGTAGAAATCTGTGGGCCATGTTTTGTGCCTGGTCCTTAAATTCTTTGTGGTCTGTGCATATGCGTCTCAATCTCATGAATTGGCCGATGGTAAATTCATTTTAAATGTGTTAGGGTGGAAGCTGTCAAACCTCGAAAGATTGTAATACATCATATGTAATATATGCAATCTTCTGCCCATGCCCATTGACATATGTGGGAATGACCAAGCGCCCAATCCGTTATAGACTCACTGAACATAAATGTTGTTTAAAAACCGGCAGATTGGATGAACCTTTAGTCTCACATTGCAAAGATGCAAATCATGCCTATTCAGATCTTTCTTGGACTATATTGGAATTGGTTGCGGAGCATTGGAGAAGAGGTAATAGAATCAAAAGACTTCAACAAGCTGAACAGAAATGGATTTTTCAATTACAGTCATTGGCCCCATATGGACTCAATAAGGACATTGAGTGGGTTCACTTTATGTGAACCCACATCAGGTTCGTTAAGTATACACAGGCTTGCCAACTATACACAGGTGAGGCATGATTAAAACTATATAAGAAGGTAGAGGTGAGTGATTCGCTCACATAGACGCCAGAATGAGGACATGGCGTGAAGTTTGGGTGAGTACTAAGCGGTGAATTTTAAGCCCCTGGGATGCACATGTTTAAATCTTTCTTTCTTAAAGTTGTGTGATTTCAAAAAAAACCCTTTGTTTCTTATAGAAATGTTACTGATGTGGAATTTGCAATGCACTTCTCAAAAGCATTTAAGTATACCTCTTAGTCCCTGAAGCAGCAATCACTGCGAAACGTACGTCGGACATCTGTGATTCGGCGTGGCGGCGCTCAGCCCAGACCTGTGCGGCAGCACCGCGGCGCTAGTAAACAACGAACGGGGGACACCCGTGTGCAAGGTGGTACACCGAAGAACAGCGCGGCAGCGCTCAGTCTCGGAAGAACAAAAAGGCAAGTGATTCACTTTTGAAATGTTCTAAAATGCCAACAGAGGCATTCAAGCAGGACTGTTTTTGAAGAGCAGGATTTGCATGAAAGTAAAAATTACTCCACACACTAATTTGTGAAAATTTTTTTTAAAAAAGCAAAAAAAGCAAAAAGACTGCTTATATTCAAAACTTTTACAGGACCGATGATTAAAGATGACCCAATGTGACTGAAAACACAGGCATCAAATGCATGCATGTCACGGGTGGTATGATGGTCCATAATAATGTAGTAAAAGAACTATGAAAAAATACACACATTAATTTTGAAATATTATTCATACAATGTTTTTGATTGCAGTGTTTACTTTATCGTTGTATTTAATACAAAATTTGGATATTTTTGGTGGATGGTAATTGAAGTCTCCCATTATTACTGCACTACCAATTTGGTTAGCTTCCCTAATTTCTCTTAGCATTTCACTGTTCGTCTCACCATCTTGACCAGGTGGACGGTTGTATACCCCTATCACTATAGTCTTCCCCAACACACAAGGGATTTCTACCCATAAAGATTCAATTTTGTATTTAGTCTCATGCAGGATGTTTATCCTGTTGGGCTCTATGCCATCCTGGCCATAAAGTGCCACACCTCCTCCCGGGTGCTCCTCTCTGTCATTGCGATATAATTTGTACCCCGGTATAGCACTGTCCCATTGGTTATCCTCTTTCCACCATGTCTCTGAGATGCCAATTAAGTCTATGTCATCATTCACTGCTATACATTCTAATTCTCCCATCTTACTTCTTAGACTTCTGGCATTAGCTTACAAACATTTAGGGATGTGAATCGGGCTTCGGACGATTGAAAATATCATCGATATTTTCAAAATCGTCAGAAATCGGGTGCTCCCTCAAAACAATAGGAAAACCCCAGATATTGATCATAGGGGTTCCCTTATCGTTTTGGGGGAGGGCGGGAAAAACGACACACAAAAAATAACCCCTAAACCCACCCCGACCTTTTAAAAGTAACCCCTTAGCTTCCCCTACCCTCCCGACCCCCCAAAAATGTTTTACAGGTACCTGGTGGTCCAGTGGGGGTCCCGGGAGTGATCTCCCGCGATCTCCCGCTCTGGGCCATCCTCCTACTCCCGGGCCGTCGGCTGCCACTAATCAAAATGGCGCTGATGGCCCTTTGCCCTTACCATGTGACAGGGTATCCGTGCCATTGGCCGCATCCTGTCACATGGTAGGAGCACTGGATGGCCGGCACCATCTTGTGCTCCTACCATTTGACGGGGGCGGACCAATGGCACCGGTAGCCCCTGTGACATAGTAAGAGCAAAGGCTATCGGCGCCATTTTGATTACTGGCAGCCGATGGCCCGAGTGCAGATCGCTCCCGGGACCCCTACTGGACCACCAGGTACCTGTAAAAAGTTTTTGGGGGGGTCGGGAGGGTGGGGGAAGCTAAGGGGTTACTTTTAAATGGTCGGGGTGGGTTTTTTTTATCGGCTCGGGCGCAGCCAATAAACAAAACCGCGATTGGGCCCGATTGAATAAAACCCACATGTGAATCGGAACCGGAATCCGAACCGATTCTGGTTCTGATTCACATCTCTACAAACATTTCAAAGTTTGTTTTTTGTTTGTATTTTCATTCTGCTTTTTAATTGATAGGGATAAGTTAGAATTTTTTAGCTCAGGTGAGTTTTTAGTTACAGGCACTTGGACTACTTTTCTAATTATTGGAACCTCACTGTCGGGATGCCCTAATTCTAATGCATCATTAGTATCCTTTGAAGATACCGCTCTCCGAACCATGCGCTGCTGAGCGACTGTCGGCTTTCCCCTTTGTTCTAGTTTAAAAGCTGCTCTATCTCCTTTTAAACACATCTTTGTGTGTGTTAAATTTCTTCTTTTTTTTTTTTTGCTTTTGCTTTGTGTCACTTCTAATGCCATTTTCAAGCACTTTATTTCTGTTTTTGCTAATCTCTGTTCACTAGTTAATGTTAAAGTCCATGTTTGATAATGATAATATAATATTGGTATAAAAATAAATGATGCTTAATGAATATTTGGGCACTTATCTGGAAACATTAAAGCTGGATATCTTATTTAGCTAAAATTTAGCTGGATAACTTAGGGGCATTTTGGGGAGGAGTTACATTAGCCGGATAAATTATCCGGCAAATCCGATATTCAGAATTAGATAGATAGCTAATCTGGCTAAATTGGTTGTGCCAAAGATGTGTTCTAAAGTTAGCCAGATAAAGGGGCCGATGCAAAACAATGCATTCAGCCAAGCAAACTGTTTAATCCATAGCTGGATGCGTTTTGTGTAGGCGCATCCACAATCCCTTATGCTATAAGGGGATTAGTGCCTCCAAAACGTGCATCCACCACACTGCAAAACTAATAGCGCTCATCACATGCAAATGCATGTCTATGAGGCTAATAGTTATTCACCCCACATGCAAAAAAAAAAAAAGTGCATTCAATCCGCACATTTTTACACTCAGAAATTAACGCCTGCCCAGAGCAGGCGTTAATTTCTGAGCACCCCAAAAAGTTGTACAGAAAAGCAGAAAATACTGCTTTTCTGTACATTCTCTGATTTAATATCATGGCGATATTAAGTTGGAGGAATGAAAAGTTTAAATGATTTAAAAAAAAATAATTAGAAAAATAAAAGGGAGTCCCGGCAGCCAGATTAGGGAAACAGATGCTCAGTTAACCAGCGTCCGTTTCCGTAACCCGTGGCTGTGTGCCGGTTAGGAAAATGGACGCCGATAAATTCAATGTCCATTTTCTTAACCTGCAGACTGCCAACCTTTCCTGGGTGCCCGCTGTCAAAGAGGCAATAGGAGCGTGCAATTGACCCCTAATTTAAATATTGCATGGCGTCCCCAGGAGAGGAGCCTGGGTGCGCATTAGGAAAGTGGGCGCTGAACACTTAGCACCTGCTTTTGGCGCATTTTTTATGCATCAACACCAAAATTATCCTGCTAATTTTAAGACAGCCATCCTGCTAACTTTGCAGTTCAGACAGTGACTGAATATGGACTTCGATGAGGTTAGACTTTGCACTTGCAGAAATGTATTTATGTTGAAATGCGTCTGCCATCTGTCCTAGTACTTGATTTGCTTTTACACTTTTCCTTCTGTGCTCCTATTACAATTACTACCATTTTCTCATGACTAGTTCTCATGCTGTGGTCTTTAAATTGTGCATTTAACTTGTCCATGTGGGTCTGAAGTTATTGCTTCTTTTCTGTTTCAGAGATAGGCTGTCTGAGAAAAGTAATTCAGTGATGGTATCATCTTGCAAAGGCTTTTTTTTAATATACGTATTATTATCATTGAAAACAGCAGAGGTGAAAGTTCACAACTTTGGTGCACTCCTGATGTTATATGAAAAAGCTACATAGTATCTGACTTGATCTTCACAGTACTACTGCTATCCTTATATAAAATCTGACATAATTTACCGTAATTAGATTGCCAGTAACTCCATACTGCAGGATTGATTGTAGCATTTCCCTGTAGCTCACGAATCTTATTGTGAACAATGTAATCAGTGACAGATTTAGGTTTTTTGATAAATACAATCACTGAGGCAAGTGAAGAGAATGAAATTCTACACAAAAAGGATTCTTCACTGAGAGTGAAAACCCACTGCTTATGAGAAACACAATTTGAGACACCATTTAAAAGGAAAAAAAAGGCCTCAGATATATTTGTATGCCATTACTTAGAAACAATTAGAGCCTACATATCTTTCTAATCATAGGTCAAAAACCTCCAACTTCACTTTATTACCAAATGCAACTTATTTTTACTATTTTTAAAAAGTTAATATTAAAAAGAACTTATCTTTAAAAGAAAAAAAAACACCTTTCTCTTTCTGGTCACTGTTTGTGAATTCAATTGATGGCAAAAAGATTTGTGAATTCAATTGATGGCAAAAAAGCTCCATTTCAATTTCAAATGTGTTGTCTATGAAAGATTGCAGTGCTGTTCTACCCTGAAGCAGCTAATGTGAAACACTGGCCAACATCGGTGGTTTTGCAATATGCCATCAATTGATTTCACAAATAGTGACCAGAAAAAAATAAAAATTCTCTTAATGATAAGTTCTTTTTAATATAAACTTTTGAAAAATAGCAAAAACAATTGCATTCATGTTGTTGTCCCCCTCCTTGCCATACATATATGGTAAAAGAGGAGGCTAGATTAGGGAACAGAGCAATTTTTTTCTTTGCACTATCTGCTCCAATCTCAGCACCCCTCCTTCCTGTTCACTGCATGTTGCCTGGTGTATCCCAAAATTTCCTGAAGTCCTTCCATACCCCACCCCCACCAATAATCTTGGGCTTGTGCCTATCCAGCTTGGCTGAGCCAAGCTCAGTCGTGGCCATTCTGGGTCCTTCCAACCATCCCTGCCCCTTGCAAATCAGCTGGGAAACTCCCCGGCCCCCATTTACTCATTCCATAGGGATAAGCAACAAAAAAAGGGTCAGGAATAATCTCCAATCACTCGTGCCTCGCTGGCATCCCTTTACAAATTGCACTGGCTGACTCCAAGACTGCTGCCAGTGTTTGACAAGAAGCCCAATGGTGCTGGTCTCAGGGCTGGCTGGTGCCATTTTCTGTAGCCATACATCAAATTTTACCTGACCTTAGGGCCCACTAGTGCCATTTCTAAAGGGACTTTGGTGGGGCGGGAGTGACTGAGGATCACTACTGCCTTTTTGTTTGCTGCAGACCCTTACAGAAGGGATAAGTATGGGCCAGAAAAGCTCCCGGCCCTATCTTATTTTTGTGTGTGGGGATGAAATTAGAGACTGGGTTTGGCTCAGTTCAGCTGGGTAGGCCTTGGTCCCAGTTTATTGGAAGGTGTGTGTGTGTGGGGGGGGGGTAAAAGGAGGCTGTTGGAGATCCAAAGACCAGAGGCAGTAGCGGGGGGACCCAGGTAGGCCCCTATTTTTGTAACGACCCCAAAATTTTCAGATTTTTTGGGTAAGTCTGTTTTCAATTTTTTCCATTTGGAACAAACCAAAAATAAACGTTATCATTCTGAAAAAAACATTCAGAGATTCAGAGCAGCTAGGAGGCTGCTCCCAGATTTTTGCCACCTTATGAACAGGCTAGTATGCCTATTGGCAAATCCAGGCCTGAATATAATCATATTAAACATGCTGTTATTGTATAGACTGCAAAGAAGATACAGCATAATAAATCTGAGACCTGTTCTCCAAATCTTAAAAGTATCTGATAAATAAAAATTAATACCTTCTCAATAGCAATTATATGGCAAACCTTTTCAATTTCTAATAGGTCAAGAAAACACGTATTCAGCATAATCTATCATTTGCTGTGATAGATCTATTGCTTGTGTGCCACATCAACTGATTCTCTAGTAGCAGAAAAGCACCCACATGAGCAATGTTTTCCAAACATTCTCTTTATTGACTTTTACTTCTGTTTCTTCATAGGCAAAAGCAGTGACGACAATGAGAATCGGATAAAAGAAAGCCCTTTATTAAAACGCTCGACTCTGGCCGTCGTTCAGCGGGGGTTCCGGAACCCCCGCTGAATGACCTCCTGCAGTCGATCTCCTGCCGGCGCCATTTTCCGTACGGAAAACGATTTGCGGCAGGAGATCGTTTTCCGGACCCCCGCTGGACCCCCAGGGACTTTTGGCCAGCTTGGGGGGGCCTCCTGACCCCCACAAGACTTGCCAAAAGTCCAGCGGGGGTCCGGAACGACCTCCTGCAGTCGAATCGTGTTGGTCTATGGCCGCCGCCATTTTGCACCGCCATTTTGAAAAATGGCACCGGCTGAAGACAACACGATTCAATTGCAGGAGGCCGTTCTGGACCGCTGCCGTTCCGGACCACCGCTGGACCCCCAGGTAATTTAAGGCATTTGGGGGGGTTCGGGAGGGTGGGGGATTTAATTTAAAGGGTTGGGGGTGGGTTTTAGGGGGTTTTAGTGTGCCGGTTTTCCTGCCCTCCCCCTTCCCCCGATTTACGATTTTTTGACGATAAATCGGGGGAATTGGTATTGTATCGTGGCCCTAACGATTTTTGACGATTTAAAATATATCAGACGATATTTTAAATCGTCAAAAAACGATTCACATCCCTACCCTACAACACCTTTGTGCCTTCCCCTGATGCCACATCTCCTAACATGCAAGTATTCCCCATCGCCTTCTCTAAAATGAATTAGCCCATTAGGATGCAGATTAAATGGTTGTAAGCTCTGGATTCATCTCCCCTACAATTAACACTCTGCCTTTTCCCACTGTGTCATACATGTACCCCTGGATATATTAGATCCTTACCTATTAAAATACTTCCTTATTCAATTATAGGCTTTTGTTCTGTTCTGCAGGTTCCCTCTGCTTGGACTAGGAGGGTAGAGGACTGCTCTTTGGGAAGAACCAGCTGAGCCAAAAATTTGTTCTCCTCATCAAAATAGTTAGGCTTTCGACTTCTGGCCACCAGTTTAAAAAATAATAACACATCCATCAAAGGGAATGCATCTTACACATTTATCCAGGTATGTAAGTGAGTTATCCAGCTATCTGATGAACATACACTACTTAGGCAGATAAGTGAATTATCCAACTATATACAATATTGTTGTTTAGACACATAATTTGCATATCTGTCTATGTATCAAATATTGTCAGGTAGCCAGATAACTCACCTATCTGGCTACATAGCACCAGGTAGCTGAATAACTCATCTATCAGGCTATCTGGTGATACTCACTATATAGCTGTCTAAGGGGGTCACTTTCTATCGCTTATTGCGTGTGATAAGCAGCTATTGCACGCAAAACGTCCCTTTTCGCGTGCGATAGCTTGCCAGGGGTGGAGTTGGGATGGCGAGGGGAGGAGTGGGGGCAGCGAGGAGGCGGATGCTGCGATGTCTTTGCTGGCGGCATGTTATGATTGAGCAGTGTTTGAGTTGAAACTTGGGTACTGTGGCAGATGACCACGCCCACAGGGAGGAGCCCCGTGAGAAGCCACAGTACTAGGCAAGACTCAGAATGCACAAACACAGTTAGATCTTTATTATACAGCTTGAAGAGTACCACCAGACGTGGCAGTAGTGAAGCACTCTGGTAGTTGCAGTCTCAGGGACCTCGGCAGAGGGAGCCCTTCTCACCCGTTGGTATTGAAAGATTCCGAAGCAGATTTCCCAGCAAGGAAGTACTGTGGATGAGATGGACTGAGAGTTAGAGTACTCACTAGGTGTTTGCTGTAAGTATGCGATTCCACCAGGTTGTAGAAGAAGGTACAGGCATCGAGGCAGGGAGAGCAGGCCCTCGAGGAGCGAGTACCTGTTCTGTGTTGTTGCGACGTCGGTCTTTGATGGCTTCGCCCGGCCTACCTCTCACTACTTGCGGGTCCTCCCACTCACCTCGGACTACTGGCTACCGCGGCGTCTGTTTGCCGTCCTCTCCGGTGTCCCTGGACCAGCTTTGGTGCTGCCTCTCGCCATGTTCCTCCAAGGTACCATAGGGCGCGCACACGCCACCCTCATCTTTATTTCCACGTTGGCGTGGACCTCAGGGGCTTCCTCCTGATATAATGTCACGCTTCCTGGATATTTAAGCCTACAGTATTTGCTAGCTCATCGAGTTAGCAATGGTAACTCTACGGATGGGATTCGCTCTCCGTACTGAAGATGCTCTGCCACTCCAGCTCTATCTGGAACTCTTACACCCTTCGGGGTTGCTAACGGGGTACCTGCTCCTCGGGGGCCTCTTCTGCTTCTTTCAGGTGCTATCAGGAAACCGGTACTTGCTCCTCGAGGGCCCATGTTCCCTGAGTCGCTGCCTGCATCTTCAAACCTTTCTACTTGGAAGACTTCACTAACAGTTTCCATCTGTGAGTACAACTACCATCTATTCCATTGAGGTAAGCAATCCCCAGTGCATACTGTGATCAGGCCATTTAAGACTTTGATATGCCTCAAGACCCTGGGAATCTGCCTCTGTGCCTGATGTTCGGGGCAGGTGAAGTCAAACAGCAGCCCGTCGAGGTAAGCAATCCCCAATGCATGCCGTGATTAGGCAAGACTTGGTGACCCTCAAGACCTTGGGTGTCTGTCTCTGTGCCTGATGTTCAGGGTAGGGATGTGCATTTGTTTTGAATGAATCCGCAATCCGCAATGTATATGTCCCTATTCGTTGCATTGGTGGGGTTCCAAAACGTATGATATACCTCCACGAATGCAACGTATCATTAAAAAATAACCCCCCCACCCTCCTGACCCCCCCAAGACTTGCCAAAAGTCCCTGGTGGTCGAGCAGGGTCCTGGAGTGATCTACTGCACTCGGGCCGTCGGCTGCCGGTATTCAAAATGGCGCCGATAGCATTTGCCCTTACTATGCCACAGGGGCTACCGGTGCCAATGGTCAGCCCCTGTCACATGGTAGGAGCACAATATGGCACCGGCCGTCCATTGCTCCTACCATGTGACAGGGGCTGACCATTGGCACCGGTAGCCCCTGTGGCATAGTAAGGGCAAAGGCTATTGGCGCCATTTTGAATACCGGCAGCCGACGGCCCGAGTGCAGGAGGTTGCTCCAGGACCCCCGCTGGACCACCAGGGACTTTTGGCAAGTCTTGGAGGGGTCATATATAATAACTGACTTACTGCAAACAGACTAGGTATTAACCAATGGACATCTCAAATTTGGTTCAGGGGCCTTGAGAAGTATTTCAGTAGGGGGAATAGAGGAATCTCGGAATTGCTCAAAGAAAGCAATCATAAGTTTTATTAGTGTAGAGAGCCTTACTGGGCTTCTACTAAGAGGATTGTCCCATATTAACAAGAAGGAATAGAAGTAATTGCTGGTTGGGGTTTTATTTCCCCCATGTTGAAGAATGAAATGTAGAGTCAATAAAGTATAAAAACTAGTGCCACCATTTTGCAGTAGGGATTTTTTGATTATTCCTTACAGGGGGCAGGATGATTCTGTTCCTGCTCCTGGGTCTGTTTTTTTTTTTGTTTGGGAAAGGATCCTTAGACCTCATGGAAGGAGATCTGGTAATGGCAAGGAAGAAAGAGTACCTTGTTCTGACCTTAATGCTATTATTTTTGCCCCTTTTAAGATGTGTTCAGAAAGTTTTTTTTCCACCCTTCCTTGG
The DNA here is from genome assembly GCF_901001135.1 of Rhinatrema bivittatum. Taxonomy (NCBI): domain Eukaryota; kingdom Metazoa; phylum Chordata; class Amphibia; order Gymnophiona; family Rhinatrematidae; genus Rhinatrema; species Rhinatrema bivittatum. Next base: position 241,367,469 of record NC_042621.1, on the reverse strand, counting down.
TCCAGTTTTGGTTGCATTTGGAACTGTTTTATTTTTAGAGCAAGAGAGGACAGGGCAAGTAAAAACACATCAGCCTTTCTTTTTCATACCTAGGATGAAGGCATTATGGCTAGGTTCACTCCCTCTCTTTCTCTCTCTCCCCCCCCCCCCCCCTTCGTGGTTGTAGAAGGGCCCTGACAGCTAAGCTGGTTCCAGGAGCTGAAACAAATCACAAAATGCGATAAAGCCCTATCGCACGGCTTAACGCTAATGAAAAAGGTGTAATTAAAATACACGTTAAAGCCGTGCAATATGGCTTCACAAAATTGTTAACCCAGCCCACTTGCTCACAAATCACACCCCAAACTCCTCCCTTTTTTCTGATTTGCATTGCACCATGCGTTATGGTGCTTTCGCAGATGCTAAAGGCATTTTCACATGCGTTAAAGGTGTTTTTTCATGCGTTAAAGGGGCTTAACGCATGCGAAAACGCCTTATAGCAATTTGATAAATGACCCCCAAATATGGTAGGGGGTAGATGGATTCACAAAGCTCATTTCAAACAGCCCCTCTGCAATGTTGATGATCCCAAAGTCAATTAAAATAAACAAAAACAAAAAAAGCTCTCCCATGCAGAGGCACACATTAAATGTCAGTTGTCACCTGCCTTTCTCTGTAGGAGTAATTCAATAACTGGTACAGAGAAAATTGATATTGTGTACTTTGTTATGGATATTAACAATGAGCTGTAACAGTAAGACCATCCATGTCACTAACACCCTTTCTTCAAACATAATAAAGCATTGAACTTTTCTCCCACACTTCATTATTATACAAGCCAGTTTCTAATTATAGCAATCATGAGCATATTACTCTCAGTAATTATAGTCACTGCATATTAGGCACAAGGTAGAAATATAATTTTTAGTAGGTGACATCAAATATGATATGCAGATTCATGACATGCAAAAAAAAATCTACAGGAAAAATAAGAACTTAATTCTTCTTATTTTATTATCTATTTTAATGGCTTACAACTGTAATTGTATTTTTGTGGATGTTTTCTATAGTAATTAATTCTGGCAATTGCAACACTATTTGTTGAATCATTCATAAGGGGGCTTTAAACATTCAGCTAAGTTGTGCTTCAGCTACACATATTGGCAAGTAAAGACCCTTGGTGCTTAACCCAGATAAATTCAGATACTGGTTTAGCTTTGATCACCTGCTCTTAAAGGGCATTCCACATATCCATCACCCTTCTATAAAAAAATATTTCCTGACATTGCTCATTTCAAATTATTATTTGTATACTGTCTTTCAGGGCCAGTGCAAAAGTATTTGGCACATTAGGCGAACCTTCGGTCATGCACCTCGCCTCCCCCCCCCCCCCCCATCACCACCACACCAAAACTTACCTATTGGCTTAACTCCAGCACAGCACTCCCTTCTTTCAAGGTATTGGCTTCCCCCCCTGAGTCTCATGCTGGTGGGATTTTGCTGCCCTCCCAAAAATTTAAGCTCTAGGCAACCTCCTAGGTTTCCTAATGGATGCACCAGCCCTACCATCTTCCCAGGAGTCAGCCTGCCCAAAGTGGTCAACAACATAAAATCACACTCAATTTTAAAATACAACTGAAAAAATAAAAACTCATCCTACATCCCCAACAACCATCACCTATCATCATCATCATTTATTTATTTATTTGTTTATTTATTTATTTATTTATTTAATTGATGTGTTTTGTATACCATCATTCGGTTTCGCCATCAGAATGGTTTACAGAATCATGCAACAGGTTGTATAAACATCATCACATTGTCTTATCATGTAGTGCAAGTTGATTACATATAGTAGTTATGACTTGTAAGGTTAAATACATACAGTAAAGGTATTACATACAGCAAAGATATTACATACACACTGTTGTTACATATATGCTTGGGTTACTAAGCTAGGGAGAGAGGAGTGTGTATAGGTTGGTTGGGTGAGATATTATACATTTGGATCTGTAACAGCAGGGGGTTTAACAATACAAAGTGTCTTTAGAAGAAGTAATATATATTATGTGAGGTTGATTGGGTAATCCATTGTTAAGAGTTCTTTGGTAGACCCAGGGATGTAACATTTTTCTTGTTGGGTTGCGTGTGTACCTGGTGGGCTGGTTGGTTGAGTGAATTTGAGTAGGCTCTGGTGAACAGCCAGGTTTTCAGCTCTTTTTTGAACATTTTAATGCTTGGTTGAGTTCTTATTCCAATTGGTATTGGGTTCCATAGTGTGGGGCTGGCGATGGATATGGCTCTCTCACGTGTTGTGTTCAGTCGAGTGGTTCTTGCGTGAGGGATTTTGAGGAGGCCTTTATTCATTGAGCGTAGGTTCCGCTTTGGAGTGTGTACTACGATTAATTTGCTTAGCCAATTGTTTTGTTGTCCTATGATTATTTTAAGCAGGATTGTCAGCACTTTGTATTCTATTCGGTATTTTATTGGGAGCCAGTGTAATGAGATGAGTGTTGGTGTGATGTGTTCATATTATTTTTTGATCCCATCAGAATTCTGGCAGCTGTTTTCTGAGGATTTGGAGAGGATGTATGGTAGTGAAAGGTAGTCCAAGGAGTAGGGCATTGCAGTAGTCTAGATTGGAGAAGATGAGTAGTTGTAGGACTGTTCTGAAATCATCTTGTGTGAGGAATGGTTTAAGATGACTGAGTTTCAGTAGTTTGTGATAGACCCAAAAAGCACAAAGGAAGGCGATCTATAAAAGCCGTCAGGATGAACAAAGAAAATAGATAGATGCCTGTAGTCTTTTGCAAATCCTTTATTGAAGTGGAGACACAAGGGTAGCCCGACTCTGGCCGAGTTTCGCCGTCTCAAAACGGCTGCATCAGGGGCTTACATATATCGTCTTGAGTTCCCAGTTTTTATTCAAACAAAAAATGTAAGAGATCATATAAGTGACTATATGATCCACAACAGTATTCCTTCTTTGAGCGCATTCAAAAACCGGATCTCCACTTGTGAGGTCAAGTGGAGATCCGGTTTTTGAATGCGCTCAAAGAAGGAATACTGTTGTGGATCATATAGTCACTTATATGATCTCTTACATTTTTTGTTTGAATAAAAACTGGGAACTCAAGACGATATATGTAAGCCCCTGAGGCAGCCGTTTTGAGACGGCGAAACTCGGCCAGAGTCGGGCTACCCTTGTGTCTCCACTTCAATAAAGGATTTGCAAAAGACTACAGGCATCTATCTAGTAGTTTGTGATATCCTTCCTTTATCTTGTTGGTTATGTGGGTTTTGAAGGATAGTTCTTTGTCAATGGTGATTCCTAGATTTTGCGTATATGTGACAGGTGAGATTACTAGGGATGTGAATCGTTTTTTGACGATTTAAAAAAACCGTCCGAAATTTTTTAAATCGTCAAAAATCGGTACAGTGCGCGATACAATAGAAATTTTCATGATTTATCATGAAAATTCATTACTCCCGTTAGTTTCCACTAACGGGAGTTATTTGGGGGGAGGGTGGGAAAACCGGTACACCAAAACAACCCCTAAACCCACCCCGACCCTATAAAACTAATCTCCTACCTTCCCCCACCCCCCGAACCCCACCAAAACTTTTTACGAGTACCTGGTGGTCCAGTGGGGTCGCGGGGACCGATCTCCCGCTCTCGGGCCATCGGCGCCATTTTGACTGCCACTCAAAAATGGCGCCAATGGCCCGATTAAAAAAAAAACCCACCCGACCCTTTAAAGATGACCTCTTAACTTCTCCCACCCTCCCGATCCCCCCAAAACATTTTTAAATTACCTGGTGCTCTAGTGGTGGTCCCGGGAACGATCTCCCGTTCTCGAGCCGTCGGCTGCCACTCATAAAGATGGCGCCGATGGCCCTTTGCCCTTACCATGTGACAGGGTATCCGTGGCAGCCGACGGCGCGAGAACGGGAGATTGCTCCCGGGACCACCACTAGAGCACCAGGTAATTTAAAAATGTTTGGGGGGGATCGGGAGGGTGGGAGAAGTTAAGGGGTCATCTTTAAAGGGTCGGGTGGGTTTTTTTTAATCGGGCCATTGGCGCCATTTTTGAGTGGCAGTCAAAATGGCGCCGATGGCCCGAGAGCGGGAGATCGGTCCCCGTGCCCCCACTGGACCACCAGGTACTCATAAAAAGTTTTGGGGGGATTCAGGGGGGTGGGGGAAGGTAAGGGGTCAATTTTAAAGGGTCGGGCCTCACTAAAAAAATTAACGATGTGAACTGATTCTGATTCACATCTCCAGCGATCAGATTTTTTTCTCCCTCCAGCCGAACCCGATCGTTAAGATGATCAGGCACACGATTCACATCTCTAGAGATTACTGTTTTTGGGTTTTCAGTATTGAGCGGCTTCATGAGGGTGTTGTTTTTTTTGTCTAGGATGATTAATTCAGTTTTATCAATGTTTATTATGAGTTTCAGGTCATTTAGTTGCTTTTTGATTTCCAAGAGATAGATAGCTGCTCTATTATATGTATCTTCTACAGTATTCTGTATTGATCTGACATTAAGCTGCTGCTAGGAGTAGCAATCTGTAATGAATCTGATATAGTTGTAGGTGTGTCCCTGGGCCGGTGGCAGATGACCATGCCCCCGGGAGGATATACCGAGAGGGACCACCAGCTAGGCTTGAGAATGGAAACAGACACACATTAGTTCTTTTATTAAACAGGTTTTTGAAACCACCAGAGGTGGCAGTAAGCTGATATGCCCGGCAGGGCTGTAGTCCCTCAGGTACTGGAACAGCGATCCAGAAAAGCTGAGCTGTTGAGAAACTGTAGAAAGTGAGTAGGCAGAGTAGACAGAGTTCATGAACAGAACTAGGTGACAAAACTCACGTAAGGTCTCAAGGAAGCTCAGGAGCTGGAAAGGTTTAGGCCCTCGAGGAGCGAGTACCTGGTTCCAGGGAAAGCTCTGAGAGAGCAATGGTAACTTACAATTGTTTGTAGCAGCGATAGCTTCCAACCAGTAGAGAATCTTCAGAGAGTCCAGGAACATGTGCCCTCGAGGAGCGAGTACTGGTTCCTATCTGTAATTTGAAAGTAAAGAAAAAGAGCGAGGCCCCCGAGGAGCGGATACCTCTGGTAAGTCTGAGGAGACAGAGTAGCTTGGGAGGTATAGCCAAAGCAATCCCCTTGCTAACTCAGTTAGATAGCGAAATAGAGACCTTTAAATATTGGAAGCAGATGATGTCATCTCAGGGGGACGCCCCTGAGGTTCGCGCCCTTGCTGGTACTTCAATCAGAGCGCGCGCGCATGCCCTAGGTCTTCAGGTGACATGGCGGATCTGCAACGTCGAGCCAGTCGGGGACACCGGAGGGAGACAGCATGAGACGCCGCGGCAGCCAGCCATCCATCAGACCCGGAGGGAGTCACCACAGAGGTAAAGAGGGCGGAGTGAGGACGTCGAACAGCAACGGTCGCAACATATATTGGGATCAGTATTTGTATATCGTCAACATATAGGAAGTGGGTCAGTCCAAGGCATTCCAGTGTATGACAGATTGGGAGAAGGTATATTTTGAAGAGTGTAGCTGATAGGGCGGATCCTTGTGATACTCCTATGTTGAGGTTTACTTTATTTGAGAGATTGTTGTTGAACATCACTTGGAAATTTCTATGTGATAGGTAGGAGGAGAACCATTTTAATGTGTTACCCATGATTCCTATTTCAGGTAGTCTGTCGATTAGGATGGAATGGTTGATTGTGTCGAAAGCAGCTGATAGATTCAGTAGCACTAATAGGTAACTCTGCCCTTTGTCAAATCCTCTGATCACCCTCATCCTCACCTTCCCAACCCTCCCCCAACATCCAGCACTATTAACCCCTACCATAATCATTACTGTACCACAGATCTTAAATCCCCCCCCCCCCTGCTAATTTCCTCATCTACACCTCACATCAACCCCTAAAGCTGATTAGCTAACCTGCTGGGAAAAATTATGTATTCAGTTCTTTTAAATGACATGAAATTCTCTTGTAGCCTAATATCCAAGTGGTTCAGAATATCCAACCCTTGAAGATTTATATCATGACAGCTTGTTCTAAAACATATAGTCTATTGGAAAAAGTTTTCTACTTATGCAACATTAATATCTTTTACCTATTTATATTTACCACGAATATTAACAAACACCAGAAGAAGAGATCACATCTCCCCTATCCTAAAAAGCCTTCATTGGCTGCCAGTGCACTTCAGAATTCTCTACAAATCTATCACCGTTATCTACAAAACCATTCATCAACACACTTCTATCGACCTGCAAATACCTCTCCTCTTACACAATTCTTCAAGACCTACCAGATACACATTTAGAGGATCACTCCAGGTTCCTCCAACCAAAGCCACTAGACACATTACCTTGAGGGATTGGGCCCTCTCTACAGCCGGTCCCCCATTATGGAATTCCATCCCCCCCCAACCTAAGACAGGAACCCTGCCTCCCAACCTTCAGGAAGAGACTTAAGACTTGGCTCTTTAAACAAGCTTTCCCGGACTCCAGCTAATGTCCCTCAATTTCAAGTTCTATTACACAACCAGCTCAACTAATTGTTTGTTGTAAATATTTCAAATGATTTTAACCTCTTCTTTTTTCCTTCCGCTCCCAGTTTAAGCATCCCTGTTCTTTGTAACTGCTTTCTTCCGCACTACAGTTCATGTTTGTTTTTTCTTTTTATGCACCACTGTTTTATTGTAAACCAGCATGATGTGAATTTTTCATGAATGCCGGTATATAAAAACCTTAAATAAATAAACAAATAAACAAATAAATAAATAAATATTTCAATGACACTATTATATCTCCTTTGTTTCTCCTCCCCTCTATATCCTAGTAAATAGTACATTTTTTTGCTATTTTACCATGAGTTATTTCTTGAGAGATTTACTAAACTGCAGTACCTGCCTGGAATTTCCTTTGCACTACTGCAATCGGGAACTTCATTCTTTCCAGGGCATTTCAGGGATGGCCATTATTTAAAGACACTGGATGGCCCTGTAAGAATCCTCACCTCCACCCCTTTGTTCAAAAATTCCAAGTGGTTTAATAGCCCCTCATCCACCTCTTCCTCTACCCCCTTTCAGGCCCTGCTTTAAACAATTATAACCCCCTGAACACCTGCCCTTTGTTGAAAAGTCCTTCCCTGGTATACCAAGATACTCCCTTCCAAATCTCACACTCCCACTCTCCTGGATTCCCCCACAATAGGCTTATTATAATCTCCCAATGGGTCTAGTGGGGTGGGGGCTGAAGTGATCCCAGCTGCATTTGCCCAGCCAGTACCATTATTCAAAATGGTATTGGCTTTTCCCAAGCGGTATCCAGAACTCTTTGGATATATGGGATGGGAGCAACTTGGAATTGTATCTTCCCCCACTAGAGCACTAGGGAGTTCATAATATGCCTATGGGTTAGTCTGGGAGGGTAAGGGGGCTTCATAATTGTTTTAAATTGGGCCTGGGAGAGAGTATGGGAGGCTACTAAATCCCTGAGAATTTTCAGCAAAGGAGGTAGGGAGGGACTTAACCAAGGCCATCTAACCACTTTAAGATGACATACTATGGGCATTAGCAGACACTTTAGCCTGGTGATGTAGCAATCTTTTCATGAGTACATGACTTGCAAACATTTTTCACAAGTTGTGATATTCATTGCCATGCGAAAGAGCTGCTAACAAACTTAAAATTAAAAAAAGAAAAAAGAAACTAAATGAAAAAGATTTCTGTGCATACATCTAAGAAATACTTATCCAGATAAGTACTACTGAATATCTGGATAAAGTTATTTGGATAACTTAGCCAATCAATGGGTTTCTGACTATGGACCTCTCACTAGTCTTCTGAAAATTGGCACCTATATCAATTCAAAATATTGTTAGTATTATCATTGATGTCATATTCAAAAGTCCATTAAGAGGCAAAGTTACCCAAATAACTTTATCTGGATAATTGTACCTGAATATTCAGCAGCACTTATCTAGATAAAAGCAGGCACACAGCCAGAACTGAATTTTGAGGGGAGAAGGGGCCCAAGGTTAACATGGGTGAGCACCATGCTAGTTCCCTGCCCTGCCCTACCCCACTGCTATGTGGGAACTCATGGCAATGGCAACAAAACACTTACATTTCTGGCAACACTCTGCATCTTCTGTCTTGTCGCTCTCTCCTTGCTCTGGCTGTCTCTATAGTTTTTTACTCTGCTTCTGTGGTTATGGCAGCTGCTTTATACAAGCTGCTGAAGTGCAATGATGTAACTAGGCTTCCCCCCAGGCCATGCATTCCTGAACCTTGACTCCTACATTTTTTAGCTTGGGAAGCCAAGGGGGGGGGGGGGGGGGGAGATCTGAAGCTGCTCGTATGGGTTTATATTCAAAAGCTCAGTGAATGGCAAAAGTACCCACTTACCTTTATCCAGTAATAATTATCTGTCAAAAGTAAACAGAAAGACTTTGATGGCCTCAAACATTTACAGGACTAGCCCAAGGGCAATGGTATTTCCCCATTCAAGTTAGCATCTTAAATGGGGATTATGGACTGGCACTGCTTCTGAGCCCTCCAGCTATGACTCTGGGTAAAGGTAATACTGTACATTCTTGAATAAAGTTACTGAATAAAGTTACCTGAGTACTTTTGCCATTCACTGGGCTTTTGAATATGAACCCAGGTGCGCGCAGCTTCAGATCACCCCTCCCTCCCTTTGGCCTCCCAAGCTAAAAAATGTTGGAGTCAATTGTGCCCTTTCTCCCCCCCCCCCCCCCCCCCCCCACCATTCCTGAAATATATAAAAACCTGTAGCAGGCCAAGAGGTGACTGATTTCCCCACCCCCCAGTCCTAAATGGCTGATGGATACCTCATCCCAGTTGGCTAAATAAGTGCTAGTATAACTGACAAATACTTGCATTTAATGTTCATTTAAATACTTCACTCCAGGGTGAATAAACCAATCAAAATGAGAACGTACTTTTCAACAATGAAAATACGTCTATGTAATACTTTTTAATGTGGTATAATTTGGAGATTTTAACTTAGAACCTAACCAGTTGAGGTCATTTCCATCAAGTTTCAAAAGCATAACTTCCTTATTATAAGCAATGCCCTTGCCTCCTACGATTGTGTGGCTATGGGAGAAACTACACAATTAGTTTGCTGGTTAGGGCTCTTCGAGTTAGGGAAGAGTTGACTGAGAAGGGCTATGATAGAAGTTTATAAAATCTAAATAGGATAGAACAGGTAAGTAGTAAATAATTATTAGCCCTTTCAAATAGTATTAAGAGCACATTCTATGAAACTAACAAGTAGCAGATTTAAAAAAGATCATACTTATTTTACTCAAATCACAATTATACTAGCATAGCTAGATTTAAAAGGGGTTTGGACAAGTTCCTAGAGAAAAAAATATATAGCTATTCAGGTGAATTTTCAAAGGAGTTGCACATATAAATTAACATACTATCATGCAATTTTCAAAAGCAATTTACCTGTCTTACTTGCACTTAATGCAGATGAAACCTATTGACAATTCAATGGCATCTATTATAGCAATTTGCACTTGTGAAACCCAGTATTAAAAATGTAAATGAATTTGAAAATCAGAGCCTTTATTAGCTAGATAGGCTTGGGGAAGCCATTACTTATTCCTAGGAGTTAGCAACAGGAAACAGGGATGTATATTTATTTGAAACAAAAGGGTTAAACATAACAATGGGACTCTGTTTCATTGTGGCCCTCCCCACAACAAATGAAGGGGTCCCACAAATGAAAACACATTATTTGTCCCATTCATTTATATATCCCATTCATTTGGCCGTGCACATGTTATAAAATCGGGCATAGATTTGTTCGAGCTCGGTTGCGCGAACAAATCTGCGCCCACGCGAAGATTTTAAAATCTGCCCCTTAATGAGGAAAGCCCCAATTCTGGAGGCCAAATAACCAGCACTGCTTCCCTCTTTGCCTTTAATGGCAAACAAATGAACAAATAAAACAAACACACAAATAAATAAATAAATAAATAAATTAATTAATAACATTTGTTTTTTGTTTTGAAACTAATTACATGAATTTAGGTGCCCATGAAACAAATTAATGAAATAAACCAAGTATTTTTCTCCTGCATATCCCTAACAAGGAATGGATTAAGTTTTTGTGATCTACTAGATGACACAGATTAGTTACTGTCAAGACAGGGTACTGGGCTCCATGTTCCTTTGATCTGACTCAGAATACCCCTTTATATGTTCTTAGGGTCTGATGTCCTTAATATTAGTGAAAAGAGAAGAAAGTAGCTAAAATCTAGGGTGTACATAAGTCAGTGTTTGGATCTATTTCTGAGACTATGCCACTCAAATATTTTATTTTTGTATTTTAAATCTGGTATATAGGAGACATCAGTTTAGCTTACATAACTCATAGATTGTGCTTGAACAGACCTCCCATAAGGTGCTACCAATAAGACAATTGCACCTGTGTTATATTATCAAATAAGTTAATTTAAGCAAAGTGCCCTTACATAATTATATTGAAAGAAGATAGATAGCCTTTAATTGCCACAGCTAACATTTGTTAGTCTGATAAAGGATTGCTGTGTTGCTCATTATCTACTGGGCTATCTGCCACTTAGGAACTAAAGGAAAATTATGTCTTCCAGCATTTTCACTATTTATATGATCCAGATGGTATTTACTTAACATAACTTATGTCAGTCCCTTCTGCCCATCACCCATCAGTTCCATATGAATTGACTATCCTTTCCTGCATGAATTGAAAGACAAAACAGCATATTAAACAACTTTCTAAACAAGAGTATATATTATTACTGATAAAGGAAAAAAAGAAACTGGTATCTAAATAATGAAAAAGTAAATACATTTCCTATATACACAGTCAAAGATAGGATGCATACAGTTTTCATTCACAAATGAAAACTTATCGGTATTTCTCCCATAATATGGGAGAACTTTCAAAGCAGTAAACATAATAACATAGTAGATCACAGAAGAAAAAAGACTCCTTTGTCTGTCTAGTCTATCCAGTTATTACTGTCCTCACTCCCAAGGATATATTCCTGCTACCAGCATGACCACCTGTAAGACTTTACTCTTTATCCAAGATATTTTTTGTCATCTTCTTCCATTGTACTCCAAACTCCTAGGCAGCTGAGCATGCAAGATCATTTTTTATGTTTATACCTAGCATCCATTCCCTTCTATTTCCAACTACAAAGTTTTGCAATAATCCAACAGCCACCTGTTGTGGAGCGTTAAGAGAGTGGTCCGCTTACCAGGAGATGTGTTCTTAGGCCACGGCTTGACCCCAGAGGAACTCTGAAGAGGTGCCGCGGTAGGCGAGGCATGCTCGAGCATGGGTTGAACAGGAGCAAGGCTGGACTGAAGACTGAAGATACTGACCCTCCTCCGGACCTACACGCTTCGGAAGACCAACAACGCAATGATGGTCTTATGAACAGTCCTCCGACCATTCTAAGCCCTTTTGGACCTGCCGCAGGGTACGGCAAGAAGCGGCAGGCTGGATGGAGTTCAGGGCAGCGAAGACCGGAACATGAAGATTCAGATGAGACTCAGGAACGAGGGACTGGATGCACAGATGAGACTCAGGAACGAGGTACTTGGATGCACAGACGAGACTCAGGAACGAGATACTTGGATGCACAGACAATACTCAGGAACAAGGTAATCAGAATATTCAGGCAAGGCTCAAGGTAATCAGAAGACTCAGGCAGGGCTCAAGGTAATCAGAATATTCAGGCAAGGCTCAAGGTAATCAGAATACTCAGGTAAAGCACTGGGGTGAGACGGCAACGCAGCGTGCCCTACACAGTCCACCCGTGGGACTTGTCACGGACCACACTGGACTCGAAGAGCCTCTAGACAAGATATGGAGCAATGAATGAAGCATGTCTCAGAAGCTGTAGAGGCCTGCACCGAAGCGCGTCCTACTCAGCCGCCAGTGGCCGGTCGCGGACCATGCTGGAAGTATAGGTTCTGGCAGAGTCTTTGGCATGGTCGGAGCAAGCACTAGGGACTCTGTACTTGCCGGCAAGTACAGAAGCGGAAGTCTCCCGGAGACTAGTGCTGTAGAAGTGAGGCAGGCAATGCCCATGAAGTGCCCTACTCAGCCCGCCCATGGGGCTGGTCACGGACCATGACATGGCACGCCAGGAAGAGTGGCATGAGGAACCAGGGGTTCAGGACAGTTGGGCAGGACCACGGACTTCAGGATCAGGAGAAACATCAGAGCTAGATCACGGACATCAGGAACAAACATCTGGACTGGAACATGGATTACTGGATCAGGAGACAGACCTTAGTGCTGGAACACGGACATCAGAACAGCAGGTGAACATCTAGACTGGAACGTAGACAATAGGACAAGACGAGGAGCTCCAACAAAGAACAGGAAACACAGGACCTTGAAGAAGTGCTGGAAAAAGGACAACTCCTGGAGCAAAGGACATCAGGATCCCAGGAGTGACCAACTCCTTGCGAAGACAAAGCTGGAATGGTCGCTGAGCCCTTTTGTAGGGCTGAAGAGGACAACGCTCAGGGAGGGGTCAGCAGAGGGCCACACCTGGCTGTCCCTTGAAAAGGAGGAAAGAGGTGCGCGCCCGCACCTAAGGAGAGCTGGATGAAGAGAGGCAGGATTGTTGGTGGCATTCCCAGCCACGTGGAAGGCCCAAGGAGAAGCAGGCAGGCAGCAGGAGCAGCCCTGGACTGAAGCTGGGTGAAAGGCAGGTCACTGGAGCAGCTCCCAGCCGCGAAGACTGAAGCAGGAAGAGTAAGAGGGCTGTAGAAGGCTGCAGGCACCGGCAGGGATGGCTTCCTTGCCAGGCGAGGACCCGGACTGTAGCAGGCACCGGCAGGGATGGCCTCCCTGCCGGCTGAAGACCCTGGCTTCGGCTGCAGCATGTCGGAAGGCACAGGAGCGGCAGCAGGGGTCCTGACCGCGAAGGAGAGCTCACGGCGGGTCGGTCCTGCTGCGCAGAACAAAAGGTAGCCGGGGAGGAGCCCGGACACAGCGGCAAGACTGCCACAGAGGCAGCAGCGTCAGCGGCCCGACTAGCCACGTGAGGTAGGAGAACCTGCCCGTGCTCCTCGCGGGCAGGATCGCAACACCACCAATACTACCATGGCTATTACCCGAACAGCCAGCCTCCTAGGTCTGCATTAACTTTCTGGACTGCTCTGCACCACCATAAACCTGCTGCAATAATCTGGTCAGTATGAGATCTACATAATACTCAAGACAGACATGGCTATGTGAGTGCCTGTAATTTCTAAAATTTCTAGACAGATCCAGTTGCTAATTATTTCTATCATTTCAGCCTGATAGACAGACCCGGCTCGGAGAACATTTTTCACTAGGACTTCTAGCTCTAGTTATTATTACTGCACTTGCAGTCTGCCAGCAAACCTCAGGTGACAATTAATTCTTTCATTATTCTTTCATTCTTTTGTAACTAAGGTTTTTATATGCCTATCCTATGCCTTTTTAAAGTCCGTTACCATTTTAACCTCCATTACTCACTCCAGGAGGGCATTCCATGCATACACCAACCTTTCTGTGAAAATAATATTTTCTGATGTTGCTCCTGAGTATACCTACTTTGAGCCTCATAAATGACTCCTGTGCTAGTACTTCATTTACATGGAAATAGGTTTGATTCATGTGCACTATTAATATCATTTAGGGATTTGAATGCCACTGTTATATCTTTCCTCTCTCAATTCTCCTCTAGGGTATACATATTTTTGTTCTTAAATTTCATCTTATATCACTTCTGGCACAAACTCCATACTGTTTTGATAGTTATTCCCTGGACCACCTCATCTTTTTCTATATCCTTCCTATATGCAGCCAGTTCTTTCATTGGATTAACTAATTAATTATACATGTTTTCATTTACCTTGCTCTGAACGATGTGGGAAGTTGTGAGCTATAAACATTTTAAATAAATAAATAAATAAATAAATAACTAGATGACGACCTTGAGTGACAATTTTGGGGGTCCAGGGGAAGTCATAGTTTTGAGAGTTCAAGTGTGGATAGGGTGGGAAGGGGGTAAATGGAAAGATTTATTTAATAGCAGTCAGAGAGCAAAGGGAGGCAGTGGAAGTGATTACCCCCCCCCCCCCCTTAAAATTTATATTTCCATTATTTATGGGGGTTTGGGGGGGAGGTTGGAAAAGCTTGGTCTGGTGGGGCCAATGTGAACTTATTGAGTAAGGAGGTTTCAATTGAGTTGCTGGCCCAGAGAGTTTTTTTCCTATGTTACAACACTATTTATCTAGATATCTTTTAAAGATATCCGGATAAGCAGCAAGTTGTCCAGCCATGCAAGGCCAGATACATTTGGCTATATTCAAACATAGGACCTCATTTTCTAAGCATTTTTCCCATAGACACAGAATGGGAGAAATGCTTTAGTAAATCAGGCCCATAACCGGTTATGTTTTTAAGTTATCTGACTACAAGTAACTGGATAACTTTAAGCAAGTATATTCAGTGGGACATTTATCTCACTGAATATATGGAACAGGTTATCCAATTAACTTTAGCTAGATAACTTCTCCACTAACTGCCCCAATTAATATTGGGCTCTTTGTTATGCGTGCCGTCCACGGCAGACCTGCGGCACGACCCCCTCACATTTTCACAGGGACTTCAGCCTCTGGTTCCTCCTCGCTGGCGGCAGTGGGCCACCAGCTCCACCCTCGGGCCTCTCCCGGTACCTCCCGCCCTGCCACAGTCCCCAGCATTCCCGGTCCTGCTGCCACTACTCATCTGACCTCTCTGCATGGCCCGCGGAGAGACGCCACTACTTGCACCGCGCCCCTCCCTAGGCACGTGTGCATCGCTGATCCTTAAGTAGGGACCGCGGCGGAAACCTAGCCGCGACCCCAGATGATGAAATCAACCTATCCATAGTATTTTAGCTCAGGCTCTGCTCCCTAGCATTGCCTTTGCAACAATTCTCCTCACTGGTCGAGTACTCGTTGCTACTTAGAGATTCCTCTCTCTCCCTGCTTTCCTGTTCCTCATTGTTCCTGGTTCCTGTTTCCTCGCTCCTGCCCTGCTTATGCTTCGGATTGACTACACAGACTTTCACTCTGCTTTTCTTGACTATGTTACAGCTATCTCTAGACTCAGACCTCTGGTTTGCCTGACCATGCTACAGCCTATCTCCAGACCCAGACCTCCTCTTTGTTCGACTACGTTTCGCCTATCTCCATACCTGACCTTTGCTTCATCTGACTATGCTATTGACTATCTCCGTAATTAGACCTCTGCCTTGCTTGGCTACGCTCTTGACCATCTCCATGATCAAACCTCACTTTGCTTGCCACTGCCTCTACATAGCCATCAGCCCTGACTCAAGCCTACCATTGGATGCCTCTTCTGCCTACTCCCTGGACGTGGATTCATCAGGCTTTGGCCACCTTTGCTCTCGTGCCCTCTGTCTGCCTTCGTTCCATTGGTGTCCTAGTTTCCAGGTCATTATCCAGTTCAGAGTAAGACTGTACCATCTCTCGCCTGATATCTCTGGGCTGAACCAACTTCTCCTGCAACTATATACAGAGGCCTACCTAAGTCCACATGGCCCTGGCACCCAAAGGCTCAACCCGCGGGGAATGAGGGCTGGTATAGGTGAAGCTCCAGCGGCCTCTGCCTATCAGCCCACTCCACCTGCCGACGGTGGAGACCCGTAGGTCCTTACCTACGGGTTGCATCAACCCCACCTCAGCCCAGGGGTCAAATCTTTTCAAAATTTTAAATCATCCTTCTCTTCCCTTAAACCTTAAAATTCCTGCTGCATATGAGCGGTTTTGCAATCGCTTCTTCCAGAAAGCTTTAATACTCGGTAATTCAAGAGATTGCCTTTTTTTTTTTTTATCACAGATCCCTTTTAGCATCATATCATTTTAATTTCCCTTTCTAAAGGGGAGCACAAAGACCATTCAAAGCTTTGAAAGCAAGCAATACAAATTTGAATTTACAATACATGTTCACTAGGAACCAGTGTAAGCCAAATATTAATAACAATGGCTTTGTAGGAGTTCTTCTAGTACTTTTAGCAATTATACATGCTGTGGTGTTTTGGATTACTTGCAACCCGTGTAACAGATTTACTGGCAATCCCATGAACAACATATTGCAATAATCCAAATGAGACAGAATAAGTGCATAAGCCACCATTTTCAAAGAGTCCCAATCCAAAAATGGTCTCAGCTGTCTTATGATTTTTACTTTTAGATACACATTTTGAGTTACTTGCTGAATATGTTTTTCTAGACAAAGCTCTGAATCTAAAATGACTTCTAAAGATCTTACTTCATTCTTTATCACTTGATCTACATTATGCAATTTCAACCCTATTTTTATCTCTCCTGTACCAAGCCAAAGGACTTCTGTCTTTCTGGTATTTACTACAAATTTACTACTACTCAGCCATAAAACTAGCTTAGTTAAACAGTGACTTGTTATGCTTGCCGCCCGCGGCAGCCCCACGGTGCGGTCCTCTCACCTCTCTGCACAAGCTTCAGGCTCCAGCTCCTCGTCGCTGGCTGCAGTGGGCCGCCAGTCTCGACCTCGGACTCCCGCCAGCACCTCTGGTCCTGCTCCGCTTTCTGGAACCTCCAGCCAGGATGCCTGCACTCCTCAGGCCTCTCTGCGGTCCTTGTGGAGAGACACAGGCAGCACCACGCCCCCCCTAGGCGCATGTGCGTGCACATCAGTGAATGATTTAAAGGGCCTGCAGCAGGAACCTGGCCGCGGACCCAGATGCTGATGTCAAATCCTTCAGCACTTACTCAGGCTGCGTTCCTCAGCATCGCCTTTGCAACAGGTCTCCTTGGTCTCCTGTTTCTGGTTTCTGAATGCTCGTTGCTGCAGTACTTGTTTGTTCGTGTTCCTGATTCTACAAGTTCCCGGTTCCTGGTTCCTGTTTCACTGTTCGTCTCATCTTGTGTTTGATTGACTTCCTGGATTTGACCACTGCTTTGCCTGACTTCACCTACCTGCCTTCTCCAAGCCAGTCCACTGCTTCGCCTACCTGCCTTCTCCAAGCCTGACCTCTGCTACGCCTGACCATGCCTGCCTTCTTCAAGCCTGACCATTGCTACGTCTGACCATGCCTGTCTTCTCCGTGCCTTGATCATTGCTACATCTGACAACGCCTGCCTTCTCCGTGCCTTGATCATTGCTACATCTGACAACGCCTGCCTTCTCCATGCCTTGACCATTGCTACATCTGACCACGCTTGTTTTCTCTGTGCCTTGAACTTTCCTATGTATGCCTTTGCTTCAGACTCTCTTGGGTCCAGAGTTTCATGTTGCTTGCTACACCTTCCAAGTGCCGCCTGCTTCTACTCAAGTTTGACAGTGATGCCTCTGTCCCTATCCTCTGGACACGGACTATTAGGGCTTCGGCCTTCCTTTGCTCAGGAAACTTCAGTATCCTCCTGTTCCCTGGTGCTTGGGTTTCCATTCCACATCCTGTCCGGGATAGGATCATGCCACCTGCTGGTTGCTGCCTCTGGGCTGAACCAGCTACAACTGATACCCAAGCTCAAGGCCCGCCTAAGTCCTGCTGGCCCCGGCACCCGAAGGCTCAACCATAGGGGAACGTGGGCTTCCAACTTCAGCCCACTCCGCCTGCTGACGATGGGGACCCATAGGCCCTCGCCTATGGGTTGCGTCAACCCCACCTCAGCCCAAGGATCCACCTCCTATGCAAGAGATTTATACTCTGGGATGGCCATTTTTGTTTGCAGTACTCCAGTCTTACTGTTTTGTGGCAGATATTGGGACCAGAAGAAAGCTTTGTATACTCACCAACAACCAGGGTTACAAATGGGTTCTTGTCTAAGAACATAAGAACATGCCATACTGGGGCAGACCAAGGGTCCATGAGGCCCAGATTCCTGTTTCCAACAGTGGCCAATCCAGCCTATAAGTAACTGGCAAGTACCCAAAAACTAAGTCTAGTTCATGCTACTGATGCTAGTAATAGCAGCGGTTATTTTCTAAGTCATCCTGATTAATAGCAGGTAATGGACTTCTCCTCCAAGAACTTATCCCAGCTACACTTTAAACCCAGCTACACTAACTGCACTAACCATATCTCCTGACAACAAATTCCAGATTTTAATAGTGTGTTGAGTGAAAAATAACTTTTTCCGATTAGTCTTAAATGTGCTACTTGCTAACTTCATAGAGTGCCCCCTAGTCCTTCTATTATCCAAAAGAGTAAATAACCAATTCACATCTACTCGATCAAGAACTCTCATGATTTTAAAGACCTCTATCATATCCCCCCTTAGCCGTCTCTTCCCCAAGCTGAGCAACCCGAACCTCTTTAGCCTTTCCTCATAGAGGAACTGTTCCAGCCCCTTTATCATTTTGGTTGCCCTTCTCTGCACCTTCTCCATCGCAACTATATCTTTTTTGAGATGCAGCGACCAGAATTGTACACAGTATTCAAGGTGTGGTCTCACCATGGAGCGATACAGAGGCATTATGACATTTCCATTTTATTAACCATTCCTTCCTAATAATTCCTAACATTCTGTTTGCTTTTTTGCCTGCTGCAGCACACTGAGCCATCGATTTCAAAGTATTATCCACTATGATGCCTAGATCTTTTTCCTGGGTGGTAGCTCCTAATACAGAACCTAACATCGTGTAACTACAGCATGGGATATTTTTCCCTATATGCAACACCTTCCACTTGTCCACATTAAATATCATCTGCCATTTGGATGCCCAATCTTCCAGTTTTGCAAGGTCCTCCTGTAATGTATCACAATCCACTTGTGATTTAACTACTCTGAATAATTTTGTTTAATCCGCAAATTTGATAGCCTTACTCATCATATTCCTTTCCGAATCATTTATAAATAAATTGAAAAGCACCAGTGCAAGTACAGATCACCTGATGCACTCCACTGTTTACCCTTTTCCGCTGAGAAAATTGACCATTTAATCCTCTTTGTTTTTTGTCTTTTAACCAGTTTGTAATCCACAAAAGGACATCGCCTCCTATCCCATGACTTTTTAGTTTTCTTAGAAGCCTCTCATGAGGGACTTTGTCAAACACCTTCTGAAAATCCAGATACACTACATCTACTGGTTCACCTTTATCCATATGTTTATTAACCCCTTCAAAAAAAATGAAGCAGATTTGATAGGCAATACTTCCCTTGGGTAAATCCATGCTGACTGTGTTCCATTAAACCAAGTCTTTCTATATGCTCTATGATTTTGATCTTTAGAATAGTTTCCACTATTTTTCCCGGCACTGAAGTCAGACTCACTGGTCTATAGTTTCCTGGATCAGCCCTGGAGCCCTTTTTATATATTGGTGTTACATTGGCCACCCTCCAGTCTTCAGGTTGTTAGAGACCAGCTCCCCAGAGGGGAGGAGTTAGCAATCTTATGAGACCAGCTCCCCAGAGGGGAGGAGTTAGCAATCTGTTATAGATCTGCTACCCCAGAGGGGAGAAGCTAGTAATCTGTTATGAATCTGGATGCTGGATACTCCCGTTGAAGGAGGAGTTAACAATCTATAAGCGATCATCCCGCCAGGGGGGCGAAGTAGCACTCTGTTACGGATCTTGCTAAGGAGTAGCAATCTGTTAGTGCTCTGCTCTTCCAGAGGGAAGGAGTAGCAACTGTTATGCTCTGTTCCTGTAGAAAGATGAACCAGCAACCTGTATGATTCCCACGGGGAGATAGCTATCTGATATGGATCAGCTTCCGCAGAGAGAGGAGTGATGGTCTGATGTGGGTTGGCTCCCACAGAGTGGTAGATGATGATACCGCTCTTATTAGTGTAGGAATAACACTTAGTAGAAATAGTGAATCCCTGGGCCGATGGCAGTTGACAGTGCCCTCAAGTGGAGATCCTGAGAGAGACCAGTGGCTAGGCTGGAGTATTGAGACAAACACAGATAGTTCTTTATTAGACTGGAAGTAGAACCACCAGAGGTGGCAATAGTGAGCTGATATGATATCAACTGATATGCCCGGCAGGGCTGAAGTCCCTCTGAT
The DNA here is from genome assembly GCF_901001135.1 of Rhinatrema bivittatum. Classification (NCBI taxonomy): domain Eukaryota; kingdom Metazoa; phylum Chordata; class Amphibia; order Gymnophiona; family Rhinatrematidae; genus Rhinatrema; species Rhinatrema bivittatum. The sequence goes on along the minus strand of NC_042621.1, from coordinate 241,347,379 downwards.
AGTGGAACAACGATCTCTGAGTTGCTGAGCTGTAAGGAGAGACTATAGGTAGTGAGTGGACAGGGTATGCTGGGCATAACCAGTGATAGATGATACACTCACAATTGTAGATCTCTGTAGTGTCTTCTACATGAAACAGAGAGTCTTCAGTATTCAGGAACAGGAGCCGCAGGCGAGTACTGGTTCTTGTAAACAGTCTGAAATAGAACTCACAATAACTGTGTATGGGATGGCTTCTGGAATAGAAGAGAGGCTAGGAGAGATTTAGGAACGTAGGCCCTCATGGAGCGAGTACCAGGTCCTATCTGTTAATCAGTAATAATAATCCATAAGATATAGGTATGCAATATCTTCTGAGGAAGAAGAGAGTACAAGAAATGAATTAGGAACATAGGCCCTCGTGGAGCGAGTACCGATTCCTATCTGCAATCCGCAATGGTGACTCACGATCTTCGTACCTGTGATAATGTCTTAGACTGAAGGGAGCCTTAGAGAATAGGAACAGTGGCCCTTCATGGAGCAAGTACCGGTTCCTGTCTGTAATAGGACTCACTGTGTTCACGTCTGCGATCACCTCCAGGCAATAGGAGTCTTCTGAGTCTTCGGGAACATAGGCCCTCGAAGAGCGAGTACCGGATCCCGTCCAACAATCTGAAATTAAGAATAGAGAGGGTGGAGCCCCAGAGGAGCGGGTACTCCTGGTAAGTTTGAAAAGGCCGAGCAGTGGAGAAGAATTCCCCTTGCTGACGTGGAACGTAGTTGCAAGAAGCGTGGACTGCCGAAGCAAGGCCCGTTGGAGTTCCTTGCTAACTCGCTATTAGTTAGCAAACAAAGACCTTTTAAATTGAAAATGGATGACGTCAGTACAAGGGACGTCCCCGAGGTTCGCGCCCTTGCTGGTACAAAGTCTGGAGCGCAAGCGTGCACATGCCCTTATGTCATCAGGAACATGGCGGATCCGTAGCATCAAGCCAGCCCGGGGATACCGGGACCAAGAGGCAGGGAGAAGCCATGGCAGCATCTGTCCGTCTGAACCGAAGGGAGTCGCCACAAAGGTAGAGAGGTGGAGCGAGGGCGAGAATAGGCACAAACGCAACACAGGTACAATGGATGATTTTAATGATAGGTTACAAATTTTAACTAATAGATCAGAAATTTCATTTTTTAGTTCCTTCAGTACCCTAGGATGTATACCATCTGGTCCAGGTGATTTGCTACTCTTTAGTTTGTCAATCTGGCCAACTACATCTCCCAGGTTCACAGTGATTTGGTTCAGTTCATCTGAGTCATCACCCTTGAAAACCATAGCATCTTAGCATCCAGTGAAGACCAACTCCAAGCTCAAACATCCAGATCCTTTGGAAATGACATTCGGCCTCCTCTAGGTAATTCCTTTGGCTTCTCTCTGCCTAGAGTTTTCTACCAATTTGGTTACTGTCCTTTACCTTTCATTTGTAGCCTTGCCACTCTAGGTGACTCCTTTGTACCTCTCATGATGCTTTGGTGTCTTCATGCCACTTTGTCACTTGCTTTCACCCTCTATCATTGCCTTGAGGAATTGTCAGCCTCTTCTTGTGCTTTTTTTCTTCTTAATTGTGCCTTCAGCTCTTCATGCCACACTTTGTGCCAATTTGCACATCCCATACAGCTTTGGAAGGGTCATGCCACTGTTGTTGGTGCCCTCTTTTGACATTTTAGGGTATTTCCACTCTAACTTTTTTCTTTGTTGCAAATATTGGTGTGTTTTTCCCCAGAACAAAATGTGAGAAAATACAAAAATACAAGTTATTCCTCTCACTGCCCTGTTTTATAGTTCTTCTTTTTCTTCTACCCCTCTACAATCCTAGTCTGGTTCTCCTACCCTATTTGTTTATTGATTATACTGGGGTGGTTTGTCCACAAAAGCCCTCAGCTAGATGGAATACAGGCAGAACAGAAAACATTCAGACCAGAGACCATGTCCAAGTTCTGACTGTAGTTTCAGAAGGCAGAAAAAACTAAAGCAACACCTGAAAATTAATGAAGGAAAGATACTGTGTCCAGCTACAGAATATGGTTAAACCAAACCTCACAACTTGCCAGGGAAACCACACTGATGAGAAACCATTTGCATGTTCTGATTGTGAATAAACTTTAATTTAGAAAGTAAATATCACAAGAAACCCATAATTTCACCCAGGTATAAGATCAAGCTGAAGTAGGGAATGAAATAAAAGAACATGACACAAAAATTATACTCATGACAGATTATTCTCTTGTACCAAATCTGACAAGTGACAATTACAGGATGATAGACATCTCCTACGCTATTCTTCCTTATTGCTAAACCCTTCACACTACAAATTAGGTATTTTTCTGAAACTCAGACTTGCTGTTAAACCCAAATTTTAAACTGCTGGAAGCCTTCTGCCTTGCTGCCCAGACTCTACACCTCAGGCTTGTTCTTGCTACCTCGGGGAGGGGGGGGGGCTGATTTCCATCTTTTATGGTGATACTACTCTTTGTGCTTCTTTGTCCCTTTATCAGTATCTTAGAAGTTTTGCTGCCATATTTTAACTTTGTTCCCCCTTCAATCTGCTATAGGATGTTGATGCCATTCTTGGTTTCACTTTGCCTCTCATACTGCCTTCAAGGATTCATGCTACTGTTGTTGGTGCTCTATTTTGAAGCCCTGGAGTCATCTTGCCACTCTCACTGCTTTTTTGCTTCTCCTTTTTTGTGGGGAGTGGGAGTAAAAGAGGAATTTAATTCATATGACAACTAACATGGGCCCTGACTTTTACCCTGATGGGGTACTAATACTCAGACATAAGGGAAAAAGTACAGCATATTTTCTATGGCCAAGTCCATAAGCAAAGCAAGTCAAGCAAAACTGACTGAATTTTAAAGAAGACTCATCAGTGAGTAAAAATATTGCTAGAAGTAAATGTTTTATGGGTTATCATAGACCTTGGGGATAACTTTACGGAGTGGTAGTTGCTACCCTTAAGAGGAACATCTGGGTAACCTGCACAGCTAGGCAGACTAGATGGACCATTTAGCACTTTTCTGCCATCATATGTTACTGATGATGCCTTGGAGAACTCCTCAACTGCTGGTACACCTTTGTCTCTTTATGGTGCATTAGGCTCTTCATGCCACTTTTGGTGTCACAGTCTAGGTCCTTTGGAGTTCTTTCCCCCTTCTGATGTCTTCCCACAAATTTCTTGAGAATTGATGAAAAAATAACCTATTCTGGAGTCCAGCATATGTTGCAGTGTTTCCCCTATTGACTTTACTAGCAAAAGAATGAATGAATAAAACAAATACACATTTTTTTCCATTTTGAAACTAATGAAGTGAATAGAAGTGCCCACAAAATGAATGAATGAACCAAAACATTTTTTTTTCTGTCTGCACATACCTACTCAATGGCATAGAATATTGTGAGTTCACATCTTTCATGGCTGGCACCAGATTTGATGAAAAAGACTTCATTAAAATATACCTCCTTTTGCTCAGCTTCACTGAATTTTCATGTGAATGACATGAAGACTGAGTGTACAATCACACTGAACCAATGCCCACAGGTTATGCTCTAAGTACCTTTCTATGCTCTTGCTACGTAGTTGCCACTGCTGCCCATTCCACCGCTTATGCCCTGTTTCTCTTCTGGTTGAGCTCCTTGATGTACTGTTGTGCCACTGTTGCTGTCCTTCTTGTTCCACCCCCCTCCCCATCCCTCTCTCCTTGTTATATTGAAGTACTTTGGCTCAAAAACAAAAGCATTAACAACAACAACAAAAAGAAAAGTCTTGTGAGAATGGGAGCCTGGGCACCCAAGTGGCAGATAACATTTAATGTAAACATGGACAAGGTGATTCACATGAAGAAAAGTAACCTATGCTATAGTTACATGATATTAGGTTCCATATCAGTAGTTATACCCAGAAAAATGATACGGGCATCATAATGGACAATATTTTGAAATCTTCAGCTCAACATGCAGCTGTGATTAAAAAAGCAAATAGAATGTTAGGAATTAAAGGAAAGGAGAATGTCTTAATACCTCTGTATCACTCCAAGGTGAAACCACACTTTGAATACAGTGTGCAATTCTGGTTGCCACATCTAAAAAAATATACAGTAGTTTGACCTGGAAAATGTATAGAGAACTGCAACCAAAATTATAAAGGGGAAGGATCAGCACCATTATAAAGGAAGACTAAAGTAGTTAGGGCTTTTCATCTTAGAGAAGAGACAGTTGAGGCCGGATATAATAAAAGTCCATAAAATCATGAGTGGAATAGAATCGGTAAATGGCAATCAATTATTTATACTTTTAAAAAATGCAAAAACTAAGGGATACACCATGCAGTTCGTAAATAGCATATTTTAAACAAAAATTCCTTTTCCACTCAACACACAATTAAGCTCTGGAATTAATTGCTGGAGAAAATGGTAAAGGCAGTTCTCATAGCTACATTTTAAAAAGGATAAATTCCTGGAGGAGAAGTCCATAAACTATTATTAAGCAGATACACTTGTGGAAAGCCACTACTTTATCCAATTGCATTAGCAGCTTGGGATGTATCTACAGTTTGGAAAGTTTCCAGGTACTCGTGACCTGGATTGGCTACTGTTGGAAACAAGATATTGGGCTTAAATGACCTTCGTTCTAACTCAGTATGCAATTCTTATGGTTCTTATATTCTCGCTCTTGATTTAGCAACTTACTGTTGCATAAATAGCAGACGTAAAAGCAGTCATACATGTTTGACAATACACTTTATTTATAAAATATATGAATGTGCTTGTACTTCCAGACAGCCACCCAGAACACCCTTGAAACACCATTTTTAATGTGTGCAACATTGCTAGTATGCACATACAGTATTTCTGGCCTTGAAAATATTCTTGGCCTGCAATATTCCAAATTACATATTTATTATATAATTTTATGCACATAAACCCATGTAAGCCTTTGAAAATTGCTCCATTCATGGCAATGACAATTTAATATTTTTCCTTAAGAAGTCAAATGTATTTTGGGGGGAATGGACCCCTAAGCATTGTATTTACTATTTACCTTAAATTAATTCTTTAAAAAAAAATCCAGAAATAATGCTAGTGATCCCAAATGTTTAGGCTACAATATATGTATGATGCATGTTTCTAACTCAAAATTTTTCAAATATAACTATCTGTAATTCAATGTTCATTGGTAAAATAGTACTAAATGTTCATGTAGATAGGGCTCCTGATTTAAAGGCACTGTACAAAAGTAGTTTTTCACTTGTTACATTTGCATTATACAGCTCTTGTGCTTGTCTAACAAGTGTGATTGATAGAGAGACCGATGTGAAAATGAATGGCTATAGTTGTACTACCTATCATCATATATTAAATTTCACTGCTTGGGAGTGTTGAGAAACAGTATTTCAGTTTCTTAAGCTCTAAAATTAATGATTCTTTCTTGTAGCTTATGAAATCCTAAAGGCTAATTAATTCCTTGTCAGATCAAGTAGAAGTAACAGAATAGGAAATAGTAGGAGAAGCAGACGAAACACTAGTAATCGCTGCATTAATTGAAGGCTCAGTTTGCAGATTCTTCCTAGTGGTGTTAACTTATTTCCTCTATTACATTAGGTTTCCAGTTTGCCTCATTCATAATAAATAGTCACTTTCTCTCTGTTGTTGTATTAATTTGTATGTAATATCATATATTATGACAACGTGGTGAAAATACTTTTTTTGAAAAGTCAATGCTTTCCTGGGAGCCTCCTAAGTTTAATGTGGTGATGACTTAACAAGACACTTGCACTTCTTTTCTAGTATCTCTTTCACATATGACCTAGGTTTTAAGAAAATCTTTATTAGGTGATAAATATACTCTTAAGGACTAACAAAATTATTACATGTAATATAAATCTTCAGATTTCACTATATATGCTAAGATGATCATATGCATGTACCTGCTTTCAGAAATTTTCCATGGTAACACTTGCCATGGCCATTATAACATAGTTAATGTTGTAAAACCCTATTCACAGTTAATTGACTAAACAGCCACTCATAACGTCCAACAGCAGCTCCTCTGAGTCTGCACTCCTATGAAAGGCTGGCCATCAAAGTTACAGTGTTGCAGACTGAAGACTGAGGAGAGTTATTGTAAGCCAAAGAAAAAAGACAAGGAGATGGAAGAGTATGGAAAGAAGGGAAAGATGTGAGAGAGATGGAGACAAGAGAAAAGAGGAGGGAAAAAAGATGGGGACAAAAAAAGGAGGGAAAAAGATAGATGATGGCAGGGATGAGAGAGGATGAGAGAGGAGGAACATGTAAAGGAAAGAAGGATGAGAGAGAGTAGAGGCTAGAGACATTCTAAAATGGAGAAGCTCCATCTTCATTCAGAGCTACTGGATATGGAACTTAACATCATAAGTATCAAGCAGAGCAGGAGCACCACCAACAACAGCTAGGATTTGAAACATCCTTTTCAATGTACAGGATAAATAATATCTTTCTTGACCTGATCCTGGAACATTGTTCATCTAGGGAAAAAGTCCAATAAGAAGTCCATGCCAATAAAGGCCAGCTTGAGGAAAGAGTCCATTAACTATTTAGGATGAATCCAACAACATATTGTTGATTCCTGCATGACAAGGCATAAGATCTCCAAAGGACTTTTCTACCAGAGGAGATCTCAAATGCTTGCTGAGTTTACCAAGAACATAGGAGAGAGGCTATGGTCCAACCAGTTCAGGGTCATGGAGGAAAGGCTGAAGACTGTCTTAAAACAGAAACAGATTGAAGGCACATTACAGACTTGCATTGACTAGAAAACTACCATAGGCTCTGTACTCCCTGTATGACCATCTCATCTGTAGTGCTTGCTCAGCTAGTTCTTTCTGCCACTGTTTCAGATTTTCTTCCTCCTTCTTTCACTTGCTTTCTTTCCTCTTTCTCACTCGCTTTTTCTCCCTTTAATTCACTTTGATCCTCATTATTTTTACTCACTATTCCTTTCCTCACCCTCTCACCCTCCTTTCTACCCTCTTGCAATTTTTTACCTCTCTCACACATTTTCCTTTTCTATCTCTTTCCCTCTTTTTATCTTACCATTTTTGAGACTCTCTTTGTTTGCTTCATTCCTTTGCATCTGAGACAGGCAGAGCACCAACAGAGGTTTCAAGTTAGAAAATAGGGGTCTGGATGCTTCCGAACTGCAGGTGATGAGATTGTTTGCTAGTTAAAGATGATTTTCAAACAGCATAGATAGTGGTAAAGTCTGAATGTACATTGTACATATATGGGGTAATTTTCAAAGGAGTTATGTGCATAAATGTAACTACTATTGTAGCAATTTTCAAAAGCCATTTACTCACGTAAAGTGCACTTATGCGAATAAATCCTATGGACGATTCAATGGCATATATTGTAGCAATTTTCAAAAGCCCACTTACTCGAGTAAAGTGCATTTACACGTGTAAAACCTAGTTTTACACGTGTAAATGCTTTTTAAAATCAGACCCATAGAGTTTACAGAGTATTTTCAAAGCAAACTTACACATCTAAGTTCACTTTGAAAATATTCACGTAATTGGCTGAGCACACATACACAGTATAGGAAACAAAGTTACACCTGCTCATTGGAAAGTGTAACTTTTGCAATGTAATTTACATGCATACTTTTTAAAATAAAAACGTGTGCACATGAATCCCAAGTCTACCCCAATTCCATCCCCAGAATGCCTCTCTGTAGTTCATAGAAAAGTACACAGGAACCTGGATTACATATATATTTTTACATGCACTGAGCCCAGGGCTATTTTAGTACAGCCATTTATGGATATATAAAATCTGGTATTATATGTATAAATGGCTTTGGAAATTCACCCCCAAATATTCATGTTAAACACTACAGGTAAAAGTGACCACATACTTTGCACTTGCCATTTGTGCAGACAACAGAGGTGGGTGATAGAAAAATAGTGCAAACTTTTGAAAATGCTTTATTCCCTTGACTTAACATATTGTATATCCTAAAAAAAAAGCTCCTTTTATTGTGGCTAAAGGTACACATGCTGTGAACCTCACACATACTTTTTAAATGCTCTGAGGAGGATAATTTCCAGATAGGACAATTTACCCAGGTACTGTAAATCTGTAACCCTCATTAAAGTTCTGTGACCTGTGAGATTCTTGTAATGAAATAATTGGTATCAGACAGAAATTAAGACACTGCAACTGCTAAGCTGGATTCTTGAATATGACACTTAACATTCTCATTGATTGCAACTGATTGAGTATTCACATCTATTATGAAAATGGTGAACAATTTACCAAATGCAATTTTCTAACTGCCATCTCCTGAAAGTACAAAGACCATTCTGAAATCTTGGAAGCAGAGATGAACTCTCAGGAAAGAACCACAGCAACAGCAGTAACTAAAAAAGGAAAGTACAAAGTTTTACACACATCAAAGCTAACACAAACACAACCCATTCCTTCCTTACCTAACTCTACTCTACATAAATAATGCAGAGTAATCGAAGTTGTAAATTCAGTTCATAATAGTTATATTCTGTCTAGGCAAGGCAACAAAATTGCATACAATCCAGCAGGGATGTGCATTCATTTTTAACAAAAGAAACAATGCATCAAATGAGGACATTTTTGATTTGTTCTAAATGGAAAGAACTGAAAATAACCTTGGACAAAAAAAAACCCCCTAAAGCTTTGGGGTATTTTCATATGTGATGCATTTTTAATTTAAAAAACAACAAGCTTTCACCTGGCCCAGTTTCGAGGCCTAAGCCCTGGCCCAGCGCAGGAATCCAGACTAATGCTGGGTCCCAGCACTGGGTCAGGCCAACTGGTAATCCTAGAACTGGGAGCAGGGCCCAGCACTGAGGCCTGATCCTGGCACCAAGGCTGAGACATGGGCCAGGCCTGGTGATGAGTCCTCTGCCTAAGCCAGGCTAGGTTCCAAGTCCTAGGACCAGATCAGGCCAGATGCCAAGGTCAGAGCTGGTGCAAGAGTCTTTTGGCACCCTAGGTAAACCTTCAGCCACGCACACCCTCCCCAACTTACCTTTTGCTGACAGCTCCAGCACAGTGCTTCCTACTACTAGCAGCAGTGACTCCAGCACAGTGCTCCCTTCTTTGGTAGTATTAGATCTGGCAAAGCACCCATCTGTGCCTCACACTGGCAGTATTTTTTTGCCCCCCACATTTTGGTGCTCTAGCTGATCACCTAATTTGCCTAATGGATGCATTGTTACTGGTAGAGGCCTAAAACTGGGCCAGGCCCAACACTGAGGCACAATCTTAGCCCATTACCAGGGCTTCAAACTAATGCTTTCTCTTGGTGCTGAGGCATAGGCCTGCTGCCAGGGCTTGGCACTGAAGACTGGTCTCAGTACCAAGGCCTAGGCTCAGCCTGGGCCAGGTATCAAAGCCTAGGCCAGCAGCAAGGCCATATCCTAAACCTGGTTGGGCCTAGTGCTGAGGCCTAGTCCTCGGTTTGTTGTTGGGGTATGGGCTAAGGCCTGGTCCCAGCGCTAAGACATAGGTCCCTGCTAGGCCAGTCTAGGCCGAGAACTCTAGCACTCCAGCCTGTTTCTGTGCACTTGAAAAATGAAGCCATGCACCTTGAGGATGGCACTGGAATGATGGCACTTTCCTCCAGCGTCAATGACACCATTTTGATGTAATACCATAGAAAGTAAGGCTATACAACAAACTGCACCAGCAGCAATGCCATTTTTCAAGTGTTGGGGTTTGGCCACAAGCAATGGGGTATCATTCTTACCCCCAACATTAGATCTGGGATGCTTTAAGAGGGGGGCTTTGGGTAGAAATCCCCAGCTTCTGCATTTTGCAATGATTTAGGCTTGATCTGTTCCAAGCAGGCCCTAGCACTGGATCTAGTTTAGGGAAGATGTTTGGCCCAGGAAGTTCAGCCAGGAGCCGTCACCCCCCCCACACCAATTTTTTTTTAATACCATTTAGGGGTTTTGTCTTATTTATTTATTTTGTTTAATGATTTTTTTTCCCATTTTGGCAAATATACCAAACCAAAATTAACTAAATTTAGACAAAACCACCCCACAAAACTGAAGAAAATGAACCATCCCTAAAATATTTGTGCTGCACATCCCTATAATCCAGCAGCAGCAGCAGCAGCTGAATTGTAATCAGCAGGAAAAGAAAGAAGTAGGGGTTGAAAAGACAGATTTTTTTCATCTTATTTATTTTTATTTTTATTTTATTTAAAGATTTTTTATATACCGAGGTATAGCAAAAAAATGCCTTCACTCCGGTTTACAATGACAACAACTTGTTTCATCTAAAGCATTTAACAGTAACTGAAACTGGTTCTGAAACAAGTAAATTAATAAATAACAAATAACTTGAACCATTCAAATGTTTACAGTATAACGAGGTATATATCTGTGCTCAAATCGTGTGTGGGGAAAGAATTGATAATGGGTGAAAATTGATAAAGTTTTCAGTGAGACAGTCATATAGTCATTGAGGTGAATATTGCATATCCAAAGTGGGCATGCAATATGTGTGATCTGTTGTATTATCCTATGCCGTCTTTGAATGTTTGACTGAATAGCCATGTTTTGAGTTCTTTTTTAAAAGATTTTATGTTTTCTTGTGAGCTTAGGTGTTGTGGTAAGGAGTTCCATAGAATTGGGCCCGCTATAGAGATGGCTCTGTTTCTTGTGGAGGATAGTTTGGCTAGCGGTAGTGATGGCACCTCTAGATGTAGTTTGCTTGTCATCCTGGTCATTCGTAGTGACCTGTGTATGTGAATGACATTGTCCAGAGCTGTGTTGTCTGCGTTATGAATGGCGTTATGTAGAATTGTTAGTACTTTGAATTCTATTCTTTTTTTGACCGGAAGCCAGTGTAAATTGTTGAGCACGGGGGTGATGTGGTCTGATTTCTTTTTACCAATTAGGATTCTGGCAGCCACATTCTGTAGTAACTGAAGTGGTTTTAAGTCGATTTTAGGTAGACCTATCAATAGCGAGTTACAGTAGTCAAGGCTGTTGAAGATGAGGGCTTGTAAGACTGTTCTGAATTCATGGTGGTGAAGCATCGGTTTAGGTGTTTGAGTATTTGGAGTTTATGGAAACCTTCTTTTGTTTTTGTTGCTATGTGTTTTTTGTAGTTTAATTCACTGTTAATCCATATGCCAAGGTCTTTTACGTTGTCTTTGAGCTGTATGCGGATGTTATCGATTTGGAATGGTGGTGTGGTTATTGCTCCTGAGCTTTTTCTTACGATTAGAATGCATTCGGTTTTGCTCATGTTTAAACATAATTTTAGTTGGTTTAGCATTTTTTGAATTGCATCGAGGTGTGAGGCTGCTATCGATATTGCATCTTCTATGGTTGAAGTGATTGGAATGAGGAGTTGAATGTCATCCGCGTACTTGTAGTAAGTTATGCCTAGGCTTGATAAGAGTTGGCATAGGGATAGTAGGTAAATATTGAAGAGTGTGGCTGATAGAACAGACCCCTGTGGCACTCCTGTTTCAAGAGAGATGGCTTCGGATGAGCTGTTGTTGATAGAGACTTTGAAAAACCTGTTTTTTAGGAAAGAGGTGAACCAGTCTAGAGTTTTGTCAGCGAGCCCGATGGTTTCATTTTGTTTTTCATTTTTCATTTGTTTTTCATTTCTTGTTTGTTTTTCCCATTTCTTTTCATTGATTTAAAATAAAAAAAATTAAACAAACACAAATGAAATTTTAAAAATAAAGAAAAAGAACAAAAGGAAAAATAAAACTAAATAAAACCAATATCAGGCAACATCAGAGAAACATCCCTATCAGGTTTCCTTCTTATTCCCCCCTCCCCCCCAAAAAAAATCCTCTTATTTTTATTTTTTTTCATAAGCAGGAGTGATCAGAGCTAGCTCTATGGCAATTGGTGCCCTGGGCTGAAATCATCAATGGTGACCCCCCCCCAACTGATTCCCACCTCAGAATCCTTGGTGTGGATTAACAAGGAGGCGGGCTTGGGGTGCACAAGCTTTCTCTACTTGTGAGCACTGATTGCAGGGATAGGTTCCCTCTTCTCCAGCATCCATTCTCCTGCCTCCTTAGCCACTTTCCCATCAAATACCCCTGCTTCTTATCCCCCCTCCTCATCATCCTCTCCCTGCTCCTTATATCCCCCAGCATCTGCCCCCTTGATCCTTTCCTCCAGTATCTGCCCCTTCCTCCTTCCCCCTTCCTCCTTCCCCCAGCATCCCCACCCCTGCCTCTTACAGCCATCACCACCATTCTCTTACCCCATCCTAAGTATCCTCTCCCTTTTTCTTGTCCCATCTCGAGCATTATCTTACCCAGTCCTAAACATTGTTCCCCCTGCATCTTAATCCCCATCCACTCCAGAATCCACTCCCCTGTATCTTAAACTCCACATCCTCAGTATCCTATTCCTTGCCTCTTAATGCTCTCCCCCATGTCCAGCATCTGCTTCCTCTCTTTTCCTTCCTACCTCCCAGTGTCTCCCTCTTTCTTCAGCCCCACCCTACCCCTGCTGCTGCCACTACATCTGCCCGTTCCTCCTGCCTCCTACCCAAGCAAAATATCTGTTTAGCAGTAGAGCTGCTGCCATCATTCCTCTAGATTTATGCCAGCCCTGCGAGCATACTCAAAACTCATGGGTGATAAATTTCTGTATGCTGATCTCACAATGTGCTAGATCAACATACAGGAAGTGCTCACCCACAAGTTTTGAACATGCTCGCAGGGCTGGCACAGATGGAAAAGATCAGCAGCAGTGGCAGCATGGACTTCTGCTGCTTTTCCCAATCTCCTTCCAGGATCGGGTCAGGTCTACACAGTCTGAAGCCTGTCTGCTTCAGCAAAACTGCTCAGCTGCACATGACAGAGATCCCACTGCAGATCACTTGGGGAGGTAGTGAAGGGATCTCTGTCACTTGAGGGGTGGGGTGTATGGCAGCAGGGGCCCGGGACCACATTTTGGGGTAGATTTTTAAAGAAGCGCGCATGGAGTACATTTGTGCACGCTACCCAGTACTCACAAATGTACACCCGATTTTATAACATGCGGGCGCTGCCGCGCACATGTTATAAAATCCAGGGTCAGCGCATGCAAGGGGGTGCACACTTGTGCACCTTGCGCACGCTGAGCCCTAGGGGAGCCCTGATGGCTTTCCCCTTTCCCTCCCCCCACCTTCCCCTCCCCTCCCCTATCTAACCCATCCCCCAGCCCTACCTAAATCCCCCCTACCTTATTTCAAGTATTTACGCCTGCCATTGGCAGGCGTATCTTGCTCACGCCGGCCTACTGCCGGCGTGCCAATCCCCCAGCACAGCCGCTGTGCCAGAGGTGTTAAGGAGGTGGACCCTTGAGCTGGAGCGAGAGAGGATGACAACTGCTGAGGAGGTCTTCTTGGTGAGGACTCATCTCTGGAAGGTGGCGTGGAGGAAGAGGAGGAACCACAGAGCTGGTTCCGAAGATCTGGCTGGACGGTCCCCCGAGGAGCGGGTGACCTATGGATGCAGGAGAGCCCCCAAGAAGCGGTTACTCAGGGCATCCACCCAGCCAAATAGGAACGAACCTTCACAGGAGAACGCTGAGAAATGAGGCTGAAGATCTGAAGCACAAGTGAAGAGACGAACCAAGTCCAAGCCAAGGGATCCAGACGAAGAACCGAGACAGGAAGTGGAGCCCTAACTGGAAGTAAAGCTGAGAAGAAAGAAGACACTAAAACCAGCAAGCACTGGCGTAGGTACAGCCGGAGAGCAACAGGAAACTGTTGCGAAGGCAATTCCCTACTGACTGAATGGGGTTTAAATACCCTTGACAGCTGACATCCTCTTCCGGGCCTGATCAGGATTTTGCAGCGCTTGTCCCTTTAAGGGGCGGAGCCTCCCGTGCGCGCCTGTCTAGGGAGAGCCCCGCTGAAGGGAGGAGGATGGCATTGGCGGCCATGCGGCAGGCTGCAGGAGACCTGCTGTGGGTCGGGACATGTCGAGCAGGGCTGCAGCGACTGGGGGCAGTGGAGGTAGAGGTAGGAAACCCGCAGACCGCAACCAGAGGCCTCGGTCCCGCCCCCAGACTTGCTACATGCCCACACCCCTGCCCCCTTCCCGCCCCTTTTTCAAAGCCCCGTGACATACGCGCGTCCCGGGGCTTGCGCACGCTGCTGATGTTATGAATCGGGTGGTTTTCGTGTGCCCATGGGCCTCAGCCCGACCCAGGCCATCCCGGGCCGAACCAAGGGTTGACGGTGGCTCCGCATGGCTGGACACTCTACCCTCTGCCAGGCCGGCAAGCTCCCATGGCCAAACATCCGAGGATGTTGGAAGGTGAATGGTCCTCCAACCATTCCGGGCCCTTTCAGACCTGCTGCGAGCAGCATGGAGCAGCAGGCCTGGCCTGAGGTTGAAGGCAGACGGGCCTTGACATGGAAACACTGGAGTTGATGCAACGGCATCACATGACACGAAGACACTTGGCAGAAGACGTGACATCAGGGCTGTGGATACAAGACACCAAGATCGATGCGGACGGCATCGCAGATGAGACACTTGACGAGGTTGATGCAGACGGCATCCAAGACAAGGATTCATGGCTGGGATGATGCGGACGGCATCCGAGGCAAGACACATGGCTGGATAAGGCAGACGAAGACACATGGCATCAAGGCAAGACACAAGGCAAGGACATTCGCACTGTCTCTCAGGACGCCCTACTCAGGCCACCCGCGGGACTGAGTCACGGACCACCCTGTCCGTTACGTGCCCTACACAGCTCCAAGGCTGGTCACGGACCACGACAGGAGCGGGTCAGCACAGGAACACACAGCAGGCTTCACAGCTCAGGAGCACAGGACAACCGTCCACCAGCAGCCTAGTACACCCAGGAACTACATCTGGGGAAGCCCCGGCCTACCGGTACCAGAAGGCTCCAGAGCGAGGACGAGGCGGAGTGAAGGCAAGAAAATCAGGAAGGCAGGAACACCAGGACGAAGATGAAGAAACCTGGACATGGACCTCAGGCGAAGACATGAAACATGGATCGAGACATCAAGGTGCAGAGCTCCGAGAAGAAGACCTTACAAGGGCCCTGGCAGGCAGGAGCCTCCAGGGTGAAGACCAACGACGATGCAAGGCGAGGCATGAAGAACGGAGCAGCCCTTTATAGGGCTGAGCCAGGAAGCAGTCATTAGGTGGGGTCCAGACACTTCCTTTGTCTGGTCCTTTAAATGGTGAAGAGAGACGTGGCCGCGCGTCTAAGGCAGATAGAGTAGGAGCTGTGCAGGACCGCGGACAGCGGCCTGCACAGCGTCTGGCGTCAGACGCTGAAGAGAGGCAGAAGAAGCCAGGAAGGCGGAGCCTAATGTCGGCAGTGGCTCCAGCCACTGCGGGAGGCCCCGGGGGTGGCTCCTGCCACCAATCAAGCCCGGGGCTGCGGCCTAAACGCCGTGAAGATCAGGAATCGCGTCGGGGGCGTGCTAGCCCCATGGGAGGCCGCGGCTCCGACTGCGGAGCTGAAGACGGTGGTAGGCGGCCTCCTGGCCGCATGGGCATGCCGACGGCGGCATCCTGCCGCGTCGGTGAAGACGCCAACGCGGTGAGTGTGTCTGCTCGCGGGGGGGGGACCCCGCGGGCGGCATTCATAACAGCTGAGCCTATGCAAAATAGGCTCGGCGCTCGCAGGAGGGTTTTTAAAGGGTTACGCACGTAACCCTTTGAAAAACTACCCCTTTATGTTTTAGCTTTCGAGAGGGGGAAGGGGGGAAAGGACCATTGCTACTCGGTTTTTTGTTTTTTTTTTACATTTTGGGGAGTTGGAGCTGCCTCGACTGGTGGCCCTTGGTTGAGACGTGGTCAGCATTGATCATCGCTCAACCTCCCTGTTTCCATGATTTTTTTTCCTGCCACTTTAAATGTGCAGCGGGAACCTCAGGAGCCGCATTAGGGTCCTGGGCCTCCCCCCAAATCTTTAACGCATTTCATGTAGGTGCTTATATTTTATCATGCCTGACTACCTTAGGTAGAAAGATTAAATCCAGAACCTCCAGGGTAGCATTCTCTGAAATGCTCCCTGTTCCACGCGCAGGTCACCAGAGGCAGGCAGAGCTCCGGAGTCTCAATGCGTGGATGAGACGATGGTGCAAGGAAGAGGGATTCAGTTTTGTTAGGAACTGGGGAACCTTTTGGGGAAGGGGGAGTCTCTTCCGAAGGGATGGGCTCCACCTTAACCAGGGTGGAACCAGACTGCTGGCGCAAACCTTTAAAAAGGAGATAGAGCAGCTTTTAAACTAGAACAAAGGGGAAAGCCGACAGTCGCTCAGCAGCGCATGGTTCGGAGAGATGTATCTTTAAAGGATACTAATGATGCATTAGAATTAGGGCATCCCGACAGTGAGGTTCCAATAATTAGAAAAGTAGTCCAAGTGCCTGTAACTAAAAACTCACCTGAGCTAAAAAATTGTAACTTATCCCTATCAATTAAAAAGCAGAATAAAAATACAATCAAAAAACAAACTTTGAAATGTTTGTATGCTAATGCCAGAAGTCTAAGAAGTAAGATGGGAGAACTAGAATGTATAGCAGTAAATGATGACATAGACTTAATTGGCATCTCAGAGACATGGTGGAAAGAGGACAACCAATGGGACAGTGCTATACCGGGGGTACAAATTATATCGCAATGACAGAGAGGAGCAGTCGGGAGGAGGTGTGGCGCTTTATGTCCGGGATGGCATAGAGTCCAACAGGATAAACATCCTGCATGAGACTAAATACAAAATTGAATCTTTATGGGTAGAAATCCCTTGTGTATCAGGGAAGACTACAGTGATAGGGGTATACTACCGTCCACCTGGTCAAGATGGTGAGATGGACAGTGAAATGCTAAGAGAAATTAGGGAAGCTAACCAAATTGGTAGTGCAGTAATAATGGGAGACTTCAATTACCCCAATATAGACTGGGTAAATGTATCATCGGGTCACGCTAGAGAGATAACGTTCCTGGATGGAATAAATGATAGCTTTATGGAGCAATTGGTTCAGGAACCGACGAGAGAGGGAGCAATTTTAGATCTAATTCTCAGTGGAGCACAGGACTTGGTGAGAGAGGTAACGGTGGTGGGGCCACTTGGCAATAGTGATCATAATATGATCAAATTTGATTTAATGACTGGAAAAGGAACAGTGTGCAAATCCAAGGCTCTCGTGCTAAACTTTCAAAAGGGAAACTTTGATAAAATGAGAAAAATTGTTAGAAAAAAACTGAAAGGAGCAGCTACAAAAGTAAAAAATGTCCAAGAGGCGTGGTCATTGTTAAAAAATACCATTCTAGAAGCACAGTCCAGATGTATTCCACACATTAAGAAAGGTGGAAAGAAGGCAAAACGATTACCGGCATGGTTAAAAGGGGAGGTGAAAGAAGCTATTTTAGCCAAAAGATCTTCATTCAAAAATTGGAAGAAGGATCCAACAGACGAAAATAGGATAAAGCATAAACATTGGCAAGTTAAATGTAAGACATTGATAAGACAGGCTAAGAGAGAATTTGAAAAGAAGTTGGCTGTAGAGGCAAAAACTCACAGTAAAAACTTTTTTAAATATATCCGAAGCAGAAAGCCTGTGAGGGAGTCAGTTGGACCGTTAGATGATCGAGGGGTTAAAGGGGCACTTAGAGAAGATAAGGCCATCGCGGAAAGATTAAATGATTTCTTTGCTTCGGTGTTTACTGAAGAGGATGTTGGGGAGGTACCCGTAATGGAGAAGGTTTTCATGGGTAATGATTCAGATGGACTGAATCAAATCACGGTGAACCTAGAAGATGTGGTAGGCCTGATTGACAAACTGAAGAGTAGTAAATCACCTGGACCGGATGGTATACACCCCAGAGTTCTGAAGGAACTAAAAAATGAAATTTCAGACCTATTAGTAAAAATTTGTAACTTATCATTAAAATCATCCATTGTACCTGAAGACTGGAGGATAGCAATGTAACCCCAATATTTAAAAAGGGCTCCAGGGGCGATCCGGGAAACTACAGACCGGTTAGCCTGACTTCAGTGCCAGGAAAAATAGTGGAAAGTGTTATAAACATCAAAATCACAGAACATATAGAAAGACATGGTTTAATGGAACAAAGTCAGCATGGCTTTACCCAGGGCAAGTCTTGCCTCACAAATCTGCTTCACTTTTTTGAAGGAGTTAATAAACATGTGGATAAAGGTGAACCGGTAGATATAGTATACTTGGATTTTCAGAAGGCGTTTGACAAAGTTCCTCATGAGAGGCTTCTAGGAAAAGTAAAAAGTCATGGGATAGGTGGCGATGTCCTTTCGTGGATTGCAAACTGGCTAAAAGACAGGAAACAGAGAGTAGGATTAAATGGGCAATTTTCTCAGTGGAAGGGAGTGGACAGTGGAGTACCTCAGGGTTCTGTGTTGGGACCCTTACTGTTCAATATATTTATAAATGATCTGGAAAGAAATACGACGAGTGAGATAATCAAATTTGCAGATGACACAAAATTGTGCAGAGTAGTTAAATCACAAGCAGATTGTGATAAATTGCAGGAAGACCTTGTGAGACTGGAAAATTGGGCATCCAAATGGCAGATGAAATTTAATGTGGATAAGTGCAAGGTGATGCATATAGGGAAAAATAACCCATGCTATAATTACACGATGTTGGGTTCCATATTAGGTGCTACAACCCAAGAAAGAGATCTAGGTGTCATAGTGGATAACACATTGAAATCGTCGGTTCAGTGTGCTGCGGCAGTCAAAAAAGCAAACAGAATGTTGGGAATTATTAGAAAAGGAATGATGAATAAAACGGAAAATGTCATAATGCCTCTGTATCACTCCATGGTGAGACCGCACCTTGAATACTGTGTACAATTCTGGTCGCCACATCTCAAAAAAGATATAATTGCGATGGAGAAGGTACAGAGAAGGGCTACCAAAATGATAAGGGGAATGGAACAACTCCCCTATGAGGAAAGACTAAAGAGGTTAGGACTTTTCAGCTTGGAGAAGAGACGACTGAGGGGGGATATGATAGAGGTGTTTAAAATCATGAGAGGTCTAGAACGGGTAGATGTGAATCGGTTATTTACTCTTTCGGATAGTAGAAGGACTAGGGGACACTCCATGAAGTTAGCATGGGGCACATTTAAAACTAATCGGAGAAAGTTCTTTTTTACTCAACGCACAATTAAACTCTGGAATTTGTTGCCAGAGAATGTGGTTCGTGCAGTTAGTATAGCTGTGTTTAAAAAAGGATTGGATAAGTTCTTGGAGGAGAAGTCCATTACCTGCTATTAAGTTCACTTAGAGAATAGCCACTGCCATTAGCAATGGTTACATGGAATAGACTTAGTTTTTGGGTACTTGCCAGGTTCTTATGGCCTGGATTGGCCACTGTTGGAAACAGGATGCTGGGCTTGATGGACCCTTGGTCTGACCCAGTATGGCATTTTCTTATGTTCTTATGTTCTTACCTTCTTGGTTGGCCATGATAAAATATTTACATAAAATTGACTAATAATGACTATCTTTGCATGCATTTGTTTTATTCTTGCATGCAAATCACATGCAGAGAATGACTTTGCCTGCAGTACTCTTTGGACAATGATTCAAATATTGTTCCCTGTATATTCTATTCGTGTGGGTTCAGTTTTTTCCATACTTTTGTTTTTCTGAGTCCTATTGGTCTCCGTTATTGGCCCCTGCCTACAATACTACCTAGTTGAGAACTGATGGTGATGTAATAGTACTTCTGTTTTGAGCATTTAAAATCCAAGGGTCCACCATGTTTTTTGCTAAAGTTGTGGTCTGAATGCAGACCGCGTCGTACAACAGCCTATTCAACCATTAAAGCGTTGCTTTTGAAGAAAAAATGAAGCCGTATTAAAGTTGGTGTCGGGTTATGAAGAGCTACTTTCAAGAGTCATTTGTCCTTGAAGCAGGACCTGTTATGGTCCGAAACACGTTCGTGTCGGGACTTGGTTTGCAATGGACCTTTTTTGCCTTCAAAGACACAGATGAGTATTTTCTTTAATTATTTGTCGATTTGATGTGTCCATATGATATGTTTATGGGACTCTTTTCTAAGTGGACAGTGGTCAGACCATCTTTGTGAGCATTTGCTCTAGAGACACATGACTTATTTAGAATTTTGTGCGGCAGTTTCAATTTATTTGACAGAGAACTTTAGTCAAAATAACTTGGTGGAGTTTAAAAAAAAACAAAACAAAAATACAGAAATTTAGTGATTAAAATAAAGTAAATGGACCTTCTACATGAAGAATGAGTTTGTACATCTGTCAAACTCATTAAGTTGTAGGTCCTACAAATAAATATAACAAGCACTGCATATGTGGTTATTTTGAATGTGTATTATTTGATACCAGTGACACTCCCTTTGTTCGATGTGTGTTTACAGTGTGTGAGGTTCCTGGAATATGTTGATGTTTAAGGGCTTATTTTTTGTGATTAATATCTTACTTCATCAAAACCATATCAAAAATAAAACTATGAAATTAACAAACAGTAATCAAAGTATCTTTAATATATAAGCTAAAACACAATGCTATGGACACCATAGATCACAATTAATTTAGTATTTTGCTAACACAATACATAGCTTGGCTCAAGATTAATCAGTTAAAATATGAAAGTATAAAAATTAAATTAATTAATAGGATAGCTATAATAATTAGACTATTTCAGTAATTAAGATTATGAAAGCCCAATATCTCTGACAACCAAAAGTAGAAACAATTTAAAATGTCATTCACCAAAAGCCTAAGTAGCCACGTTTTCAATGTCTTTTTTAAATGGGCTAAATCATTAGTCAGGCAAATCTGTAATGACACTGCATTCCAAACTGGTAGAAGATAGTATGACAATGTTTGATTACTTGTCCAAGAAAGCTGAGTAACTTAAAAAGATGGAGTGACAAGGTATGTACTCTGTAATGATCTAAGATGCAGTAGGTTTTGTAGATAAACTGCACCATTCATTTGAATGGCTTTGAAGACACGTAATCAGTTTTAAAGTGAATTTGTCACAAAATTGGAAGCCAGTGTAAAGTAACTATTAATGGAGTTCTTTGTTCACGGATGTTGGTCCCATTATAGGATTTATAGCAGCTGAATTTAAACTTCTTGAACCCACCATATTGCTTAAACTGATAAGCCCATACAGTCCCTATGGAGTTTCCCTTTAAAAATCCAACCGGCAGGTGCACTGCTATAAACCTAGCCCTAGACTTTGCACCTGCTATCTGTGCAAGTCGGGTCTGCAGGGAATGTATACATAGAGATTTCACAACCATTCTCCCAACCCACCAAGACTGTCACTTTTGCCACATGTAAACGTGCTGTGAAAGAGCATTCATGCTTTTATATTTACTTAGGGTTTGCAGTTTTCAAAAGTCCATTTTATGTTTGTTCATCCACATAGAATCCTTTGAAAATTGCCCTCAGTATGATGGTAACTTTAAAACTTGTGCATGGGCACGTAGCCAGATATGAGGCAATTTTATCACCTGCACGCATATATGTGAGCATGTTATAAAATAGCCCTGGCGCAGGTATGTGTGCACCTAATTTTAAGTTTGTGCATGCACAGCAGCGTATGTCGACGTTGGGATGCGCAAGTGAGGGAATTTTATAAGACGTGAGTTCAGCCCATGTCCAGTTTTACCAGTTCGGCCACCAGTTTGCCTTGCTAGAGCTAGGTCTTTCAAAGCCTCCTGATTCTTTAGCCTGCACTCCCCCCAGTTATTCCAGACACTTCAAACACTTCCAGAGATGTTTGGAAATAGTTTTAGAAAGACTTACGCCTCCTAAATAGCGGAAGGGACTTTTCCGCCATTTAGGTACAAGTAGCTGCGCCCCTGGGCGTGTGCCCAGGGGCGCAGCTACTTGTGCGCATATTTCTTGGCCCCGCCCTGGAAAACCCACCCCCCAACCACATTCCACCTCTTTTTCCTGATGCAAGATATTCACACATGGGTACTTGTGCGTTCATGTGGGCGGCTTATAAAATTGGGTGGACACGTGCATGCGGTAGCTCCAATTTTGGCGCACGCCTGGCTTTTAAAATTCACCTTTATGGCTTTAAGGCCCGCCTCAGAGATTTTGTGAGTATACCCCACATAGATGCCAGTTAGAGACCCAGAAGTTAGGGAATCATGCCCAGGCAGGTTCAGACGGTAAGGTAGATCAGATAAGTTATGCAAGGAGAGGGGGAAAAAAGTGCAGGATCCTGGAGGTTGTATCCTTTGGTGAAGGAGGGCCAGGATGCCTCCTGTGTTTCTTTGGTTGAGGTGAAAGAGTAAAGACGTGGGATAGAAGCTACTTTGAGATGGAGGAGAGGAGCACAATTAGCATCATGAAGGGCAAAAGAGTCAAATGAGGGGGGAGGTGTGGCAGTTTGCTTGAGCCAAGCTGTGGTTGAAGTTCTTTGAACAGATATATATATATATAACCATTTGTTCAGAGTCCGTTACTGGTGGTCTAAGAGTTTGATTAGTACAGGAGTAGTAAACCCAGTCCTCGCAACACATCTAGGGCAGTCAGGTTTTCAGGATATCCACAATGAATGTTATCTCATGCATTTTCATTGTGGATGTCCTCAAACCTTGACTGGCTAGGGGTGTCCCGAGGGCTGGGTTTAGTACCCTTGCATTAATAAACTCTTAGACCATCAGTAATTGACAGTCTGAACAAACGGTTTGGGGGAGGGCTGATAGTGGTTATTTGGCTAACCATAGGACTGTTCTGTTTGTCATCCAGAGTTAGCCGAATAACTTTACTCAGCAAGTGCTGATACTCCCGGCTTGCCACGTAAAGCCCTGCTCACAGAACAGCCTAGTCTTCCCCCTTTTTACTTAACCTAAAACTAAGTCATTCAGCAGTAGGAGGGGGAGGGGGATTTTTAACACTGAACTTAAGCCAAACAAACCCTTCTGAATATGGACCTCGACCTCACTGTGTTTAAGGAGCAGCTGTGTGAAGGCAGCCACTCAAGGCCTCTTATCCAGGAAGTTTATGTCTTTTTGTTTTTCCAGAATGTGCAGATATTTTTAATCCTCGTGACGTATTCCAATATTATTTACTGTAAGTATTAAAGCCAGATGATTGCTCTGTATCTCCAGTTTCTAGGATTTATTATTTTACAAATTAATGAAATAAAAATGTAGAGAAGAGGAAGTCTCGGTTTGAGTTTTCCCCTGAAATTACTTTTTATAGTTGACTGTTTCTGAATCTGAGAATTTTCCGTCTCTTTCATCTTCCAACGTCACTTTCATTTCGAGCTATACGTTTTTTTCTTGTCATAGAGATTTAATTCTTTTTTTTTTTTTTTTTTTTGATAAAACAATTTTATTGGATTTTTCAAAAATAAACATACAACAACACGGAGACGGGTGGTTACATATCCCTCTCCGCTAGAATCTTTACCAACAACAGTTTACGCAAGCCCCCCCCCCCCCCCGTCTCCCTACCCCACCCAATCCCCCCTCCCCCCCCTTCTCCCTACCAGAAGAACATGCACCAGACGGAACAGACAGTTACAGGAAGTCCTTGTACACCAGACAGCAGGGCTGTCGACTAGGAGGAATCCTGCGCACCTCAATCATTCAGGACCAAACTCCGGGCACGATGCGGAAGCCGTTGAAGGTAAGCATTCCAAACACTAAGGAAGAAGCGCCGTCGTCGTGGGGAACCCCGTGCCGCCATGCTTTCCATGGTCATCAGGGCGTGGAAACAGTTCCGCCATGCTCCAAAGGATGGGGCATCGGATGATCGCCAGTTCTGCAATATAACCTTCTTCCCTATTAAGCTCGCTTTTTGAAGCAACAGGCGAGAACCAGGATCTCGAACCTGAAGGGGGGAAATGCAGCCAAACAAAAACCACAGGGGAGAAAAGGGCAGTCCCACGTCAAGCAGTTCCACCAAATAGTCCACAATCCGACGCCAAAATCTGAGTATCGGGGGACAAATCCAAAAAACGTGGGACATGGAACCCTCTGCACCGGAACAGCGAGGACACACAGGTGTAGACGCAATAGTCAGCTGAAAAGCACGTTGAGGAGATATATAAGCCCGACTCAAAAACCGAAACTGCATTTCCCGGTAGTACATGTTAGGGGAGATCCTGGTTAATCGCCGAAAACATATACGTAAAATAAAACTGGAGAGACGAAACACCCCATCCCCATTCCAGCGAGCTTCCAGGATAGCACAGACATCCACCTCAGCATATCGCCGCAGAGCCCTATAATAGCTAGAAAGGGATGGGGCCCTGGGCGTCTCAAAATGAAAGATATTGTCTAGCGCTGTGTATGTATCCATCGCCTGGGCCTCTAATGGCAATGTCCGGGCGTAATGTCGCACCTGTAAATATGAAAATGTGTGCGAGTGCCCCAATAAATAAAGAGCTTGAACATCCGCAAACTGCATAAACACCCCCTCCCGGGACCAGAGATGCCCCAAGCGGGTGATTCCCTTAGCGTCCCACTCGCGGAACATAATAGATTGAGAGCCAGGGGAAAACTCCGCGTTACCGCGGAGGGGTAGGAAATAAGCACAGAGCGCAGGAATTTGTAAAAGGTGCGTCAAACGGCTCCAAGTACGGCGCAGAGGCCGTGTGAGAGCCGAAGTAGTGATAATCGAGGGGAGATGACAGGACTTTGCTTGCAGGACATAGGAAGGGGCCAATGGATGTAACAAGGCCCTTTCCACCATCAGCGGGGCATAATCTGAGGTATCAATTAACCAGTTGCGGAGTATCCTCAAATTGCAGGCCATGTTATATTGAGCTAGATTAGGGACCCCCATGCCTCCCCTCGCCCAGGTATTCTGCAGCCACTTAAACGGGAGTCTAGCCTTCCCCCCCCGCCAGAAAAATCTGCGCATCGCCGTCTCCACCACCACCAGGTCCCGCTTTTTCAAGAAGAGCGGCACATTTTGCAAAAGATAAAGCCATTTCGGGAGCAGTGTCATCTTAAAGAGTGCAACTCTACCCGCCACCGAAAGGGGTAAAGCCCTCCAAGTGGCCAAAGTGTCCCGAGTATAACTGATGAGATTAGGTATATTGACCCAGTATACCGAGTCCAAGTCTGAGGGAAGAAAGACCCCCAAATAACGTAGACTATCCCCCGCCCACCGCAATGGAAATGGGCCAGCCCAGGTATCTCTCAGGGTAGGGGGATAAGCCAAGGCGGAAGATTTGGACTCATTGAGGCGAAGACCAGAAAAGGTCCCAAAAGTCCCTATCAATTGGAGAAGGGGTGGTAAGGACGACTGGGGGCTAGTGATAAAAACTAAAAGGTCGTCCGCAAAAGCCACGTGTTTAAATATGGTGGAGTCCATACGAAGACCTCGAATGCCCGGGGTCGCACTGATGGCTAGGAGCAGAGGTTCCAGCTGTAGAAGGAACAGCAAGGGGGATAAGGGACAGCCCTGTCGGGTACCCCGCGTAACTGGAAAGGGTTCGGACTGTGCGCCATTCGCCACTATCCGTGCCCGTGGCTTGTCATAAAGAAGGTGTACCGCTTGTAGAAAAAGGCCCTCAAACCCCATACGTTGCAACACAAAGAAAAGGTACTCCCACTCCACTCTATCGAACACTTTTTCAGCGTCGAAGCTGATGGCCAAATAAGGTTGAGCCATGTGTTGACTCATTGTCATGGCTGATAAAATTTTACGAATATTAGATATCGCATAGCGGTGGCAGACAAAGCCCACTTGGTGGTCACCGACCAGGCTGGGTAGACAGTCTGCTAATCTCTCCGCTAAAAGCTTAGCGAGTAACTTATGATCATAATTAAGTAATGATATTGGGCGATAGGATTCCGGGACCAGGGGGTCCTTTCCCGGCTTAGGTATGAGAACTATGTTAGCTAGGTTATCATGTGGGGGAAAGGTGCCGCGAGCGATCATATGGGTATACATCAAAGCCAAGGGTGTGGAAACTTGGTCTTTTAACAGTTTGTAAAATTCCGCCGTAAACCCATCGGGTCCCGGAGCCTTGAGATTATGGGAGTGATGAATGGTGAGCCGCACTTCCGTCTCCGAGATAGGGGCATTTAACTTATCCAGTTGATCCCTAGTCAGGCGGGGGAGCGGAAGGCCCTCACAAAACTTCTGATGCGCGATCGGGTCTCCCCCACCAGACTCATAAAGAGAAGAGTAGTAATCCCGAAAGCGGGTAAGTATAGTGGGTGTGTCCTTGGCTACCACTGTAGGGGAAATGCGAATCGCTGGAATGAAACGGCTGGTCCTAGAAGATCTAATAAGGTGGGACATCATTTTCCCAGCTTTGTTACTGTATTGAAAGAGTTTAAATTTGTAATATAAGTAACTTTTCTTTGCCCGTTGGTGAAGCAATGAATTGAGAGCATGTTGCTTGGATAGGTAGGAGGTCCGGGCCTCCGCCGATTTAGAGTGAAGCATGTGAGTACGTGCCTGACGGACCTGAGTGTTTAAGCTCAAAATCCGCTTATCCAGGATTTTCCGACGTTGGGAAACATATGAGATAATCTCGCCACGCAAAACCGCTTTGGCGGCATTCCAATACAGTGCGGGTTGGGACACATGGGCCTGATTATGTTCGGCATATTCTTTCCACTTGACTGATAAAAATTCCCCAAATTTCTCATCTTGGGCCAAATAATAAGGGTAACGCCAAAATTTTGGTCCGGGGGAGGGAGGCAGAAACTCCAGATCCACCCACACCGGGGCATGGTCAGATACAACTATGCTCTCAATGCCCGCCTCCCGGACCCGAGAGAACGCGTGTGAACTAATGAGAAAGAAATCAATTCTTGAAAAAGAGGTGTGTGCCCGAGACAGATGCGTGAAATCGCGCTCAATAGGATGTAAGGTCCTCCACACATCTAAAAGATGGAGTCGGGATTCCAGAGATTTAATTCTTAAATTTTACTTTTAGCAAAACGAACAGATTGTTCTGGTCCTTGAACGTGACAGATTTTCCAGACGTTTGTAGGCCCTTTCAAGCACAAAAGAAAATGTTTTTAACTGTGCAGTCAGAAATTCTAAGTTTGTGTTCCTTTTTGCTACCATGCCAAGTGTAAAACAAGATATAACGGGTCAGATTATTTTTTTTTTCATTCTAAAGAGCTGAAGAGTTTTATTTTGATTCATAAAATGGAACCTGTTCAGTCTGACCAGGAAGAATCCAATACATCCTCTGCATTATTGGAGAGATTGGCCTTGGTTGCAGGGCACTGTGAATTTCTTCTCCATGAATAAATTTGAAAATATTTTTTCTTTTACCTTGTGTAGCTTTTATGGATGTTTAGTTTTGTGGCCTGATATAAAGATATGCTAGTTTTATGTAGGATTCAATTTTGTTAGAGGGGATTGTTTTGTTATTTTATAAAAAATATTAAATAGAAAATAAAACAAAAATGTAAAAACTAAATAAATAGCAAGGCAGTGATAAAGGATATAAGAAAAGCTAAGGAGTAGAGGCAAGACAAAAGACAATTAAGGGACCAGCAGATAGAAGGAATAATAGATGTGCTCCTGCAATGTATAAAGAAGAAAAAGTATGTTGGAGAACAAAAGAGGGAAAAGCTTCCTAAGATATATCTGGCAACCAATTTGGAAAGTATGATCAGTAAACTCAAAAAGGCCATAACCTGTACAAAATGAACATATAGGAGTACATAGTAACATAGAGTATATAGTAAAATATAAATGAAGGCAGAAAAAAACAGTCTGCCCAGCAAGCTTCCCTAGGCAGTAACTGCCGCTCCGTGCAGTTATCCCCAAGCCTTATGATAACCCATAAAAATTGCAGCTAGCAACATTTTTTACTAGGTGAGGAGCTTCCTTGAAAATTCAGACAGTGCTGCTTGACGTGCTTTGCCTATGGACTTGGCTGTAGAAGCAGTCCTCTGCTTTTTCCCTTATGGCTGCGCATCAGTACCCCAGATTGTAGAAGTCAGGGCCCTCTTAATTGTTGTCTGAATCTAATTCCCCTTTTCCCCCTGCCGTCGAAGCAGGAGCAATATTGCAGTTGCATTAAAAATATCAAGACTTATTGGTTAAGGGTAGTAATCTCCATGCCTTCTTCTAAGGGGTAGCAACCATCACACCAGCAACTTACTCCCCCCCACATGCTTTCTTCATTTCCTTTAGGACTTGGCCATAGAAGCAGTCCTGTGCTTTGTCCCTTCTGTCTATGTATCAGTATCCCAGACCTAGAAGCTGGGGAGCTCAGTTGTTTTCTGAACCCATTCCCCTTTTCCCCTCTGCTGAAGTGGGGAACATCTCTCAAAAGGGTTTCATGCATAAAAGCAGCATACACGTGTGAAAGTAATATGGACATGTGCATATGGTATTTTATAGAGATGTGAATCGTGTCCTCGATCGTCTTAACGATCGATTTCGGCTGGGAGGGGGAGGGAATCGTATTGTTGCCGTTTGGGTATGTAAAGTATCATGAAAATCGTTAAAATTGTGAGCCGGCACACTAAAACCCCCTAAAACCCACCCCCGACCCTTTAAATTAAATCCCCCACCCTCCCGAACCCCCCCCCCCCCAAATGCCTTAAATTACATGGGGGTCCAATGGCACACTAAAACACGGCACACTAAAACACGGCACACTAAAACCCCCTAAAACCCACCCCGACCCTTTAAATTAAATCCCCCACCCTCCTGAACCCCCCCCCCAAATGCCTTAAATTACCTGGGGGTCCGTAGCCTTAAATTACCTCTGTAGCGGCGGTCCATAGCTAAATCGGGGGAAGGGGGAGAGCAGGAAAAGCGGCACACTAAATCCTGTAGTCTTCAGCCGGCGCCATTTTGCAAAATGGCCGCCGCAAAATGGCGGCGGCCATAGACCAAAACGATTCGACACAGGAGGTCGTTCAGGACCCCCGCTGGACTTTTGGCAAGTCTTGTGGGGGTCAGGAGGCCCCCCCAAGCTGGCCAAAAGTCCAGCGGGGTCCAGCGGGGGTCCGGGAGCGATTTCCTACCACGAATCGTTTTCCGTACGGAAAATGGCGCCGGCAGGAGATCGACTGCAGGAGGTCATTCAGCGAGGGTTCCGGACCCCCGCTGAACGACCTCCTGCAGTCGATCTCCTGCCGGCGCCATTTTCCGTACGGAAAACGATTCGCAGCAGGAAATTGCTCCCGGACCCCCGCTGGAACCCCAGGAACTTTTGGCCAGCTTGGGGGGGCCTCCTGACCCCCACAAGACTTGCCAAAAGTCCAGAGGGGGTCCGGAACGACCTCCTGCATTGAATCGTTTTGGTCTATGGCCGCCGCCATTTTGCGTCGGCCATTTTGCAAAATGGCGCCGGCTGAAGACTACATGATTTAGTGTGCCGGTTTTCCTGCTCTCCCCCTTCCCCCGATTTAGCTACAGACCGCCGCTACGGAGGTAATTTAAGGCTACGGACCCCCAGGTAATTTAAGGCATTTGGGGGGGGGGGTTCGGGAGGGTGGGGGATTTAATTTAAAGGGTCGGGGTGGGTTTTAGGGGGTTTTAGTGTGCTGTGTTTTAGTGTGCCGCTGGACCCCCAGGTAATTTAAGGCATTTGGGGGGGGGGTTCGGGAGGGTGGGGGATTTAATTTAAAGGGTCGGGGGTGGGTTTTAGGGTGTTTTAGTGTGCCGGTTTTCCTGCCCTCCCCCTTCCCCCGATTTACGATTTTTTGACGATAAATCGGGGGAATTGGTATTGTATCGTGGCCCTAATGATTTTTGACGATTTAAAATATATCGGACGATATTTTAAATCGTCAAAAAACGATTCACATCCCTAGTATTTTATAAATGCCAAGAGCATGCTGGAGTGGGGTACAGACATATGTGTAGTAGTTGCTGTTTTGTAAGATATTTACGTAATTGACTCGCTCAAGTGACATCAGACTTGTCTGTTGGCTGTAGATTTTGGGTGGAAAGTCTGAGTGAATTCATGGGGGCTCAGGGTGAAATGCTAGAAGATCTAGGTGAAATGGAGATATAGTGGGTGAACTGGTAGAGACATAGGGCCTCATTTTCCATCCGGATCGCACGCGATAAGGGACGTTTCTCATGCGAAAAGTCCCTTATCGCGTGATACCAAAATGGGGGCGGAGTCGGCCCCAGAAGAGGAGGAGTCAGGGCGTCACCGGGGCCAACTCCGCAAAGACGCTGCGGACAATGAAAAGGTAAGGCCCTTTTCGCATCCGAGTTCGCGCCCAATAGCTACACCTTCTATGGTGGCGCTATTGGCTGCGAAGCCGGCAGCAATCGCACCGCGACGGTGCGATCGCTGCCGGCTAGTGCAGGCCCGCCCCCCTGAAATGCTTCTTAAATTGTAATATATATGTAAATTAGGGATGGACATTCAAGGAGAAACAAAGTAGGAAATGAGACAAAATGTACTATTTAATTTTGGGTGATTTTCAAAACAGAACTATTTAAATTCCAACAAAATTTCATCAGAAATTCATTTCGATTTGAAAATCTGGGAAAAGAATTCACCCATAGGGAATAAGCTGACATTTAAAGCAGGGGCACCAGCCTATGCCTGAGTGCAACACTGGTGGTTTCAGTCTAAGACCAGGACCTCGCTTAGGCATACGCTGCAGCCCAATGCAGGGGCTGCAGCCTAAGGGGGTTATTTACTAAAGCTAGTGCATGCGAAAAGTCCCTTTTCGCGTGCGATAGCAAAAAAGG
The DNA here is from genome assembly GCF_901001135.1 of Rhinatrema bivittatum. Taxonomy (NCBI): domain Eukaryota; kingdom Metazoa; phylum Chordata; class Amphibia; order Gymnophiona; family Rhinatrematidae; genus Rhinatrema; species Rhinatrema bivittatum. The sequence goes on along the minus strand of NC_042621.1, from coordinate 241,316,663 downwards.
GGTGGAGTCGGGGCGGCGTCTGCCCCGGAAGAGGAGGAGTCGGGGCAGACACCGGGAGGAATCCTGGACAGCGAAAAGGTAAGAACCCTTTTCGCTGCCCATTTCGCACCCAATAGCACCACCTTTTATGATGGCGCTATTGGGTGTGAAAGCCGGCAGCGATCGCACCGGCTTTCGCAGGCCCGCCCCCCCATTAGCACGTGATTCAGGGAGCCCTGCGACGTTGGTAAATCTAGGCCTAAGTCTAGGCCTCATCTAGGTATAGGCCACAGCTCAATATAGGGGCCACAGCCTATGCTAGAGCATGATACTGAGGTCTTCGCCTAGGACTTGGCCCAATGCCAGGGCCTCAGCCGAGATCTGAGCAAAAGCTCAGGACAGGGAAATTTCCCACCTCCCAGTTACCTTATCCATTGGGAATCCGATGCTTGGGCCTTGGCCCAAGCCTCCCTTTCCCTTTTCAGTACAATAATGTGCCAGCAGGTCCCCCCTCCCTCCCTACTCCTCCATGCAAGCTAGTAAATGTCTCTCAAATGAGGTGCGAAAGGTGAGGGTCTTGCCTGTAGTGAGGTTATGTAGGTGGCATCACCTTATTGCCAAACCAACAGGAGCATACACTTGCAGGTGATTGAAGGCAGAATAGAGAATCTGATACTGTCCACCCTTCACTTGTAATTTCCTATGATCTGAGACATGTCACCATCACAGTATGGTTTATAAGCATTCTGACCACAGCCACATCTATCGTCATTCAATGTTCACATCATACAGGGCAAGGGTTTAAATGTCTTAAACTGCTGTGTCACACATAGGCTCACTCTCATCTACAGATGACAGGTTGCTGGAAGGGCATACAGTGTTATGCATCATACACACTAATGTGGTGCAGCAGTATGCACATATGTTTGTACCCTCAACATACGCACATTCTTCACAATTTACTAGCACCTACTATCTGTTACACTGCAGGTGTGATCTCAGAGGCCCGTTACAGCACATTGGCTGAGTACTCCTGTCCAAAACACTTTGCATATAGTCCCGTTAGGAACATCAGTTGAGATTTATTTAATGTTTGGGTACTTGCCAGGTACTTATGACTTAGATTGGCCTCTGTTGGAAACAGGATACTGGGCATGATGGACCCTTGCTCTGACCCAGTAAGGCAATTCTTATGTTGTTATGTTATTTTTATTGGTCACAAAATGAAGCAACATTTATCTCAAAATAACTTTAGTTGCCCTTTCTACAAAACAAAAATTAACACTATGCTTGCTTCAGTTTAGTGAATAAGTGATTTCTTAGCAGTATAGCTCCCTAGAACATGCTCTACAGAAATTCTTTTTTTCCCCATATTTTTGTTCTTTCAGTCCCAATCTCAGCTGCCAATCATAGATTACTTAACTGATCCTAGCTCTTTCCCTCTTTGTCTGACATTAAACAAAGAAAAGCCCATCTTTTATTTCCAGGCTTCAAAGAGACCGCTGTGATTGGTTAATAATTACCATTAGTACGCAATCTCTTGCCTATTACTGTCTACAAGGATGAATAGGTAAAGTATCACTTAACTAAGCTTTGAGGCAAAGTTTGCTGTTCACCAATTTAAATTTCACAGTTTAATAGCCCTCCAGAGATGACTTCATTACTTTGTCCTCTTCCCGTAGGAAGTAATGTTCACAGGGTATCACTGTCATATTGTAAATTGCACAGCACTGGCATCCAGCCAATAGAATCACTTATGTCTTCATTTGAATTTGTAAGACTCCATACATCCCTCTTTTTCTCCCTTTATGGAATTTCATAAGGAAATAGAAAATCTGAGATAACCATCTAGACATCAATAAGTGCCTTTCCAAAGGACATTTGTGCCCACATTCCTGCCCTCCCATTCCCGCCCTCCCATACACACACACACACACTGGATATCTTTCCTCTTTCTTCAGAGAAAAAAATTACAAGGACCTATTTCATATCTCCATTTGTCGCTGATATTAAACATTAATTAAGCAGAGGAAAATCAATTAAAATTAATAAATGTTCCTAAGCAATTTACTCACTTTTAACATTTAATATTAGGACAAGGAAGGGTCAGCACATGGCAGGGAAATACTTACTGTACCTGAATGTAACTTGCCCTCAGATAACAATGTTACATATTAGGGGTTACCACCTAGGAAAAAGATCTATGCATCAAAGTGCATAATACATTAAAATTGTTGGTGCAGTGTGCTGAGGAGGTAAAAAAAAAACAGAATGTTAGGAATTGTTACTAAGGGAATGATGAATAAAATGGAGAATGTCATAATATCTCTGCGTCGTTCCATGGTGAGCCACATCTTGAGTATTGTGTACAACTCTGGTCGCTCCATCTAAAAAAAATAGTTATTTATTTATTATTTAATAGCTTTTATATACCGATAACCATTTGCACATTGTATCAGTTTATAAGAAACAATAACATTTACATGGAACAGTTGGTATGATATATAATTAACATGAGAGAAGATAAATTTAATAGTAAGAGAGTGACAATAATGTGTTAAGGGAGGAGTGTTAACATATGTATGGTAGACTCAGTTCAGAAGTTAGCACATAGATAAATTTAGCAGGGAAGGAAGTAACTAAATCATTCTGAGAATAACATAACTATGTAAAAGAGGAAAGGAATATAGTTAATAGGGATGTGAATTGGGCTTTGGACGATTGAAAATATCGTCGATATTTTCAAAATTGTCTGAAATCGGGGGCTCCCCTGAAATGATAGGAAAACCCCACGATATTGTTCATGGGGGTTCTCCTATCATTTTGGGGGAGGGCGGGAAAAAACGGCACACAAAAATAACCCTAAACCCACCCCGACCCTTTAAAATGAATCCCTTTGCTTCCCCCAACCTCCCAACCCCCCCAAAAACATTTTACAGGTACCTGGTGGTCCAGTGGGGGTCCCGGGAGCGATCTCTCGCTCTCGGGCCGTCGGCTGCCACTAATCAAAATGGCGCCGATGGCCCTTTGCCCTTACCATGTGACAGGGTATCCGTGCCATTGGCCGGCCCCTGTCACATGGTAGGAGCATTGGATGGCCAGCGCCATTTTTAAAGATGGCACCAGCCATCCAGTGCTCCCTCCATGTGACAGGGGCCGGCCAATGGCACGGATACCCTGTCACATGGTAAGGGCAAAGGCCATCGGCGCCATTTTTATTAGTGGCAGCCGACGGCCCGAGAGCGGGAGATCGCTCCCGGGACCCCCACTGGACCACCAGGTACCTGTAAAATGTTTTTTGGGGGTCAGGAGGGTGGGGGAAGTAAAGGGATTAGTTTTAAAGGGTCAGCGTGGGTTTTTTGTTTATCAGCTCGGGCGCAGCCGATAAACAAAACCGCGATCGGGCCCGATGAAAAAAACCCCACATGTGAATCAGAACCGGAATCCAAACCGATTCCGGTTCCAATTCACATCTCTAATAGTTAACAGGTGATAATTAAGTGGTAGCTGGCGGGGCTTGATGGCAAAATTGGTAGGTGGGGGGGGGGGGGGGTATTCAAATACTTGTTTGAACAGCCATGTTTTTAATTTTCTTTTTAATGTCTGTAAATGGCTCGGTGCGGAGGTCAGGAGGTACAGAGAAAGGTGACCAAAATGTTAAAAAGAATGGACAGCATGAGGAAAGGCTAAAGATGTTAGGGTTGTTCAGCTTTGAGAAGAGATAGCTGAAGGGGGATATGATAGAAGTCTATAAAATCATGAAAGGACTTGAATGGTTAAATGTGAATTGGTTATTTAGCCTTTCAGATAATACAAGGACTAGGGTCAGTCCATGAAATTATCAAGTAGCAGAATTAAAACAAATTGAAGAAAATTATTTTTCACTCAATGAATAATTAAGCTCTGGAATTCATTGCCAGCAGATGTGGTTAAGGCAGTTAGTGTAGCTGGGTTTAAAAAAGGTTTGGATAAGTTTCTGGAAAAGTCTATAAACTGCTTTTAATCAATAGGGAATAGCCACTGATAGCTGCCGCTTTTAGTAGCGTGGTATCTATTTAATGGATGTGTCCTCGCCAGGTACATGTGACCTGCATTGGTCACTGTTAGAAACAGGATGCTGGACTTGATGGACCCTCAGTCTGGCTAGGTATGGCAACTTCTTATGTTCTTAAGTAATGTAAAATGCTTGTGATACATATAAATCACTAATGAAATCTAAATAAAACAGAATTGAAAAAAAAAAAAGAAGAGGGGCCCCCAAATTTATGCCACACTTTTATCAATAACCTTTTAAGGTTAATACGTTTATAAGGTTAATGATAAATTCATGCTGTAAAATTTGGCGGAACACCCTCTATTTTGGATTTGTTCCCTTCCGTGTTAGTCTCTGCTTATATATTTTTCAAAGGCATTGGAATGGAGGGGTCCATGGCTGCACCGGCAACAACTCTTGCCCCCTCCCACTCCCACTCCTGCTCTCGTTCCCTTCCTTAAGCTACAGCTTGCTTGAGGAATAGCAATATAAGCCCCACTCCCCTCCTCCTCCTTGAACTACGGCTCGCTTGCTGCAAAAGTTACATTTTAAAGATGTAAATTCCACCACGAACAAGCTTAAAGAAGGCCTGTAGCCCATGTGAGCCTTTTTGCATTTTTACCTTTGTTGCACACTAACCAGTGCTTGTTAATCCCGCTGAGTGCCAACCATGAGTGCTGAATCATCACTGGGAGTTGGGACTGTTTGCTGTTTAGTCCTGTTTCCAGTAGCAGTTTATCTGCTTTAAGTCTTCCTAAAATCTGCCATTGATTTCTATGGATCAGCTGTACATTATTTTAGGTAGTTTTGGGTTTTTTTTTTTTTTAAAGTTCTTGAAATAATTCAACAAGCCTATTATTTTAAATGTATATGGCCAGCTAGTTTGGAAATCTCTTTCTTCAAATGTTTGCACATTCTCATTCATGAATGGTGTCACTAACATTGAAAATACAAATTTAAATTAAGGGCCTGGTTTACTAAGGCCTTTTTTTCCCCTTCAGAATGGAAGAAAAGCCTTAGAAATGTAGGATCTTGGTATGAATAATTTTGATGTGAAAGTATTTATTGAAAATATTTGCTAGGGTCAAAATGGTGCCCAAGGGTAGCAGCACTTAACAAAGCTCTCATGGCCTCTCCTGTTTTTGATATTATTTTCCCTTTGCTGCATTGTATGTGCCACTGTGGTCACATGTATATAGGGACCTTCGCTTTCAGTTTTTATTTTGCCTGGAAATTTCAATGTTATAACAGAAAAAAATCAGTGGAAAAATGACTTCGATATAATGCACCATGCAAAAGCCATTTTTCACTGATTTCTTTTTTGTTCTAACATTGAAATTATAATTCACTTATAGTCAATAAAGTTTTACACTTAATCAATCTATGCACTAGAGAGGAAAATACTTTACTCAGTACTGGGTGAAAATGTCACAGACTGAGTACAACCCCAGGTAGGTATTGCCCTAGTAGAATGAGTACCATTCTCTATGCTGTCCTGAGGCTGGTGATAGGAGAGAGAAATAAGGACTCTTCCCACAGGGTCACTTCTATAATCCATCTCCCTTATTGGGTTCTGAATGTAGAGGCCCATAACCTACCCAATCTAGGCTCCTGGTGATAGAGAAGAGAAGCAGGGTTAAAAGGGAAGGAAGTTCTAGGATAAATAAATAATTGGTGTTTTCTTTAAAAAACAATATTAAATAATCTTAACAAGCCGACAGCAAGTATAAGTAAAACAAACTTTCAATCTCAGGTCTTGCAGGAAATAATTTACATTTACATTTATTAAAATGTATGAATCGCTTAACACAGAAGGCCTAGACGATGAACAAAATAGCATACATGATCATGATAATCAACACAACAAATCAACGTAATGTTCTCATTGGTTGGAAAATTTTAAAATTGCATTGGCCCAATAGCATGACTGATCATTCAAAGGTTTAAAAATTAACATCCCCACCTTGTATTTAATCTTTTCATGTACTGATAACCAGTGAAGCTTGATCAGAGTTGAACTAATGTGATCATTCCTTTTCAAACCTGATAGCAACCATGCAGCTGAATTTAAAAGCAACTGTAGTGGATGTAAAGTTATGGTAGGGGTCCCTAAATATAGGCTATTACAATTATCAATGATTGGAAAGACCGGAGTTTATAAAAATGTACATAGTTGCTTTTGAAGAGAATACTGGCAGGCTGGAGTCACTGCAGGGCTATATATATATACTGTGACATTAGCGTGCTCCATCTCCATCTGTTGGCAGGGGAGCATAAACTCGCTCCATCTCCATCTGTTGGCAGGGGAGCATAAACTCGCTGGCCAGTGGTAGGTGTCCACCTTCACAGAGCAGAAGGATGAAGGGCAGCCATCTCCCAATTAAAAAAAAAAAGATAAAAACAGGGATGGGTTCATGGGCTATAGGTATTACCAACTATTAGGCTTTTCAATATTTGATGATAGTTAATGTGACTTTCAAGGCATGCTTCACTTTCGGTGCATGTCCGGCATGGCTCCCTGCTTCAATGACAGGGGAAAAGAAAAACTGATACTTCAAACATTTCCAACATTTCCAGCATTGCCCTCTGCTTCATGGCAGAGAGCTATGCTGCCGCTTACCCAACTAATCAAACTTAATATTTCACTTGGAAGCAGCTCCATCACTGCTCTCTACATTAATAGTGGGGGTGAAAAGGGAATCAGAACATAAGGTTACTAAGAGCCAAGAGAAACAGATAAGTGTGAAGCTTGCTGGGCAGACTGGATGGACCAATTGGTCTTCTTCTGCCGTCATTTCTATGTTTCTAATACTGGCAGGCTGGAGTCACTGCAGGGCTATATATATATACTGTGACATTAGCGTGCTCCATCTCCATCTGTTGGCAGGGGAGCATAAACTCGCTGGCTTAAGTCCATCTGTCTACACTAAGGAAAACAAAATTATCAAGTAAGTAATTTCTCCTTTGATACTAGCATGTGACTTCTTTATCGCCTCTGGGTTCAAATTCTCTGTGTGCTAGGATGGGCTCTGTCTTCTGCATCTTCATTGTCTCTTCTTCCTACTACATTAACTCAAAATAACAAAAAAAAAAGGAACCTATCTTCTACACTGCATGCTAGAGATGTGAATCGGAAATGGAATCGGTTCCGGTTTCGGGGACTATCGGGAAATGTTTTTTCCTGCGGTCCGATCGGTTTTTTTTTTTTATCGGCTGCACCCGAGCCAATAAACAAAAAAACCCACCCCGACCCTTTAAATCTGATTCTTTAGCATCCCCCACCCTCCCAACCCCCCAAAAACTTTCTTAAAGTATCTGGTGGTCCAGTGGGGGTCCCGGGAGCGATCTCCCGCTCTCGGGCCGTCGGCTGCCAGTAAACAAAATGGCGCAGATGGCCCTTTGCCCTTACCATGTGACAGGGGCTATCTGTGCCATTGGCTGGCCCCTGTCACATGGTAGGAGCAATGGATGGCGCCGGCCATCCATTGCTCCTACCATGTGCCCAGGAGGGAAGGGTTAGGCCGGCCATCATAGTGGGTGATTCGATTATTAGAAATGTAGATAGCAGGGTGGCTGGTGAATGTGAGGACCGCCTGGTAACTTGCCTGCCTGGTGCGAAGGTGGCAGACCTCACATGTCACTTAGATAGGATTATAGACAGTGCGGGAGGAGCCGGCTGTCATGGTACATGTGGGCACCAACGACATAGGAAAATGTGGGAGAGAGGTTCTGGAAGCCAAATTTAGTATTTTAGGTAGGAAGCTGAAATCCAGAACCTCCAAGGTGGCATTCTCTGAAATGCTTCCTGTTCCACGTGCAGGTCCCCAGAGGCAGGCAGAGCTCCAGAGTTTCAATGCGTGGATGAGACGATGGTGCAGGGAAGAGGGATTCAGCTTTGTAAGGAACTGGGGAAACGTTTGGGGAAAGGGGAGACTTTTCCGAAAGGATGGGCTCCACCTTAACCAGAGTGGAACCAAGCTGCTGTCACTAACTTTCAAAAAGGAGATAGAGCAGCTTTTAAACTAGAACAAGGGGGAAAGCCGACAGTCACTCAGCAGTGCATGGTTCGGAGAAGGATACTAATGAAACAGGAGAGTTAGGGCATCCCAAAAGAGAGGTTCCATTAAAAGCAAACATAGTTCATATGCCTATATGTAAAAAATCACCAAAGCTAATGATTTCCGAAAAACTGAAAAGCAGGTTGTTAAAACAAGCAAAAACCACACTTTGAAATGTCTGTATGCCAATGCCAGAAGTCTAAGAAGTAAGATGGGAGAGTTGGAGTGTATAGCAGCAAATGATGAGATTGACGTAATTGGCATCACAGAGACTTGGTGGAAGGAGTATAACCAATGGGACAGTGCTATATCAGGGTACAAATTATATCGCAATGATAGGGAGGATCAACTTGGTGGGGGTGTGGCATTTTATGTCCGGGAGGATATAGAGTCTAACAGGATAAAGATCATACAAGAGAGTAAATGCTCAGTGGAAGATACACAATGTAGGTTTGCTCGAGAAAGCACTCAAAGTTAGGAGCATATTTGCTCACAGTAGACATATTTAAATAGTATGCACGTGACGCTGTACACAAAATAAAATTCCAGTGCATATGTACTTGCATGCACATACACGCGAGTATGCACACGTGTGCTCCTTTTAAAGTTAACTTTATGTGTACTTCTTCAACTTACTATTGATATCAAGCAAAGGATAATTCAATAACCCTACTCTAATACATTCAATGAAGTATCATCAAGCTTGAACTTTTCAAATATTTTTTTTTATTCACTGAGAAAATTATACTGTACCTGAGGAATGATTTCTTTTATAATTTCATTCCAAAATTAATTTAAAAACTGACTGCTGCATTAATGAAAAGAAGTGCTTAAACTGATGTTTCTTCAAATGCTCTCTACTGTTTTTCTCTTTCTGCAGGATTTTTTTCTTTGTGTTCTTTTGACTCTTTAATTCACTGACCAGCTATAAGTATAGGCTGAGATATGACAGGATGTGATTACTGACAATAATCCAATTGCCTCTCATAGTTCCATTCATTCACCTCACTAGAGATGATACAATTCCCTGTCTCAGCTCAAAATTATCAGTAATCTGTTCTCACCTGCCTTTTACCTGGCATGACACCAGTTATTAAACTTCAATTAATAAAACTCTGTTTGCACACATACACTCACTCAGTGTGTTAAACAGAGTAAAATGATGTTCCTTCAATGAACTACTTTTTCAGACTGCTTTAGACCACTCAGGAATGGTTTTGTTTCAAAGGCTGGTAGTCTCCCAACAGATTCTTCTTAACTTTCTCAACTGTAGCTACTGGTAAAAAGTATTACAGTATCCTGCCTGCATGACATTACTGGCCTGGGGACTATTTCAGAGACTAAGACTGCGTACATATGTGCTGGTTTCAGATATATTAACCCTTTGCTGTATCTGAGCACAGCATTCAGGTAATTCTTTCATGTCCTTTAATTTTTTTAAAGCTTATTGTGGGGCTCACTCCCTTCTTAGGGGTAGATTGTAAAAAGGTGCGTGCCGAGCCACGCTGCCTTCCCCCGTTCCCTTCCAGACCGCTCCGAAATCGGAGCGGCCTGTGAGGAAACTTCCCTTCCCCCTAGCCTGACCTTCCCACCCCTTCCCCTAAGCTTACCCCCCCTAGCCCTACTCTAACCCCCCCCCCATCCTTTGTCTTACCTTTTGCGTCTGCCTCCGGACAGGCGCAAGTTGTGCGCGCCGGCAGCCTGCTGGCACGCAATCCTCTGACACAGCGGCAATGGCCGCTCTATTGGAGGCCTCTGGCCCCACCCCTTCCCCACCCCCAGACCGCTCCTTTTGTAAAGCCCCAAGCCTTACATGTGTCCCGGGGCTTTACGCGCACCGCCGGGCCTTTTTAAAATAGGCCCGGCACACGTAAGGCAGATTTACGCGCATAACCTTTTGAAAATCCGGCCCTTAGTATTTTTCCTCAGGCAGATCACAAATTTGTTTACCCAAGTCATGCTCAGGTTTCCATGACAATGGCTGTTCGAACAGTTGAGCATAGCTTGGGAAAACCTGGACAGGATCAGTTTCCGGCCCTGACCTGGAGACTTAAACATCAAAAAGTTTTCCTAGCTCTTCTTTTGACCCCAAAAAATGGTTCTTTGGGCACTGATGACATGATTTGTGCTGGCAGACAATCTCCTGCCAGTTAATTTGCCTTCATTGTTCAGAATAATGCAGCAGTTTCAATTGCTACTGAAGCCAATTTTCACTTCAATTTTGGACTCAATAAGAATCAGTCCAGAGGTTCCTCACTTCTTGGCTGATGTTTCCTGTACTTGTTTTAATTTTATTTTATTTGCTTTACTGCTTCTGTTGTTTTGGCAGTTCTGTTATTGTCCTTCCTACTTTTTATTTTTAAACCTTTCTGAGGTTTTTATATAGAATCGCTTAATCCTAGGATCATGCCCTCTGACATTTATTTGATTAGTTTTTACATGTTTTGGATTTTTTTTTTTTTTTAATATTGTTGGCACTGCCACCGTCCTGGAAGTAACATCTTACTGGCTTAACCGCCGGACCGGACCTTACCCTTGTTTTTGACACCAGGAACGTCCCCAAAGCTTCTGGTACCATGGCTGCACATTTTCCATTGACAGTGCAGCAGCTCGAATGTCCCAATGCTGCTGCTGTAGTTGGGAAGGCAGCGGCAGCCAAACGACCGCACCGCTTGCCTCTCCCCTTCCACTAGAAGTCAGGCCCTGCTGGGAGTTGCAGGAGCTAGTGAAAGCACTCCTGGGGGCCTGGCTGCAGCTGAGCGCTTGAACTTCCTCCCTTTTTTTTTTTTTTTTTTTTGAGCCATGGGAGGCAATGAAGCAGACTCCCTCGGCCACTCCTGGCCCCAGCCAGAGCCTCTATCTCAGCAGGCACTTCCCTGGGAGGGAAAACAAAAACAGGTGGCTGTGCCCTTCCCTTTCTAGGCTACCACTCAGTCTGCCCTGCCACTAGCCAGCTCAGGACAGGCTTCTATGCGTGAGCAGAGGATGCCCTCTCCAAGCAGGTAAATCTTGTTTTTTCCTTTCTGTTACACATATTCATTGGGGCTATCCTGAAAACCAGGCCTGATTGTGGTTCTTGGGGAATGGAGTTTAAAACCCTTCCAATAATATATGAAGACCAGACTTGTTCTCCTCTTCTCCTCTCCCTCAGGATGTAGGAACTAAGTAATCTCTCTACTTTTTAGATTAGTGTGCTTCCTTTTGGGACTGATTAGCTCTGTTTATATAGGATTTCATTTTCTTTGCTTTGTGACTTGACCTTCTTATAATTGAGGACTGGACAAGCAAAGCACATAGATTGATTTTGATTCTATCTCTTGTTGCTTTTTGTAATTATTTCTCTACTAATAGTTTTCGTCTCAAAAATTCATCTTGATGTATGCTTTGAAAGCTGAATTTGTAAAATAAAATATTTGTTGAAACAATTACTGGAGTGTTTGGCAATTTCATAAAAGTCTAAAAGTTCACACATGGTGCCTCAATATTCTGAACAATTCAATGCAAAGAGCAATGTAAAGTAATACCATTGTGACTACTGAGTGATACCTTCATTGTGAATTTCCAGGCATTTGTGGATTTATTAAGATAATTTAATAGTTTTTAACACCTGTCAGTGACTTTTACACTTTCGAGAAAAAAAAATTATGAGGCTCAGTGTTTATATTTTATTCATGCCTAATGCAACCTAACCTAATAAATAAAACATGTCTCAGCTGTCTTAACTTTGCAAATCAATGACAGAGGAAATGATGTTTTTACCAATGCAAATCAACAGGAGAGATATTGAGATCTTTTCTAGTTCAGATCAATGTTATAGAGAATCATTAACTTCCCTAAATCAAGTCAATGGGGAGAACTATCATTATTTTTCCCAGTGCAAGACAGAGGTAGAAAATAATACTGTATCCTACTTAATAAGCATTTTTTCCCCATAGATACAAAATGAGAACAAACCTTTAGTAAGCAGTCCACAAATTTAGACTGCTATGAGTTTGCTTGCTCTGCATGCACACTGGGGCAGATATTAAAAAAAAAAAATCTGAGCATCTGAATATAGGATCCTTACAGGTAGATGCAGAAAGGTTCGTTCAGCTGGAAGCATCTTTCTGCCTGTATTCCAACATACATTTTTTATGTACAAGACTTACTGCTGATGTAGCAAGAAATGTGCACTCCTAAATGGAAGTACTGCTTAGTGCCCTCACATAGAAGTTCCATACTAACATAGCAATGATGGCAGAAAAAGACCAAATGGTTCATCCAGTCTGCCCAGCAAGTTTCCTATGGTAGTAACTGCCACTCCGTGCTACATCCGTACAACATCCCCCCAGCCTCTGGTGCTCATTTAATTTATTAAAACTTCATACCCCACCTGTAAAGCATGTTACTCAGGTGGCAATTCAATAAAAATGCATCCATAAAATCCAAAATAAAATTACAAAATTAAGATAATCGAAAGTAAACTCACAATCAGTCAGATCAACAAACAAATATATACACAAAACCAAGTTGGTTCTAACATAAATAAAAACTATAAATTCACAATCTGCAAAGACAAAACAGAAAATAAATGAAACCATTGCCTTTAGTCTTAATGATTACCAAAAGCCTGAGTAAAAAAACATGTTTTCAGTGCTTTCCTGATTTTTAAATAATCTATTAAAGTATGAATATCTGGAGAAAGAGAATTTTAAAGAAATGGTGCTTGGTAACTAAAAGAAGTTTCCCTAGTGGAATCTAATTGGATAACTGACAAAGGTGGAATATGGGGAATATGGGGAATATGGTGCTTAGGAAAATATTGAAGAGTGCACATAGGGGAATAAGAAATTAACAGCTTAAATAAATACATTGGAAGACCAGATGACAGAGCTTGTAATGCTAAGCATAATATTTTAAACTTGATCTACTACATATACAAGAGGCAAGCAATATAATTGTATTGTAATGCCATTGTGCCTGTTCCAAAGGATTTATTGTTGTTTCTAATGCAGCTTGGTGCCTTACAGAAATCATTAATTGTTATAAGATGAAACCTGAATGCAGCAAAATACATTAAATAAATTTGCTAATTTGTAATATTTTGTTTTGTTTGAAATTGTATTCCTCTATTAATACTGATTTTATTATATTTTATGTAGTGTTTTAACTTTGACTTTAATCTCATGCTTTAATTTTATTATGTATGTGCCTTTGTAACCCATCCCAAACTTTGGAGGGTGTGGGATATAAATACTTTCCAAATAAATAAAGGCATGTGATCATATTTCTGAAGTCCATATATTAATCTTCCTGTGGTGTTTTCAATTTAGCTGAGTATTATGAACTCCAATCAAAAGGGAGTTACAATAGTCCAGTGCAGAAATCATGAAGGCATGCACCCAAAGTTTCATATCCTTTAAATCTAAAAGGGGGTAAAGCCTACAGATACATCTTAAATAAAAGTCAGTAATGTAAAAATTTAAATGGAAGAAAATATAGCAAATATCTTAAAATGAGGAAACTACTTTTTTTTACATATGATAGTGACAGAAGGAAGTGCAAGAATGGCATTGTGAGACTCAGAGGCGAAGGGGAGTAATATGTGGAGACTGATGAGGGAAACGCAAAATTGCTTAAAAAATATATCTATTCGATGTTTACTGTGGAAGGATCTGGAGCAGGACCACATAAAATGAACATAAAAGGACAGATTTTAAAACCTGCACGAGGGCACAGATTTGTTCACTCAACCCAGCACGAATAAATCTATGCCCGATTTTATAGAATTTGCACGCAGGTACTGACCGTCGGTACCTTTGACAAAGTGAGGGCAAAGGCGATCGGCGCCATTTTGAGTACTGGCATCAGATGGCCGGCGTGCAGGAGGTCGCTCTTGGACCCATGCTGGACTTTTGGCAAGTCTTGTGGGGGTAAGGAGGCCCCCCAAGCTGGCCAAAAGTCCCTGGGGATCCAACGGGGGTCTCGGAGCGACCTCCTGCACGCCGGCCATCCAATGCCAGTACTCAAAATGGCGCCAATAGCCTTTGCCCATACTAACTTCTCCGTCATCTCCATTACTGTGTGATTAATGTCATTCGCTATACAGTTATACTATATTGGAATCTATTCTGCTACCCTGTAAATATTACATTGGAATTGATTTTGCTACACTGTAAATAGTTTACTGCTCAGTTATCTCCCCCCTTTTTTCTTTTCCAGATCCAAGTTATTTACCTCCCTGTTTTATTGTAACTATTTCACACTCTTAACCATGCTCTTGTTATTGTGGTTTGAGTTCTCTCTACCTTACACACATTGTTAAATGTAAACTAGTTTGATATGATTCCTGTCATGAAAGCCGGTATAGCAAAATAAATAAATAAATAAACTATGTCACAGGGGCTACCGGTGCCATTGGTCAGCCCCTGTCACATGGTAGGAGCACAAGATGGCGCCGATGACCATGTGACAGGGGCTGACCAATGGCACCGGTAGCCCCTGTGACAAAGGCTATCGGTGCCATGATGAAACCGGCACCGAGGGTGTGAGTGCAGGGAATGGCTCCCGGACTCTCCGCTGGACCACCAGGGAGTTTTGGTATGTCTTGGGGGGGTCAGGAGGGTTGAGGGTTGTAGTTAATTTTAATTTTAGCTGGGACATGAATAGAAATCGCCGTATTAACGCATCGGGGAGCCATACGGCCGAATGCAACGTATCTGCTCCCCGACGAATCCGAATCACAAATGCAACATATGGCGTCCCTCTGCACATCCCTATTGACTTGCAGATACAAGTCCTTTTCAAATCTGAAGTAGTTGTGTGGGAAGAGAAAAAGGCAAAGTTTATTGGCCAGATCAGCAGTGGGAGCATGTGGGATGATATTCCTGATGATTTATAATCTGTCTTTGTTGGGGATGTTGATGTAAAGTGAGTCAGCATTCATGATTTCCATAATGGTGTCATTTCCTTGGGAGAAAAATATAGTATTGATGATTATATTAAGACACTTAAGAGACATCTGTCAATAAGTAGTCCAGTATGAAAGTTACTACTTACCTCCTTTAATATCTTTAGAAAATTAAGAATACCTATTTAGAAGTGATTGGTGCATTGAATGACTGATTTGTTCATTTCCATTGTTGGGTATTGTTTTCCTATTATTGTCATATTTGATAGACACACACACACATACACATTTACAGTATATGTGTGGTGTGCTGTGTGCACTAGTGCTGACTGAAACCACACACACACACACACACACACAAATGTTAAACACTATCAGACTGACAGCTTGGTAGGACTCCTCTCTTCAGTCTCTGAATGTTCACCGCTCACATCACTGGTGTAGAGACAGACAGAGACTAAATAATCACTAGCACTGCCACTACTGTTTCCCACCCTAGCCTTCCCCAAGTGAAGAGAAAAATCAAAATCAGCAGCAGTGCTTTGCCTCTCTTCCTGGCACAATGAGTGAAACCTCTGCAGCACTGAAAAGATTAGAAGCAGCTTTTTACCAGTACAAAATCCAAAAATTAATCTTTAAACTCTGTGAAAGCCTCTACTAGCATTTCCTTTAGCATAAAAACACAGTACAATATTAATATTCTAGTAATTAGCAGTCCACATAGCTATGACACGGAGCACGAAGCTTAGAAATGAATTTAATTTCTGCATCTACAATTTTGACAAGGGACCATAAGCAAATCATTTAAACTCTCATGAGTGAATTTTAAAAGGGGTTCCACATGTAAAAATAGCATATATGTGCATAAGTAGCATGTACATGTATGTATGCTTTTTATAAGCATCTAGAATACCAGGGAAAGAAAAGGGTGGTCTTGGGGCATTCTGGGGTGCTGTTCAGAACTATGTGGGGTAGTTGGTATTTTGTAAGAGATAATAAGCTGTACATTACTAAACTTGCTCATACACTTTTACATCTGCTAATTGGCTCACACAAATGAAGTTAGATATGTTTGTTGTCTGAAGCTTTTAAGTGGGAGGTACAGGATTCAGGGAGAAATGCTAGAGGATCTAGGTGAAATAGATGGGTGAACTGCTGGAGATATGGGCAAATTGGTGATTCCTTCCAATTACATGGGCATACTTTATAAACTACTTGCCTCCATGTTTATTCTGGGTATTCATGCAGTCACAACTATTTTACATATGAGAAGAAAAATTATGCATTTTCTTGCACTGGAAATATATGCTTGCAATTTTGGTGCAGAAATACATGGTAGTTTATAAAGTGTGCAGTTCTTGCTTCACAGTTTATAAAATACTAGCATTAATCTTCACACTTCCATATAAACGTGCAAATGCTGTAATACAGATAGATTTGAAAGCTGGCCTTTCAGAGTCCAATTTTAAAAACTTTTTTGATAGATACATTATTAGGGAAACTACTACATACTTCAGTTTTTCAGCCATATTTTTCCTGAAGAAACTAGAATTAGTGGCTAAGTCCCTAACAGGCCCAAAAACATTTTTGTAGCACGCTTGTTAAAATTCTGATTAACATTAATTCATGAAGCTAATGATATGAAAAGTATGCATCTGCCTAAAGTCCTGTTTTCAAGGAAGCATGGATGTGTGCTCTGCATCTTTAAATCTTTTGTGATCAATAGTCAAATGTTTTTCATGGGTAAGCATGTGTTTACCTGTGTAAAACATGTGAGTAGAAGTATATGCGCTTCTTCACTTTGGGGGTAATTTTCAAAAGGAATTGCATGCATAAGTGTATCTACTATTGTAGCAATTTTCAAAAGCCATTTACTTGAATAAAGTGCACTTATGTGAGCAAATCCTATGGACAATTCATGGCATATATTGTAGCAATTTTCAAAAGCCCACTTACACGAGTAAAGTGCATTTACTCGAGTAAAATCCAGTTTTAAGTGAGTAAATGCTTTTTAAAATCAGGCCCAGTGTGCATAGTTTTATCTATAAAAAAATAAAATAGAGCTGAGTTAGATTATCTTTCTCAACGTAGACATTGAAACTTCATTTTGAAATCAATGTATGGACATTTTGTAAATGTGCTTTGCTCCTGCTTTATAAAAACATGAGAAGTTGCCATACTTCGTCAGATCAAGGAGCATCAAGCCCAGCATTCTGACTCCAACAGTGGCCAATCCAAGATACAAGTATCTGGAAAGTACACAAACATTAAATGGGTCCCATGCTACCAATGCCGGTAATAAGTAGTGGCTATTCTCAAAAAGATAGATTTTAAAACGAGCGAGCGCATGTCCATGTGTGCGCGGTTCCCGGCATGCGCACATGGACACGATCATTTTATAACATGCACGCGTCGGCACGCACATGTTATAAAATGCAATATCCTTGTGCACATGTATGCCAGATTTGAACATCCGTGCGTGCATGTGCGGGCGGCTGGCGAATCTCGGGCACGCAGGAGGGGAGAAATTTCAAAAGTACGCACAATGACACAATCAGGCCTTTTCTCAGTTCCCTCCCATCCACTCCAATGAAAGAGCGTACTAGGAGGGAACTTTCTTTCTTTCTTTTTTTTTAAAATTATTTATTTTTTATTGAATTTTCAAATTATTATATAGAGACACTGTTACTTACAAAAAAGAAAAAATAGTGTAAGAAAGACACTTTTACTTCAATCCTAAGTCAGTAACAAAGTCTGATCAAACTTATAAGTAATCTAGGAGGCAAGATAATTTTTAAGCAGAGTACTTCTAAGTAACTAGCTACAACAAAAAAGAAAAAGCATAGCACATGCTCCGTTTACATTTTTTTTCCAACATTCTCCTGAGAATACATTAGGAATGGGAATCTAAATATTGTCTCAACTGCTGAATTTCATTAAATATATATCTATTACCTTGATACACAATTATGCAATGGCACGGAAACCTTAGGTAATGTTTTGCTTCTCTAGAAATAACTTTGTTTCTCATCTGTAGAAACAATTTCCTTTTCTGCTGCATTGCTCTTGTGATGTTAGGAAAAATTCTTATATGTTTCCCATAAAATAGATTTTTCTGCTTGCGAAAATATACTTGTAATATTCTATCTCTGTCTGAAAGCCATGAAAAAGTCACCAAGAGCGTAGCTCTTTTCTCTATCATTGTCTCAAATAACTTGTCAGATATAATTGAAAAGTCATCTTCTGATTTCTCCTCTTGTTTTTCATCTTCTCTTTTCGATGGTAAATACAATATCTTTGAGATTTGGGGTAACGAAGTTTCCGTGAAACCCAATATATTTAGGAAATTACTTTTCAACAGTTCTTTATGGGGAATCCATTTTGTTCTAGGAAAATTGAGGAACCTTAAATTAGGCCTCCTCAGCTCATTTTCTAAATATTCCACTTTCTTCCCCATAGCAAAGTCCGATTTTATCAATTCTGCTTGAACTTCTTTAACTTTTTTTACTTCGATCCCAATTTCTGTTATATTCAATTCCATTTGAGAAATCCTTTCTTGACTCTGAACATTCATTAGATTTTCCTTAACAGTTTTGGTCAAGTCAGCAATGGCTTT
This sequence comes from Rhinatrema bivittatum, assembly GCF_901001135.1. NCBI lineage: Eukaryota > Metazoa > Chordata > Amphibia > Gymnophiona > Rhinatrematidae > Rhinatrema > Rhinatrema bivittatum. Next base: position 241,298,088 of record NC_042621.1, on the reverse strand, counting down.
ATTTAAGGTCACAATAGCTTTCCATACTATTTCTAAGGTTACCTCCTCAGGCATTTCAAGATGTCGGCAGGACTACTTCCAGTTTAGGTTCCACCTTTCCTTTCTCAGGAGCGCGTCTCTCCCCAATCAAACACTGGGCCTCCTCATACCGATCGTCGGAGCCCTGTAGCTCTGGGCTCTCCGAAGGATCCAGCTCTCTGGCTGCACTTCTCATGATGATCGGTTTCCTCGGAGTTAGCTGCTCCTTCATCGTTATTATTTGTTGTTCACCCCTCCGTTCTCCAAAGGGCCCTGATGGGGGAATCGGCTTTGTTGGTTGTCTGGGGCTGAGGGATGTTTCAGCAGGCCCGGAGTCTCACGGCTGCTCCCCGCCAGAATCTCCAGCGGCCCCTCCCACCGGTAACGGCAGCATGGATCTTCCAAAGGTGTCTTCAATCCTGAGTTGCCTTGCCGGTTCAGTTGGAGTCGAGGTAATTTCTCGGATTTTTGCCTTCTGCTTCATATGCAGCATTTTAGCAGAGGCAATAAACAAAGGTAAAGTTCTAAGTTGATAGGCTTCCCAGGAGCTTCACAGCCTATGTCCTGCTATGCGGCAGCCATCTTGCCCCAGGAGGGAACTTTCTAATCCTAACCCTATCCTTCCTCCCTCCCTCTTCCTCTCTCCTCCCTGACCCCTAAACCTACTGTAGCTTTTCCCATTTTTTTTTATTTTAATGCTTACTGCTCCTCCCAAGAAGAAGTATTTTCCACGTGCTGGCTGGCTGCCAGCATGCTCGTCTCCAGGACAGGTCCTAATAGCTGCCATCCTGGCTGGCTCCTGGCCCATCCTTTTTTGTTGGCCTGGCACTTTTGCGCATAACAGGGGTTTCTCATGTGGCTGGGTCCTTTCAAATTGTGTGCAGCATGCAAAGTCCAGCCGCGTGCATAACCCTCATTTTTTACATGCGCGGGCCTTAAAAATTGGGTCTTAAGTCAACAACTAATAGCAGTTTATGGACTTCTCCTCCAGGATCTTGCTCAAACCTTTTTCAAACCCAGCAAAGCTAACTGCCTTAGCCACATCCTCCTGCAATAAATTCCAGAACTTAATTGTGCGCTGAGTGAAAAAGCATTTTCCTCAATTTGTTTTAAATGTTCTACTTCCTAACTTCATGGAGTGCCCCTTAGTCCTTTTAGAACATAACAAAAGAAAATAAGAACATGCCATACTGGGTCATAACAATGGTACATCAAGTACAGCATCCTGTTTCCAACAGTGACCTTTCCAGGCTACAAGTACCTGGCAATACCCAAAAACTAAGTATATCCCATGCTACTGATGCTAGTAATAGCAGTGGCTATTTTCTTAGTCAACTTGATTAATAGCAGGCAATGGACTTCTCCTCCAAGAACTTATCCAAGCCTTTTTTAAATCCAGCTACATTAGCTGCATTAACCACATCCCCTGGCAACAAATTCTAGAGTTTAATTGTGCGTTGAGTGAAAAAAAAGTTCTCTGATTAGTTTTAAATGTGCTACATGCTAACTTCATGGAGTGCCCCCTAGTCCTTCTTTATTTGATAGAGTAAATAACCAATTCACATTTACCCGTTCTAGACATTTCATGATTTTAAACACCTCTTTCATATTCCCCCTCAGCCGTCTCTTCTCCAAGCTAAATAGCCCTAACCCCTGTACATAACCCTTTCCATTATATTGTTGTTCATACCCTCCATTATATTGTTGTTCATACCCCTCTCCCAACTTATGTTTCCCCCATTTGAATTCCTCTTCCTATTTATCTAGTTTTTGCTTTACCACTGTGTTTATTTGTTCTTTGTTCCCTGTAAAGGCAATGCCTATATATACCCTGGTTTTAAGTTATCTGTAAACCGACACGATGTGCAAACGGTTGTCGGTATATAAAACTGTTTAAATAAATAAATAAAATAAATAACCTCTTTAGTCTTTCCTCATAGGGGAGCTGTTCCAACCCCTTTATCATTTTAGTCACCCTTCTCTGTACCTTCTCCATTGCAATTATATTTTTTTTGAGATGCGGAGACCAGAATTGTACACAATATTCAAGGTGCGGCCTCACCATGGAGCTATACAGAGGCATTATGACATTTTCCGTTTTAGTCACCATTCCCTTCCTAATAATTCCTAACATTCTGTTTGCTTTTTTGACTTCTGTAGCACACTGAGCCAACGATTTCAGTGTATTATCCACTATAACATCTAGATCTCTTTCCTGGGTGGTAGCTCCTAATATGGAATCTAACATCAGGTAACTACAGCATGGATTTTTTTTTTCTATATGCATTACCTTGCACTTGTCCACATTAAATTTCATCTGCCTTTTAGATGCCCAATCTTCCAGTCTCGCAAGGTCCTCCTGCAATTTATCACAATCTGCTTGTGATTTAACTACTCTGAATAATTTTGTATCATCTGCAAATCTGATTACCTCATTCATCGTATTCCTTTCCAGATCATTTATAAATATATTGAAAAGCATGGGTCCCAGTACAGATCCCTGAGGCACTCTACTGCCCATCCCCATCCACTGAGAAAATTGTTCATTTAATCCTACTCTCTGTTTCCTATAATCCATGAAAGAACATCGCCATCTATCCCATGACTTTTTACTTTTCCTAGAAGCCTCTTATGAGGAACTTTGTGAAATGCCTTCTGAAAATCCAAATACAGTACATCTACTGGTTCACCTTTATCCACATGAGAGAGTAAATAACCGCTTCACATTATGCAGGCCAGTAGGAAGCTTAAAGAACTGAGCTAAAAAAGTTGTGGTTTGTATATCTTCCAGGAATTTTCCCTGTACCTACAATAAAGAAGGCAGGGATTTATGGAAATCAAGAGGGAGCTCTGACTGAAGGTGTCCAATTAGCTATGAGGCACAAATGCATGATTACACTTGAAAATGTCCACCAAAATGAACAAAGAATGTGATAAAATAATTTATATAGATTTATTCCAGAGCTTCACAACCAAGAAATTTAAAGGCAGTCAGTAACAAGCAGTTAATAAGTCCCCTGAAACAGTTCTTTGTTTTGCCTGAAGACTGTGTGGGAGACGAAGCAGACAGCTGAAACTGCAGAACAAAACAGAATATGTACAAAAGTTATTTCAGCTAATGAGGACACCTGCATCTGATATGACTGGGGAACAGATAGTTGAAGCATTCCAAACAAAAGGGCTGGTTTCTATATCAGCATCTTTTGCAGTTGAAAGCTCAGCTCTTAGGGCCAGATTCATTAAGGGTTTTCTCCTATTTTCTGTCTATGGGAAAAACTATTAGTGAATCAGGTTCCTATTGGCCTCCATAATCTTGTATTTGTTCCCGTAGCTATGAAGATATATAATTGCTGCCTTGAGACAACTGTTTTCTGTTGATGCATGGTCAGTACCCTACGGGCCTGATCAAATTTTATTCTTCCACACTTACCGTACATGCTATGTTAAGAGCTTTTGGAAGTTTGCTAGCAAAATATTAACTGCATTAGAGCTTTTGGCTTTCTCTGGGAACATTGCAGTATGGAGAATATTGCTGTGGATCCTGTTCTCTAAATTGTCCTATTTGTTTAGTATTCTTTTGTGAGAATTGTCTACTATGTCTAGTATCTCTAGCATCTGCCTCATGACTGTCAATGAGTCTTTGAGTTCTTCCACTCTCTTTAGCACGTTATCAAGATGTATATTAGTCTCACCAACAGTGGACACTAATTGAGCCACCTATTCCACAACTGTTTCTAATTTAGCATCTGGTCTGAAGTGAACTTTTTCTGCAATTTCATTCTTTACTGCTTTGACTGCTTCCACCGTTTCACCGGGGAGAGGTGAGTCAGCTATATCTTCCTTTTATGAGAGCTGCTCATCTAAGGTCATGATCTTCTCTGCCATAATTTTCCTTCTTGATCATTTGGGACTCACTGCTTGTTTTCCCCCACAACATGGGATAGACCTTTTTGACATTTTAGATATTCTTTGGTCTTAGATTGACCACAATAAAGGGCCCCATGCTCAAATATAATGAGATGGAGGTGGAAGCAACCCACATCAGCAACCACATACTATGGAGGCATCACATGAACCCCTCCCTCCCCCCCAACCTCAAGTTTTTGTGAATGCTGTTAGTCACAGAAGGAATGGAAGTTAATGGAACTGTTGACGTCAAGGAAAGATCTGGAAGACTAAGAAAAATCTCTGACTCAAAAACTGGTCAGATCTGCAAAATAGAACCCACAGATCACTGAAAATAATGGTTGAAAAGTTTAGCTGATGTTGAATTAGTTGTTCACAGGTCCACAACACAGCATTGGTTATAAAACACTGCTCTGCCGGGAGAGTTGTCAGAAAGAAACTTTTTCTGTGATTCCATCATAGAAGTTATCATCTAAATGTGACCAAGCTTTGCCTGCCACTAATATTTTGCCATGTATTCATCTAGAAGGGTTTTGCATTTTGGGAATCCTCCTCCTGCTACACCTTTTTGTGGGATGTGTTTCAGAGATTCAAATTTCTCCCTAAGCATGTGATCAGAGTCTTTTGTCCCCAAGGATTAATCCAGGTGTGTGGAGAGTTGGAAGTGGAAGTTTATTGGAGTATTGGAAGAGAATTTTTGAAGTTTTGGATTTTGAACCAGTTACCTGATAGAGGGGCAAATGCCTGGTATCTTGAAGGGCTGGATTCTGGATCTTTTACCTTTGCAACCAGTCAACAGCAGAGGTTGGAGATTTTGGAATTTTGAGACTATGAGATTTTTGTAGAGATTTTTGGAGTTATCTGTTTTGAAAAATCTATTTTTGAACAAGGGGCTTATCTATCTTTTCAACCCTTGTTTCATGCTGGAGCTTCAGAGAGGTTATCCTGTTCTTCAAAGGGAAGGAATTCTAGAGTTGGACACTGGTTCAGTTGAGAGAAGAACTAGGGGATTTACCATGGAAAAAGAGACCATTGTTTTTTTATTATGAATTTACTGATGCTCCACCCCAACCTGCCTTGCGGTACCTTGGACCGACCACCGAGTCATATCATCAATGTTAGAGATCAAGAAGCCTCTTCCCCTAATAACTCAAACAATCAACATATCAGTCAGGAAACAATGCTCAGGAGATCAACTAAGTAAACACCTAGCAAAAGAACTAATAAATCTGGACCTCACTGACGCTAACTCAGCAACCTCATCTTGGCTCAACATCACCTACAAGGTGGCAGAAAGACAACAGGAAACCTTGGTTTACCACAGAGTTGAAGTCCCGTAAACACGAGCTTAGAAACAAAGAAAGCCAATGGCGTCAAAGCCCATCTACGACAACCCTCCTCAACTACAAGTCATGCCTCAATTCCTACAGAAACGAAATCAACAAAACAAAAAGAGAATTTTTCTCCAAAAAGATACACCATTTCTCATTTGATTCAAGAGCCCTCTTCTCTTATGTTTCAGCCCTCACTAAACCCCCCGGACCAAACATCCCAGACGACCAAGCTCAAAAAAAAGCCAGTGAACTTGCCGACTTTTTCGACAACAAAATCACAGCACTCGTAGCCCCCCTCAAAGGACTAATGCCACACACAAGCCTCGCAAACAACCACAACCAGCAATCAACTACATCAACCGCTTTTCAACCCATCACACACACAGCTGTCCTTGAATCTCTTGAACCCACGTCCACCTTAGAAATAGCGAATATCCTAAAGAAGATAAAACCGTCCTCTCACCCCTTAGACCATATACCATCAAACCTGCTGAGCTCAATCCATGACATCATTGCCAAGCCAGTTGCCAATATCATTAACTGCTCCCTCGCCCAAGGCCAAGTTCCGGACCAACTCAAGTCAGCACTGCTCAAACCTCTCCTCAAAAAACCCAACCTTCCCACCACAGATCCGGCCAACTACAGACCTATAGCTAACCTCCCCATGCTAGCTAAAATTATGGAGAAAGTTGTCAACAGACAACTTGCTGAATTCCTTGAAGAGAACAATATCCTCACCAATAATCAATATGGATTCCGAAAGAAAAAAAGCACCGAATCCTTATTAGCCACACTAGCGGACACCATCATCTTCAATCTCGAAAAAGGCCAACCTTGTCTCCTCGCGCTCCTGGATCTTTCCTCAGCTTTCGACACCGTGAACCACCCTAACCTACTACAACAACTGACAAATATCGGCATCACTGGAGCAGCTTTTAACTGGTTTAAATCCTTCTTAGAGAACAGATCATACAAAGTTAAGATAAACAATATGGAATCTCACCCCATCCAAGCCAAGATGGGGGTACCACAAGGATCATCACTCTCCCCCACCCTCTTCAACATTTACCTTCTCCCACTCTGTCATCTGCTTACTAACCTCAAACTCACCCATTTCCTATACGCGGATGACATACAAATTCTCATACCTATCACAGAGACCATACACAAAACCATGGATCATTGGAAAAAATGCCTCTCATCCATCAACGATCTTCTAACCAGCCTCAACCTCGTTCTAAACACCAAAAAAACGGAAATCCTCATAATAGCACCAGATAAATCTGCCCCGCCAACATCCAGCAACCCTCCAGATGCCTCAGGATACTCCACAGCACCTCAAGTCAGAGATCTGGGAGTACTACTAGACAACAGACTCAGCCTCAACAAATTCATAAATAACACCACAAAAGAATGCTTCTTTAAATTACAAGTGCTGAAGAAACTAAAGCCCCTTCTACTCTATAGGGACTTCCGCACAGTACTCCAGGCCATCATTCTCACTAAATTAGATTACTGTAATTCACTCCTGCAAGGCCTTCCAGCATACACTACCAAACCACTCCAGATGGTACTGAATGCCACTGCAAGAATACTTACCAATGCCAAAAAAAGGGACCATATCACCCCGATCCTCCAACATCTCCACTGGCTTCCCATCAAATATAGGATTCAGTTCAAGACCTGCATGATGATTCACAAGGCCCTTCACAACATCTCCCCACTCAACCTAACTTTCCAGCTTCAACTACACTCTTCTAACAAACCAACCAGAACGGCATACCAGAATAGAATGATCACACAACCTGCAAAATCTACCCTGAGAAAACGTGCTCTATCCACAGCGGGCCCGTCTCTCTGGAACTCACTACCACCAGACCTCCGTCTTGAACCATGCCACATTACTTTCAAGGCGAAACTCAAAACTTGGCTATTCCATCAAGCTTTCCCAGAGAGCTAATAGCAATAAGAACAAACATCCAGCCTTGCCTTGCAGCAATAATGTAATGTTCATCTTGCTTCAGTTACATGTACCAAGTTATTTCCTAAGTTTATCTCAGTTGTTTTAAATTAGATTGTACTTTACTATAGTTTATTCGATATGTTCCATGTTCCATGTATGTTCCATGTAAACCGCCTTCCCGGCGATAGTTTTCTCTGTTAATTGTGAACCGGAGTGATATGTATTGTATACAGGAACTTCCGGTATATAAAAACCTAAAAATAAATAAATAAATAAATAAATAATTTTCTCCATACTGACCTAGATTTTGATTTTAAAACTTGAAGTAAATTTTTGTTGAACTCTGTTCTTTGACTCCATGGTTATCTACTACCTGAATCATCAGTGGGCATACTTCCTACCTGAGAATACCACTGATCAGTGATCCTGAAGAGTTGGATAAGTTTTATGACTGTATCCATGGACTGCACCAGGGTCCCCAGGAGGTTACTCATCCCACCACAGGATGAACCCCCACTGTCTTCAAGGGCTATTGAAAGGCATATTAACACGGGTACTCGTGACCAGTCGTCCGGGCAGGCACTCAACTTTTGCTCCCCTTACCCAGCACAAATTAGACACGACAACTGTATGGCATAACAAATAAGGCCGCAGTTTATTAAAACCTAACCCGAGCCACTTTTAACAATATTCCAAAATTAACTCCCTCCACCTCCACCACCTGCCGCGTGCCATTCTTCACTTACCATCGCGGCCCAATGGTAAGCAGCTTGTAGCCCCCCCCCCCCTTTCACCTATCCCGCCACGCCGTCAGCGAGGGTAAGCTTGCGGCCTGAGCATCGGCCCCCCCCCTTGCTTTTTAGGCCTTCTCGTGCAGCAGCCCCAAACTGCACGAGCATTACCCCCCCTGCAACGTGCCCTTCACCCTTCCAAATAATACACACCCAAATATGGCTCGGGTTTCCGCCGACTGCGACAAACCACAACTGACAATGAATCACAGAACCCCCGATGGGTGGGAGGGAGGGAAGCAAAATCGCCTCTGCCTGCTTCGCTGCCGGATCCCTCACTGGCTGCTCCCCACCCAGCCCTACGCTACCCGTTTCGCTTGCCCCAATGGCAGCGCAGCCATTCAAAAATGCTGCACTGCCATTGGCCCATTCTTCCTCGCTCCCCCTCCCCCTAACTTCCGTCTGCCCTACCTCCGCCCGATCCCGCGTTACCTTCGGCGAACGCGGGACCAGCCCGGTTCGCCTCCATATGAGAGAGAGCAGAATAAATAAGAGCAGCCTGGGGAACTTTGTGAGCCCCTAAATCTGCTACAGAAACCTGGATATGCCTGAAACTTTTCAGAACATATCCTAGAATAGGGATTGGAAACCTGTGGTATGCGAGGACTTTTTTAGAATAGAATAGAGCTGAGTGAACACTCAGTCTGCTGCTATATATGATCAAACAGGCAGATTGCTATGGGTTTGATACTCCCCCTGACCCTCCTGTGCCAGCAGTAGGAGTCACATTTAAACAAACATCATCTCCTGGGGCCAGTGTCACAGCTCTTATCACAAGACCAGCTCCGCAGCAGCAGCAGGAGATGGCATTTTGTAGTGCAACTTCTAATGCTATCCACCCCATTACCTCGCAGACCACCATAGAGCCCATCCCGTGGCAGCGGAAGAAAAACAGAGAGGACCCAGTGGATGACAGCAGACCTCACCCGGCTGGCAGCTGAAGACTAAGGCTTGCCCGGCAGGCCTCTGTGGAGCCTATCTCTTGGTGGCCAAAGATATAGGGAGGACCCAGCAGCTGCCAGCAGACCCCATCTCATTGGTGACTGAAGAAAAAGCTTAGGCCCTAAGAGTTTGTGTGAACTTCTGTTTATGGGTGGATGTCTGTGTGTGTATGTGATAGCCTCTGGGTATATGTGTGTGTGTGTAATTGAATGTAGGAGAGAGAAAAAGAGAGAGCCTGTATATGTGTCTGTTTTTGCATATGAGAGAGTGCATGTGTGTGTGTGTTTATATGTGTGTGACTGCCTCTGGAAGAGAGGGTATATATCAGGGGTCGGGAACCTTTTTGGCTGAGAGAGCCATGAACGCCACATATTTTAAAATGTAATTTCGTGAGAGCCATTCTAACTACAACCCCCCACCCTCCTGACTCCCCCAAGACCTACCAAATTAATTTACTACAACCCCCCATCCTCCTAACCCCCCCCCCCCCCAAGACCTGCCAAAAGTCCCTGGTGATCCAGCGGGGGTCCAGGGCTCACAGACAAATCTTTAATAAAAAAGTAAAAATCTAACAAAACCCCCCACCCTCCTGACGCCCCCCAAGACCTCCAAAATTAATTTACTACAACCCCCACCCTCCTGACCCCCCCAAGACCTGCCAAAAGTCCCTGGTGGTCCAGCGGGGGTCCAGGAGCGATCTCCTGGACTTGGGCTGTCAGCTGCCAGTAGTCAAAATGGTGCCGGCGGCCCTTTGCCCTCACTATGTCACTGGGGTCGACCAATGGCGGCGGTAGCCCCTGTGACATAGTAAGGGCAAAGGGCCATCGACACCATTTTGATTACTGGCAGCAGACGGCCCTTTGCCCTTACTATGTCACAGGGGCTACCGCCGCCATTGGTCGGCCCCAGTGACATAGTGAGGGCAAAGGGCTGTTGGCGCCATTTTGACTACTGGCAGCTGACAGCCCAAGTCCAGAAGATCGCTCCCGGACCACTCCTGGACCCCCGCTGGACCACCAGGGACTTTTGGCAGGTCTTGAGGGGCGTCAGGAGGGTGGGGGATTTTGTTAGATTTTTACTTTTTTATTAAAGATTTGTCTGTGAGCCAGTTGCAGCCATATCTGGCTCCCGAGCCAAAGGTTCCTGACCCCTGGTATATATGTTTGATTGCATGTGGGGGAGAATGAGACAGTGAACATGTATGTGTGTTTGATTGCATGTTTGAGAACTCATGTGTGTGATTACATGTGAGAGAGAATGTGTGTATGTGCATGAGAATGAGCATATTTGTGTGATTACATGTAAGAGAGAGAGAACGCATGTATGTAATTGCACGTGTGGGAGGGAGAGCGTATGTGCGGTTGATTGCATGTTGGAGAGAGAGAGCATACGTGTGATTGCATGTGGGACAGAGAAAAAAAGACCAAAAAGACCAAAAAAATTGAAAAAACACTTCGCGCTGAAACTGAGAATGCTGTGAACTCAGGGATGAAGAGACCCACCCCCCCCCCCCCCCCGACGTCATCATGCTACGCTTATTTTAATTCCCTTAAGTTTTCCTTTGTTAATTAACCTTTTTCAGTGTTTAGTAATCCTTTGTTTATTAAATATGTTCAATGTATTTGACTTAGGAAACCTATTTTCCTGCATACTCTGTTTTTAATGTAAACCGGTATGATTTGTATCTGATACAAGAATGTCGGTATATAAAAATGCAAAATAAATAAATAAATAAAATGTGTGATTACATTTATTTATTTAGTCATTTTATATACTGTCATTCCAAATAAAGATCACAATAGTTTACAACATGATATACATATTATAAATCGATATAAACATTGACTCAGTGAGGTCAAACAGCTAACATTTTAAAATTGACACATACTTACGATAAGGTATTTAGTTCAAAAGATAGGTTCTTAATGACTTTGTCCTTGAGGGTCATGCTCTGTGTTCAGATGATTTTAAGTTAGGTTGTAGACATTTTGAAATAATCATGTTTTTTGGTCACATTTACATTTCTTTCTTTTGGAGTAAGTCTTAGATACTCAGGTAGAGAGTTCCATAGCATTAGACCTGCTTTTGAGAACACAAAGTCTCTCTTATTTTTGTTAGGTAAGTATTTGGTAATTATGGCACAGCTAGTAGTCCTTTGTTTTGATCTCTGTGGCTTGTATAATTGTAGAGCTACATCTACCAAACCAGAGTTGTTAGAATGGATGGTGGAGTGTATCAATGTTAGGACTTTGTGGTTGATTCGGGATTGTACAGGTAGCCAATAAAGAGCTATCAGTGAATGTGAGATGTGATTGAATTTCCTTGAACATGTTAAGAGTCTAGCTAAGGCATTTTGTAATAGTTGTAATTTTTGTAGAAGATAGTTGGGAACTCTGAGAAGAAGTGAGTTACAGTTGTCTAAGTTTGAGAAGATGAGGGTCTGCAGGACAGTGCGGAAGTCTGCGTGAGTCAGCAATGGTTTCAGTCTATATAGTAAGTGCAGTTTGACATTTCCTTATTTGATTAATTTATTTATATGCTTTTCCATTGTTAGGTATACAGATTGATGAGAACCTAAGTCCTGTACTTGGTCTGATGATGTAATGTTGAAGTTACCCATGTCAAGTGTTTGAGGAGTCACTATAGGTAGATTTCTTCTTAACAGAATGATTTCAATTTTTTTAGTGTTTAGAGTCAGTTTAACTATGGATAACTCATGTGGTATAGCCTTCATGTATGTCACGAGAGTTAGTCTTGCATTTTCAACAAAATTAGTACATGGTATATACAATAAGATGTCATTGCTTTTTTTTTTTTTTTTTTTTACTTCAGTTATGACAGTGGGGATGAAGTGGTTAATTTACGTTGTTCTATGAAATTCTTCAAATGGTCTGGCAAAAAGAAAATAAAAATCTCGTCTTGCTTTGAGATTAAACATTTACATGGAAACCTTAAAACAAATTTATAACCCAGAGCAATGACTTCTGTTCGGAAAGCCAAAAAGGCTTTCCGCCTTTGTTGAGTTGTTGCAGCTAAATCAGGAAAGATTTTCATTTCCTTGCCAAGGTAATTGATTGGGAATTTAGAAAAGTATTTTTTCATAATTAGATTTACATCTTCAATAGATGAAAAAGTTGCCATTAGTGTTCCCCTATCAATTATCTGAGCCGTAGAATTTTCTAAAAAATTAGTAAGATCTCCTTGAAACATTTGATCTTCTAAAGGAATTGGATTACTAGATTTAGGTAAAAAATAACAATTAGTAATCACTGGAGAATTCTCTAATACAAACCCCAAAGCCTCTATCAGAAATTTTTTAAGGGAAATCAACGATACTTCCCCCACCACCCTGGGGAAATTTAAAAATCTAAGGTTTAACCGTTTGGCGTTGTTTTCGAGATTCTCCAGTCTTTTAGAGATATTTTCTCGGTCTTTGACCACCGCAACTTGAAAGTCTGTATTCTTCTTTCCATTTATCTCCAATAGCTTAATTTTCTCTGCTGATTCTTTTAACTGTTTTTGAGTTTGAAGAAGATCCATTTGATATCCTGCATTTATCGCATCAACTTTATTTTCCAACCTTTGGATATTGTTTAAGGAATACCCAGTTAATATTGCCCTGTTAGTAAATTGTGGTAAATATATTCTCCCTTAAATTTCTATTTTCCATGCAGCTCTCTCAAGTTTGATTTGATTTATATAGAAATTGGTATAGGACGAAATATAATGTTAGCCTATTTTAATACTGTTAACAAGTGATTTTTGCTTTGTCCGACCAATAATGTATGCAAAATTGATTTGTGTCTAATATTGAAGTTATATTGTGTTAACTTTCAAATTGATAAATAAAGTAATAAAAAAAAAAAAGATGTCATTGGCATATAGGTAGGAGGCGATTCCAAGATCAGATAGAGGAAGCATATAGCTGTTGAATAGAGTTGCCGAGAGAGATGAATCCTGGGGGATACCTTCATCAATTGGGAAGGTGTCAGACATACGGTTGCCCAGTTTGACTTGGAATGACCTTTTTGATAGGAAGGAGGAGAACCACTTCATTACATTGCCGTCAATTCTGATTTTTCTCGTTGGCTGGCATAGTAGGGTATGGTCAACGGTGTCAAAAGCTGCTGTTAGGTCAAGTAGTACCAGGAAATAGGGATGTGAATTGTTTTTTGACGATTTAAAACAATCGTCAGATATATTTTAAATCGTCAAAAATCGTTTAAGAGTTGCGATTCAATAGAAATTCCCCCAATTTTATCGTGAAAAATCGGGGCAGGGGGAGGGCAGGGAAAACCAGCACACAAAAAAAAACCTCTAAACCCACCCCGACCCTATAAAACGAATCCCTTACCTTCCCCCACCCTCCTGAACCCCCCCAAAACTTTTTACGAGTACCTGGTGGTCCAGTGGGGGTGCGGGGACCGATCTCCCGCTCTCGGTCCATCGGCGCCATTTTGGCTGCCACTCAAAAATGGCGCCAATGGCCCGATAAAAAAAAACCCACCTGACCCTTTAAAAATGACCCCTTAGCTTCCCCCACCCTCCCGATCCCCCCAAAACATACCTGGTGGCCTAGTGGTGGTCCCGGGAGCGATCTCCCGTTCTCAGGCCGTCGGCTGCCACTCATAAAGATGGCGCCGATGGCCCTTTGCCCTTACCATATGACAGGGTATCCGTGCCATTGGCCGGCCCCTGTCACATGGTAGGAGCACAGGCTGGCCGGCGCCATCTTTAAAGATGGCCACCGCCGTATTTAAAGATGATTGCTGCCATCTTTAAAGATGGTGCCGGCCATCCAGTGCTCCTACCATGTGACCATGTGCCACTCATAAAGATGGCGCCGATGGCCCTTTGCCCTTACCAATGGCACAGATACCCTGTCATATGGTAAGGGCAAAGGGCCATCGGCGCCATCTTTTATGAGTGGCAGCCGACGGCTGAGAATGGGAGATCGCTCCCGGGACCACCACTAGACCACCAGGTATGTTTTGGGGGGCTCGGGAGGGTGGGGGAAGCTAAGGGGTCGTTTTTAAAGGGTTGGGTGGGGGTTTTTTTTATCGGGCCATCGGCGCCATTTTTGAGTGGCAGCCAAAATAGCACCGATGGCCCGAGAGTGGGAGATCGGTCCCCGCGCCCCCACTGGACCACCAGGTAATCGTAAAAAGTTTTGGGGGGGTTCGGGAGGGTGGGGGAAGGTAAGGGGTTAATTTTAAAGGGTCGGGCCTCACTACAAACAAAATAATGATGTAAATCGGAACCAATTCCGATTCACATCACCCACGATCATATTTTTTCCCCCCTCTAGCCGAACCCGATCGTTAAGACGATCGGGCACACGATTCACATGTCTGCCAGGAAATATGGTTTGTCATTGTTAAATCCCCATAAAATGGGGTCCATTAAGGATACAAGTAAACTCTTGGTTGAGTGATTTTTCCTGAACCCAAATTGGTTTGGATGTAGAATGTACTGGTCATCTAGATAGTCTTAGTTGTAATAGTACTGCTTTTTCAAGAATTTTTGATAGAAAGGGCAAGTTGGATATTGTTCTGTCATTTTCCCAACTGTCAGAACAGCTGGTATTATTTTTTAGTATAGTTTTATGACTGTTTGTTTCACCCTATTAGGGACTAAACCTTCCGAGAGTGATTGATTGATTAAGGATGTGATTGTTGGAGTGATGGTGCTATTTATTAGTTTTAAGGAGATATCTGGAATGGGATCATATGGGTGATTTGCAGGTTATATTATAATAATGATTTGAGTAATTTGTGGAAGAAAGAGATCAAGAGCATATTTGTGATTGCATGTAGGAGACTGACCGTGTGTGTGTGTATTGTGTGATAGCATGTGGGGAAGAAAGAAAGTGTATGTTTTTTATTAGATGTGTGGAGGGGAGACAGAAAGCATGTGTCTGTATGTGAGAGAGAGAGGAGAAAGTTTGTGTGCACCCTCCCCCACCCCAACTAGTTTATGACAATCTTGGTGTGACTGGAAATCAAAAGTATCCAGGTATGGAGTACATTGTTTTTTAATCCTTAGACGTTTTAATTATTGGGTGTTATTTCATGTGTCTGTTGTTTTGAAAGGGGAGGATTTTCAAAGGGTTACATGCGTAATTCTGAGAATACGCTCCTGCGCATGCCGAGCCTATTTTGCATAGGCCTGGTGACGCGCGCAAGCCCCAGGATGTGCGTATGTCCCGGGGGTTGAAAAAGGGGGCAGGGAGTGGGTGGGGCGGAGTTGTCTGGAGGCATGGCAGGGGTGGGTACAGAGCCTCCAGGCACAACGGCCATTTGCCGCTGTGCCTAGGATCGCAGGCCAGCTGTTGGCCGGCGCACATAACCTGCGCCTGGCCTGAGGCAGGCACAACTTATCAGATAAAGGTAAGGGGTGGGGTTAGGTAGGGCTGGGGGTTGGGTTAGGTAGGGGAAAGGAGGGAATGGTGTGGGGGGGGGGGGGCGGAAGGAAAGTTCCCTCCGAGGCCACTCCGATTTCGAAGTGGTCTCGGAGGGAACGGAGGAAGGCTGCATGACTCGGCGCACGCAAGGTGCACAAGTGTGCACCCCCTTGTGCACGCCGACCCTGGATTTTATAACATGCGCACGGCTGCGCACGCATGTTGTAAAATTGGGCGTAGATTTGTGCGCGCTGGGTTGAGCGCACAAATCTATGCCGGCGCATAAATCTTAAAATCTGGCGCAAATATTTTATTGGTGTTTGAAAATTTTTTTTTATTATGTATGGGTAAAATAACAATAAACAGTTTGAACAGAAAAACTATATATGTTTTTATTATTCTATTTGTCAGCTGTTTTCAAATATTTATTCTTTTTGTTGGTATGGTTTTACTATTACTGGGGTCCATATTCAAAAGCATTTAGCCAAATAACTCAGAAGTTATTTCGATAATTGAAGATTTGGGTACTTTTTAGACTAAGGGCCTCATTTTCTAAAGTATCTAAAGTTTCTAAAGAAGATGAGGGGTGGGGGGTCGAAACAGGGGGGGGGCAGGCCTGTGCTAGCCGGCAGCGATCGCACCGTTGCGGTGCGATCGCTGCCGGTTTCGCATCCAATAGCGCCACCATAGGAGGTGTAGCTATTGGGAGCGAAAGCTGACACGAAAAGGCACTTACCTTTTCTCTGTCCGCGGCGTTGGCGCAGAGTCGGCCCCAGTGACGCCCCGACTCCTCTTCTTCCGGGGCCGACTCCGTCCCGACTCCGCCCCCATCCTGGTATCGCACGCGATAAGTGACTTTTCGCATGCGAAAGGTCCCTTATCGCGTGCGAGCGGCGTGGAAAATGAGGCCCTAAATTCTAGCTGACAAATAAGTTAACCGGTTTGAATTTAGCCAGTCAAGTTAGGGCTGCTCTGGGGATATAACTGAGAGGAGTTAAATTAGCTGGCTAAGTTATCTTCCTAACTCCGATATTCAAGAGTTTGCCGGATACCTTAGTTGGCTAAGTGTGTTTGGGCCAAAGAGCTGTCCTAAAGTTAATCAGCTAAAGTTAGCTGGCCAATTTTAAGATAGCCAGTTATATTCCATAGTGCTGATCCACACTATCAAATATACCTCCAAGTTAGCCAAGTTTATCTGGCTAACTTTGCTATCCAAACAGTGACTGAATATGTACCTCATGATATTTTATTTACTATTATGAAGTTTTATATTTCTTAATTTTGTTTGATGCTATATGAATCATGGTAATGTTTCTATTTTTCCATTGTTGCACTGCATACAGAGTATGGCTTGTTGCAGTTTCCAGTTCAGTTTTTGTCTGCATATTTCTGTTTAGACTTTATATGGTTACAGGTTCTGCATATATGACTGAGATGAGTTATTCTGGTAGCTAGCATGTAGTTTCTGTGCAGGGATGTATAGCAGCCTGGTCTGTTTTTCCTAATAGAGGGTATATTGTTGAAGAGAGAGGAGAGAGTGAGAGATATCTTGTTTTCTCCTTTTTATAATTGTGTTTTTACATGAGGTAAAACATAGTTTCAATCATATTTTTATATATCTCTAGAAAATTGTAATTAAACATAAACATTATTAAAATTGCAAATATATATATGCAGATTTGCTAAATAATTGCTGCAGAATTTTGAAAATTACCATAGAATTTACTGTCTCTTGCCGTGGAATCTGAAAAATCTGCCACATGAAAACTGGGGCTCTGGCATTGATATTACTTTTACATAGCTACCTTTCCCCATCTCTATCCTTCCTGAACAGATTTTTTTTCTCTTTACAAACAAACCTGCCCACTTTAGAAATGTTATAAAAGTCCACAATTATTTACACAATGCAAATGTCAAACAAAATGTTCACAAATGACAACTTATCTGGTTAAGGTGTTAGCAGGCTAATGTATATGGACCTCAAAATGAGAGAAAAGATTGAATGAATCAGTCCCAGAGACTCTTCTTCAGATATGATGCTCCTAATCACTGCACTTGTTGGTCCATTAAAAGGTTTCACAATCTACTAACACTCTAGAAACTACTATGAAATTTCAACCCCTGTACTCAAATTAGATTATGATAGCTATGAAATAGTTCATATAATACAATGCATGTTGATAGTGCTACACAAACAATAAAAATGAATAATACACTAATATCACATTCTGTTTAACCATGATGTCAAGTATGGTAATGTAAATAAAAACATAATCTGTTTTTGTAAGTCAATACTATAAATTCTATTTTAAAAAAGAGTGCTTTGACAGAATGAAAATCACTTTGTATTATTTGCCTCTATTCATTTTAATTACTGCTGACATTATTTTCATAATGTTGCACTAATTTATTGAGAGTGCTGTTTTTTTTCATTTGTAATGTGTATTTATTAAGCAATGCCTAATCACATTTATACTGTTGTTTTTGTCACTGTTGTCCTTTCTCTTCTTTTATAGACTCCCACATTTTGTAGAAAGCACAGTAATATAATGTGAGTCATTAGTTTTAATTTATGAAAGTGTAGGTTTTAAAGCTGTACAGTCTGACGTATAATAGATATTGTTTTCACATAAATTTACATACAGATGGCCCCATCAATTTTCCTTTCACTGAGATGGACAAGGACAATGCAGGTTTTCCAGTCAAGAGCTGTGACTTGATAAATGGTCACCAACATTGTCTCCCATCCATGGAAACTCTAATTATAGTATATAATGGTATGACTGTTTTAAATAGATGTTCAAGTAGTGTCCAAAGTAGTATGAATAAACTCATTGAGCATATGTGTATTACATGAATGAATGAACTACAAGCAGTGAAGGTTGGAGATATTTCAGGAAAGCTGAAGTAAGGTAATTTTCTCTGTTATCACACCAAGGCTTGAAAAAGTAAGAGTTTTTTCTCATTCCTGTAAGAAATAAACCAGAACCTATACCTATGAGCATATTCTACAATTTTGCACCAACCTTTTCCTGTACCTCAACATATCTTTAGACAACTCTCTAGATTTCTAAGCAATTATATATTATATAACACACTGTAGACTGTCACAGTGTTACACTTGCTAGCCCCGGAGCTCCACGACCGGCTTCTCTCACCTGTTGCTGCCCTGCCGATGCAAGTTGCTGCATCCCTGGGCTCCACATCTCTCCCCTGTCTCCTCTGCAGCCAGGATGCCGCTGACTGTCTCTCATCCAGGAAGCTCCCCCGGCTTTTAAAGGACCCACAGAGGGAAAATGCCTGCCTCAAAGACATCACTCCCTCAGTCTTATATAAGGCTGCATCCTGCTCCCAACAGATGCCTTGGCAACAGGTCTCCTCACTTCCTGCAACTGCTGTGTTGTCCTGAGTTCCTCCCTTGCCCCTGCCCTCCTCTCCTCTTCTGCTTGTTGTTGGCTTTGACTTTGGACTGGACCTGACTACAAGCTATGCTGCCTGCCACGACCTTTGCCTGGACACTGACTATGAGCTATGCTGCCTGCCTTTTTCTGGACCCCCATTACATATTGCACAACCTCCAGACTTCCATCCTTGCAGAGGCCCTACGTAAGTCCAGCTGGGCCCAGTACCCAAACCTGAGGGGAATGCGGGCTGGTAGTGGTGAAGTCCCAGTGGGGTCTCTGCTCTTCTTATTAGCTATTCTTCTGCCTTAACTTCTACAGAGGGGACCTCTGGGGCTCCTCTCCACAGGTGGTAACAACTTCTCCTCGGCCCAAGGGTCCACCTGCAGAAGACATGGAGTGAGAACCAGCTGGATGGGGATTTCCCCTGCAGGATCAGGGCCAAAATATAGGGCAAGGCTGGACAGGATCTTCTGCCTGACCAGCCACCTCCTGTACAGGTTGAGCCCTTAGGGTCTGTGGCCAACAGGACTTAGGTTGTAACTGGAGAGAAGCTTGGTCTAGAAGCAGTGACTGGAACCAGAGACACAGGTTGGAAATGGAGGCATGGGCTGAAACTAGAAACACTGACTGGTACTAAAGCCAATGACAAACAAGTAATTTTGCTATCAAGCAATGTCAAAATTGATCTGGCTAACTCAGTTAAAGATTTAGGAGTAACAATTGACTGTGAACTGAACTTTAAAAAGCATATCGCTTTGAAAATAAGAGATGGATACTATAAACTCTTAGTCCTCCGACATCTTAAGCCGTTATTAGACCAGAATGAGTTCCAGACTATTTTGTAGGCTCTCATTTTCTCATCTCTAGACTATTGCAATGCTCTTATGCTGGGACTTCCACAATCTACACTTCGACCGCTTCAGGTATAACAAAATGCAGCCGCACGGGTACTCACTAACTGTAACAGATGTGAACATATCACTCCAATTCTGATTAGACTACATTGGTTACCCATTACACAAAGGATTTTATACAAAACCTGTTGTATCATTCATAAAACGATTTATAGTCATAAGTCTGATTGGCTAAATTTCTCTATCCGCATGCACACACCACAACGTTCCTTAAGATCCGCTAATAAAGGACTTCTTTCGGTTCCATCATTAAACACTGCACATCTTGATTTAGTTCGTGATAGAGTTATTTTAATAGCAGGCCCAAATACATGGAACACTTTACCATCTGAGCTGTGGCTTGAAACTGAATTTAAGAAATTTAAGAAAGGCTTAAAGACCTGGCTCTTTGAGCAAGCTTTTACATCTAGAGCTTGAACCATATTTGTTATGTGATACATAAATGAAGTTTTGATTTAGACTTGTATTAGTTAGCTATTTAAAAATGTTGATTTTATTGTATTTTATTATATTATGGATAACACTGTTATTTTAGATATAAATATTTGTACACCATTGCGATGTAACTATGAACGACGGTATACGGTATATAAAATCTATTAAATAAATAAATAAAGGAAGGCAAGAGCTGGAGACAGGGCTGGATAGCAGGGACTGGAGATGGGCTGGATAGCAGCTAAAGCCTAGATTGGAGACATGGCTGAAACTGGATATACAAGCTGGGCTGAAACAGAGGCAAAGCCTGGCTTGGAGACATGGCTGGAACTGGAGGTATAAGCTGGAACCAGAGACAAGACCTGGGACTGGAAACAAGGACAAGGCCAGGAACTGGACAGGACGAGACAAGAAATGAGAATACAGAAGGCCCAAAGGCAGGACAAGGAAATTCTAGAAGGCTTAAAGGTCCGGGCAAAGCTAAGGAGTACAAGAAAGTTCAAACCCACAGGACAGGATGAGGAGGCCAGAAAGGCCACAAGCAAGACAGAAGGTCAAGTTGGCCACAAAATAAGGCAGAAGGTCCTAGGGGGTCACAGGGCAAGGCAGAAGGCCACATAGGACCACAGAGAAAGGCAGAAGGCCAAGAAGGCCATGCAGCATGAAAGCAAGGCAATGTGGGCCAATGCAAAGAGCCATGGTGACAATGAAGAGGCATTATAATGGGAGCATTAAGGAGCTTGCTTGAATAGAGGAGAGGAAGGCTCTGTGTGGCCTCTGCCGGCAGGGAGGTGCTTAGCATCCAGGATTGTGACAGCACCTCTCCCCCCCCCCCCCTTTTAAGATTCTATCCTTCTGGGTCCCATTTGCCATGTTAGTTGTGGAAGCTAGGCCAGGTGTTCCTTGAAGCAAAGTCAGGAGCTGGAGCTAAAATACTTTCAGGTACTAGCATTGGAGAAATAATAGGCTGCATAGTCCATGACTTAGAGGGTGCAAATGCAGCTTGGACTGGAGTCTTGTAGTATGGTTGCAAAAACTGGAGTCATTTGAATATTTATTTTATTTATCACATTTATTTGTATTTATAATAAGGTCTGCCTGGCTTGGAGTTGGTGCTGAATAGGAGGGCCAAAGTCCATCTGGAGCTGAATTGCTGAACCAGATTCTCTCTGGATCTGAGATGTGGGACCGGAGACCTTCTTGAGCTGAGTTGAAGGACCAGAATCCCTCTAGAGTTGAACCACTGGACCAGGGTCCATCTGGAGCAGCATCACTGGATCAGGGTCCATCTGGAGCTGACTTGTTAGATCGGAGTCCATCTGGAATTATACCATGGGACCAGAATCCCTCTGAAATAGAGGTAATGTACCAGGGTCCCTCTGGAATGGGACTGGTGGACTGGGATGCCTCTGAAGAAGATCTGTTGGACTGGGTCCCATCTGGAGTGGAGCTACTGGACCGGAATCCTTCTGAAGAGGAGTTAGTGGACCAGAGTCCCTCAGAAGCAGATCTTCTGAACCCAGTCTCATCATGGGCAGAGCGACTATACCAGAGTCCCTCTGCGACAGAGTTAGTGGACCAGAGTTCCTCTGGAGTGGATCTGATGGAATGGGAAGTCTCTTGATGGCAGAACAGAGGCACTTGACTTTTTTATATACAAAACTTCTGATTTTGTGAGTACAACAGTCTGGAGCAGATTCCTGGACTGGTCTGCATGAGTAGTTAGAGTTGGAATATCTGGGTACGCTGTGGCATTCACAACAATGCCCAGGGATAAGGACAGGTTTGGTAAACTCTGCTTTACCATAAAAAACATAGGCTACCTTTTTCAGTTGTTAGGCCAGTTTTTCTGAGGGCTTGATTGATAACAGGTGGCTTGGTAGATCTCAATCAGCTGGTGGAGGAGAATTCATCATTAAACTGTAGATCTCTAAAAGCCTAGGAATCTAGCTAAGATCAATTGATGGCTTAATGATCTCAAAAACTGTGCTGTGCACTGAAAGCTGAGAAATGAGCATGAAGGTAGTGCAGGACCACATTCTTCAGCTGGGTTCAATAGATTAGCTATAGCTTTAACTTTGATGGGAATATTTTCTAGATGGGATAGAGACTGGAGTAAAGTACATTCAATAGGAACTAGTGTGGAGTTTGGGCAAACTGTTATAGCTTCCCAGTAGTAACAGAAGTGGAAAGTGTTTCAGGATTAGTACATTTTTGGCTAGGCTTTCCAGGCTTTCAGGGAATTAGAACATAACTTGTTAAAGCTTTGTTGACAACAGCTGGGTGAGCCTGAGTCCCACATACTGAACTGAGAATATATCTCTAATTAGAAACTCCTGCAACATGTCATAGAAGCATGGGGGCAACGGCAGCACTGGAATAAGAAGCAAGATTTATTTTTGCAGGTAAAGGTTTCTGATTACTTTGGTTAGTCTTGACTATGCTTCACCTAACTGTGGATCTAAGGGAAACTAGAGAACAAACAGACACATCTATCAGAAACATCTTCTCTAAACTCCCCTCTTTACATCCCTCCAGCACGTTTTGTTATAATTGTGCCCTCACCCGTACTACCCCATCCCTTCATGCCTCCTTCACCTGGCCACTTCAGTCAATGTATGTGTGTTTCACCTAAATTGGTGTCTTATGCCTTCTATAAGCTCCATCTGGTTATAGAAGAAACCAGGATGCATGAACTGTTTAACATAGCATGTTCCTTTAATTGTAATTTGCTTGTCTTTCCCATTAAAATGATTTGCTGTGCTGAGACAGCCTCAGAAAAAAAGCAGAAGGTTCTCTCAACAGATGAAACAGGGACTGGTGCAAAAACACACTTGGCTATGGTTGGAATATTTTCTGGCTGGGCTTGGGACCTCAGTGCAGCAGGTTAATGTTATTGGGATCTGAGGTCAGTATATTAGGTGCAGAGCAGAAGAGACAGATATCGTCCGACATGATATTCATAAACTGGCACTCCTTGCAACCCCATCTGATATATCTGAGGAACAGAAAAATGATAAATTCCAAACAAAATGGCTGTTCGATATTGACATCTGTTGTAGTCCCAGTAGGAGAGAGAAAATCTAGGAAAACTTTCACAAGGCATACTGGGCGAGCAGGGAGACCTGGAGCCACTTCTGAGGGATTTGTATGTCCTCTTCATACTGTCATGGATTAGGGAACCAGCTGGATGGATATTTCCCCCTCAGGAGCAGAGCCAGAATCTAGAGCACGGCTGGATAGGAGCTTCTGCCTGACAGTCACCTCCCTTGCAGGATGAGCCTTTGGGATGTGGTGACCAACAGGATTTAGGCTATAATTGGAGACAAGCTGGGTCTAGAAGCATGGACTGGAACCAGAGATACAGGCTGGATCTAGAGCAACAGCCAGTACTCAAGGTAGGCAGGGGCTGGAGACAGGGCTTGAAAAGGAGGCAAAGCCTGGACTGGAGACATGGCTGGAACTGAAAGAACAAACTGGAACCAGAGACATGGGCTGGAAGTGGAGGCAAAACCTGGGCTGGAGACATTGCTGGAACTGTGATATGGGTTTGGGGCTGTAGCCTGGTGAGGTGAATACCATCTGTAGTGACACAGGACAGGAGGATGGAAGCAATAGCAGGTGATCTGATGAGGCTGGGTAGAGTCTCTGGAGCTGGGTGCAGAATGATAGAATTCCTGGAGCTAGGCTGGGCTGAGAAGGCCCTCTGGAATTGGGAGCTGGCTGAGAAGGGTCTCTGGTGCTGGGTGCTGGCTGGAAGAGTCTCTGGTGCTGGCTGCTGGCTGAGAAGGGTCTCTGGAGTTGAGAATGTGGAGGTAAGGGTGAACTTCAGGAAACACTGGAACAGCATATGGGTATGCATGGATATGAATGCAGGTAAGCATGGTCTGTTATACTGGAACTGAGTGCAGGTATGGGTGGAATCAGGATAGCATAGAGGTAAGCATGAGACTGGATGCAGGTAAGCGTGAGCTGGAGGAGGGGAACGAGGACAAGTAAGACAGACAATGACAGGACTAGACAAACCAGGACAAGGACCACACTGAACCTGAAACCACAAAATGCCAAAAGGCAGCGAAGCAAGGAGTCCAAGGAAGCAGGAGAGCAATAGGGCAGCAATAGAAAGGGATTCAGGGATAGAGGGGACAAGAAGGCAGGCAAGGCTGAATGCCTACAAAGCAGGATTAGCAAAGGCCCAAGGGCCACAGAGCAAGGTGAGGAGGTGAGATTCCTGAAGGCATGCAAAGCAAGATATAGAAGGCTAAAGCAGGGAGCCCAAAGGAACTCGATGCCGAAGCACTAAGGCATGAGCGAGGCGGGGTTAAATAGGGAGTTCTGGACATGGAGCAGATAGGCAAGGAAGACTGGGCCCGCCAGGGGAGCATGCTCATGGGGGGCCTCTGGTGGTGAGGAGGCTGCACAGCAGCCATAGTCATAACAGTACCCCCCCTTTTAAGGCTTCCTCCTCCCCCTGGATCCCAGCTCTGCAAGGGGTACTGACTGAAGGAGGATGCTATGGGCTGGCGTGGACAGGTTTCTTTCATTAAATAGGCTTTCTGGAAACGGGTGCCTCGTGCAGGGTAAAGTTGTCTAGACTTGCTCTGGAATGGTGCCACTGATTTAAGTCTGTGCTGGAACTGCTGGGGCTCCTGAGAGGCTGGGCCAAGCCCCTCCTAGAACTGCTGAAGCTGCTGAGAGGCCAGCCTAGACCCATCCTGGGAAGGTGCTCCAAGCTCAGACCCCTCCTGGGGTGGCCATGCAAAGGCAGACCCCTCCTGGGGAGGCGAGGCAAAGTCCTGGGGTGGCACGGACTCCTCCTGGGGTGGTGAGGTGAATTCAAACCCCTCCTAGGGTGGCGAGGCAAGTTCAGACCCTTCCTGGGATGGAACGGTACGCTCAGACCCCTCCTGGGGTGGCAGGGCAAGCTGAGGCCCCTTCTAGGGTAGCATGGCAAGCTCAAACCCCTCCTGGGGTGGTGCGGCAGGTTCAGACTCCTTCTGGGTTGGCAGGGAAAATTCAAACCCCCACCTGGTTGGTGTGGCAGGCTCATATCCCTCCTGGGGTGGCAATACAAGCTCAGACCCCTCCTGGGGTGGTGCGGCAGGCTCAGACCCCTTTTGGGGAGGCAATACAAGCTCAGACCCCTCCTGCGGTGGTGCGGTGATGCGGTGAGTTCAGACCCCTTCTGGGGAAGCAATACAAACTCAGACCCCTCCTGGGGTGACGAAGCAAGTTCGGACCCTTCCTGGAGTGGCGCGATAAGCTCGGACCCCTCCTGGGGTGGCAGGGCAAGCTCAGGCCCCTTTTGGGGAGGCAATGCAAGCTCAGCCCCCACCTGGGGAGGCGAGGCAAATTCAGACCCCTCCTGGGGTGGTGCAGCAGGCTCAGACCCCTTGTGGGGTGGTGAGGCAAGCTCAGACCCCTCCTGGAGTGGAGCGGCAAGCTCAGGCCCCTCCTGGAGTGGTGAGGCATATTAGGATCCCTCCTGGGGTGGCGTGGTAAGCTCAGACCTCTCTCGGAGTGGCAGGGCAAACTCAAGCCCCTCCTGGGGAGGCAATGCAAGCTCAGACCACTCCTGGGGAGGTGAGACAAGTTCAGACCACTCCTGGGATGATGTTGCATGCTCAGACCCCTCCTAGGGTAGCAAGGCAAGCTCAGATCAGACCCCTCCTGGAGAGGCAATGCAAGTTCAGACCTCTCCTGGGGTGGTGTGGCAGACTCAGACCCCTCCTAGGATGGGGTGACACAATTGGAGCAGATGTCCCTTTCAAGACTAGCTGGCTAGGAATAACTACCCCCTGTAGGCTGGACTGACTGGGAGTGAATGCTGTCTGCTGGAAGAATTTGCTGAATGCAGGCACCTTCTGCTGGTCTTGGTGCTGGTTTGCAGGATTCTCGTGCAAGCTCAACTGGCTGGATTTAGGAGCCTGCTGCTAACTGGCCACAAGGTGTAGGACTTTCCATGACTGAACTGGCCATGTTAGACTGAGAAGATTAGATAGACCTGGCTAAAGAGAAATTTGTGAGAAGAGGCAAGCTGCCGATCCTCTGATCACGGGTCCCTGGTTCTGATGTGTGGGGTTGCAGATTAGTAAAAGCACAGGCAGTTCTGGAACATCTTGGGAAGCAGCTCATCAGCTGTGAAAGACAGAGCTCTGCTTGGCTTAATTAGTGTTTTCTGTTCTAGAGAAACTTGTTTCTGAGGACAGACCAAGGGAGTCACAGGAACATTACTGACCTGGTGAGTGCCCAGGCTTTCTGGTAGAGATTGTGATTTTTTCTGAGAGGTTTTCTCCAAGATGCCATAAGGTGTACTAAGATTTTTTTATCAACGTAGTGCCAGTTATAATTACATAGTTTGCCTGGCTAGGAACAGAACACAGGCTAATTAAACAGGCTGATGTTTCTTGTGGAACAGCTGGTCCGGTAGCTGTGCAAGGGGAGCAAAATTTTTCTGGGGGTAGTAGGCTAGGAATACAGGGACATTTCCACCATCCTGACTTAGGAGTGTTACAGTTCAAGCATTCTTGGTATACTGAAACATTTTTCTTCTGACAGCTACTGCATGCCCAGGATGTCTTGGTAATGTGGGTAATTCAATGTTTGACAACAAGTACAGGTAAGATACCGCTGAGTATCAGGAATATTGTGTAGAGCAGAAAAATAAATTGACACACCGAACTGATGCAGGCTCCTATCCCTATAATCTGGAGGTGGATGGCTGTTGCATATGTGGTCCCTTGAGCTGAGACGAGGTTGATACTGCCACCAAGGGAAGGCCCCCAGTGGTCCTCATCATCGGGAGGCGGTGCAGGCTGAGAAAACCCAACAGAAGCTTCACCTTTACCAGCCCATGTTCCCCACAGGTTGAGCCCTTGAGTGCCGGGGCCGGCAGGACAGGTGCGGGTCTCTCACCCCGAGGAGTCCAAAGGAGAAGACAGCACAGAGTCAGGCAGGCAAGGATCGAGGCAGGCAATGGACAGACGAAACCAGGAGCAGGCCAAAGGTCGGGACGGGCAGCAGGCAGGATGGTCAAGCAAAGTCTGAGTACAAGGCAAGGATCAGGCAGGCGGAGAGTAGATGGAGATGAGATATCAGGCAAAAGTCCAAAACCAGGGAGTCAGTCCAAGGGCAGAAGCAGGACCGGAACACTGGATCAGGAAGGCAAGGCTGGAACGCAGGATCAGGAACAACGCAGACTACGCACTCAAGATCTGAGCAGGACCCGTTGCTGAGGCCCTGATTGAAGGCAGGGCCTGGCTTTAAATAGCCTCTGGCTGATGAGGTCATCAGTAAAGGCCATGGGGATTCAGGACCCGTCTCCCCTGCTATTGGCCCTTTAAGAGGCCAGGCTGTCCCGCGCATGCGTGCTGAAAGAGGGGAGGGGCAGAGAGAGCCAAGGGTGGCCCGCACAAGGGACGCCCTGACACAAGGATCCGTGCACCAAACTGGCCGCAACGTGCATGGCAGCGCAGCACGCTGAACACCAGTCCCCAGACCGGGACACGAGAGCCCGCCTCGCAGGGCCGGAGCTGAGTGTGGCAGTCCTTTGTATAATCCATGGGCCGCCGAACGTAACAATGGCTTCGGCATGTTGTTACGGTTTGGGGGCTGTAGCCTGGTGTGGTGAACACCACCTGCAGGAGTGACACGGGACAGGAGGATGGGAGTAATAGCATATGATATGGTGAGGCTGGGTAGAGTCTTTGGAGCTGGGTGTAGGATGATAGAATTCCTGGAGCTGGGTCTCAGCTGAGAAGGCTCTCTGGTGCTGGGTGCTGGCTGAGAAGGGTCTCTGGAGTTGAGAGCGTGGGGGTAAGGTTGAACTTCAGGAAACACTGGAACAGCATGTAGGTATGCATGAATGTGATTGCAGGAGGGCGTGGTCTGTTATACCGGAACTGAGTGCAGGTATGGGTGGATTCAGGATAGCGTGCAGGTAAGTTAAGGATGAGGGGAACCAGGGCAAGTAAGACAGACAATGACAGACCAGGACAAGGACTACACTGAGCATGAAACAACAAAATACCCGAAGGCAGCGAGGCAAGGAAGCAGGGGGAAGCAGGAGAGTAATAGGGCAGCAACAGAAAGGGATTCAGGGACAGAGGGGACAAGAAGGCAGACACGGCTGAATGCCTACACAGCAAGATCAGCAAAGGCTCGAGGGCCACAGAGCAAGGTGGGGAAGCGGGATGCCTGAAGGGTGCGCAAAGCAAACAAGGCTAAAGGTGAGAGCCCAAAGGATCTTGATGCCCATGCCACGGTGGCCTTATCTGTTGTGGAGGCAGGTGGGAGTGAGTTGGATCCAGAACAGGGCATACTTCAGTGATTCCTGTTTACTTGTTCCAAGTCTCGGTTTGTGTCTGTCTGACATCACATTTGATGTTGCGTCACTTTCTGCACAGGAATCCATGCTCCCCCCCCCCCCAAAAAAAAAAAAAATGCCATTGCTGTCTAGGACTGCATAAAAGTACTCCAAAAATTAGCTAGATAAACTTATCTGGCTATCTTTGAAATAGCCATGGATCTACAATGGTGAAACAGCACTGTTGAACTGATCTGGCTAATTTTGCAATATCAGACCCAATGTGATTATGTCCACAGTGGAGGCAGATGGCTTGGTATTAACCTCCCAGATTTTACAGGTTTCAGTTTCAATCAACAAGTCGGAGGGGGGAGGGGGGAGAACCATACTCATCTTCAGGGGCGGATTATGGGAAAATAGTGGCCCGGGGGATTTTTCTCCATACTGGCCCATGGTACCCAATTACACATACAATTTGGTGAGTCACCAAATACAGAATAAAGGGACCATCAAATATACACAGAAATGCACAGACAAACTGAACTGGAAATCACAACAAGTTAGACTGATGTAATGCAGCAATGGAAAAACAGAAAATACCATCATTCCTCATAAAATATCAAACTATAAAATCAAGAACTATAAAACATCACAATAGGAAAATCATACTAAAAATATATATTCAAAACTCCTGATGAATAGAACTTCCAGTAATTTAACTCAGGGAAATTTTCAAAAATTTGTATATAACACCAATAAAATATTTCAAAAAGAGCAGACATCAAATAATATTCAATAATTCAAACTAATAAGGATTTTAAAAAGCCCGTGCTGTCCCCTTCTGTGGGAGCTCTTGATTTCCAGTCAACCTGATATTGTCGAGGATTAGGAGGTTATCTTCTCTCTCACACATACTCACATGTCCATTCTCTCTCACACATACACTGTCACTTACATACACATTCATGCTCTTATACCCACCATAACCTCTCGCTCTCACTGACACTGACACACTCTCACACTCTAAGACACTCTTTCCCCCTCCACACACAAACTCTTACTCCCTTGGATTTTCTCATACACACTCATGCTCTCACACTCACTGGCTCCCTCGTATACACACAAACACACACACCCAGGCAAGCTCCCAGTCATTCTCACACACACACACACACACACACACACACACACACACACACACACACACCCCCAGGCAGGCTCCCATTCATTTTCACACCAATCCCTCCCCATCCCCCAGGCATTCACACATTCATTCTCACACACACAGACCCCCGGGCAGGCACCCATGCATTCACATAGATACACCCCCCAGGCAGAGTCCCATTCATACACATGCACACACTAAAGGCAGACCCCCCCCCTCTCTTTTTCCAGCAACCTCAGAACCTCTCTCATTCCTCTGCTTCCACTGTCACTGCTGCCACATGGCTATTGGGGAGGTACCGATTGCTGCTACTGACACTGAAGCCCATTCTGCTGCCTCCTCTGTGCAGGCCCCGTGGGCTTCCACTTTCTCCATGCGGATCTCGTACATTGTGAGATCCGCATAGAGAAAGTGCTATTCTTGCACATTCCCAAAGATTACATGTGCCAATCACTAAAAAGTAATTTATTTATTTTTTTACCTTTGCTGTCTGATCTTAGTTTTCTAATTGGTTGGTCACAGGCTTTTTTTCCCCACCTTCCCTTTCTTATTTTTTTTGCCAATTCCTTTTATATTGTCTTTTTTCTGTTTCTTTTCTCTCCATCTTCTTCCCTCAAACAGACAGTCAGGTTCTCATTCTCGCATGCATTTCTCTCTCTCTCTCACACACACAGGCTCTCACTGTCACATGCTCTCTCTCTCACACATACACAGGCTCTCACATGCTGTCTCTGCAAACATTCAGGCCCTCACTCTCACACATAATCTCTCAACTCATCTCATACACGCACACACACACACACACACACTCACACTACAGACCCTCAGCCCCTCTCTCACCTCTGGGCCTCCTCTTCTCAGGTCACTGCAGGATGGGCTCTGCAGCGGCCCTGATCTTCTCGGGCCGCGGCGGCGTCCCTGATACCAGGCCTCTTCCTCTTCTTGGGCAGCTGCGACTTGGGATTCACAGCGGCCCGTAAGCGCTGCTCCTCTTCTGCAAGCGCTGATGCTCCTCCTCCTTCCTGCCTAGGCGGCTCCGGCAAGGTTTACTTCCGGGGCCGTGCAGGCAGGAAGGAGGAGGAGCATCAGCGCGTTTAAACGCAATCTTTTTCATCGGGCTGTGGTGACGTGAGCCTCACCACGGCCCTGCCGATCTGCCTGTCGCAGCGCCGCGTGAGCCTCTCTGCGCCCGGGGGCATTGGCTCCCCTCGGGATACCCCACTGCTCGCGGCGCCCCAGGCCTAGTGCTTCCACCGGCCCTGCCCGCAGGTTTCTCTTCAGGCCGCAGCGCCAGCAGATCCTCTTCTTGTCTTTGGCCGGGAAGTTTACAAAAAAAAAAAAAAGAAATCATGTGATGGGAGCGACCGGCCCACCGGGGGAAGCCCGATCCCCCAATAGGCCAATCCGCCCCTGCTCATCTCATAGAGCAGACCCATCATTATGATCTTAACCAAAAAAAAGCCAAGAAGCAATCAATGGAGGTCATCTATAAAAGTATGACAATTCTTATTGGATGAATTGCTGTGAGTTAATTCAGAGTAATGGTAGCTGATTTATTTTTCTCTTTCCATTGTGAAGACAGCAGGCAGACTTCAGAAGCAGAAAATAAGCATCACTTACTGACACCAGAGTCTCTGGCACATTTAGGGAAAACACAGAGAACCAGTTGACATTTTTCCCTCATCTAAACAGCTCAGCTTGCTACAAAATACTCTCTGCAAGTCTGTAAAATGTGTGAATAATATTTTTCTATCTACATTAATTAGTTAAGAAACTATTGTAACTTTTACAGTGATACAGATTCATGAAACTTCATTGGCATGATGATTTGTACTTGTAATGCCAAATTAATGCCTAAACTTTCAACAATTCTCAAAAATCCAAAGTAAAAAAGATATTTTGGAGGTACTGGATAGCTGAATTTGACATAAGCACACTGAATTTTCCAGCTATGGGTTGATGATTTGCTTCTGAATCAGGCACTCAAGGCATACATGTCATTACCACATGATGGCAGTTTGAACTGTTTCACTTGGTCCAATTCCCAGTGCACAGATATCCATATTGCTAGAACCAGTGGCAGGTGGCACTTTATTTGACAGTCACAGCAAAGAGAACAAATATTGAAGAGATCTGAAAAGTGAGTTACTTTTAAACAACCCGAAATGGCACAACTAGAGCAATGAAGAAGCATATAAGCACAGTATTGCGCAACCTTTTCTATGCCAGGTTCCTGCTAGCTACCTTTCTTCAATTACGTGGATGGGATGCTACGCTGATGGAGGTCCCCTAGATAATTAAAGCATGGAGGGGCAGATATAGTCTCTCCCCTGTCTAGTATTTAATCTCATGGGTCTGCCCTGCAGCTGATCTGAGTCATTTTGAGATGGTAACTAGCCACTTTAAGAAAAATGTTTCCTAAGAAAAAAAAAAGTGTTTATCTTAAAAAAAAGCCTTCTCTCTCTCTCTCTCTCTCACACACACACACACACACACTCCCCTCTTCCAGCCAGCCAACAGTATTGTCCTCAGGAAAGGAAAATACATTTCCCTCTTCCTCCCAGCAAGTCACTAGTTGAACATTGAGAAACAATCCATCACTCACTCATTCCCAGTCAACCATCAACATTATTTAAAAAAAAAAAAAAGTTAAGAATGTCCTCCCTCTCTCTCTCTCTTTCCCTTCCCCCTTGTCAGCCATCAGCACTACTACAATCCATACCCCTGCCCCGTGGATTTTATCCTGGGAGTGGAGCACCTGCAACTGAATGTTAATGACATGGCCTGAGACTGAGGCAGAAAGCAGAGCAGAACAGATCATGAATCAGTCTCATCATGGCTCATTAACATGCAGTTACTTAGAATATGCAGGTCTTTCAAAATGAAAGTCCTATATCTACTTTCCCTTCCCTATCCAACCCCACCCCTTTTCGCTGTTGGTAAAAGTATTTGCAGTTTATAGCGTTGATTTGTTCCCTGTGGCCATTTTCATACAGGCACACAGGTGTTCACCCCCAGAAAAAAGGGTTTGAAAAATGTCCTCCCCAGTGCTAGAGTGGGAACGTGTTCATTAGCACTGCTCATGCATAGTCATTATGTGAACACATAAAGAATTTTGGTTTATATTATTGGTTTGTTTTTTTCTCTTTTCACCCAGCAGTTTCCCTCTGGTTTCTAGCTCAATTACCATTGCCCTATCTGGGCCCACAAATCCTCTTCCAATTTTCTTAGCCTATCCGTTGTAAAAGCTGTCCTTGGCCAGTGG
This sequence comes from Rhinatrema bivittatum, assembly GCF_901001135.1. Taxonomy (NCBI): domain Eukaryota; kingdom Metazoa; phylum Chordata; class Amphibia; order Gymnophiona; family Rhinatrematidae; genus Rhinatrema; species Rhinatrema bivittatum. The sequence goes on along the minus strand of NC_042621.1, from coordinate 241,265,243 downwards.
CCACTGACCATGATTTCCTTCACAATGTGATAACAGGGACTCTGAGTTTGACTACTAAAGTGTGGCCATTGAGCAATGGCTGGGATTTATCCCCCAGGGGCTGGGAACACTAACTTCACAGCATCCCTGACTTCAGCTGGCCTGTGGCCCAGGGTACTGGGCTGAGAATCAAACCTAGTTGTCTGCATAACAATGAACAGACTGCCACTGAACCACAATGCTGGTCCAAAACCTTTGTCTTTCTGATGCCACTTATATACACTAAATTGCTAACAAATAATTCACCATACTGTGATACAATAAATCAAACATAAGGTTTGCCATACTGTTCCATACCAAAGATCCTTCAAACCCAGTATTCTATCCCCAACAGTGGCCAATCCAGATCTCAAGTACCTGGCAGGATCCCATAAGGTTGATATACTCCATGCTACTTATCGCAAGGATAAGCAGTGGATTTCCCCAAGTCTGCCTTAATAATGGTTTATGGATCTTTCCTCTAGGAACTTGTCTAAACCTTTTTTAAATCAAGCTACTCTAACAGCTTTCACCACATCCTATGGCAACACATTCCAAAGTTGAATTATGCATTAAGCAAAAAAAATATTTCTCCTATTTGTATTCCCCCTAGTCTTTGTACTTTATGAAAGAATAAACAATTAATTTGTGTTTACCTGTTTACTTCACTCATGATTTTATTGACCTCTATCATATCTCCCTTCAGCTTTCTTTTCTCCAAGCTGAACAGCCTTAACCTCTTTAGCCTTTCCTCATAGAGGAACCATTCCATCCCCTTTAACATTTTGGTCACGCTTATCTGTACTTTTTTCCTAATTCTATCATTTTTGAAAAGTGGTGATCAGAATGCACACAATACTCCAGGTGTGGTCTCACCATGGAGTGATACAGAGAGGCATTATGATATTCTCTGGTTTATTCTTCATTCCTTTCGTAATAATTCCTAGCATTCTATTTACTTTCTTGGCCACTGCCACACACTGAGCAGAAGCTTTCAATGTATTATCAACGATGATGCCTAGATCCTCAGTGGAGTGGCTCTGGAGAGATGGAATCAGGCTGTGAAAGTAATCAGAAATATTAGAAAGTGGTGATGGTGCAGCACACTTAGGCATATGCCTATTCTAATGAAAAATCCAGCCCTAGCTAGTGCAGTATCTGGGGGCTTAAAAATGTCTACAACTGGGCCTTTTTATTGGATGGGGACTGAAAATCAGCACAAGGGTCCTAAGCAAAATATATACAGACAAGGAGAGTTAGGGGCATGTTTGGGGGGAGAACATTCATAACTTTATATGCAAAGTATGTAGGGAACATACTCCCATCCCAGATTCAAAGAGAAAAGTCTCATTCACATGTGAAGTCAGAAGGCAGAGAAAGTCTTCTGTCCCTTGAGTGTTATCATACTGTCAAAATCATATACAGTCAGCTACTGAGAGTTGCTGTAGGTTGCTTCAAAATGGACTAGTTCAGCAGGCTGCATCTAAGTGAATTCATCCCTGTCTTAGCTGGCAGGAAAAGCAGGGCCAGGTTCCATCCAGCAGACAACAAAGTAACTATAATAGTAATGACCTTGAATGAGGTCAAAATGATGCCAGACTACGCCAACATGCCTATACATAATTCCCTAACATCTGAGACATCCTTATTGTTTCATTGTTTAATCAAAGTATTGCTCTGTTACTTGAGAAGGAAACAGTAGTGCAATATTATCTCTAAAAGCTGCAGTCTGGTATCTTCCACGTCTTGCTTGTGTCCTATGTCTTGTATTTTTAAATATTAGGTGGGTACTGGAGGGGAGCAATGAAAGGAGGGGGATGTAGAGCCTGTGATTATATGGGTGTTAGAAAAGATAATTTAGTGTTATACATAACATCAAATAAAGATTTCTATTTTTCTTTATCCTTATTTCCTCCTCTGATCCATAGCGCTGCATAAGCTGTTTGGGAACATATTTTCATAAAAGCCATGTATACTGGGATAAAGCTGGTAATGTATTTATATTACATAATTCAGAGAGGGAGTAAATCTAAAATCTTGCAGAAAGGAGATTTATTTGATCTTCCCAAAATATGCAGGCTCTTTTTTAAACACAGTATGTGTGATTATTTTTGTGAGAATCAGCACAGTGTTCGCAATTTTCAAAAGGATTTACATGGATAAAAGCTTATATCCTAGCAATTTTCAAAAGCCACTTATGTACACAAATTCCATTTATGCACATAAAGCCTAGTTTTAAGCATGTAAAATATTTTGAAAATGACTCCCATAATGTTTTATCCAGGAAGGTTTCCAAGTCGCAGGTTTGGCTGAATCAAGTCCTAAGTGAAGGAATAATGAGGTTCATGCATTCAAATGTCAAAACTTGTTTCTAAGTACAAAGATAAAAACGTGACTTCTACATGCATTTTAATGAGACTCTTAAATGAGCTGGAACACTACTTTTCCATTGATTAGTCACCCTGATTCTTCACATAACTCCAGGGATATGTGTGTAATGGAAATGTCATCACTTTGCATACCAGAAATAATGAACTTGTTTCCATCAGAAGAGCAATCAACTCTTATATCCCTGAGAAGAATCATTAAAAAAAACTATTATAAATATTGCATAATGTTTTAATCTATTAGGCCTCAGGGGTGCAGGTCTGAGAGATATCTTTGGTGTAGGTATTTTAGGATATGTGCAGTATCTACATTTTATTGAAGTATGCACTTGGGAAACCCAATCTAGTGAACAAGATGTCTATTTTTCCAAGCCTTAGCAACCTTGTGAGTTTAATTGACACAAATGAAGAATGTAGTAGTAAGCAAAATTTATTCTGCTTATATGGGCGTAAACAGTCTGCACAGTACTTCATCACCCACATTAGGGTAGTGACAAACTCTTGCCATAAAGTGGTTATTATTCTAGAAGGTATTTGTTCAGTATAAAATTCATTAGCAGTGTTTTACAGGCTGGGAAGGTTTCTCTTGCCTACTGCAAGCCTATGTTACTTATTTAAAATGTGTGTGCTTTAAGTCTTTCATGGAGGTCCATGTGATCTTGAAGGTATGTGCAAGCTTTTGATTATGCATATGTTAGTCCAATACCGTGCATCATATTCTGTAGAGAATCCAGTTCTCTCCAGGGCCAATAAGGCAAATGAGGGCAATAACAAAAGCCATTTCCATGAATATTAACAGCATTTTACCTGGAAGATTGGGATCCTTGATTGTTGCTCAGTGCTTTTACCCACATTGTTCTGAGGTATTCCTGAGAGTGGAGTTTGTACAGAGGAGAAAATAACTTGCATAGATTTGTATAATGAAAAACAGGCACAAATCTCTGCAGATATATTTTTTCCAGCAATAATAATAAAAGCAATACAATCTGCATATTTTTGCTTGGATTATTGGTACAAACTCTGTGGGTAAAAACTGTCTGTGGTTCTGTAACAACATGGGTAATTTGATTAATTGCCCCTACATGACCCTACACTACAATTCCAGAATCACATAATTTGGATTATCCCTTTTTTAAAAACATGGAAGAGTGACCAGCAGGTAGTGATATCAGAAACAATAGAGTTTAATTTGCTCATAGATGCTCTGTATATTAATGGGTGTTAGCATTAATGCCCTTGTGTTAATGGATCCATTAACAAATATCCATGTATGAAGAATGTTAATGGGCATGAACTGAATACACATTAGTATTACTACCAGGCCCCAATGGTAATATTAATGCACATACAAATACTTGAAAATGTAATTCTCATGAGATCAAATTTTCAAGCATGTGTACGCAGATTAAGTTACCACCCCTCCCCCATAAAGACAACAAAGGAACTTGGAGGCACTCATTCATCCCACCCGTGTCCACCCCAATCTCCAAATGAACCGTCAGGACCATGAAGCCCACACCCACCTGTAGACCTTCACTCATATTGTGAAAAATGCCCCAAATCTTTGATGGCAGGAAGGAACTGATCTCCTTCCTATTAGCCATGATGTCAAATTCAAAATGGCACCTCTCTGACACTGACCCTCATAGGCTGTGGCATACAGTATATTTAAGAGAGCCAGTGGTGCCATTTATGTACTTTTTGTACTATAGTCACCAGGCTGGTAAAGATTCAAAGGTTTCTTATAATGTGGATGAGGGTCTCAGGGTGGGTGAGGGATGGGGTGGTTGTTTCACAGTTCCAATAGCCCATTGGAATTTGTAGGGTGGGGACCGAGGAGGCCCATAATTTTTCTGGGTAAGGGGTGGTTGCAGGGGCTGTAGAGAACTATCATTCTTCTGGAGAGATGGTGGTAATTATGCCTATCATTCTTCTGAGCAAAAAGGTAGGGGGTAGTTACAGGGGTTGTCAAAGCACACCACTCTTCCAGGGAGAGCCTGTATTTGAGATGTGAAGGGAGGGAAGGGGATTTCACATGCTAAACAACCCTTTCACATTGGGCTATTGAGCCCATGGAAACCTAATATGCAGACCTCAGCCTGCATCACCATGGCTGCACTATAAAATGTTGATGCATTTTGCCTATCATTAGTTTCATACATAGGACATTAAATTCCAATGTATTGCTATTGTTAAAACCAGCATATATCTCATGTAGCTACTTGTGACCCTAAGCAAGCCACTCCACCCTCCATTGCCTCATGTACAAAATTAGGAGGTCATTTACTAACCTGCATTAGGGCATTACTGCATGGTAAATGGTGAATGGCCTAATGTAGAGATAATGAATAGTATTTCAAACACCACACATTACCTTCCCCCTCGTAATCCTGGCACAATGCAGGAATGGTAATAAGTTGAATTGCATGCAAATACATGGAAGTCACCTCATTACTAGACAATCTGATGCAAATAAAATAACACAGCATGCATAAAATTTCACAAGCCACATTATTTTAAAGAAAGTTAGTAACACCTCAAGAGGTATAGCTACATTTTCCCAGGAGCACAGTCATGCTAGCATATGTCTCGATGCTCACGAGGCTCAACGTAAACGGCCCAAGCAGCCTGAAAATGTCCCTTTAGTTTTACGAAAACCCCTGGGGTCATTGAAAGACTCCGCCAACTCTCTTGCAGCCCCTTCAAGTGGATCCAGTCCAGTAGTAAAAATGTAAAAAATACTGTAAGTGTCCAGCATACTTAATCCCATATATGAATAATATTAATATACATGGGAAAATATTGCAGTTTAGTAAATAGTCCCTTTAGATTGTATGCTCTCTGAGAAGAGGGAAATACCTAGTATACCTGAATATAACTCATTTTGAGCTACCAATGAAAAGGCATGAGCTAAATCTAAATAACTACATAAAGAAATAATCAAATAAATACATAAATATTGCCATGCTAATTTTAACACTGATTAGTACATAAACTCCAAAGTGTAAGGCAACTACAAGGTTCCTATTCTAAACTGTCTGGCTGGCTGCTTTCCAGACTTAGCTGATTAATATCTGGTTAATTAAATATCTTCCCCCACTGACTAGATTGATTGAGATGGCATGGGGACATTCCAGGGACAGGGCTTCAGCTTGTTTGGGCAGCAGTGAATATCAATGCCACTCTGCTAAGGTTTGCCAGGTAAATCTGGCTGTTGTGAGATACAGGTCTAATATTATCTAGGCATATATTTACTAGGATAACTTTAAACCCAGCCAGGTAAAGTTCAACATATAGCCATTAAGCAGAAAAAAAAAAATCCTCAGTAAAGCAGACACATTCCTCCCAACCTCTCCCCAAGAAAAAAGAAAACAAAATACAAGTTATAGCAGCCTGAGAACCTCTCTCCTCCCTCCTGTTTCCAAGCCCTGTTGTGTCTCACATAGACCCCCTCAAACCCTGCAAGGCTGAGCTGAGGGACTGTAGAGTCTTAACACCCCCCCCCCCCCCCTCCCCAGTTATATCCGACGTAGCTCTGACATCAGCTTTGGTTGTGTAGGCTATCAGCATTGCTGTCAGAGAAACATTAGATGCCTGTCGGAGCATGGTAGCACTCTGCCCCTTCTCAGCACAGCCTTAGGGGGTTTGGAGGGCTCCAGGTGAGTCAGAGAGTTGGGGGTAGAAGTTTCAGGAAACTTTGCCCTTAATCCATGTACAGAATATGAACCTGTATACGAATGAATAATAACAGTGGGTCTATTTTTAAAGGGGATAGCCACCTAAGGCAGACATTTATCAAAATTATCTCTCTCTCACTCCCTCTCTCCATAAAAAAGACTGAGCTAAAAGGTTAGGCATCTGGCACAGATGTTTGGTGTTAGGGGCCTAACTTGATCAGCCAAACCTAGGCAAAGAGATAAGAGGCTTAAATCCAGACATCTATTCTGTGCTTGCAGCTGGAAATCCAACCCTTTTTTTCCACCATATGTAAAACAAATCTTACAGCTGGACAACTTCCCCAATCCCAACTCCCACCTGCCCAAATAAAAAAAAAAGAAAAATCTCTGGTGGCCAGATTTTTCCCTGCCAAATGCTCTGGTGACCTTGTACTCCTTCCCGGTCCTCCTCCTCCTCCTAGGATCTCAAAAGATTGACCCAATGTTCCCCTGAACCCGCTTCCATCCCTCATAGACCACCAAAAGGTCAGAACGTTAAAGAGAAGGACACAGTCTTACCTCTTATCAGCCTGATATCCAGCACTGCTCTGACACTAGGCAGTGCCAGTACAATGACGTTTGCCAAGCTAGTCGGAGGAATGGTTGTGTTAAACTTCTGACTTGGCTTTGAGAGCTTTTGAAAGGACTCTGGGGAGCGGGAGGATGGGATATATAGACCAATCATTATTAGATTGAACTGGATGAATAGAGAAGGAATCAGGCAACCAAAGTTTTTTTTTGTTTTTTTTTTTACTTTGGGTAGAAAGAAGAAGGGGCTCTGTTGCCAGTGTATTTCTTTTTTATCTTAAGTAGGAGAGGGGGAATTGGAGTGACTATTGAGGCAGACTTTTATCATTAAAGATTAGGCAGGTAAAAGGGGTGATTAACAATTTAGGTGGATTTTGATAGGATTTAACCAGCTGATACTGATTTTTCATGTGCTTTTAATTGAAATTACCTGACTATCAATTACTCCACCAGTTAGCCCAGGAGGTCACTGAGACCCTCTTGATTCTTCAGCCTGAACTTTCTCCAGTTCATCCAGCAAAGTCTGATAGCAATTATGCAAGATAAATCAACATGTGTAAAATTACACGAGAAAGTTGCCAAATGTTGCGATCATCGCTACTCGACTCCCTCACTCCGCTCTCTTTACCTCTGTGGCGACTCCCTCCGGATCTGATGGACGGCTGGCTGCCGTGGCGTCTCCCTCCGGTGTCCCTGGATCGGCTCGATGTTGCAGATCCGCCATGTTGCCTGAAGACTTAGGGCGCGTGCTCTGATTGAAGTACCAGCAAGGGCGCAAACCTCAGGAGCGTCCCCTTGAGATGACATCATCCGCTTCCAATATTTAAAGGTCTCTGTTATCACTAACTAACTGAGTTAGCAAGGATTCGCTAAGGACTCGCTTTGGCTATCCAAGCTACTCTGCCTCCTCGGACTTGCCAGAGTTACCCGCTCCTCGGGGGCCTCGCTCTTTTCTTTACTTTCAGATTACAGATAGGAACCGGTACTCGCTCCTCGAGGGCACATGTTCCTTGACACTCTGAAGAGTCTCTACTGCCTGGAAGCTATCATTGCTACAACCAAATGTGAGTTACCATCGCTCTCTCAGAGCTTTCCCTGGAACCAGGTACTCACTCCTCAAGGGCCTACACCTTTCCAGCTCTTGAGCTTCCTTGAGACCTTACGTGAGTTTTGTCATCTAGTTCTGTTCATGAACTATGTTTACTCTGCCTACTCACTTTCTACAGTTTCTCAACAGCTCAGCCATCCTGGATCACTGTTCCAGTACCTGAGGGACTACAGCCCTGCCGGTCATATCAGCTCACTACTGCCACCTCTGGTGGTTTCAAAAACATGTTTAATAAAAGAACTAATGTGTCTGTCTCCATACGCAAGCCTAGCTGGTGGTCCCTCTAGAGATATCCTCCCAGGGGCATGGTCATCTGCCACCGGCCCAGGGATCCACCCACTACTATATCAGAATTACAGATTGCTACTCCCAGCTCTACACAGAGCTTTCCTAACAAGATTGCTAGCTCCTCCCTCTTCAGGAGCCTGCAACACTATTCATAACAGATTGCTACTCCTAGCACCAGATCCTGAATACCAAATGGATGCACATGTCTTTTAAATTAGCAAATTATGAACGTAACTGTTGGTCTCATCCCAGAACCCCCTTAGTCCACCCATATTTCATGCATATATATGTGTATGCAAAATGAAAGGTGCGTGTGTACTTTCAACATTTAGAAAATATGGATTGTGTGAGTACAGGATACTTATGCGGGCATATGCTAAATTTTTTGCATATAACTTTTTGAAAATTATATCCTATACGTAAAGGATGATATAGAGTCAAACCTGATAAAATTCCTGAAGGAAACAAAATGCACTGTAGAATCTATCTGGATAGAAATTCCATGAATAATGGCTAAGAGGATAGCAGTGGGTGCATACTATGAAACATCTGACCAAGATGTAGAAATAGACTGTGTGTGAAGTGCTGCTCAAATTAAAAAGGCAAATAAATTTGGCAACATAATAACAATGGGAGATTAAAATTACATTTATTTTATTACTTTAATTTTATTTATCTCACGTCTTTTCACTGGTAGCTCAATGCCATAAATGATTGGTTCATGGAGAAACTGGTCCTCGAAACTATGAGCATTTCATATTTAATTATATTCTGCCTTTAATGACTGGTTAGCCACTTCATAAAAACATAAGAACATACCAAGTGGCCTTACTGAGTCAGACTGAGGGTCCATCAAGCCCTGCATCTTGTTTCTAACAGTGGCCAATCCAGGTTGCAAATACTTGGCAAGTACTCAATCATTAAATAGATCCCATGCTATTGAGGCCGGTAGTTTATGGACTTCTCCTCCAGGAATTTACCCCCAACATTTTTTAAACTCAGCTACACTGCCTTAAACACATCCTCTGACAATAAATTCCAGAGCTTAATTGTGCATTGAGTGAAAAGATTTTTTATCTGATTTGTTTTAAATGTGCTACTTGCTAACTTCATGGAGTACCCCCTAGTCCTTTTATTACCTGAAAGAGTAAATAACTGATTCACATTTACCCATTCAAGTTCTTTCATGATTTTATATACCTCTATCATATCCCACCCTCAGCTGTCTCTTCTTCAAGCTGAACAATCCTACCAACTTTAGCCTTTCATAGGGGAGCTATTCCATCTCCCATCATTTTTGTTACTGTGGGAATGAGCAGTGATTCCCACAGGCCTGGAGATAAACTAGGCAGACTACAGCTTTCTTAAAAGAGTAACTCTTTATTATAAATTCACACATGCACAACTATAGACTGTTTACTCTTCAAACAGTGTGCACTTTAATTACAGTGTGTTGCTTCATCTCAGCTCAAGGTTTAGACAGTATTGCTGCCTTCCTTCCGGAGACCTGGACCCGGTCTGGTTATCCCCACCTGGATCCCAGCTCTTATTCCCCAGTATTTGGTTACGCCCTTTTAGCCCCACCTGCTCTGCAGGATCCAGCCCATAAAGTATACTCTCTTTTATGCATTTAAAGTGGAGCAGGCATCTAGCCTGGTCCTGCACAGGTAAACAGGGGAACATTAGGGGCACTGCCTCACATATCCCTCCCTTCAGCTTGGACCCATAAGGCCAAGTGTCCCTACTCCCTACTGATCCCATTCAGGAGAGTCCAAGACTTCCCAGTCCCCTTCTCTTAGGGTTACCAATGATCTCATCATGACCACCACTCCATGTGTCATTCACGCATTGCACATTCCCAGTCCTTTAAGTCCTTTGCTGGGTCCGGATTCAAATTTTACCCCGATGAAGCTATATGGACTGACTGGGGAACCACAAGTTCTGGTTCCTCTATCACCACTGTGCCTACATTTCGGCTTCTGGTGTAGAGACCCTCCTTGGTTACTCTGTATCCTCCGTCGCTGGAGTCTCCACAGCAACATCCTCTAGACTCTCCATGGACTCTTTCTCAAGGTCACTGCAGCACCTCCCTCTGGGCTCTACATGGTTTCCTTTTCTATACATTCTGGTCAATTGCCCACACTAATCGCTGGCTCCTTTGCAGCCTCACTCACTAGGGTCTCTGCAGCACTATCCTCTGGGCTCACCATGGCATCTTACTTTTGCTTTCTTTTCCATGTCCTTTCTCTCCCTGGGCTTCTCACAGGAGCTGTTTTGAGACTCCTGGTGGTGTTTGGGCACCCTACAGGGTCTTCATCCAGACCGCCTGTAGCACCGACTTTCAGCTTCTCGCTATTGTCTCTTCCTGGGCAGTCTGTGTTGCTCTCCTTGGAATTCTCCATGACCCCTCTTTCAGGGTTCTTCACAGCCCCCTCTCTGCACTTCTCATGGGATCAGTCTCTTGACTCCCAGTAGAGTTTGGGCACCCTACAGTGTTTTCCTCATGACCATCTGTAGTGCCGATCTCCAGCATTGCTTCCAGCAGGCTAATAGTTTTCTCAGCTCACTCACTAGTCTAGCATTCTCTTGGGCAACTTAATTCCGATCATCCTACCAGTGGGTCATCTTTGCTGAAATTTCTTGTAGGTCAGCAACCAGCTCTGTAGTAGAGATGTGATTTGGCCAAACCTTCCGGTTCAGCCTTCGTTATTGGCCCGCCGTGGGAAATTTCGTTTTCACGCAGTTCGGGCCGAATTTATTTTGTCTGCCTCCCAAAACAATGCCTGAAACCTGCCCCAACTCTTCAGATTAAAAAAAAAAAAAAAAAAAACACCCCAAACCCACCCCAACCCTTCAAGTTTAATTAATTGTAACCCCCCATTCTCCTGACCCCCAAGACTTACCCAACCCCCCAAGACTTACCGAAAGTCCCTGGTGGTCCAGCGAGGTCCCAGGAGTGATCTCCCCCTCTCAGGCCATCGGCTGCCACTAATTAAAATGGCACCGATGACCCTTTGCCCTTACCGTGTGACAGGGCTATCAGTGCCATTGGCCAGCCTCTGTCACATGGTAGGAGCAATGGATGGCCGGCACCATCTTAAAAAATGCTCCTACCAATGACACCGTTAGCCCCTGTCACACGGTAAGGGCAAAGGGCCATCGGCACCATTTTGATTAGTGGCAGCCGACGGCCTGAGAGGGGGAGATCACTCCCGGGACCCCGCTGGATCACCAGGGACTTTCAGTAATTCTTGGGGGGTCAGGAGGGTCACAATTAATTAAATTTGAAGGGTTGGAGTGGGTTTGGGGTTTTTTTTTTTTTGTTTGTTTTGTTTTAATGTACCCTTTCTCCCCTCCCCCAAAACAAAAAGAAAACCACACGAAATTTCGTGGGTTTTCTTATCATTTCATCGCCCCTCCGACATGTGACAAAATAGGAAATATTGTCTCTGTTTCCTATTTCTTCGCAAAACGAATGCACATCCCTACTCTGTAGTGCCCCCTCCTGGGCATTCCGCATCACCACTTTCTGATAAGGCCACAAAGCTCCACTCACAAACATGTTAAGGAGGGCCCAGGTCTGCTTACTCCTTGCCAGGCTTTCTTGTAACTTCCTATTTCCCTCCTGAAGATTCTGGATCAAGGCCTGCCAGCTTTCTTCAGTCATGCTCTCAGACTGCTGCATTTTGCAGCTGCACACCTTCCCTGCAGAGTACCTTGCTTGCTGGAAGAGGGACCCACCTGGCTTCCATTCACCACACTCACCGCCTACTCTGGCAGCTTCCCCAGGACCATGCCCTGCTCAGCACAGCCCTGCTATACCAGTGTTTCTTTTACTTTTCCTTTCAAGGCAAAAAAGTAAAAAAAAAAGCTTGCTCAACCAGCAATAAGTTGCTCACTGTTAAATCCCTGTCTATCTCCCAGCAGGGCTTCTCCTTTTAGCCAGTTCAAACCTAAAACTTCCTGGCTGTCCCTGCAACCAGGCCCAAACAATGTTTCCTCTCTACCTGAAACTTTAACTTTGGAGGGGTGTTTTTTTTCTATTCAGTGCAGCTTCTGCCCCACTCTCACAAACCACTGTGCACTCCCTGTGCACTGTACTTAGATTTTGAGCCCCCATGGGTTCTGTAAAGCATTTAGAATCACAGATCCTCTTCACAACTCTCTGCACTCCGCACAGACACTTCTTCGAGGCTGGGGGGTTTTCTGTGCAAAACTTAGAAAAATCCTACACATGACACCATATGTGTCAAAGAGCGGTGATTCCCCTTAGAATAAAACTAAAAGCAGTTACAAAGGATAAACGTTTGTATGAGGCAAGGCATTGTTTAAAAAAAATCATCTTGGAAGTTCAGATAAAATGTATTCCATGCATTAAAAAAAGATCAAAGGAAGACAAAATGACTGACAGAATGGTTTAAATGGCAAGGTTAAAGCCAAAAGGGTATTGTTTAAAAATAGAAAGCAGACTAAAATTAAAAAAAAATAGAAAAGGGCATAAGCACCAGCAAATTAATGTAAAATTATAGTAAGACAGGCCAAGACTGAATTTGAGAAGAAGCTTGACAGAAAGGCAAAAACAATAATAAATAATTTTTCAAGTACATTTGAAGCAAAAAACCTGTGAGGTAATTAGTTGAGTCTGTGGATGACTGAGGGTAAAAGTGGTGCTCTGGGACACAATGAAATAGCAGAAAAACTGAATGAATTATTTGCCTCAGTCCTTACCAAGGAGGATGAATGTATTTATTTATTTATTTATTTAAAACATTGTATGCCAAATTATTCTTAAGTTCTAAGTGGTTTCCAATAAAACATTCATAATAAAAGTTAAGGCACAAAAATTATACAATAGAAATGTTTGTTACGGTTGATGCTTGTGGGGCCCAATCCGCGATCAGCCCCTCTCACCTCTGTGCTGCCTTCCGTGCCAGTCGGGCAGGTGCCCGATTGCCTTTCCTCCACCTTTGCAGTGGCCACCACGAGGCTTCCTGCATGGCATTGAGCCCCCGCCGCTGTCCGCGGCGGGAAGGGCCGCCACTGTTTCCTTCTCTTCGTGTGTCCATGAGGGAGACCAGCAGGGTTTCTGTGCTAAAGAATTTTCAAAATCCAAATTGGGAAAGATAGAGAATATTGTGAGTTTCTAGATGCTCTGTAAGCTGTTGATTGACAACTTTTTCCAGAATTTTGGATAGGAATGGCAAGTTAGAAATGGGTCTGAAATTAGATGGGTCTGATGAGTTTGCCTGGGGTTTTTTTATGATCGGTTTGACTATAGCACATTTTAAATTGTCAGGAACGGTACTTTGAGGGAGAGAAAGATTAATGATATCTGCTAAAGATTTTGCAATTAAATTCGGTACCAACTTTAGAGATTTGATGGGAATGGCATCTGAAGGGTGAGTGGCTGGATTCATTTTTTTAATGAGGATCTCTATTTCAGTTGATGAAATATTCTCAAAAGTAGACCACACAGTCTCTGGATTTGATGGTAAAGTTATCTTAGAGGTCTCATGTGTATGAATATTTTTAATAGATTTAATGTTTTATCTATAAAAAAATGTGTGATCTCATTGCACTTATTTTTGGTATTGTCATGCAGTATTGTATTGGGGAAGGATTAGTTAGGTCTGCTACATAGGAAAATAAAGTTCTCGGATTAAATTGGTAGTTATGAATTTTGTTCGAGTAATAATCTCGCTTAGTCTTGTTAGTATTAGATATATTTATTTAATTATTTATTTTTATTTATTTATTTTTCTATACCGACATTCGATATGGTATATCACATCGGTTTACATATAACAGAATGTCTAAGGCTGGCCTTAATGACAAGATACAGTATAACATATTAAATTGAGAACCTAGCTAACTATATACAGCAGGTTAACTGATAGTATAATAAAATAACATGCTTGTTAACTTATTACAGAATATATTCAGGTTTAGGTTAATTATGTACAAAGGCTGGACTGGGAACCGGGGGGAGGGGGGGTAAGGGGGATTGTTGGTGTGGGGGGGGGGGGGTGGCATGGTGGGATTATTTATCTGGGGGGAATGCTTTCCGGAAGAGCCAGGTTTTGAGGTTCTTTCGGAAGGTAGGTGTGGAGGGGTCAGTTCTGAGGGCAGGTGGAAGGTTGTTCCAGAGGTGAGGGCCCGCTACGGATGCAGCGCGCTCTCTAGTGGAGACTCTATGCGTTTCTTTGGTGGGGAGAATGTGGAGTAGGCATGTGTTGAATGAGCGGAGATTTCTGGTGGGATTGCGGGGGGTCAGTGGTCTTTGTAGCCAGCTGGCTTTGTCATTATGGATTGCTTTGTGTATGAGCATGAGTGTTTTGTATTGGGATCTGAAGGGGACAGACAGTCAGTGGAATTGTTTGAGTGCTGGCGTGATGTGGTCTGACTTTTTCTTATTCGTTAGTGACCGCGCGGCTGCATTTTGTAGGAGCTGGAGGGGCTTGAGGGTGGATGCTGGGAGGCCGGTTAGGAGGGCGTTGCAATAGTCGATCTTGGCGAACAGGAGGGACTGCAGTACTGTCCGGTGGTCTGGGGGGTGAAGTAGAGGTTGGAGTTTCTTCAGGATTTGGAGTTTATAGAATCCTTCTTTTATCAGAGTCTTGATGTGAATTTTGAAGTTTAATTCCTGGTCCAGGGTAATTCCGAGGTCTCTAACTGCTGAGAGCATGTTGTAGTTGGATTGAGTTGTGGGGTCGGGGGTGGGTGTTGTGACTTTTCTGGAGAGGTGAAGGATTTCTGTCTTGTTCTGGTTAAGCGTCAGTGCCATTTTTGAGAGGATGGAGGTTCTATCTGTCTGGTGTGTTTCCCATTACTATATTTAGTAAGAAAGATCCTGTAATTATTCAAGGAAATGGGTGTAGAATTTTTATGCCATTTCTTTTCTGCATTTCTAAGGGAACATTTCATTGATTTGAGCTCAGAAGTGTACCAGAGGATTCTATGGTTTTTTTTAACTTTATTTCTTTTTTAATTATAGGACAGCAGTTGCTCCTACAAGCTTACCTATTCCCTGGTCTGATCATCGATCGATCTCTTCACATCTCATTATACACTATCCTAGTTATATTTCTTCGACTCAAAAATTTATGATTGAATATAGAAAACCTTGTCAACAAGACGATTTAATAGATCTGATGCCAGATGCCCATAAAAGCTTAGACCTAACTAACTTTGAATCAGCCACCAACTTGTGGAATTTAATTATTAATGAAATAGCTGATACCTGCTCTCCTATAATTAAAAAAGAAATAAAGTTCAATAACAAACATAGAATCCCCTGGTACACTTCTGAGCTCAAATCAATGAAATGTTCCCTTAGAAATGCAGAAAAAAAATGGCATAAAAATCCTACACCCGATTCCTTGAATAATTACAGGATCCTTCTTACTAAACATAGATCTAATACTAACAAGACTAACTACCAATTTAATCAGCAAATAAAGGACTATTAAAGATTCCACCCGCTCGTTCTAAACAACTCACCTCAACGCAAAAGAGAGCAATTTCACTAGGAAGCCCTAAACCCTGAAACACCCTCCCAATCGAATTCAAACCACAAGAAAACTTAAAAACATTCAAAAAAGAGCTAAAAACATGTATGTTTACCAAAGCCCACCAACTCACCCAAGGACTCCAAAACACCACTCCCCTCCTATTAACACTAGGCAAATTGGTGGACCCAAATAGAAGACTATATTATAACACAGAACCGAAATATGTATAGATTAACCTTCAAACTGAGTTTATAAAAATGATATTTTTCCTTTTGAAAACTCTGTTAAACATCAAAACTTTGTAAACCGTTGTGATAGCAAAACCGAACGACGGTATATAAAACTCAATAAATAAATAGTACAATAATACAACGTCATAACATAACCAATCAAACAATATGCCCTAACCCTAAAACTACACAGGGTTAACTCCTGATGACCAGCGCCCCACACTAGTAAGTGACAAGCCAAACCGCCGCTGGCGAACTTGGATACCCCTGGCTGTAGAAGCCAGGATGCCACAGCAGACACCTGGCCATTGTAGCCACAGCATCGTCGAAGGATGGGCTTACCATGACCTGACCTTAGAAGTCAGGGTCTTTTGGTCGGTGCCCTCCATGCTTTCCTTCTCACCCCCCCTCTCAGCCGTCGAAGTGTCAAGTGTCTGGGTCAGAACCTGTTGGGCCGCCGATCCAATCAGAGTCTGCCTGCTCAAGTGCTCCCGGGCCACTGGCCCATGCAAAGGCCGGAGGTAAAATCTATGCGCCGCAGTACCTTGGTAGCAGACCAGTTTACCAGGGGACCCCCCCCGCTATCGGGATGCTGGTGCCACACGATGTAGCCTGCCAGCCGCACGTGTGAGCCACGGGCAATGTCGATTCGGCTGACACTGGGCAAAGGGACTTGCCAAAGTGCAGCTTTTCTTTTAAAGCTTGTCCCCAGCCAATCAGTGCCGCACCTACGCCCACCCCAACATAATTACGTCATCCCCCCTCCCCCGCATCTCTGCCCTCCTCCCAATGTCATTATGTCATCACTCCTACCTCCCCTTTCCATACCTTCCCACAGTTTCCTTCCACCCCGCCTCGCCCCCATTGTGCCCCACTCCCTTAACGGAGTCGTGGGCTCTATATCAAAGTCTCAAGGTTTCATAGTCAGTACTTGCTCTTATAGTATTTTCTGGCAGAAGTAGAAATTCCAAAGTTTTGTTTTTAAAGGCACGGTCTCTTGACTGATGAGGCGATGGACCAAACAAATGGCATGGAATCTCAGAAAGCAGTTGCATATACTGTTACGGGACCGGGCCGGGCACCGGTCCCTCCTCCTACCTTGGGGCCGGCCTGGCCCTCACGACTGCCTCCTCGATCCCCGGGGCCCAGCTCACAGCCTGCTGAGGCTCCTCTGCGGCGTGAGACACGCCGCCGACTCCCATCGCTGGCCCCGCCCCCCAGGTGCACGCGCACGCGGGGGCCTGCCTCTTAAAGGGGCCAGCGCAAGAGAACCAGGAATCGCAAGAGGATGATGTCAGACGCCTCAGGGTATAAGTACCCTACACCTAGACCTCTCCAGTGCCTTGCAACAAGGTTCCTCAGGTTTTCTGATCTTCGGTTGCTGCATTCTCTTGGTTGCTCTCCTTCTTGACCCGGCCTGATTCCTGACTCGTCTTCCGCTTTCGTCCTTGGCTTTGGTATTGGCTTCTGACCTCTGGTTCCGACCGGCACACTAAAACAACCCTAAAACCCACCCCAACCCTTTAAATTACCTTTGCCCTGTCATATGACAGGGCAAAGGTAGCGCCCTGTCATATGACAGGGCGCCATACGGCCGGCGCCATTTTGCAATACGGCAATATGGCCATACGGCCGGCGCCATTTTGCAATACGGCAACGAGTGCAGGAGGTCGCTTCCGGACCCCCGCTGGACTTTTGGCAAGTCTTGTGGGGGTCAGGAGGCCCCCCCCCAAGCTGGCCAAAAGTCCCTGGGAGTCCAGCGGGGGTCCGGGAGCGATCTCCTATGCTCGTGACGTCGTAGGACAGGAACCAAAATGGCACCGGCGCTACCTTTGCCCTGTCATATGACAGGGCAAAGGTAGCACCGGCGCCATTTCTATTAACGCAGCCGTGGCCCGAGAGTGGAAGATCACACCGGAACCCCACCCCACTGGACCCCAGGTAATTTAAAACATTTTGGGGGTGTTCGGGAGGGTGGGGGATTTATTTTAAAGGGTCGGGGTGGGTTTTAGGGTTGTTTTAGTGTGCCGGTTTTCCCGCCCTCCCCCGATTTACGATTTAAACGATTTAAAAAAACCCAAAACCGCGACGATCAGATTCCCTCCCCCCCCAGCCAAAATCGATCATTAAGACGATCGATCACACGATTCACATCTCTAATGTATTCCGCTTACATGGCCTACCTTCGCACATTACCTCCGACCGTGGGCTGCAGTTTACGGCTAAGTATTGGAGATCCCTTTGCAGGAAATTTGGGGTGCACCTAAACCTTACTACGGCCTTCCACCCACAGGCCAATGGCCAGGTCGAACGGACCAACCGGACACTGAAGGCCTTTCTTCGAGCATTTGTTGGGGATCTGCAAGATGACTGGGTCACCCTTTTACCCTGGGCTGAATTCTCCTATAATCGACACAAACACTCCGCTACCGACCAGTCTCCGTTTCAGCTCGTCTATGGGAAGAGCCCCAGGCCTCCATTGCCTTTGCCTCTGACAGTCTCCTCTCCGGCGGTTCAGCTTACCGCCCAGCAGCTGCGCTCCCTATGGACATCTACCCAGGAGAAGCTCCGACTTGCCTCGGCTAAAGCAAAAAAATATGCCGACCGGCGACGACGGCCAGCTCCGATCTTCCTCCCAGGAAGTAAAGTTTGGTTAAGTACCAAGAACATTCGCCTACGGATCCCGTCTATGCGCTTGGCTCCCAAGTATATTGGCCCATTTACAGTCCTGGAGCAGGTAGGGGCAGTGTCCTACCGTCTACGCTTACCATCCACTTTACGGATCCATAACGTATTCCACGTATTCTTGCTTAAACCACTGGTGCTCTCCTCCTTTCATGACAAACCTCCGGTGCCTACTACCACCGAAGCCGAGGTTGACGGCATCTATACTGTAAGGGAGGTTCTGGACGTCCGGTTTCATCGCCGCCGGTGGGAGTACCTTCTCTCATGGAAAGGATATAGCCCTGAGGAAAACTCCTGGGAACCATCCTCCAATATTTTGGAAAAGAACCTACTCCACCAGTTCCACATCGACCACCCAGGGAAACCCAAGCCTCCAGGGAGGGGGCATAGGGGAGGGGGTACTGTTACGGGACCGGGCCGTGCCCCAGTCCCTCCTCCTACCTCGGGGACGGCCCGGCCCACACGACAGCCTCCTCAATCCCCGGGGCCCAGCTCGCAGCCTGCCACAGCTCCTCTGTGGCGTGAGAGACGCTGCCGACTCCCATTGCTGGCCCCACCCCCCAGGCGTGCGTGCACGCGGGGGCCTGCCTCTTAAAGGGGCCAGTGCGGGAGAACCAGGAATCGCAAGAGGATGACGTCAGACGCCTCAGGGTATAAGTACCCTGCACCTAGACCTCTCCAGTGCCTTGCAACAAGGTTCCTCAGGTTTCCTGATCTTCGGTTGCTGCATTCTCTTGGTTGCTCTCTGTCTTGACCCGGCCTGATTCCTGACTCGTCTTCCACTTTCGTCCTTGGCTTCGGTATTGGCTTCTGACCTCTGGTTCCGACCCGGCTTCGTCCACGACTTCGTCTCCAGCTTCAGTCCCTGGCTTGGCTTCCTCCGACCTCTGGTTCTGACCCGGCTCCGTCCCCGACTTCAACTTCAGGTTCTTCCTTGGCACAGCTACCTCTGACCTTCGGCTCCGACCCGGCTCCGTCCACGACTTCGTCTTTGGGCTTTGCAGCTTCCCTGGCACTTGGCATCCGCTGGCCCAGAAGATTCACCTAAGTCCTAGCGGTCGGGCCCCTCCAGGCTTCTCCTGGGGGGCTCCGGCTTCCAGGGCAAATCTCCAAAAGTCCCAGCGGCTGGACTCCTACAGGCTCCGCCTGGGGGAGTACCAGCTTCCAGGGCGAACTCGCTGCTGTTGTCAGGGCCCAACGTCGTCCATCTTCTCTGCCTCTCCCGAGTCCTTGGTCGCATAGGACTCCACCTTGCCCAGTGCCAAAGCCTTCTCCGAGTCCTCTGAGCCGCCTCCCGGTTTGGACGCTTCGGTGGTCCTCCACCATCACATCATCTGCTGTCCCAACCGACCCAAGGGTCCACCACTCTAACATATACTGACTATAGACTCCCGCTACTTCCTTCATAAAGGGCTGCAGTGGAATTAGGCAGCTCTGAAGTCAAAGTTCATAGTGTCCTGAATAAGAAGACAGCAGCCCCTCAAGGGCAGGCAAAGCAAGGCTTATGACAGAGTCGAAAACATCTTTTAGTTAAACATCTTTTAGTTAAACTCACAGAAGTGCTTGAACCCAGGAAACTTCTGGAAGAGGGTCGATGGATAACAAAGAGGGTTCAAATATTGTCACTGGTAAATTCCATTAGAAATGGGCTGGCTAGAGGATGTAGCACAGACATCATCAGAAAGTGCCACAGGGCTTTTCCCACCATGGGCCCTTTAAATTGTGGACTGTGGCATGTGCATGCACCTAGGAGGATGCTGGGGAGAACTGGAATTATGTTATTTCATCTGCAAAGATCAAACAACGATGGTGGTGGCCCAGCCACAGGAAGGAGGCTGGCAAAGAACACAGTGCCATGTGGGAGTGGCACATGGCTAGGCAGTGTCAACAGCGCCCAGGGAGAAGAGGCTGCCTCACCGGCAGCTGGAGAAGGTGGTGCCCCAAGTTACCCCACCACAGGCAGCACTGGGAGGTAGGTGAGCCACTCATGGGCTTATCCTGCAATGAAAAACGCAACACCAATTTTATGGATGAGATCAAAGAAAGTGATATTACGTGTTAATAAGTTTTTCGTAACTCTCTATGAAAAGTATATGTTTCAATAGTTTCTCACAAACATAGGGAATTCAAATCTAATTTGATCCAAATAAGATGATTTACAAAAAGGATTAGATGGCCCCTATCCTAATTGATATTTAGCAATACTAAGCTAAAATCAAGAAAGAGAAACAAATAGTCCAGATTATTCCCATTGTTGAAGGCTTGTTGGTCCAGTGGGTTTGGAGGCACAAGACTCTCATTAAGGTACCAGTTTCTTTGCTTCCATACCCATCGGATGAAGGACTGGAAACCGCGAGGGCAACCTCTGCATGAGTTCCACACTTAGTATCCTGACTTTATGTTAAATTTATAGTAATCATGATGCTTTTAGATTTTACAGGTGCCAGAATTGCGGTGGTATTATTCAAATTAGGGGAAGGGGGAGGAGTGTGGACGGTGTTTGGGTGGAGTTATCTCCCAGCAGCGCTGTAGGCGATAATGTTTTCAACATTATCACTGCCAGCACCGCGAGAAATAACTACACCTTTTCCCATGGCGCTATGGGGGTGATAGTGTGCGGTGCGGCCTCACCACAGCAGGTGAAACTGCACCACTGCGAATCGGCTGGCTGCCCACTATCACCCCCCAGACCCTTTTTTTCACGACACATTATTCTGCTATAAATAAAAATATCAAAAACCAAACCTCGTTCCCTATATTCCATAAATCAATAACAACCAATCATTAAGGGAACTCCTTAATGTGTGGTAACGTGCGGTGGCTGCATATGAGACAACCAGAGTCTAATTGTCTCAATCAGTAGCCCCCGTGTTTATTCTTCAAAATTCTTTATTAATTTCTCTAATTTTTTACTTTTTTTTTTCTTTTCTTTTATGTGCTTAGTAGTAGTACTCTCCCCGGTGGTTAACTTGACCATCCGTGAGCTTCTCCGCTGTTTTTTATATGTACTTATCGTTTCTTTTGTTCCCAGAGTCCTACTGCTTCTATTCGGTCGGAGCCGCCTGCATTTGCACTTTCGCAGGTAGGACCCAGAAGGCAGCGGCAGCCTTAAGGATTCTGCTACTGCAAAAGTGAATCCTGGAGGGCATCAGAAGGTAAAGACAGTCCCTGGAATAAAGGGGAAGGGTGCATGCTGAGCTGCTGACATCAGAGCTGATGATATCGGGTCCTGGTATTAACAGGTCACATACTAAGTTTTGTAGCTTAAATAAAAGCTAAAATAAGTACTTTTAAAATATACAAATTTGGCAATTTAGGTTGGGGGAGGTAGCAGAGGCTCCCTGATAATTTTCATAGCCCTGGGTGAACTTCAGTGAAACCAAGGTTAAAAACATAACACAACTCATTTAAATTTCTCTTTTTGTTATAGTTTCCTCATAACCTAAAGCTTTTTTCAAAAGTAATTGTTCATTTAAATTAAGTAGCATCTTCAAATCTTTACGCTTACATACTCCCAAACTTCAATAAATAATTATCTTGGGAAATTTCATAGATGATAGAACAAGGTTTGTCCTTCAGTATGGTATAAGAAAAGTTTCACTAAGCCCAGGGAGGCCTGCTATTCTTTTTCTCAAGCCCATAGTAATTCTTCAGTTCTAATTTGATATTTTTAATAAAGAAATAAATGACCAGATTTTAGGAAAAAGGCAATGACAGCATAGGAAATGAAAACAAATGTTCATACTTTGTAAAAGTTACTGGTTTTGCCTTAAAAAAATATATATTTTAGACAAATTACTCTAGCAGCTTCTCTCCTACAGTACAAATCATCTAGAGCTAGTAAACTCAAATTAACAGTTCTCAGAATAGAAATGTCTACATAATGCCACAAGAGATTAGTACTACAGAGGTTAGCAGAGTTGATTTGATGCTCAAAACTAAAGCACTTGATTTGCATAATATTGCACATTATATAATTGGCACACATGACACACAACTTAGAAGATGGCAAGGTAAAGCTAACACAAACACAAATGACTAGTTTCTAATTTCTAGATAAGTACATTAAAATCAATAATTCATATTTACACTAAAATGAAGAAAGATATAATGGGCCGGATTTTCAAAGACCTACATGCGTAAATCCAGAGGGGGCTTACGCGTGCCAGGCCTATTTTATAAAGGCCCGGCGATGGGCGGAAAGCGCCGGGACGCTTCTAAGTCCCGGGGCTTTACTAAAGGGGAGGGGACGGGGCATGGGTGGGGTGGGCCAGTCCGTGGGCGGGGTGGGAGCGGGGTCAGAGGCCTCCGACACAGCGGCCATTGCCGCTGTATTGGAGGTTCACATGCCGGCAGGCTGCCGGCGCGCTCAACTTGTGACTGCCCGGAGGCAGGTGCAAAAGGTAAGACAAAGGTCAGGGGAAGGGCTGGGGAGGGGAAGTTTAGGGGAAGGGGTAGGAAGGTCAGGCTAGGGGGAAGGCAGCACGGCTCGGTGCGCTCAAGTTGCACAATTGTGCACCCCCTTGCACTCGCTGACCCCCAATTTTATAACATGCGCGCACATGTTATACAATTGGGCGTACATGTGTGCGCGCTGGGTAGCGCACACATGTACACCTGCGCGCACCTTTTAAAATCTACCCCTAAATGCAAATTTGCCAATTTGTGGGAATACTTATAGAATCTGTCAGCTACATGTCCTGCAGAATCTACTCAAACTTCAACGGAGGTTCATCAGTGTTGAGGAATCCACATCCAATTTTTTTTTTTTTTAATAAAGGATGTTTAGAACCAGTTTGTCAAATCCTCAAATTTGTTTCAGGTTTGCTAGATTAGTTTGAGCATTTGAGTATTTCTGAAGCCTTTCATTATTTTGTTAGCTGCCTAAGTACTCACTGGAGTTTTTCTGGATAGCTCAATGTGCTCTATTAAAGCAGTAAAACTAAATAAATTGGCTACCATTTGATGGGAAAGTATCTACAGTTTTTCTCTCATGAAGCTTCAATTTCAACAGTAAATCCTGATGAAGTGCAGCCTTAACCTGCAAGGATTATGTCCCATCATGAACACTTCAGCCAGCTAGCTCCAAAATATCCAAGCAGACTTGTAGAAAGGGATGGTAACTTTCAGACTGTTGCGCAGGCACACATTGACACACGTGTGTCGGCGCACGCCCAGGGATGTAGCCATTTTATAACTTGCATTCATATATGCACACATGTTATAAAATAGCCTGGCCACACGCACATGTGGCAAATTTTAAGTGGACGTCAGCATGTTACTCAAACCTGCTTCTATCATGTAATTTGGGGGCTTTTAAAAGGGGCACGTACCCACGCCATTGCCAGTTTTACCAGTTCTTCCATCAGTTCGCTCGGTTAAGAGCTAGGTCCTCGAAACCCCCTGGTTTAATAGCCCTCCAGTTAGCCCAGACCCATGAAACCCCTCAGATGTGGCCAGTTTTCTTTTTTTAAAACTTACATCTTCTCCCTAGCAGATGTAAACTTACACAGCCCTAAACCTGGGAGCGCACCCAGGCACGTAAGGATTTGTGTTCACTTCTCTCGACCCTACCCCTGAATGCAATACCCCACCCAGACTGTGCCCAGATCACACTCCTTTTTTGAATCGGGGCGAGATTGTGCGTTGTGAGAGATATGCGTGTATCTGGGAGGCTTTTAAAATATGGTGGGTGCGCGTGAGCCCGACTTGTTTGCACATCCTCTAATTGATGCGCACGCACTGGGCTTTTAAAATTCACCTTTCAATTTTCAGTAAAGTTTCAATGGAATAATAGTGCTTTACATGCAGAAATGATTTGTTATAAAAGCTCCCTCTCAATGTGTGGATAAATTTAGGCATGTATGTTCTAGATGCATGTAACGTTCCTCAAAAGGAGCAGAGGTGTTCTGTGGGGTTTGGATTGATATGCATATTTTTGCATTTTCAAAAGTCTGCATGTAAAATTTCCTGAAAATTTTCAGTGCACATATTAGCGCAGATATGATTGTGTGTGGGTAAATTTGGTGGGCTAACTGTCAAAGATGACCTAAATGCATAAGTCCATATAAAAACTGGGGCAATGTAAGCACACATATTTGCCATCTAACTTAGGAGGGCTTTAATAAAAGTACCCACATAGCAGGCAAATCTATTGCAATTTCATGGTCATGTCTCCTTGAACTTCACTGCTGTCCAAATCCCTCTTGGTAATTCCGTCCTTCTTTAGACCATGATATCCAGTCTTTTTCTCTCACAGTACAGCTCAGGAGAATATACAAAGGTCAACTCTTACTTCCCAGCCGCCTCTCAGCACAGCTGCTAAACAGTCTTTGTAGTGCAGGAAAAGGACACAGCAAAAGCTTTTACTCTGCAGCCTCCTGTCAGCAAAGTCTTGGCAGAACAATGGCTAGATTCTGCCAGATTGCCATCATCCTCTTCTTGTTTGGGTTTTCTTTTACCAAGTTACCCCCTGGGTTTTCAGTTTCCTTCAAGTTTTGCTCGCTCCACAAAACTTCGATGAAAACCCTGCCACATCCACCTGCATTGGCAAACCATTTTTACCTTGGCAGCACTCTTGGGAACTTTCCAGAGACTCCAGATTTTAGAATCCTATCTCCAGGTCTCTGGGAAAGCATCCATGATCTCTGGGTCCTAGAAATCAACACTTCTTTTAAACCAAGTTGCCTCTTACCTTTGTCTGTGCCAGAGCTGTAGCAAGCCTATGACTGATATGGCCGCGGCCATAGGCGCCATCTATCCCGAGTCACCACCACTCTCGCATAATGTTGGGGGAAGCCGCCCTCCCCTCCTTGCAATACAGCCTTAAGGTCTGCCACAGGGGGGGGAGGAGAAATGAACTGCTGCTCATGCTCTTGGTATCCCTCTTCCCCACAAGGCCATCCATGAAAGTGGGTGGAGTTGGGACAAACCTCTCAATGCTGCCACACCAGCGGAGGCAGCCTGCACAGGATTCCCTTCCTTGGTAGAAAGGAGCAGTGTGGTCCGCAGTGCCCTGAGATGAAACTTTGGCCTCCCCCATTCCAGTTGGGAGTAGGAAAAGCAAAGTGCCCACCAGCTCAAAGATGACACCTTGCCAGGGGCCTTCCCCCTAAATGTAGTGAGAGCAGCGTGGCCAGCAGGGCCACAAAAAAACATCAGCCTCCTTTGCCCTACGTATTCAGGAGCAGGAAGAGCAGTGTGGCCTGCAGGGCCACAAGAACAATAAATCATCTTCCTCTCTTCCAGTAAGGAGCAGTAGAAGCAGCACTGCCCATTTGCCAGAAGATGCAGGATCATCCTTCCTTCATTCTGGAGCAATAGCAAGAGCAATGCAGCCCCAATGCTAAAAGGAGGAGTCTGGTGGGCCCTGGGGCTGAAGAGGAGGCTGCTGCTGCCACTTCTGATTTTCCTGCTTCTTGTGCTTCCAGAGGAGTGAAACAAATGAGAGAAAGGGTGTGCATGTGTGTGTTTGGGTGTGAGTAACATTGACCAAAAATACTCAACCTCAGAATACAATTCCCCCTTTCTTCATCTAGCAAACAAGCAAAACACGGGGAAAATATAAATATTTGTGAATAAACTCTGTCTGGTATCCTTATGGGTAACAGCCAAAGGGAAGTACCTCAATATTAGTGTAAACCATTTTTACTTTCAATTTTATATGTGAGCTTAGTGCTTGTGCTTCTGCTTCATTGTGTGTATAATCATAGGGGTAGATTTTCAAAGGGTTATGCGCGTAGGTTATCTTGCATAGGCTTGGTGGCGCGAGCAAGCCCCGGGATGCGGGTAAGTCCCGGGGCTTTCCTGGGGGGCATGCCAGGGGCGTGTCGGGGGGTGTGACGTGGTGGCGCGTTATCCAGGTGCATTCCGGGGGCGGGGCCGCAGGCGTGGTTCCGGCCCGGGGGCGTTCCAGGGGGCGTGGCCGCAGCCTCTTGACCAGCCTCCGGACCGGAACATGGCGCGCCAGCAGCCGGCCCGCACGCTCGAGTTATGCCTGCCTCGAGCAGGCGTAATTTCTGGAATAAAGGTGGGGGGTTTAGATAAGGCTGGGGGAGTGTGTTAGAGAGGGGAAGGTGGGGGAGGCGGAAGGAAAGTTCCCTGCAAGGCCGCTCCGATTTCAGAGCAGCCTCGGAGGGAACGGAGGCTGGCTGCGCGGCTCGGCGCGCGCAGGCTGCCGATTTTGCTCAGCCTTGCACGTGCCGATTCCAGATTTTAACAGATACGCGTGGCTACGCGCTATTCTATTAAAATCCCGCATACTCTTGTTTGCGCCTGGTGCGCGAAAAAAAGTACGTGTGTGCATAATTTTGTAAAATCTACCCCATAGTGTTCTCAATCTTTTAAAACCATCTTATATAAGCTTTCCTTGATAACCACAGGCCTTAAAGTGTTTTTAGATCTGCTAAATGTAGGTCATTTTTCCAAAATACTTATAAAGTCGCCCTTGTCAAATTTCTAGGATGGCTAGTTTCACCATCTTAACTTATCTTAAACAGTCTGCCGCATTGCTGATAATTTTCCGTGAAGCACTGAGTAAGACTAAATATGGCAAACAGCATGTGTAGAGGTATAATTGAGCATGGCATAGAGTGTGTGTGATTTTGCATGGCAGAGAATGTGTGGCTGTGATTGAGCATGGCAGTGAATGTGTGTGGGTGTGATTGAGCATGGCAAAGGGTGTGGATGTGGGTGTGATTTAGCATGGCAGAAAGCAAGGGTATGGGTGTGATTAAGCATGGCAGAGAGTGAGGGTGTGGGTGTGAATGAGCATGGCAGAGGGTGTGTGTGTGTGAATGAACATGACACAGAGAGAGGGTAATGGTGAAACTGAGCATGGCAGAGAGAGAGGGTGTGGGTGTGATTGAGCATGGGAAAGAATGAGTGTGGATGTGATTGAACATGGCAAAAGCATCTGTGTGTTTTTGTGTATATATGACTGAATATGGAAGCGAGAGAGGAGTATGTTTTACCTCAGCAGCCATTCTCACCATGGTGAGACAGACAGTGAAATGGTAAGAAAAATTAGGGAAGCTAACAAATTGGTAATGCAGTAAAAATGGGAGATTTCAATTACCCCATTATTGACTGGGTAAGTGAAACATCAGGACATGCTAGAGAGATAAAGTTCCTGGATGGAATAAATGACAGTTTTCTGGAGCAATTGGTTCAGGAACCAATGAAAGAGGGAACAATTTTAGATCTAATTCTTGGTGGAGGGTAGGATAAAGCATAAGCATTGGCAAGTTAAATGTAAGACATTGATATGACAGGCTAAGAGAGAATTTGAAAAAAATTTGGCCATAGGGGCAAAAACTCACAATAAAACTTTAAAAAATATATCCAATGCAGAAAGCATGTGAAGGAGTCAATTGGACTGTTCAAGGTATTAAAGGGACACTTAGGGAACATAAGGCCATCGTGGAAAGATTAAATGATTTCTTTGCTTCGGTGTCTACTGAAGAAGATGTTGAAGAGATACCCATTCCGGAGATTGTTTTCAAGGGTGATAATTCAGATGAACTGAACAAAAATCTTGGTGAACCTGGAAGATGTGATAGGCCAGATTGACAAATTGAAGAGTAGTAAATCACCAGGACCAGATGGTATACAACCCCGGGTTCTGAAAGAATTAAAAAATGAAATGTCAGACCTAATTCAATTAATTTGTAACTAACATTAAAATCATCCATTGTACCTGAAAACTGGAAGATGGACAATGTAACTCCAATATTTAAAAAAGGCACCACGTAAGAGAGGGAAATTATAGACCACTGAGCCTGACTTCAGGGCCAGGAAAAATCATGGATACTGTTAAAAAGCATAAAAACACAAAACATTTATATAGACGGTTTAATGGGACACAGCCAGCATGGATTTACCCAAGGGAAGTCTTGCCTCACAAATCGCCTACATTTTTTTGAAGGGATAAATAAGCATGTGGACAAAGGTGAACTGGTAAATGTGGTGTATTTGTATTTTCAGATGGCATTCAACAAAATCCCACATGAGAGGAGTCTAAGAAAACTAAAAAGTCAAGGGATATGAGACAATGTCCTTTTGTGGATTGCAAGCTAATTAAAAGACAGGAAGCAGAGAGTAAGATTAAATGGTCTATTATCACAGTGGAAAAAGGTAAACAATGGAGTGCCTCAGGGATCTCTACTTGGACCGATGCTTTTTAATATATTTATACATGATCTGGAAAGGGGTACAACGAGTGAGGTGATCAAATTTGTGGATGACACAAAATTATGCAGAGTAGTTAAATCTCAAGTGGATTGTGATAAATTGCAGGAGGTTCTTGTGAGACTAGAAGATTGGGCTTCCAAATGGCAGATGAAAATTAATGTGGACAAATGCAAAATGAAGCATATAGGGAAAAATAACCTTTGCCATAGTTACACAATGATAGGTTCTATCTTAGAAGTTACTACCCAGGAAAGAGATCTAGGCATCATAGTGGATAATACATTGAAATTGTCAGCTCAGTATACAGTGGTGAACACAAAATCAAACAATGTTAGGAATTATTAGAAAGGGAATGGCAAATAAAACGATGGATGTCATAATGCCTCTGTATTGCTCCATGGTGAGACTGCATCTTGAATACTGTGTGCAATTCTGGTCGCTGCATCTCAAAAAAGATATAGCTGCACTGGAGAAAGTGCAGAGAAGGGTGGCCAAAATGATAAGCGACATGGAACAGCTGCCCTATGAGGAAAGGCTAAGGAATTTAGGGCTGTTCAGTTTGGAGAAGAGATGACTGAGGTGGGATATGATAGAGGTTTACAAATCATGAAAGGACTTAAACAAGTTAATGTAAATCAGTTATTTACTCTCTCAGATAATAGAAGGACTAGGGGCACTCCATGAAGTTAGCAAATAGCTCATTTAAAACAAATTGAAGAAAATTCTTTTTTACTCAGCACATAGTTAAGTTCTAGAATTCATTGCCAGAGGAAGTGGTTATGGCAGTTAGTGTAACTGGCTTTAAAATAGGTTTGGATAAGTTCCTAGAGGGAAAACCCCATAAACTGCTATTAATTAATAAGCAATAATAGCTTGATATTTATTTAATGTTTGGATACTTGCAGGTATGTGTGACTTGGATTGGCCACTGTTGGAAACAAGATACTGGGCTTGAGGAACCCTTGGTCTGACACAGTATGGCATATCTTATGTTCTTATGTTATGTTCTTATAGTCATGGCCCACAGAAAGCCATGAATAAAAAATTTCAATTACAATATAATAAACCTACCAGATCAAAAGAGTACTATATTTGCCAACACTCAAACAGTAACAACCCTACCTATGAAAAGGAAACACTGGAAATATTGCACCAGGCCCTAAAACATCAATACTCCTCATATTAGGAAAAGTCAGGCTGCTATACATTCATATTCAGAAACTACAAACTAGCAGAATATCTTGCCTTCATCACACATTCAGAATAGAGTTAGACCCTCACCAAATACAGAATAAAGAGACCATAAACTATAAATTAAAACATGCAGACAAAAACTTAAGTGCAAATCAAAAGCCAGACCCTGTATGCAGTGCAACATGGAAAAAATACAAACATCTCCATTCTTCATAAAAAAAAAAGCAAGCAATAATATCAAGAAATATAAAACATCAATCATAATATTAAAACCCTACTAATCAAAAAATAAATATTTCAAAACAGTTGATGAGAACATGTAATGATTTAAAATAGCATCTAATAATTCAAAGCAGCATCTACTAATTTAAATATCATATATTTATTGGTAGATTTCTCTCCCCGGGCGGCTTCAGCGCCGACAGCGCGACCCCTCCATCCACAAAAAAGAGAAAACCTGAAATAGAAAACCGCGCCAAGGCCCCCCCACCGAACAAGCGCCCACCCAATCAGAGCCATCCCTGCTCGGCTTTAAATGGGGCACTGCTAGGCGCCATTTCTTCATTCTTCTGATCGCCGGAACGCAACAGCCGGGGAAGGCCTGCGCGATCGGCGCCGAAGCCCCGCCGGGGGAAGGTCAGTGATTTCTCTCCCCACCCGGGCGGCTTCAGCGCCGACCGCGCAAGTGCTCCATCCACAAAAAAGAAAAAACCTGAAATAGAAAACCGCGCCGAGGCCCGCCCACCGAACAAGCGCCCACCCAATCAGAGCCAGCCCTGCTGGGCTTTAAACGGGGCTCTGCTAGGCACCGCGTACCGAAGGAGCGCGACAAAGGGGCCTGCCCCTTTGTGCGCCCCTTCATGCACCCCTGGAGGGCACCCCCCCTGAAACTAAGAGAAGCGCCTAACTGGACTTAGACTAGACTGGAACTGATATCTTGACGAAGAAGACCACTACTTCCACTAATTCTCTCCCCAACCGCAAGTATCACAACTTGTTATTTAAACCTATCCTCCCATTGACATGAACACCTTCCATATTCCTTTCCTCAAATACTCGAACTTCTCACACAATACCTTGAGAACTAAGCTCAACATACCATACGACAAATCTCTAATTCCTATCATGACTTCACCCCTCTCCCAAATATTAGGTCTGATGACTTTTTCCATTTTGCTTATAAATACTCAATCCATTCTAAAAAAGGCTACACTATTAGGCGATATCCTTACAGATGAGTCCCCTGATATTTGTGCAATAATGGAAACATGGCTAAAAAACACGGACATTGCTATTACTAATCAACTACCTACAGACATCTACAATTTATTCTCTATACCTAGACCTAAAAAGAAAGGAGGCGGACTCCTCCTGGCTGCTAAAAAGAAATTCAGTCTCACCCTGCAAACCTTAATTTCACTGCCCAAAATTGAGATTGTTCTCTTTAAATCAAAAGCGCTACAGATATGCCTTATCTATGCTCCCCCAGGCATACTAGAAAACAACCCTTCATTACTCACTGAATATATATCTAAATACATCAACATTAACATACCAGCTATCATCCTAGGAGACCTTAACCTCCATTTTGACCGCTCCACACCATCACCAGCCTGCAAAGCTACCCTTACCACCCTTAATGCACTTGGATTTAAACAATTGGTTTCGGGCCCTACTCACAAAGGAGGTCACATCCTTGATGTTATATTCACTAACTCCCTTGTAGACACTGATCCACCCAAATGCACCCCCATACCCTGGTCAGACCATTACCGGATAGACACATGCTGCACAATTACATGCAACCCCCATTCTCCTCACACCAAAAAAAGATCTATTACCTTCAGAAAACAATGCAAAACCGAAGACATCGCTGAAGCGCTTTCGGAAGAACTCCTTAAATTAGACCTCTCTGATGCCAACTTGGCCTGCTCTTCCTGGTATCACATCACTAGCAACGTAGCTAATGAGCTCTGCCCACAACATACTAAAGAAATCAACACAGAGAAGAAAGACAAAAAACCCTGGTACACCCCTGATCTTAGAAAATTGAAACTTGAGCTCCGTAAAATGGAAAAGAAATGGTGTAGAAACCAAACGCTAGTGTTACTTCAAAAATGTAGATCACTTCTTCATGAATACTGGAAAACGACAGACGAAACCAAGAAAAACTACTACGCTTCGAAGATCCACCAATACCAATTTAACCCACGTGCTCTCTTCCAATATGTCTCTAGCATCATCACTTCCCCAGCATACTTCAATTCAGATAATGATGACAAAATAGATGAGAATCACTAGCAACCTACTTTCATGACAAAATTAATGCTATTATGAATCGCATCTCTACTTCCCCCCTTCTAACCGCTTTACAAACACTACCACACCCTCTATTTCCCCTACCCATAGACCACCCACACACAATCCAAATCTACACATTCTCTGCTCAGCTTCCCTTACAAAATTCAAAACCACAACGACACTAGAAATTGAAGGTATACTCAAAAAAACTAAACCAGCAATGCACCCTTTTGACATCATGCCTACAAAAACACTCCTCGCCTTTCCTTCAAGAATTGCAATACCCACAACCAAGATTCTTAACAAATCTATCACCTCTGGAATTGTACCTGCACAACTCAAGCACGCCATAATAAAACCAACACTGAAGAAACAAGGTTTGGACCCAACGGAATCAGCAAACTTTCGCCAAGTCTCGAACCTACCTTTCCTATCCAAAATTTTAGAGAAAGTCATCAACAAGCAACTCACTGAATACCTAGATGAAAATCAATTACTCTCCCCATCCCAATATGGATTCCGTAAGTACCATAGTACCGACACTCTTCTCTTAACACTCTCGGATTCAATTCTAAAAGCATTAGACACTGGTCACTCTTATATACTTGCCCTGCTGGACATTTCCTCAGCATTTGACACAGTCAACCACAATACCCTTTTAACTCGCCTCTCACAAATCGGCATTACTGGCACTGCTCTATTTTGGCTCAAATCTTTTCTGAATGACAGGAAATACAGTGTAAGAATTGGCCAACATGAATCCAAACCCAAAAATATGCTACAAGGAGTACCCCAAGGATCCTCACTCTCTTCAACACTTTTCAATATATACCTCACTCCACTCTGTCGACAGTTGATGAAACTGGGTCTGCCGCACTTCATATATGAAGGTGATGTGCAGATCCTAATCCCTATCAATGACTCCCTACCCAACGCTCTCAAAACCTGGAATACCGCACTAGCGGAAATTAAGAATCTACTAACTGAAAACTCATTGGCAATAAATACCAACAAGTTGTTATGATATACATGTTAATTTTCCTTTTTTTATTTTTTTTTTTAATTTATATATTTATTGATTTTCCAATTAGATTGCAACACAATAATACATGATCAAACCACAAATAAATTGAATTAAGCAAACATTCATCCATAGTCAGAATTTTGATCTAATTATGATATAATCAATAGAAACATTTCTAATTATCACCTTTTAAATTACAGAGACATGGCAATAAAAGGGAGCAAAGTTTACAAGAATATTTTCTATTATCAACCCAGCGTTATACATTCCTGCATTTTTAACTTTTCATTCACTGGGTTGAGGGGATAATACAGCAGATCTTTTTTGTTCAATAAAAGCTTTGAAATGATCTGGGACAAAGAAAATAAAAGTATCTTGTTG
Source organism: Rhinatrema bivittatum (assembly GCF_901001135.1). Taxonomy (NCBI): domain Eukaryota; kingdom Metazoa; phylum Chordata; class Amphibia; order Gymnophiona; family Rhinatrematidae; genus Rhinatrema; species Rhinatrema bivittatum. The sequence continues at coordinate 241,231,681 of NC_042621.1, read as the reverse complement.
TTTTTTAATTATGCACTTACAGGGAAAGCGCAAGGTAAATGTATATCCAATATCCTGGCGGAACTCTAAGAAGCCCTTCCTCCTTAACTGTGTAGTTAATCATAGGTCAGGGAAACTTTTTACCATACTATCGTGGAAAAAGATAGGATATTTACCAAAGTATTGTTTCATTACCTTATTGAGATCTAATAAATTCACAAAAGAAATCAATAACACACCCCGATCTGTTACCTGGTTATTTGTACATTCTAGGAAATTAGTGAGATTCCCTTGAAAGGGTGTCTCTTCTACATTCAAATTGGGGTTTTTCTTTGGCAAAAAGTAACAATAACTAATTATAGGCAATTCATTTTCAGTGAAATATAATACTTCTTTAAGAAATCTTTGTACGTTTCCATCGGTACCTCACCTGCTACCTGAGGAAAATTAAGAAAACAAAGATTTAAACGCTTAATATTATTTTCAAAAATTTCAATTTGTCTTGATAGTAAATCTCTATCCTTTACTACTGCCGCTTGGAATTCTACATTCTTTTTTTCCCATTTCCTCTAATGTTTTAATTCTTACTTCAGACTTATTAATAACCGTTTGGATAGCCATTACATCTTGAGCATTTTTCCCTGCAATCAAATCCATCTTTTTCTCTAACCCTTTTACATTAGAAGCCATCATTGTCATCATATCCCACAATAACTCCAGTGTTACCACAGAGGGCCGTATCAGGGTCTCCAAGGCTCCACTACCACCTGCAGCTTGATCTTCATCACCTAACACAGTTTCCTGAGGGGACTGTACTCTAAGATCTCTTATCAGGCCCACATCAGGATTCTCTGCACTTGGGTCTCCTGCGCCAATAAGTCCAATTGGCGCTTTTGACCCAAGGGTATTATGCTGCTCCGGTGTGTTTCCCAAGGATCCCCCAGATACCCTCTGTATTGGTGGTAATCCCAGATTAGGGCTCAGCGAAGCCTCCTCTATGGAATTGGACCGTCCTCCCATTTGGTCCAATTCAGCAGTGTCCTTGGCTGCTGGATTTAATGCAGGGGCCATCATGAAATGAACAATTTCCTGCTGTATAGGAGACGGGAGAGGTGTTGAGGGAAATACCCTCACTTTTCCCTTTCATTTTGAAGGCATATCAAGCTAAAGGAAATTATTTCATACCAGCAAGTTGTTCATTCACTCGCAAACAACGCCGTTAAATTTTGTCTCTGTGGCAGTTGCTTCACTGGCCAGAATTTCTCCTCTACCCTCTCTAACCCGAGCTAAGCCAAGCAAAGCCGCGCGCCCCTTAGGCGCATACGGCTTTGGCGGCGCACCGGCGGTGGGGGCGCGCCTAAAAGACGCCGATCTTATGGGCGTCTTTTGGCTCCTCCCACTGACGTCGGGGGTTGGAGGCAAAGAGTTCAAACAAGAAAAGCTGGAGCTCACCGAGGTGCTCTTCTGCCCAGGAAACAGCTGCCAATTTTCCTTTTTTTAATTATAAATTTTGAAGCCTGCCCCTCTATGGTAATGTCATCTTGAATGTTTCAACTTATTGTGGACTGTTGAAAATGTTGAGGATGGGGGTTTTTTTCTGTTAATTTCCTGCTTGATAATTTTATCTTAGTATTCCTTTTCTTTTCAAGGGTTGACAATTGTTATTTTGAAATATAAAAATAAAGTAAAAAAAAAAAGAATGCCAATAGGCATGTGGAGTCCAAATATTTGTTTTGGTTTATTCATTTGTTTCATAGATCATAGTCATTCATTAATTTTATTTCAAATGATGTTTAAGAATTGTTCATTTTATTTGTTCATTAATTTACCATTATAGTCAAAAAGGGAAGCAATGCAGGCATTTTGGGCTTCCAAATTGGGATATTCTAATTTCTAATGAAAAATCATCCAAAGGGTGAAGACATACCAACATATCAATACTATATCAATGTGGCACCAAAAGACGCTTGAAGAGCCTAAGAACTCACAATGGGGCAAAATAGTAACAGCAGTGGCTGGAGTTCTTCAAAGCATTGTCAGAGGAGCAAAATAGCAGCAAGAGTGGTTAGATCACCCCAAGGCTATAAAAGAAGAGCAAAGGGAACCACCAATAGTGGCATGAGCTACAAGAGGGGCAAAGCTATACTGGATCAGATAGCAACTACAGCTAATTAAGATTTGTCCTCTATGTAGTTTCCTTGCCAGTTTGTCCTGCCTCAGCTCTGACAAGGCTGTGAGGTCACACAGACACAAGGTGGTTGCTATAGCTACCAGTTCTTTATTGCTCAGCAGTACAAAGCAATAACATTCAAAGGTCCATAGACTTGAATGAGATACATACACATGAGATGAAAATGTTTGTCTCATTCGTGGGACATCCCTTATTCATTTTGGGGGCTTAAAATGAAACAAAAATAGACTCATTTGTTGTGTTTTATCATTTTGTTTCAAATTAATGCACATCCCTAAATATCAATGATTTAGTCTGAAGGATACCCCATTAGACAGTTCCATATAGGCCTCTAAACACTTTTTCTACCCCTTAGCAAATGTAGAACCCCCAAACTCACTTTAGAGAATGCTAGCACCTGATCACAAAACTTAAAAATCTTTGGAACATCTGAGAGAGAGAGAGAGAGAGAGAGAGAGAGAGAGAGAGAGAGAGAGAGAGAGAGAGAGAGAGAGAGAGAGAGACTTGCCATAGTGCCTATGCCCTAGACAGGTATTTGTAGCCCTATGGGAGGGCCACCTAGTAACTCGAGGTGGGGATTAGGTATGAGCGTAGGGGGTTGGGGGCCACTTTCACATTCAACATGAGACGTACGGAAAGAACAGTGGTCTCTAGTGAAGATTTGCTGGCCGTCGGAGTGAGGAAACTCACTCCAAGAAGAGATTTGGGCAACGTTCTCTCCACCTAGCTTGATGGACACTCTACCTGGGCAACAACAAGCTAGGTGGAGAGAACGTTGCCCAAATCTCTTCTTGGAGTGAGTTTCCTCACTCCGTCGGCCAGCAAATCTTCACTAGAGACCACTGTTCTTTCCGTACGTCTCATGTTGAATGTGAAAGTGGCCCCCAACCCCCTACGCTCATACCTAATCCCCACCTCGAGTTACTAGGTGGCCCTCCCATAGGGCTACAAATACCTGTCTAGGGCATAGGCACTATAGCAAGTCTCTCTCTCTCTCTCTCTCTCTCTCTCTCTCTCTCTCTCTCTCTCTCTCTCTCTCTCTCTCTCTCTCTCTCTCCCCCCCAAATTGTTGTGGACCGTGATAACCCTTTACTAACCTGTAGCAAACAAGGTAACGCAAATGAAAGTGTTGTAGCTATTAGCTGCGATAGGAGCCGCGCTAACACTGCGGCACACGATTACTGTTTTACATATGCTCCGCCCCCTGAATATAAAATTACGAATTTGCATTCGCAAATCGCGTTAATGGCTGTTAGCGCGATTTGTGAATTTATCTCCCGTGATAACACCTTGGAAAATGACCCCCCTAATCTCCATATGCCCTATCTTTGCCATCCAAACCAAATAATGCAAGAATTGTTAATTGTAAACATTAGATTATACTATTGGAGCATTTGGTAGTGTCTTTCTAATTTTCAAAATATTATCCAGTTTCAAAAAATCTTTATAGGTTGATATTAATACTAAATTTTCTTTAATTGTTATAGTCACAATCCCTGGAATATGACTTAGGGGAAAAGGAAAGATTAGTTTTCTTTCCATCTCCACCTAACAAGGATTACTCTCTTCCTTCCAATTTTGTACTCTGAATCTGCATTGTTGTAAGATATATATGCATAGTGATACAGAAGACAGTTTGGGATGTGGACCATATTGTTCACCTTTTTCCTCTTTTTTTGTATTTACTTTCCTGACATAATGATTTATGACCTTTACTATAGCTCCTATTAGTTTAGCCCAATGTTCTTTTACTATACAAAGATTTTCCAGTCTGTCAGCACTTTTTTAAGGTACTCATCCATTTTACTCTTGAAGTCTAGGACATTGATATTTGTGTGACCTTGCTCTTCCTTGGTTCATATATTAAACCATACTCTTTGGTGATCACTTGAGCTCAGGTATCCAGATAGCTGGATGTTAGAAACATTTTAGCTAATCATAAGCTCTAGATCCAGTACTTCCACACTCTTATTTGTTACATTACTATGTAATCTGAGGAAAGCACTTTGAAGGGATCCAGAATCTCAGCTTTTAAGTGAATCTGCAGATGAGATATTCCAATCTAAATCAAATAGATTAAAAGTTCCCACCAACAACACCTCCTCTTTTATTGCAGTCTTATGTATGTGTTTGATTAGATCTTTATCCAGATCTTCAGTTGACAATGGATGTCTGACAATAACCCCACTATAGTTGGAAGTGTTAATCTCGTTCCATGATAACTTGGAGTATCTCCTTTCCCAGTGACCCCTACATTCCAGTTATTTTAATATTATTTTTTTGTTTTCTGAAAACCTTGAATAGATTATAGCTCAGTATGGCTATCTCCTAAGTATGGGACTCATTGAATCAGGTCTCTGTTATAGCAACATTATCCAGATTTATCTCAACCATCAGGCTAACAAGTCTGGAATTGTATTATTACCTAGACTATTAGATTTATGGATATAGATGTCTAGATTCTTCTCCTTGACCCCATTGTGCCATTATAAAGGCTCATATATGCTCTCCTTGCTTTCCATGTTTCTTGTAAGTAAGTGATATCCTTAATTTTGCATTTTACTCCACTAACTCCATTTGTTTATTAGGAGTGATAGACCAATGCAATTGTCTTCCACCCACCACACCCTTTTCTAATTTATACTCCTGCCTATATATGATCTAAATTTCTCACTTAGAAATTTGGTTTCCATGATAGACATATGTAGATCATCAATAGAGTTTAGCTTTCTATTTTCAATGTATGGCTTGAGCCCCAATATGTCCAAAACTGTCCTCTATGCAGCAGTTCTTGACTCCTATATTAAAATGGTTTATGAGACACAGACTGTCTTTACATTTATGACAAACATGTAATACCTCAGAAAATTCTATGGTCCTTACCTTCTGCCTCAGTCCCTCCCCTAGTTTCTTGAATTCCTCCTATACTATACCTACGACTTTCCAGTCAAATCATTAGTTCCCAAACAGACTATGCCATCAAGCTGACCCTCCCTTCTTTCTGCATCTCTAATAACAAGAATATCAGCAATATCTAGTGATGTGCATTCATTTGAAACAAATGGGTAAAATGTAAGATATGAGACCATTTTCACTTCATTCATGGACCCCCAAAATGAAAGGAGGGTACCCACAAATTGTTTTTGTTTCCAGTTGAAGTCTATGGCCCATTGAAAAAGGCTACAGTGAGACTAATAAGTATAGCAACCAAGAAATTCCTGAGTGAGATAATATCCAGGACAGAGCCAAGGTGGGAGAAGAGGGCAAATAGATAGGATGGGGGACCAATCAAGGCAAAGTTGCCCCGATCCTGACAGTACTGCTACTGAGCCTTGCTGCCATACCCCAGAATCTACACATTAGGGCCTTGGTATCACTCTGTCTTGCTACTTTACCTCTTATGCTGTACTTGAGGATCTTGCTGCCTTATTGCAATGCCCCTGATGCTACATTTGGGGTTGTTGCTGACAATCTGCCATGCTGTTATACTCCCTATGTGACACCTTGGGGATCTTCCTGCCACTATGCCTTGCTGCCATATCCATGATATCCCATTAATTAGGTCTTACAACCACTCAGCCTCGATGCCATACCCACCACCCCAGCCCAGACTCTACATCTAGGAGGTGTTGCTGTCACTCTGCCTTGCTGCCCTATACCTAACACTGTTGATTGACCTGCTGCCATCCATTTTTTCTGATGCTACACCTTGGGAATCTTCTTGCCCCTCTGCCTTGCTGCTATATCCTTAAACTACAACACGGTGGTATTTCTGCCACTCTGCTTTGCTGACATACTCCTGTTATATGCTGGGCTGCATAGAGAGAGGAATATCGAGTAAGAAAAGGGAAGTGATTATTCCCTTGTACAGGTCCTTGGTGAGGCCTCACCTGGAGTACTGTGTTCAGTTCTGGAGACCGTATCTACAAAAAGACAAAGACAAGATGGAAGCGGTACAGAGAAGGGCGACCAGGAAGGTGGAGGATCTTCATCGCATGACGTACGAGGAGAGATTGAAGAATCTAAATATGTACACCCTGGAGGAAAGGAGGAGCAGAGGTGATATGATACAGACTTTCAGATACTTGAAAGGTTTTAATGATCCAAAGGCAACAACAAACCTTTACCATAAGAAAAAAATCAGCAGAACCAGGGGTCACGATTTGAAGCTCCAGGGAGGAAGATTCAGAACCAATGTCAGGAAGTATTTCTTCACGGAGAGGGTGGTGGATGCCTGGAATGCCCTTCCGGAGGAAGTGGTGAAGACCAGAACTGTGAAGGACTTCAAAGGGGCGTGGGATAAACACTGTGGATCCATAAAGTCAAGAGGCCGCCAATGAAGAGTGGGTGACTCGCCAGAATGATGGCTACTGCCTGGAGACAATACCCTTATTCAATAAACATACACATGGTTACTGTGACTCCAACATCACTCTAAGCTTCAACAGCAAGAGGAAATGTGGAAAAAAGGATTTGCACTCACAAAGACGGGAGTAGCTGGCTTGTTACGGTGGTTACTACCCCAAACCAAATATCCAAATTACTACCTCCACCTTCCTCTATTCCTGATGCCTTTCAACTAGCTTGATCACTCCATTCTTATACTTCACTTTCAATGCATATCCAGCATAGTTCTCTGCTTCAACAGCAGGGGAAAAGAAAAAACTGTTACTTCACACATCCAGCAGAGCTCTCTGCTTAAACGGCAGGGGAGAAGAAAAAAGGGTTCGCACTCACAAAGCGGGGAGTAGCTGGCTTGTTACTGCGGTTACTACCCCAAACCAAATGTACCTGATACTTCACTCTCGACGCATATCCAGCATGGCTCTCTGCTTCAACGGCATGGGAGAAAGACTGATACATCACAAATTTCCAGCATAGCTCTCTGCTTCAACGGCAGGGGAAAAGAAAAACTGATACTTCACGCATATCCAGCATAACTTCAACGGCAGGGGAGAAGAAAAAATGTTCACACTCACAAAGCGGGGAGTAGCTGGCTTGTTACGGCGGTTACTACCCCGAACCAAATGTGCCTGATACTTCACTTTCGATGCATATCCAGCATAGCTCTCTGCTTCAACGGCAGGGGAGAAGAAAAAAACTGATACCTCACGCATATCCAGCATAGCTCCCTGCTTCAACGGCAGGGGAGAAGATAAACAACCAATAAGGGATGTATAACATAATCTGGGTAAAAACAAATAAGCATGGGTGTAGCTTGCTTATTGCGGCGGTTACTACCCCTACTACCTCTAACTAATCAAGCTAGATATTTCACTTGGATGCAGCTCCATCACCGCTCTCTACATTAATGGCGGGGGTGGAAGGGAATTAGAACCAAGAGCTAAGAGAAACAGATAAGTATGGGAGAAGAAATGAGGGAAGCTTGCTGGGCAGACTGGATGGGCCATTTGGTCTTCTTCTGCCGTCATTTCTATGTTTCTATGTTTCTATATACCCCCTTGTTCTTCATTATGCCACCCTAGCTTACTGTCATACCACTTATACTATGTCTTGAGCATCATGGAATCACTTTGCCTTGCGCTATATCCCATATGTTACACCTTGGAGTTCTTTATGTCACTCTGCCTTGCTATCATAAACCTGTTGTACCACCTTAGGATTCCTTCTGGCACTCTGAATTGCTTCTGTACCCCAAGATCTACAATCCAAGGGTCTTGTTGCCACTCTGCTTTGCTGCTATACCACTTAAACCATATCTTGGATAGGGGGTGAGGTTCTGACATTCAGCCTTGTTGCCATGCCACATACTTTACACCCTGGGGGTCTCTCTGCCACTCTGCCATGCTCTAATGTGCTCCCAAGCTCTAATAATGTAGGTGACTGCTTTGCACCTGTCATGCTGCTTTAAAGTTTTCATACCACTCTTTGTGCTGCTTTATTCTTCTGTCAGTGTCCAGGGATTTTTCTGTATCTTTGCTGCTTTGTTTGCAGTTTGTGTGATATGATTAGTGCAGTTAGTGTAGCTGGGTTCAATAAAGGTTTGGATAAGTTCTTGGAGGAGAAGTCCATTAACGGCTATTACTCAAGTTTACTTAGGGAATAGCTACTGCTATTAATTGCATCAGTAGCATGGGATCTTCTTAGTGTTTGGGTAATTGCCAGGTTCTTGTGGCCTGGTTTGGCCTCTGTTGGAAACAGGATGCTGGGCTTGATAGACCCTTGGTCTGACCCAGCATGGCAATTTCTTATGTTCTTATGATGCCTTTTTGTGCCACTTTGCCCCTTTTATGCTACTTTTGAAGTTTCATTCCACTGCTATTGGTGGCCTCTTTTGAAGTCTTGATGTGTTTTCAACTCTTGATACTGCTGCTTTCTTCATCTGGTGGTGCCTCGGAGGTGCCACTGCTGGTACCCTTTTGCCCCTTTTCGATGGTTTAGGCTATTCCTGCCACTTTTGGTGCCACTTTGCCACAGTCTTGCTGCTATGGAGTTCTTTCCCCCTTCTGATGTTTTCTACCCACAAGTTTTACTAAAAATTGACTAGGCAGCATGCTTCCCCCTTTGACTTTAATGGGAAATGAATGAAACAAACAAAGAAAGTGTTTTAGTTTTAAACTAATGAAACAAATGGAGGCAAAATTTTTATCTACTTATTTATTTATTTATTTAAAACATTTTCTATTTTTCCTATAATGGAATAGAAATCTACAAATCAAATGAACAAACTGAAACAAAACTTTTGCCTCTCTATATCCCTAGTAATATCCATGCTAGCTAATGAGCCTGGTAGGCATTTGATCTGTTTGTTTACCTTTAATTGTTCCCTAGGTTAAAGGATACTCTTAGTAGAAGGTGTTTCTTACTGTTTTGTAAGTGTTTAATACATGAGGAGAAGTCAATAAATAAGGTGAATTTAAGCATAACATCAAAACAGTTTAAATTAATCTTATTTATTGACTTATCCACACCAAATACTGTTTATGAGATTTGCAGTATAAAAATAATATAAAATACAATTCTTTTAATATAATCTGTGTGATTTTGCTATTGTAGAAAAGGATATACAGGGAATTCATATTATTTTTATGTCTCTGTTACATGGGTTATATTTATTACATTTTTAAAGTTGTATCATTTGGATAAAATGCTCCTCAATCAAGCTACTTGAGGACACTATTTGAGCTTAATGAGAAACAGTAAATAAAAGATTCCATTTAATCCTGTCTTTCATTATTCTTCATGCTGTTTCTAATAATATTATCACACATAATAAGCATCTCTGTGTTTTTACAAATGAAAACAACATTAACCTCCCATTCAAAATAATCATTGTGTCATGTTTCTATGTGTAGAATTTGTTTTGTCTGTTATCCACTGCCTAATATTATTCCAGATTACCAATATGAATAATTCTATATTTGTGAAAACTGTTTTTTAAGCCACTTACAATTTTTCCCTGCTATTTTGAAATCATTCACAGATTACATGAACAGAGTTCAAGCAAAAAGTAGGCTAAGATGATTTTGTTTAACAGACTTGAAAGTACTTTAAAATTCTATTTGGTCACATTTAAAAGGGTGATAAAATCAACTAATCATGTAATGATCCTGAGGGTTGTTTTTTGTTTTTTTTTTTGGGGGGGGGGGGTTATTTTACCATATAATGCACAACACATATCAAGGTAAACATCTACTGTTCCCTCATGCTACCTGCACTAAGGAAAGTTGGTACATGCAATACTGATTGAAAAACCCAACTGAAATATATCAACTATTTTGTTTGCACATGTTAAATATGGAACAGACAGATAAAGCTCCAGAGCACCAGGGAAAAAAAGTATATGAATAACTCAGCATTTCATGACAGACCATTGTTTTCTCAGGGGGACAAAATTAATTAAAGAGAGACCCATTAAATAGAAATTACAGCACAGTATTATGAATCAACATTAATTAATGCTAATTGGCATATGCAGTTAAAATTAAATAAGAATAGGAAACAGTGTTTAAGTACATCTACTAACAATTTGTAACCCAATTTAACTGCATCTCATTTAAAGTGAGCAGTAAGAAAACACTTTAGATAAAAATAATTTGCATTCCTTATTAATATTTGAAAAAGTAAAACATGAAAAAACCCATCATAACGATATATTAAATTCATCTGCAGTGCAAGTACCAAAAGCTTTCAAATACTTTCAGTAATTTGGTAGGGACCGAATACTGATCACAGGGTGGGTACCCTTGGGAAGACTTTTTTTTAAGCCATTTATATGGGTAAATATAAATATCAATTTACCTATCTAATTTGTTTGTCTGAAAATTGATCTTCCTCAATATAGCTATAAATATGTGCATTATGCCACAGCACGTGTACTATTGGCCACCCTAGGAGGAGGAATATATAGGAGCATGCATTGGGTGGAATAAAAAATAATGCATATAGAGGTAGATTTTCAAAATCTACGTGAGCGCGTACTTTTGTTCGCGCAGCAGGCGCGAACAAAAGTACACCAGATTTTATAAGATACGCGCATAGCCGCGCGTATCTTATAAAATCCGGGGTCGGCGCGCGCAAGGCTGCGCAAAATCGGCAGCCTGCGCGCGCCGAGCCGCGCAGCCTGCCTCCGTTCCCTCCGAGGCCGCTCCGATTTCGGAGCGGCCTCGGAGGGAACTTTCCTTCACCCTCCCCCCACCTTCCCCCCCCCTTACCTTTGCGCTCGCCGGCCGGCAGCCCCGCTCCGTCCTCCGGGCCCGGGGGCTGGTCCGGAGGCCTCGCCACGCCCCCGGGCCAGTGCCACGCCCCCGGGCCCGCCCCTGAAATGCCACGTCGTTTCGGGAATGCCCCCGGACACGCCCCCTCCCACCCCTTTTCGAAAGCCCCGGGACTTACACGCGTCCCGGGGCTTTACGCGCACCGGCGGCCTATGCAAAATAGGCACGCTGGCGCGCGTAAATCCGGAAGGATTTATGTACACGGGCCTTTTAAAATCCGCCCCATAGATTGTATTTTCATGCATTATTTTGCTTGTAAAATCTACCCACAAAATGTAGGTACAAATGTTTGTGGTTACTTTGTACCTCTGGCAAGTTTCAAAAGAAAAGTACTTATACTTTCCATTGAAATTTGGTGAAAAGTTTGTGCTTAAACATACTTAGCAGCAAAGCACACAGTTTGAAAATTGTCCCTACAATGAACACAGAACTAAAGGATTTCTATCAATACTGGGACAGCCCAGACTTTCCTGCTTTCCTCTCACATTCGCAAGTCTTACATAATTGCAACACTCAACAAAGTAGTATCAACATGTAACCTGGATAACAAGGGCCATGTTTTTATTAACTTTCACAAACATTATACCATACCTAAACCAAACAGTATAAAATGCACATCTCACCTAAAAGCTGTGAAGTCTGTCACCACAACTTATTAAGATGGGCTAAGCTTCAGGCAAACATAGCCTTCAGGCATCATCTGGGCCCTCTTAACCCTTCTTCCATTGCCTGAGCAGTCAAGCAACCACATACTAGGAAGATGCCCATAGTCTGGCCAGCCTGGTATTCAGGGGAAAATGGCCGCTCTATAATGATATAAACTGAATCCTTGCCATATTCCATCCAGACTACCATCATGAGATGTAATTAGCCTTACTAACACTAATACTGCTGAAAGTCAGTGGAACAGACCCCAGTCATACCAATGGTTTACCAGAGTCTTCCAGTGTTGTTTTCTGTCTGCCAAGCAATGTGGATTCACATTGCACTAAATAACTGACTTGGATATTTCATCATAGACACAGGACAGTCATAGAATTGTCTCCCCCAGTAAAGCATGATCCTAGATCAATAGATAGCCAATGTTTAATCTAAAGCTTTCTGAAACAAGTTAACTTATTTATTTAGTTATTTACTTAAATTTTCAAAATCATAGCACATATGCAGACTTCCTTGGGATAATACCAACAAGAACCCTTATGATGTTTGACTGTCCAAAAATTGAAATTCCTCAGCCTTGAAATAATGTTGCACCAACAATTATATAACTAAGCAACATTGGCCTGACTATAGTTTAATTACTCCATTAGTCCAAGTTGTTGCCAAAATGTCCAATATGAATATCTGAGGAATGCAACCACCAAGTCTATTGCCAGCCCAAGAGAAGCAAATGGTTTTGATGCCTTCCTCATTAACTGAACCTACCACCTAAAAACTTTGTTGCAATCAAACTCTAAATCATAATTTTATAAAGGGTAATTTTCAAAGCCATTTCCATGGGAAATACCATGCTTTGCCTGTGGAAATGCGTGCTATAAAATTGGCCATAATATATGCAAGTAAACCTATGCATGTACATCCTGTATGCATGTAATTTTACCTAAACAGAGTGAAGGCATTCATGGGGATGGAGTTGGGGAGGGTTTAGGATTTATGTGCATAGTTTTCGATTTTTCAAAGTATGTACATAACATTTGCAGTTCACAAATTAATAGATGTAATTGTGTGCTGGTTGTTCTGGTTAGATAATTTTCAAAGCAAATATATGCATATAAGTTTGCTTTAAAATTTGTAATTTAGGTGCATATTTGCCACTTTTCTTATATGGGATGTTACAAAATTGACCCCTAAATCACTCATGTTAGAAGAATGCAAAATAATGCCCAATAATACAGGCAATATGCCTCTTAGGACAAAAATGTATTATAGCTGGCCTTGAACTGGGGTCTGCTTAGTTGAGGATTGCTATGCTTTGCATAGAGCCATCGAATGGCTATGAGACCTTCGGGCTCAACTATTAAGGGCCTGGTATATGGCCCTGCCCCCGAGGATCTGGATTGGTCCTCAAAGGATTAAAAAATTATGCAGAGACAACAGGAAGGTTATCCTGATACTTAGACTGCTAGGTGGCCACATATTGGTGTGGGATCCTGTGGAAGACCTATTAGATCTTCCACCTGTGTATACTGATGTTATGTGATGTGGAGGCATTGAAGCTCTGTATTAAGCCTGTAAGTAGAAGGGATGTTTCAAGCATTATCTGTTTGGCCATAAATAGGAATTACTGTAGAAATTAGTATAGATTGGATTTATGGTTTAGCCTAACCACAAGTGTTTGCAACCTTGATTCAAGTTTATTTGTACCTGCAGTGTATCATAAGCCAGGGAGTATTTGTTATTGCTTATCTAATAATAAAGCAGCATTGAGATACCATTTCCAGTGTGGTTTGTATTACAGGGACTTCTAACTAGACACCGCGCCAAGTAAGATCTATGAGAAACAAAACAAAATATTAATACCACCCACTTCCCAACTAATTGCCGAGTTGGAACCTGATATGTAAGCAAAAAACCCCTCTTACTGTTGGATAAAATTCAAAATTGGTTCAACAGAAACATCCACTTCCACAATGCTTATGTATGTGCTTATGCGAAAAGACTCATATAGCCCCCAAATGATATCAAATGAGAGAAGATAAACTTCTGACAACCAGGAACAGTCATCTCCACTAAACCTAACCAGCAAAAGCCTAGGTTCGCCAAATGCAGCTACCATTAGGGTTCCTACCATATCTCAGCTGGGCTACCCTCACCCAAAGTGAATGCACTCGGTCATCTTCAGCTCCATCTCCAACTGTGATTGCAACAGGTATGACCACAGTGAATCACACCTAGGACTCCCTTACCACATTGAGGGCTCCATTTCTAGATATGACAGCACTATACCACCTCCAGGACTCTCTTTCCAGTTGGATCTTGTGAGATCATTTTCAAGATTCCCCCCCCATTTTTCTGGTATGATGCAGATGCACTGAATCACACACAGGGCTCCCTGACCAGGTAAAAATCACCAAAATGTATACAGAACTCCCTCTCTGGCCATGACAACATCAAGTCACACCCAAAGCTCCCTATTCCAGGTGAATTTCACTTAATTGTCCAAGGTTTCATGTCTGAGAATAATTGTAATGAATTACTCCCAAGGCTCCCTTTAAAGCACTTGCCAAGCTGAAAAATGCAACTAGAAACAAATCATTCATATCTTTGTTAAAATCACTTTGTCATTTTCTGTTGCATATTATGTCAATTATGATGCTCTGGATTTCACTACTGGAGGATGAGATTAAGGCAGTTAGTCTTGCTGGCTGGGTTTTTTAAGGTTTTAAAAGATTAAAAAAGGTTTTAAGGACCATGTTCAATTTTGGAAAAGGTACATAGATGATATTATGGATGGGTGATATAGACGATATAAAAAGTATATGTATTGGCTCAATATGCGTGATATAAATTTTCAGTTTACGTTCACTCATAACATAACACAGATATCCTATTTAGAAATTCAAGTTCAGTTGATTCATGATATATTTCTTTTTACCATTTACCGGAAGAATACAGACAACACTTTACTTCACTACACAAACTTCCATCCACGACATCTTCGAGATAACTTACCAATAAGTCAATTTTTGTGTTTAAAGGCACCTTTGTTCCACAGTGGCTGAATTCAAATTCCAAGCAGAGAAAATGAAACAGAGATTTTGGACACAGGAATATCCTACCCATATTATCAAGAGAGCATATAAAAGAGCACAGTGGGCCAATAGAGACCTGTTGTTATCTCCCCGAGCTCAAAATGTGGATCAGTTACAAAACAAAGATCAATGGAAAATAGTCTGCATACTTCCTTATTCTATGCATACAGGATTACTTAAATCAAGTATCAAAAAATCTTGGCCAGTTTTAAGTATCCACCCAGTGTTTCAACAACCTCCGAATTTGCTCTCACTCGAGCAAGTAATCTCTGAGACCGTTTGGTTCATTTCAACAACCTCCGAATTTGCTCTCACTCGAGCAAGTAATCTCTGAGACCGTTTGGTTCATTCAGCCTATTATTCATCTGGAAGTAATGAAATTTCCAGATCACATAATGGTTTTCAACCTTGTGGATTATGTAATATCTGTAAATATACTATCTCAGGTACAGTAATTAATATACCACGGAGCAAATCCTTTAAAATCTTTCAATCATTGTCTTGTGATTCTGAAGGAGTCATCTATATCATATGGTGCCATGCATGCTCATATACATAGCAAAATTATTTGTGAATTTAAATTATGTACACTGGAACATTTAAGCTGCATTCACAAACAAAAACTTGTTGCACCATTGGTACATCACTAGATTACAGCATCCCATACCATAGAAGAACTACAAACAGTACCTCTTATTCAACCACAAAGATTGCCAGGAGGAGGAGATTTTGCAAAAAATTATTACAATTAGAGCAACATTTCATTCATAGGTGGGATACAATATTTCCCAAAGGACTGAAGAAAGAAATTGAGTGGTTCCATTTCTAGTGAATCTGCATTCATTTCAGGATTTCAGCAAAATGTTTTTTTTTTAAAGGTACAGAGAGTTGTTTTTTTTTGTTTTTTTTTTTTATAGAAAGGCTCAGAGTGTTATAATAAAGTATATTCTTTTTTGTTCAAAGTTTTCAGTGTCTGAAGATCACCACATACTTAAGACTGTTCTTTTATTACACAGTGTTATACATTCAAACTTTTAAGTAGAGTATGCACATTCTCCTGGTTACTACTGATTTCATCCACTCTTTTTACCTTATTGGTGCCAAGGAATTTAAATGTGGAGAGGGTGAGACGTTGCGGTGGCTTGACAATGGCGGCTCAGACCTGTACTCTCTCCCTCAGTACCATAAGTGAGCATTGCATTGGTGGTAAATTAATTAATATTTTGGTGTTAAAACTTGCTCTCAAGCCCCTGAAGCAGGCAGAATCCCACTGAAATGCTGGCAGTGTTGTCAGGCACATAAGGAGAGTGCGGGTACAGCACAGTGAGTACATAGAAAATCCTCTATTCATTTGAAAAAAGAGGAAGTTCAGCTGTAATACTGATTTGTCTTGCCGCACTCATCTTACATCGAGAGACCATTCGAGAGAGCGTACATCATATTGTTGGGTAAAATGAGTTCAAAAAAGAAATTTTATTTATTTTTTCTGAATTAAAATTTAAAAATTGAAATAATTAAAAATGTATAAAAAAGAATAAAATGGTGCAATGTTATTTTAGCGAGAGTGCACTACCACTGCCCTTGCTATTTACACTCCACCGGACATATCTACACAAATGGGGTCTTTATAGATCCTCTTAGTATGGTTGTTTTATAGGACATTGGTGATTGAGGATCACTTTGAGGTTTTATTATTTTGGATTTTAAATGGTTTGGACAAATTCCTGAAGGAGAAGTCAATAAATCTTTATTAACCAAGTAGACTTAAGAAATAGCTACTACTTATCACTATGAGATAGCAGCATGGGATCTATTTACTGTTTGTGATCTTGCTAGGCACTTGTGACCCTGTATTGGCCAATGTTGGAAACATGATTCTTGGCTTGATGGACCCTCGGTATGGCAAATGATTATATTTTTCTTATGCTGCATTAATAAAATTAAGACCTTTAATTTTCAGCATCAAATCTCTATAATGCTTATTTCTTTTGTGGCATTATCAAGACTTTTGTATTCTGAGCATTCTGAATTTGAAGTTACTAATGCAAGATGGTAGTTTTAAATTCTAAAATAAAATGTTCTGAACATAAAGAACATTAAATCCCAGAAATTATTTTATAATATTATAAACTACTAGGGAAGAAACCCTGGTGAATTCTTAAATTCACCCCCCCCCCCCAAATCTCTTCCCAAAATTTGATGTGAGACTACCATAAGAACCCAGATTTATTAATAAAGCTTCCTAACAATAAACAACATTTATTTCATAATAGAAAATAAGACATACTACACATCTTTATAACATATTTTCTATGACCTCCAGTCTGATTTAAAACCTTGTCACTGGCCAGAATAAGTCCATAATATATTCTCAGTGACTCCCAGTTTGAAATGAAACATATCAAACTTATCCCCCTTTCCCACCCACCTCCTACACCTTCCCTTTTCTCCCCCCCTACCCCCCTCAAATCTCTATTCCTTGGTTCCATTTATTGTTTATTTTTGTTGTATTCGGTTTTGGTTTGTTTTTTGCTCTTGCGTTAGTTTTTTCATACTGTTTTATTGTCATATTGTTATACTGTATCTCCCACCTGAGTTCATTGTAAACCGGCATGATGTGCTTCACGAATGTCGGTAGATAAAAGTTAATAAATAAATAAATGAATAAAATAAATATCTCTGAAAACCATTTTTGGTATTCTGTTAACTTAAACTTGTGACTGCCTTCTAAATGTGTGATCAGCTCTGTTTTAAAATAGGAAAACACTACCCTTCATGGAAATTTCTCACTCACAAGCTGGAAACTAGGATTTGCTAGTGGCCATCTGTCTCTTCCCAAATGTCCTGAAGTTTTCTTTTGTGAGTCTCTCTCTCTCTCTCTCTCTCTGCATCAGATGATGATAAGGCTGCTATTTCAGATACTGCAGCATTTTATGTGTACATTACTGTTAGTTCTTAACTAGAGCTGTGAATCTCTCTTACAGCTTGTTATAATTGAATTGGTATTACAATAACTTATTACTGCAGTTATGCACAGCTGGTTGTATGTGTAAGTCAATTGGTTAGTAAGTAAGACTTTTTTCAAGAATCAATAAATGTTCAAAGTGAGTTTTCTCAGCAATTGTCTCTTAGTGGCTTATACTTTTCCAAATAAATCAGCGGAAATCTTGTCATGACATCATTCCAGCATGGTCAATGTAAGATATTGAAAACTTTTCCCAGTTCAGCAGAAGTTACTTGCCATCTGATAGCTGGTGTTTCTGATATCTGGGATTTGAAACAGTTTATTTACTAAAGTCACACATTCAGAACTTTGTAAGACCAACAGGGTTTATTTGGGGGGGGGGGGGGGTTAGCTTTCACAGTTTCAGATGTTCATCTCTGATAAGTTGATGACCACTGATTATACTTCTGACAATTTCACAGCCTTTGGATAATTGACAGTTCAGCTTATGATTGCGATCCTAACCCACCATCTGCCTGAAGAAAACTGGTCTTTCCCCTCTTCCTTATCTCACAGAACAGAAAAGTAGTAGGAAACTTAATATAAGAGACGATAAAAGTGAAAGGTCAGCTAGACAGAGGAAACCAGGACTTCTGCTAGAAGTCAGCAGAATTCAAAGAGAGAAATGTAAAAAAGTTACTTAATAAAAATTATTAACTACTAATGTCTATATAAAAAAGGAATAAATAAAAATTAGGCCAAAAAGGGCATATATGTTGGCCCTCAACTTACAATATTGTAATGTACCAAAAGACACCAGCATTTAAATAAAGGTTCTCAGACCTTCAGAAAATAAACATGAGGTTTGCCAGATTAATTTTAAGTACATGTAAATGTTGAGCAAAATTAACTGTTATGATTTATTCCCAAAGAGGTTTACTATATGGTGCTTATAGAATATTTTTACTTTGACCTAGACCCACTAAGCCATGATGTTTTTTTCATGGGAGATGTCCCACTATCATGACCAAAAACTATGGTATAAACTAATGCACCAAGTGGGCTTTTAACATAAGGGACCACAATTGCTTTAAAGGGCCACTACCTAAAAAAGAAAAATTTGAGGCATCAAAAGAAAAGGTTGAGTAGTGATCAGGTGTGACCCCCCCCAGCTCAACCCAGCTCAACCCAGTGCTGACACTTGAGGCAGCCCTGACTGTCCAAAGGTTAAAAATAGCCAGATGTAGCCATGCATCAACAGCCTCAGTCTCCCTAGCCCTCAAAGGTATACTATAACACAAATCAGGCCCCAGCCCCTTCACCCACTCCTCTCCTCCCAAAGATTACATATAAGCCATAGCAGGCCCCAGGGTCCCCTTGCCCTCTCCATCACCTCAAAGGTTAAATATAAGATTTGGGACATTAGTGCTCCCACTTCAACACCCTCCCACACCCCCAAATGTTTAAAAGTGTCATAATGTCCCTCAGTGGGGCACAGTGAAACCTCATACCTGGCCTAATTGGTACCATTCTCTAAAATTGTGTCAACTGACCTTGCCCAAGCCACATGGCTTGAGTCAGATCCCCAGACCTTTCTGCAGTCACATGGCTGGGACAAGGTCAGGTCAGGGCCATTTTGGAAAATGGTGGCAACAGAACTAGGTACAAGAATGTGCCCTAGCCTCATTGACAGTCCTTAAGACCCTTCTAAAGGTTTGAGAGGAATAGGAAGGGGGTATGGGCGTTCCATGGAGTGGGAGTGGGAAGCACTGAATACCAAAATCTTATATTTAAATTTTGGGGGGAGGGAAGCCCATGGTCTGCTATGGCTTATATATAACCTTAGGGGGAGGGGAACTTGGGGTTGCTATGGCCTACATGAAACCTTTTGGGGGGAGGGGGCTGAGGCATGATTTGTATTGTGGTATACATTTGGGGGTGGGGGGACCGGGGCTGCATCATGTGGCTACATTTGGCTATTTTTTTAACTTTTGGCCAAACAGGGCCACCTCAAGTGGCAGCCCTGGGCTGAAATGGGGGTCAACCCTGACCCCACGCTAAACCTTTTCTTGAGCCGTGGTATTTTTGGAGGGAGACTGCACTTTAAATACGAGGCAGTAACCTGAGGACCAGTGTTAGGGTCTTGAGGCTCCAGTCTCACATTTACTACATTTCAAATAGGTGTTATTTAATCACAGTGACCACTTTCTTAGTCAATAGCATTAAAAATGTGTACATAAAATTGCCTAGTTATTACCTTCTTTGCATTCATTTGCATTATTCATGCATGCAAATAAGGTCATTGTAATAGTGGAGGGTACCTGTGCAGAGACATGCTAAATAATATATAGGATATATTGTGCGATATTGCCTTGATAGTGCTTTATCATGTGATATATGCTGTTTAATGCGTGTTAGAGCACCTCCATGACTTGATGCATTTCCCAGTTTGTTTTCTGTTTAAATATTATTTTCTGAATAAGTCAATGTTGTTTAATTATTTCTCTCCTCTGCCATAGAAGCCTTTGATGTAAGCTATTAATTTATTTCTGAAAGAGAAGGTAATGCTTCTGTTTAAACTTTTATCATATAGCGTGCCATTTTAATTTTTGAAGACAAATGATCAAAATTTAATCTTGTTCCCCTTCATCATCAAGTGCTATATTCAATATAAATGCAGTTATATATAGTGTGTGAATTCTCTCTATACACACTTCTTTCCGTTGTTCTGTGACATCCTCTCATGGCTTTCAGTATCACTTTTATGCTAATGACCCCTAAATCTGCCTCTCTACATGAGAAATTTAACCACAAATCCAGTCCAACATTTCAGCTTGCTTGTCTGGATAGAGAATATTGATAGAATATGGATAGAAGTAGATTCTCATTCTCATCCTTCCAGTTTTCTTGGCTCATAATATTGGGAGTTCAGGTATTTGTTGGGCATATTGTTTGTGATTAATATTGACTGGTATTTGGCCCACATGGTGTCATTTCTCTGGAGTTAAGCTATTCGTTGGGCATATTGTTTGTCATAATATTGGGGTCATCTTTGACTTCTCTCCTTCTCTATGCACATTCAAGATACTGCTAATGTGTATCTGTTCTTCCTTTTTAACTGCTAAAATCTATCCCTTCTTTTCTGAGCATGCGTTATTTGGCGAACTTTAAGGCCATGGAATAGCAGTCCTACATTTATATGGCTAAGTAAGCCGGATAACACTGAATATCAGTGTTTATCCAGCTAACAGAATCATTCATCAAAATGTGTTATGGCACATTAGTACCCTGTTATACAGACCATCAAGCTAGGGTGAGAGAACATAGTTGAAGTCTCAATTTTGTGAGACTTTCCTCACTCCAAATGACATCAAATCTTCAGTGCTATTTAGACAGAAGATCAGACTTATCCAGCTAAGGGATGGCTTCTGAATATCAGATCATGTGAATCAGCTGCTACTTAGCCAGATAACTATTTATCTGACTAAATAGTTATCAGCTAAGTAGTGGGCAAGATGAGGGCACAACCAGGAGGAGCTACTTATCCGGTTAACTTAGGCCGGGATTTTCTAATGACGGAAAGCTCTATGAATCGCGTGGTGCGGGGGTGGGGGGGGGGGGCGAGGGGACGAAGTGGAGGTGGGCCTGTGATAACTGGCAGTGATCACACCTCCGCGGTGCGATCACTGCCGTCTTTCATACCCAATAGCGCCATCGTAAAAGGTGGTGCTATTGGGCGCAAAATTGGAAGCAAACAGGCTCCTTACCTTTTCGCTGTCCGCACTGTCTTCATAGCGCCCGCCCCGGTGCTGCCCTGACTCCTCCCCTTCTGGTGGCTACTCCACCCCAACTCCTCCCCGATCTAGCTATCGCACGTGAAAAGGGACTTTTCGTATGTGAAAAGTCCCTTTTCGCGTGCGCTAGCTTTAGAAAATAACCCCCTTAGCCAGATAAGTGCCAATATTCAGCCTTATCTGGCCAAGTTAACAGGATAAGTTAGTCCTGCTATTGAGTAGCAGGATAAACAGCCAGCTAACTCAAACTTATCTGGGTTCCACTGAATATTCTGGCTAAAGGCTTGATTCATCAAGGTATTTTCCCATAGACACAGAATAGGAGAAGAATCTTTGTGAACGAGGCAGCAAGTTAGCCAGATATGTTTATCTGGCAAATTTTCCTAATCAGCCATCTTTTTAATAGTTACTTCTTCATATTTAGTAAACTCTGCTTTATGCAGATTTAACATCTATGGCCAAGGTCACAAAATCTCAATGCCTTTGTTTAGCAGTTTATTGTCCTCATAATCATGACAGTTTTTTGGTAAAGTGTTGCCAATATGTTTAGTACAATCTTTACTTTAGTTTGTCTTCTTTTATTCAAATGAATATATCCCAGTCAGCATATATTTGTTATGCATTGCTAAAGTGTAAGGTAATCCTGCCCATGAGATAATAGTAAAACTAGATCTAGTTATAGGGATAATGAAAGAGGACAGATAAAAAGAATTATAGGAGCATTCAGGAGAAATGCTTCATGTATTCAATAGTCTTCTACAATAAGCTCAAGTGTCAGTATTTCCAACATACTGGATTACCTCTTGAAGGTGAATTTGAAAATGATTTAACAAAAAGAACATTTTTACTCATACAGCATTTAAAACAGAAATGCAGAACCAAGAAGACATCACTGTTTCCAGAGAATTAAAAAAGGAAATGAGATGATTTTTGAGCATTAAATCATTGCACCAGATCTGTTTATTAATATATTAGTAATGGATATGTATAATTACAATATGGATGATTTATTATTTGAAAGTGATTTTTAAATTCTTTGATAAGAGATATTTGTAATACAATTAAAACAGTTGTATTATAATACTCTGTTAAAGTGCTGTATTATTAAAAATATAGTATTAGCAGGGACATTCAGTTTCAATTTTTATTTTATTTGTCCTGGGAATTTATCAGTGTTTATTACAACAAAAATGGGAGAAATCAGTGGAAAAAATGACTCATCATTTTTCCAGGTAAATCTCTTTTTTGCTCTTGTAATAAACACTGATAAATTCATAGGAGTAATAAAATAAAAACTGAAAATGATGGTCCCTAAATATGAATCAGTGTATTGAATGAGAATCAGATGTAAACAAAATAAATAATCGAAATTATTCTGAAGACAATAGCAGTTAAAGAAATGAACCAAAGGACAAGCAATATTGCTTAAACAACAAGAAATGGAACAACATTGGTTTACAAAAAAACATGATAAAGAGTCCACGGTTGACCCAGTATTAGAATCAGCATGGTAAAACAATTTAGGTGAAAGTTTCAACGCCGATGGCACACTGGACTTTTATGCCAAATGTATAAAACTAATGAGGTAAAAATGTGTCGGCATTCTTTTGACAATGTGAACATGAGGTCATGCTATTGCTGATTAGGTTTACTCACACAAACTGGCCCAAACCAAAAGGGATGGTTATTGAGAGGAATCGCACCCTAACTCCCTTGAAACACACCAGGACTCTGCTGCTTCCCCTACTCCAAAGAAGAATGTTAGGTCTCGGAGTACCCCTGACCCTCCCCACCCCACCTAAAGAGGAAATCTGGGCCTTTGGACAGATCCACGTCCAAAATGTTACTTACAGCATTCAAGATCCCCCTGAATCATTGTTGGCAGAAGGGAACTAGTTTCCCTCCTGCTTGCCATGGAACTAAACCCAAAATGGGACTGCTGCCATTCTGACCTGAATGCCAAAGTTTGATGCGTGGGTCACTGTGCCATTGGCACCATTTTGGATTTGGCACCAGGACCATCAGGAGGGAAACTAGCTCTCTCCTAATGGCTAAAATTTGTAGGACCTTGATGACCAAAAGCAGGGGTCCTATGGTGGGTGGTAAGGGCATAGACTTTAACTAGAATGTTATTTAGGAGTCACGTGGTGACCTGCTAAGAGAGCAGACGTCTTGCCTGGAGCGCCTAAGCAGTCCCCTATTACCTCATACCCTGGCTGCTGGTTTCTCATTTTTTTCTATTGATTTTATTCTTTATTCTACTTATTCGGGTGCTTATGATTCTGTTGGGGTTCAGTTGGAGTGATTATATGGACAAATTTGTTATTCAGGAGTTGCCTGATATGTCTAACAAGCCACCAAAAACCATGGCTGACAAGACACAGGAAATTTCTGCCCCTGAAGTTTCTTTTCCTATAGAAGTTATTCAGGAAATATCTGTGGAAATTTCAAAAACGGTTATTAAATCAGTCACTGATATTTTATAAGCTTGACTTTAAAAAATGCAGACCATTCTAGACAGCCTTACAGAATGAGTGGATTCACGTGAGGCTGAGATCCAGGCAGCAGAATCCCAGATTTCACAGCAAGAAGATGGATTTATAGGTCTACAGGCTCAGGTTACCCAGCTCCTGCAGTCTAATGATCAACTGTCCAGCAAACTAGAAGACCTGGATGATAGATCTTGCAGGAGCAATGTGCAGATGGTTGGCATCCCAGAATCAATATAAGACCCAGATCTTAGCGGTCAATGTGAGTGCTGGCTGCTTGAGCAATTAGGTCTTCTGGGGGAATGAAAATTAATCCCTGTAGAGAGAGCACACAGGC
This sequence comes from Rhinatrema bivittatum, assembly GCF_901001135.1. Classification (NCBI taxonomy): domain Eukaryota; kingdom Metazoa; phylum Chordata; class Amphibia; order Gymnophiona; family Rhinatrematidae; genus Rhinatrema; species Rhinatrema bivittatum. The sequence goes on along the minus strand of NC_042621.1, from coordinate 241,207,457 downwards.
TTGGTGCTTATCGGGTGGATTCTCTTAAACCGCATCCAGTGATAGCAAAAATTCTTAATTATGCTGACAAAGCTAACAATATGGTGGCTTACCACAAGAAGAACGATTTATCTTATGAGGGATTTAGAATGCTACTCTTTTCAGATTTCTTGGCAAAAGTCATCGCAGAACATAGAGAACTTTCACTGTACTGCACTCAGATGTACCAAAAGGGAATTCATTTCCAGTTACAATTCACTGCTAAGCTCTGTATTACAGATAATAGCATTATAAAGGTTCTGAAAGATAAGAAGAAAATTGAAGCTTAGATGGCACAGCTGGGTTAAGAGTTTTGTGTTGCAGGTTTTCTTCTGATTGCCTTTTTTTTGGACTTTGCGCCTGCTGTGGATTTTGAATGGCTGCTTTTATTTTTTTTATTTTCATCTTTGTGTTTTTTCTCTTTTACATTGTGCTTCTTGGAACTAAGACAGCACCTGAGGTGGAAAGAGTTGCCCAGAGCATGTATCGCAGTTTTGCACCAGTAACATGTTGCAGGGTGAGTGGCGCCATATTTCTGCAATGCGTCGATAAGGATGTAGCGGACCATTCCTTGGTTTTAAGATGGCGCCCGAGATAGAGGGAGTCACCTGCATACAACTTTTAGTTATGCTCCCAATTTTTATTTATTTATTTATTTATTTTTGTTATAGAATAAGTTACATCTTCCTTATATTCTTTTGCAGCAAGGAAAAAGTGGACAGATCTCCTATGTGGCAAGCCTCCACTGGTTGCTAACAGTTTTGCGAAGTCAAGCTGACTGTTGACTTTTAATGTTTAATAATTTGTTTTTGCCATATTTTGGAGATTTATTTTTCTTCCCCTTTTTCTTTTTTTTTGCTATTTCACTAGCATGAATGCTCTTCTTTTATTCAATTACCTGGTTTTTAATATAATAAATTTTCTCAACATTTGTGTGTTATGTTTTTTTTTTTATAATTCCAGCAGTTAAATATCTTCTCTTGCTGTCTTACATGAACCTATGTTTCAAATTGGATTTTATATTCCTTTTCAGAAGGGGGACATTTTTGTTATATTGCCTTTCCAACTTTTAGGAATGGCATCTTCTTTTCGTTTTTGCATTGTACCTTATATAATTGTTATTGTTATCTGCACATCAATAAGGTAGCCAGGGCTGAACTCTTCATTGTTGTACATTGCTTTTTGAAGGGGTTGCGGAGAAGTGGTTTATTTTGTATGTTTTGAAGGTATATAAGGGTGGGGGATGTGGATATTTGGATTCTGGGGTGTGAATGGAGGGTATAAGCATGTAAAACTGGGTCAGTGATGTGTGGAATAAAGATATGTGTGTTTGTAATCAGGTTTCTGCAGTAAATGGTTCATGTGTTTTATCAACTTGAAGGGTAATCCTTCATTCTGGGGTATTAGCTGGGAGATTTCTTGGAAAAGGGTGGTTTTCTTCATTTCTGTATGGTTTCACTTAGTTTGAATGAATACGTAATTACAAGGTTTTTTCTTTAAATGTTGATTGACTTCACCCATTAAGAGAAGAAAGATTTTGAGTACCTTTAAGAGACATAAAGCAGATGTAGTTTTCCTACAAGAGACTCATTTGGATAAAAAAGAATATTCTAAATTGTGCAAAGACTGGGTGGGTCTCTGCTATGCTGCTTCCTTTTCTTCCAGAAGGGGTGGAGTTGCCATTTTACTTCTCAGAATTTTCCTTTCCAGGTTGAACAATGCATGCAAGATACTCTGGGGAGATATGTGATGTTAGCAGGTTCTATATTGTGTAAAGAATATGTGTTCTGTAATGTGCATGCACCCAATGGGGTAGATTTTCAAAGGGTTACACGCGTAACCCCTGAAAACCTACCCCAAACCCCCCTGCGCGCGCCAAGCCTATTTTGAATAGGCTCGGTAGTGCGAGCAAGCCCCAGGATGCGCATAAGTCCCGGGGCTTTCCTGGGGGGGCCGTGTCAGGGGTGTGTCGGGGGGTGTGTGTTGCGGTGGCGCATCATCCGGAGGCATTCTGGGGCATGGCCACGGGCGTGGTTCCGGTCCGGGGGCAATCCAGGGGGCATGGCCACAGCCTCTGGACCAGCCCCCAGACCGGAACCTGGCACGCCGGCAGCCGGCCCACGCGCGCGAGTTACGCCTGCCTCAAGCAGGCGTAACTTTGGGAATAAAAGGGGAAGTGTAGATAGGGCTGAGGGGGTGGGTTAGGTAGGAGAAGGGAGGGGAAGGTGGTGGGAGGCGGAAGGAAAGTTCCCTCTGAGGTCACTCCGATTTCGGAGCGGCCTCAGAGGGAACGGGCAATGCGCGCAGGGCTCGGCGCGTGCAAGGTGCACAAATGTGCACCCCCTTGTGCACCGACCCCGGATTTTATAAGATACGCGCAGCTATGCGCGTATCTTATAAAATCCAGCGTACCTTTTTATAAAATGTACCCCAATGTGTATAATTATTCCTCCTTTTTAATATTCTGGCTAAACTATCTCAGTTCTTTGGATATTATTTTATCTTGGCAGGAGATTTTAATAATACTGCTGATAGCAGGGTAGATTGTAAATCTTCTAAACCTTTGGTGAAGAATTGGGAACAGATTTCTGGATGTTTGGAGGATTCTACATCCAGATGAGTAAGATTTTACTTCCTTTTCTATACCTCACGTTGTCTGTTCCAGACTAGATGCTTTTTAAATCTCTAATTCTCTTTTTTCAAATGTTATATCTACCACTATTCTTGATAATGTCCATACTGATCATTCTATTACTTCTTTGACTCTTTGTTGTAGAAAGAGGGGAATACCTCATCCATGGAGAATGAATTCTGCTTTATATCATGATGATGAGTTTAAAGAGTACTTGTCCCAAGCATGGTCAAATTATTACTCTGGGGTTAGCAGCATTAATTTTTGGGAGGCTGGTAAAGCTGTATTAAGGAGTCCGATTATTGCTTATCTTGCAGGGAAGAGGCAAAAGGCAGACATTAACATTTTACAATTGACTCACAAATAGATAACAAAATTTATTAGAAGCTTGCAAGCAGTTGTATACACTTTTAGAGCATCAGGCTAATGTGCAGTCCATCTATTATACATTTCATTTTTATAGATATGGTAATAAGGATCGACGGTTGTTAATACATCTAGCCCATAATGACAAAAGGACACAGTTTATCTCTTCTCTCAGATTGGCTGATGGATCTAAATCCTCTAAAGTGTCTAAGATCTCAAAAACGTTTGTGAATTTTTTTTCAAAAACTATATGCTTCACAACCTGGAGCAGACTCCTCATTGGCAACTTCCCTGCTTAACTGAAGCTCACATCTCCCTTCTAAATAAACCAGTTACTGCACTAGAAATTATGACACAAATAAAGAAATTAAAATTGTCAAAGGCCGCTGGTCCTGATGGTCTGGGAAATGAGTTTTATAAGATTTTGGGACAGTCTGTGGCACCCACTCTGAAGGTTATCTTTACTGAAGAAACTGATTGCAAATGATTCTTCAATGATATGAATGGAGCCTTGATTACAATTTTACATAAAAATAGAAAGGATCCTGGTTTGCCTGAATCATATAGACCTATTTCCCTTTTTAATGCTGATGTGAAACTATTTGCTTCTGTTTGGCAGCAAGGTTGGCTGGGGTAATTACATACTTACTTGGCCAGGATCAAGTGGGGTTTGTACGTAACACGTTCTTAGTAAATAAATATAGTTAAGGTTTTGTTATCTCTGGAAGTCAGGTCCTTAGATCTTTTTTTTAGTCTGGATGCTGAAAATATATTTGACAAGGTCAACTGGTCATTTCTTTTTTCTCTACTCTCAGAATATAGTTTTTGTGATTCTTTTCTGCAAGTATTCCAGCATTAGATGTTTTCCCTAGTGCTCCTTTCATCTTTGTAGAGGCATTTATCAGAGTTGCTCATTAACCCCATTATTGTTTTTACTTTTTTTTTTTTTAAGCCCCTGGCAATTAAACTAAGAGGATTGGGCGGATTTCAAGGTATTTCCTATAAGGGGCATGGAATTTAAAATTAGCTTATCTGCAGATGATATGCTGCTTTTTATTAATAACACTCAGGCAGCTGTTTCAAGTGTTATTATTATTTCACATTTTGGGCAATTTTTGAGATTGAGTATCAACTATTCTAAATCTATTGCTTTTCCATTGGATAAAACTCTATCAGGCAGATGGTCTAGTTCCTTTCCCTTTGTGTTGGAGTTAGAAAAGTTTACCTATCTGGGAATACAGCTGCTCGTAATTACTCGACCATTTATAACCTAAATATTAGAGATGCCATAGATAAAGTAAAGAAGCTTTTGGCTCAATGGCATGAACTGCCACTATCATTGCATGGTACCAGTGCTGATACTTCACTAAATAACATGCTGCATGGCACTGATGGAATGTAATAGAAGGATTCTGATTTGCTCTGCTCATTGCGAAAGGCATGGAGGTGGCTACGTAGTTACCTCAAATTATCCCCTCATGTGTTGCCTTTTGTGTAATTCATTCATCATGAACTATTTCCCCTGGGTGAAAAATTTGACATCTTTCATCTTTGGAAGGAAAAGAGATTAACTAGGGTGTGGGGTTTCTTATGTACTCAAATGACTGAGCTGGATTCCTTTAAAAATTTGCAGGAACAATAGAATATCCCAAATACTCAATTCTATGGTTACTTACAGGTGAGGCATTTCATTAACTCCCTCTGTAAGGAGTTTGCAGTTAAACCCCTTGTAGGTAGATTTGATCAATGTCTTAAAAGTACCCCTGTTAAAATCAACAAGATAGCTTGGTGGTATAAAATATTAAGGAATCATGCTGAAGCACCTTTTTGGGTGACTCTAGCTGAAAAGTGGTCCGGGGACTTGGGAACTGAGCTCTCGGATGACAATATATCTGATTATTTTTCTTCCATCTATCAACTTACTTCTAATATTTATACCAGAGAAACACAGTTTACCTTGATTCATAGGACTTTTCTTGATAAAAACAAAGGGCACAGGTTTGGTCTACATGATACAGATCTTTGTCTAAAATGTCACATTGGACCTGGCATGTATTACATATGTTTGTATGTTGCACAAAGTTGCAGCCTTTTCGGCAAGAAATTTAAAATAGACTGGAAAGGACGGTGGGGAAATCTATACAGTTAACAATAGTGATTATCATTCTGGGATTTGATTTAGAAGGTGACAATTATACTGCTGAAGAAAGGCGCTTTGTACTTAGCTACTTTACTGGGTAAAAAAGCTTTTCTGATGCACTGGGTGAGTGATTCTTCTCCTAGTATCTCGTCTTGGGAACAATTAATGGTGCATTATTTTTATAATGACTTTCAAAATTTGCAGACATCGAAGTCTGCAAAAGCAAAAAGATCTTTGCATTTATGGTCTACGTTTTGTAATGCTTTGCCTGAAGATGTTCAGTTCTCTATTACTTCGTTTCAGAACATGTTTATTTAATCATCTTTGCTATATCTTGTAAGGGAATGAATGTTGTGTGAGTGGACACTGACCAGTGAGTGTAAATTTGTGGGTTACTAGGTGGGATGGTGGTTTAGGAGTTTTTATTTTCTTTTGTTATATGATATTGTGGGTGTGTATTTAAAAACCAAAAGACATGTACATTATTGTATTGTTTTATTCTCTGTTGAAATTTTGTGCTATCATTGTTGTCTAGTTACTGGTGTGGATTGTTTATATTTGCTGTCTCTGGAATAAAAATATTATTAAAAAAAAAAAAAGAAAGACTGTTATTTAGGAGCAGGGGTGGTGGAAAATGATGCCCAGATATCTTCTATGGCAGACATAGGGCCTTATTTTCCAATATCGCATTGGTAACGCATTAGGGGGCGTTACCAATGCAAATGAGGCTTCTTTCGTGCAGTGGGGAAAAATCGCGTGCGGCGATGTTTTCGCCATTCACGAAAACATTAGCGCCGCACGCGATGTTTTCCCAGTGCACGATGATTCTTTCAGTCTTTTATCGCAGTGCACGATATTTGCCGGTTTCTTTTATCACGGTGCACGATAGTCCCAGACAGCCTGTTTCAGAGAGAGAGAGAGAGAGAGAGAGAGAGAGAGAGAGAGAGAGAGAGAGAGAGAGAGAGAGACTTACTATAGTGCCTATGCCCTACATAGGTATTTTAACCCCTATGGGAGGGCCACCTACTAACTCGGGGTGGGGATTAGGTATGAGCGTCGGGGGTTGGGGGCCACTTTCGCATTCCACATGAGACCTACGGACAGAACAGTGGTCTCTAGTGCAGATTTGCTGGCCGTTGGAGTGAGGACGCTCACTCCAAGAAGTGGTTTGGGCAACGTTCTCTCTACCTAGCTTGATGGACACTCTACCTGGGCAACAACATGCTAGGTGGAGAGAATGTTGGCAAAATCTCCGCTTGGAGTGAGCGTCCTCACTCCGACGGCCAGCAAATCTGCACTAGAGACCACTGTTCTGTCCGTAGGTCTCATGTGGAATGCGAAAGTGGCCCCCAACCCCTGACGCTCATACCTAATCCCCACCCCGAGTTAGTAGGTGGCCCTCCCATAGGGGTTAAAATACCTATGTAGGGCATAGGCACTATAGTAAGTCTCTCTCTCTCTCTCTCTCTCTCTCTCTCTCTCTCTCTCTCTCTCTCTCTCTCTCTCTCTCTCTCTCTCTCTCTCTCTCTCTCTCTCTCTCTCTCTCTCTCTCTCTCTCTCTCTCTCTCTCTCTCTCACAGGCTGTCTGGGACTATCGTGGATGGCGGTAATCCTTTTCAGGCCCATAACGCGAGGTTGGAGTTGTAGTTATTAGCCGCGATACACAGGTTCCCGCTTTACATATGCTCCGCCCCAACTCTGCCCCCTGAATACTAAATCGCGTTAACAGCTGTTAACGCGATTTGCGAATTTATCGCACGCGGTAAAGTGCTTGGAAAATGAGGCCCATAGTGTCAGTTGAGGGGAGGGGGAATGGAGGCAAGGAATTCCCCTTTGGGGATACAGAAGCCTGTTTTTCAGTCCAGTATTATGTACTAACATGGGCCACTGCCAGGAAGTTTAACAATACCCTGAAACTATTAGTTTAACTTTCTTGCCTTAAATGACCTGCATTAACAATTTTAGGCTGTAACACTGAATAGCACATTATGTTTTTGTCTAATAATCCTCACATTTGCACATGCATTAGCATTACTGTTAGAGAAACCCACAAATTTCGGTTCATGGATTGCTTAATTCATTTCATTTGTGTGAAAAAAAAACCAAATCAAGCAATTTAAAAAAACCCAAAACAGCCAAAAAACTAAAATTAGCCCGCCCTCCCACACTCCTGGAAAAATGCTAGGGCCAGGATCCCTCTAAACCCCCACTTACCCAGTCTAGTGAGGATCTGCTGCTCAAACTAGGCCTGATGCCTCGGACTCGCATAGCTGAGGCCGCAGCAGATCACCGCTGCCTCTGCTTACACAAGGCCAAGGCTTCATCCTAGTCCTGGGCCTGATGCATTGGCATCGGCCTTGTCCTCGGCCTAAGCCGGAGTCCAGACCCAGGCCCAATGCCACAGCCCAGGCCGGAGACTGGGTCCCAAAACAGGAACCTCAGCCAGACCCATGCCCAGTGCAACAACCTGACCTGGAGGCTAGTTCCCAATGTTGATGCCTCGACCTAGGCTGGGACCCAGGCCCAGGCCTGACAGTGAGGCCTCAGCCTGGACCCAGGTCTAATGTTGGGGTCTCATCCAGGAGGCTGTGTCCCAATTTCTGGGCCTTGGCTCAGGGTCAGATGCAGGTCTCGTAGTCCAGGCCTGGATGCTCCTCTTCACATGTCCTCATCTTTCTTCTTCCCAATGCACAATGGCAATGTCCACTGGGGTCATGCTAGCCCTGCTTTGGGCTTCAGCTTGTGCCGTAAGCAATGCCCCAGCTTTGGGCCTTGACCTAGGCATGATGCATTTGTTTAAAATGAAATGAATGTTCATTTCATATGGGGACACCTGATTTGGTTTGGGGCTCCCCGAATGAAATGAATTAGCCTTATTGATTGCATTTTGCATTTTCATTTTAAATGAATGCACATCCCTAATCTGGAATGAAGATCTATGACCCGCAAATGAGTGAATAAACCTTGTAAGCTGGAGATGTATTTGGTCCCTTTTGGATGTAAATTTTGATATTGGTATACTGACAAAGGAGAGCCATCATTCCTTAACTAGGGTTGGGATTTGAAGTACAGTATGTCTAAGAAGAGTTGAGAAGTCCAAATTAACCCTGTGTTTGGTCTATAATAAAAGTAGTTATGTGGCTACAGGAGATAATGATAAAATAATGTAATTATTATCTGTATATTCCCAGAATTTTGTGATTTCATTGTATTGTTCTGACTGTTGAAGCCCATGAGACTTTGAGTTATTCAGTTATTGACTATGTAGCCTGCTTCCCATCCATGAACAATTGCTGGCTGGCTCATCCAGAAAAATAAATTTGACTGGATATTTGAAATACTGTGTCATTCATCTTTATTGAGCCAGCACTGGGTTGAGTCATGGATCAGAGTTCATGGAGGGGAGTTGAAGGATGTCTTCCCTGTTCAGTCAGATAGAAAAGAGTGGTTAATGGATACACATACTGGGCCAGATTTTAAAAGGGTTACGCGCATAAGGTATGCACGTAACCCTTTTAAAACCTCCCTGCGCGCGCCGAGCCTATTTTGCATAGGCTTGGCAGCGCGCGCAAGCCCAGGGACTCGCATAAGTCCCGGGGTTTCACAAGGGGGATGTGTCGGGGGCATGTCAGGTGGGCGGCGTGAACTTCGGGCGTTCCGGGGGCATGGCAGGGGCGTGGCGCTGGCCCGGGGGCGTGGTTGAGGCCTCCGGACCAGCCCCCGGATCGGGTGACGGTGCGCCAGCCGCCCGCTGGTGAGCGCAGAATTATGCCTGCCTCTGGTAGGTGTAACTTTAACAACAAAGGTAGGGGGGGAAGGTTTAGATAGGGCCGGGGGGTTGGGTTAGGTAAGGGAAGGGAGGGGAGGGGAAGGTGCGGGAGGGTAGGAGGGAATGGGCAGCTCGCACAGGGCTTGGCGTGCGTAAGTTGCACAAATGTGCACCCCCTTGTGCGCGCCGACCCCGGATTTTATAAGATACGCGCGGCTACGTGCGTATCTTATAAAATCCGGCGTACTTTTGACAGTATCATTATACTGGTACATTTCACCATCTGCTTGACCATTTTGAAGAACTCACCAAACAAATTTGGAAAGGAGGATCTTATCCAATAGGGAAATCCTATCCATCATTTCATGTACCCCATTAGGGGGCTACATATTTAAATTAGCTCTAAATGTCCCACAAGCCATATACAATATTTCAGCTAGAATCAAAGATCAAACGCTAAAGCAAAATAGAAAAACAACAAATGGGCATCATAAAAAGCTTAATGGGGCACTATTAATCAAGAGAGTGGTGTTCTCCACTACCCAACATATTTTGCCGAAAACGGCTTCATTGTCTAATGAAGATCACCACATAACATAGCAATTTTTCATTGTCTGCCCTCACCAATGACTTTACGTCACAAAGGGCACAAAACACTCATATAATCCATTCACTACTGTGGCAGATATATAGAGCTGGGGATGTACTTTTGAAACCTATAAGTCACATTTTGAAAATGTTACGATTGCAATAATTAGCATACATATGCATAAGTATGTACAAACTCCATATTTTATAAAAACAACAATTACAAATATATATTCACTTTGCATGCAAATATAACTGCAAATAAAGGGAAATTCAAGGGGTGTTCTGGGATGGGGGGGCTAACATATGCAGACGTAAGTTGCTATTTTAAAGTCACGTGCGCATGTACCTTTTCCAACTTACTCATGTATTTTTACACCGGCTAATTATCTGGCGTATGTGATAATAAATGTGTTTATCATACTGTACTAACTAGGGAGGTAGGTCTGGGTAAACTGTGGGGAGCTTACACTGAAGAACCAGGAGGGTTTTGATGGTTTGGAGAAGGAGTGAGCGAAATGGTGGACCAATTGGTAAAACTGGTAATTTCCTCGATGCATGCATGTTGTAAAATTGGCCAAGTTACACAAACAAATCTGGACTTGCATGAGTAAGTCCTTGTTTACATTTGTGCATAAATTATTTGTGCATATATGTTTAAAATAGGTGGTTAAAATATGAAAGTTCAATGAATTGAAATACATGATTTCAGAACATTGTATATGTTCACATATAGGCCTACATACTGTACATGCACATATTGTGTAGCAAATATGCATATTTTATAACATGCCGCGCTAGAAAAAGGAGCAGGACGCGGCAGCCGGAAGTTCTCAACGGAGCATAACACCCTGCATCCTCAGCGCCAGAGTCCACAGTTCTTCACACAGCCACCGTAACAATTGCCACAGTGTTTGAGCAGTCTTTCTTGCCAAAGCACAGCCCGTGAAGAAGGAGCACTAGCTCCGAAACGCCTTGGTGTCGGCAGCACAAGATTGACTACACACTCGCAAGTATAAGTTATGTAGTGGCTTGCATACAAGAAAATAATTTGATGAGCACGCAAACCAGTGGACACAAACAGAAATTTAAAACCATATTGAGGTGCCTAATGATTTTAAAGCCAGAGCATGGCTTACAGACACGATAGCTGAACAGCTGTTTAGCATTGTATGAAGGCACTCTCAATTCACATTCTACATATAACAAGTCTTCGTATTTAATATTTTATAACATGCGCATATGTGAGACACGCATGTTATAAATATTATTGTAAAATTGTGCATGCCATATACTCTTGTATAAGGGTGTGCACGAGATTGTTTCAAAGTTGTCCTCTCTCTGAGTATAATACAATGAGGCACATTATAATTAGAAATGGGACAAAAATGTATTGTGAATCACAATCCAGGGGGAGATAATGATTTGGGATGTTTCATATTTTTCGTCCTAATTTGTGAAAGTAAATAATCATTTGAAATGAGGAAATAATCATTTTTGGCCCCAAACAACTCCATTTGACAGGAAATCCTCACTAAATTATGCCCATTAGAAGTCAAAATAATGCATATATATAGAATACGATGTACAAAAGCAGTCAGAGCTTGATGGCCACAATTCATGGCTTACTTACAGAAAGAAACTAGGTCTAAATCACATATCAACTAGATATCTATGACATAACAAATAGTAAACTTTTATGTTTCTCACTATTGTCAACATTTAAGTCCTGCATCAATATTTTTCTTAATTCTGAAGAAGTAATGAAAATCCATATTATTTACTATGTTCCATATTTTACCAGGTCACACCAGTGTAACACAGGAGACCATGCCTCTTCATTTGAAGATATCATGATCTCTGAGGTAGAAGCAGATATAACAAAGGTTAGGTGCAATATTTTAGATGAGTATATCATGAATGGGAGACAAAATATAATTATTCATATGACTATCATGTGATGCATCATTACATGCAAACTGCAGATATTATTCAAAAGATGATTCCTTTCCTGTAATAACCTGTGATAATTTGGTCCATGAGAGTCAATAAGTGATAAAGTAGAAAAAATAAAATCCTACAGGTCAGCACATGCTTTAATACAGTATATTCCTTAATAACATTTTACATTGTGTTACAAAGCTTTTTCATATTCCTTTATACATATTTTCAGAAATGAAAAGTGGAAAGCTAACTTGCTCAGACAATTTTTTACCAGGGAAAAAGGAGGGACTGTGGTCATGCTGTTTGAAGACTGACAAGTGCATTTTCTCTTTTTCTCAAAAATAAAAAAAATATCTGAACAGCAAGGAATCTTATCAAATTATGCTTTCTGAAATATGAAGGCATATACAGGAGTGTTTAACATAACCTCATGCAGAGATTTGTTATCCTTAAAATCTTTTCAATTAGAGAAAATGGATTGTAAATGTATTCTTTTATAATACTGTACTTCAAGGAAAACTTTAGTGCTAGAAAGTTGTATCGCCAGTTTCTAAAAATGGCATTCTGCCTAGTTTCAAATAATATAACTTAGACCATTGTACTTTAGCAGCGTCCTGCTGTTTCACCATATGAACATTTGGGATGGGTGAGGGCTTGATAACAGGAAATCTTGCTTATGAATAGTAGAGAGAATTGCAGAAGGAACTTGCTGCAAGAAGGACAAATAGAGCTGAGGAAGTTATAGAGACGGAGATAGAGAAAGTTGGATAGAGGGAGCTTGAGAGCAGAAAGGAGGCAATGGGAGTGGGATGGAAAAGACAGAAAGTGTGAAATGGAGGAAAAGGGATATAGATAAAAAGATTAAGTGATATAACTGAAAACAGGAAGGAGGAACTGGGTGGGATTGAGATGACTGTGGGGAGGGAAGATGAATACGATGGCAGGAGGGAGAGGGGTGAGATATGGGGAAAGAGGGAATAGAAAAAAGGGAGAAAGATGAGAGGTGGGTAAGGAGTATAAAATGGAATGAGGAAGAAATGTAGAAGGAGGAAAGGCTGCTGAAGTAAGAGCAGAGACTGGTGAATGTGTTAGTGAGTTGGACGGACAACTTTGTAGACTGTGAATGGATATGGAGAGCTGGACTGGGATGATGATTGGGTGGAAGAGTGAGAGATGAAAAGACGATCGAATGAGAGAGGAAAATGGATAGCTGAAATAGGGAAATAGGAAGAGGATGCTGGAGGACAGTGAGGAAGAAAGACAGACAGATAAGGAAAGGTGGATAGAGTAATAAAGGAGGGATGGAGGAATACAAAATATAGATAGTAGATTCTTGGATACTACATGAAAGATGTGAAGAAAGATGGAAGATGTGAAGAGATTCTGATGTTGGAATAATAGAAATATTCAAGGAGAAAAGTAACCTGAAAGAAAATTTATGGAAATGCAGATGTAAGGGAAAGGAGAGATAGTGGAGAGAAGGAAAAATAGCAGAAAGGAGAACTAATAAAGAGATTAAGAGGTGTGTAAGATCAGAGAATAGATTGTGAACAATAGAAGAAGTAAAAATAACAAAAAGCAGAGGTAAAAGAGATTTTATTTTCTATTCAAATAGTAGATTATGTGGCCTATTTACCAAGGTATATTTAAGCAGTAATATGGGGCGGATTTTAAAAGGAGCGCGAATAGCTTACTTTTGTTTGCGCTCCAGGCGCAAACAAAAGTACGCTGGATTTAGTAGATATGCGCGGAGCCGCGCGTATCTGCTAAAAACCTGGATCGGCGCGCGCAAGGCTATGGATTTTGTATAGCCGGCGCGCCGAGCCGCGCAGCCTACCCCCGTTCCCTCCAAGGCCGCTCCGAAATCGGAGCGGCCTCGGAGGGAACTTTCCTTTGCCCTCCCCTCACCTTCCCCTCCCTTCCCCTACCTAACCCACCCGCCCGGCCCTGTCTAAACCCCCCCCTTACCTTTGTCGACACGCCCCCCCTCGGAGAACCCCGGGACTTACGCGAGTCCCGGGGCTCTGCGCGCGCTGGTAGGCCTATGTAAAATAGGCTTCCCAGCGCGCAGGGCCCTGCTCGCCTAAATCCGCCCGGTTTTGGGCGGATTTAGGCGAGCAGGGCTCTTAAAATCCGCCCCTATGTGTATAATGCTGAATTCTATGTTTAACTAGCATAATTATATTTTATAACCCATATAAGTATTCATAAAAATCCTAGAATAAACCTTTAATGCAAGAACAATATTAATGAGCTGCATTACTTGCAAATGCATGCAAAGTAGTTAATTAATATTACAATGTCAACACAAATTGCATTTCACGATTACATTTATCCACAAAAGACATTTAATCTCAAGTGGTATAATAAACTCAGTCTCTGGCCAAGAGCATTGGCAAGCTAACACACGGAAGACTATAGCCCCAAGTACCATCCTCCTGAGACCCTCCTCCTCACTTAAAGACAAAGGGACATTAGCATTGAGAAGCAATCCTTCTCAAAATGAGAGGGACACTAGCCCCGAGAAGCAACCACCCTCTAAAACAGAGGGTCTCTAGAGTGAGTCCCCCTTCTCTCTCAAAGTCTATGGCTCCAAGAACTATCTCCCTCCCAAAGACCCTCCATGACTCCAAAACATCTTACCCCCAGATGTGAAAACAGAAAATTAGCACTGAGGATAACAGTGATTCCCAGTCACTCTGAACCACTGGCCTTGCTATTTAAAATGGCTTTGGATGACCAGAAGCTCTCCTTTGCCTTTCAAATGAGAGCATAGAAATAGAATCAGTACAAATGGAAATATGTATCCTAGATAACAAAATGAAGGCAGTAGTAGAAATCATTTCTAGGGATGTGCATTCATTTAAAACAAAATAGACAATATCAAGAACATTGTCTATTTTATTTCATTTCATTGGCACCATGAAACAAAAGTAAAAAATGCCAAATTTTTTTTTAATGTTTTGTGTTAGTTTGCACTAATTTCCTTTAGTGAGCACTTAATCCAGTTAGTGTGCACTAACAGAACTTAGTGAACACTAACCACAAAATTAGGGAAAAACAAAAAAAAATTAGTTAAACCATATTTTAAAAATGAAATCAAGCAAAAAAACAGCATGAAACTAAAATGATAGAGCAAAAAAAAAAAACAGCTTCACACCCCTAATCATTTCCAAGATGCTTAGAGCTAAGAATGCAATACCCAAGTACATGCTAGGGGTGTGCAGAAGAAAATTTTTCATTTTGGTTCATACATTAATATTGTTAGGCATCTCCATTTGTTTCATTAATTTCAAATGAAAAAAATACAGTTCATTTGCTTCGGGAATATCTAATCATTTCTAATGAAACTAGTGAGTAGATACCATCAGAAGGGTGAAGGAATGTCAATATATCAAGACTATGGCAATGTGGTAGTTAGTGCTTGCTAAGTCCCCTTAGCACTAACTCCCGATAGCGCGCACTAACCCAAAAATCGGGGCACCCGAAAAAAAAAAACTCTGAACTGCAAGAAAAAAGAAATTCCCGCAGGTGGGGCCACGAAACGAAGCCTGACACAAAATTTTTACCTGAAGCACATCTCAATGAACCTCTGCTTTCAAAGCCTGATATGTTCATTGCCATTTTTCGGTTCTCCTGAACCATTCCAAATTAGGCAATTTCGTTGACATTGTCTAATTCGGGAAAAACGATTGTACATCCCTGGTTCATGTAAATCATTTCAGGAATTTAAAGGGACCTCACAGCCTGAGCAAGATATCCACATCCCCCAACTGTAGCAAAAATTGTCTAGTGGTTTAGTAGCATCCTAACCCTCATATGCATAAATATTAAATTAATACTCCACTTCCTTGCTCACCCCTCAAGTCATTCAAATTCCCTATTTGATGCCTCCACACTCCACACTCCCAACCCCCTAATGCCTCTAAACACTTACTTAAATGGGTGGTCCTCTGGGGAAGAAGGGATCCCCAATTGCTCCTCCCCTCCAAAATGGCACCAGCTGACCCCAGGAGATCAATTAACACCTGCAAAGTTGGCAGATCTAGAATATATCTACTCTCCAGCTAAAACCAAAATGTAATATACTTTCTAAAAATTAACATGAAAGCAACTTAGCCATTTGATCCAAATGAAGATTAAAGCCTCCTAAATCCAAAAACGTGGTCATAGGTAAGCAAACTTACATATACATGGTAACATAATAATAATGGTGGAAAAAGACCAATTAGCCAATCCAATTTGCCCAGCAAGCTTCTTATGGTAGAACTGCTGCCTCAGTCAGGATTCCCCATATTTCTATTACTCTCATATTATTGTTAAGAGTAGTAACTGCATTTCCATGCAGGTTTCTCTTAAAGATAGTAACTGGCAATCCATGTAGTTATCCTCGAGCCTTATGATAACCCATAAATAATTACTGCTAACAAGTTTTGACTGGTTGTTGAACCTTCTTAAAAAATAATGCTGCTTGATGTGCTTTCCTTATGGACTTGGCCATAGAAGCAGTCCTGTGCTTTTCCCATATGTCTGCTTATCAGTACCTCAGACTGTAAATGTCAGAGTGGTGATGATTGTCATTTGAATTCAATTCCTTTTTCAATCCCCCTCCCTGCTGTCAAAGCAGAGAGTGATTTTGCAGTTGCATCAAAAACATCAAGGCTTATTGGTAAAGGGTAGCAATCCCCATGCCTTCTTTAAAGGGTAATAACTTCCATTCCATGCAGGTTACCACACCTTATCAGTAGTCCAGACCATAAAAGCCAGGGACCTCGTTGATTGTTGTCTGAATCCAATTCCCCTTTCCCCACCTGCTGTCATAGAGAGCAATGTTGCAGTTGCATTAAACACACCAAAAAAACCCACACACACCAACGGTGTATTCCAGTACACACCAATGTAAACAATCCAAAAAACAACAAGTGTCCTGGTACTAAATTTTAAATAGCACCTAATACGCCAAACTACTTATGTATGACCCTCTATTCACGGGCAGACATTGTCAGTACTGCTCGTTTTGCATAGGGGTCACTAAACCTTTAATCAAATATAATTTTTTCAAATATAATTTTTTGTTGATTTTCAAAAATTTTTAAGCAATTGCAATCGAGAATAAAAAAACGGATACTTATCCGCACTCGGAACCCAAACCCGACATGGCCATGTTTCGGACTTCTGTCCTGCTTCAGGGGAAAATATTCAAAAAGCCAATTCAGGTGGTAGAAAACATCTTCTTCTTTCGGCGAATTTACTCCGTGCCTATCCTGTTTGTCAACGCGGGCTGCATTTCACCCCGGGGTGAAATGCAGCCCGCGTTGACAAACAGGATAGGCACGGAGTAAATTCGCCGAAAGAAGAAGATGTTTTCTACCACCTGAATTGGCTTTTGAATATTTTCCCCTGAAGCAGGACAGAAGTCCGAAACATGGCCATGTCGGGTTTGGGTTCCGAGTGCGGATAAGTATCCGTTTTTTTATTCTCGATTGCAATTGCTTAAAAATTTTTGAAAATCAACAAAAAATTATATTTGAAAAAATTATATTTGATTAAAGGTTTAGTGACCCCTATGCAAAACGAGCAGTACTGACAATGTCTGCCCGTGAATAGAGGGTCATACATAAGTAGTTTGGCGTATTAGGTGCTATTTAAAATTTAGTACCAGGACACTTGTTGTTTTTTGGGCAGTTGCATTAAAAACATCAAGGCTTATTGGGTAAGGGTAGTAATCTCAATGCCTTCAGCTAAGTTTACTAACTTGATACAGACCCCCATACAGACCCCCATACAGGCCAGCCAGTGCTCCTACCATGTGACCCCTGTCACATGGTAGGAGCACTGGCTGGCCGGCGACATCTTTAAAGATGGCCACCGCCATCGTAAAGATGGCCGCCGCTGTATTTAAAGATGGCCACCGCCATCGTAAAGATGGCCGCCGCTGTATTTAAGATGGCCACCGCCATCGTAAAGATGGCCAGCGCCATCTTTAAAGATGGCGCTGGCCATCCAGTGCTCCTCCCATGTGACAGGGGCCGGCCAATGGCATGGATACCCTGTCATATGGTAAGGGCAAAGGGCCATCGGTGCCATCTTTATGAGTGGCAGCCGACGGCCTGAGAAAGGGAGATCATTCCCGGGACCACCACTAGACCACCAGGTATGTTTTGGGGGGCTCGGGAGGGTGGGAGAAGCTAAGGGGTCGTTTTTAAAGGGTCGGTGGGTTTTTTTTTTTATCGGGCCATCGGCGCCATTTTTGAGTGGCAGCCAAAATAGCGCCGATGGCCCAAGAGCGGGAGATCGGTCCCCGCGCCCCCACTGGACCACCAGGTAATCGTAAAACATTTGGGGGGGGGGGGTGAGGGAGGGTGAGGGAAGGTAAGGGGTTAATTTTAAAGGGTCGGGCCTCACTACAAAAAAAATAATGATGTGAATCGGAATCAATTCCGATTCACATCACCCACATCACCCACGATCAGATTTTTTCCCCCCTCTAGCCGAACCCAGTCGTTAAGATGATCGGGCACACGATTCACATCTCTAATATGCAGTACAACATTCTTCTGGCTTTAGCTATTTCTTTTTCACATTACTTTGACATCTTCAGATTGCAAAACCCTATTTCCCCATGGTCTCTTCCTTTGTCTGAGCACATTAGTCTTTCACCTCCCATCATATACTGCTCTTTTGGATTACTGCATCCAGGATGCACGACTCTGCACTTATTGGCATTGAATCCCAGCTGCAAAATCTTCAACTACTCATCAACTTTCTTAAATCACTTTTCATTCTGTTTACTCCTTTAGGCATGCCCACTCTGTAACATATCTTAGTATCATCCGCAAATAGACAAACCTTACCTTCTATCCCATTACAATGTTGCTTACAAAGATGTTGAACAGAACTGGTTCCAATATTAATTCCTGTGGCATTCCACTTAACACTGTTATATCTTCAGAGTAGGTTCCATTTACCATTACACACTGTCTCCTATCTGCTAACAATTTTGTAATCCACACCACTAACTTGGTGTTCACTCCCATTCATCTTATTTTATTCACAAACATCCTATGCGGGACATTATCAAAAGCTTTACTAAAATCCACGAAGATCACATCAAGTGTTCTTCCTTGATCTAATTTTCTAGTTACCCAATGAAAAATATCAAAGATTTTTTTGACAGGACTGTCCCCTGGTGAATCCATTCTGCATTGGATCCAGCAACCCACCTGATTGTAGATAATTCATTATCCTTTCCTTCAGCAGTGTCTCCATTAATTTTGGCACCACCAAGGTGAGGCTAACTGGTCTGTAGTTTCCAAGCTCCTCTCTGCTACCACTCTTGTGAAGTGAGACCACAATCACTTTTCTCCAATCCCACAGTACCACTCCCGTTTACAAGAATCTATTGAGCAGGTCCTTCAAAGAACCCACCAGCACTTCTCTGAGCTCCCTCAGTATCCTGGAATGTATATCAACAGGTCCCAAGGCCTTGTCCAATTTCAGTTTGCCTAGCTCTTCCCAGTAACTGCTAACAATTCATACAACCAATCTAATGTATTAAATGAGACCTGATAAATTAATAAAATATCTATGCCCATTACTTTACTAAAAGGCATTCTGCTCCTAGAATGGTAGAGACTGGTATTTTAATGACATTAAAACATTCTTTAAAAACTAACACTACCCCTTCTCTCTCTCATCAATATGTCAGTTGCTAAATAATCTGTAACCCACTGAATATAACTGATTAGGAATGAAAAATCATGCTCATCTAACCAAGTTTCTATAATACAAGTAAAATCTAAATCTGCTTGATATTCAAAAATTAAATATATTACTTTTATTTCTAAAAGAACTTCAATTTATCAACAAGAAATGCATATCCTAGTGCATTAGATAGCTTACTCTCTAAATTATATAAATATTTAATAAGAATCAATACTCTGTCTCCCTGCAGTCTTTCCATATTTATCATATTTTCCCTCTTAGAGATACCCTTGCCTGTCCCAATAGGGATATTTTGGGAGATAGATACTTGCAAAAGGCAATGAACAGCTGTTTTTGACTTTCTATTTTTCATTTCCAAACAATCCACTTCTCCAATGTAGTAACCCAACACCTGGATAACCCTAATAGATGAATCCATAGTTTCAATTTTTAAAGTCAGCATAAATTTAAACAACACAATTAAATTATATCTATATCTTTATCTATATAAAATCAAACTTATAGGGATCCATATTCAGTTATCTAGCTTGTGAAATAACCAGCTAAGGGGGTCATTTTCTAACGCTTATCGCGTGCAATACCATGCGGGGGCAGAGATGGGCAGCGAGGAGGCAGACTCAGTGATGTCTTCGCTGGTGGCGATAAGGTAAGCCACGTTATCGTCGCCAGTAGCGTGCCCAATAGCACCACATTTCATGGTGGCGCTATTGGGTGTAAAAGCCGGCAGCGAAAACACCGCGGTGGTATGATGGCTGCCGGCTTTCGCAGGCCCGCCCCACCCCCATTTTCGCTGGATTCACCATTCTGCGATTGAATGGTGAATCCAGGCCTAAATGTTAGCTTTTGAATATTTCTGCCACTTATCTGGCTAAAATTTAGCCAGATAAATAATTATCCTGCTAAAAATGTACCCAGATAATGTAGGGGAATTCTGGGGGCATTCCTGGGTGGTTTTAAGTTAGCTGGATAAGTTATCTGGCTATGATCAATATTCAGAGTTAGTCAGATAGCTCTAGCCGTGCCTTAGAATAGTCCTAAAGTTAGTCAGATAAACTTATTCAGCTTTCAGGTAGTCGGGTATATTCAGTGGTGTGGCTATGTTGCTGAAGATCCTGCCAAAGTTAGTTGGATAAGTTTATACAAATAACTTTGTAAGATGGCCAGTGTCTTAATTTTACCCCCATTATGTCTTCCAAAGATGAGATGTACTGAGTGTTAAGAAATCAGTTAAGTATGCATCTATATCTGACAAACCCAAAGAAGCAAGCAAAAATGTGGTATATAACTAGACTTTATTTTTATGTATTTATTTATATATATTACGCTTTTCAACACTTCAAATTTAATTTCTTCTTTAAAAAGAGATAGATTGGCTCCTGCTTTAACTCTAAAGTAATTACATTGCAGAATATCAGAGCAAAAAAAATGTGAATGCTTTTTATCTGGTATCCGCTAGCCATCCTGCTTTCATGTTAGAATAGCCAATAGGGACTGCTATGATAATTTTAGCATCCTTGTTTGAGAGTACTGGGTTACAAAATAAGCAAGTTACCCCAAGCCTGTTTTATGAAGAGATTTAAAAACCATAGATACAATTTTAAATATAATCCTGCTCTCAAATGACAGCCAGGCAATGCACATCTCTCAGAATCAACATTATATGATCACTGGATTTAACTCTAGCCAATTATCCTGCAGCTGTTTTCTGAAGGTGCTGCATTATGTTAAAGAGGTTGGTTTTTTTTAGTAGCCCCTGATAAAGGGAGTTAATAATTAAATGACTAGTTATCAAGGAATGGATAATCATTGTGAGGCCCTTTTTCTGCAAAAAGGGATGCATTTGTTGAAGCTGCCACAGTCTCATAAAGGAAACCTCATTATCCTATATATATCTGAGGTTCAGAGAGTAAGAAAAACCCCCAAGGAATGGATCTATTCTTTGAGTTCGAATTCAACCCTAATACTTGTGGGCAGCATGTCAAAGGCTTATACTTATCTATCCATGGGGAGGATAATTTTCTGTAATTGTATGGGACTAAAGTCTGTGGTAAAAAAATACCTGCAGACATTCTCCTAAATTTTCAAAGGGGACTTATGACATAAGTTCATTTTGAAAATGTTTGGGTTTTGCTGTGACATATTCATGGAAGTTATACTTGCTCAGGAATTGAAGTAACTTATCACACTTACTTTTATATATAGTACATATCTTTGAAAAATCAAAAGTATGTGCATAAATCCTAATCTTGTTGTAGCGCCACTACCTGGAATGCCTATTTAGTATTGCATAAAAATGAATTATTTATTTTAAAATGTTTACTTTTATTTTTTATTTATTTAAAAATATTATATTTTGAAGTCTTCCAAAATAATTTGTTTCACTGTACTTTACAGGATAAACACTCATAAAATCATGTTCCATGTATACTTTTATACAGTAAAGACAATGAGAATCGGACGATCAGAAGAAGCCCTTTATTTCAATGCCCGACTCTGGCCGAGTTTCGCTCATAGAGCTGCCTCAGGGGCAATTCAATTAGCAGGACTTAAAATATGCCTGCTAGCAGAAAGAATGTCAGAGTGTTCTGCAGACACTAATGATATTGTGACATTGTGACAGTGTGACAGCAGCCCTGCAGGCATATTTTAAGTCCTGCTAATTGAATTGCCCCTGAGGCAGCTCTATGAGCGAAACTCGGCCAGAGTCGGGCATTGAAATAAAGGGCTTCTTCTGATCGTCCGATTCTCATTGTCTTTACTGTATCACAGCCAACTGGATCGGCTTCCGATTTGCTTTTTGGGTCCATGTATACTTTTATGCACATATCTACAGGGGCTGTTTTCAAACAGCCACATATGCAGATGAAATTGAGTTATATGTGCAAAGGTGCCTTTGAAAATTAGCCACAAAGTTTCTGATATTTGGGATTTTTGCTGAATTTGTGAATGACCAAACATTTGGCCACTTTTGAGAGACAAATTAGTCATTACACTAAGTCAGGCACCCTCAAAGAGGACAAATAGCTGAATATTATCTACATGTACTGTCCTTAGATCTCTTTCCTTAGCTTGAATGCCTATGCAGTCAGTTGAAACTTATTTCTGGCTTCAAATACCAGAGAAAACTCAGTCTTTGAATACCAAACAATATTTATTTGAATTGATGAACAGCTCAACACTCACAGAATGAGAAGGCATCGAGGGTAGCTGCACAGAAAGGATAGAATGACATAGTTAAGTTCTGTCTGGAAGCCCAGTAGTCCAAAGGAACTAATTGGAGCTGAGATAGAAGCTGTAGAATGTGAATGGTGAAAATCAATGCTTCTGAAGAGCTTGAGGCAGATTTTGGAGGAGATGCTAGCCTGCAGAGAGCCCAATTTCAACTGAAGAAAATTATTGGAAGCACAATGTCCCAAGCATTCCTAGACGCAAGAGACCAATGAGTGCAGGAATGAGAAAACAGACAGAGAGACAAAGCAAAACAAGAAAGATCCAATAAGGAGATTAGAATAATGCAGAAGATCGCCATTCAGGATGGAGAGCTCTATAACATATAGAACATTCAAGCTGTACAATATCAACAAGATGACATAGAATGCCAGCATAACAAGGAAACAGATATACATATTGTCAAATATACTGTGAAGGCAGAACACTTCATATTAGGGGTGTGAATCGTGTGATCGATCGTCTTAACGACTGACTTTGGCTGGGGGGGAGGGAAATCTTAAAATCGTTAAAAATCATAAATCGGGGGAGGGCGGGAAAACCAGCACACCAAAAAAACCCTAAAACCCACCCCGAACCTTTAAAACAAATCCCCCATCCTCCCGAACCCCCCCAAAATGTTTTAAATTACCTGGGGTCCAGTGGAGGGGTCCCAACGCGATCTCCCTCTCTCTGGCCACGACTGCGTTAAGAGAAATGGCGCCGGTGACCTTTGCCCTTACTATGTCATACGGGCAAAGACTAGCGCCGGCGCCATTTTGAATACTGGCAATACGGCCCGAGTGCAGGAGGTCATTTCCGGACCCCCGCTGGACTTTTGTCAAGTCTTGTGGTGGTCAGGAGGCCCCCCCAAGCTGGCCAAAAGTCCCTGGGGGTCCAGCGGGGGTCCGGGAGCGATCTCCTGCACTCGTATCGTCGAGTGCCAGGAACCAAAATGGCGCCGATAGCCTTGCCCTTACTATGTCACAAGGGCTACCGGTGCCATTGGTCAGCCCCTGTCACATAGTAGGAGCACAAGATGGCGCCGGCCATCCAGGGCTCCTACTATGTGACAGGATCCGGCCAATGGCACGGATACCCTGTCACAAGGTAAGGGCAAAGGACGGCCCGGTAGCCGGAGGACAGCCCGGAGCGGGAGATCGCTCCTGGGACCCCCACTGGACCACCAGGTACCTGTAAAAAGGTTTTTGGGGGGGGGTCAGGAAGGTGGGGGAAGCTAAGGGGTTACTTTTAAAGGGTCGGGGTGGGTTTTTTGTTTATTGGCTGGGCAGCCGATAAACAAAACGTGATCGGGCCCGATGGGAAAAAACCCTCATGTGAATCTGAACCGGAATCCGAACCGATTCCGGTTCCGATTCACATCTCTACTTCAGACTCGAGACTTTTAAACTTGGCTGGCACAAACAGTGAGCTGAACTGTGCTCTATGAAACATGGTACATTTTAACCTTGTCATGCAGAAAGACTCTGAAGAAGGAAATACTTTTTTTCTTTTTTGTTATGAATAACATATTTACCCCTCCCATTGGCAGTGAGGGACTATTATTTATTATTTGTTTACAGACATGTGAGAGTACAATAATGGTCTTAAAGGGAATTACAATCAGCTTAGACTCATAGATAGATTAATAGTAGCAAATGTCAGTGCTTCTCAACCCAGTCCTCGGGGCACACCCAGTCAGTCAAGTTTTCAGGACATCCACAATGAAGAATATGCATGAGATAGATTTGCGTATCAAGGAAGCAGTGTATGCAAATCTATCTCATGCATATTTATTGTGGATATCCTGAAAATCTGACTGGTTAGGTGTGCCCCGAGGGCTGGGTTGAGAAGCACTGGCGTATGTTATTGTATCCCATGCAGTCCCAGCATGCTGGATATTATGCTGAGCAGCCAAGCTTTTTCTTTTTTTCTGGAATGTGAGGTAGCATAGTTGAAGGCAAAAGGGAAGTGATACCTCATTCTAGATTTTGGGCGCACAGAAGCTGAAAGCCTGCAGTCTTGTGCACTTCAACTTTGCCGATGAGGAATGGAAGTCTCCGGAGTGTGTGTGCAAGGCAAGAAGAAGGGAGGGACTCTGGAGCATGTCTATTAACACATTTGAAGAAGAAGGGTTTTGAATTTTATTCTGGTTTCTAATGGAAGACAGTGCAATTTGTATAGGATGGGACTGATAATGGTCGGTTGCTTTGCACCTTAGAATTCTGGCAGCAATGTTTTGCAGGATTTGGAGGCATTTCAAACTGTAATGAGAGATTCCATTCAGTAGAGAGTTTCAGTAGTTAATTCAACTGGTGATTAGAACATGAATAACAGTAGCTAGTTTATGCTGATTGAAGAAATTGCATAGTTGTTGAATCTGATGAAGATACATGAAGGAAACTCTTACTGCCTTAGCGATGTGAACTTCCAGTGAGACATTCTGCTCAAGTTGAACCTTAAGGCTTTAAACTGACTTTGTTGCCTAGAGAGTGGTTCCTGTTAGAGAAGAGAGAGATACTTTAGTTTACTTGATTAATTTTATGAATCATATTTCTTAATTTAAAATTAGGGGATGCTCTCGGCTTAGCCAGAGGAGTTTGTATATGGAGGGGTTACATTTAAGCTTGTGATTGCTGAGCCATTGAGCTCCTGCAGTAAGACAGTTATTGTGACTGTGAATCTGATATAAGAGGCTTGATCAGATCCTATTCTGGGCAACTAAGTCCATTATCAGGTTGTTTTCAGGTGCATGATGCATTGACATCAACTTTTCTTGTGATGTATGCCTCCTTTCTCTCTCTGATTCCTCCTTTTCCTCTTCATCTGTGCTTTGAACCTCCCCCTTTCCCTTGTCTAGCTGCAGATCCTCCATCTCTTTTGCTTCTTCTGTCTACTTCTGAATATGGTATGCATCTTAACGTAGTCTTTCTATGTTGTTAGTAACTTCCCTCTTTTGTCAAAGTTTACCTTTTGCTTCTCCTTTTAGCACCAACAAGCAAGAATTTGTGACAGACTTGCTTTTCTTCATTTTTTAAGGAATGAGGTTAAGCTGAGAGATAAAATGAACTGAGTATGCTTAATTTGGTATGGCCATGCTAACTAATTAATCCAGCATGCAGTACTTAGTGTAAGCACATTATTTACTGTGACCACTAGACACCAACTTCACACTAAGTAATATTGCAGTGCTAGTTTGCATTGCCACAGAATTGTACACATGCTTTTCCCTTCTTAGAGGCTGTGCACTTTGCATTTTTTCCTGGATGGGAGCCCTGCACAATGCACTTTCACAGGATTGGACTGTTTTATTTTATTGTTGTTCTGGTCTCTGGATTATCTGAGAGAAGCCCTTTAATGCAAGCATTCCGATATCAGCCTGGAGACCTGCTTACCTTGCGAGTGACATGTTGAGGAGGCCACATCCTCCATGCAGTCTATACGACCAGGAGCCGACACTGATGCTGCCCTTATTTAAGGACTGGCTGGTGGGCAGGCCTCCATCTCCCTTTAGTATGCCCCTTTGTGTAGGTTTGTCAAGTGGTACCAGATTTTCAGGACAGTTTGATTCAATCTTGATTTTATCCTTTTGCATGCGGGGACTTATAGTTCTGACTTACTTATGCATTCCTTAAGAAAAGCAAAACTACAAGCTCCCTCATCCAGTGAAGTAAAACCAGGACTGGATCAACCTGCTCTAAAAAATCTGAAGCCAGTTGGCAATCCTTTCCTCATGGTCCTTGGGTCTAGGATTTAAGGAATAACTTAAATTAGCTGGGTTCATTCATTGATGTTTCTTTTTATCTATTTAGATACAGATGGGCCGACATTCAAAGTAATTTATCTGGATAACTTTTGAGATATTCAGAAAAATGCTTACTTTTGAATATTGATGCCACTTAACCAGCCAAATTTTAGCCAGATAAATCATTAAAATTTAAATGGATTATGGAGGGCATTTCTAGGGTGCTCCAGGGTGGACTTAAGATAGTCAAATAACTTACTTTGTTAATTCAGATATTTGGAATTAGCTGAAAACGTTATTCAGCTTACAGGCCATTATGTCTAGATGTAGGCTTGAGGAGATATAACATTTTTCTGAGTCTAATACTTTTACCATTATTCTATGACCTCTCATTCCAGAGCCTCCTTTCCATTGAAAGAGGCCCACCTCCTATGCATTGATACCTTGAAGGTATTTAAATGTGTCTATCATTTATTTATTTATTTATCACATACATTCCACTTTTTTCAATAGTGCAAAAAGTGGATTACCAAATATTCCCCTATCCCACCTTTCCTCTAGGGCATACATGCTTATATCTTTAAGTCTCTCCCATATACTTTACAATGAAGAATTTTGACCATTTTAACAGTTACCCTCTGCACTGATTCCAGCCAGTTTATACTCTTGAAGTGTGGATTCCAGAACTGTATCCAGTATTCCAGATGAGGTCTCACCAGGGACTTATACAGGGGCGTTATCACCTCCTTTTTACTGCTGACCATTCCTCTCCCTATGCAGCCAAGCATCTTTCTGGCTTTTGCCATTACCTTATTGATCTTCTGGCCTCTTTGACATCATCAAATAAAATCACCCCCAGATCCCGCTCTTGTTTTGTGCATGGAAAAATGTCATCCCCTTTACTCTACTGTTCCCTTGAGTTTTTTCCAGCCCAAATTCATAATCATGAATTTTCTAGTATTAAATCTTAGTGGCCAGTCTGCAGATCATTCCTCAAGCTTTGTTTGATCATCATGCTTTCTGCATCTTCCTAGATTTCTACCCTTTTGCAGAATGTTGTAGATTTTGGTATCATCCACAAAATGACAAACCTCTCCCGATAGTTCTTCCATCAAATCACATACAAAGATGTTACACATGTTTACAAGAAAGGGAAAGGAGGGGAGAGCTTCGCGCTTCCTAGTGTGTGCACCCACGGAGAAAAGCTGCAAGAGGGCCCCTATGTGACATCATAGGGAGAAACCTGGTGCAGATAAAAATTTGCTTGCAGCAGTGTTCCACCAGCACTAGCGTAATAAAGCACGTGCCAAAAGGGCACGCCTCTGGGGAAAAAATAATCTGAGCCTCTGTATTGTTTACTTGATCGTTAAGGAAGATGGGACAGAAGAGGAAAGGGTACGTATGAGTTTTCCCATCTGAATCTGTACCTTCCCTCTCTCCAACCCAACCTACTATTGAGATCTTTATGTTTCATTCACAAGTGGTCTCTAGGGCCAGCGAACTTGGAGCTAATGCTAGTTCCATTCCTGAACAAGCCTTGGTCTCTTTAGGCCCAGATGACACTCTCCCTCCACAGTTTGTTTTTGTAAAGAACAGTGGAAGAAGTGGGAATTTTAGACTCCCCCTTTATCTTCCCAAGATGGGGAGCCCACTGTAGTTGGGACTTTACTATCAGTGTCCCCGAGGGGAAAAGAGAAAAATTAACCCAGTTTAGATTGTTTAAACTTGATTTATGAAAAATCATTGCAAGTTTGGAGAATTCTATATCTGCTAGGATGGACTCAATGTTGAATTCATTTAATGATTTATTGGTACAGGTTAATTAACATACTATAACCATTAAGGAGCAAGGTGACAAGATGACAGATTTGGTTGCTAAGAATTCTACATTGCAAGATTATAAAGTAGAATTAATTAAGGATAACCAGTTATTATTTTCTCCATGGTAAACTGGAGAAAATGGGTAACTATATGAGAAGGTTAAATTCTATTTCTTAAATACTCCCCAATACTCTTTATTTTCACCTTTGGATATGGTTAAAATTTTTTATATATAATTCATTAGTGACCTTGCAGAATCTGTTCCATCTTTCTCCAAAGTTTATTACCTCTCTGAGTGGAGGAATAGATCTCCTGTAGAAAATCTAGGAAGGACTGAAATAATATCAGAGATCTTTGATTTAACAGGGGCATTTTGGAACAATCTCAATCTGTTGTATCTGATCGGGCAACCCAATTGGTTTCTTATGTATAAGAGATAGATATTCAATGAATAATGCTTTTTTTCCCTCAAGGATACTTGTTTCCTGGGCCAAAAGATTTCTGTATTGCCTGACATGGTCAGGGAAACACAGCTTTGTTTCTTTCTGTGCATCAA
Source organism: Rhinatrema bivittatum (assembly GCF_901001135.1). Lineage (NCBI taxonomy): Eukaryota > Metazoa > Chordata > Amphibia > Gymnophiona > Rhinatrematidae > Rhinatrema > Rhinatrema bivittatum. The sequence goes on along the minus strand of NC_042621.1, from coordinate 241,178,946 downwards.
AAGATGGTAGCCCTAGCTGAGCTTTTAATTTTAAGATTTCCCTATAAATGTATAGTTAAGCTACAAGGTATAAGATTTTTTTCGATCCAACACAATTGCAATGTTTACGCAAATTAGGAATTTACCATTAGATGCTGGTCCATGAATTGAGAAGTCCTTAATAATAATTTGTGATTGATATCAGATTTTTCTTATTTCTTTGTAATGTTCTCCCCAATTAAGTGGACTAGACAGATGATTACAATTTTCACTTTTGTATTAATATATATCTATTTTGTATATCTATATTATAATCTATATTGTGGGCCAGATATTCGTACCTATGCACGGGCGTAGATTTGTGTGCACAACACGGCGCGCACAAATCTACACCTGATTTTATAACATGCGCGTGCAGCCACACGCATGTTATAAAATCCAGGGCTGGCGCGAGCAAGGGGATGCACACTTGTGCACCTTGCATGTGCTGAGCCTTAGGAGAACCCCAATAGCTTTCCCCATTCCCTCCGAGGCCACTCTGAAATCAGAGCGGCCTCAGGGGGAACTTTCCTTCTGCCCCCCCCCCACCTTCCCCTCCCTTCCCCTATCTAACCCGCCCCCCAGCCCTACCTAAATCCCCCCCTCTCTTTCTTTTTTTATTTACGCCTATCTCTGGGCAGGAGTAGGTTGTGCATGCCGACTGAGTGCCGGCGCACGATTCCCAGGCCCAGTGGCAGTGGAGAGGCCTCTGGCCATGCCCACACCCCACCCCCGGACCGCCCCATGCAGTCCATGTACTGGGGATAAAAGGTAAAGAATCAAAATGGAGTCCCAAGCTGGTGTTCAAAATAAATTGTTTAATTCAACTTAAAGAAAAGTATCCAGGCCAAAATTACAAAAATCAAAACCAGCATCAAACAAATCAACAAAGTAAACATATGGAGGTCAATAATCAAAAGTAATTTAGATGGATAACTGACAAGTTATCCAACTAAATGGCTAATGCAGCATATTAACCACTTATCCGGCTATAATTTAGTCATATTAAAAAGGGGTGTTTCAGGAGTGTTCTGGGGAGAGACTGAGAAATCCAGCTAACCTACCTTCAGAGCAGTTCTAAAATTATGCAGCCTTATGTGGCTGGATAATGTGCTACTTAACCGGATATCTTGAAAAGCTATCCAGCTAATAAGTAGCACTGTCATCAAAAACTAAACAAAAGTAAAAGATAAGCTCCCCAGTCCCCTCCCCAAAGCATAATACAAGCCAGACCATATATCCTAACCCCCCCCCCCCCCCCCAACACACAGACACCCCTAAACCTTTTTAAGCATTAGCAAATTATCCAGTATTCTGGGCTGGGCCCCCATCCTACTGTTACATTCACAACGAGATCTGCCTGCCTCCCCCCTTCCCACCCACCCACCCACAAAGAAGAAATGTCATGCCTGCACTCCTATCCCCCTGCCCTTCCCCATTCCCGCTGATACTGTTTTCAGTTCGGCCAGAAGAATGGGTCCCTCTTTCCTACTCCTGGAGCCTCCCACACTGCTCTGACAAAGGCAGCTCTGGAAACGTAAGTTTACGTTCATGTTTACACTTCCAGCATTGCCTCTGTCAGCGTAGTGCTGAGGAGGTACCAAGAGCAGGGTAGAGGATCCCTCGCTCCCAGATAATATGAAAACAGTATTGGCGGGCATGAGGAGGGGCAGAGGGATGAGGATGCAGGTTTGACACTTTTCTTTATGGGTGATTGGGTGGGAAGGGGGGAAAACAGGCAGTGCATAGTTAAGCTCTGGAATTCATTGCCAGAGGATGTGGTTACAGCAGTATAACCTAGACGATAAATCCTAAACTATTATGGTAATTAATAAGCAATAGTAATTTGTGATCTATCTAATGTATGGGTACTTGCCATGTACTTGTGACTTGGATTGGCCACTTTTGGTAACGGGATACTGGGCTTGATGGACCTTGGTCTGACCCAGTATGGCATATCTTATGTTATGTTCTTATCTTGTTGCAAATGTAAAAGTGGGATGGGGGCCTGGCCTACAATACCAGGCCATTTGCTAATCTTTAAAAAGGTTTAGGGGTATGGGGGGGGGGGGGTTAGGATACATGGCCTGGCTTGTATTGTGCTTTGGGGGGAGGGAAGGGATTGTGATTTATTGGGTAACAGTTTCATGAGTTGTTTGATGCCTTATGTACCTGCCAGGACTTTATGGGGCAGATTTTAAAACATATGCGCAGGCATACATTTCTGTACGCAACCCGGTGTGCGCAAATGTACGCCCAATTTTATAACATGCGCGTGCAGCCATGCGCATGTTATAAAATTAGGGGTCAGCGCGCATAAGGGGCTGCACACTAGTGCAAATTGCAGGCACTGAGCCCTCAGACCCACTGGCTTTCCCCGTTCCCTCCCCCCCCCACCTTCCCCTCCCTTCCACTCCATGTCCCGCCCCCCAGCCCTAAAGACCCCCCCCCCCATACCTTTGTTTTGGAAGTTATGCTTGCCGACTACAGGACGCGATCCCCCTCCCGGATCGCCCGCTGACCGCCATGCCATGCCCCAGACAATCTGCCCCACCACATCCCGCCCCCATCCCGCCCCTGCCCACCCATTCAGAAAAGTCCCGGGACATACCCTCGTCCTGGGGCTTTACGTGCACCGCCGGGCCTTTTGAAAATAGGCCCGGCGCGCGTAACCCCCCTATGACCATAAATCCTTGAAAATCTGCCCCTATGGTCTGTAACCCAAGATTTTTTACAATTATCATTTCCATTGCATATTAGGTTAGCTATTATACATTTTAAAATATTATAATTACCTGAGTACCTGTGGAAAATCCAAGCACAGATTGTGGCCCTTTCCCATGTTGGAAGTGGGATGGTGAATTTGGGGATGTGGTGGCTGAAGTTGTGTTTCCAAGGGCTGCCTAGGGTGAGTCTCAATAAGATTTTTATTTATTTAAAACTCAATAGTTAAAAAAATCCAAATAAGTAAATTAAACAGATAAGACTTATCTGGCTAACCTACAATGGATATTCTGCTATGCTGCTGAATATCCCCCCAAAATTCATTAGTTATCCAGATAAGTCTCATTCGGCTAACTTTAAACTTACTATAAGGAAGAGCTAACTTATCTGTATAACTTAACCAAATAAGTCAAAATATTGCTATTTATCCAGTTAAGTTTATCAGATAAGGATCTTCTCCCCAAAATGCCCATTTCCTATCCACCACTTAGGGGGTCATTTTCCAAAGCAATCACTAAATCAGGGCAGAGACCACTCCGGAAGGGGAGGAGTCGAAGCGGACTCCACGACAACTTCGCTGACAGCGAAAAGGTAAGGGCCCTTTTCACTGTCACTAGCACGCCCCATAGCACCACCTTTTATGATGGCGCTATTGGGTGCGAAAGCCGTCAGCGATGGCACCGCGTGATTCAGGAAGCCGCAGAAGCTTAGAAAATCTAGGCTCTATTTCCTTGTTGAGGCCACCAGGGGTCACTGTATGCAATTGGAAAATCCACCGTTGTTCACATTGTTGCAGTTTTTTAATTCGATCTCCCTTTCTCCAATGTGGGTGAATAATTTCTAGGATGGTCCATTTAATGTCAGTGAACAACGGTGGATTTTCCAATTGCATACAGTGACCCCTGGTGGCCTCAACAAGGAAATAGAGTGGATTCACTTTATGTGAATCCACTCACCTGCCAAATCAAATACACAGGTGTGGCTGGATGATTCTATAAAATCAGGCTAGATCTCGCGGCAATTCAGTAGAACGCCGGTAAGAGGATTAGGCTACTGAATGCGGTAAGAGAAGACTACAATCATGCTTATTTTGTAATTCATTTGGAAGGTGCACATTTCACGTTGAGAAACGTCTGTGCAAAAATATATGTGGTTTCATATCTATTGTCATTTTTATAGGCATTAAACACCGTATGAATCAGACGAAAGCAAACATTAAGGTATTTAAACATTGAAGCAATTTTGACGGGAATTAACCTTGCACTTTTTCAAGTCCAGACACTACAACTTTCCGATCAGGACATAGTCCCTGAAGCAGCGCAATCGCGAAATGTACGTCGGACTACAGGAGCTCTTAGTCGTATGAGCACCCTCAATCGGAAATCTTCGCCTATAAAGCACGGCAGTATTGAAGACAAAGGTTTGGAAGTGCGGCGGCGCTCCGCACAAGTAAGTGAAGACAAAAGTTCGGAAGCACGACGGCGCTCCGTACAAGTAAGGAAATTCCGCTTCAAATACAATCAACCTAATATCGTCAAAAATATTTTATCATAAATGGACAAAAAAAGATAAAAAAAAGTAAATTTAATAAAATAGAGAATTGAAGCAATTCAAAAGACTTTATTGGACCGATGATTAAATGTGACCCGTTGTGGTTGAAAGCGTGGCTTACTGCCTGAATCAACCAAGGGTGGTATGATGGTCCACATTTCTAGATAAATTCTATGCACATAAAATTTAAAAAAATTTTGGCGTTTGCGACGTCTTTTTGTGAGACAAGTGTGGTTCGTTGCACGTTAATTATTAACTGTTTCTGTATAGTAGACTTCAATTACCCCAATATAGACTGGGAGAGATAACGTTCCTGGATGAAATAAATGATAGCTTTATGGAGCAATTGGTTCAGGAACCGATGAGAGAGGGAGCAATTTTAGATCTAATCCTCAGTGGAGCACAGGACTTGGTGAGAGAGGTAATGGTGGTGTGAGAGAGGTAATGGTGGTGTGAGTAAAAGTTTTTACTCACAGTAAAAACTTTTTTAAATATATCCGAAGCAGAAAGCCTATGAGGGAGTCAGTTGGACCGTTAGATGATCGAGGGGTTAAAGGGGCACTTAGAGAAGATAAGGCCATCGTGGAAAGATTAAATTATTTCTTTGCTTCGGTGTTTACTGAAGAGGATGTTGGGGAGGTACCCGTAATGGAGAAGGTTTTCATGGGTAATGATTCAGATGGACTGAATCAAATCACGGTGAACCTAGAAGATGTGGTAGGCCTGATTGACAAACTGAAGAGTAGTAAATCACCTGGACCGGATGGTATACACCCCAGAGTTCTGAAGGAAATAAAAAATGAAATTTCAGACCTATTAGTAAAAATTTGTAACTTACCATTAAAATCATCCATTGTACCTGAAGACTGGAAAATAGCAAATGTAACCCCAATATTTAAAAAGGGCTCCAGGGGTGATCCGGGAAACTACAGACCGGTTAGCCTGACTTCAGTACCAGGAAAAATAGTGGAAAGTGTTCTAAACATCAAAATCACAGAACATATAGAAAGACATGGTTTAATGGAACAAAATCAGCATGGCTTTACCCAGGGCAAGTCTTGCCTCACAAATCTGCTTCACTTTTTTGAAGGAGTTAATAAACATGTGGATAAAGGTGAACCGGTAGATATAGTATACTTGGATTTTCAGAAGGCGTTTGACAAAGTTCCTCATGAGAGGCTTCTAGGAAAAGTAAAAAGTCATGGGATAGGTGGTGATGTCCTTTCGTGGATTGCAAACTGGCTAAAAGACAGGAAACACAGAGTAGGATTAAATGGGCAATTTTCTCAGTGGAAGGGAGTGGACAGTGGAGTGCCTCAGGGATCTGTATTGGGACCCTTACTTTTCAATATATTTATAAATGATCTGGAAAGAAATAGGACGAGTGAGATAATCAAATTTGCAGATGACACAAAATTGTTCAGAGTAGTTAAATCACAAGCAGATTGTGATAAATTGCAGGAAGACCTTGTGAGACTGGAAAATTGGGCATCCAAATGGCAGTTGAAATTTAATGTGGATAAGTGCAAGGTGATGCATATAGGGAAAATAACCCATGCTATAATTACACAAGGTTGGGTTCCATATTAGGTTCTACAACCCAAGAAAGAGATCTAGGTGTCATAGTGGATAACACATTGAAATCGTCGGTACAGTGTTCTGCGGCAGTCAAAAAAACAAACAGAATGTTGGGAATTATTAGAAAGGGAATGGTGAATAAAACGGAAAATGTCATAATGCCTCTGTATCGCTCCATGGTGAGACCGCACCTTGAATACTGTGTACAATTCTGATCGCCGTATCTCAAAAAAGATATAATTGCGATGGAGAAGGAACAGAGAAGGGCTACCAAAATGGTAAGGGGAATGGAACATCTCTCCTATGAGGAAAGACTAAAGAGGTTAGGACTTTTCAGCTTGGAGAAGAGACGACTGAGGGGGGGATATGATAGAGGTGTTTAAAATCATGAGAGGTCTAGAATGGGTAGATGTGAATCGGTTATTTACTCTTTCGGATAGTAGAAAGACTAGGGGGCACTCCATGAAGTTAGCATGGGGCACATTTAAAACTAATTGGAGAAATTTATTTTTTACTCAACGCACAATTAGACTCTGGAATTTGTTGCCGGAGGATGTGGTTAGTGCAGTTAATATAGCTGTGTTTAAAAAAGGATTGGGTAAGTTCTTGGAGGAGAAGTCCATTACCTGCAATTAAGTTCACTTAGAGAATAGCCACTGCCATTAGCAATGGTTATGTTACGCTTGGGCTCCGGTCAGGGGTCGTGAACACCACCCAGCAGGGTGGCTCCAGGTGGAGAGAGACAGGAATGGCTAGAAACAGTGTCTGGTTCCAGGCTGGGTCAGGGCAGGCAGCAAGTAGCAGTGTCTGGGTCCAGGCTGGGTCAGGGCAGGCGGCAAGTAGCAGTGTCTGGGTTCAGGCTGGGTCAGGGCAGGCGGCAAGTAGCAGTGTCTGGGTCCAGGCTGGGTCAGGGCAGGCGGCAAGTAGCAGTGTCTGGGTTCAGGCTGGGTCAGGGCAGGCGGCAAGTAGCAGTGTCTGGGTCTAGGCTGGGTCAGGGCAGGCGGCAAGTAGCAGTGTCTAGGTTCAGGCTGGGTCAGGGCAAGGCAGGTCAGAAGGCCTGTAGGCCACACACACACAGAAGGCCCGTAGGCCACACACAGTAAGCAGGGCAAGGCAGGTCAGAAGGCCCGTAGGCCACACACACACAGAAGGCCTGTAGGCCACACACAGTAAGCAGGGCAAGGCAGGTCAGAAGGCCCGTAGGCCACACACACACAGAAGGCCCGTAGGCCACACACCGTAAGCAGGGCAAGGCAGGTCAGAAGGCCCGTAGGCCACACACACACAGAAGGCCCGTAGGCCACACCGTAAGCAGGGCAAGGCAGAGAAGGCCCGTAGGCCACACACCGTAAGCAGGGCAAGGCAGAGAAGGCCCGTAGGCCACACACACACACCGAAGGCCCGTAGGCCACACACCGTAAGCAGGGCAAGGCAGGTCAGAAGGCCCGTAGGCCACACACACACAGAAGGCCTGTAGGCCACACAAGGCAAGGAATAAGGCCCGAAGGCCGCGCAAGGCAAGGAATAAGGCCCGAAGGCCGCGCAAGGCAAGGGAAGGTCCAGGGACCAAATGCACAGCAAGCAAGGAAGGCTAGAGCAGGGAGCCCAGGCGAGCTCGATGCCGAAGCACTGAGGGAACTGTCAGGCAGGGTTATAAGGGACAGCCCAGAACATAGATAGGAGAAGGGAGATGGACTGGGCCTGTCAGGAGATCCAGCTCTAGAGGGACCACTGGTGGTGAGGCGGTTGCACAGCAGCCATAGCCGTAACAGTACCCCCCCCTCCTCAAGGCCTCCCCCTCCTCCTGGATCCCATCTGTGCAGGAGGTAATCAATAATAACGTGAGACCACTCCGGGGGTGATGCGGCAGGTTCAACTCCTTCCCGAGGCAGTAAAGCAGTCCATAACCCCACCTGGGGTGATAAGGCAGACACAACCCCAACCTGGGGCAGCAAAATAGTCCATAACCCCTCCTGGGACAAGGCGGCAGGGTTAGACCCCTCCTGGAGTAGCAGAGGTGGTGCAGATTTCCATAACCCCTCCTGGGGTGACAAGGGGAACACAAACCCCACCTGGGGCAGAGAAATAGCCGTAACCCTTCTTGAGACGACAGTAGGGCCGGTCTGGACCCTTCCAAGGTCGGCATCAGGACCGGTACAGACCCCTCCAAGGGCGGCAGCTGGACCAGTACAGCAGGCTCAGATAGTTGAGTAACAAAGTCAGTTGGCAGGCCCGGTTCGGACCCCTCCGGGGGCGGCAGCAGGACCAGTATGGACCCCTCCAGGGGTTGCAGCTGGGCCGGTATGGACCCCTCCAGGGGCGGCAGCTGGGCCGGTACGGCAGGCTCAGATAGTTGAGTAACAAAGTCAGTTGGCGGGCCCGGTTCGGACCCCTCCGGGGGCAGCAGCTGGACCGGTATGGACCCCTCCAGGGGCAGCAGCAGGACCGGTACGGACTCCTCTCGGGGAGGCAGCTGGACCGGTATGGACCCCTCCAGGGGCAGCAGCTGGACCGGTACAGCAGGCTCAGATAGTTGAGTAACAAAGTCTGTTGGCAGGCCCGGTTCGGACCCCTCCAGGGGTGGCAGCAGGACCGGTATGGACCCCTCCAGGGATGGCAGCAGGACCGGTTCAGCAGACTCAGATGGCTGAGTCAGGTAGTCTGTCAATAGGACTGGTTTGGACCCCTCCGGGGATGGCAGCAGGCCCGGTTCGGACCCCTCCAGGGACGGCAGCAGGACCGGCTCGAGCCCTTCTGGGGGAGGCAGCAGGACCGGCTCGGACCCCTCCGAGGATGGCAGCAGGACCGGTTCGGCAGGATCAGATGGCTGAGTCAGAAAGTCTGTCAGTAGGACCGGTTCGGACCCCTCCAGGGGTGGCAGCAGGACCGGTTCGAGCCCCTCCAGGGGCGGCAGCAGGACTGGTTCGAGCCCCTCCAGGGGCGGCAGCAGGGCCGGATCAGCAGGCTCAGATGGCTGAGTCAGAAAGTCTGTCAGCAGGACCGGTGCGGACCCCTCCGAGGACAGCAGCAGGGCCGGTTCGGACCCCTCCGAGGACGGCAGCAGGGCCGGTTCAGCAGGCTCAGATGGCTGAGTCAGAAAGTCTGTCAGTAGGACCGGTTCGGACCCCTCCAGGGGCGGCAGCAGGACCGGTTCAAGCCCCTCCAGGGGCAGCAACAGGGCCGGTTCGGACCCCTCCAGGGGCGGCAGCAGGGCCGGTTCGGACCCCTCCGGGGATGACAGCAGGACCGGTTCAGCAGACTCAGGCTCTTCTCGGGGTAGTGCAGGAGACTCGGACCCCTCTTGGGGCGAAACAGCAGACCCAGACTCTTCTTGGGGTTGTGCAGCAGGTTCAGATGGCAGAGTAGCAAGGTTAGAAGTAGTGTGCAAAGAAGACACAGATTGTACTGCCGTGGGCTTGATACCTCGAGCCAAAGTCTGACGCTCCTGATTTTGTTTCTGGAGGAGCAGTTTAGAGAAGGCACAGGCAGTTCTAGGACGTCTAGGGAAGGTGCTCGTTAGTGTCCACTTGGCAGCTGTGGGAAGCAGAGTCCTGCTAGAGTTAATTACTTCCCTCTGCTTCTGTTTCTGGTGCTCTAGCGTGGAAGTTATCGAAGGCTTCTTAACCCAGTGAGTTCTGAGATTTTCAGAGCAAGTTTTTTCCAAAGTGTCCAGAGATGAAGTGCTAGAATGCTTAATCCATAAACTGTTACATGAAATAATGTTGTTAACTGGGCCAGAAGCTAAACGCACGGTAGTAGAGCTTACTGTTCTCCCTAATGAAGCAGCTGGTCCTGTAGCTGAACAACAGGGGCACGGTTTGCCTGGTGGTAATAGGCTGGGAATACATGAACATTTCCACCATCCTGGCTTTGGAGTAGAACAGTTTAAACACTCTTGGTAGACAGAGACATTTCTCTTATTGCAGTTACTGCATGTCCAGTGTTCCTGACCAGCAAGTTGACAGGCTAGGCAGTTCTGATAGCTTGGGTAATTCAAGGTCTGACAGGAATTGCAGGTATAAAACTTTGAAGAAGGAGGCATCTTGTAATAGTGAAAAAGTTGACTCACCGGTTTAGCACACAGCCCTATCTCTTCCCTTGGAAATTGGTGGCTTCGGCATACTGTTACGCTTGGGCTCCGGTCAGGAGTCGTGAACACCACCCAGCAGGGTGGCTCCAGGTGGAGAGAGACAGGAATGGCTAGAAACAGTGTCTGGTTCCAGGCTGGGTCAGGGCAGGCAGCAAGTAGCAGTGTTTGGGTCCAGGCTGGGTCAGGGCAGGCGGCAAGTAGCAGTGTCTGGGTCCAGGCTGGGTCAGGGCAGGCGGCAAGTAGCAGTGTCTGGGTTCAGGCTGGGTCAGGGCAGGCGGCAAGTAGCAGTGTCTGGGTCCAGGCTGGGTCAGGGCAGGCGGCAAGTAGCAGTGTCTGGGTTCAGGCTGGGTCAGGGCAGGCGGCAAGTAGCAGTGTCTGGGTTCAGGCTGGGTCAGGGCAAGGCAGGTCAGAAGGCCCGTAGGCCACACACACACAGAAGGCCCGTAGGCCACACACACACAGAAGGCCCGTAGGCCACACACCGTAAGCAGGGCAAGGCAGGTCAGAAGGCCCGTAGGCCACACACACACAGAAGGCCCGTAGGCCACACACCGTAAGCAGGGCAAGGCAGAGAAGGCCCGTAGGCCACACACACACACCGAAGGCCCGTAGGCCACACACCGTAAGCAGGGCAAGGCAGGTCAGAAGGCCCATAGGCCACACACACACAGAAGGCCTGTAGGCCACACAAGGCAAGGCAAGACAAGGCAAGGAATAAGGCCCGAAGGCCGCGCAAGGCAAGGCAAGGAATAAGGCCCGAAGGCCGCGCAAGGCAAGGCAAGGCAAGGCAAGGAATAAGGCCCGAAGGCCGCGCAAGGCAAGGGAAGGTCCAGGGACCAAATGCACAGCAAGCAAGGAAGGCTAGAGCAGGGAGCCCAGGCGAGCTCGATGCCGAAGCACTGAGGGAACTGTCAGGCAGGGTTATAAGGGACAGTCCAGATCATAGAGAGGAGAAGGGAGATGGACTGGGCCTGTCAGGAGATCCAGCTCTAGAGGGACCCCTGGTGGTGAGGCGGTTGCACAGCAGCCATAGCCGTAACAGGTTACATGGAATAGACTTAGTTTTTGGGTACTTGCCAGGTTCTTATGGCCTGGATTAGCCACTGTTGGAAACAGGATGCTGGGCTTGATGGACCCTTGGTCTGACCCAGTATGGCATTTTCTTATGTTCTTATGTTCTTATGAATATTCAGCCGCTGTCACTTAGCCAGGTAAGTTGCCACTTAACTGGCTAATTGATGCTGAATATTAGCCTACCAATAGTGCCTTGGCTCAAGGATGAAGCCAGCAGTAGAATAATTCCATGGTGGGGGCAGGGAGAAAGCAACTGCGGGAGGTCTTTTTTTTTTTTAATTATCTATAGAGTTTTGAAATTACAACCAAGAATCCAAACAGTGCATGCATAAAGAAACAAAATCATATATAAATCCCAAAGATGAAAAACATTCTCTAATATAATAGTAGTCCACAACCAAGTGGGGACTTATACTATATGAGAGGGAAAAAATAAAGTAACAATAAGTCATATAAACCAAGATCTACAATGCTGCAATATAATCCATCAATCTCCCACCTAGGAATTATCTCTGGGGCTAAAGGTAAAGGTGATATTGTCTGACTCTGCCAAAACGAAATAAAATTAACAAATTGAGAAGAATCAAAAAAGGCATATTTCACCCCAGCTAGTTTGCACGGGAAATTTAACCAAAATAAACCTCCCAATTTTGTACCCCAGATCTTGACAATAAAAACTTCCTTCTTGCTTGTGTTAACTTAGCGCATCTGGAAAAATATTTATTTTAAGATTTAAGAAAGGAATATATCTATTATGATGAAAGAATCATTTTAATACTAGGTCTTGATCAGAATCCACATAAAATGTTACCACCAATGTAGACGGATAGATTTCTTCAGATGAGGAATTTTCCAAAAAGTCAGTTAAATTCAAGATATCCATATGGGTATTTAAAAGGAACCAACTTAGCATGCGCTAAATAAAAGGCCTTGGCAATAGGTGTTAAGAAATTCTCAGGAATCTTCAGTATGTCAAGAAAATATTTTCTTAACATTAGTGATAGTGGTACTGACCTTTTCCTGGGAATCAACCTGGTATTTTGCTTCTCATCACATTTTCCAAAACTTCAATTTTATTTTGCAACATCTACTGCCCCTTCATTAAAGTCCCAATGTTATCTTGAAGTGCTTTTATCTTAGGTTCTACTTCAGGGCTTCTCAAAACTGTCTTGGGCACCCCTCAGCCAGTCAGGTTTTCAGGATATGCACAATGAATACATGTGAGTTAAGTTTGCAGATACTGAGTCTCCATGGCATGCAAATTTATCTCATTCATATTCATTGTGGATATCCTGAGAACCTGACAAGCTGTGAGGTCCCTAAGACAGGTTTGGGGAAGCCCCTGCTCTACTTCCTCTGTTTTGGTAGCCAACAAACGAATCTCTCTTTGGCAATGCTGTAAAAGCTCAGCTTGATCTTGTTGCTGTAAGACAAACTGAGCTAAATGGGAAGAGAGATATTTAGAGCTTCTCATATTCTGGTTGGATTTTAAAAGCCCTACATGCAACCAAAGCTGGGAGATACGTGCATGACTCAGCCCAGCACGTTCCACGTGGATTTTAAAAAACCACGCGCGTACACGCACAAAAATAGTTTCACAAAAAGCGACAGGGCATGGGCAACACATGGGTGGGCCGGGTCTGTACCATGAAGTCTGCACATGTCTTTATGCGCACAAGCGCACGCCGGGGTCCCCTCCTGCATAACTTTACTTCTGCTATGGAAGGTAAGTGTAAGTATTGAAATAAAAAGAAAGGGTAGTCAATGGGGTTTTAAGAGTTGAGGCTAATAGGGAGAAAGGGAGGCAAGTTAGCTAGGGGGTTTAGGAAGTCCTCTCCTTTACTTGGGAGAACTGGGAATAACTGGGAAAAGAAATAATTGCAGTGACGCACGTATCTGGTAAAATCCCCCCCACTTATGTGAGTGAGGCGGTATTTGTGCGCACATGCATATGCATCACTATGAAATCGTGTGCACATATACCCGCGAAATAGCCGATTTTAAAACACATAAACGTATATGTGCATATATGTGCGTATGTTTTAAAATTGCCACATCCATATGCGAGAGCTGGCAAACATGCAAATGTGCGCCCACACACCGGTCTTAAAATTTACCTTATTGGGTCCAAGGTAATATTGGACCGCTTCACAAGTACAAACTTAGATACAATTTCTTGCTATGAAAGTACCTGAATACCTTCCTTCAAAGAGTCAGAGACTGCCAAATTCACTTTCAACCCCTACACAGGGCATTCCTCCCTTTCTTGGGCTGTTGATGTCCTAATCACTTCAGGTACTGCTATTGTTTTGGAGGGGAATGCGGCGGTATCATCCACATGTGATGCTATTAAAGCTGAGGCTTCCTCACCCTTCCCAATCTGAAACATTGGCTGCTTTGGAGGAACATAGCTGTCTGGGTACAAGGAGATCTCCCCATCTAGATGGGAATTGGTGATCCTTTGCCCAAAATCACTTCCAGCAATGCCTTTCTCTCACCTGGCAGTCCAAGCCATTCTGCCACCTCAGAGGTCAGGACAAATTTGTCCATGGGTCTTGTCAATGACATTGCTGAGATATCAGAATAGATACAAGATTTTCCTTTTCATTTCCCCATGGAAATCAAGGAAACACATACAACAAAAGTACTTAATTCACAATACAAGTCCTTACATCGAGATGAGCCTTCCAGCAGCCATCTTGGTTCATACTCTTTGAGCAGGGGCAGGAGGTCTGTTAGATGCCTTATGCTGCAATAAATAAAGAAAGCAGACAGCTGGAAGCTGGCAGGGAGGCTGATGAGTTTCTCCACTGCTGCAAATGAGTCTAGGGCTAGCTGAGGAGTGTAGCAGGATTATGAGCTCTGATCATGATGCTATCAATAGAGCTGGTCGGGCAGTGAAAGGCATGCATTGGGAACATTCACTGGCTCCCACTACTACCATCATATCATCATTGTTGTGCATGACTCAGGTGCATATAGTGATGTAAGCAGCTGTTGCAAACCCAGAAGTGGGAACCAATGTAAACTAGGGATGTGAATCGTTTTTTGACGATTTAAAATATTGTCCGATATATTTTAAATCGTCAAAAAATCGTTAGGGCCACGATACAATACCAATTCCCCCAATTTATCGTTAAAAAATCGTAAATCGGGGGAAGGGGGAGGGCAGGAAAACCGGCACACTAAAACCCCCTAAAACCCACCCCCGACCCTTTAAATTAAATCCCCCACCCCCCCGAACCCCCCCCCCCCAATGCTTTAAATTACCTGGGGATCCGGCGGTGGTCCAGAACGGCGGCGGTCCGGAACGGCCCCCTCAATAGAATCGTGTTGTCTTCAGCCGGCGCCATTTTTCAAAATGGCCGCCGCAAAATGGCAGCGGCCATAGACAAAAACGATTCGACGCAGGAGGTCGTTCCGGACCCCCGCTGGACTTTTGGCAAGTCTTGTGGGGGTCAGGAGGCCCCCCCAAGCTGGCCAAAATTTTCCTGGGAGGCCAGCGGGGTTCCGGGAGCGATTTCTTGCCGCAAATCGTTTTCGTACGGAAAATGGCGCCGGCAGGAGATCGACTGCAGGAGGTTGTTCAGCGGGGGTTCCGGACCGCCGCTGAATGACCTCCTGCAGTCGATCTCCTGCCGGCGCCATTTTCCGTACGAAAACGATTCGCGGCAAGAAATCGCTCCCGGAACCCCACTGGACTCCCAGGAAAATTTTGGCCAGCTTGAGGGGGCCTCTTGACCCCCACAAGACTTGCCAAAAGTCCAGCGGGGGTCCAGAACGACCTCCTGCGTCGAATCGTTTTTGTCTATGGCCGCCGCCATTTTGCGGCGGCCATTTTGAAAAATGGCGCCGGCTGAAGACAACACAATTCTATTGAGGGGGCCATTCCGGACCGCCGCCGTTCTGGACCACCGCCGGATCCCCAGGTAATTTAAAGCATTGGGGGGGGGGGGGATTTAATTTAAAGGGTTGGGGTGGGTTTTAGGGGGGTTTAGTGTGCCAGCTCACGATTTTAATGATTTTTCACTATAGTTTACACACCCAAACGGCAACAATACGATTCCCTCCCCCTCCCAGCCGAAATCGATCGTTAAGACGATCGAGGACACGATTCACATCTCTAATGTAAACCTCACCCCTTTGTAGTGAAGACTTGACATGGCCAAAGTTGATGTTAATAGTGTAGTTGTGTCCGGCAGCAAGTTATTAAATGTTATCCACTACTGGTTTACAGTTTAATAAATGATACTTCTTTTAAATAATATCACTTCAATTCAATTATTTAAGATCTTCTTTATTTTAAAGCAGTCACCTTTTCAATATTCACAATATTACTCCATATTAAGATCACAAGTATATTCTTTTCATCTTTTAACATAAATTATTTATTTTGTCTTTTATTCTTTTACAGAATCTTGGAAATGAGATATTAAATTACACCAGAATAGCTATCAAGATCTCATCTACCATCAATTTCTCACTACTAGTCTATCAGATAATTATTTCAATATCAGATAAGTATTTCAATGAATAATTCTGTAACACTAATTCTTGGTTACTAAATATCAGTTCTCTGTTTTCAGTTCCAAAGAACTGATTCTTTGTGTCACTTTTTTTTTCTCTCTAGTTATGGTGAGACTCAATTGTGATGAAAAACATCAAAGGGTAAGTATGCAGCTTTAATGTATATATCTTGTTTCTCTGTTTCTTTCTTTTCTTTCTAGCCTTTATCCTTTTTTTTCAACTTGTTAGTCTTTCCCTGTTTTAAAATGTAGTTCAGCTCAGGCCTGGCTTTGCATTGTCTTGTTATTTGTGTGTATACACTTATCTATCGTTCTTCCTTCTTCTGTAGTTGCTGGCCAGTTCTTTTCTCCATTGCTTCTTCTTTTCCTCTGGTTCCCTCTTAACCTAAGCTTTAATTAAGCCAGCAAAAGAAACTGACTCCCTATCACTCTTCCTGGTCCACGTTCTCCGATGACTCTCTCATCTCTCTCTCTATCTCTCTCTCATTCTTTACTCTTAGTAATCATTCATGTGACCACTACTATACCTTAAGTGACTGTACATCATTAATGCTTGCACTCTCTCTCAAGTGAAATATCCTGATATATCACTTGTGACTTCATGTATTACCTATTTTTTCTTTTAACAGCAAGCTCTTCTGGGGGCGCTATCCAGTAGCCAGCCAAGATGGACGTGTGATCCTGAGACTCCTCACCCTGGGCACTCAATCCTTATAATTAACCTGTCTTGTCCTGACTTTTAATTAGCTTTGCTTGTTATTTTGCTGACTAAGATCACTGGGATGGCAGCCAAATACAAAACAGCAGACTTAAAACAGTTTGCCTTCAGTAAACAAACATCTGACTTTTCTTACGATGACACTGCTGGAAAATGTCGCACCAGCTTTCCATGATGATTCAGGTCCCACAGATCTTCCAGCTAGAGAAGATCTCAGGAATTGGTTTTTAGAGCTCCTGGCGAACTTAAAACATTTCAGAGGTGAAGGAAGATCTGGCAGCTCTGGGCTCCCAGGTTGACGAGCTGGATACCAGGGTGAATGGCTCGTGGTCTCAATCAATGACTTAGCAGCCCAACAGCAACTCATTCAGAAAGAAAAAATTATCTCTTGTGGAAAAACTTGAAGATCTCAAGAATCACTTGTGGTGCTGCAATCTGAAAATTTGAGGGATGCCTGAAACCGACCTTTACAGGGACACGATGGAAGTGGCTGAGCAAATTTGCTCTTTCTTTCTTGCTGCTAACCCTGCTAACGATGCCACTACCAATGAACTTCCCCCACTGTTAAGACCGAGACCTGATAATCGGGCTTGGGATATCATTTTGTGTTTGCATAGCTTCCAGCAGAAAACCTGCATTTATGAAGCAGTGAGGAAGCAATCTGAATGGCAATGGGAAGGCCTATCCATCACTGTTTTTCAAGACCTGGCACTTGCCACACTTTGCAAGCACTATGAGATGCACGAAGTCACCCAGGCGCGCTGCGCACTGAGCAAGGACAGTGCCAGTGGACTTTTCCTTTTGGGATCGTTCACCATCAAAGGCATTACACACTGGATGAAGTCAATTCCTGATGAGTTGGAAGCTTTCAAACAAGTGGGCCTGCCTGTTGCCTTCAGCATGACAGATGACAGCGTGCAACGAAGGGAGGACGGAAACTGCGTTGGCAGTCTGAAGATTCACAATCTGCACTCTACAATCAGGGCTGAGGATTGCAAAGCTATATTGACTTATGGTTCTTATTACTTTAGATTCTACTGCTAAAATTTACTAGTATACTCTTTTTTTTAATATATATTATCTCTTTATTAGTTTTCAAAACAATACAAATAAGGATTACATACCTTACTATAAGGTATAGCATATCACTACAAACTTAAAAGTAAATTAACATCATAAAACTACTCTTTAATTATTAGGGATGTGAATCGTTTTTTAATGATTTAAATCATCGTCCGATAATTTTAAAATCATCATTAATCAGTAAGGGACTCGATACAATAGGAATTCCCTCGATTTATCGTGAAAAATCATTAAATCGAGTACGGGAATTATTTGGGGGGAGGGCGGGAAAACCGGCACACCAAAACAACCCCTAAACCCACCCCGACCCTTTAAAACCAATCCTTTACCCTCCCGAACCCCCCCAAAATGTTAAATTACCTGGTGGTCCAGTGGGGGGGGGGGGGGGGAGTGTCCCGGCGCGATCTCCCGCTCTCGGGCCATCGGTGCCATTTTGGCTACCACTGATAAAAATGGTGCCGATGGCCCGATAAAAAAAAACCCACCCCGACCCTTTACAAATTACCCCTTTGCTTCTCCCACCCTCTTGACCCCCCCCCCCAAAAACCTTTTACATGTACCTGGTGGTCTAGTGGGGGGTCCGGGAGCCATCCCTTCAATCATACCCTCGGTGCTGGCGGACTGGTTTCAAAATGGCGCCAATCGCCTTTGCCCTCACTATGTCAAAGGGAGCACATCAGCTCACTACTACCACCTCTGGTGGTTCTACTTCCTGTCTAATAAAGAACTATCTGTGTTTGTCTCCATACTCCAGCCTAGCCATTGGCCCAAGGATTCACCAACTTACATTAAGTGTTATTCCTTACACTGCTGAGCGGTATCATACAGACTGCCACTCTAGGAGCCAACCCACAATAGATTATTAACTCCGCCTACAGAGTATTACAAACTGCTAGCTCCTCCCCTTGGGGGAGCATCATTGAACAGATTGCGAACTCCTCTCCTTGACGGGGTGATCCATAACAGACTGCTAATTCCCTAGCGGACTTATAACAGATTGCTACTCCTCCCCTTTGGCGGGGTGATTTACAACAGATTGCTAGCTCCGCCCCTCTGGGGAGATTTACAAGAGATTTATAACAATATCTCTGGGTGTTTACCTTGTAAGCTACTCTGGATAATGTATATTTGTACTATCTTTGATTCTCTATCTATGTGCACGATGTGCTTAAGTATATATTTACAAATGGTGCACTTGTGGGAGGGTGGGTTGGAGATAATATTTGTGAATTATGGATAATTCATTTTGTACAATACTTCAATGTTTTACTTATTTGCACTTATCCAATAAAATTTTCTAATTACAAAAAAGAAAAAAGCAATCTCTTCTATCACTCTGAGATAGCTATTGGTAATTATTCTTTATTGATGGCATCAGAATCAAATCATTCTCTGTGTAAGGACATTCAGTATAGAAGCCCAACAATCACATTCATTTATGTCCCTCTTAAATGTTGCTCTAACACGGTATAATAAATATTAAAACTATTCTACCTTTCTCCTTACTTTGACTGGAACAACCACTCTCACACACACACACACAACACACACTCTTAATTAATATTATGGCTGTTCTTTCACTTTTAGGGTGTTTGTATAACTTTTGTAGGCCCAAAGTACAGAGAGCTGCAACAGCACCTCTGCTCTTTTTCACATCAAGCTATTCTCTGTTCAGATTCTATCAATGACTCTTAGTTTCTAGCTCTAGGTTATACTACCTCTTGATGATGTCATTTAGGAAAATAGGCAAATGCTACATCGCCGTTTAGAAACCTTTGGAATAAGTCTAGTGTTAGAGATCGCACCTAAACTTAAAGGTTAAAAATGATTTCTCTCCGTCTCGACTAAGCACTTTTCTAGTGCCCCCAAGTACCGTGGGCGGTCCTGCTGACCCACTGCTAAGGATTTTATTTGTTATAAACGTGGACCCTTGGATCGGCTGATCAATAAGAATTGAATAGCCAAGAGGCGGTTCAGACAGG
Organism: Rhinatrema bivittatum; assembly: GCF_901001135.1. Taxonomy (NCBI): domain Eukaryota; kingdom Metazoa; phylum Chordata; class Amphibia; order Gymnophiona; family Rhinatrematidae; genus Rhinatrema; species Rhinatrema bivittatum. Next base: position 241,159,602 of record NC_042621.1, on the reverse strand, counting down.
AAACAGTTCAAATAATGTAACTTGTATTTAATAGAACTTGGAAACGAACCTGAGAACAGGACAGTCAAGCAAAGTTCAAATGATGTGACAAATCAGAAATCCAGACAGCAGTGTGTCTGATGAGAACCGGAAATAGCTGATTTCCTGACAGGCAATATACTCAAGTACTCTACAAACTAACATGAGAAATCCAGTAACTCTTTTACTTAAACATTTAATATTAAATAACTAAACTGAGAATGTAAATAAATATAAAAGAAAACAATAAAAGGCAACAGTCAGGCAAAAGCATAAATGTCAGTACAAGTCTCTTACTGTTGATTCCTGTTGCCAAGGCAACATGGACACTTCATTGGGACTCTTATATAGTCCTCTGGTGGTGATGTGCAGCTTGAGCAGTTCGAGAGAAAGCTCGAGGGAATCCTTTTGTTTTTCGCCAAAGTCCTTTCTCAATAAGGGCCGCATTTAAGCGTGCAACCTTAATTCTAATCAACTGGCCTGTGTGCGTGCGCATGTTGACATCACGCATGTGCGCACATCAGCGCATGCGCGCTCACACCGATGTCATGCTTTACGACCCGACCAGCACGCGGCAAGCCCCCAGCAACACTGAAACCCCAAAGAACCAGGACAACCCGGCCGACTAAACCAAGTCACCCCGAGAGGTAACGATGAACTTGATTGCAAAACCTTAACATTATTGACTGAATGAGCATTTCCCACGGAAGCCCCGTGCATTTTCTTCTGAAATTTCAGTGCTTGCATCCCGCAAATTCAACAGATCAGTCCAATTGAATACAATCCACCCATGGTTTCCTGCATTGAGTTGTTCTTGCTTTTCAGACTCATAGACGTTGTGGTCCCCCTGATGCAGCCCCTGATGCGAAACATGGCCGTGTCGGGGTCCTTGTGTGTACTATGTCTTTGTGACTGTATATTTAAGATATATATGTACCACACCTGTGTATGCACTATTAAATATCTATCTTGCTAAGATATATTGACCAGTAGATTATTGTCACACATTATCCCTCTGTTGTATATTTAGAAAAATAGTATATGGGGTTGCTTAAGTAACACTTTCAATATTCTTTAATCATTTCTTTTTCCATATACTTTAGATGCTGTTAGTGTTTGAGAAATATTGGTGTAATTAGTATCCTTCTGACAGGTTTTTGCTTTGTGCTGTGTTCCTGCATTGCGACTGATGATAGTAATGCTGCGCCAACCCCCTCATTTGTCTGTAGGGAAGCTGTTGCTGTGGTACCGCGGTTCCAGCTTCACTTCTTCATACCATTGCTATGGTTCTAGATATTCCATTAGTTTTAGGGTGTATAGGAGCTAACATTTGGCTAACCACTGTAATTGTTTGCTGCAATGTTGCTTTAATTTACCTTAATTTTATTTTATTTTCTATTTCTTTAATAAAATTGTTGCCTTCGCCCTTGGCATCATGGGTCCCAGCTGATGTCATTGGTGACATCAGCAGTCACAGCCTAGTTGGTTTGGCATTGTCAGGCTTCCCCTAACTCCTCTGGCACTGTTCTCTGGCACTGATTATTTATATAATCGCAATGATGTTAACAGGGGTACTACTCACCGACGCTGCCCCTCAATTTGGCTATCACTATTATTCTAGCCACACTGTCAGCGGGAGGGCTGAGGTCGGCCTGTTGCATTGCTTGGGATGATTGGACCATGCTCCAGCTCCCCCTTTCTCTTTACTACAGCTCTTTTTATGTAACTCTGGTACTAAGAGGAGGATGCTGCCGGCAGTGGTGGCAATTTTTATCACAGGTAACTGCTGCCAGTCAGCTGTTTCTTCTCACTCATCTTTCCTCCTTCTTTGCAGCCAGGCTCCTTCCTGATCTGATTGGCCAAATGCCTCCTTTGCCTGCACCAGCTCCTCTCTCTAAAAAACATGACTCGGTGGCAGGCAGGAGGACCCAGCCATAACAGTGATCCCTTCCTAATTGCGGCCTTTCTGCCTACTCTCACTGCAATGGGTTTGCACCGGGAGGGCCGGATCCTCAGCAATGCAACATCTTTCTGCTTGTTCCAGCGCCCTGCAGTATTGCAAATCTCTCATCCGCTATCTTGGTGTTCTGTATCTTCATGGCCTCACTGCAGTCAACAGGGGTTTTCTTCACAGCCTGACACAGCTCTTTCCTCACTGGTCCATTCTCTTTCTGGAGGCTCAGTGATTTGTAAGGGAACGATCCTTCTCCATGTGACTTGTGTCATTGCTTTCTCCTCTGTACCTTCTTTTGGGCCCACCATTTCAACGTTTTCCTTTTGTGGCCACCAGTTCAGGTTTCTTTTTCTTGTTCCTCTGATGCTCATCCTCTTCATGGCTCCACTCTTTCTCATCTGCAGCTGGTCAGATTTGGGATGGTATCGGAAGGACTGCTTCTCTGCTATTTTCTTCATTCTGGCTCCAATTATTTATATCCTGTGTTACCACTTCTTTCTTTTTTCTCCAGGACTTCCTCTTTTTACCACCGATCAACAGACTGCCCTCTCGTCTCCCACTACTGGGCCTTCAGGCTTTGGCAGTTTCTTGTAGCCACACAAAGAGTTGTGACTTGATCCTTTGTTCCTTCTGTCATTGCTACAGGCTCAGTTGCTCTAGGCCCCATCACCAGCCTTCTCCGATCTTCAACAGTTCCTCTTCAGACTCAGGATTCAGGTACATCAATTATTTACTTATTTATTTTAATAGCTGAAATTGCTGACCCAGGAGAGTTTACTGGGTTTAAATAAGCAGCAAGGATCCCTGGGAAGACATCTGCTGCAGGTTTGATAAGAGGGGGAATTCCAGAAGTTCCATACATTACTTTAGGCTTTATTGTTGGAAGAAGCTATTTAGAAATAATCACTTTCCTAAAAAAGGTTATTTGGCCTACAGATTATGTAGGTGACTGTATAGGCTAAAAGGCTGACCTATTAGATGCTGGGAGATGGTTATTGGGGTTTATATGCATACTTCAATTTTACCAATACCTAAAAATAAATCATTATCATTTACAGATGTTGCCAATCTTAGACCCATTGCAACATTGACCTCACTTTCTAAAACATTAGAATCTGTAGTCCTACATCAATTAAACGAATATCTAACAGATCATGAAATATTACATCCAAACCAACATGGATTTAGGAAGGGACACTCTACTGAGACTCTCCTCCTCTCTTCATTTGACTCTTATTTCAGAGGCTTTGACTCCAATACGGATTTCATTTTAGTGCTACTAGATATCTCTGCAGCGTTTGATACACTAGATCATAAAATATTGATATCTAGGGTACAATCTATTGGTCTACAAAACAACGTACTAAACTGGTTTAGTAGCTATCTTTCAGATCGACCTTGTCAAATTAACATTGGTTCGCATTCTTCTCAATCATATATCCAAACCACAAGTGTTCCACAAGGATCGTCCTTGTCATCAATTCTGTTTAATATATACCTATTTCCACTTTGCCAAATTCTTTCAGCACTAAGCATCCAATTTAAAATCTACACGGACGACATACAGTTATTTGTTTCATATAAATCCACTTGGACTGAAACACTTGCCTTAATCAAGATTTATATCACAACAATTGAACAATGGCTTGCCCACAGTCGATTAAAATTAAATACAAAAAAACCCAAATTACTGTTTCTGAGCATAATTGAAGACCCCAGTAATGCTCCTACATCCTACATTAATATAGGTAATGAGAATATAAAAATAAACAAAGTAGCTCGGAACTTAGGAGTACTTATGGACACTAATCTATCCTTTGTTCAACACATAGCCAAAACTGTTAAAAATTCATTTTTCAAATTACATCTGCTTAAGCGACTATGATCTTTATTATTTTTCAAAGATTTTCAAACGGTACTTCAATCTCTAATCTTTTCCGGACTAGATTATTGTAACGGTCTCTATTTAGGATTACCTGAAGCTACAATTAAACCATTACAATTGATTCAAAATACAGCGGCCCATATGCTTACAGGAACCCCAATGAAAGAACATATTTCTCCAATTTTATGTAAATTACATTGGTTACCAATTAAGTTTAGAATCAAATTCAAAATACTATCACTGATAGTATTTGTTAAATACTTGTTAAATAATCAGGATAATATCTGGCTGTGCACATCTTTACGGCTTTATAAACCCACAAGACAATTAAGATCCACTAATATGAATCTTTTAGAAATCCCTTCAGTTCGGCTAGTCAGATTACATACTACAAGACAGAGGGCTTTTTCAGTAGCAGGTCCTATTATGTGGAATGCACTTCTAAATGCCTTAAGATTAATATCAAATCATAAAGAATTTAAAAAAAGCATTAAGAACATATCTCTTTGTAGAGGCATTTGGATCGATAGGTCAATAGATATTTGCAAACCAGACTGTAATAGGCATTTTGCTTTGCTGCCTTTTTAGAATTTTCTTAGTCCTTCTTGTATTTATTTTATTTTATTTTATTCCCTCTTTTACTTGAGTTAAGTATAGAGTATTAGTTTTAAGTTTATTAAGAAAGTACATAAAATTTTACATAGGGATTTGAAATGAATTGTATTTATATCTAACTTTTACTATCTTTTGTTTTATCTTTTTATTTTTCTTAATTCCTTGATTTTTATTTTTATTATTTAATTTATGTTTAAACAAAGATGGAAAGTAATTATCACATTTTTTATGTGTAATTATTTGATTTTTATTTATTTTGTCTTATCTTTTATTTTATTTGACTATGTAAACCACTTTGATCAATTATGCAATTGCTAAAACAGTATAGAAATAATTTAAATAAATAAATAGATTATGTCTGTTTATGAAGGATGGGTCGGGGATATGTTATTGGGTGAGACTGCATGTTTGTGATGAGTGGCGTGGGAGTGATCCCTAAGTGCTGTAGTGTAGATGATGCAGCTTCATAGTTGAACCTACAAGGCCTATGCCGACAGCTGGCAAACACACCCTGAAGTGAGATAGACTGGAGCTTCATCTATACCAGCCACCTCACCTGCAGTTTGAGTCCTTGGATTCTGGGGGCTGACAGTACTTAAAGGGTTTCCAGGGTGGTAGAGAGAGAACAAGAGTCCAAGGACACACCAAGGTCAGGACAGGCAGCAGACTGGAGATATCATGAACAGGCCAGGAGTCAGGGTGGGTGACAAGCAGGCATAGTCAATTCCAAGGCAATGATCAGGTCCAGACTGCAGGCAAACATGGTCAGGTCCAAGGCTATGGTCAGGCCTAGGTGGCAGAAAAACAAGGTCAAGTCCAAGGTTGTGATCAGTACCAGGAGAAAAAGTCAAGGACAGACGAAAATAAACAATGAGAAACTGAATAAGACTAGCAGGGCAGGGCTGGATGCGATAGGCTGGGCAAGGCAAGGCTGGACAAGATGAGCTGGGCAAGGCAAGGCTGGTCAAGAGAACATAGGAATGCAGGAACACAGAAGTAACACACTGTGCACAAGGCAGGAGACCCATTGCTGTGGTGCTTAAGTAGTCAGGGCCTGTTGATGTCATCAATGGGATCTGTGAGGCTTTTCTTGCCACCAGCCCTTTAAGTGCTGTTGCGTGCTGCATGCATGCCTTTGGAGACCATGAGAAGGAGTAGGAACATGGTGGCATGCAGCAACGTCAGAGCTGTGTTGGAAGCTGGGGCCCACTGGATTGCGGTGGCATTTCTCCCATATTGGGAGGGTCTTGAAGGTGCTGGTATGAGCAGAAAGAGCTGCTGGTCATGGGCCTTCCCTGTGGCTGGCAAAATATAACAATTTGTTTGCATATGGTTGGGAGTGTTGTGGCGATGGGATGTTTATATTATTTGAATTGTACACCACTTAGAGATTTCTTATGCTGGTGATATATAAAATCTAATAAATAATAATTGTTTAGTAAGTACTTTTTTAATGTGCATATGAACATTTTACTGAGTTACATAGAAGAACATTTTGCTCAACTTATATTGCTTCATCGTGTATGTTGCTACTAATATGCATTTACTGCTTCATATATAATGTCTAATAATGCATCTATTTGTCAACCACAGAACAACAAAAGGAAGATGGCATAGCTTTTGAAGATTAAAAATACCAATTGAAAATGGTTCTGATGAAATTAAACTGATATTATTCAGTGCAGAGCTCATTTTGCTTAATCTTGCAAACATCATGCTTTCCTCTTGCTATTAAATGCTCTTATGAAATGCCACTTCAGTTTTCAATGCAATTTAAACCCACACTGAAGTTACAGTATGTTTGTAATCTGTAGTCTAAATGAAAATGTTGACACAATGCAAAAGTACTTTCAGTTAGTCCTACCAAATTAGACTAACATATTTCAAGAAAATGATCAAGTTTTTTTGAGTTTCAGATCTGAATTGGCTCTTGGGTTTGAAGTCAGTTTTATTAGACATATGTCAGACTTTGCTGAAAGATTAATTTCCTGCCAGATATTGCTATGTAATCATCCTTTTATGAGAAAAATGAAATATTTTATGGTCAAAGATTTTGCTTTTATATTCATATCCATGGTAACTTTTTCTCATACTGGAAATATGTATTTTAATGTAGTAGCACAAATTGATTCCTTGAATTTTTCAAACAATTGAATAGGGTGCTAAAGATAAGGACTTCCTCTAAAATGTGTATTCTCCATAAGAAAGGTCATCATTCCTTGCAAGATACCACCACATTCCTCTTGAGACTAATTGAGACATCTACATAGCATGTTTTCCTTAAACCAACCAATTTACTGTAGAGGAGAGATGGGCATGATTTGATGGCATTTTATGACATCATGTAGCAAGAAACTACTAGCTAATACAGTCAGAAATCTGTGCTTCTGGTTAGTCTAAGCAGAGTTGAACAAGCTTTATGTTGCAGGAGTGCTAGGGAGCGATTCCACTTCCGAGGAGAGTGGTGTGCCCTTGGACCATCATGTGACTGCAGAGAGGAGCTCTGTGGAAGCGCCGAGGCAGGTGAGATGTATCCCAGTACAGGCGGACAGGCAGAAGACCAGGGACTCGCACCTCCACCAAACTTGACACATCAGTAGAGACCAAACAATGCAATGCTGGTCTCTGGGGTAGCCCTCTGGCCACTCGATAGCCCTTTCGGACCTGCCGTACGAGAACGGCAAATGCACCAGGATGGACAGAGGTCGAGGGAAGACGATGGAACTGGAACAAGACGAGACTTGAAGACTGTAGATGACAATCAGATGATACTTGAAGACGAGGATCAGACGAGGATCAGACGAGGACTTGAAGAGAAGATCAAACGATACTGGGTAAGGATGAAGAGAAGAACATCAAGGACATTGCTGAAGACACTTGCTGAGTGGAAAGACAACAGAAGAGTTAAAACTCAGTATGAAGGTATGCGGCCATGACTTGTAGCAGCACCCATCCTAAACTGAGGCTTCGGGGTTCCGGCGAGATCAGCATGGTCAACCAAGGGAAGCAGCAGCTTCCGACCCAACGCAGAAGACAAATCAGAAGATCACCCGAAGAAGAAGAAAGGACGGCCTACTAGGAGCTAGCTCCGGAACCATGACATCCGAGAAGGAGGCTACCCTGACAAGAGCGCCAAAGAGTCAGAAGGCTTCCTAAATGTAGGAGCGAAAAGGATCCGTACGCTTGACAGCGAAAAGGACTGAAGACTGAGACATCAAAGGATTCTGAAAATGAAGGCAACTTGGCATGAAGACGTCAGGCACGTCAGGACATCTAGACTTCAACCCTTAGGACACTCACTCAAGAGCATCAAGGAGGTGTCAAGTGAACTGGAGAACGAGACATCTGAGAAATCTGGACATCTGGACCTTAGACCTCCAGGTCACCCAACCAAGAGCAGCGAGGAGGCTCTGAGAGGCAGAACAACAGGATGACGGACTTCAGGAAGGACAGGACATCAGAAGACGAGTACTTCAGGAAGATCTGAAGGTGAAGACACCAGGAGGGTCGGACAACGAAGACATCTGAAGACAAGGACTTAGGATCCGGCGAGAGACCAAACATGGAATGAAGATGAGACGAAGGATCAGGAACCACAAAGGAAGACAAGGGAATTCCCATGAAGAACAGAGTGCCTTAAAGAAGTGGAGCTGGACATCAGGAACTCCTGGATCGAAGAGCTGGAATGGAGGATCCAGGAGCAGTCCGATACATGACTGACTCCTTGCAAAGGCGAAGGGGAACTGAAGGCTGAGCCCTTTTATAGGGCTCAAGAGGAACACCCAGGATGACATCATGAGGAGGAGCCAGGAGGACTGGCCCTTTTGATCCAGAGAGGAGGCGCAGCCTCGCGCCTAAGGAGATAGGAGGCAGGACCTTGGAGAGTGGCCATGCTTAAGGAAAGAGAAAGCAGGCCTGAGGTGTCAAAGGCAGCTCCATCCGCTGAAGAGAAGCTGGGGGGCGGCTCCAGCTGCTGAAGAACACTGATGGCGGCCTCTGAGCCATGAAGAGGAGCTCTAGAGCAGCCTCCCAGCTGCAAGAAGAAGGAAAATGTTGATAGCCCCTGCCGCGAAGGCAGGGTGATGGCGGTGGCTCCAGGCCACGAAGAGGCAGTGTCGGCAGCCCCCTGGCCACAAGGGAGAGCTTAGCAATGGTGGTTCCAGGCCGTGACGAAGAAAGGATGTCGGCAGCTCCTGCCACGAAGGAAAGGAGGCAGCAACGGCAGTTCCAGGCCGTGGCGGCAGCAGGCCCACCATGGAGCATGGCATCGGCAGTCTCAGTTGTGAGGAGATGGTATCAGGAAACTGGCTGGCCGAGAAGAAAGGTGAGAGGCTGCTTGTGGGCTTGTTCCCACAAGCAGAATTGTAACACTTTAGATAAATATGGGATGCTGATGAAGACTCTGATTCAATCTGTGGCAATTTAAGATTCTTCCTATATAACTCTTCTTCTAGCCTTTTATTTATCTTCATTTTGCTTCAATATATTTAGTCCACAAACAGAATGCAAAGGGGAAAGTGGGAGAAAACAGACATTTGGGAAAGGATACTGTGTGAAAGAAGGACATTGGAGTGGTATATGTCCTGTCTCCATAGATGTTTTTCTGTTTGTTTACTGTTGGACTGCTTTCACAGTGTCCTGCTTCCACAGCAGCTTTTTGTTTCATTTTGTAAAGGCTTTTGTTCATGCTTCTATTCTGCATAGTTTCTTTGTTTACTGTTATACTGCAAGCTGGTGGTCAGCCTGCATGTTCCCTGCTTCTGTGTGCTTTTTCTCATGTGTGTCTAGTCAACGCTGGTCAGTCTGTGTGATTTAGGAGCTAATCTGGCCAGCCCTGCAGAAAAATCCTCTTATTTGTGGTGGCCCAGTCTGTCTTGTTGTTACCTCCATTTATGCACAGTAAGAGTTAGTTTACATGTTTTACCTGCTAATAAATATTGGAATTGAAGACGCTACCTCCTCTGTCTGCGAAGTAAAGACTGAGTTAAACTATCTGTTAATGTTGTGCATAGGAAACATGCGGTGGAGACAGAATAGTATAATAGAAATGTGAAGACAGTGGAGGGCAGTGTTACGCGCCCCACCTGCGGTCGTACCGCACATGGGACCGCTCACCTTTGGGGTTCCACAGCGGGTCTTGGTCCTGTCTCCCTCGCGGCACTTGCAAGTCCAGCTAGGCCCCGGCGTCCCGCGGCGGTCACCGTGCCTTTGGCTGCATGCCAGGCCTCATGCCGGGCCTCGGCGTCACAGCAGATAGCCACGCCCCTATGCGCACGCGCGCATGGATCAGCCACCCTGATGTAGGTTCCAGGGCGGTGCCTAGTTCCGCGGCACACCCTGATTGAACTCATGTTAAAAGGAAGTTCCTGGCCTCACTTCCTAGCCTTGGCAATTGGGTCGGTTTGTTCCTGAGATTGCCCTTGCTTGTGTTCCTGCTTGCCTTTTCCTAGTCTCGTTCCAGGATCCTTCTGTTCCAGTTTTGTTCCTGCTTGTTCCTGCTTCCTAGCCCTGTTTGTTCCAATGTTCGTTGTTCATCTCCCCGGTCTTACCTCGGTCTGTCCTTCTGGTAAAGACCTCAGCTTGTTCCTGACCTGCCTGCCTGCCTGCCGCCTGCCAAAGACCTCAGCTTGCTCTTTGATCTTGCCTGACCTCTGGATCTTGACCCTTGCTTCGTTGACCATTCTTCAGACTGATTTTTGGACTCTGACCTTGCTTGATTCTGGTGCTATCCCTAGCCTTGTCATCGCCATCTCTATTCTGGTTCGTTCTCCTCCAACCTGTTTCCAGCCTCGAACCCGATAACGCTCCTCTAGCATCTGTGGGCATTCCAGACTTACACTCTCCCAGGAGACCCTGCAAGGCCCACCTATTTCCAAGCAGCCCAGGTGCCTATGGGCTCCTCCCGGGGGGACCTCGGGCTTCCAGTAGTGAAGCTCTACACTGCCTCTGCCTCCTTCCGTGCTCCGCCCCCTGTGGACAGTCCCTGTACTACCACAGGACAAGGGTCCACACCTGAGTGCAACAGATTGCCAAGGCCATGGACTTCGGTGGAGTCTACCGCCTCCAGGGCCCTACCAGGGACTGGCTGCTTCAGTAAAGCAACATCTCCAAGCACTGGAGACGCTGGCTTCTTCAGTAGAGGAGCTACGCTCCCAGCTACAAGAGACTGCTATGGCCAACCCTGTGGCCTCCCGGCCACTATGTTTCCTAGAGCAACTCTGGCACTTCCTGCACCTCCTAGTTACAATGGGGATCCACGCTCCTGCCATGGCTTCCTTAATCAGTGCTTTATGCAATTTGCTCTTCAACCCTCCTTGTTTTTGAAGGAGATCACTAAGGTCACCTTCATCCTGTTCTGGTTGGAAGGGAAGGCTCTGGCATGGGCCTCTCCCTTATGGGAACGTTCTGATCCCATCCTCCCCAAGATGTCTGACTTCATTGCTCTCTTCAAGCATACCTTTGGAGATCCTGGTCGGATGGCTATCGCCAGTCATAATCTACTCCATCTTCGTCAAGGGTCGAGGACTCTCTCTGAATACACGGTGGAGTTCCAAACCTTAGCCACAGAACTTGGGTGGAAAAGGATTGCCTGCAAGCCTTTTTCCGAGATGGACTCTCGTCTGCTCTAAAGGATGAGTTCTCCATCCGTGAGACTCCCATGTCTCTAAAGGACCTGATCTCCCTTGCCGGAAGGATTGATCATCATCTCCGGCAAAGACGCCTAGAAGTAAAGACTCCATGATCTTCTCCAGGACGCCCTGCAAGTGCACCCTGCACTCCTGTAAGGAACATAGCACCACCACCTTCCTCCACGGTGGAACCTATGGAGGTGAACCGGGAATGGTTGTCTCCCACAGAACATCTCCACCTTAGAAAAGAAGGGCTTTGCCTTTACTGTGGCACCTCTGGACATCGTCTGCAGTCCTGCCCAGTCCGTCCGGGAAACTGCAACGCCTGAGCCCAGCAGGTGTCCCGAGCTTGGGCACAACTGTTTCTGGCCCTCAACTTTTGCTTCCAGTATCCCTGGGCAACAAGGCCCACACATTCGCCACCACCACTACTCGCATCTATACCAGAGCAAGTGGCAGTTTCATTCTAGATGATATCGTGAACCTCCTGGGAATACCCCTTCAACTGTTGGAGGTGAGTCTTTTTGTATTGCCTCCATTCAAGGAGAACATCTTCCCGGTCTAATTACCCATCGGACCGTGGCTATTCCCCTTTCAGTGGGTACCCTCCATAAAGAAGAAACATTCTTCTACGTGTTGAAATGCTCAAAGCATCCAGCAATTCTGGGGCTGCCTTGGCTCCAGACTCACGAACCCTAGTTTGATTGGCAATCCCTGCAGCTGGTACAGTGGGGGCTGAAATTCCAAGCTACTTGTCTCTGGCTAGTGTTTCCCGTGATACCGGTTTTGAAGTCTACAACACTTCCTGGTCTGCCTCCACAATATGCGGAATTCAGTGACATATTCTCAAAACAGAAAGCAGACACTTTGCCTCCGTTATGTAAGTTCAACTGTCCCATTGAACTTCTGCCGGGCACGACACCTCCCAAAGGCAGAACCCATCCCTTGTCATAGCCTGAGACTCAGGCTATGCCGGAGTACATAAAAGAAAACTTGGAGAAGGGGTTTATTAGACCATCCCATTCACCCGCAGGAGCGGTGTTCTTCTTTGTGAAGAAAAAAGATGGTGGACTTCGTCCTTGCATTGACTATTGGGGTCTCAACGCAATAACGTGCAAGGACCGTTACCCACTACCCCTTATCAGTGAATTATTTGACCACCTTGAAGGCGCCAGAGTATTTTCCAAGTTGGATTTGAGAGGTACGTACAATTTAGTACGTATCCAACCTGATGACATTTGGAAGATAGCATTTAATACTAGGGATGTCCATTATGAATACAAGGTCATGCCCTTTGGGTTATGTAATGCCCCAGCCGTCTTTCAGCATCTCATGAATTTGATCTTCAGGGACCTCCTGTACAAGTTTGTTCTCATCAACCTTGACGACATTCTGATATTCTCCAAGGACACCGAAAGCCACCGTGAACATTTGTATTTATTTATTTAGCATTTTTTATATACCGAGGTATAGCAGAGTTGCCTTCACTCCGGTTTACATTTATAACAACCTGTTACATTAAAAACTAAAAATTTAAATTTTAACAAACTGAGAACTGGCATATAGTATTAGTATAAACAAAACAAGATATACCAAAGGATAGGTACACTGAAATATCTGAGTTCAAAACATAAAAAGAGACATCTGTAGTTTGGAAGCAGGAGAGATTGTCATAGGGGGAGATTGAATATTAGAAGGCTATGGTATTATGTTTTAAGATCATTGTGCGTGCTGTCATTAAGAGATTGGCTGAGTAGCCAGGCTTTTAAGTCTTTTTTAAAAGATTTTAGGTTTTCTTGAATGGTTAGGTACTGAGGTAATGAATTCCATAACTTTGGGCCAATGATGGAGATGGCTCTGTTAATGGTGGAAGAGAGTTTGGCATGTGGAAGTGATGGAATCACTAGTTGAAGTTTACTAGTTGTTCTTGTTGTGCGAAGAGAACAATGGATATGTATGATGTCATCAAGGGCAGTGTAGTCTGCTTTATAAATTGATTTATGAAGTATTGAGAGAACATGTTCATACTGTCCTCCAACAATTAAGAGAGAACCACTTGTACACTAAATTAGAGAAGTGTTTGAACGCACTCGTCTACATTTCCTAGGATATATAATATCTGACCGTGGCTTTTCCATGGACTCGGAGAAAGTCCAAGGAATCCGTGACTGGCCCCAGCCAGTCAGGCTTTGAGCCTTTCAATGGTTCCTAGGCTTCACTAACTATTATCGAAGCTTCATTGCCAACTACTCCTCCATGGTTTCCCCACTTACTCTTCCGTGGTTGACCTCCCTCATGGCAGTAGGCAGCCGCCTGTGCACCCGAGCTTCCTCAGCTGTCCCCGGCTCCTCCGTGGACTCCTCGGTTCCTCAGCGGGCCTCCCCACATGGTCTGTGGGGAGACGCCACCGTCCAGCACCATGCTGACCTCTAGGCACGCGCGTGCGCGCCTCGCTGGTTTTTAAAGGCCCCGGATGATGACACCACTGGGTCCTGGTATATAAAGCCGGGCCCAGCCAGTGCTTCCTTGCCTTGGCAACAGGTCTCCACGTTCTTCATGTGCTCGTTGCTTGTACCTGATCTTGTCTACGTTCCTGGTTCCTGATCCTGTCCACGTTCCTGGCTCCTGCTCCTGTACCCAGTCCTTGCCATCTACGTTCTTATTGACTTCTGGCTTGACTCCTGCTTTGCCTGACCACATTTCAAATTGATTTCTGGCTTGACCCCTGCTTTGCCTGACCATTCTTTGACTGTCTCCTGGTTTGACCCTTGCTCATTTGACCAACTGTCCTTGTCTGCTGCCTGTCCTGACCACAGCCTGATCACTGACGCCTCTATTGTTTCTACACTGGACTTGGCTTCACAGGCTTTGGCCTACTACTACTACTCGGATGCCACCTGTCCTGCCTTCCGTACTCCATTGGCGTCCGGGTCTCTGGATCTCTGCCTCATCTGGACTAGTCTTCATCTTCCTGCTACCACTCTTGGTCCCTGGCTGAATCCATCCTCGTACCCTAGGAGTCCTCAGACGGAGGCCTACCTAAGACCAGCCGGCCCCGGCACCCAAGGGTTCAACCTGCGGGGAATGAGGGCTGGTATTGGCGAAGCTCTTGCCAGCCTCTGTCGTTCAGCCAGCTCTGCCTTCCAATGGTGAGGACCCGTAGGGCTTGCTCTGCAGGTAGCGTCAACCCTACCTCGGGACAAGGATCCACCTCTAGCACAACACACCCTAGGGTGACTTTGGAGACCTCTGCCTTCCACTCACTGCTTTTCAGGCAGCTTTGTCCCAAAAAACAAAAAAGGGCAAATCACACCACATGATAGGGAGCTTTGAAAAATGGTACCAATGGGCCCAGAGCTATGGAGTGCTTCGGGCCACCATTGATCACCACTAATTTCCTTTTGAGGTACGTGGGAGGGGGTCAGACCTCCAGGGATTTTAAATTATTTGGATGGTAGGGCAGGGATAGGCCTAAGGGGGGGAATCATTTGGCTAAGGAGCAATTTTTGAAATTTAAGGGGGGTCATTGGGTAAGGAAGCGGTCTTTTGTCAAATGATTCACTCTTTTTTTTTTTTTCTATTGTTGGCCACAACAGCATCAGAAGGTGATGATGGTGGTGGCAGGCCAAAGACCCCAGGGGTGATTTTTATAGATTTGGGGAGAGGGGCATGACTTTTTTAGCTTTGGGCCCTTTAAGCAATAGCGACCCCGGGTGACATGGTCCCTCATTATGTGGGAAGGCCCAGTACCATGGCATAATTTTTTGTTGCGTGTTTGTGCCATGATAAAAATGCATGCCACAGTACTGCCACGATAGTTTGTTGGAGAGAAGCCAAATAGCAAAGAGACAACTCCCTCGATCTTTGCCCACAATAAACTATCATGTCTTAATAAATCTCTCTATTAATTAGATAAAGCTGAATATTAGCACTTGTCTCGCAAAGTTAGCCAATAGGTAGTCATTCCCCAGAATGCCCCCATCCCACCCAGCACTTATCTAGATAATAATTTAGTTGGATAAATAGTTATCCAGCTAAGTCGCAGCCGCTGAACACAGCCACATATTTAAACAGCCCTGAATCTTTCCAGTGACGCTGAATATCAACCTCTGTATTTATTTATTTAGTGAATGCAAATCTATTATTCTATTTAGAAACATTTGATATTATCTAAAGTTGAGCAATTTATAAATCATAGGAAGGAATTGTGACCTAGACTTTTGTGGATTAATATCATTAAGCCACCCATTTAGTGAATTTTGTGTTTGAACTATAACATTTTATTCTGTTTAATGTGGTATAATTAATGGAAAAACTTTTGAATAGGTTTATTTAAAATAATTTTTAGTATGAACATGAAAAATATTGCACAACTGATGTGTCAAGGTTTCGTAAGGTAAGAAAATGATGTGCATATAATTGTCCCAAAAGCATACTTGGAGAATATTTCTTTATCAAACACTGTCAAAATGAAATGACAGAATGCTCTTATAGTCAATTCAGCTTTGTGACAGCAGATTAAGTCACAGTTTGAATAGCTGTTGCAAATTTTTAAAACATGATGTATATGTTTTTTCTATGCAGAAATAAATACAAAAACTGCCTTTTTTGCTCTTAAAAGCTTTTTGCTATGAAGAAAAGTCTAATCTTCCTGAGAACCTTGTAGATAACATCATTCTTGTAATGAAATATTTCTTACATTATTATAGTGCTCAGATCCCTCTTTGTCATTCTATGTTGTACTTACTGTATCATGATGATCATTTCCACCCTACCCAGTTATTTCTATGCTATGCTGTATCATTATCCTACAATAGAAATAGATATTATAAGGAATGAAAACTTACAAGCAAATCTCCTTGTAAGTTTTGATGCATTGATTGTAAGGATATTTTATTTATTTGATATTACACCAAAGTATTATAGACTAGAGCAAAGTCATGGCTGGGAGTATTTTACCTATACATTATAACACTTTGGTGCTTTGGTTATCAAGGGAAAGTTTTTTCTCATTCTTTTTCTTTCAGTATATGAAGCATTTCTGTGTATGTGCACACCTTTCAGGCTAATATGTGCAGTCTTGCATATGATGTATTTTTTTTTTTAAAGATACAGTTAGCTGAACTGGTTAGTAATGTGTTGTCAAGTATATTAATTTATCTTAATTATATTATTCCATTTTTATAAAAACCTTTGTTGGACATGCCTGACTGAATTCTTCTGTTGCTTTATTCACTATTTCTTATTTCCCTCTTCTTGTTCTGTTTTCTCTTTAGTCTTTTTCCCCCCTCTATGACAGTCATCAAGTCTTCTATATTTTTGTAGGGGTATTGAACAATTGCAACTTCTTCAGTATTTCTTCTACTTATAATTCTCTCCTGTCCTCTTCCATTTCTGTTTCTCAACTTTCTCTCTCTCTCTTTCCTTTCTCATTCTTCTGTTCCACCTCTACAGACTTCCCATACCTTACCTTCGCCTCGGTCTGTCTTCCAATGCTCTTCACTCCTCTACCACAATAACCACCGTGCTCCTCCATCTTTCTCACTATTTCTGACCTCTTCATGGCATTTTCCCACTCATTCCTCAACACAACCTCATACACCTCCATCTTCCATTTTCCATAAGAGCTTGCTCATTCATTGCATCATCTATCCCAACTTAGTAGCCCTTCGTGTCTTAATAGAAAACATAAGAGAAGAGGAGATAGAATTATTATAGGAACAATGAAGTATGTTTTCTAGTATTGCCCTTCCCTACATTTTCAAAGTTTGGACCAATTATCTTAGCTGGGAGATCTGACATTAAATATAGAGATGAATATGAAAGACAGGAGGGAAGAAAGTAATGATGAGAGAATCTAAGTCTCAGATCCAATGCTCATGTGAATCCTCCATGAATTACTGAATTGGCCAAATGAATTATCACCTGGAGTTTTAATGCTCCTAAAATAGGCCAAAATAGAGTTATAGTAGAACACAATTTTTCTACCTTAATTTTAAACAAGGTAATAGGAAGGTAAATGAGAAAGGCAGAAAAAGTTGTCAGGAGAAGAACTCAGGTAATTCAGTAAAAGTAGTGGACTGGAGCCTAGCTAAATAAAGGACATGAGAATGTTAGATGCTTATTCTGTAAGAGGTAAACAATTCTGCAAGCAGAATTCTGGGTACTCCAGAGAGTTACTGGATGTAGTGTTTTCTCAAACACTGATAAATTGCATGATATTACTCTGGATAGACAAAATCCAAGAAACATATAGGGCCGGATTTTAAATGCACTGCGCGCGTAAATCCGTCCGTATTTACGCGCGCAGGTCCCTCGCGCGCCGGCGCTCCTATTTTGCATAGGCCGCTGGCGCGCGCACAGCCCCAGGACGCGCATAAGTCCCGGGGCTTCGTAAAAGGGGCGGGGAGGGGCGTGTCCTGGGTCAGGGGGTGGTTCGGGGCGGGACCGGGGCGTGACGCCTGCCCGGAGGCGTGGTCGAGGCCTCCGGACCAGCCACCGGGTCGGGTGATGGCGTGCCAGCAGCCCGCTGGTGCGTGCAGATTTATGTCTGCTTTCAGCAGGCATAAATCTGCCAACAAAAGGTAGGGGGGGTTTAGATAGGGCCGGGGGGATGGGTTAGGTAGGGGAAGGGAGGAGAAGGTGCGGGGGGGTGGAAAGAAAGTTCTCTCCGAGGCCGCTCCGATTTCGGAGCGGCCTCGGAGGGAACAGGCAGCGCGCGCCGACCCCGGATTTTATAAGATACGCGTGTATCTTATAAAATCCAGCGTACTTTTGTTCGCGCCTGGTACGCGAACAAAAGTACGCGCTCGCGCAAAATTATAAAATCTACCCCAGCATTTTCTGGATGCATCTCCTGAGGAATAGGAGGAGGCATCTTTCTTAAAGTGACAGAACACCAAGAAACAGTAGTCTATGAAGGATAAGAGAGATATATAAACACAACAAGAGAACTAGAACCCACAAGTGAAGGATGAAGAAAATAAGGTTATGCATTTGTTTGAAATGAATGAGAAAAACATAACAAATGTGCCCATATTTGTTTCATTTGTGGCTTCCCAAAACAAGTGGATGGGTCCGACAATCTTTGTCCCATTCACTTATGTTTACTATTTATTTATTTAAAAAATATATGCACTGCATAACCAGTAAAAATGTTTACAATAAAAGCGATGTACAAAATCAACATACATAAAAAAAATCAACAAATTTATCACTTCAATATCATCCTCTAACAACACCAACTGGCCCATTTCAATAGCCTATTGAAGTCTATGTGTGTATAGACTGCAGAGAAAAAAAAAACAACTGGTAACTACAGCAACCACCTCTTACCTGTGTGACCTCACTGCCTTGTCAGAGTCAAGGGAGGACAATTCGGCAAGCAAACGAACCAGACTTTCTCCCACTATAAGGTATGAGCATGGGCAAAAAGTGGTCTGTATTTCCTTCCTAGCTCTATGCAGAGAAGGACATGCTAAGAGAAGCGCACCTATGAGAGTTTTAAAAAAGCATAACTTTAGGATTTGGCATTGGTAAAGGGCTGCTTCTAGTCTTCTCTGTGCTGCAGTAGTCTCACTCTCTGTGCCAGGAAGAGAGGCAGGGCACTGCTGATGATTTTGATTCTTCTCTTCACTGGTGGAGTGTCAGGGTGGGAAACAGTGTGGAGATTGCAGTTGTCACATTGCTAGTGATTTTTTTTGTCTCTCTCTTGATACCAGTAAGGTGAGTAGTGCACACTCGGAGATTGAAGAGAAGAGTTTTGCAGGTTACCAGTCTTTTTTGTCTGTTAGTGTTTTTTGTTTGTTTGTAGAGTCAGTCAGCACTGGTATACACAGCTTATAACACATTCACATTATGGGGCGGATTTTCAAATGGTACGCGCGTATCTTACGTGCGTAACCCAGAAAACCCACTCCTGCACACGCCAAGCCTATTTTGCATAGGCTCGGTGACTCGCACAAACCCTGGGACGCGCGTATGTCCCAGGGCTTGAAAAAAGAGCGTGGCGTGGGAGAGGAGGGGCGGGGAGTGGGCATGGCCAGAGGCCTCGCCACTGCCGCTGGGCCCAGGGATCGCATGTCGGCACTTGGCCGGCACTCGACTGGCGCGCGCAACCTACACCTGCCCAGAGGCAGGCGTAAATAATAAAACAAAAGTGGGGGGGCGGATTTAAATAGGGCTGCAGGGCGGGTTAGATAGGGAAAGGGAGGGGATGGTGGGGGGTGGCGGATGGAACGGGGAAAGACATCGGGGCTCCCCTAGGGCTCGGCGTGCGCAAGGTGCACAAGTGTACACCCCCTTGTGAGTGCCGACCCCAGATTTTATAACATGCGTGCAGCTGCATGCGCATGTTATAAAATCGGGCGTAGATTTGTGTGTGCCGGGTTGTGCGCACAAATCTACGCCCGTGAGTAGGTTACAAAATCTGGCCCTATATATGTCTGTGTGTGTGTGACACAGTTCTCATAGAGTGAATAGTACTGTGAGTGGGGATACAGAGATCATTTGTACTTATTTGCATGTATTTATTTAAATGCTTTAATTCCACATTATCCAAAGTTTGAAGTGGCTCACAGGTTTACATACATAATTAAAATAACATAAACTTAAAACACAAATAATAATAAACATAGACAACTAGAAGAAATATATTTTAAAAAGCTTGTAATACCAAAAACCCCAGTATATAGTACACTTTAATAATTTCTACTATGTCAGGAAAAGAGCGAGGCGGGGATGTTGGCAGGATTGGCAGCTTTAGCAGTGGCAGCAATAAAAAAGACAGTCCTGCACCTAAACTGAAGAGGTCTTTATTCCATTCTGGGACATTATGAGGTCCAGAATGGTATAAGAAGGAGGCAGCTCAATTCAGAAGAAATTGAAATTTAGAGTGCATGTGCCACTGCCCACTGTTCCTTTCCCTCTTGTTATGGAGCAGTGGGAATAGGTGAGAGAGTCATCCAACACTGGCATTAGTAGTGCAGGGGTAAAAAGGATGCAACATCAACAACCTGCAGCATGTTCCTTTTTTGTATCATGATTTTACCTGATATGCAGCCTCCCCATGCCAAGGTTCAGCTTGCTGCATATTCTTCCCTCCATCAGGGGTCCCCAGTAAGCCTTGCTCACTGCTTTGTCAATTACCTCCTCGCTGGTCCCACAACACCCAAGCTTGCTTGTCCAGTATTTCAGTGCCTCTTCATTGAATCACCTTGGCTCTCTGACCTGACCAGTCCTGTGACTTCCAGGCCTTCTGTCTTGTTTAACCCTGTGACCTCTGGGACTTCTGCTTTGTCTAACCTTGCAACCTCTGGGCCTTCTGCCTCATCTATCATATTTAAGTTTTAGTTAAGTTATCATGTTTAAGTACTCAAGGCACCAAGTTTCTAAGGTATTCCATTAGCCCTACCTTACTTAACCTAATAGTTACATGTAAAGTTCTAAGTTATTCTGTAAAAATAAGCTACCCGTGTCTTATTTGACCTTTCAGTTTCATGTAAACCGATGTGATATCTCGATTGAATGTCGGTATATAAAAACAAACAAACAAATAAATAAATAAATCTAACCTTGTGGCCTCTGGGCCTTCTGCCTTGCCTAACTTTGTGACCTCCAGGCCTTCTGCCTTGCCTATTGGACTCTGGGCCTTCTGCATTGCAGCCCCTGGGCCTTCTGCCTCACGGACTTCAGGCCTTCTGTTTTCTCTGTCCTGTCTTTATACTGATGATCTTACTAAAAAGCAACAACCAAGACATGTTCAATAATTGGTCTCTTATCTTTGCTACAAAAATCAATAAAATGTTGTCCAATCTATTTCCTGATTCATCCCATTCAGAACCACTACATTCCAAGAAAAAATAAATTGTTGTTCCATTTGAATCAATTTCAAAGTATGATCTCCTCCTCATGGAGATGGAGGAAGGTATAGAAGTGCTGCTAAAGTGATATCCTCTAATCGATGAGCAGCAGTCTGCCAATGTTCAACCAGAGGCATTCCTTCTCTTTGTGTTTTCATGCAACTTAAATGGTCTTGCACTTGAACCTTGAACTTGCGGGCGGTTTTTCCAATATACATTAAATTGCGAGGATACCATAGTGCATATATTATACTTTCAGATACACATGTTAGAAATTGGTGAAAATAAAACAGACAATGTCCCAGGATGTCTAATGGTTGTCTCTGATACATATGCTGACAAACATTACATTAGCCACATTTAAAATGTCCCGAGTTGGCAACATTTTTGTGATCTTGTTGGGGGGCTGGCAGATTTGAATGTACCATAAAGTCTCTTAATTTTCTAGCTCTTCTAGTTGTAAAATGAATGCCTTTGGAACCCTCCTGCACTCTAACTCAGTTGAGTTAGAGTGCAGGACACTTCATTGACTATCACTAGTAGCTCTTGTTGGGTACATCTAGTGCTGTGATGTCAATAGTTACCAAAAACACCTCGTTATCTGAAATAGTGTAATCTTGTAACATGGTAATCAAATGAGCCGTGTGTCGTATGTAAGATGGCATAAGCAGAATGAATTTTCTTAGAAAAATGTCAACAAATTGAGAAAGAGAAGAGACTATGTGACGGCCGGGGGGGGCAGTCAATTATTTATGGACCTTAGGCACCAAGTAAAAAGCTGGGCAAACTGGATAAGAAATCTTAAGAAATTGTGCTTCTTTTGCCGAAAGCCAACCAGCTTGTAAAGCAGTTTAAATCAAAGGATCTATGATGTTCTTGATATGTTGGGTGGGATCTTCCATGAATTTTAAATAGAAGGTGGTATCATTAAGTTGCATCTCTGTTTCTGCAACATAATTTATTTGATCTTGTATTGCAATCGAACCGCCTTTGTCAGCCAGTTTAATGATGAGGGAGGTTCTGATATTAATTGTTGAAGAGCTGATTGTTCAGACTTTGTTAAATTTCTGTTTGTTAGAGATGTGCAAAGCCTGAACAAAGGTTCGGGCTTTGTTTTCAGTTCGCCATGGGAAATTTTGTTTTTCCCACGGTTCGGGATCTTGTTTTTTGTGGGGACCCAAAATTTCAGGTTAGTGCGCACTAACTCCTATTAGTGCATGCTAACCCAAAACCCAAAATTTTCCCGAAATTTTGGGAAAAATTCTTTTGGTTTTCGGGATCCCTGAACAAGGATGAATTAGGCAATTTCATTGAAATTGCCTAATTTGTCCAATATGATTACACATCCCTACTGTTTGTTTTATATGCTCCCGATGGTGGAAGAAAACTGTCTTGCCTAACCAATTCTACAAAAGTGTGAATAATTGGATCAATTGTGCCAGGAGGCAACCATTTTGATGGACGCGAGATCAAAGAGTGATCTGTGGATTGTGAAGCAGAAAAGAATAGTTTTAACCTCAACTGTCTAATAAATTTATATAAATGATTTTCTCGTGCAAAGGAGAGACCTTTATTTAAGAGAGGTCCTATGCTGCAGTGAGAGAGATAGCGGTCAAATTAATTACCCCAATTGTTGGAGATAATGGTTCTCTGCTACCGATTCCTGGTTTGCCTCGTTCTCATGTATGGATGAAGGTTTCCTTCCTTTCCTTCCTGTTGCTGTCTGTTTTCTTTGGGCATCTAAGGTTACTGGGTATCAGTGAACAACCTGACTCATTGGATAAAGAAACCATTTCTCTCTCTCACCTCCATTCATACAACTCACTAAATCTGAGCTAAATCCCATGAGTCAGCTTAGAATTACTGATAGACTAGCCACTATTTAATTAGAATTTATGATGAGAAAACCTCAATTTCGGAGCCGAAAATTGGCTACAGTGTTTCCCCATGGACTTTAATGGTAAACAAATGATTGAAAAAAAACAAATAATTGATTTTTTTTTTCATTTTAAACTAATGAAACAAATGGAGGTACTCTACCAAATGAATGAACAAACTGAAATGAAAAGTTTTCCTCTGCACATCCCTAGTAAAAAAAACTTGCTAATACGAACATAAGAAATTGCCATGCTCGGTCAGACTAAGGGTCCATCAAGCCCAGCATCCTGTTTCCAACAGAGGCCAAACCAGGCCTCAAGAACCTGGCAAATACCCAAACACCAAGAAGATCCCATGCTACCGATGCAATTAGTAGCAGTGGCTATTCCCTAAATAAACTTAATTAATAGCAGTCAATGGACTTAGAAACATAGAAACATAGAAATGATGGCAGAAGAAGACCAAATGGCCCATCCAGTCTGCCCAGCAAGCTTCCCTCATTTTTTCTCTCATACTTATCTGTTTCTCTTAGCTCTTGGTTCTAATTCCCTTCCACCCCCACCATTAATGTAGAGAGCGGTGATGGAGCATCCAAGTGAAATATCTAGCTTGATTAGTTAGAGGTACTAGGGGTAGTAACCGCCACAATAAGCAAGCTACAGCCATGCTTATTTGTTTTTACCCAGATTATGTTATACAGCCCTTATTGGTTGTTTATCTTCTCCCCTGCCGTTGAAGCAGGGAGCTATGCTGGATATGCGTGAGGTATCAGTTTTTTTCTTCTCCCCTGCCGTTGAAGCAGAGAGCTATGCTGGATATGCATCGAAAGTGAAGTATCAGGCACATTTGGTTTGGGGTAGTAACCGCCGTAACAAGCCAGCTACTCCCCGCTTTGTGAGTGTGAATCCTTTTTTCTTCTCCCCTGCCGTTGAAGTTATGCTGGATATGCGTGAAGTATCAGTTTTTCTTTTCCCCTGCTGTTGAAGCAGAGAGCTATGCTGGATGTGTGAAGTAACAGTTTTTCTTCTCCCCTGCTGTTGAAGCAGAGAACTATGCTGGATATGCATTGAAAGTGAAGTATAAGAATGGAGTGATCAAGCTAGTTGAAAGGCATCAGGAATAGAGGAAGGTGGAGGTAGTAATTTGGTTATTTGGTTTGGGGTAGTAACCGCCGTAACAAGCCAGCTACTCCCGTCTTTGTGAGTGCAAATCCTTTTTTCCACATTTCCTCTTGCTGTTGAAGCTTAGAGTGATGTTGGAGTCACAGTAACCATGTGTATGTTTATTGAATAAGGGTATTGTCTCCAGGCAGTAGCCATCATTCTGGCGAGTCACCTACTCTTCATTGGCGGCCTCTTGACTTTATGGATCCACAGTGTTTATCCCACGCCCCTTTGAAGTCCTTCACAGTTCTGGTCTTCACCACTTCCTCCGGAAGGGCATTCCAGGCATCCACCACCCTCTCCGTGAAGAAATACTTCCTGACATTGGTTCTGAATCTTCCTCCCTGGAGCTTCAAATCGTGACCCCTGGTTCTGCTGATTTTTTTCTTATGGTAAAGGTATGTCGTTGCCTTTGGATCATTAAAACCTTTCAAGTATCTGAAAGTCTGTATCATATCACCTCTGCTCCTCCTTTCCTCCAGGGTGTACATATTTAGATTCTTCAATCTCTCCTCGTACGTCATGCGATGAAGATCCTCCACCTTCCTGGTCGCCCTTCTCTGTACCGCTTCCATCTTGTCCTTGTCTTTTTGTAGATACGGTCTCCAGAACTGAACACAGTACTTCAGGTGAGGCCTCACCAAGGACCTGTACAAGGGAATAATCACTTCCCTTTTCTTACTCGATATTCCTCTCTCTATGCAGCCCAGCATTCTTCTGGCTTTTGCTATCGCCTTGTCGCATTGTTTCGCAGACTTCATATCATTAGACACTATCACCCCAAGGTCCCTCTCCTGCTCCGTGCACGTCAGCCTTTCCCCCCCATCGAATACAGTTCATTCGGATTTCCGCTCCCCATATGCATTACTTTGCACTTCTTGGCATTGAATCTCAGCTGCCATATCTTCGACCACTCTTCCAGTTTCCTTAGATCCCGTCTCATTCTCTCCACTCCTTCCGGCGTGTCCACTCTGTTGCAGATCTTAGTGTCATCTGCAAAAAGACAAACCTTACCTTCTATCCCGTCCGCAATGTCGCTCACAAAGATATTGAACAGGACCGGTCCCAACACCGATCCTTGCGGTACACCACTTAAAACCGCTCTCTCTTCAGAGAAGATTCCGTTTACCATCACACATTGTCTTCTGTCCGTCAACAAATTTGCAATCCAGGTCACCACCTCGGCACTCACTCCCAAGCTTCTCATTTTATTCACCAGTCTCCTGTGCGGAACCGTATCAAAAGCTTTGCTGAAATCCAAGTATATGACATCGAGCGCTCTTCCTTGATCCAATTCCTTGGTTACCCAGTCAAAAAAGTCAATCAGATTTGTCTGACAGGATCTTCCCCTGGTGAATTCATGTTGCCTCTGGTCCATCAATTCTCCGGACTGTAGATAGTTCACTATTCTCTCTTTCAGCAGAGACTCCATTACTTTTCCCACCACCGAAGTGAGGCTAACCGGCCTGTAGTTGCCAGCCTCCTCCCTGTTCCCACTCTTGTGAAGCGGGACCACCACCGCTCTTCTCCAATCTCTCGGCACCACTTCCGTTTCTAGGGATCTATTGAACAGGTCACACAGCGGACCCGCCAGAACATCTCTGAGCTCCCTCAATATCCTTGGATGAATCCCATCAGGCCCCATGGCTTTGTCCACTTTCAGGTTCTTTAGCTCTTCCCACACATTTTCTACTGTAAAAGGATTTTCATCTATTCCACTTCCCTCCAGTTTCTTTTTGTGTAGAGATGGTCCTTCTCCAGGGTCTTCTTTAGTGAACACAGAGCTGAAGTATTCGTTTAATATTTCTGCCATTTCTTCTTGTCTGTCTCCACACATTGATCATTACCACCTTTCAATTTCACTATACCACTTTGGACCTTCTCTTTTCGCTGATGTATCTGAAAAATGTTTGTCACCATTTTTTATCTCCTTGGCAATCCTCTCTTCTGCTTGATTTTTTGCCAACTTGATTGTTTTCTTCGTCTCCCTCAGTTGATACAAATATTCTTCTTTGTGCTCCTCCCTTTGGGATCCTTTATATTTCTTGAATGCTGTTCTTTTAACTTTAATTTTGTCAGCCACCTCCTTTGAGAACCAGATAGGTTTCAATTTTCTTTTACTTTTCTTTATGTTTCTAACATATAGAGCAGTTGCCTTGGTGATTGCTCCTTTTAGATTGGTCCACTGCTGATCCACATCTCTCTCGTTCTCCCATCCTTTAAGTTCTTCCTCCCAGGTACTTTCCCATTTCCTCAAAGTCTGTGTTTTGAACTGTAAAACTCGGGTCTTTGTGGTTCTTTTCCCTATTCTATTAGTGATATTAAACCATACCGTTCGATGATCACTGCTGCTGAGGTGGGCGCCCACCTGGACATCTGAGACATTATCTGCATTATTGAGCAATAAGTCGAGTATAGCACCTTCTCTCGTGGGTTCCAACACCATTTGTTTGAACAAAGATACTTGCATGGCATCCATTATTGCTCTACTATTTTTAGTTTCTGCAGATGGGATTTTCCAGTCTACATCTGGCATATTAAAGTCACCCACGATCACCACTTCTCCCTTCCTGCCTATCTTATGGATGTCTTCAATCAGATCTCTGTCCAGCTCTTCCTTTTGGTTTGGAGGCCTGTAAACCACTCCAATATAAATGGGACACTCTCCGTCATCTTTTTTTAGGTCGACCCATAGAGCTTCTTCTTTACCCCAACTTCCTTGTAGCTCAGATGCTTGGATGTTGTTCCTGACATAAAGAGCCACACCTCCCCCTTTTCTATCCTCTCTGTCCTTCCTTAACAAGTTGTAGCCTGGTATTGTTGTATCCCATTCATGAGATTCTGTGAACCATGTTTCTGTGATAGCAACAATGTCCAATTCTGCCTCAGCCATTAGGGCCTGCAGATCAGGGATTTTATTTCCCAAACTATGAGCATTTGTGGTCATAGCCTTCCAGGTACTCTCTTTAAGGTTATTGCTTTTCCTGGACTCCTTATGAGATATTAGTTGAGATTTGTTATTCACTTTACTCTTTCTGTTTGTAGTTGTGCCACTGTTGACAGAGTTATCCATCTCAATTAGATTTTTCTTTTGGTTATGGATCTTGAAATACTGCATGCATTGTGTTTTTTCTCTCTTTTCTGGTAATACTGCAATGTTTTTCTCAAGAACTTCCTCAGTTTTTAATATAGAGAGGGCTTGTTCTTTTTGCATTTGGTACATTGTGTGTCTCCTCATCACAGGTCTAATTCTACCAGAGCCCACTGTCTTCCTGGATTTTAAAGAATTTTTTAATGACTTGTTTGAGTGGGGGGGGGGTATACCTGTTGGCTGCTCATCTGTTAAGAATGGGTGACTGTGGGTCCTACCTGAGCCTAATGGATCTCCTTTTCTTGACTCCTGGTTTTTCTGTGATATTGGGGAATTATTATCTGTGTAATGCAATGTGGGTGTACTACCTTTAATTGAAGCTAATTGAGCTTTTATCTCAGTCAGCTCCATTTTCAAGGAAGAGAGTTGTGCACAAATTGGGCAAGCTCTAAAGTTTCCAGATGCTTTCCCTCAGAATAAAGGCTCCACAGCAGTTACATTGGATAGTCCTCATCTTGGTAGTTTGTGATTTGTAGTTCCTTGACTGTTACCAAATGTACTACTTTATCTCGCTGCCAATGGGAAGTTAGGCAGTCTTTATTAGTAAACAAGCCCCAGGGGTGGGTGGGTAGAGGGGTAGGGAGGGAGGGAGTCAAACAGTTTAGCCTGGGACAAGCTGGGCACTTCTGGACTGTTGCCTTTGCTTTTGGTCAATTGTTTTAAAAAACAGTCTTTATATGCCCCAATTTTTAGTTTGAACCGATTTTTTGTGCCAACTAACTCCAAGGGAGAGTTTAAAAGCTGTTTAAAAGCAGTTTAAAAGCTGGAGAGCTGTCTGTTTGGAGGTTTCTTTTTTGGTTTTTTTTTTTTCCTTCTAGCTTTATTCAAACAGCAAATCAACTTACTAGATTAATAACTTACTATAAAGAAATGAAACACAGACTATAAAGAAATTTAAAAACAGACAGGAATAATCACAGAACCTTTCTACAGTAATAGTAAGTACTTTCTACAGTAATAACTGGACTTCTCCTCCAAGATCTTATCCAAACCTCATTTGAACCCAGCTACACTAACTGCACTAACCACATCCTCTGGCAACAAATTCCAGAGCTTAATTGTGTGTTGAGTGACAAAGACATTTCTCCGATTAGTCTTAAATGTGCTACTCACTAGGGAATGCCCCCTAGTCCTTCTATTATCCGAAAGTGTAAATAACCGAGTCACATCTACTCGTTCAAGTCCTCTCATGATCTTAAAAACCTCTATCATATCCCCCTCAGGCATCTCTTCTCCAAGCTGAACAGCCCTAACCTCTTCAGCCTTTCCTCATAGGGGAGCTGTTCCATCCCCTTTATCATTTTGGTTGCCGTTCTCTGTACCTTCTCCATCGCAACTATATCTTTTCTGAGATGTGGTGACCAGAATTGTACACAGTATTCAAGGTGCGGTCTCACCATGGAGTGATACAGAGGCATTGTGACATTTTCCATTTTATTAACCATTCCCTTTCTAATAATTCCTAACATTCCATCAGCAAAGGTTACTATCTCCATGAATGGTCTCTCTATGTATGTTAATCTTTAACAGAGTCCTCTCCTCTCCCAATATATGAGTTTCTATGTAATCTGCCTTCTCCTTTTCCTATGGTCTCAACAATAATTCTTCCTCATAGACTTTTTTTAATTCCTTTGATTTTTTTCTATCATTTCTGTAAACAAAGTTCTCTCAACCTCTATCCAAAACTGACTGCATGTCTGGCATCTGCTTTTGGACGCTTCATTATCCATACCAAAATCAGTGTATCTATAACTAAACCCTTTGTCTCCAGCACACACATATACACATCCAGTCCATCTATCCCTTAATCCTCTTTTCTGTCTTCAATCCTGTTTTCTTGGGTAAACTTCAACGTATCCATCTGCTATCTGTTCCACCCTGTCTAATTATGTTACTTCTTTATGCAACTATATTAACATTCATCCTTCCTCTCCATCCCTACTGCTAAACTCCTTAACTTTTATTTTAATTATAGAAACCTCTTTATTGCCTGTCTACTTAATGACTTCATAATGTTGTAGGCATAATTACCTTATATTCCTAATGCTTTTGCAAAGGGGCCTATGGTCCTTTCACTAGATCTATGCTTCTTCCCAATGGAGGACATATTGTGATGGCCATGCAGTATCTTGTACTAAACCACAGTCACGCTGTCCTGGGTATAGCATTCCAAAGATTTTCTGTTCAAAAGGGGTCAAGAGTTAGGAGAGTGAGTGGAAATAAGTCTCTAGGTCTCTGTGAAGTATGGAGTGTGGAAAGCGGTAAAACCTACCTTTCCCTAGGGATTCCACAACTTTGGTAGGAAAAAAGTAGCCCTCAGCTGTTTTTTGCTGTAGTGATAGTTCTTAATATCCTTCCAAAAGTAACTTTCTGTTACTGTTCCTGTTTCCGTCTTCACCAGTGAACTGAAGAGTTTCTTAGGGTGTAAATCTCTCATTCTGAGCCCACTTTTCTATGGGGAAAAGAAGACCCCCCCGATCCAAGCTCATGGCAAATAAGGATCTCCACAGGAGCCAGTGAGAAGGGAAGTGTTGGGTGCCTGTCCACAGCTGACCAACCATGTGGGAGAAGGAGAAGATTTCCAGAGATCCAGGAGTCCAATACTGTCCAGAAGGAAAAAAGGAGAGGAGTTACAGGAGAGATTCAAGCATTGGAAAAATCAGGTAGAACAGGGGACCTTGGGAGGCAGGGTGCTCATCAAATTCTATGGCAATCTTTAAACACCAAAGAAGTGAGGGAAACCCAGAAGGGCAACACAGTAACATCTTTATGCATTTCTGTAATTGCATTGGGACTTGGCCAAGCAATGACTGTACACATTTGCCATTTTTCATACTATTCAGTAAAGACTCTTATTTTTGCAACGCCATAATCTTTGTCCAGCGTCTCTTCTTGATATTTAACCAACAGTGCATCTTGGGTCCTAAGGTAAATGCGTCCCTGGGCCCTTCTCATAGAATCCAAGGCTTTTAGGACTGGGTCAGAATTGATCCCTGGAACTAAAATATGTGCCTCCCCCCAGGTAAGTGTTTATTTATTTATTTATTTATTTATTTATTGATAATTACCGACGTTCGAATCGAAATATCACACATCGGTTTACAGTAAACTGAGAGATAGGGCGGGGTCCGCCCTATTTACATTGTAACATGGAAGAATTGTTTGCGCTAAAAAGGGGGCTAGACTTTGATTTTGTTTTTCCTTCTCCTTGGAGCCCCATCAGTTTAAGTCACTTTAAAATTCAAACACCTTTCACTGTCCCCACCCATTCAATTTCTTAGCTTTTACTTTCATGATGTTTCTTTCCCCTGGGCATATACTCAAGCTGCATTTCTGGCTCTCCCTTTGTTTCCCTCGGTGCCTTTCCCTTGCTATAATCTCACATTTAGAAATCACCAGATCTACCTACATGTTTTTTTTTCTAAATATTTGTTTGTTTGTTTTAAAGGAAATAGAGTTGTCACCGTGATTGGTATGAATTGCAAGTTAGCGCACTGCATTTTACTAATCTGACGTCCTCTCAAATAATATGCATCCAGTTGCAATAACTGTAATTAAAAAAAAATTGTATAGTTAAAAAAATGAATGCTGCAGTTTACTTTATTTTCTAATGGGATTCTAGCATTCTAATGTACTGCTTACTAATATAGACTGCAAGGCTCAGAAATTCAAATATCACTTCAATATAGAGTTTAGCTAAATACAAATTAAGTAAGGATTGCTTCTTGAGGAACCCGTTAATAAATTTATTAGCTTATGATTTTAGTGAATATATCAGGACACAAACCAGCCTTTTGGTTTACAGGATATCACAATGACTGTTTAAGGTTTGTGGACCCTTGGCCTGAGATAAGAGTTGTTACCACCTATGGGGAGGAGACCCACAGGTTCCACACCGTTGGAAGGTCGAGGTCAGGAACAGCAGGGAGCTCTGGGTGAAACTGTGGAGAGGTCCCGAGGAGCAGGGTAATAGATTCAGCCAGGAGAGACTCCACAGTAAGTAAGCTAGACTGATGATCAGTAACCTGGGCAGAGACCCACCGAAGGGGAAGGCACTAGGCAGACCCGCAGAGCGGGAAGCCGAGACTGGTCATGCAGGAGGTATTCCAGAGAGGCGACCCTGAGGGGCGGAGCTGCGCAGCGAAGGAGGTGCTGATGCATGACGTAGGCAACCCGCGGAGCGGGGAACCCAAGTCAGGTCTCCAATTGATGCACATCCCCGAGGAGCGGGAAGCACTGACATCCTCCTGCAAAGCACGAAACACTGCCCTGAGGAGCGGGGAAGCGCTGACAGTTTCTGTATAGCACATAGGCGCTAGGGATGTGCATTCGTTTTGAACGTATGCGCAATCCGCAACGTATAGGTCCCTATTGTGTTGCATTCGTGGGGTTCCGAAACGTATGCGAACCCCCACGAATCCATTGTATCATTCACGAATAAAACCCCCACCCTCCTGACTCCAACAAGACTTTGCCAAAAGTCCCTGGTGGTCCAGCGGGGGTCCTGGAGCGATCTCCTGCACGTGGGCCATCGGCTGCTGGTATTCAATACTATTCACAGGGGCTATCGGTGACATTGGTCGGCCCCTGTCACATGGTAGGAGCACAAGATGGCGCCAGCCGTCCATTGCTCCTACCATGTGACAGGGGCCGACCAATGGCACCGGTAGCCCCTGTGACATAGTAAGGGCAAAGGCTTTCGGCGCCATTTGAATACCGGCAGCCTACGGGTCCCGTGTGCAGGAGATCGCTCCAGGACCCCCGCTGGACCACCAGGGACTTTTGGCAAGTCTTGGGGGGGTCAGGAGGGGTGGGGGGTTGTAGTTAATTAAATTTAAAGGGTTGGGATGGGTTTTTTTTTTAACTTTAATGGGAAACGAATACCATATGTAACTAATGGATGAATTGGGGTACCCCGAAAACGGATGCAATGGATTTAGGTCCTGACGAATATGAATACTGAAGCGGATGAATCCATCCCTGCTGCACATCCCTAGTAGGCGCAGCCCTGAGAAGCAAGAAATGTGCTGACAGGCTCTGTATAGCACGGAAGCACTGCCCCGAGGAGCAGAGAAGTGCTGACAATCTCTGTATAGGAGGTAGGCACAACCCTGAGGAGCAGGGAAGCACTGAGATAGAACTCCCAAGTGGTAAAGGTGTTCCAGGGGGCGGCCCCGAGGAGCGGGGAGTCGGCAAGGCAGGACTTCAGGAGGGCACAGGGCCAGCCCGAGGAGCGGGGAATGCCAGGAGACGAAGTCCCCATAGAGTGTGCACGCTGGCCCCCGAGGAGCGGGTACCAGGCAGGGTCCAGAGTCCAAAAGAGTCCAATAGCGTAGCCACAGGAACATGGAGACAGGAGCTCGTAGAGACATAATGGAACTCATTGCAAAGTAGGCTAGCTGGGGGTGAAGGTGGAGCTTAACTACCTTGATCCAATGACATCATCAATCAGGGACGCCCCTGAGGTTCCCACCGAAGAGCTTCAAAGGAGGGCCCAGTGGTGAGTGCGCGCACCTAGGAAGGCCCGGAGTCGTGTGGGTGGTGGCAGCGCTTCGGCCGCTACAAGGACCATGGAGAACGTGGCGGTGGAGACTAGCCCACGCCCCGAGCAGGCCCAGAGAGGGAAGTAGGACAGTGCAAGACGTGAGTAGATGGCAGTCGCAGCCGTCTGCAACCGATGGTCATAACAATGACTATGCATGGGATAGATTACATGCACTGCATTTGTTGTATGCATATCTATCTTATACATATTCATTGTGTTTCATCCTGAAAATCTGACTGGCTGGGTGGGCCCTGAGGACTGGGTCAAGAACCACTAATTAAAGAATCTATTTGGTCACATGATATTTTTTTCAATATTGTTGGTGTGATAATTTATAGAAACGAAGTCCAAAATAAAAAAAGCAATTGTTATTTTAAAAGAAGAAAACAAAATGACTTACAAAACTTTGGCCCATAGTTTGAATGTTACTAAAGGGTTTTTCCCATTTGAGTCTAAGAAAAAGTTGCTTAGTACATCATATTTATTTATTTATTTATTTATTTATTTATTTATTTATTTGAAATTTTATATACCGCGGTACGTAAAGGTCTACATCACCTCGGTTTACAGAGGCCATACAAGAAAGAGGCCATACATACCATCATAGGCCATACAAGAGAAACTTTTCTTTTAAATATAATGCTTGGTTTATTTATCACATAAAACTCTATTTTTATTATGAATGTTCTTCACTGAGAACAACATTTTTGGATCTGTGGGCAATAAGTATTTTTTAAATGAAATAAATAAACATGGAAAGGGTTTGAGAGCTAAGTTGATTTTATCCATTCCATGAATAAATTCTGATAGCAACATATCTGTGCTGTATTTTAAATCTGATTTTCTCTCTGAGGATTTTGCAAATTGTTTCAAACTTAACATAGAAACATAGAAATTACGGCAGAAGAAGACCAAATACCCATCCAGTCTGCCCAGCAAGCTTTCACACTTATTTTTTTTCTCATATTATCTGTTACTCTTGGCCCTTATTAGTAACTTTTTGGTTCTAGTTACCTTCCCACCCCCGCCACTGATGTAGCTGCATCTGCTGGAGCTGCATCTAAGTGAAGTATCTAGCTTAATTGGTTAGGGGTAGTAACCGCCGCAATAAGCAAGCTACTCCCACTCTTATTTGTTTACCCAGCCTGTGCAATTCAGTCCTTATTGGTTGTTGTTAACAGAAGAAAAACACTAACAATTATCGTTAGCTGTAAAAAAAACAATAAAAGTAGCAACTAATGCCTGAATCAGTGGAGCACAGGTTTGGCAGAAGACAAGGTAGGCTGGGCTGAAAACAAGGCAGGGACTTGTTTACTGAGGCAATCCTGTGTTGCATGGCCGGGATTTAAATACCAGCAATGTGATGTCTTCGGAGGGCCACCGAGAGCATGGGTTTCTGCCGCAGGGTCCTTATAGTTCGGTGCATGCCATGCATGCACACCTATAGGAGAAGCAGGAGCAGTGGAATTTCCCTGCTGTATGGGGCAGCAGTCTGTGGCTGGCAGCGTCAAGGTGAATGAAACCTTTTCGGGGGCCATTCCGCGAGTGGTAAATGTAACAGTGGCTGAGGGGGTAATATGGTAGAGGTCTATAAAATAAAGAGAGGAGTAAAATGGGTAAATGCAAATTGATTGTATACTCTTTCAAGAATACAAATAAGGGGGCACACAATGAAGTTACTAGGTAATACATTTAAGACAAATAGGAGAAAATATTTTTTTTACTCAACACATAATTAACTCTGAAATTCATTGTCGACTGCGGGCAGTTTTACCAGAGGTATGACTTGTCATATGTACCTGATCAATTTCTTTGATTGGGTGACCAGAGTTGGATCAGGGGAGAGTACTTGAAATAGTGTGCTTGGATTTCAGTAAGACTTTAGACATAGTTCTGCATAGTGACTGACTAAAGTGACTTACTGGATTAGAAACTGTTGAGCGGAGGAGATAAAGGGGTAGTGATAAATGGGTGTTCATTCTGAAGAGAAGGGGCATTACTAGTGGGTTGCCACAGGGATGGGTCCTTAGACCGTTTTTTCCCAACATTTTTGTGAACACTGTGAATTACCTATTGTACCTTATTGTAAACCGATGTGATATTCTTTTTGAAATGAACATCGTATATAAAAATCGTAAATAAAATAAATAAATAAATTTAGCTGATGATACCAAAATCTGCAACAGAATGGACAGCAGCCAGGAAAGTATTAGGTTTGGGCTTCGTTTTTATTTGCCGGATCGACTTAGGATCGGGCAAACCCGTGGAAAACTTTATTTTCCAACAGATAGTTTTTTTTCTTGGAAATTTTTGTCGAAAAAAAACCCCAAACAACCCAACCCTTCAAATTTAGTTAATTAGCAATCCCCCACCCTCCTAACTCTTCCCCCCCCCCCAAAACTTGCCAAAAGTCCCTGGTGGTCCAGTGGGTGTCCCAGGAGCGATCTCCCACTCTTGGGCCGTCGGCTGCCAGTAAACAAAATGGCACTGCTGGCCCTACCATGTGACAGGGGCTACCGGTGCCATTGGTCGGCCCCTGTCACATGGAAAGAGCAATGAATGGCCCGTGCCATTTTCAATGTTTCACCATCCAATTGGCTTCATCAGGGGGAATCTGAACTTATTTAATCTTAAAAATAAAGGGAACAGGAAAAGAAAAAAGTAAATACAAAATGGACTAAGACTGTCATTCATCAAATCATGATGCAGCCTTATCGCATGCGTTAGGGCGTGATCGCACGTGATCACGCCCTATATCACGTGCATCATGACAGTAATAGTCAAATTAGGGAAAGGGGCAATGATAGGGTGGGATTAGGGTGGGGGTAAAAAAATATTTCTGCCGGTACTGGTGCAGGCGATAATGTTTTTTGGAATTATCGCTGGCAGTAGCGCGGGAAATAACACCACCTTTTTCAGTGGCGCTATGGGGGCGATAGTGTGCGGTGCAGCTGGAACCGTGGCAGGTGAAAATGTACCATTGCAATGCGCCAGCTGCACACTATTGCCCATCTGCCACTTTTCTGGCTACGGCTCATCATTCCGCTATATTTATAGTGGAATGACGAATCTAGGCCAAAATAAACCAGGGGAAAACAACTACATATTATTAAAAGTTCTTTAAAAAAAATATCCTAAGAGACACTCTTTAGAATCACAAGAAGCAAACAACAAAATAAATCTTATTAGAAATATTTTTGTAGTTACCTAATTTGCAAACAGAAACACAAATCTCTCAGTGGACGTTCTGCGGCATGCACAATAGAATGAATCGATGACACAGATGCAGACCCAGACTGCCCTTGTAAAAAGAGATTTTCCCTCTGAAATCAATTGCCAAAAATGTAAACTTTAGTTAGACTGATAGGGCTAAAGCATGAGGGTATTTCTATTAAAATTCATAGCTGGGCTACAACAGATTCTATAACTCAATTGCTGTACAAATGCACCCAGTGCTAGTAACTATTGATTCAAGCCCCAACATCTTGAACAACCAAGAACTATACACAACAATGTTTATTGTAGCTGTTTTTTATTGCCCACATTTCTGATTTTCAAAAGGTTATTGCCCACATCAAAAGGCTATTGCCCACATGTCTGATTTTCAAAAGGTTATGCGTTTAAATCTGGAGGATTTACGTGCTTAACCTGTCATATGCACACGGGACTATTTTAAAAAGGCCCGGTGACGCGCATAAAGCCCCGAGACGCGTGTAAGTCTCGGGGCTTTACAAAAGGGGCAGTCCGGAGCAGGGCCAGAGGCCTCCGACAAAGTGGCCATTGCCACTCTGTTGGAGGATCGCTTGCCGGAATGCTGCCAACGCACGCAACTTGCACCTGCCAGGAAGCAGGCGCAAAAGGTAAGATAAACATTTTCGGGGGGTTAGAGTAGGTGGGAAGGTCAGGTTAGGGGGAAGGGAAGTTCCCTCCCAAGCCGCTCTGATTTCGGAGCAGCCTGGGCGGAAACGGGGGAAGGCAGCGCGGCTTGGCGCATGCAAGGTGCACAATTGTGCACCCCATTGCGTGCGCAGATCCCAGATTTTATAACATGCGCACGCAGGCGTGCGCATGTTATAAAATTGGGCGTACATATGCACGCACCGGGTAGCACGTGCACATGTAGGCTGAGCGCACTTCTTTTGAATCTACCCCATAGTGAACAAAATAATGGCAAAAAATAAAGTGTTCCATACATAAATACATATCAAATACCAGCAAACGAACACTAATGTATCAATATTATAGAACAACCAATACAATTTTTTTTATTATTTATACTAAAGAATTATTCTTTTTTTAAAAAAACTGGTTACTAACCAGTATACATGAAAAAACTGTTCCAAAACAATAAAGACAGAAGTAATCACAAAAAATATTTCTACAAACAAATGTTTCAAAGTTTCATATATGTCATTTTGAGGTCAGAATTAAAAACCAGACTGCCATTTTGTCCTAATTCATTATGGGGTAGATTTTCAAAGGGGTACGCGTGTAAGATATGCGCATACCCCCCGAAAAACCTACCCCAAACCCTCCCTGCGCGTGCTGAGCCTATTTTGCATAGGCTCAGTGGCGCGCGCAAGCCCAGGATGCGTGTAAGTCCCTGGGGCTTGCATGGAGGGGCGTGTCGAGGGCGTGCCGGGAGTGACGTGGCATTTCGGGTCGTGTTGGGAGTGACGCGGCATTTCGGGGGCCTGTCTGGGGGTGTGGTTCCAGCTCGGGGGCATTCCGGGGGCATGACAGCAGCCCTGGACCAGCCCCCGGACCGGAACATGGAGCACAGCATCCGGCCCGGTGCGCGCAAAGTTATGCCTCTTCGGAGGCAGGCTGCGCGGCTCAGCATGCGCAGGTTGCTGATTTTGGGCAGCCTTGCGCACGCCGATCCCGGATTTTAATGGATACGCACGGATACGCGCGTATCTATTGAAATCCCGCGTACTCTTGTTCGCGCCTGGTGCGCGAACAAAAGTACGCGTGTGCGCAGATTTATAAAATCTGCCCCTATGTATATGGGGTTCCTTTGAAGAATTGTTATTCTGAAGATGCGAGTCAGCGCTGCTTTTTAAACCAGATGGTCACTTTTTCTAGTATATTACTTATGTTTATCAGACTTACAACATTGGATTTACTTTGTTTGATCTTCTGCTAAGCTTACTCACTTAGCGGTTTGTGTTCTTGAATGAGGGATTTTAATTAAATTCAGACCTCAAAATGGCATATATGAAAGTTTGAAAACATTTGTTGTAGAAATATTTTTGTGATTATTTCTGTCTTTATTGCATTGGAACAGTTTTTTTTATGTATACTGGTTAGTAACCAGTTTTTAAAAAAAAATAATAATTCTTTAGTATAAATAATAAAATATTTATTGGTTGTTCTATAATATTGTTTCATTAGTGTTCATTTGCTGGTATTTGATATTTGTGTGTGTGTGTGTGTATATATATATATATATATATATATCAAATCAAGGATTCCCCTGAAGAAGAAAAACAATTTTCGAAACATGGCTGTGTTGGGTTTCTTCAAGAGTCCATTATCAACTCAAGTTATTTTTGCACATTTTGCACATTAAATGAAAAGAAATTCTTTAAAAAATGACTATGCTTGAATGGAGGAGGGCAATAATAAAATAATGGTGAACCACATGTCTAAGCAAGAGATAGCTTAATATATGAGCAATATCCCTCTACATGCCTTTTTGGTGCTTTTTTGAAAATATTATTCTAGGTGATCTATTAGGAGAGTATTACGCTGTTTATGTGGTAGTGGATTTATTTCAAAGTATTATCACTAAAAAGCAGCATGTTCTTTAAAAATCACCCTCACTACAGATGAAAGTTATAGAACATACTCCACAGTTTGTCTGATCCTATAAATAACCTTGATGACGTGATCTCCTATCTTTCCCTTTCCCTTTTTCTAGTCCTAACACCTTAACACTTTAATGCATAGTCATGAGAAGGAACACCTACCAACCATATTGTCAAGTGGAGGCTCAGGTTGATTTCTTGTCTACAGCTGTCTCACTTTTTGCTGTTGACTGACTTCTAACATGAGGAAGGCCACTTATTGCTGCATATGGCAGGATCTCAAGGGTCTGATGCTCTCAACATAAATACACAACAGTTGTCTTTCTAAAACAATGAGATTCACCTGTCAGCTATGAAACACATATCTTATTAGGGATGTGAAAGAGAAAAAATTTGAGTTTTCAGTTCAGTTTTGGGAGTTTTTTTCCCATGAATTTCAGCTCGTGGATTGTTTGATTCAATATCATTTGTGAGAAAAAAACAAATCAAAAAATTAAAAAAAAGAAACTAAAAATGGCCAAAAACCAAAAATGAGGCATTCCAGGCCTCCAGCCTGCTTGGCTGAAAAAATGCCAGGGCCAGGATTCCTCCCAGCCCCCACTTACCCAATCCAGTGGGGATCCACCAGATTTGGCCTAGGTCCAGGCCGAAGCCTCTGCCTTGCATAGGCTGATGTCACAGTATATCTCCTCGACCTCAGCCTACGAAGGCCAAGGCTTCGGCCTGATCTGGAGGCTGGGTTCTGACACGGAGGTCCAGGCCTGGGATCCTCTTCTTGCTCCTCTTCATTCTTCTGCACTTGCAAGCCAATTTATGCTTTTCACTGCAGTCGCGCCGGAGTTAATTTTATAATCTGCTCACGCATGTGTGGAGAGCACCCGCAGGGGAGCCTAATTTTGTAAAGGTCAGCGCAGCAATAAGATCAGGCCTCTCCCAGTTCCCTCCCAGTCCACTTCAATTAAGGAGTGGACTGGGATGGAACTTTTCAACCCACCTAATTGATCTCCCTCCCTCTTCCCCTGTCCTCCCCGCCCCCTATCCCTATCCTATCTAACCCCAAATTTTGTATTTTACCTTGTACTCCTCTTCAGGAGCAGTAGCAACTTGAGTGAGCCGGCAGTGTGCCGGCCCGATCTTCCCCGGCCCAGTGGCAAATGGCCGCTGTACTATCCGCCTCCAGCCCCAGCCCCCCCCCCCCCCCCCAGACCACCCCTTTCTCTGGGCCCAGCACTTCTGCACATACCGGGGATTACATGCATGGCCGGTCCCCTTTGAAAATACGCGTGGCATGCACAAGGCCTGGCTACGCACGTAATCCCTATTTTTTATGCACATAGCTGTTTTCAAATTCGGCTGTTACCCTCTATTTTATAAAAGTTCATGTGTATAATTTATGCGTCTGATTTTTTTCCCCACATGTGTGTGTAATTGACTGGAAATTAGATACAGATGTGGGTATTTTATATCTGTGCACATTTCCCCCACCCAGTATATGTACAATGTCTTCCACGAGGGGTACTCTGCTGCAGAAGCCTAATTTCCGGACTGAGGGCCTTGCTGGTAAATGAAATTCTGAAAGCTTAGAAACATCTGTATGGGCCAGCAACCACTAGAAATGAAAGCATAATAGAAGAAAAAAAAAAAAAAAGGAAAGCTACGGTGAATAAGCTCAATACCAATTATTTTCCATAATCAACATCATATAGTTGACCTGAGCAGGAAGGTGACCATCTTGGTAACTGTGATTGTCTGCCATTGAATGCAAAGTACTCAGCACCATCAATAAAGTGACATTGGCAGGTATGAGCCAGCAAGATACCTCCCGACCCGAAGGGATACAAGTTCTACTGGTTGGCAGTCTTGGTTACTGACTTTACATATGTGTGCTTTTTCTTATGCCAGTAAGGTTCTCCCTGTCAGCTGCTATGCAACATTTGCAAAGCAAAGCAGGGGCAAGGGTAGGCAGCTCCTGCAGAGGGTAAAGAAAGGGGCATACAGGTTTAGCGACTCCATTCACATGCATTACAATTCCTATGGCAGTCTTTATATTCCCACTTTCTGCTTCTTCCAAGGCCTGCTTGTATTAGCTGTAAAGTCCTAAGGCACAACTGTGCAGACACTCAGCCTCCTACAAGAGGTAACCTTGGCAGCTTGCCTTTGCTTGCTAGCAGACAGGCACTTGGAAACATTGCATATTGTGCCAGCATTATCTGTGGGTGCAGAGGAGCACTGATGTTATTTTTTCAGTGCCAGCATTATTTATCTCTCTTTGCAAGCATTATGCAGTATAGGCCAAGTGGTTTAGACCCTGCTTGCAGAGTTAATGCAATAGTGTTAAGGGTGGGGTCCTGAAAATATCTCAGGCTTCAGATATATCCCTCAGGTTTCTTCAGGCATTTAAAACTGGGGTTTTTAGTAGGCCAATATTCCATTTTATGACAGCCCTGATATTCTTCTGGACCTGGTTATAGCACTCCTCTGCCCCACTCTTGGGTATGCTAGGGGGATCATCAGCCAGGTTTTGAGGGAGAGAAGGTGAAATGCACTGTTGTTGGGTCTTAGTGGGGCTTGAGTGAGTCTCTTTGCAAAAACCTGTTAGAAACTGAATAAGAAAAGAGAACAATGGTTAATTGTACAGTAGTTTTTGTGTGAGATTCATATATACTGTACGTAGAATCAATCCCTAAGTGTTATGGTCATGCTCAAAAAGGTCATAAACGCCTGACTGTGACAGAACACAGGCATCATGGCAGGAGACCAGGAAACAAAGGTACAACAGCAGTTGTGTGTCCTCATGCATTGCAGATCACCTGCATGTTGGGAGAATGGACGTCTTTGCGGTTATAGAAGCTAGTCTGATTGCTATATTATATATATATATATATAAAAGC
Source organism: Rhinatrema bivittatum (assembly GCF_901001135.1). Taxonomy (NCBI): domain Eukaryota; kingdom Metazoa; phylum Chordata; class Amphibia; order Gymnophiona; family Rhinatrematidae; genus Rhinatrema; species Rhinatrema bivittatum. The sequence goes on along the minus strand of NC_042621.1, from coordinate 241,118,200 downwards.
CCCCAGAACTGATAGGAAATGAAAAATGTTGTAAAATTCTCTCTTGGTTTGGTTATGGTACTGATTTCTTCTGAGCAAACACTCAAGAACTATACAATATAGAGCAAGGTGGCTGATTGGCTTATTCCAGTTGTGATCTTGAGGGGAGTCTGGTAACTGCCAGTAATGAAAAAGGCCAGGGCTGTTGTAACTTTGAGGTGGACTGGTTAGGTGTGACCTCTCTGTATGAAAGAGTACAGATCTCCCTCCAACTGCTGGAAGAGGTATACAATGGTTTTCTTATTAACCTGAATCTGTGCATGACTTGCTCAGATAGAAATAAAAACTAGTGGTGTGCTGTCGTTGCAAAGAAATAGGAAATAAAGACGATATTTTCTATTTCGTTGCTTTTCGGGAAACAAAAAAATCAAAAGGAAAACCCATGAAATTTCTTGTGGTTTTCCTATCGTTTTTTTTTGGAGGGGGGGAGGGCACATCTACTAAAAAAAAAACCCCAAACAAACCTGCCCCAACCCTTCAAGTTTAATTAAATACAACCCCCCATCTCCACCCTCCTGACCCCCCTAAGATTTGCCAAAAGTCCCTGGTGGTCCAGCGGGGGTCCCGAGAGCAATCTCCCACTCTAGGGCGGTCAGCTGCCAGTAATCAAAATGGCACCGACGTCCCTTTCTCTTACCATTTTACAGGGTCTATCGGTGCCATTGGCCGGCCCCTGTCACATGGTAGGAGCAATGGATGGCCCGCGCCATGTGACAGGGACTACCGGTGACCAATGTCACCGTAGTCCCTGTCACATGGTAAGGGCAAAGGGCTGCCGCCTCCATTTTGATTACTGTCAGCCGATGGCCCGAGAGCGGGAGATTGCTCTCAGGACCACTGCTGGACCACCATGGATGTTTGGTAAATCTTGGGGGGTCAGGAGGATAGGGGGTTGTATTTAATAAATTTGAAGGGTTGGGTGGTTTTTTATTTGGTTTTTTTTACTCTAAATTAGGACGAAAAAACTTTTCCAATCTAGAGAGTGGACCAAAATGGCCCACCCTGGACACGAAAACAAAACAGCAATGAAAAAAATGTATGCACACCACTAGTAAAAACTGTTCTGGGCCCATATATCCTCTCCATAGGGTACCTCCTCCCTCTGCTGACATAGATTATATTTATAGCATTCATTACTGTACTTCATACCACCATCATCAACACACCCTCACGTACAATCACTACCCTCAAGCACTTAGCATACCCTTGGACAAACATGCTCTCCAAATACAGCCACAAACATACTCTAAGGCACATGAAACAGGAAAAAATACACACAGCTAGACAGACCCTAAGTGGCAAACAGAAAAAAAAGCATACTAATAAACACAGAACAAATGGTGGGCACTTGAAAGACAGAGCAGACTGACTTTAAAAAAAAAAAAAAAAGGGCTCAACCTATGGGGAACGAGGGCTGGTAGTAGTGAAGCTTCCTCGGGATCTCAGTCACTCTCCAGCCTCACCAGCAGATGGTGGGAAACCTGTGGGGCTCCTCCCCAGAGGTGGTACCAACTCCCCCTTGGCCCAAGGATCCACGACCACAACAGCAAGCCAAGGCCATGGATTCGGCGGAGGTTTTAGCTCTGCAGGCCATACCTGGACTGGCACAAAAAATACTTGAGCAGCAGAAGTTCCTAGAGCCACTTGCCACCTCCATGGAGCACCTTAATGCCTGCCTGGACTCGGTCGCCTCTGCAGGTTCCGCGCCTTCACCCACCCAAGTGCCTCAGAGATGGCCTCATCATCCCATCTGGGTCATATCCCTACCGGCTCCTCCCTGATATGCGGGTGATCCAAAGCAGTGTTGCTGGTTCCTCAACCAGTGCAATATGCACTTTTGTCTTCATGTGGCACTATTTCAGGACAAACCTACATCCTATCCCTGCTCGAGGATAAGACCCTTGCCTGAGCCTCTCCCCTGTGGGAATGATCGGACCCTAGCCTGCTGGACCTCCCAGGCATCCTGCACCTGTTCCGCTCAGTATTCGAGGATGACGGATGACAGGCCACAGCCAGCACTGAACTCCTGCACATCTGTCAGGGGTGGTCACCTCTTGCTGGACTATACCATCGAGTTCAGGATCCTGGCAACCGAACTTCACTGGGAAGAGTCCTGCCTGAGAGCCATCTTCCTGTACGGACTTTCCCCTAGGATTAAAGCCGAGCTAGCCGTCTGTGACCTTCCTGCGTCTCTGGACGCACTAATCATCCTAGCAGGCCAGATTGACCGCCACCTCCAGGAGACAGCACTGGCGTTTTTCCAGCTCCAAGCAACGCACGGCTGTGCCCAGATGCCCTCGACAGGTCTCACCTTCACAACTACCTCCTACGGAGGGTCCTTCTGAAGAGCCCATGCAGTTGGGTCATGGGCCTCTGTCTCCGGAGGAGCGCCAAAGACATTGGCGGGGCAGTCTCTGTTTCTACTGCAGGGCCACGGGACACTTCATCGCCCAATGCCCGGTCTGGCCAGTAAACTCCTGCACCTAAATCTCCCCAGGGAGTGACTCTAGACCTGACCACACCAGCTCCCCCTCTAGCCCTGCTGGTAACCCTCTTATAGGGGGCCATGATTTCCCTACTCTTGCCCTTATGGATTCTGGAGCAGGTGGGCACTTCCTTTTGCAAGAAATAGTTGACCAGTTGCTGATCTCCGTGCCCCTGCCCTGTTCCACTCATGCTCTCCTCCATCCATAGAGACCCCCTACTGGGAAGAGTATGATTAACACCATAACCAAAGACTGCTTCTTCAGACTACAGGTTTTAAAAAGACTCAAACCTCTCTTATACTTCCACGACTTTAGGACAGTTCTTCAATCCTTGATATTTGCTAAAATAGACTACTGCAGCGCGCTCCTCACAGGACTACCCAGCTCAACCATCAAGCCACTTCAAATGATACAAAATGCGGCGGCCAGAATCCTGACCAGCACCAACCGGAGAGATCATATTACACCCATCCTCCGAAACCTACACTGGTTACCAGTCAACCACAGAGTCCTACACAAATCTTTAACATTAATACACAAATCCATCCACAATCTCCTTTATCTCGACCTTGAAATTCCGTTAAAAACTCCATACATCTAACAGACCAATGAGAGAAATATCCAAAGGAACGCTACAAGCCCCGCCAACCAAAGCCACGCGACTCATCGCATCTAGGGACCCGAGCATTTTCGATAGCAGGCCCAGCTATCTGGAACAACCTCCCTGCAGAACTCAGGCTGGAACCTTGCCTGCTAATTTTTAAGAAAAAACTCAAAACGTGGCTGTTCCGCCAAGCCTTCCCTGAACCCTGGGACACACATTAGGCGGTATCTACTCACGAACTATAGAACCTCCCCTCTTCTGATTACCTGGACGGCATGGATACCGACTCTAACATGTGGACTAACTCTAGTCTGGACTAACTCTAGTCTGGATTTTGTTATGTCTCCCTCTAACTTAACTTAATCTTTTTCTTCCAGCTACCTAAGCTTCCAAGTTCACGGTCCTCGTTTAATGTAACTTTGTTTTTCCTTTACCTTAGTTATTTACCCCTGTTCGATGTAAACCAACCTGATATGGTATTTTAACCATGAAGGTCGGTATAGAAAAATGTTAAATAAATAAATAAAATAAATAAAAATAAGGATTACACACATGACCATTCCCTTGCTATGCTAAGTCGAGCCTAATAACCATGAGCATCTCTCGTTCTATGTAATTCAAATAACCATTCATCCCGTGGTCCTTGGCATACCATGGTTGCAACAGCACAACCCACAATTTGACTGGACCTCATTGAGGCTTGCCCGGTGGGGTTCCTCTTGTCTCCGGACCTGCATGACCCAGCCCACAGATTCCGTCTGCTGCACTACCTCCTCGCTCCCTATAGGAGTGCCTTCTCACTACGCTCACTATGCCAACGTCTTCTCCCAAAAGGCTGCGTACATCTTGCCGGGAGTTCAACTGCGCCATTAACCTGTTGCCTGGTTCCATACCACCTCAGGGAAGAGTGTATCCCCTATCTCTGCCAGAGATCCATGCTATGTCGGAATATATCCGGGAGAATCTGCAGAAATGTTTCATCCATCTCTCCAAGACTCCAGATGGGGCCAGCTTCTTCTTTGTGAGCAAAAAGGATGGCAATCTCCAGCCATGCATCGATTACCATGGCCTAAATGACATCACAGTGAAGGATTGATACTCACTCCTGCTGATATCGGAACTCTCCAATCTACTCCAAGGAGCTAAGATTTTCTCCAAATTGTACCTCCGGGGGGCCTACAATCTAGTCTGGATTAAGGAGGGAGATGAGTGGAAGACAGCATTTAATATTCGGGATGACCATTACGAATACCTGGTAATGCCATTTGGCCTCTGTAATGCGCCTGCTGTATTCCAAAATTTCATGAATGAAATCTTCCGCAACCTCCTCTACCACTGTGTCGTCGTATACCTAGACTGGGGGTTTCCAGATGGACCCGGCCAAACCTAGGAGTATCCAGGAGTGTCAATGCCCCAGTGGCTTGCAAGCCCTTCAGCGCTTCTTAGGCTTTGTGAACTACTATCGCAGCTTCATTAAGAACTACCCCCAATTGTCCGCGTCCCTCACAGCCCTAACTCGCATGGGAGTCAATGTCCAAGACTGGCCAGTCGAGGCACAAGAGGCCTTCCGGGCACTTAAAGAGGCCTTTTACACAGGTCTTGTCTCCATCATCTGGACCCCAGAGCCCCATTCATCGTCAAGGTGGATGCCTCCTCTGAAGGGTAGGAGCAGTACTCCGCCAATATGACCTGTCTGAACCCTGTACCCCTGCTCATTCTTCTCCTGAAAATTTAATCAAGCTCAACACAACTATGCCATTAGGGATAAGGAGCTCCTGGCAATAAAACTAGCCCTTGAAGAATGGTGCCAGTGGCTGGAGGGCGCACAACATCGAATCTCAGTATATACAGACATTAAGAATCTTGAGCACTTGCATCAAGCCCAGCTCCTCAACCCGTGCCAGGCCTGCTGGGCCCTATTCTTCACACACTTTGACTTTGAACTCCACTACCATCCTGCGGCCAAAACTCTTCAAGCTCAAGTCATCATCGCAGCCACTCAGATGGCACCACCAGGCGCAACGACTGTTCCCTGACAACTTCGCAACAGGGTCTTATGGTGGGGCCATGACTCTCATACTACCGGGCACCCCGGCAAGTCTGGACCTTGTCCTTGCTCCAACAATTTTACTGGTGGCCTGGGATGCACCAAGACGTGTATGCCTATGTAGATTCCTGCCCCGATTGCACCCAGCTGAAAACACCTGTAGGTAAACCCTGGGGCCTCCTGCAGCCCCTTCAAGAACCCCGTGAACTATGGACACACCTGACCATGGACTTCCTTGTGGACCTGCTTGCCTCAGGAGGCAACACCATCATCTGGGTGGTAGTGGACTGCTTTTTCAAGATGACTCACTTCACAGCTTGACCTGCCTTCCTTTGGCGTCCAACTGGCATAACTATTCATCCAGCATATTTTCCGGCTTCATGGTCTTCCCCTACACATCACCTCCAATTGGGGGCTGTATTTCACCACGAAGTATTGGCAGAACCTCCACAAGAAGTTCCATGTCACTTTCGACTACACCACCGCCTACCATCCCCAGGCGAACAGCCAAGCAGAGCACACTAATCAGGCTCTGAAACAGTTCCTGAGGATGTACGTCAATGTCCGTCAGAACGATTGGGCTTCAATACTCCCATGGGACGAATTTTCCCACAACTCGCATCTCATACCGCAATGGGAGCCTCGCCCATCCAAATTGTTTATGGCAAACAAACAACCTCTTCCGCCCTTACCTCTTCCTCTGGCCATTCCCACTCTGGCCGCACAAATGACAGCTGAAAAATTGAAGGAGCTTTGGGGCCACACGCAACAGATGATTCAAGAGGCGGCCCACTCAGCCAAGAAATTTACTGATTGCCATCGCAGACCTCTACCACAATTTCACCCAGGAGAGAAGGTATGGCTCAGCACCCGCCATCTTCACCTGAGGGTTACGTCCATGAGACTAGCTCCACGCTTCATCGGGCCTTTTCCCATCCTCCAGTGGCTAGGACCAGTAACCTACCAGCTCCGCCTTCCCACCTCTCTGAAAATACACAACTCCTTTCACGCCTCACTATTAAAACCTCTGGTACTCTCCTGGCCCTATTGGAAACCCCCCACTGGTCTTCGCGGAAGAGGAGACTACTTATCAAGTCCTAGAGATCCTTAATATGAGAAGAAGAGGCAGAAAATGGGAGTATCTTGGGAAGGTTTCGGTTCAGAGGAGAACTCTTGGGAGCTCGCGACCAACATCCTCAACAAAGGCCTGATGGCACAATTTCATTCAGACCATCCCGACAAAACCCTGACCCTCAAGAAGGGGGCCTAGAGGAGGAGATACTGTTATAGACACAGGCCACAAAGGACCGTGGCCGGCCCCCTCCACTTACCGGCATCATGCTGGTGTCCTCGTCACCTCTGGGATCCTTGTGGCGGTGGGGAGCCGCGGAAGACACGCTCACTTGCAAGCCCTCCACGCTATCTATCCACCACCGGCGCAATCCTCCTGACTTGGCCCAGCCCTTCTGACATGGCCCAACCGGCCGAGCATTCTTTTCCCTGGCTGCCTTAGGTGCATGCGCATGCCTCCTTCTCTAATTTAAAGGGACAGCAATGGGCAATGCCCCAGCTCCACATTTCCAGTCCCAGCCTATATCAAGGCAAGGCCTGCCCCCAGATCTTGCCTTGGTTTCTTCTGGCTCTTATTCCTGTATTTGGAGATTCCGGACCTTCGTCCTGCATTCCTGTCTTCCTGGACCTTGGTTTGACCATTGTCTGACTTAGGACCATGAGATACACCACCTGCCCTGACTCCTGCTGACTGGACCACGAGACATGCTGCCTGCCATGACCCTCACTTCTCTAGGATCATGAGACTACACGTATATGAGACTGCACATAAGTCCAGCCGGCCCCGGTACCCAAGGGCTCAATCTATGGGAAATGAGGGATGGTGGTAGTGAAGCTCACTCGGGGTCTCAGTCGCTCTCCAGCCTCAACAGCCTACGGTGGGAACCTATGGGGCTCCTCCACATAGGTGGCGGCAACTCTCCTTCGGCCCAAGGATCCACAACCACAACTTGAAAATGGTGACTGCCAGCTATGAGACCAGACCCATTTTATTGTATAGCCATACGGCATGCAGTTGTATAACAAAATGGCGCCAGCCTTAGGGCAATCTGGACCATTTTGAAAATGGGACACTGCAGAGCAGATACAGAACCCAATGGCTGTGTTAAGCTGTGTGTGTGTGTATGTGTGTGTGTGTGTGTGTGTGTGTGTGTGTGATGAGGGGGGGGAAGATGGAGGTTCCATTTTTTAAATTCTGCGTGCTGGTAGAGGGTTTGGAGGCAGTGTCATTGGAATTTCAAAATGCAAACAAGAACTCGGATTTCTTTGGGTTTTTCTTTTCATTTTGTTTTCTAACAAAATGACACAAGGTTTTTCTGTTATCATGTTCCTCAATTTGTTAGAAAATGAATGTGCATCCAAGTATTTTGGACAGTATTGAAAAATTGTACTTTCAAATCTACCTGTGTTATTTTTCATGGAAAGTCTTCCCACACTAAAAGCAGATGCAAAAGTCCACTTTCTACCCACGGCAAGATTCAAAGGGAAAATACGCACTGACTTTCCCATCGCAATTTGATGCAAACTCCATGAATAAAAAGTACTTGTGGACTTTACACAAGAGTGGGCATTTGGAAACTTGCCCTCATTGTCAAATAGCTTTGACTTTTACGACAACCCCTGTTATGATAACAGGTTTCCTATGAACAAGCACTGGAACAATGGAACACTATTTTTTTTTTAATCTCCACCCTTAACAGCAAACAGGGCCCAGCAGCAAATAACTTGGAATTCTCCATCAGCAGTCATTTGTTGCACATGAAAAGACTGGGATGATTTCAGTTAGTCACAAAATCTGACATATCTCAGTTTCAATCACCAAATTATTATTACCACTTAGCAGAAAGCAATTTTGATATTTAACAAATGTTAACCTCCCGCAGTACCAATTTTAAAGCTGATTGCACTCAATTTAGTGCTCTTAAACCTATCCTTTCCTCAGGTGTGTTCTGCAAATGACAGATTGCAAACTAAAAGAGAAACTGTAAATGACTAACAAAACAGTTTCTGCATAATGAAAACAAATGTATCAATTACACTTCATATGCATTACAGCATGTACTTTTTTCCTGAGGCCTGAGGGTTGAGCTTAGACGAGTCATCAGCAATAAGAATAACTGTTAAGATATTGCCAGACCTACAGTCACTACAGATGCAAAGGGTGGGGTGCGGGAGAGGGATAGTATCGAATTTCATCTCCTGCAAAAAGCTCAGAAATAAATTATTCTTTTTTTTTTTTTTCCTTCATTTTTCTTTAGTCCTTTGTAAGCAGAACTACTGAAACACAGATGTGATTCAAAACAACTCTGAACCCCCAACAGCCTGATGTGATTTGGTGTTTGAAATCGGGAACTGATCCAGAATGAATCAATCACTGGAAATGGGATTTGCATATCACATATTTGGCACATATTTGGCGTATATAAGGCTTGGTTTCATGCACCATGAAACGCCACACCCTTTCCTGAACCCTTCTCCACCCAGCGATATTCAGTAAGCCGGGGAGCGGACAGGTTATTCAGTTAAAGTTAAAGTTAATTGTCCCACATATGCAGCAAGATAAACATTGCGCTGAATATCCATGATTATAGTGGATTTGAATATACTATTGTGTTTGTTATCTGATTTCGTGTGGATGGATAAGTGGCCCTGTTTTTATTTTATTTTATTTTTTAAAGAAAGTTAAGTGCAGGCCCACAGCCCAATTCCCACCCACCAACAAATCTTAAATAAATGGCCCTGCTGGGCTAAGACTCTTCCCCCCCCCCCAAAAAAAAAAAAAATCCCTCTGAATGTGTAGTACAAAGATGTGATGGCACCACTGGTTTGCTCCCTTCACCTTCCCTTTTCCTTTCAAAGTGCCTCTTCTCTTCCTCCCCCCACAATCCAACTCGACCCTTACCCCTCCCATCCACCCTATATCTTTACAAATGAAAGCTAGAGAATCACAGCTTCCTGGTATAATCCCGGCCACTGTCATCATTGCTTTGAGACTAACACTGGAAACAAAAGCTACCAGCTTTGCTAAACTGAAATTTGGGACTAGATTTGTGGTGAAATTTGGTTTGTGATGCTCTTAAAGAGTATCATAAACCACACTGGACTGCCTCTTTTTTTTTTTTTTCCCCCTGATCTAACTGAAAAATGGAGGCTTAAAGTGCTAGATGGATGTCACGAAGCAGACACTGATATTCTGACAGTATAAAATGACTTATTCACAACTGGAATATTGGCAGTTGACAAAATGTCAAGTGTAGCAAGCAACAGGGACAGCAACAATAAATGGAAAACACATTCAAAATACTCTTGGGCCTATGTCTTTCTTGGCTAGGCATGAAAAAAAAAATACTTCCAAATATATTTTGAAATATGCACAGCTGCTTCCTTCAGTAGTGCTAGTATGGAACTAGATGGTCACCCACCGAATACATTCTCCAAAAGCCACCATTATCACAAAAATAAATGTCATTCTAGAATAGGCAGTAAATAAATGTGCCCTTCCAACCAAGAGGAAAAAAGCATAAGCAATAGTGGGAAAGGAGGAAATCAAACTGTCACTGATACTGGCAGCACTGTTCAAAGCTCAAAATACTCTTTGCTGTTACCCTAGAGAAAAGAAAGTCTTAGGAAGGAAGAAACCATCATTTGTTGATTCATAAACAAACACAGCGCATCTCCACTGCTGTTTTGTGCTCACGTGAACTCTTTCAGGTACTACATTCTCTTGTTGATCCATCTGGAGGTGAGTTGAGTGCATCAGTAGCCAACTGTGAGAGTTTTGCTTCTTTTTTCATCATAAAATAAGGCTTTTGGTTGCTTCTTTAGGTGGCAAGTTTCAGTTCTTGTAGGTTGCTATGAGTGAGAGGTGCTGGAGCGATTTTTTTTTCTTTTCCTCCTGTGTTGGAGATCTCTCAGGTAATCAGTAAATTAAACGACAATTTCTGTAATTTTAATCTTTGCTCATCTACAGTGATAAAAGTGTTATATGAGGACTCAGAATCTTTTATCAAATGTTTCACAGATGCCTCGCTGAGTCAAAGGGAGATTCCCATTGCCCTGAAATTGGCAGTTGTGTGACCATTTTTAAGGAATCCTAATTTGTCAGTAGGTAACTTGTTTAACTATCATCCTGTATCGTCTATTCTCTTGTGGCCTAAAGTGTTAGAAAAGGTTGTTCTTTACCAATTACAGAATTATCTTGATCATCATATATTGCATGATTAACAGTTTAGATTTTGTTCTCAGTACAGTACCGAGACATTACTTCTCTCTACTATAGATGTGAGCTGCCTATACCTTTGGATTCACGGCATATAAATTCCAAAATAAAATAAAATACAATTCAAAGATTAGTTATTTTCTTATCTTATTGGATCTAATGGCCACATTTGATATGGTTAATCATGCCATTTTGTTGGCACAGCTTGAAGCACTGGGAATTATCTTGACAGTGCTTTCTTGGTTTTCATCAATTTTGTCAAATCGCACATACAGAGTAGTGATTGGTATTTCCAGCTTGAGGCTGGGTTATCTTTCTACAGGAGTCCTCAGGGCTCAGCCCTGTCACCGGTTCTTTCTAATATTTATCTATGGCCTTTATGTGACATTATGTCTACTTTATGAATTTCCTTTAAGCTATTTGCAGATAATGTGCAATTTTTTTCCCCATCGATTTGTCATTTTGCATCACATTAGAAAACTAACAAAATGCTTTTCTACAATTAATTACTGGTTGTCAGAGACTAAATAGAAGTTGAATGTGGAAAAAGTGAAATGTTGCTTTTATCGCAATGAAGTATGTATGATGTACCACCATCCTGGGTTTATGGTGATATAACACCTATTATGTATCAAGTGAAAGATCTTGGTGTGATTGTAGACTCCATTCTCTCATTGAGCTCCCATATACAAACTATAATTTGCAACTCTTATTTTAAATTTCACTTACTGTGTTCAATAAATCCATTCTTGCGTACTACAGATTTTCATCTAGTATCACAATCACTTATATTACCAACATTGGATTTCTGTAATGCTTTATTTTGGGGCCTTACAAATTCTACAATGAAAGCATTATAGTTTGTGTATAATTCGGCAGCGAGATTAATTTCTGAAGTCTCCAGATATGATCTATATTGGTTAAGTTACTTTGGCTCTCAGTCCATTTTCATATTAGGTTTAAGATTTTGGTTTTAATTTTTAAATGTTTTATGATCTTATACCTCAGGGTTCTATACCAAAGCTATGTGTACATCATCCTTCTCATGTTTTGTAATCATCAATTAAATATTTGCTGAAGGTTCCTTCAGTTATACCAATGTGGCTGAAGTAATCATGCGAATGTATTTTTAGGGTGGAAGGACCAGTTATGTGGAACATGCTTCCCGATTCTTTGAAAAATACCCATGATCTGCTGAGCTCTAGAAGATAGCTTAAAACCCACCTTTTTAAGGAGGTTTTTGATAATCTTAGTTCATTCTAAAAGTGTATTTGAGGTATGTGGTTAGAGGATGATTTTTACATTTGAAGCTGGAAGGAAATTATGAATTAGGCAACAATTAGTTTTATGATGTTAGATTTTGTTTGTTGATGTAATTATATTTTGGATTTTATGATTCTGTACATCTCCACTGTACCTTGCTGAGATTTGTGGATCAGCATTTATACAATTTTTAAATAAGAACTTCTAGAATATTAGACATACTAGATTATGGGGTGTTGCCACGAGCAATACCAAGATGGCTGCAAAGAGACTTTACTCCAACTACAGCATCTAGATGGCCCCTATCTTAATATATTCTAGAAAATTTACTTGGAGAATTTACTTTATCCTTATAATACCATGTTGGGCAGCAAACAGCATGAGACTGATACTATTTTTACAATTTTCAGAACTACAAAATGCTCCAAACCTGATCTATCATCTCCTTCCAAAATGGCGACGACTAATGAAGCTCTGGAACTATTGGCTACTATAATGGCTGAGCTTCTGATTTTAAAGGAAATGCTTAAGGCCAACAGTGAAGCAGTCCTGGACTTTAAGAATGAGCTGGCAACAATATCCAGTTTACCTTGTTTCAATAATATACAAGGAGGTTGAGAACAGAGTCACACTTGGGTAGCTTGCTGCAGAAAGAGATCACAAACTCATTATAGAGATGAAAAGAGAATTGGAGGAAGCTAACAATTGGAGCTGGAGGAGTAATGTTCACTTATTAGGCATACCCAAAAGGATGGAAGGTTTGGATCCTTTTCTACTGTGACTCTTTGATGGACAAAGATTTGAAGCTGTTCTCTTTGAACCTGAATGGGCTTAACCACCCTATTAAAAGGAATAAAGTATTGCCGTTTTTGAAGAATATGTGATCTGATATCTACCTGCTGCAAGAAACTTATTTGTTTTATCATGTCATTAAAATTATCTGCTGGGTGGATATGGGCCAGTTATTTCTCTCCTGCTTTGGGTAAAAGGGGTGTGGTTGCTGTTTTATTTAATAAATCTTGTGATGTAAAGGTGATTACTCAGGAATCTGACCTACTGGAAAGATGGATTCAGGTTATTATAGAAGTGAGTCAAACTAGACTTGTTCTACTTAATTTTATACCCCATCATTTGAATGTCTGGAGATCATCCAGAAGCTTGCTGGAGTAATATTTTCTATGGCAGATGTCCCCTCATATTAGGAAATGATTCTAATCTCCCTTTAGAAATATCTATGTATGGGCAATACTGTATTAAGTTATCTCCTACTCAATCTCTCACTATTTTCAAAGATTTATTGAAATTAGCTGGTCTGACTCACCCATGGAGTTTGTTCCACCCTACAGATAGGGATTACACTTTTTTCCCATGCCCGTCAGTCATATTCTGGGATAGATTATTATTTCTTGATTTCTAATTCCCTCCTTCCTTCATTACTGGATGCTGATATAGGTAATATTTAGATTTCTGACCATGCTGGCAACTCTTTGACGCTGACTTCCAATTTGGAAAACACTAATACTAACTTGTGGCACTTTAACAACTCTGTGGGAAACTGTGAGTTCTTGAAGCTGATGGTCAGTTCTATAAAGGGATATTTTTATTTTAATGATCCTGGTAGTGTTGGAAAAATGTGGCCAAGATCCTCATGATGTTAAAAACTATAGACCAATATCAATTAATGTTGCTTGTAAAATTAATGCTACAGTTCTAGCTGATAGGCTGTCATCTGTATTGGGAAGTTTAATTCATAGTGATAAAAGTGGTTTTATGCAAGGATGGAATTTTCAAATAATATTCACTTTTTCTATCATTTTTATACAGTGCCAAACAAATTGATTATCCTGAGTTTCTACTTTCATTGGACACTGAAAAAGTGTTTGACAGGGTGGATTGGTAATGCCTTTTTACAGTCATAGAATGAATGGGATTCAGAACTATTTCTTCAAATAGTCCAGATATTATACAGTGACCCTAAGGCCCATTTGTATTAATAATTGTTAGTCCACTCTTCTTCCTGGGTCGGGGTTCTCAGAAGGTTACCTATTCTCCCTGCTTTTATTTAATGTGCCCTTGGAAGCCTTAGCCTTTGCAATATGCCAGAATTCCTACATCTCAGGTTTGACATTTGGTACATAGGAATACAAATTTTCAATTTACACTGATGATGTTTTATTGTACCTCTCATGTCCCATTAGGACCTTCCCTATTCTATTATAGTTGATTGATCATTTTGGAGGACTTTCCGGATATAAAATAAATTGGACAAAACCAGAAGTCTTGCCTTTAAACGTTCTTTGCTGTAGGATTATGTTTTCTGATTTTCATTTGCAATGGGCCTCATCTGGATTAAAGTATTTGGCTATCCATTTTCATATTGATTTAGAAACCCCTTGCCTGTGATGGCTTCTGCTCTCCTATCCAAAGTAAGAGATATTTGGTCCTTCTGGTCCCTGCTGTATCTTTCTTAGTAGGGGCCAATTGGAATCCCTTAAGATGTTTGTGGTTGTATATTTTTCCCTATACTATTTCCCTGTACTATTTCCATGTGCCTTCTATAAATCTCTGGAAGGAATTTTCTTGGACTTTCTTCAGAAGAGGAAACCTCCGAGGATTACCTTGCATAAGCTGAGTGCCCTAGAGAGAGAGGAGGGATGAACTTTCCTGACTTGCTTTCATATCACAGTGCCTTTATATTGAGTCAGGGTGTTGATGGTTGGACCATGATTTACTTCTCCATCTCTTTGGCTCCTTTTTGAAAGATCCTTGGTAGCACCTTTTTTTTATTATACTTACCAGCAATTCCTCTTTCTAAGAGGTTGCGGGGCAATCCTATATGATGTTCTACCTATCAGGCTTTTGCTTTATTAAATAAATAAATAAATAAATGGAAATCAAGTGGGATCGATCTTTATATTTTCCCCTGTGGTATAATCCTATTTTTAAAATTGGACAGAATTCCATTCAATAGCCAGAATGGATGTTCCATGGTATTTGGTTCCTTCAGGATATCTTGTGTGCTGGCTCCTTTATGCCTTTTCAAGATCTTTGCATGAAATATGGCCTTCCATCTTTCGTTATTTTCAGTGGATTCAGTTAAGACACTGTCTTTCATCTAGGCAAGTTGACCTCTCCATTCTTTCTGCTGCACTTACAATTTTGGGAATGAGTTTCAAAATAATGGCTAATGGCCATGTGACTTCAGGATTTTACAAAGGATTAATGGGTACCCTTGCCATGAGTTTTGTGGAAAGAGTATGGGAACATGCATTAGAAGTGCATCTGACTGATAAAGAAAGGGAATCATTTTGTGGGAAGGTAATTTATTGTTCTCTCTCTGCCTTACTTGTTTTGGCTGTGCATTACTGCATGGGGAGTAATAGTTAATTGGCTCATTTACAAGCAATTTAAAAGCGATGGGTGCTATTTGCTACACACTGGTTTGCACGCGCGTTATGGATGCGCTAATCCCGGTACTGCATTGGGCGCACGTTTAGCGCATCCAAAATGCGCATCCAATGCCCATATAGTGGCGCGCTGGTCGGAGCGCCTGACATGGCATTGTCTCCATTGTGGGTAAAGTTATGTGTGTAATGGCACTGCAAGCTTAAGTTTACCCAAACACAGGGAGGACAATTTTTAAAAAGCCCTGTTCATGGGTAAAGTACTGCCTTATTCTAATTATTTAAGTCTGTGGTTTTTTTTCATCAAAATAGACTTAGACTAGTACAGAGCACCTAGAAAATTGTCAAAAATTTGATTTCCAATTATCTGCACTTTAAGCATAATATGGAAAACATCCTTTACTCCTAGTAAAGAAAAAGATTATTTTACACAAATTCACCAAAAGTAAAATATGGCTAGGTTACCATTGGCAACAATGAAATGTATTCAAATGTTTGAAGTTTAACTTGTTTATTTTCCAAAATAAGTTCATTTTAATTGATGATCTGAGTGACTTAGTATCTAATATAAAATGTGAAATTATAAAAATTAATGGATTATTTCTTAATTCACTGAACAGCTTAATTAAATTCCCAGTGATAATGGGAAGGATGACAGTCCGTTCTACCTTGATGTTAATGTCATTAAGATAACAGATAACACAGGTAATTGTTCTTTCAGGAATACTAAAGAGAGTAAATGCATGTGCCATGATTGAATATCTTTCTGCATGTACACACTTAGAAGTAAAGTCTGTGTGTGCATTGCAACTGATTTTACTGAGTATTTTCAAACCTAACTCTTTTCTTACACACAAAACATGTCATAAGCTGCAATGCATGGTTAGATGCAAAACCTGGACTACTCTATAGAAAATATCTTTACAGCAGAAAGTCATATGGAGACCATAATTAAAGCCCTTTCCATAGGCAAAATAACATTTTACTTGTAGAAATCCTGACTTCCATAATTGCCCAACCTCTCAACAAATAAAAATATGTGTATTATTAACCAACAAAACACACATACTTTTAACCATGGAGTGAAGAGGTGATTTGGAGGACAGGGAGTGGGCGGGGACTGGAACAATATGTCGAGTTTTGTATTACTGAAATTACAGGCAATTTTTCTGATGAAAAAAGTATCCATAGAGAAAACAGATGCAATCTCTGCAAATAATTTTTCCCGCGGCAATAGTCAAAGCAAAAGTCTGTGCAGGTTTTGTTTTGATTATTGGAGCAAACTGCATGGGTAAAAGTACCCACACGGTTTTCCCCAGTGCAAACAATTTTAGTCATTGTCCCCTTAATTATTGTATCTCGTATACACATAATCCATTTACAAAATACTGACAAATGCATATACTTACAAACCTACTCCGTCTTGACACATCCTTTGTGTACATGCCTACTTATCCTTGTGACAATATTGGCATGTACATACTCCTATCATTCTTAAAATTAGCTTTCTATGTGCAATTACTAATTGTGCACATACACAAACATTTTAGATACATAATCCCCACATAATTCTTTGAAAATTGACCACTAAATCTCAACTGCCATACTCTAGACCAGTCCACAATTTCACAACGTCTTTCCTCATATTTCCCACATCATGCAGGGTGTCTACCCTGTTGAAAAATTTGGTATCATCCTCAAAAAGTCAAATCTTCCCCAATTGCTCTTCTCCAATATCACCAATGAAAATGATGAACAGAAATGGACAGAAGCCCAATCCCTGTAAATTTTCTTTTATTGGAGTGATCTCTATTTAATACTACCTTTTGTTGCATCCCTTCAACCCATTTCTAACACAGTCATTTACTAAGGATGTACATTCATTCTAAATGAATGGTTAAAATGCAGTGAATTAAGCCATTTTTAGTTCGTAGAAATGATATGAATTGAAAAATAGTCTCAGATGAAAATTCATGAAAATTAATAGTATTTTCATTGTGCACTTAAAAAAAAAAAAAAAAAAAAAGAAAGAAAGTCCTTTGGCAGGATCAGGTCTTATTCTGTCATATCCTCAGCAACTGGCCCAAGGCCAGGTTGAGTTACTGAGGCCCAGGCTTTGCATCCAAGGCTTGGCCTGTCACAGGGACTGATCAAGAGTCCAGGTCATGGTCACTGATGCCCAGGCCTAGACCCAAGGCTTAGGCTGGGTCCAAGACTGAGTCCCAATGTCAAAATCTGGGTCTGATACCGGGTCCCAGACAAAGTCAGGATCTATCACTTAGGCCTAGGATAGGGTCCAATGGAGGGGCCTAGTTGAGGCCAGGTTCCATTGCTGAGGTCCGGGCTGGATGCTAGACCTAAGCGTCAAAACCAGGCCTAGGCCTTGGAAACCAGGACCTGGCCTCAGACCTAGGCATAGGTCCAGGCTTATGCCTCAGCAATAGTGTCCGGCCTTTGCCAGGCCTCAGCATTCTCTTCTGATCTAACTCTCTGGTCACTCAGTTAAAGAAATTGATTAGATTTGGCTGACAAATCCAACTTCTGGTAAAATTCATACTACCTCACATCCTGTAAACCATTGTTTTACAGACTGCAGTATTCATTATTTTAGCAGAAATACATTAATTTTCTCACCACTAACATCAGACTAACTGGCCTGTAGTTCTCAGTCTCCTCCTTACTTCCACTTTTGTAAAGAGGAACCACATCTTTCTGTTGCTATTTCTTTAGACCTACTTCCAACTCTATAGAAGCATTGAAATATCAGACAATGGAGCTGCTAGAGCTTCTATAATTTCCCTAAATACCCTCAGATATACTCCATCCAGTCCTATTGCTTAATCTACTTTTATTTTTTGCTGTTTCCTCAGATTTAGGGAAATTGTTTCAGGTCTACCTCACTTCCATGCTTATGGTGTAGGGTGACTGATGAAGTTGTTGATACACCAGAAAGTTTCTGCTGACAAGTGACCAAAAAAACAAGACTTTCTAGATCCGCCAACACAATTATTTCTAATCCTCTAGCAGGCTTTAAATCTCAGGATTGACCTTTTTATGTACTCAACACCAATGAAGTTATTATTTATGGGATTGAAGTCTGGGGTCTATTTAGAACAGGACAGAACCCCAAAATAAACTCTGCACCTCAAGTTCAACAATACCATGCTTCATATAAGTTCCTTCAACAAAGATTGCAGAGCATGACTAGGATCATTGCCCTTATTACTCACCTCAGAAAAATAATATTTAGATTCTGCTGTAACCTTACTATAAAAGCAACACCTCAGAGAACTGTAAAAATTCAAAGCTCTGCAAAATTGTACTCAGAAACTACAGCAAACTTGCTATACCTTAACACACTAACTGCCAGACTCATGATAATAACCCTACCCATTAAAAGACACTGCAAATATTACAACAGGCCCTAATAAAACCATTATACCTTCTGTTAGGGAAACAGAACAAGACAGACTGCTATAGATCACTACATGCTAGCAGAATACCTCACCTTGGTCACACATGAAGAACACAGAAACTTGCCAAATACAGGATAAAGAGACCATAAAATATCAATAGAAACATGCAGACATAAACTGAGCTTCTCATTTTGTTCATCAGTCTCCTATGTGGGACCATATCAAAAGCTTTACTAAAATCTAAATAAATCACACTGAGAACTCTTCCCTGATCCAATTCTTTAGTCACCCAATCCAAAAATCAATCAGATTTGTCTGACAGGACCTTCCCCTGGTGAATCCATGCTACCTCGGGTCAAGCAACCCACTGCATTGTAGATAGTTCACTATCCTTTCTTTCAGCAGAGTCTCCATTAATTTCCCCACTACAGAGGTGAGGCTAACTGGCCTGTAGTTTCCTGCCTTCTCTCTGTTCCCACTCTTGTGAAGTGGGACCAATTCACAAGAGTGGGAGCAGAGAGAAGGCTCCAATCTTGCAGACAACTCCCATTTCCAGGGATCTATTGAACAGGTCCTTCAGTGGACCCGCCACCACATCTCTGAATTCCCTCAGTATTTATTTATTTATTTATTTATAACTTTTTTTATACCGAAGTTCAGGTAACAGAATTACTTATCACTCCGGTTTACATTATAACAAGTAGAAAACAATGACAACATATGTCTTACAATGAACAAGGGAGTGAGCAACTTGGATAATATAACATAACATAACTAGGAACAGTAGCAGTATGCACTATTAGAGCGAAACTAGCGCATGGGGAGGGAGGTTTGCTAATGGGGGGGGAGGGGGAAGGAAGGTTGTTCGTGGAGGGGGAAGGTTGTTCGTGGAGGGGGAAGGAAGGTTGTTCGTGGAGGGGGGGAGGAGGGAGAAATTTCTTATTGATGAGTAAAAACATGAGCATAGGTTCTGGACGTCAACAGTATGAAAACAGTCTATGGGCGATGTGGAAGACTAAGTAAGTTAAGGGAATGCTTGACCGAATAGCCATGTCTTGAGTCTTTTTTTGAACGTGTTGGGGCAATGTATCAGCCTTAGCTCCGGAGGAAGCAGATTCCACTGTTTGGGGCCTGCTGTGGATAGAGCTCTTTACTTAAAGATGTTTTCATGGGAGGTGCATGCAGAATGAAAAGTATCCTGGGATGTACCACATCTGGCTCCATGGTCTTGTCCACTTTCAGTTTTCCTAGCTCTTCCCATAGATTCTCTTCTGTAAACAGA